>NC_091283.1:405584255-406898005 GCF_032444005.1 Ranitomeya imitator | reverse complement strand
ACCGCTCCATGCAAGCGGCAGGTTCCGGTGGCAAGGATAGTATGCGACAAGGACCTGCCATGACGTCACGGTCATGTGACCGCAACCTCATCACAGGTCCTGCGCGCCTGTGCGAGAAGGACCTGCCATGACGTCATGGTCATGTGACCGCGACGTCATCACGGGTCCTGCGCTACAAACCCTGGGACCACAACACAGGTGACATGACTACAAGGGCTCCCTCCGAAAGGCAGTATATGTTTATTTTTTAACCTGTGACATACACGGCTGGGCAATATACTACGTAGCTGGGCAATATACTACGTGACTGGGCAACACACTACGTGGGCCGTGCAATATACTACGTGGACATGCATATTCTAGAATACCCGGTGTGTCGAGCCACCATCTAGTATGTAGGTATGTATGCATGCATGTATGTATTTATATACATACATACACATCATGAAAGGCTTAGCACCAAGTTTAGCAGTTGTCCGCTACTCTATGTATAGGGGTAACGTCTACAATTGGTACAGACACTTCACATAGATAAAGACCCTTATTTAGCCTGTGAGAGCAGCACTTACAGCCATGTACGGTTTACAGCCGGCGTCCAATGTTTTGGCTACGGAGTCCACCAAGTGCCCACTGATTCCAAAATCGCACATCTTCACCTGCCCCTGCTTGTTGATGAGAACATTGGAGGGTTTCACATCTGCAATTGAAAATATACGGTAGATTGTTAAGGCTGCTGTACATGACCGACCACACGATAACCCTTCCTGCCTTGCGCCGGCCTCCATGACAACCCTTCCTGCCTTGCGCCGGCCGGCCTCCATGACAACCCTTCCTGCCTTGCGCCGGCCGGCCTCTGTGCCTTCTGACAACTTTTCCTGGCTGATCTGTCTTCTGACATCCACAAGAAAACATATACTAGCTGAGCTCCTCCCTTTTCCAGGCTTGTACAAATAATCATATGTGGTTAATCTGTATATTCAGAGCAGTGAATTATTTATGGAGACAGGTTCCCTTTAATTTTGTACTACAATACAATAATAAAATGGTGACAGAGATGGCAGTATGCACACGTGATGACTCTGGCGCCATTTTATTGAAGTATAGTAATAAAAGTTCAACATAGCAGTGCGTACGAGCCGGACATAGAGATAATGGTGATGGGAGGCACGTGTGCACTGCTTTGTTGACAATGTAGTACACTTCAAGAAATTGGCGCTGGAGACAGCACTTTGACACTATATATGCAAAGTTGCAGAAATGTACCAATAAAAATGCTCACCACCCGAGCTAGAGAACCAACCACAACTATAACCATGACAGCCAAGAAAGTGTACCCACACAGAAGAATTCTTATAAATAAGCCTTTATTTATGGTGACAATTGGCACAATAGAATAAAAATAAATAATAGTACGCGAATATTACAGAACAATAAAAGAGTATATTAAAATCAAATAGGATATAAATAGGTGACCTCTGGAAAAATTATTAATGGATATATATATCACATGTGGTAACAGCCAAAAAATATAGAAAATTGCACAATAGCGGGACCTGGAGACCCCTGGAATAAGGTATATTGTGGAGTTACATTGCCTCTTGTGCCAATTGTCACCATAAATAAAGGCTTATTTATAAGAATTCTTCTGTGTGGGTACACTTTCTTGGCTGTCCTGGTTATAGTTGTGGTTGGTTCTCTAACTCTAGTGTTTAGTCACCATTTTCTGCACAATGCACCAGTAGTGCTCTATTAATATTTATTTGCACATATATCTATATATTTTATTGGTTATTTTTGGTGCATTGTGTCTGTATAAATATCACCACCCGAGCGTAGAATGGGCTCAGATATATAAAATATATATGTGTAAATTAAAAATAAAAACCCTTCCCTCTCACCCCCCAATGTAGGTGGTCTTTGTTGTCCTTTCTCATTCTCAGGTACTCTACCAGAGACATGGGAGTTTGAGGGTTCTGAGCAGGATCTTAGTTGTTCCCAGCATTGCACTTTTCTGGACAGAGCTCAGATGTTGCTTCTGGAATCTGTTGGAGCCATTTTCCCAACTTAGGGGTCACTGCTCCAAGTGCTCCTATCACCACTGGAATCACTGTTGCCTTCACCTTCCACATCTTCTCCAGTTCTCCTTTGAGGCCCTGGTATTTCTCCAGCTTCTCATATTCCTTCTTTCTGATGTTGCTGTCACTTGGCACTGCCACATCGATTATCATTGCTGTCTTCTGATCCTTGTCTATTATCACAATGTCTGGTTGGTTAGCCAACACCTGCTTATCCGTTTGGATTTTGAAGTCCCACAGGATTTTGTCCCTTTCATTCTCCACCACGTTTTCTGTGGTCTACCACGTGGACTTAGCCCATATGCTGTGGAGATGTTCCTGTGTACAATTCCCGCTACTTGGTTGTGGCGTTCAGTATATGCTGCTCCTGCTTGCATTTTGCATCCTGCCACTAAGTGTTGGACGGTTTCTGAGGTTTCTTTGCATAGTCTGCACCTTGGGTCTTGTCTTGTGTGGTAGATTCCTGCTTCTATGGATCTGGTACTTAGTGCTTGCTCTTGTGCCACTATGATTAGGGCATCTGTGCTGTGTCAGAGTCCTGCTTTCTCCAGCCACTGGTAGGATTTCGCCATGTCAGCCACCTCCATTATCTGTCGATGGTACATCACATGCAGCGTTTGTGTGCAGCGTATCATCTGCATGCGCAAACGCATGAAAAAACGCATGTTTACAAAATGTTTTATATCCGCATCATCTTATGCATGACGCCAATAATGCGCATGCGTTTGCGTTGTTTATGCTAAAGGTGGAAGTGGTGAAATCATTTCCTGGACATGCGCAGTCTTAAGTATGCATGCGTATCGGACGCATGCGTACGCATGTACTGGCGTACCAATGCGTTCCCATAGACAGTAATGTATTGTTTTGACGCACTCATGCGCATGATTGCGCAATATTTTACGTCTCGAAAAATGCAACATGTTGCATTCGCCGGACACCGCGAAACGACGCATGCGTACTCATCCGCATGCAAACGCATTGCCTGCATAAGAGTGTCCCTGGTGCCGTTCATTGCTTTTTGTGGTTTCTATAAACGCATATCCCTGTGTACACCATGTTAAAGATATATACGCATGACGTATGCGGATCGATGCAGATAATATGCTGCGCACAGATACGCTAATGTGAAACCAGCCTTAGGCTTTCTCTCAGCGTCTCATCTTTTGGTGCCATTTTTCTGCTGTATTCCTGGATGCTCCTAGTTTCATCCGTGATGGTGGCTTGGATGCTTATCAAGCCTCGCCCACCCTTTCTGTTGGTAAACAATCTTTGGGTGTTAAGGTACCATCACATTTAGCGACGCTGCAGCGATATAGACGAGCCAATCGCTGCAGCGTCGCTGTTTAGGTCGCTAGGAGACGTCAAACACGACAACAGATGAGCGATGCAGGAGCGATCCAGTGACGTACTTATCGTTCTCGCTGGTTGTTCGCTCCATGGAAAACCATTGCAGGCATCGTTGCTTTTGCTGTCAAACATGAAGAATCACACTGACCTGACGATCAAATAAAGTTCCGGACTTCTAGCTCCGACCAGCGATGTCACAGCAGGATCCTGATCGCTGCTGCGTGTCAAACACAGCGAGATCGCTATCCAGGACGCTGCAACGTCACGGATCGCTGTCGTTCTCGTTGGTAAGTTGCTTATTGTGACGGTACCTTTAGACTTAGGGTGGAGACCTCCATGCATTGTGAGGAGCTTTCGTGTCTTCACATCTGAAGCTTCCATCTCTTCTTTTGGCCAGCACACTATGCCAGCATAGTACCTGATAACTGGCAGGGCACTTGTGTTGATGGAGTAGATTTTATTCTTCCCATTTAGCTGGCTCTTCAGGACCTGTTTTACTCTTTGATGGTATTCGGATATTGCTGCTTTCCTTGCCTCCTCATCATAGTTACCTTAACCCCGTGGGATGCCGAGGTAGCATCCCATCAGTCTTGACTATCTTGCCTCTCTTTATTACCAACCGGCCGCACTTCTCCAGTCCGAAGGATATCTCGATGTCTTCACTGTAGATCCTTGTCAGGTGGATCAGTGAATTGATGTCTTGTTTGTTTTTCGCATACAGCTTGAGGTCATCCATAATAACACAAAACTGCATGAAATTTACATGCCAGTGCAAAGTGACTGAAAAAAAAGAATAAAATAGTTGGACAATAAAAAAGTTCTTTATTGAATAACAATGATAAAACTTACAACAAAGATTAGAATTTAAAAAGACAGGGAATGAAAGAAACCTCCAAAGGAATTTCAGGAACAGGGACACGGCAGACCACCATATAATATATGAACCTATAAAGCAGCGCGTGGCTATGGAGCTATGACAAATGTCAAAGATGAAAAGATTTTAAAACACCACCTGCTAAAAACCAAATTGTGTCACCATAGCCTGCTAGTAGCAATTTGGATTTCTGAACCAGCACAAAAATATGTGATTTAGTAACACCCAGTAGAGGGGAATCCAAAAGGTACAAATGGTCAAATTAAATCAATTGCGGCCAGATACAATTCAGTTAGGGCAAATGGGCACAAAAATAAAGAGAAAAACTTGTTAAGTTTTACCTGGAACCAATGTGTTGGTAAAGTGGTGCGGTGTTGGGCCGAGAAAAGGGGGTACTGCGTGCCGCTTCCTACGCCCGACGAGCGCCGCAGTAACACCCTGGCAACACCGCGTACACATCAGGTCCTTCTTATTTCATCAGTCAGCACCTGCTGCAAAGCAAACACGCGGTATCTATAAAATCCCCTTCCACCTTAGTACCGTTATCGCCCCATTAAGAAGAAGCATCAGCGACAACGGCGCTCGTCGGGCGTAGGAAGCGGCACGCAGTACCCACTTTTCTCTGCACCACACCGCAGCACTTTACGAACACATTGGTTCCAGGTAAAACAAATATTTTTTGCCGGTTTTTCTCTTTATTGCCTTAACTGAATTGTATCTGGCAGCAATTGATTTAATTTGACCATTTGTACCTTTTGGATTCCCCTCTACTGGGTGTTACTAAATCACATATTTTTGTGCTGGTTCAGAAATCCAATTTGCTACTAGCAAGCTATGGTGACTCAATTTAGTTCTTAGAGGGTGGTGTTTTAAAATCTTTTCATCTAGATGGTGGTCTGCCATGCCCCTGTTCCGGAAATTCCTTTGGAGGTTTCTTTCATCCCCTGTCTTTTTAAATTCTAATCTCTATGTTGTAAGTTTTATCATTGTTATTCAATAAAGAACTTTTTTTTATTTTCCTACTATTATATTCTTTTTTTCCAGTCACTTTACACTGGCATGTAAATTCCATGCAGTTTTGTGTTATTATGTATATTAAAGTGCAGGCCAAAATTTAAATAGGATCATGGGATTAATATTGATGTCATCCTTGTAGGTGGTTGATGGGGCTTTCACTCTAACTTTTATCCATAGCCAGAGAACACTGGTGTTGTGCCTTTTTTCCTTCTCCCATAGGTTCCTCCAGTATTGTTCATTCTCTGCTATTGGTGGAGTTGCTGCCTTTGTGTTGTTACTCTGTAGTTGGGAGTACACCTTGGATGGTTCTTTGGAGAACATAGCATTTATCGTCTTGGCCTCAGCTTCTCTAGTGTATCTCACTAGTCTTGCAGCAAGTGCTGTGAGCCTCTGTTTAGCAGTCTCTAAGACTTCAGTTGGGGTAAGCCCTTTCTACTTGTCCAGTTTGGTCTTATTCTTGATCTTTACACCCTTCTGTATTTCTACTAGTTGGCCGACTTCCCTTCCCTACCTTGATCTTTGTCTCCAGTCTTCTTGTCCAAGAGGGGCACGTACTTCTGCTGTTCTTGCTGGTTGTATAGCCAAGCATTTCCATGATTGCTGAGGCAGTAGCATAGATCAGTTTATTAGTTTGAGTTACGGTGGTGGTAGGTATTGATGCAAGTGCTCTATTGGCATCTTCTAGCATACTGTCTGGTGGTGTTTCTTTGCTGAGCCATAGCACTTGGTCTCTGATATTTAGTCTTGTGAAGACTTACAGAAAACGTTTGAGTTCTGTCATTGCCAACAAAGGATATATAACAAAATAATGAGATTAACTTTTGTTAATGACCAAATATTTATTTTCCACCATAATTAGCAAAATAAATCTTGCAAAATCAGACAAGGTGATTTTCTGGATTTGCTTTCTCATTTTGACTCTCATAGATGTGGTCTACCTATGATGTCAATTACAGGCCTCTTACTACAGCGTAATACGGAGGAGTGTTAAGCGAGAAAAAAAAAATCGTATAGCTCTTGGACCAATGTTAATCTATGGGGCAGCTCCCATCATCCGTTTTTTTTCTCGTCCGTATTACACTTGCGAGTGAAATCGCAGCATGCTGCGATTGTCTGCGTATATCAGCTGAGAAAAGACAATGCAAGTCTATGGGGGCGAGAGGGAAAAATAAATAAATAAATCGCACAGCACACAGACCATCAGTATGACTTGCGAGAAATTCTCAGGCATTGGGCAGGTGGCAGGAAAGGCGAAGCCATTATTTGCTAATTTTGCAAGGGTGTGAGAAAATCTCACCCATACAGATGACATACGGATGACACACGGATACTTTGAGAAAAAAACGCATCCTGGCGTTGCACACGGATGACATACGGATCACCATACGGAGAACATTTGTGCGATTCTCAGCAGACAAAATCGGACAGATTTTTTATACATTGTGTGTGACCCCGGAGAGAGAGAGAGAGGGAGAGAGAGCGAGAGGGAGAGAGAGCGAGAGCGAGAGGGAGAGAGATTTAGAGATAGAGACAGATAGAGAGAATGAAAGAAAAAAAGAAAAAGAAAGAAAGCAAGCAAGAAAAAAAGACGACCCCTTGGCGATCCCTGTCTGGTTCTGGGGGCAGCTGACGGCAGCATTTTATATCAGCTAAACTGCCACCCCCGGACTTGGTGTCGCAGTTCTCTGTGTCATGTTGAGTGTCGGAACAGAGAAGGTTCAGCTTGACGGCTCCCAGTGATCAATTATACTTCCGTCTTTCAAATGAGAGTACGTCTGAAGCGCTGACCGCCGGGTGAGGTTTTTACTATTCATGCAGCATCAAAATTGATGCCTATGCAGCATCAATAGTAAAAAGAGGTCATGTTAAAAATAATAAAAAAACAAAAACCTGCTATTCTCACATTCCTTAGTCCGCCAAGGAGCGCGGCTGCCGCCATCTTCCGTTCCCAGTGATGCATCGCGAAATTACCCAGAAGACTTAGCGGTCTCGTGAGACCACTAAGTCGTTTGGGTAATTTCGCAATGCATCCTGGGAACAGAAGATGGCGGCAGCCGCGCGCATCGATCCCGGCGGGTGAGTATATAACTCTATATCTATCTATCTCTCTCTATCTATATCTATATCTATATCTATATCTATATATATATATAATGTATTTAGTCAGTCAGCAATAGTGCAAGTTCCACCACTTAAAGATGCGAGGTGTCTGTAATTTACATCATAGGTAGACCTCAACTATGGGAGACAAACTGAGAAAAAAAAAATCCAGAAAATCATTGTCTGTTTTTTTTAATCATTTTTTTTTTTGCATATTATGGTGGAAAATAAGTATTTGGTCAGAAACAAACAATCAAGATTTCTGGCTCTCACAGACCTGTAACTTCTTCTTTAAGAGTCTCCTCTTTCCTCCACTCATTACCTGTAGTAATGGCACCTGTTTAAACTTGTTATCAGTATAAAAAGACACCTGTGCACACCCTCAAACAGTCTGACTCCAAACTCCACTATGGTGAAGACCAAAGAGCTGTCAAAGGACACCAGAAACAAAATTGTAGCCCTGCACCAGGCTGGGAAGACTGAATCTGCAATAGCCAACCAGCTTGGAGTGAAGAAATCAACAGTGGGAGCAATAATTAGAAAATGGAAGACATACAAGACCACTGATAATCTCCCTCGATCTGGGGCTCCATGCAAAATCCCACCCCGTGGGGTCAGAATGATCACAAGAACGGTGAGCAAAAATCCCAGAACCACGCGGAGGGGGCCTAGTGAATGAACGGCAGAGAGCTGGGACCAATGTAGCAAGGCCTACCATAAGTAACACACTACGCCACCATGGACTCAGATCCTGCAGTGCCAGACGTGTCCCACTGCTTAAGCCAGTACATGTCCGGGCCCATCTGAAGTTTGCTAGAGAGCATTTGGATGATCCAGAGGAGTTTTGGGAGAATGTCCTATGGTCTGATGAAACCAAACTGGAACTGTTTGGTAGAAACACAACTTGTCGTGTTTGGAGGAAAAAGAATACTGAGTTGCATCCATCAAACACCATACCTACTGTAAAGCATGGTGGTGGAATCATGCTTTGGGGTTGTTTCTCTGCAAAGGGGCCAGGACGACTGATCCGGGTACATGAAAGACTTACAGAAAACGTTTGACCTCTGTCATTGCCAACAAAGGATATATTACAAAGTATTGAGAAATTTTGTTTCTGACCAAATACTTATTTTCCACCATAATATGCAAATAAAATGTTAAAAAAAAAAACAGACAATGTGATTTTCTGGATTTTTTTTTCTCAGTTTGTCTCCCATAGTTGAGGTCTACCTATGATGTAAATTACAGACGCCTCTCATCTTTTTAAGTGGTGGAACTTGCACTATTGCTGACTGACTAAATACTTTTTTGCCCCAATGTATGTTTGCATATATATATATATATATATATATATATATATATATATATATATATATATATATATATATATATATATATATATATATACACACACACACACGAAAGTATTCAGACCTCTTTAAATTTTTCACTCATTGCAGCCATTTGGTAAATTTAAAAACGTTCTTTTTTTTCTCATTAACCCCTTCATGACCCGAATTTTAGCGTTTTTTGCTCCCCTCCTTCCCAGAGCCATAACCTTTTTATTTTTCCGTCAATATGGCCATGTGAGGGCTTACTTTTTTGCAGGACGAGTTGTACTTTTGAACGACACCATTGGTTTTACCCTGTCTTGTACTATAAAATGGGAAACAAAATCTAATTGTGGTGAAATTGCAAAAAAGTGCAATCCCACACTAGTTTGATGTTTGGCTTTTTTTGCTGGGTTCATTAAATGATAAAACTGACCTGCCATTATGAGTTCATAGACACCAAAGATGTCTAGGTTCACTTTTATCTAAGTGGTGAAAAAAATGCCAAAGTTTGCTTTAACCCTTTTACCCCCAAGGGTGGTTTGCACGTTAATGACCGGGCCAATTTTTACAATTCTGACCACTGTCCTTTTATGAGGTTATAACTCTGGAACGCTTCAACGGATCCCAGTGATTCTGACACTGTTTTCTCGTGACATATTATACTTCATGATAGTGGTAAAATTTCTTTGATATTACCTGCGTTTATTTGTGAAAAAAACAGAAATTTGGCGAAAATTTCGCAATTTTCCAACTTTGAATTTTTATGCAATTAATATGTCACACAAAATACTTAATAAGTAACATTTTCCACATGTCTACTTTACATCAGCAGAATTTTGGAACCAAAATTTTTTTTTTGTTAGGGAGTTATAAGGGTTAAAAGTTGACCAGCAATTTCTCATTTTTACAACACCTTTTTTTTTTTTTTAGGGACCACATCTCATTTGAAGTCACTTTGAAGGGTCTATATGATAGAAAATAACCAAGTGTGACACCACTCTAAAAACTGCACCCCTCAAGGTGCTCAAAACCATATTCAAGAAGTTTATTAACCCTTCTGGTGCTTCACAGGAATATTTGGAATGTTTAAACAAAAATGAACATTTAACTTTTTTCACAAAAAATTTACTTCAGCTCCAATTTGTTTTATTTTACCAAGGGTAACAGGGGAAATTGGACCCCAAAAGTTGTTGTACAATTTGTCCTGAGTACGCCGATACCCCATATGTGGGGGTAAACCACTGTTTGGGCGCATGGGAGAGCTCGGAAGGGAAGGAGCGCCGTTTGACTTTTCAATGCAAAATTGATAGGAATTGAGATGGGACGCCATGTTGCGTTTGGAGAGCCACTGATGTGCCTAAACATTGAAACCCCCCACATGTGACACCATTTTGGAAAGTAGACCCTCTAAGGAACTTATCTAGATGTGTGGTGAGCGCTTTGACCCACCAAGGGCTTCACAGAAGTTTATAATGCAGAGCCGTAAAAATTAAACAAAAAATTTTTCCCACAAAAATTATTTTTTAGCCCCCAGTTTTGTCTTTTCCCGAGGGTAAAAGGAGAAATTGGACCCCAAAATTTGTCCTGAGTGCGCTGATACCCCATATGTGGGGGGGGGGGAACCACTGTTTGGGCGCATGGGAGGGTTTGGAAGGGAAGGAGCGCCATTTGGAATGCAGACTTAAGGTACCGTCACATTTAGCGACGCTGCAGCGATCTAGACAACGATGCCGATCGCTGCAGCGTCGCTGTTTGGTCGCTGGAGAGCTGTCACACAGACAGCTCTCCAACGACCAACGATCCCGAAGTCCCCAGGTAACCAGGGTAAACATCGGGTTACTAAGCGCAGGGCCGCGCTTAGTAACCCGATGTTTACCCTGGTTACCATTGTAAAAGTAAAAAAAAAAAAAAAAACACTACATACTTACATTCCTGTTGTGTCCCGCAGCGTCAGCTTCCCTGCACTGTGTAAGCGCGCTGGCCGGAAAGCAGAGCGGTGACGTCACCGCTGTGCTCTGCTTTATGGCCGGCCGGCGCTGACACTGGGGGACGCAGGGAAGCTGACGCTGAGGAACGTGACAGGAATGTAAGTATGTAGTGGTTTTTTTTTTACTTTTACAATGGTAACCAGGGTAAACATCGGGTTACTAAGCGCGGCCCTGCGCTTAGTAACCCGATGTTTACCCTGGTTACCAGTGAAGACATCGCTGAATCGGCGTCACACACGCCGATTCAGCGACGTCAGCGGGTGATCCAGCGACGAAATAAAGTCCTGGAATTTCCCCAGCGACCAACGATCTCCCAGCAGGGGCCTGATTGTTGGTTGCTGTCACGCATAACGATTTTGTTAACGATATCGTTATGTGTGACGGTACCTTTAGATGGAATGGTCTGCAGGTGTCACATTGCGTTTGCAGAGCCCCTGATGTGCCTAAACAGTGGAAACCCCCCAATTATAACTGAAACCCTAATCCAAACAGACCCCTAACCCTAATGGTAACCCTAACCACACCTCTAACCCTGACACACCCCTAACCCTAATCCCAACCGTAAATGTAATCTAAACCCTAACCGTAACTTTAGCCCCAACCCTAACTGTAGCCTTAACCCTAGCCCCAACCCTAGCCCTAGCCCTAACCCTAACCCTAGCGGGAAAAAGGAAAAATTAAAAAAATGTATTTATTTCCAAAGGGGGTGATGAAGGGGGGTTTAATTTACCTTTATAGCGGGTTTTTTAGCGGATTTTTATGATTGGCAGCCGTCACACACTGAAAGACGCTTTTTATTGCAAAAAATATTTTTTGCGTTACCACATTTTGAGAGCTATAATTTTTCCATATTTTGGTCCACAGAGTCATGTGAGGTCTTGTTTTTTGCGGGACGAGTTGACGTTTTTATTGGTAACATTTTCGGGCACGTGACATTTTTTTGATCGCTTTTTATTCCGATTTTTGTGAGGCAGAATGACCAAAAACAGCTATTCATGAATTTCTTTTGGGGGAGGCGTTTATACCGTTCCGCGTTTGGAAAAATTGATGAAGCAGTTTTATTCTTCGGGTCAGTACGATTACAGCGATACCTCATTTATATCTTTTTTTATGTTTTGGCGCTTTTATATGATAAAAACTATTTTATAGAAAAAATTATTTTTGCATCGCTTTATTCTGAGGACTATAAAATTTTAATTTTTTTGCTGATGATGCTGTATGGCGGCTCGTTTTTTGCGGGACAAGATGACGTTTTCAGCTGTACCATTGTTATTTATATCTGTCTTTTTGATCGCGTGTTATTCCACTTTTTGTTCGGTGGTATGATAAAGCGTTGTTTTTTGCCTCTTTTTTACGGTATTTACTTAAGGGTTAACTAGTGGGACAGTTTTGTAGGTTGGGTCGTTATGGACGCGGCGATACTAAATGTGTACTTTTATTGTTGTTTTTTTTATTTAGATAAAGAAATGTATTTATGGGAATAATATTTTTTTATTATTATTATTTAGGAATTTTTTTTATTTATTTTTTATTTTTTACACATTTGGAAAAAAATTTTTTTAACTTTTTTACTTTGTCCCAGGGGGGGACATCACAGATCGTTGATCTGACAGTTTGCACAGCACTCTGTCAGATCACCAATCTGTCTCAGAGCACTGCAGCCTTACCAAGCGCCTGCTCTGAGCAGGCTCTGTGAAGCCACCTCCCTCCCTGCAGGACCCGGATGCCGCTGCCATATTGGATCCGGGCCTGCTGCAGGGAGGGAGGTAAGGAAACCCTCGCAGCAACGCGATCACATCACGTTGCTGCGGGGGTCTCAGGGAAGCCTGCAGGGAGCCCCTCCCTGCGCGATGCTTCCCTGCACCGCCAGCACACCGCGATCATGTTTGATCGCGGTGTGTCGGGGGTTAATGTGCCGGGGGCGGTCCGTGACCACTCCTGGCACATAGTGCCGGTTGTCAGCTGCGATAGGCCGAGCGTGGCCGATCGCGTATGACGTACTATCCCGTCGGTGGTCATACGTGCCCACCCCACCTCGACGGGATAGTACGTCATATGGCAGAAAGGGGTTAAAAAAAAAAAGGCACAATTTTCCAATACCTGTAGCCTTTACATTTTCATGATTTGGGGTTGTGTGAGGGCTCGTTTTTTTTTCGTGCTGAGCTGACATTTTTAATTATTCTATTTTGGCGCAGATAAGATCTTTTGATCGCTTTAATGCAATGTCGCGGCAACCAAAAATAACGTAATTCTGGTATTTTGAATTTTTTTTTTATTGCTACGCCAATTAGCGATCAGGTTAATCCTTTATGTTTATTGATAGATTAGGTGATCATTAACGCGTCGATACAAAATATGTGTAGGCTTGATTTTTTTTTTGTTTTATTTTGAATGGAGCGAAAGGGGGGTGATTTGAACTTTATTTTTTCATATTTTTAAAAACAATTTAATTTTTTTACTATTGCCATGCTTCAATAGCCTCCATGGGAGGCTAGAAGCTGGCACAACTTGATTGCCTCTGCTACATATAGAGGCAATGCTCAGATACCCTCTATGTAGAAGAATTACAGCATTGCTTTGAGTGCCGACCACAGGGTGGTGTTCGTACTAATCTGGCATCAACATCCATAGAGGTGTCAAGGAGACCTCTGGTTGTCATGCTGACGACCAATGTCACCGCTGCGCGCATTTCCAGACGGATGCCCTTGTTAAATGCCGCTGTTAAAGAGTTTGTCTGCGGCATTTATCTAGTTAATTGGCGCGGGCTGATCGAGATTCCACCCGTGCCTGTAGCGGGCACATGTCACCTTCTCAAAACAGTTGACATGTCCAGGCTTTGATGCAGGCTCACCGCCGGAGCCCACATTAAAGCGGGGGTTCTGCCCTCGGACGTACTATTCCGTCCGAGTGCAGAAAGGGGTTAATGTACACTCTATACCCCATCTTGACTGCAAAAATTTCTACATTTGTTTTTTTTTCTAATTTATTAAAAAAGAAAAACTGAAATTTCACATGGTCATAAGTATTCAGACCCTTTGCTCAGACACTCATATTTAACTCACATGCTGTCCATTTCCTTGTGATTGAGATGGTTTTACTCCTTCACTGGAGTCAGCTATGTTTAATTAAACTGATAGGACTTGATTTGGAAAGGCACACACCTGTCTATATAAGACCTCACAGCTCACAGTGCATGTCAGACCAAATGAGAATCATGAGGTCAAAGGAACTGGCCAAAGAGCTCAGAGACAGAACTGAGGCAAGGCGCAGATTAGGCCAAGGTTACAACAGAATTTCTGCAGTACTCAAGGTTCACAAGAGCACAGTGGCCTCCATAATCCTGAAATGGAAGAAGTTTGGGACCACCAGAAGTCTTCCTAGACCTGGCCGTCCAGCCAAACTGAGCAATTGTGGGAGAAGAGCCTTGGAGAGTGAGGTAAAGAAGAACCGCGAGATCACTGTGGCTGAGCTCCAGAGATGCAGTAGGGAGAAAATTCCACAAAGTCAACTATCACTGCAGCCCTCCACCAGTCAGGCCTTTATGGTAGAGTGGCCCGACGGGAGACTCTTCAGTGCAAGACATATTAAAGCCCGCATAGAGTTTGCTAAAAAACATATGAAGGACTCCCAGACTATGAGAAATAAGATTCTCTGGTCTGAGGAGACAAAGATAGACGTTTTTGGTGATAATTCTAAGCGGTATGTGTGGGGAAAACCAGGCACTGCTCATCACCTGCCCAATACATTCCCAAAAGTGAAACATGGTGGTGGCACATCATGCTATGGGGGTGTTTTTCAGTTGCAGGGACAGGACGACTGGTTGCCATTGAAAGAAACCTGAAAGTACAGAGATATCAAGGATGAAAACCTCTTCCAGAGTGCTCTGGACCTCAGACTTGGCACAAGGTTCACCTTCCAACAAGACAATTGCACTAAGTATACAGCTAAAATAACAAAGAAGTGGCTTCAGAACAACTCTGTGACCATTCTTGACTGGCCCAGCCAGAGCCCTGACCTAAACCCAATTGAGCATGTCTGGAGAGACCCAAAAACGGCTGTCCACCAACGTTCACCATCCAACCTGACGGAACTGGAGAGTATCTGCAAGGACGAATGGCAGAGGATCCCAAAATCCAGGTGTGAAAAACTTCTACTCAAAACTGAGCAAAGGGTCTGAATACTTATGACCATGTGATATTTCAGTTTTTCTTTTTTAATAAATTTGCAAATATTTCTACATTTGTTTCCCTTCAGTCAAGATGGGGTAGAGAGTGTATATATCGGGACCAATTTCAGAAGCTTTTTTAGTGTCTGAATGACCCAAATAGCTATTTCACAACCTCATGCACAGAACTTTTCAGGGTGGTGAAAGATACAAAACATATTAAGCCTTCACGGAAAAGAAGGAAAGTCAGCACTCAACCAGTCTGCAGGTAAACCAGTCCATTTTTATTTTCTTAATATTCTGGACAATATCATTAAGTGGGTGAGATCTGATATTCCTTCTTCTCCTTGAAAGATCTACATACACACGCATACACATATGTATATATTTATATCACACACGAGTTAAAGGATGTAGGTGTGTATGTATTTATGTATGTGCATACGGTACAGACCAAAAGTTTGGACACACCTTATTTAAAGATTTTTCGGTATTTTATTGACTATGAAAATTGTAAATTCACACTGAAGGCATCAAAACTATGAATTAACACATGTGGAATTATATACTTAAAAAAGTGTGAAAACTGAAATTATGTCTTATATTCTAGCTTCTTCAAAGTAGCCACCTTTTGCTTTGAGGACTGCTTTGCACACTCTTGGCATTCTCTTGATGAGCTTCAAGAGGTAGTCACCGAAAATGGTCTTCCAACAATCTTGAAGGAGTTCCCAGAGATGCTTAGCACTTGTTGGCCCTTTTGCCTTCACTCTGCGGTCCAGCTCACCCCAAACCATCTCCAGTGGATTCAGGTATGGTGACTGTGGAGGTCAGGTCATCTGGCGTAGCACCCCATCACTCTCCTTCTTGGTCAAATAGCCCTTACACAGCCTGGTGGTGTGTTTGGGGTCATCGTCCTGTTGAAAAATAAATGATGGTCCAACTAAACGCAAACCAGATGGAATAGCATGCTGCTGCAAGATGCTGTGGTAGCCATGCTGGTTCAGTATGCCTTCAATTTTGAATAAATCCCCAACAGTGTCACCAGCAAAGCACCCCCACACCATCACACCTCCTCATACATGCCTGGTTCCCACTGTGAAGCATGGAGGGTCCATCCGTTCACCTTTTCTGCATCGCACAAAGACTCGGTGGTTGGAACCAAAGATCTCAAATTTGGACTCATCAGACCAAAGCACAGATTTACACTGGTCTAATGTCCATTCCTTGTATTCTTTAGCCCAAACAAGTCTCTTCTGCTTTCTTGCCCGTCCTTAGCAGTGGTTTCCTAGCAGCTATTTTACCATGAAGGCCTGCTGCACAAAGTCTCCTCTTAACAGTTGTTGTAGAGATGTGTCTGCTGCTAGAACTCTGTGTGGCATTGACTTGGTCTCTAATTTGAGCTTCTGTTAAGCAGGGGTGACTCTTGGTCTTCCTTTCCTGGGGCGGTCCTCATGTGAGCCAGTTTCTTTGTAGCGCTTGATCGTTTTTGCAACTGCACTTGGGGACACTTTCAAAGTTTTCCCAATTTTTCAGACTGACTAACCTTAATTTCTTAAAGTAATGATGGCCACTCGTTTTTCTTAACTTAGAATTTGTATTATGGCAAGAAAAAAAAGCAGCTAACAGTCTATTCAGTAGGACTATCAGCTGTGTATCCACCAGACTTCTGCTCAACACAACTGATGGTCCCAACCCCATTTATAAGGCAAGAAATCCCACTTATTAAACCTGACAGGCACACCTGTGAAGTGAAAACCATTTCCGGTGACTACCTCTTGAAGCTCATCAAGAGAATGTCAAGAGTGTGCAAAGCAGTCATCAAAGCAAAAGGTGGCTACTTTGAAGAAGCTAGAATATAAGGCATATTTTCAGTTGTTTCACACTTTTTTGTTAAAGGGACACTGTCACCTGAATTTGGAGGGAACAATCTTCAGCCATGGAGGCGGGGTTTTTGATTCACCCTTTGCTTACCCGCTGGCTGCATGCTGGCTGCAATATTGGATTGAAGTTCATTCTCTGTCCTCCATAGTACACGCCTGCGCAAGGTAAGATTGCCTTGTGCAGGCGTGTACTACGGAGGACAGAGAATGAACTTCAATCCAATATTGCAGCCAGCATGCAGCCAGCGGGTAAGGAAAGGGTGAATCAAAAACCCCAAAACCCCGCCTCCATGGCTGAAGATTGTTCCCTCCAAATTCAGGTGACAGTGTCCCTTTAAGTACTTATAATTCCACATGTGTTAATTCATAGTTTTGATGCCTTCAGTGTGAATGTACAATTTTCATAGTCATGAAAATACAGAAAAATCTTTAAGTGAGGTGTGTCCAAACTTTTGGCCTGTACTGTATGTGTGTGTATATATATATATATATATATATATATATATATATATATATATATATATATATATATATATATATATATATATATATATATATATATATATTTTTTTTTTTTTTTTTTTTTTTTTTTTTAGACATGCGGATTTATGCAGATTTTACCACTTTGAGGTAAAGTCAACAAAATCTGCAGAAAACTTGTCTGTGGGCAGCTGTGGAGACTGCTCCTCCACCACCTGTTTGAGTTGCTGCCTATTCCAGGCTCGTACAAATCATCATGCCAAGCTCTACCTACCTAAAATGGCAGCAAATATCTGTGAGAACTTACGTGGTTCTATACAAAGGCTTTATAAGAAGGTGGAAGGAGGCCAGCGCTCAGTCAGGAAGTGTTGTCATGAGAACATCTACCAAAAAAATCCTTTTTAACATTCTTAGGATCTGGATCTATTAGAAAGTTGCAGAATGGCAAAAAAAAAAAAAAAATCAGCAAAATGATGCTAGAAGGGCGACTTACCTCTATGGATCACAGAGAGTTTACTATGTAGATGCTCTAACGCTCGAACAATCTGTAGGGAGAAAAAAAAAGGGATGAAAGATTAATAAGAGCAAGTCCGGTTACACTAATGAAGACCAACATTGGCACCGAGGAGGCCATCATATGAAAGCGACATGCGCCATAGTTCCCTTCCCATCAATCAGAAGCACCAATATGGCAGATGCCAGCACTGGAGCTATGAGGCTTCACTGGAGTACCAAGATGGCAGTGACAGGGAAGGGAGTGTTCAGGAGGAGGGCCCTGGATGCTGGGACAAGCCATCACCTCCTCCAACTCCCTCTGCTAACGAGTTGCCACATCATCCAAAGCCCTGTCCTACTGTTTAGTGGCCCCTTCCACCATCGCTGCCATCTTGGTACTCCTGAATCAGAGACCGCTCCACAAACGGGAGATGCCAGCTGTATTATACAGCTGACACATGCCTTTACCAGCAGCTGTCGGCGAGCCCACCCATCACTGCCATTCACAGTTATACATTTATTTTTTTCACCTCCCTTTTCCCAGTTAACAATAAAGAGGAAAAAATGTAAATGTAAATTAAAAATACACAATCTTTGGTATCAAAGTGTTCAGAAAAGTCAGATTTGTGAAAATATAAGATTAATTACCCCAATCTGCATAATAAAAAATGTATATATTGAAATGCTTAAATTGCGGGTTTTTGGTCGCCACAGTGAAATGCGATAAGGAGAGATGAAAGCATGGTACATACCCCAAGATAGTTATACATGGTATATACCCCAAAATAGTTATACATGGTATATACCCCAAAATAGTAATACATGGTACATACCCCAAAATAGGAATACACGGTACATACCCCAAAATAGGAATACACGGTACATACCCCAAAATAGTAATACACGGTACATACCCCAAAATAGTAATACACGGTATATACCCCAAAATAGGAATACACGGTATATACCCCAAAATAGTTATACATGGTATATACCCCAAAATAGCGATACATGGTATATACCCCAAAATAGTGATACATGGTATATACCCCAAAATAGTGATACACGGTATATACCCCAAAATAGTTATACATGGTATAGACCCCAAAATAGTTATACATGGTATATACCCCAAAATCGTTATAAAAACATCAGTTACCATGCCAAAAATTAGCCCTCGAACAGCTTTTTAAGCCAAAAGTAATAAAAAATAATATTTAACAAGTAACGGCATTGAAAAACGGGAACAGTCTAATTTATAATTTAAAAATAAAAAAATTAAAAAAATAAAAACACACAAACTTTGGATATCTTTTTCACCGCTTACATAAATAAAAAAAAACCTGCAAGCTAAATATATATACACATATAGGGTCCTCCCTCCTTATGTACTCGTGTGCCTTGTTATCTGCTCATGTTTAATGTATTTGTCTATATTTGCCCCGTATTCACATGTAAAGCGCCATGGAATAAATGGCGCTATAAAAATGTATAATAATAATAATAATATAGAGCGTCCTCTTCTCTGAGATGGCTGGAGATGCAGCATTCTACAGCCAGCCAATCACAGCGCTTGTTTATGAATATATGCAAATTACCTCATGGGAAAAATAACCGACTTCTCAACGAATTTCTCCTAAATATTCAGCAGGGGCGGTCATTTTCTCAGCAGGGGCGGGTCAATTTGTTAGCGGGGTGGGTCAATTTGTCAGCAGGTCACTTTTGAATTTTTTTTTTTTAGTCTCCATAAGGTAAGCGTCTGCGCCATGACTGGCATATAAATAGAGTGGAGGTATGCATATATAACTGTGTGCGGTGGAACCAGGGATCATGGAGTGTCATGGCATCTATGTTAGGTGGAGATGGAGGTGTCATGTCATATATGAAGCTACACGATGTTAGGTGGACGTGCTGAGATCGAGGTAGTGTCATATATGGGCTGCGTGATGTTAGGTGGACGTGCTGAGATCATGGTAGTGTCATATACGGGCTACGTGATGTTAGGTGGACGTGCTGAGATCGAGGTAGTGTCATATATGGGCTGCGTGATGTTAGGTGGACGTGCTGAGATCATGGTAGTGTCATATACGGGCTACGTGATGTTAGGTGGACGTGCTGAGATCGAGGTAGTGTCATATACGGGCTACGTGATGTTAGGTGGACGTGCTGAGATCATGGTAGTGTCATATACGGGCTACGTGATGTTAGGTGGACGTGCTGAGATCATGGTAGTTAAATGAAGTGGTCTCCCCCACGGCACACACCTTTTCCTACAGGTTTGGAGCTTAGTGTCGGGTGCGGCGCTGGGGTTGTGGGTTCAACTTCTCCCCTTTTTATCTGTTTCAGGTGTGATTAGTTTGAAGAAATATTTAAAAAAAACATGCAAAAAAATTCCTTTTGACAGCTTAAAAAATAAAATAGAAAATAAAGAGAATTGTTATCACTGTAAAACGTGCACATACTAAAGTGGCTTAACTGTAAGTGTAGGAGGATCCCTAGAGATCAGTGAATGGGCGAATGGAAAGAAGCGCTGTGTGCGAGAGACTGAGGATCGGTGGCAGCTTAACTCCAGCCTGACCTTCTTGTCATTGCCCACGGAGCTACAGGAACAGACTAGGTCCTTTCTAATGGATTTGGCCACTTACGGAAACTGCTATTTTGCCCAGGATATCCTCCGGGATGGTCATGCCTTTGTCTATCACGTTCTTGTAGAATTTGTCCAGTGACTTGTCCATCAGTTCCATGCAGATCCAAACATCTCCCTACAAACACAGAAGGAATATCTAACATTTCTCACAGGTATATGACGCATGTCCAGAATTCGGGGTCTCATCACACTGGGTGAGGCGGCAACCGAATACACATGTAGATAGGTGACCATGAACCACAGGCCGCTCCCTAGATCAACTCTTTGTGCGGCTAAACAGCCCATCTAACACCTCATTTTCCCAGTGCCCAAGATAGTGACTGTCAGCTAATGAGCTAATGTAGACCAGGAGAAAGTCAGGAGGTATGGCATGGAAAGAGTTTCCGAAACAAAGAGTTAGAAATGTTTCCAAAGTGACGAATCATGTGAAGAGGAAACATTGACTAGTGAGCAGCAACTTATATAATTGTACACTCAGGTTTATTCACTCTATGCCGCCAGATCATTATTTCTGCTATACTCTTGCACATAGGGAGTTCTAATAGAATGCCATCTCCTACTTAGGATATAACAACTATAATAATGCCATCCTATGCACCAGAACATTATTGTACATATGGGGGTAGTATTATAGTAGTTATATTCTTGTACATAGGGGCAGTATTATAGTAGTTATATTCTTGTACATAGGGGCAGTATTATAGTAGTTATATTCTTGTATATAGGGGTAGTATTATAGTAGTTATATTCTTGTACATAGGGGTAGTATTATAGTAGTTATATTCTTGTACATAGGGGCAGTATTATAGTAGTTATATTCTTGTACATAGGGGCAGTATTATAGTAGTTATATTCTTGTACATAGGGGGCAGTATTATAGTAGTTATATTCTTGTACATAGGGGCAGTATTATAGTAGTTATATTCTTGTACATAGGGGGCAGTATTATAGTAGTTATATTCTTGTATATAGGGGTAGTATTATAGTAGTTATATTCTTGTACATAGGGGTAGTATTATAGTAGTTATATTCTTGTACATAGGGGCAGTATTATAGTAGTTATATTCTTGTACATAGGGGGCAGTATTATAGTAGTTATATTCTTGTACATAGGGAGCAGTATTATAGTAGTTATTCTAGTACACAAGGGGCAGTGTTATAGTAGTTATATTCTTGTACATAGGGAGCAGTATTATAGTAGTTATATTCTTGTACATAGGAGCAGTATTATAGTAGTTATATTCTTGTGCATAGGGGCAATATTATAGTAGTTATATTCTTGTACATAGGGATAGTATTATAGTAGTTATATTCTTGTACATAGGAGCAGTATTATAGCAGCTATATTCTTGTACATAGGAGCAGTATTATAGCAGTTATATTCTTGTATATAGGAACAGTATAATAGTAGATATATTATTGTACATAGGAGCAGTATTATAGGTATATTCTTTTACATGGGGCAGAATGATAATAGTTGCATTCTTGTACATAGCGGGCAGTATTATAGAAGTTATATTCTTGTACATAGGAGCAGTATTATAGTAGCTATATTATTGTACATAGGGGCAGTATTATAGTAGCTATATTCTTGTACATAGGAGCAGTATTAGAATAGGTATATTCTTTTACATAGGGGCAGAATGATAACAGTTGCATTCTTGTACATAGCGGGCAGTATTATAGTAGTTATATTCTTGAACATAGCAGGTATTATAGTAGTTCTACCCTTGTATATAGGAGCTTTATGGAGATTCATTCATGTATCTCACACAGACAAGCTGAGCTGAAGCAGATGAGATTTTTAGATTCTTAAAGAGGACCTTCCAAATATTTTATGTTTGTTGAACAGGTCACACAATGCAATAGTTTCTGCAAATCAGAATAAAATATTTGTTTTTGTTTTTTCGCCTCTCCATTGCAAAGATATTAGCAATGAAAATATTTGCATCCTTCTCAGTTAACTTTCATTAAAGTGAATCTGTCAGCATGTTTTTTTGCCATGCAATATGAGAACTGCATGATGTAGGGGCAGAGACCCTGATTCCAGTAATTTATCACTTACTGAACTTCTGGGTCAGATTTTGATAAAAACCCCGTTTTCACGATTGTAGATGTAGCAGCGCTATGAATGCTGAGCTGTATATAATCCCCCCTCGACTCAACCACACACCACTGATTGGAAGCTTCCTGGGTACACTGTGCATTGTCAGAAAGCTGGCAATCAGAAGTGGGGCTCAGCGCTACACAGACTAGCATAACTGGCCTGCATGTGAAACCTAGTTTGGAAGTGGTAATTCCTTGCTGGTAAAACACCGATTGTATTGCAACTACAACTCACAGCCTAATAAGTGACACATTCTTGGAATCAGGCTCTGTTGCTCTATATTATGCTGTCCTCAGATTAACAAGCAAAAGCCTGTAGCCAGATTCCCTGTAATCCAAGTGTTTGGCATGAGAGTTCTCACTATGAGCATGCCAAAATAGTTCAATCTTTGCAACAGAGGCACGAAAGTAAAAAATAAAAAATAAAAATAATAAAAAACCTCTTTAAACCATCTTAATTCCTGAGACATACCTCTCTAAATAACGCTCCATAAAACGTGACCGTGAAATGACAGTCTACTGTGCGCATAGATATATCCAGATCCATCAGAAGTCTCTTATCTTCCTGGCTGTTCACGGTGGCCCGGATACGCTGCAGAGGAGAGGACAGAGTTAGGCGAGGGAAGAGTGCAGCTCTTAAAACAAAAGGGGATCATTTACACAACCAGAAGGCCCCTTTAAGAAATGGACAATCCAATAACCTTTTTTTTAACAAGCATTACAGTGGAGGAAATAAGTATTTGATTCCTTTTTTGTAAGTTTGCCCACTGACAAAGACATTAACAGTCTATAATTTTAAAGGGTAGGTTAATTTTAACATTGAGAGATAGAATATCAAAAATAAAATCCAGAAAATCACATTGTATAAATGATATACATATATTTGCATTTTGCAGTGAGAAATAAGTGTTTGATCCCTCTGGCAAACAAGACTTAATACTTGGTGGTAAAACCCTTGCTAGCAAGCACAGCAGTCAGACATTTTTTTGTAGTTGATGACGAGGTTTGTGCACATGTCAGAAGGAATTTTACTCCACTCCTCTCTGAAGATCATCTCTAAATCTTTAACCCCTTTACCCCCAAGGGTGGTTTGCACGTTAATGACCGGGCCAATTTTTACAATTCTGACCACTGTCCCTTTATGAGGTTATAACTCTGGAACGCTTCAACGGATCCCAGTGAATCTGACATTGTTTTCTCGTGACATATTGTACTTCATGACAATGGTAAAAATTCTTTGATAGTACCTGCGTTTATTTGTGAAAAAAACGGAAATTTGGCGAAAATTATGAAAATTTCGCAATTTTCCAACTTTGAATTTTTATGCAATTAAATCACAGATATATGTCACACAAAATACTTAATAAGTAACATTTCCCACATGTCTACTTTACATCAGCACAATTTTGGAACCAAAATTTTTTTTTGTTAGGGAGTTATAAGGGTGAAAAGTTGACCAGCAATTTCTCATTTCTACAACACCATTTTTTTTTAGGGACCACATCTCATTTGAAGTCATTTTGAGGGGTCTATATGATAGAAAATACCCAAGTGTGACACCATTCTAAAAACTACACCCCTCAAGGTGCTTAAAACCACATTCAAGAAGTTTATTAACCCTTCTGGTGCTTCACAGGAATTTTTTGAATGTTTAAATAAAAATGAACATTTAACTTTTTTTCACAAAAAATTTAATTCAGCTCCAATTTGTTTTATTTTACCAAGGGTAACAGGAGAAAATGGACCGCAATCATTGTTGTACAATTTGTCCTGAGTACGCCAATACCCCACATGTGGGGGTAAACCACTGTTTGGGCGCATGGCACAGCTCGGAAGCGAAGGAGCGCCATTTGACTTTTCAATGCAAAATTGACAGGAATTGAGATGGGACACCATGTTTCGTTTGGAGAGCCCCTGATGTGCCTAAACATTGAAACCCCCCACAAGTGACACCATTTTGGAAAGTAGACCCCCTAAGGAACTTATATAGAGGTGTGGTGAGCTCTTTCACCCACCAAGTGCTTCACAGAAGTTTATAATGTAGAACCGTAAAAATAAAAAATCATATTTTTTCACACAAATTATCTTTTCGCCCCCAATTTTTTATTTTTCCAAGGGTAAGAGAAGAAATTGGACCCCAATAGTTGTTGTACAATTTGTCCTGAGTAAGCTGATATCCCATATGTGGGGGTAAACCACTGTTTGGGCGGATGGGAGAGCTCGGAAGGGAAGGAGCGCCGTTTGACTTTTCAATGCAAAATTGACAGGAATTGAGATGAGACGCCATGTTGCGTTTGCAGAGCCCCTAATGTACCTAAATAGTAGAAACCACTCACAAGTGACACCATTTTGGAAAGTAGACCCCCTAAGGAACTTATCTAGATGTGTGGTGAGCGCTTTGACCCACCAAGGGCTTCACAGAGGTTTATAATGGAGAGCCGTAAAAATAAAACAAAAATTGTTTCCCACAAAAATTATTTTTTAGCCCCCAGTTTTGTATTTTCCCGAGGGTAACAGGAGAAATTGGACCCAAAAATGTGTTGTCCAATTTGTCCTGAGTGTGCTGATACCCCATATGTGGGGGGAAACCACTGTTTGGGCGCATGGGAGGGCTTGGAAGGGAAGGAGTGCCATTTGAATGCAGACTTAGATGGAATGGTCTGCAGGCGTCACATTGCGTTTGCAGAGCCCCTAATGTACCTAAACAGTAGAAACCCCCCACAAGTGACACCATTTTGGAAAGTAGACCCCCTAAGGAACTTATCTAGATGTGTGGTGAGCGCTTTGACCCACCAAGGGCTTCACAGAGGTTTATAATGGAGAGCCGTAAAAATAAAACAAAAATTGTTTCCCACAAAAATTATTTTTTAGCCCCCAGTTTTGTATTTTCCCGAGGGTAACAGGAGAAATTGGACCCAAAAATGTGTTGTCCAATTTGTCCTGAGTGTGCTGATACCCCATATGTGGGGGGAAACCACTGTTTGGGCGCATGGGAGGGCTTGGAAGGGAAGGAGTGCCATTTGAATGCAGACTTAGATGGAATGGTCTGCAGGCGTCACATTGCGTTTGCAGAGCCCCTAATGTACCTAAACAGTAGAAACCCCCCACAAGTGACCCCATATTGGAAAGTAGACCCCCTAAGGAACTTATCTAGATGTGTTGTGAGAACTTTGAACCCCAAGTGTTTCACTACAGTTTATAACGCAGAGCCGTAAAAATAAAAAATCTTTTTTTTCCCACAAAAATTATTTTTTAGCCCCCAGTTTTGTATTTTCCCAAGGGTAACAGGAGAAATTGGACCCCAACAGTTGTTGTCCTATTTGTCCTGAGTACGCTGATACCCCATATGTTGGGGTAAACCCCTGTTTGGGCACACGGGTGAGCTCGGAAGGAAAGAAGCACTGTTTTACTTTTTCAACGCAGAATTGGCTGGAATTGAGATCGGACGCCATGTCGCTTTTGGAGAGCCCCTGATGTGCCTAAACAGTGGAAACCCCCCAATTATAACTGAAACCCTAATCCAAACACTCCCCTAACCCTAATTCCAACGGTAACCCTAACCACACCTCTAACCCTGACACACCCCTAACCCTAATCCCAACCCTATTCCCAACTGTAAATGTAATCTAAACCCTAACTGTAACTTTAGCCCCAACCCTAACTGTAGCCCTAACCCTAGCCCTAACCCTAGCCCTAACCCTAGCCCCAACCCTAACCCTAGCCCTAGCCCTAACCCTAGCCCTAACACTAGCCCTAACCCTAGCCCTAACCCTAGCCCTAACCCTAACCCTAACCCTAGCCCTAACCCTAGCCCTAGCCCTAACCCTAGCCCTAGCCCTAACCCTAGCCCTAACCCTAGCCCTAGCCCTAACCCTAGCCCTAACCCTAGCCCTAACCCTAGCCCTAACCCTAGCCCTAATGGGAAAATGGAAATAAATACATTTTTTTATTTTTCCCTAACTAAGGGGGTGATGAAGGGGGGTTTGATTTACTTTTATAGCGGGTTTTTTAGCGGATTTTTATGATTGGCAGCCGTCACACACTGAAAGACGCTTTTTATTGCAAAAAATATTTTTTGCGTTACCACATTTTGAGAGCTATAATTTTTCCATATTTTGGTCCACACAGTCATGTGAGGTCTTGTTTTTTACGCGACCAGTTGACGTTTTTATTGGTAACATTTTCGGGCACGTGACATTTTTTGATCGCTTTTTATTCCGATTTTTGTGAGACAGAATGACCAAAAACCAGCTATTCATGAATTTCTTTTGGGGGAGGCGTTTATACCGTTCCGCGTTTGGTAAAATTGATAAAGCAGTTTTATTCTTCGGGTCAGTACGATTACAGCGACATCTCATTTATATCATTTTTTTATGTTTTGGCGCTTTTATACGATAAAAACTATTTTATAGAAAAAATAATTATTTTGGCATCGCTTTATTCTCAGGACTATAACTTTTTCATTTTTTTGCTGATGATGCTGTATGGTGGCTCGTTTTTTGCGGGACAAGATGACGCTTTCAGCGGTACCATGGTTGTTTATATCTGTCTTTTTGATCACGTGTTATTCCACTTTTTGTTCGGCGGTATGATAATAAAGCGTCGTTTTTTGCCTCGTTTTTTTTTTTTTTTTCTTACGGTGTTTACTGAAGGGGTTAACTAGTGTGCCAGTTTTATAGGGCGAGTCGATACGGACGCGGCGATACTAAATATGTGTACTTTTATTGTTTTTTTTTTTTTTTATTTAGATGAAGAAATGTATTTATGGGAATATTTTTATTTTTTTTTCATTATTTAGGAATATTTTTTTTTAATTTTTTTTACACATTTGGAAAATTTTTTTTTTACTTTTTTACTTTGTCCCAGGGGGGGACATCACAGATCAGTGATCTGACAGTTTGCACAGCACTCTGTCAGATCACTGATCTGACATGCAGCAGTGCAGGCTTCACAGTGCCTGCTCTGAGCAGGCTCTGTGAAGCCACCTCCCTCCCTGCAGGACCCGGATCCGCGGCCATCTTGGATCCGGGACCTGGAGCAGGGAGGGAGGGCGGCAAGACCCTCGCAGCAACGCGATTACATCGCGTTGCTGCGGGGGTCTCAGGGAAGCCCGCAGGGAGCCCCCCTCCCTGCGCGGTGCTTCCCTGCACCGCCGGCACATCGCGATCATCTTTGATCGCGGTGTGCCGGGGGTTAATGTGCCGGGGGCGGTCCGTGACCGCTCCTGGCACATAGTGCCGGATGTCAGCTGCGATAGGCAGCTGACACCCGGCCGCGATCGGCGCCGCTCCCCCCGTGAGCGCTGCCGATCGCATATGACGTACTATTGCGTCCTTGGGAAGTAGGGCCCACCCCCCATGGACGCAATAGTACGTCTGATGGCAGAAAGGGGTTAAAGGGAAGGTGCCATGAAAAAAAATTTTTTTTCAGAAATTGTAAAAATGTAAAGAATTAATGATTACATTTTCTTAAAAAATATTATCATTTGTTTATAATTTAGTAAAATATGAAAAATAATTTGAAAAGTTTTGGAATTTCCACTTTTAAACACTAGGTGGAGCAGCTGCTGAAATTTCAGAAAAACCTAGTGTACAACTAGCTCACATTACTGCACTGCAGTAATTATGGGCGGAGTCTGCTGACGTGTGTGATGTCTCCTCTCCTCCCCTTCTGGGTGTTTGCTAAGGGATTAGAGAGGATGATATTCAGGAACCCAGTGAGCAGCCATTTTGTTGGTGACTGCAGAGTATGGCTGCCGTCACACTATCAGTATTTGGTCAGTATTTTACCTCAGTATTTGTAAGCCAAAACCAGGAGTGGAACAATTAGAGGAAAAGTATAATAGAAACATATGCACCACTTCTGCATTTATCACCCACTCCTGGTTTTGGCTTACAAATACTGAGGTAAAATACTGACCAAAATACTGCTAGTGTGAAGGCAGCCTTATACTGACAAGTAGACAGTCACCGAGGATGGCAGGCAGCAAGGATTCTGGGAGATATGTGGTGGAAGGAGCTTGGTGACAGCAGCACAGAGTATTTCAGGAGAGCAGTGTGCTGGTCTATAGGGGCCCCCTGTTCGGTGTGTGGAGCAGCCAGGGATTGTACATAGAGCGCTGTCTTTTATACACATGGATGGCCTGGTCTGATCCAGACTTTGCATGCAGACCCCATTCCCCTCCTCAGATCCTGTCTTCTCCATCCTGTCCTGGCGATGTGTGAAAGCAAGGTGACAGGCGAAGTACGGGGTGACGCTGGGAAGGAAATGTAGCCATATAGTAACGATAAAAATGAGACCCCTCTCTTCAGCTGCCTCACCAGCCCTGACTGCACCTAACTGGAAGTCATGCTGCCCCCTCTATTACCCCAGACCCACGTGCAGGTGCTCATCCAGAACCACCATAGAATGGGTCCGCTTTCTGAAGATAATACTGCCATAGTGTTCTCACATAATACCGCCATATAGATCACACACAATACTATCAAATAGATCACACAATACTGTCATACAGTTCTCACATAATACCACCATATAGATCACACATAATACCGCCAGTGTTCTCACATACCACCATATGCCTCTCACATAATACCGCCATATAGATCACCCATAATGCCGCCACATAGATCTCAGATGTATTGTAAATACTCGGCCAGAATAAAGTCCTTTATTAATCTTTTTTAAACCATACCGAACGCATAATCCTCGATTCCCTCATCTCCCACAACAAAAATAATAAACCACAATGGGGAAATACACGCAAGGGGGAGAGGAGTGCATAGGAGAGGATTAGATACTGACTGCTGAGCTGTGTAACTAATCCTGTCCTGTGTGATACTGCGCTGCGCCGTGTATCTAATCCTATCTGGTGTGATACTGTACACAGGACTAGATTAGCTACACAGGACAGAGGCAGCAGTGGTAGATGGTATATAGAGGCAGGCAGCAGTGGTAGATTTTATATAGAGGCAGGCAGCAGTGGTATATAGGGGCAGGCAGCAGTGGTAGATTTTATATAGGGGCAGGTAGCAGTGGTATATAGGAGCAGGTAGCAGTGGTATATAGGAGCAGGTAGCAGTGGTATATAGGGGCAGGTAGCAGTGGTATATAGGGGCTGGTAGCAGTGGTAGATGATATATAGGGGCAGGTAGCAGTGGTATATAGGGGCAGGTAGCAGTAGTATATAGGGGCAGGTAGCAGTGGTATATAGGAGCAGGTAGCAGTGGTATATAGGGGCAGGTAGCAGTGGTATATAGGGGCTGGTAGCAGTGGTATATAGGGGCAGGTAGCAGTAGTATATAGGGGCAGGTAGCAGTGGTATATAGGAGCAGGTAGCAGTGGTATATAGGAGCAGGTAGCAGTGGTATATAGGGGCAGGTAGCAGTGGTATATAGGGGCAGGTAGCAGTGGTATACAGGGGCAGGTAGCAGTGGTATATAGAGGCAGGTAGCAGTGGTATATAGGGGCTGGTAGCAGTGGTAGATGCATAAGAAAACTTACCTTCAGTCCTCCTCCAGGAAGTGCTGAATCCTGTTCAGGGCAGAGCAGTGTGACGATCTCCCTGCTCTGCTCTGAACAGGTCGGCAGTGAGCAGTGATTGCAGCCTGTGCTGTAATACTAAATACAGGCTGCAATCACAGCTCCTGGCTGCAGATACTCACCCCGAACCTCTCTTCCCAGCAGCAGCTTCTCCCTGGCAGCTCCTGCTATGATCGCACACACTGAGCTGTGTGTGCGATGACAGAGGAAAATAAAAAACAAAATGGCCGCGATCTCCTCACACAGCTGTGACGTAGCAGCTCAGTGGGCGTGTCCAGGTCACAGCTGAGAGGCAGGAGAAGCAGCCTCAATGAAAGATGCGGCTGGGTCCGACCGTTGGCTCCTATGTCCATGGCTGCCGTAAGTGAGGAGTGCAAGTGTCGTACCCAGACACACACACCCCCACTAATGAAAATGGCGGCCTCCAGTGGTAAAAGTAAAAATGAATAAATAAAAAAGTATGAAAGTAGTACATTTACTTTTGTATTAAAAATAATTGATTATATAATCAATAATTATTAATACAAAAACTAAAATCACGGCACCCTCCCTTTAAGATTTTGAGGCTGTCACTTGGCAACTCGGAACTTCAACTCCCTCCATAAGTTTTCTATGGGATTGAAGGTCTGGAGACTTGCTAGGTCACTCCATGACCTTAATGTGCTTCTTTTTGAGCCACTCCTTTTTTGCCTTGGCTGTATGTTTTGGTCATTGTATTGCTGGAAGATCCTTCCACGACCCATTTTAATGTCCTGACAGCGGAAAGGAGGTTGTCACTCTGGATTATTTTACAGTACATGGCTACATCCATTCTCCCATTGATGCTGTGTAGTAGTCCTGCGCCCTTAGAGAAACACCTCCTACACATAAGGTTTCCACCTCCATGATTGACAGTGGGGACGGTGTTCTTTGGGTCATAGGCAGCATTTCTCTTCCTCCAAACACGGCAAGTTAAGTTAATGTCAAAGACCTCAATTTTTGTCTTATCTGACCACAGCACCTTCTCCCAATCACTCATGTTTATTGGCAAACTTCAGATGGGCCTGCACATGAGCCTTCTTGAGCAAGGGGACCTTGCAGGCACTGCAGGATTTTAAACCTTTACGGCGTAATGTACTACCAATGGTTTTCTTGGCGACTGTGGTCCCAGCTGCCTTGAGATCATTAGCAAGTTCTCCCAGTGTAGTTTTAGGCTCTCTCACCTTCCTCATGATCAAGGATACCCCGTGAGGTGAGATTTTGCATGGTGCCCCAGATCGATGTCGATTGACAGTCATTTTATAATTCTTCCATTTTCTTACTATTGCACAAACAGTTGTCTCCTTCTCGCCCAGCATCTTACTTATGGTTTTGTAGCCCATTCCAGCTTTGTGCAGGTCTATGACCTTGTCCCCAACATCTTTATAAAGCTCTTTGGTCTTGCCCATGTTGTAGAGGTTAGAATCTGACTTATTGAGTCTGTGGACAGGAGTCTTTTATAAAAGGCGACAGCGGTCTTTAATCCAGGCAACGAGTTGATTAGGAGAGCCTAACTAGTCTTCTGTAGGAGCTGTTAATGGTTGGTAGGGGATCAAATATTTAAAATTATAGACTGTTCATGTCTGTCAGTGGCCAAACTTACAAAATCAGCAAGGAATGAAATACTTATTTCCCCCACTGTATATATCAAAAGAAACCAGGCTACCTCTACAAACTTATGTTAAACTAGATGGTGGCCCGATTCGAACGCATCAGGTATTCTAGAATATGCATGTCCACGTAGTATATTGCCCAGCCACGTAGTATATTGCCCAACCACGTAGTATATTGTCCAGGGACGTAGTATATTGTCCAGGGACGTAGTATACAGCACATAGCCACGTAGTATATTGCCCAACTACGTAGTATATTGCCCAGCCACGTATGTCACAGGTTAAAAAATAAAAAAACATATACTCACCTTCCGAGGGCACCTTGTAGTTCGGTCACATGACCGTGACGTCATGGCAGGTCCTTCTCGCGCAGACCCTGTGATGACGTCGCAGGTCCTTCTCCCATACCATCCTTGGCACCGGAACCTGCCGGAGGTCACCGGAGCGTCGCGAAAGGTGAGTATATAATGATTTGTTGTTTTTTTTTTTTTAACATTAGATGTTTTTACTATTGACGCTGCATAGGCAGCATCAATAGTAAAAACTTGGTCACACAGGGTTAATAGCGGCGTTAACAGAGTGAGTTACCTGTGGCATAACGCGGTCCGTTACCGCTGGCATTAACCCTGTGTGAGCGGTGACTGCGGGGAGTATGGAGAGGGCGCCGACTGCAGGGGAGTAGGGAGGGACTAATCGGACTGTGGCCGTCGCCGATTGGTCGCGGCAGCCATGACAGGTAGCTGGCGAGACCAATCAGCGACTTGGATTCCATGACAGAAAGAGGCCGCGACCAATGAATATCCGTGACAGACAGAAAGACAGAAAGACGGAAGTGACCCTTACACAATTGTATAATAGATGGGTGGTACAAGATTACAAAAACAATTCTGGGAGTTCCAATGGGTTACTATCACATCCGGGGTACTTCTCAGTAGTACTGAAGGACTCATTTGCCACCACCTTGCTGCTCTTATGAAGTCCAGCAGGTCAAAGTCGCCATGCGAAGAAGAAAAAAAAAAAATTATATATCCCACATGATCAGGTGCCAACAGTGTTTTCGGCGTGCTCGAATATGTTCGAGTCCCTAGGTCCGAATGCCTCACCACTGTGGAACGGCTGTTAAATCCCTTTCTTAGGCCCTGCCACTGGGTGAAAGTAAGGTGTTGGCTTTGGCCAGTGAGCTATACCGCCTGCTGCAACTTAGTTTTGTGCCAGGTAGAAAAGCAATAAAAACATGAAAACAAGCAAGAACAAACACTACCTGAACAGGGAAAAAGACTGATGCTCAAACGCGATCGGAACAGACCCCGGTAAGGAAGAAACACAGAAAAACAGGGTGGAATCTGATACAGTGCATATAAAAATCCTTAGTTTTAATAGCAGTAAGGAAACCAGTTACAGTTCGACATCCTAGAGCAGTCTCAGAGGGTGGGCAAAACCCGAAAACCAACCCTGTAGTCCACCTAGGGTTTTACAGCACCTTACAAGCCAAGGTGGAATCAGTGAAGGCCATAATGAAATTCTTGTAAGCCTGGCAAAAAGTGCAAAATGATCCTCATATGGCTACATTGCTGACCTATAGGTGGATGCCGAGCAGCTGGAAGGAAGAACTCCAAGCACAAAGAGAATAGGGTGGGGTGCTTAGATTTTGGAACATATTGGTAGGATGGGTAGAGGGGACATCCCCTGAGGAACTCTACATCAAAGGCCAAAAAATATGAATGAGGGTGTTAAAGAGGAGGAAATCTATACCGAAAGAAAAAACAAGATTGGGTAAGTGAAGAATCTTATGGGATGGCAACCCAAAGCTTCTACCAAGGAAATAAGACTTCCAAGTTTGGGGCTGAACCTCGGCAGAGCAAGGATCATCAGCCATAACAATGACATGACTCTGAGAACACATCCACCAAAAACCATTAACCCCTTTACCCCCAAGGGTAGTTTGCACATTAATGACCGAGCCAATTTTCACAATTCTGACCACTGTCCCTTTATGAGGTTATAACTCTGGAACGCTTCAACGGATCCCGGTGATTCTAACATTGATTTCTCATGACATATTGTACTTTATGATAGTGGTAAAATTTCTTTGATCTTACCTGCGTTTGTGAAAAAAATGGAAATCTGCCAAAATTTGAATTTTTATGCAATTAAATCACAGAGATATGTCACACAAAATACATATCCCACATGTCTACTTTACATCAGCACAATTTTGGAACCTAAAATTTTTTTTTTTGTTAGGGAGTTATAAGGGTTAAAGAGTTGACCAGCAATTTCTCATTTTTACAGCACCATTTTTTTTTAGGGACCACATCTCATTTGAAGTCATTTTTAGGGGTCTATATGATAGAAAATACCCAAGTGTGACACCATTCTAAAAACTGCACCCCTCAAGGTACTCAAAACAACATTCAAGAAGTTTATTAACCCTTCAGGTGTTTCACAGGAATTTTTGGAATGTATAAAAAAAAAAAAGAACATTTAACTTTTTTCACAAAAATTTTTATTCAGCTCCAATGTGTTTTATTTTACCAAGGGTAACAGGAGAAAATGGACCCCAAAAGTTGTTGTACAATTTGTCCTCAGTACGTTGATACCTCATATGTGGGGGTAAACCACTGTTTGGGCACATGGCAGAGCTCGGAAGGGAAGGAGCGGCATTTGACTTTTCAGTGCAAAATTGACTGGAATTGAGATGGGACGCCATGTTGCGTTTGGAGAGCCACTGATGTGCCTAAACATTGAAACCATCCACAAGTGACACCATTTTGGAAACTAGACCCCCTAAGGAACTCATCTAGATGTGTGGTGAGCGCTTTGAACCCCCAAGTGTTTCACTACAGTTTATAACGCAGAGCCGTGAAAATAAAAATTCTTTCCCCCCCCCCCCCCCCCCACAAAAATTATTTTTTAGCCCCCACTTTTGTATTTTCCCAAAAGTAACAGGAGAAATTGGACCCCAAAAGTTGTTGTCCAATTTGTCCCGAGTACGCCGATGCCCAATATGTGGGGGAACCACCATTTGGGAGCATGGCAGAGCTCGGAAGGGAAGGAGCGCCATTTGGAATGCAGACTTTAGATGGATTGGTCTGCAGGCGTCACGCTACATTTGCAGAACCCCTGATGTAACTAAACAGTAGAAACCCCCACAAGTGACCCCATATTGGAAACAAGACCCCCCCCAAGGAACTCATCTAGATGTGTTGTGAGAGCTTTGAACCCCCAAGTGTTTCACTACAGTTTATAACGCAGAGCCGTGAAAATAAAAAATCTTTTTTTCCCACAAAAAATATTTTTTAGCCCCCAGTTTTGAATTTTCCCAAGGATAACAGGAGAAATTGGACCCCAAAAGTTGTGGTTCAATGTGTCCCGAGTACGCTGATACCCCATATGTTGGGATAAACCCGTTTGGATGCACGGGAGAGCTCGGAAGGGAAGGAGCACTGTTTTACTTTATCAACGCATAATTGGCTGGAATTGAGATCAGTCGCCATGTCGCGTTTGGAGAGCCCCTGATGTGCCTAAACAGTGGAAACCCCCAATTCTAACTGAAACCCTAATCCAAACACACCCCTAACCGTAATCCCAACAGTAACCCTAACCACACCTCTAACCCTGACACACCCCTAACCCTAATCCCAACCGTAAATGTAGTCCAAACCCTAACTTTAGCCCTAACCCTATCCCTAACCCTAGTCCTAACCCTAATGAGAAAATGGAAATAAATACATTTTTTTAATTTATTAATTTTTCCCTAACTAAGGGAGTGATGAAGGGGGGTTTGATTTACTATTTATAGAGGGTTTTTATCAGATTTTTATGACTGGCAGCCATCACACACTAAAAGACGCTTTTTATTGCAAAAAAATATTTTTTGCGTTACCACATTTTGAGAGCTATAATTTTTCATATTTTGCTCCACAGAGTCATGTGAGGTCTTGTTTTTTGCGGGACGAGTTGACGTTTTTATTGGTAACATTTTCGGGCACGTGACATTTTTTGATCGCTTTTTATTCCGATTTTTGTGAGGCAGAATGACCAAAAACCAGCTATTCATAAATTTATTTTGTGGAGGGGGGGGGGGGGGGTGTCGTTTAGTTTTATTCTTCGGGTCAGTACGATTACAGCGATACCTTATTTCTTTTTTTTATGTTTTGGCGCTTTTATACGATAAAACCTATTTTACAGAAAAAATTATTTTTGCATCGCTTTATTTTGAGGACTATAACTTAAATTTTTTGCTGATGATGCTGTATGGCGTCTCGTTTTTTGCGGGACAAGATGACGTTTCCAGCGTTACAATGATTATTTATATCCGTCTTTTTGATCGCGTGTTATTCCACTTTTTGTTCGTTATTCTTCCACACATGTAAAACATTTTTTTTTTTTTACTTTGCCCAGGGGGGCATCATGATTTATTGACAGATCGCTGATCTGACACTTTGCTGTGCACTGTGTCAGATCAGTGATCACACAGGCACAGCAGGGACGCTTACCAGCGCTTGCTCTGAGCAGGCGCTAGCAAGCCACCTCCCTGCAAGACACGGATGCGGCCCCGTGGCCATTTTGGATCCAGGCCTGCAGGGAGGTAAGAGACCCACGCAGCAACGCGATCACATCACGCAGCTCCCTGCGGGGGGGGGGGGTGGGGGGGGAGAGAGGGAGAGGGAGAGGGAGAGGGAGAGGGAGAGGGAGAGGGAGAGGGAGAGGGAGAGGGAGAGAGAGAGAGAGAGAATTTCACTCGACTTTTGAGATAGTCGGGTTTCGCGAAACCCTAAAAAAGTAAAAGTCGCTGAACCCTACTAAGGAGCACTGAGTTGCTCTCAACTGACCCTTAGAGAATATGAGGTAAAAGGGCAATAGGGAAGCAAGAGACCAGGAAGGATAACACTCCAAGGAATGATCGTGTGCCCTGCAGATGAAAGTGAGCTGCAGGACCCAGAGGATAACCTGGTTTCTTAAGATCGAGAAAAGCATGATGAGAAGAGAATTGGATGTCATCCACCAAGAGAAAGTAGACCGCACTCCCGTGGATCTACAAGCTCCCGCATGAGACTATATGTGGTTTAGAATATCCATCTTGGTAATATGCACTGCATATTTCTAACAGATCTAGGAATGTCCCAATTCACATCTATGCACCACAGGTAGGCAAAGGAATTTTTTTTTTTTTTGCAGGATTCTATGCATCCATCAGAGGATAATTATTTAATACATTTTTACTATATTCTAATGTTTAACAAAATAAATATAAAATAGTATACGATAATAAATGGTATAAAATACCGCCTCTTACCTTTACAGCCATGATCTGCTCACTCGGCACATGGCGCATCTTCTCCACCACTCCGTAGGCCCCCCGTCCCAGTTCTTCAATAGGTAATAAGTCATCGGCTTTTACCTCAAAGTTCTATAGGAGTAAATAGATAGGAGAAAGCGATAATCACCGAGGGATCGTCCATTATATAATGATCACAATATGATGCCATGTGTGCAGTCCCACGTGCTGGCCAGGCAGCAGCCCCACGCCGCCGCTGTGACTCTATAGCCTGGAGACCTGCCAAAAGGGTCATTCCCATTCGGATGGCGCCTCCTTCCCTCGCAGGCCAGCTGAGAATGTGCTGCGTAATTAGAAAGCTCTTGGCACGCAGCGTCGTCATCTCATGCAGCTCCCGGCGTAGCCTTAATTAACTGCTTATATCCGGGCTTGTGCTGTGCAGGTCGCAGTCGTGCCAGGGCAAAGGGTTTCTGCAACGCATACAAGTGTGCAGCAGCCGTTCACTGATGATCTTACACGTGCAAAGTTCAGCCTGCCGGTGGAGGTGGATTGTGCACGGATTTTGGCAGCTCCAGGGATAAAAGCTCCACCGGCGGGAACACAATGTTCCATTCTTATGTTGTGAGCAGATCAGTAGTGACAGGCACTGAAAATAAGGAACAGATCGTTCGCCGCAAACTTTCTATAAAGTTTCCACTGGCCGGAGCCTGTGCACTCAGCAGTCAACACACGGGATTAACAGTGACCTGTACAAGCTTTTACTGCTTACAGCTTCCACGTATGATATTAAAAGGCCTGCACCCCCATCAATCCTAAGAAAGGGGGTCTTCTTAGCAATGACCTGAGCATGATCACACCTTGAATGAGAACATACATGATAAAACCCTTACAGACATCAATAACTGTCACATCATTTTATACGGAGCACATCAGCTATACATCTAGGGGTAAAATACAGACGGATTTACCCCAGTGTGAAGGATCTACCACCTCTCCATGTTAGAAACAGGGTGCCTCCTCCTACCCCCTCCTTTAGAAAAAGCACCTCCCCCATGGTTAGAAGGCTGCATATACCCACCCCATTTAGAAAAAGACCCTCACTCCCAACCATTTTTTTTTTTTTTTTTTTAAACGCGCCTCCCACATTTAAAAGGACGCCTCCCCCAACCCCATTTCAGAAAAAGGGTGCCTGCCCCCACCCCCGTTTTAAAAAGAGGGCACCTTCCCACCCCCATTTAGAAAGAATTTAGAAAGAGTGTCAGCCACCCGTTTAGAAAGAGGGTGTCACCACCCCACCTCCCAGTTATAAAAAGAGGACGCCACCCACCAACCCCATTTCCAAAGATGTGCATAGCCCCATGATTAGAAGGGCGCATCCTCCTCCATCAAAGATCAGAAAAAGGGCGCATCCCCACCCCATTTTAGCAAATGGGCACAGAATCGAGCCCCCTCTCCCCATTTACAAAAAAAGGGCACAGGCTCCAGGAAAGTATTAAATGGCACAGACAATTTGTACCTTTCCTTAGCCAAACAACGTCAGCCACCACCCCATCATACTACATGGTGTAAACCCAGGAAAGGGTGGTAGATGGTAAAATTGACGCCTCCAGTTAAAAACAGAAGGTTTTGATTTCAATTTTTCGAGGAGATGGTAGATCAGCATTACTATTTTCTAATGACTGTTGTTCCAGTAAACAGTGGTCGTGCAGCAGCAGCGATGATGGACAGGAGCAGCAGACTTCAGTGCTACAAGGTTACTGGAATTCCACCTGACAGGACTGCGGGCCGGGTCTTAGCTGGGGGCATCAAGTATGAAGTCACGAGGAGGGAACTCGCGTTCTGCAATCAGGTTACAGCAGGGAACGAGCCATCTGTAATATGTGAGAACAGCAGCAGGGTCTATCCACACAACCCACAGAACTGCCCCCCAACCCATGTAACACCCCGCATAATGGATGCAAATAACATCCGCCAGGGATGACTATGGAGTCTGGCAGGAATTCCCAAGTACATTTTTTTGCTGCTGAAATCAGGTCAGACATGTGTAATGTTATCTGACAATCAGAGCAGAATTCACTTTTCTGCTGGTGCAGTCACTGTGCACATACATTACATTACTATCCTGTACTGATCCTGAGTTACATCCTGTATTATACTCCAGAGCTGCACTCACTATTCTGCTGGTGCAGTCACTGTGTACATACATTACATTACTTATCCTGTACTGATCCTGAGTTACATCCTGTATTATACTCCAGAGCTGCACTCACTATTCTGCTGGTGCAGTCACCGTGTACATACATTACATTATTTATCCTGTACTGATCCTGAGTTACATCCTGTATTATACCGCAGAGCTAAAATCACTATTCTGCTGGTGCAGTCACTGTGTACATACATTACTTATCCTGTACTGATCCTGAGTTACATCCTGTATTATACCCCAGAGCTGCACTCACTATTCTGCTGGTGCAGTCACTGTGTACATACATTACTTATCCTGTACTGATCCTGAGTTACATCCTGTATTATACCCCAGAGCTGCACTCACTATTCTGCTGGTGCAGTCACTGTGTACATACATTACTTATCCTGTACTGATCCTGAGTTACATCTTGTATTATACCCCAAAGCTGCACTCACTATCCTGCTGGTGCAATCACTGTGTACATACATTACTGATCCTGAGTTACATCCTGTATTATACCCCAAAGCTGCACTCACTATTCTGCTGGTGCAGTCACTGTGTACATACATTACATTACTTATCCTGTACTGATCCTGAGTTACATCCTGTATTATACCCCAAAGCTGCACTCACTATTCTGCTGGTGCAGTCACTGTGTACATACATTACATTACTTATCCTGTACTGCTCCTGAGTTCTATCCTGTATTATACTCCAGAGCTGCACTCACTATTCTGCTGGTGGAGTCACTGTGTACATATATTACTTATCCTGTACTGATCCTGAGTTACATCTTGTATTATACTCCAGAACTGCATTCACTATTCTGCTGGTTTTGGAGTAATGATAGAACTTGCAAATATAGAAAAGTAATTTCTAAGTAGACACCAATTAATTTGGATATAGGGGGAGAATTCAGCTCTGACGTCTTCAGAATCGTGAATGCAGCTCGGGAATTTTACAGACTGTAGTTTAGTATTTGATGTAAATATCAGCTATGCATAAACTGTAAAAAGTGGATATTTCTGATGAAACCACCAACCTTATCTCCAATTAGGAGGCATGCTTTCGAGTCCAAGTCACGTGGTGGCCTAAAAAAGAAAGACGGAAATTTTACGTACCGGTAACATAGTGCTGCAGATCAGATGCTCTAGTTTGGGTCAACACAGTTCCCACCCATGTAATAATGTAAAGTCAGTTGTCGGAAACCTCCGTCTACTTCGCTATGGCATATTATAAGCCTAAGGGTCCGTGATGGGTGGACAAGAGCCCACTTTCTCCAATTAACCGCTTAGAAGCTGTATCTGCAAACGAATGCGGCATCTTAAGGGGGTTAAACTGCAGGGATCTGAGTTCTCTGATCTCAGCCTTAATAGCAGATTCAGCAGGAATAATCACACACATATACACCTCTTCACTCACTGCATGTGTCTGCGGTGCCACGAAAACGTGTGCAGATGTCGCCACTGATAAATCTTTGTACCAATTGAGCACATTTATAGGTGGCAACTTCTTTGCACCAGTCATTTCTGCTGCTATCTGAATTGATAGCGCTTCCATATCAGCAGAAGAACCTGCAAGTGGAGGAGTAATGGCAAGTGCGCACCAGCAGGGGGCAGCAGTGAGTCACGGACAATGTGCAGAGATGAAGTATTCAATCAGTGGCGCCCAGCTCCATTCAGTCACAGCTGGAATGCCAGGAATGTAACAGCTGGGGATTCTTTCAGCGGCAGCTCCACTATGATGTCAGCTCTGTGGCACCTCCGATATTCCTAGGAAGTCCCTACACCCGACTTCTATCTGTCCATAGATAAGGGCGAGCAATGCACAGACCCTCCCACAGAAAAAGGCACAGCCATTGCAAGACCCTCTTAATATTAAGACCCTTATGCATGTTTTACTCCAAGGAACTCCATTATTTTTTCTTGCTGCTTGCTGTCAGTGAATGCAAACATCCCTGTTTCCAGAACTTTTGAATACTAATTGCACCATTCCTGCATTATTCCTCCTGGAACCATCTGATATTTCTTGTCACTAGGGTGTGTGCCTACAAAGCCCCTTAGAGAAGGTGAATGTTTGCTTTAACTCAAACTTATTCATTACCAGGAGGAATGACCATGCAAAGTTCTAAACAAAAATGCAACAGCATCGTTAGTTTAAGTAATTATTTGCATTCGATATAAAGCAGAGAGTCAAAGAATGGGTTTTCCATCCACTGACATATTAAACTAGCTATTGAACCCGTTCTACGCCCGGGTGGCGAGCATTTATATTGGTATATGGTCTCCATCATGTGCTGCTGCCATCCTGCGCCCGTTTTGTCATGTGCTGCTCCCATCCTGCGCCCCCGTTCTGTCATGCGCTGCTGCCATCCTGCGCCCATTCTGTCATGTGCTGCTCCCATCCTGCTGCCATCCTGCGCCCGTTATGTCATGCGCTGCTGCCATCCTGCGCCCGTTCTGTCATGCGCTACTGCCATCCTGCGCCCGTTCTGTCATGTGCTGCTCCCATCCTGCGCCCCCGTTCTGTCATGCGCTGCTCCCATCCTGCTCCCATCCTGCGCCCGTTCTGTCATGCGCTGCTGCCATCCTGCGCCCGTTCTGTCATGTGCTGCTGCCATCCTGCGCCCGTTCTGTCATGGGCTGCTCCCATCCTGCTGCCATCCTGCGCCCGTTCTGTCATGTGCTGCTGCCATCCTGCGCCCGTTCTGTCATGGGCTGCTGCCATCCTGCGCCTGTTCTGTCATGTGCTGCTCCCATCCTGCTGCCATCCTGCACCCGTTATGTCATGCGCTGCTGCCATCCTGCGCCCGTTCTGTCATGTGCTGCTGCCATCCTGCGCCCGTTCTGTCATGCGCTGCTGCCATCCTGCGCCCGTTCTGTCATGCGCTACTGCCATCCTGCGCCCGTTCTGTCATGTGCTGCTCCCATCCTGCGCCCCCGTTCTGTCATGCGCTGCTGCCATCCTGCGCCCGTTCTGTCATGTGCTGCTCCCATCCTGCTGCCATCCTGCGCCCGTTCGGTCATGTGCTGCTCCCATCCTGCGCCCGTTCTGTCATGTGCTGCTCCCATCCTGCGCTCCCGTTCTGTCATGCGCTGCTGCCATCCTGCGCCCGTTCTGTCATGTGCTGCTCCCATCCTGCTGCCATCCTGCGCCCGTTCGGTCATGTGCTGCTCCCATCCTGCGCCCGTTCTGTCATGTGCTGCTCCCATCCTGCGCCCGTTCTGTCATGTGCTGCTCCCATCCTGCGCCCCCGTTCTGTCATGCGCTGCTCCCATCCTGCTCCCATCCTGCGCCCGTTCTGTCATGCGCTGCTGCCATCCTGCGCCCGTTCTGTCATGTGCTGCTGCCATCCTGCGCCCGTTCTGTCATGTGCTGCTGCCATCCTGCGCCCGTTCTGTCATGTGCTGCTCCTATCCTGCTGCCATCCTGCGCCCGTTCTGTCATGCGCTGCTGCCATCCTGCGCCCGTTCTGTCATGTGCTGCTGCCATCCTGCGCCCGTTCTGTCATGTGCTGCTCCCATCCTGCGCCACTATTGTATTATATGCCCCCGTATGCTGCTGCCATATAAAAAAAAAAAAAAAATACCATACTCGCCTATCGTCCGGCTCCACTGCAGGTGGGTGTTCAAGAAAATGGCGCCGGAAAGCGCGGACTGCGCAGGCGCCGATTCCGGCAGCAGGAATCGGCGCCTACGCAGTCCGCGCTCTCCGGCGCCATTTTCTTGAACACACACCTGCAGTGGAGCCGGAGTGTGTCTTCAAGAAAATGGCGCCGGAAAGCCGCGGACTGCGCAGGCGCCGATTCCGGCAGCAGGAATCGGCGCCTGCGCAGTCCGCGCTTTCCGGCGCCATTTTCTTGAACACACACTCCGGCTCCTCTGCCTGTGACTGGACTCTGTCACAGCAGAGGAGCCGGAGAGGGAGCCGCACGCAGCGCTGGAACGGAGGACAGGTGACTATACTTACCCTCCCTCCTGGCGCGTCCACAGTCCCTGACTCTCCGGTGGAGATCGCGGTATGCATTCAGTGCTTACACATACCGCAATCTCCTGGGAGCGTCACTCTGTGGGGGCCAGACTGCGCCGGCGCCTGCGCAGTCTATAAAGGCTTCGGACAGAGTGACGCTCCCAGCGTTATATTATAGATACTAAGGTGGGCTGCGTTCCAGACCATCACCTTTTATCTGAAGTGGAAAGCATTTCTTGCTCTTGAGAAGGCAACTAGTTCATGTATTACACCAACAGCCATTTTTTTTTTTTATAAATAAAACTGTAATACTTAATTTCACCTCTGGGAGTGCTGTAGGGAAATTAAACACTTCCTGACACTGTTGCTCATTCCAGGTACAAAATAGTCATTAATCTTACATAACAGGACACAAAAGAATTAAAAAAAAAAACGAATATGCCATATATTTCTTAGGACTGAACCTTACGTGGGTGGAGTGGGATCCGGCTGATCAAAGATCGGGAGCTTAGACAACTTTGGGATTTTCTTCTTCCCTTAAAATGTAAAAAACAAAAGCCAAATAGGTTAAAATATAAACACAAGAAAATAAGCTAGCCAGGTAAAACAACAATTCAATAATAAAGAGGCAAAAAGCTGAATAAACAAGTGATGGAAACACAGGAAGGACGATACAAACCATACGGGGCCGACATTGCTGAACGCCTGATAAAAATGCAAAAGAGGACAGCGCCACACCAGGAAGTGAAAAAAGCAGCTCACATTTATTCTGCCTTCTGCGGCAACGTTTCGGTCATAAGACCTTTGTCAAGCACAGTACAGCAGCAATCAAACCACCATTATAAACCCTTAAACCCACCCATTAATTAGCTAACAGCCAATAGGGATCATGTAACAAAATAGAAAAAACCAATACCAATATAATCTACATAAATACAAATAAAAACAAAGATACATGAATGGTAATCAATACATATCAACATCTAACACCGCATCATCACCTCTGATCGCTTATATTTACATAATACCGCTCATAACGTAGCATAATGTTCCCGACACATGAAACGTAAACAAACCCCATCCTCCTATCCGGGCAATGCATCTAAAGTTGCCATAGCACCGTGTGTCTGCCCACGGGACACACCGCCCAATCCGGACACAGTGTTGGTCCCATGTGACCGCAACCCTCCCAGCAGGCAATGCCGCCCATTGTACAGTCCCACAGGCGCTACTACAACAGTGCAAATGCCCGGAAAGAGATCCGCCCCCATGCGTCAGAGTCCACCTCCCCATGTGTAACACCGTGGATCTGCAATCAGCAGGGGATATATGGCACAGCGCCAATCCCCACATGAGTCCAATGTCATTGGAGTAACTGCGCATGTCCGGGCTCAGCGTTCCACACAAGCAACAAAGTCTTCCAATATTCCAGTGCGCATGTCCCAATTCCGATATATGACATCCTCTATGCGCATGTCCTCAGTTGATCTTTATTGCACTTGTCACAGGGATATAGTTCTCCATTTCAAATCCACAGCGCACGAAGAGGGATACATCCGGACAGTATAGATAAATATGTTGCGCAATATCTACCGGATACATAATCCTTATATTTGCCGTATAGAACCTATAAGAATAAATTCTAAAAACACTATACACACAACAGGATCATATATATATATATGTAATGGTAACGCTCTGCATTTAATTGGGGCCACATTCCATAGAAATACTAATGGGGAAATATAGATCCATACATATTTCAGATGCCATAAAACTAAGGCTATATTTTACGCCATCATCAATGGAGTAAACAAGTGAAACTCCAGTAATGAGGGCACCCGATATTAGATATAGATACTTGTTTCACTTGTTTACTCCATTGATGATTACTGGAGTTTCACTTGTTTACTCCATTGATGATGGCGTAAAATATAGCCTTAGTTTTATGGCATCTGAAATATGTATGGATCTATATTTCCCCATTAGTATTTCTATGGAATGTGGCCCCAATTAAATGCAGAGCGTTACCATTACATATATATATATATATATATATATATATATATATATATATATATATATATATATATATATATATATATATATATATATATATATATATATATATGATCCTGTTGTGTGTATAGTGTTTTTAGAATTTATTCTTATAGGTTCTATACGGCAAATATAAGGATTATGTATCCGGTAGATATTGCGCAACATATTTATCTATACTGTCCGGATGTATCCCTCTTCGTGCGCTGTGGATTTGAAATGGAGAACTATATCCCTGTGACAAGTGCAATAAAGATCAACTGAGGACATGCGCATAGAGGATGTCATATATCGGAATTGGGACATGCGCACTGGAATATTGGAAGACTTTGTTGCTTGTGTGGAACGCTGAGCCCGGACATGCGCAGTTACTCCAATGACATTGGACTCATGTGGGGATTGGCGCTGTGCCATATATCCCCTGCTGATTGCAGATCCACGGTGTTACACATGGGGAGGTGGACTCTGACGCATGGGGGCGGATCTCTTTCCGGGCATTTGCACTGTTGTAGTAGCGCCTGTGGGACTGTACAATGGGCGGCATTGCCTGCTGGGAGGGTTGCGGTCACATGGGACCAACACTGTGTCCGGATTGGGCGGTGTGTCCCGTGGGCAGACACACGGTGCTATGGCAACTTTAGATGCATTGCCCGGATAGGAGGATGGGGTTTGTTTACGTTTCATGTGTCGGGAACATTATGCTACGTTATGAGCGGTATTATGTAAATATAAGCGATCAGAGGTGATGATGCGGTGTTAGATGTTGATATGTATTGATTACCATTCATGTATCTTTGTTTTTATTTGTATTTATGTAGATTATATTGGTATTGGTTTTTTCTATTTTGTTACATGATCCCTATTGGCTGTTAGCTAATTAATGGGTGGGTTTAAGGGTTTATAATGGTGGTTTGATTGCTGCTGTACTGTGCTTGACAAAGGTCTTATGACCGAAACGTTGCCGCAGAAGGCAGAATAAATGTGAGCTGCTTTTTTCACTTCCTGGTGTGGCGCTGTCCTCTTTTGCATTTTTATTTGGATCTATTTTCTGGGATGGACCCCCTGGTGAGGACGTGCGCCATGATGTCCTGAGAGACGGTATTGGTATAGGGTGCGGCCAGACAAATTTCTTTGGATTTTGATATTGCTGAACGCCTGATCACATGTGGGAGAGGTCTGGTTACGGAGGCGATCACAGGAGCACGTTGCAACACTATTACTCATCGCCCCTGACGTAGTAATCCGGCCTCAGGTATATAGGGATTACGACAGAGGCGGCAGAGCCTGTATACAAAGTCATACTTAACCCCTTCCCAACTGCAGCAAATTTTGGCCTTGTCCCTCCTTTTCTTTCAAGAGCCAAGACTGTTCTGACGTCAGTCGTTTGAGGGAGTGTTGTTTCGTGGGAGGAGATGAAGCTTTGAATGACACCATTCACTCTACAACAAATGTACTACAGCATATTGTATATGTAAACGATCAAATATCAAAAAAAAAAAAAAAAAAATTAAAATAAAGTGAAATTTTTTTTTTAAATCATCCCTACTTTTAGATATTCAAAACATTAAAAAAAAGAAAAAAAATGACATTATTCCAATCTCCGAAGATGATACATTTTAGCTATACATTAAATGCCAAAAAATAAGTGTCCCAGCAAAGAAAAAAAAAAAAAAAAAAGGATCAAATAAGTGATCAAAATGTTTTATGTACCGAAAAATTACATCAAGCTACAGCAAAGCATGAGGAAAAATAAAAACCTTTGTACAGCTATATCAATGGAAAAGTGAAAGGTAATGGATGTTAAAAAAATTTAAAAAAAAAAACACACACAAAGACTGTAGAGAAAAAAAAGGCAATTTTTTATTTTATTTATTTCTAAATTATTTGTATCTGCTATATGATAAGCAATAATATTTTTAAAGCTGGGAGGGATTACATTTTATTTTCACAATAACAAAAATTGTTACATTCAAAATTGTGAGGTCCAGCACCCAACTATATATATATATATATATCACTGCAGATCCATCCATGGTTCAGTGGCTACTGCAGATTACCTCCCACTCACTTAGGGGGTACGGGTGCCAAGTGTCGGACCGCCACTGATTTCAAATTCATGACCTATCCAGACAATCCCTTTAAACCACAGTACATACTAGAGAATGACAGCGTACACTTCTAGCCTGTCTGGCTTCCAACAAAAAGGGCAACATACCGCCCCAATGTCAGAATTGATCACAATCCCAAGTCACTTCTGGTGCAAAATTACGAGCTGCAACAGCGCCCTCTAGCGGAGTAACTGCTGCATCTGCAAGGTGTTATTAGTGGAGGCAGCCTGTCCTGGTTAATAACGTTGTTATTAAATATCAAAGTGTAACTTTATTAACCTGGAAGAGTCAATTGGTTTTTAATTAAATACTAATTTGGGAGGGAGGGTACACAAGTGTACCCCTGTGTCTCAAGTGCTAAAAGAAGAAGAATAAAGGTACCTTCACACTGAACGATATCGCTAGCGATCGGTGACGTTGCAGCATCCTGGCTAGCGAGATCATTCAGTTTGACAGGCAGCAGCGATCAGGATCCTGCTGTGACATCGTTGGTCGGAGCAGAAAGTCCAGAACTTTATTTCGTCGCTGGATCTCCCGCAGACATCGCTGAATCGGCGTGTGTGACGCCGATTCAGCGAGGTCTTCACTGGTAACCAGGGTAAACATCGGGTTACTAAGCGCAGGGCCGCACTTAGTAACCCGATGTTTACCCTGGTTACCATTGTAAATGTAAAAAAAAAAAAAAAAAAAAAAAAAAAAACACTACATACTTACATTCCGGCGTCTGTCCTCTCCGGCGTTCTGCTTCTCTGCACTGTGTAAGCGCAGCGGCCGGAAAGCACAGCGGTGACGTCAAACGCTGTGCTCTGCTTTCCGGCCAGCGCTTAGTGCAGAGAAGCACAGCGCCGGAGAGGACAGACGCCGGAATGTAAGTGTTTGTTTTTTTTTTACGTTTACGCTGGTAACCAGGGTAAACATCGGGTTACTATGCGCGGCCTTGCGCTTAGTAACCCGATGTTTACCCTGGTTACCAGGGGACTTCGGCATCGTTGGTCGCTGGAGAGCTGTCTGTGTGACAGCTCTCCAGCGACGCTGCAGCGATCGTTGTCTAGATCGCTGCAGCGTCGCTTAATGTGACGGTACCTTTAGTGATAACAGGAGACACCAGATTTTCAACATGATAACAGACAAAAGCTTTCAAGACTCAAAGCCACAAATACACACAAGAAACAAACCAAACTACGGTAAATACAAAATAATAAATAAAATACAAAATCCTGCTTTTGTTAGCATGTGTCCAAACCAAAATAACAAATGGCAGTGTGGTCTGATTACCGCATTTTTGCATTGAATTTTGGTGCACATTGGAAATATTTTTACTCTACATTTTTTAATACCAGAACACTGGAATTCTGAACCACAAGGGTATGTGCACACGTTAAGTATTTGGGGCATAAACTTCTGAACCATTTCTGCATCTCTTGCAAGAAAAACACTGAGTAATATACACTACAGGTCAAAAGTTTAGGGTCACTTAGAAATTTCCTTATTTTTGAAAGAAAAGCACAGTTTTTTCCAATGAAGCTAACGTTAAAGGATTCAGAAATACACTCTATACATTGTTAATGTGGTAAATGACTATTCTAGCTGCAAACGTCTGGTTTGCAATGCAATATCACTCCAAGAGGCCAATTTCCAACAACCATCACTCCAGTGTTCTTATGGTACTTTGTGTTTGCTAACTGTGTAAGAAGGCTAATGGATGGTTAGAATACCCTTGAAAACCCTTGTGCAAGTATGTTAGCACAGCTGAAAACAGTTTGGCTGATTAGAGAACCTATAAACCTGACCTTCCTTTGAGCTAGTTGAGAATCTGGAGCATTACATTTGTTGGTTCCACTAAACTCTCAAAATGACCAGAAAAATAGGCAATAGACCTACCGGTAATTAGGTGTCCAGGAGTCCATCCTGACAGCACCATGGATGACGTCCTCCTCCCCCTTGCTGGGACAGGAAACACACAAGAGTTTAAAAGGTCATGTCCCACCTCTAAATCCTCAGTGTTGTAACAAGAACCGCCTCATGGAAATGCAAATATTTTAATGACAAACATTTTACATCATATGTCAGAAACATATTACATCATATGTCATAACATCAAAACAGGGAGGGAACAGCCAGTGCTGTCAGGATGGACTCCTGGAAACATAACTACCGGTAGGTCTAATGCCTATTTTCCAGGACGTCCCTCCTGACAGCACCAAGGAGAGTACCAAAGCACCTTTTTAGGGTGGGATTACCGCTTGGAGAACTTTTCTCCCAAATGCAGTGTGTTGACCAGACAAGACATCAAGTTTATAATGTTTACAAAAGGTAAAATCTGCTCAAAGAGTGGCACCTGCCCTTTCCGCCCAGGAAGCAGATATCCCCCGTGTAGAGTGTGCATGTAGACCCACCGGAGGGAGAACCCCTTCAGACTGGTAGGCCTCAGAAATCACAGACTTGATCCAATGAGCGATAGAGGCCTTGAAGGCCTTCTTTCCCTTATTTTTTTCCCCAAAAAAAGAATGAATACGTTTGGATCTATCCACCAGGAACTGGTGGCTGCTAGGTAATCCAAGACTGCCTGCCTGACATCAAGGGAATGAAGGTTTTTTTACTTTGCGTTGGTAGGGTTATTACAAAATGAAGGCAATACAATCTCCAGATTTCTGTTTTTGGCCGAGCTTACTTTTGGAATAAATGAGGGATCGAGTTTAAGAATTAAAAACTATCCTCTCTAAACTGTAGATACGGATCCCTGGTATATAGGGCTTGGATTTCCCCCACCCTCTTGGCTGTGGTGACTGCCACTAAAAATGCTGTCTTCCGAGTGGGAAATGATATGGGCATATTATCAGCCAGGGCGTATGCATTTTTACACAGGAATCTGAGGACCAGGTTGAGGTCCCAGGGAGGAGTCAACTGCCTAATGGTCGGGAGCAATCTCTGAGTAACTCGGATAAATGTAACTACCCACGGGTGTGATGCTAGGGGATAGTCAAAGAAGGAGCCAAGTGCCGAGATCTGCACTTTCAAGGTGCTCGGTCTAAGGCCCTTGTTGAACCCAGCTTGCAAAAAGTTTAGGATTCTAGGTATGTCCAGAGTGTCTGCCGTGACATCGGACCTGCCACCTTCCAGACAGAAACACTTCAAAATCTTTAAATAGATTGCCGATGTGACTGGCTTCCTGCTGGCCTTGATGGTGGCTATCACCTGATATGATAAGCCTCTGGCTTTCAAGATGTCCCCTTCAGGATCCATGCTGAGAGATGGAGTTTCCCTGGATTCGGGTGGTAAATCGGACATTGATGAATTACGTCCTCCCGGAGAGGAAGCTCTATTGGGTTCTCGATTGCCATGTCCCCCCTAGCAGAGGGAACCAACTCCTTCTTGGCCAGTATGGAACGATCAAAATGATCTGAGCTCGATCCTCCTTGATCTTCCGGAGAACGGCTGGGTTCAGTGCTAGAGGTGGAAATGCATATGAGAGAGGTTCCGTCCAATCTTGGCTCAGAGCGTCTACCCCTTCCGGGAGATCCAATGAGTTCAGAGAGAAGAATTTTGAGACCTTTGAGTTTCTTCTGTTTGCGAACAGATCTATTCTGGGAGTTCCCCAACGAAGACATAACTCCTGGAAGATGTCCTGGTTGAGTTCCCACTCTGATGGGCACACCCGCCTTCTGCTCATATAGTCTGCTATCACATTCTGAGAGCCCTCCAGGTGAATAGCAGACACAGATAGGACCGAATCTTCTGCCCAGCGAAATATTCTTCCCGCCAAATCCTGGAGCAGACGGTGTCTTGGGCCCCCTTGATGTTTCAGGAATGAAACCGTTGTCACATTGTCGGATAGTATCCTGACATGACAATTTGCAAGAGTGTGTCGGTTTCTTCTCAAGGCCTCCCAGACGGCATACAGCTCCTCGAAGTTGGAGGAGCTGTGATTGACATGTGCTGGCCACCTGCCCTGTAGAATTTTGCCCTTTAGATGGGCTACCCAGCCCCAAGCGCTGGCGTCCGTGGTGATCACTACATAAGGAGAAGTGGACCATAGCATTCCGACTCTTAGGTTCTCTGGCTGTGTCCACCAGTGGAGAGACCTTCACTGGACAGTACATTGAAGGTAATGAATCCAGTTCGAAGACTGGCGATGATCCCAATCGGAGAGAATCAGTCTCTGCAGAGTTCTTGAATGTGACTATGCCCATCTGACACATGGTATACAAGCTGTCATTAGACCCAACACTCATGGCCATCCTTATGGAAACACTGTTCTAATAGGTGCCTAATCTGGATCTGGATTGCCTCCAGCTGGTCTTCGGGTAACAGGGATATTCTGCATCTGGAGTCTAGACACACTCCCAAGAAGGTCTTCCTGTATTCCGGAATCAGGTCTGACTTCCGCCAGTTTATGACCCAGCCTAATTGTTCCATTACTGATATTGTCTGGCTTCTGTGGACTGATGGTGTCTCTGGCGATCTTGCCACAAGGAGAAAGTCGCCGAGATATGGAACTATTATGATCCCCTGGTTTCTCAGGAAGGCGACAATCTCCGAAACCAGCTTTGTGAATATACGGGTGCTGAGGCAAGCCCGAAAGGAAGGCATTGAAACTGGTAGTGACAGGTCCGGGACGGCAGAGCTACAGCAAACCTCAGAAGCCTCCGAGATGAGGGATGGACAGGGACCTGATAATAAGCACTCTTCAGGTTGAGAGTGCACATTACAGCATCCCGATCTATGAGGTTAATTGCTGATCGTATGGATTCCAAACGGAACCTTTTGTACCTGACCCAGGCGTTCAAAGGTTTTAGATTTACTATCGTGCGGGAGTCGCCAGATGGTTTTGTGATGGAGAATAGGGAAGAGTAGTGTCCCTGGCCTACCTCTAGTGGAGGGACCGGAATTATGACTGCTGAAGAGAGCATGTCCTGCAAGTCTATCAGCATGGCAGAGCCCTGCGTGACCACAGTAGGAGCGATGTATCTTTCTGGGGGAGGGGAGTAGAGCTCGATGCTGTATCCCTCTGCCACAGTTCGGAAGACCCACTGATTTTGAGTGATCTGGGCCCAGTTCTCTGCAAAGTGGCGAAGCCTCCCCCGATATATGTGGCGTTATTGTGTTTTGGATCTAGAGGATGGGCTCAAGAAGTTCCTGTTCTTATTGCCCTGGCTACGGGAACCCCTGTATGATCCTCTATTGGACCTACCCCCTCTGAAATCATACTATTTCCTGAAGGGGAATCCTCTCCAAAAGGACTGAGACTTTAAGTTTGTCCTCTGGGAACCCCTTTTTATCAGAGGCAGATTCTAGAAAAGTATCTAGAGAAGGTCCAAATACTCTTGACCCTGAAAAGGGAATTGAGCAGAGCTTGGTCTTGGAGGCATTATCTCCTGACCAGGATCTTAACCAAGCCGTCCTTCTAGCCGCATTAGATAAAGAGCCGCTTCTGGCTGAAAATCTAACGGACTCCGCCGTCATATCAGATAGAAACGCCATGGCTGATTTCATAATGGGAAGGGAACGCAAAATGTCAGACCTCGGGGTTTTATTGGACAGATGCTCTTCCAACTGCCCCATCCATAGGTACATAGATCTGGCCACCAAAGTGGCTGCTATGTTAGTCTTAATTAAGGCCGCAGAAGATTCCCAGGCCCTTTTAAGAAGTATGTCAGCCTTCCTGTCCATAGGATCGCGCAAGTTGGATGAGTCCTCGAAGGGTATGACAGTGTTTTTGGCGACCTTTGCCACCGGAACATCTATCTTAGGTATTTCTTCCCATAGCTTGACTTCTTCAGGGTCGTATGGTAAGCAACCCTTAAAGTCACGAGACAATACCAGCCGGCGTTCCGCCTCCTTCCACTCTTCCAGTATCATAGCTTTAATATGTTCGCTAACGGGAAAGACTGTCTTTCTACGTGACATAAGTCCCCCGAACATCAGGTCCTGTCTGGACTGCGGCTTGGATGTCTCTTCTATCTGCATCGTGCTTCTCACTGCCTGGACGAGCTCGTTCGTTTCCTCAGCCTGGAAGAGATATTTTCTATGGTGGTCTTGGCTCCCTGAGGGGAGCTCCCCCTCTTCTTCCGAGTCCTCTGGATCGGACCGGTCCTCAGAACTATACTCCGGCTCTCTCTGGTCTCGCTCCCGCCTGGCTCTCGCGGCCAGGGATGGGGCTGGACTGCCCTGAAAGGCTGGACACAGAAGCCTGGACCTCTTCTCGGATTAGAGATCTAATTTCTGAGAGTAGTGAAGATTATTCGTCCCTCACAACCGTAGATGTGCAAGATGCACACAAGGTCTTGCCATGGGAGTCCAGGAGTTTCATGTGGCATATGGGACATCTTTTAGATTTTGTAGAGACCTTGCCGGGCTTTTTAGGAGGAGCGGGGGGACAGCGGGGGTTCCCTTATCCTAAATTACATAAGATAGGGAGTAAATAGAATAGGCCTGAATTTTCAGATGTGCAGTGAGGGTAGTCTGCGCTATGCGCACTTACCGCTCCGTCGCCGGGGATGTCTCCTTCCATGGCACCTTTGCTGCGGCAGTCAGAAGGCCCCAGTGACTCAAGACGCTGGGTAGGAGCACCCGTACTGCTATGAGTTCCAACGCTGGAGCGCACGCACTTCCCCACTTTTACAGCGTCATTGGAAGTGACGATTACCGGATGTGGTGATACCGGAAGTGACGCTGTTCCCTCGGAGTTCCGGAAGTCGATCGGCAAGACGAGACACTGCGCTGAATGCCGCGACTCCCTGCCGCATGGAACCGCATCCCCAGCCGAGAGCCTCCCACCGGGAGGAGCGGCTGCAACCAGGAGCCTCGTCTTGCTCCTGGCCTTTGGAGCAGAGGGACTCCCCACCCGGAGAGTTTCCACCCTGAGCCTCTCGACAGGGGGAAGGGCATTGGCAAGCCACACGATCCCCGGGAGCTACGGTAAGCCTGCGCAGCTTCTCTCGTGCATCCCTCCTTGCAGGGACATTAAAAACACTGAGGATTTGGGGTTGGGACATGACCTTTTAAACTCTCGTGTGTTTCCTGTCCCAGCAAGGGGGAGGAGGACGTCCTCCATGGTGCTGTCAGGAGGGACGTGCTGGAAAAAAGAACTTTCATGTGAAACTCGACAGTAAATTCTTGTTCTTAGAAATGAAGGCTATTCCATGCGAGAAATTGCCAAGAAACTGAAGATTCCCCACAACGGTGTGTACTACTCCCTTCAGAGGAGAGCACAAAACAGGCTCTAACCAGAGTAGAAAGAGAAGTGGGAGGCCCCACTGCACAACTGAGCAACAAGACAAGTACACTAGAGTCTGTAGTTTGAGAAATCGATGCCTCACAGGTCTTCAACTGGCAGCTTCATTAAGTAGTACACACAAAATGCCAGTGTCAACGTCTACAGTGAAGAGGTGACTCCGGGATGCTGGTCTTCAGGGCAGAGTGGCAAAGAAAAAGCTGGCTAATAAAAGGAAAAGATTAATATGGGCAAAAGAACAGATATTGGACAGAGGAAAATTGGAAAAAAGTGTGATGGACAGACGAATCCAAGTTTGAGGTGTTTGGATCACACAAAAGAACATTTGTGAGACGTAGAACAACTGAAAAGATGCTGGAAGAGTGCCTGACGCCATCTGTCAAGCATGGTGGAGGTAATGTGATGGTCTGGGGTTGCTTTGGTGCTGGTAAAGTGGGAGGTTTGTACAAGGTAAAAGGGATTTTGAATAAGGAAGGCTATCACTCCATTTTGCAACGCCATGCCATACCCTGTGGGCAGCGATTGATTGGAGCCAATTTTCATCCTACAACAGGACAATGAATCAAAGCACACCTCCAAATTATGCAAGAACAGGTAGCTGGTATTCTATCTGTAATGGAGTGGCCAGTGCAGTCAACAGATCTCAACCTCACTGAGCTGTTTTGGGAGCATGGTATGGCATGGGAGTATGGTATGCAAAAAGTGCCCATCAAGCCAAACCAACTTGTGAGAGGGGCTTCTGGATGCATGAGGTGAAATTTCTCCAGATTACCTCAGCAAATTAAGTGCTAGAATGCCAAAGGTCTGCAATGCTGTAATTTCTGCAAAGGGAACATTCTTTGTTTGAAGGAGAAAATTATTATTTCACATAAAAAAATCTTTTTTTTTGAGCCTTGTCAATGTCTGTACTAGATTTTCAATTCATTTGGCAACTCATTTGATTAATAAAAGTATGAGTTTTCATGGAAAACACAAAATTGTCTGGGTGACCCTAAACTTTTGAATGGTAGTGTAGGTGTGTTTTTTGGTGCAGATTTTTCCCCACTCATTAGTATAGGAGAAATCTGCAGCAAAAACGCAAAGAATATAAAAGCAACGTGTAGATGAGACTTCAGGGATCTCACTTTGCTGAAACAGTTTAGGTTTTGCGACAAATCTGTACAGAAAAAAAAAAGCGAAAAAAAAAGCAACAAATCTACAAGGTGTGACCCAGCACTCTAAAAAGCTTGTCTCCTTCCTCAATATCCTTTTCCCTCTCCCCCTCCTTACCTGCCCAACAGTGTTTACACATACATAAAAATAAAGGGAACTCTTAGCACAATGTAACTACAAGACAAATCACATTTCTTTTAAATCAACCAGTCAGGTAATGAAGCAAAACCCACTGTGAATCAATTTCTCCTGCTGTTGTGCAAATTGAGCAAACAGGTAGAAAGGAAAGGCAATTAACAAGAATCCCTATAAAAAGGAGTGGTTCTGTAGGGGGTGACCACAGACCATTTCTCTGTTCTCATCCTTTTTATCTGTTTTGATAAATTTTGCATTTTGTCATTGCTCTCACCCCCAAAGATACTGTACAGTAGTATGAGGCGGTGTTTACAACCCACAGAAGTTGCTCAGGTAGTACAGCTCATCCAGAATGGCACATCAATGCAAGCTGTGGCCAAAAGGGTAGCCGTGTCTGTCAGCTCAGTGTCCAGAGCATGGAGCAGATGCCAGGAGACAGGCCAGTACACCAGGAGACGTGGAGGGCAACAATCCAGCAGCAGGACCACTAACTCCTAATTTGTGCAAGCTCTACCCGTCAGAAACAGACTCCATGAGGGTGATGTGAGGGCCCGACGTCCACAAGTGGACAGCCCAACACCGTGCAGGGCAATTGGCATTTGCCAGAGAACACCAAGATGGGCACAGTCAACATTGGCACTCTGCTTTTCATGAGAGCAGACGCCGTGGAGAACATTCTGCTGCCTGCAACATCCTCCAGCAGGACTGGTTGGGCAGTGGGTCAGTAATGGTGTGGGGAGGAATTTCTTTGAACGGTCGCACAGCCCTCCCTCCATGTGCTAGCCAGAGGTAACCCAACTGCCATTAGGTACCAGTATGAGATCCTCTGACCCATTGTGAGGCCATATGTAGGTGAGCCCTGGGTATCTTCTGAGGCATGACAGTGCTAGTCCTCAAGTGGGTGAAGTGTGTCAGCAGTTCCTGCATGATGAAAGCATTAATGCTATGGACTGGCCTGCCCGTTCTCCACACCCGAATCCAATCGAGCACATCTGGGACATGTCTCATACCATCCACCAAAGCCACATTGCATCACAGACTGTCCAGGAGTTGACATCCTTTAATCCAGGTCTGGGATGAGATCCCGCAGGAGCACATCCACGATCTCATTAGGACCATGCCCAGACATTGTAGGAAGGTCATACAGGCATGTGGAGGCCACACACACTACTGAGCATCATTTACTTGTATTGAGGCATTTCCACTAAAGTTGGATCAGCCAGTAATTTGATTTTGAGTATCATTTCTATTCCAGACCTCCTTGGGATATTGTGATTTACATTGATCATTTTTTATGTTTTATTGTTCTCAACGCATTCTACTACGTAATTAATAAAGATATCCAACTGGAATATTTTATTCAGTGACATCTAGGATGTGGTATTTTAAGGTTCCCTTTATTTATTTTTTTATTTTTAGCCATACCACTGAAAAACACATGCAAAAAAACAGTTCAACGGCACCTTTAAATCACATCCGTTTTGCTTCTAATGTTAAATGAAGATATAATAAAAAACATAACAAAAATCAATACATAAAAAAGTTTCTCACTGTTGCGGAAATGCTTGATATGTTCCAATAGAGCCCTAATCTCACATCATCAAGTCTGTCTGGGATCACATGAAGACACAGAAGGATTTACACAAGTGACATCCACAACCTCCTGGCAAGTTCCTTCGGCCACTGGCCGATGTTATCTAAAGAAGTTGCATTAAGCCCCTTTTCAATCTCGAATGAGTGACCATTCAATATATGACCAGAGGAGACCGCTCTAAAAAACCTCAAGACCCTCACCCTACCAGTGTACACATGAAACACTATGCCTAAATTATTGTTATAAAAAATGATGGCTACCTGCTTTGAATGAAAACATTATTATTACATCCAATGAGAAAAATTCTGTGTGAGAACCAATACAATACATCAAAAAAGGGAAAACTAACTAAATTTAGTTGAAAAAAAAAAAAAAAGCTTTTCTAAAACGGGTTGTCCAACCTCATGAAAAGTCTTATGTGTCTTCAGACTGCCGAGTGTTGACCGTTCACAGAGCACTTGCTGTTGCGATTCCCCGATTTGCACACTAGCGATCACATACAGACTAGACCGATCTGGCTTCTCTCAGTTCTCTTCTACTGGAAAGTGCAGAAGTCTAGTCGGCATGTGAATTCTGACAGCAAATGAACTTTGCACATGGTCACGAATCAGCAGTATGAAAATAACAGATTTTAATTACGGTATGAGAAAGGACAACTCCTTTAACTGCAACTACCGCTAAGCTTTAAAAAGTATGTGACCTTTTTGAGGTTTAACCCCTGCATGTAAAGTGACAACAATAAGATCTGGAGATTAAATAAATTGTGTAATTCTTTTCTAACACCTACTTGAAGATCTGGTAGAACAGAAGGAGTATATGCAAAATAAATCTTTTTAAAGATGCAAGAATGAAGGGTATGAAGGAAAATATAAAAGGGTACATCCAACTTTTTTTAGGCAGGTGTGGAAAACAAATGCTGCAAAGCAAGAAGCTTCCAAACATACAAGCAATAATAGTTGGTTTTCATCAATTAACAAAATACAAAGTGAATGGACAAAAGAGAAATCTAAATCCCCATCAATATTTGATGCTCGCCCTTTGCCTTCATCACTTCTTCCAGGTACATGTGCACTGTCAGGGATTTTGTAGGATTATAGTCAGGCGTATGAGTAACAAATTATACCACAGGTGAGAATGAGCATCATTTTCATTTGTAAGTTGGAACACCGTCATTAACAAACAGAAACGGCTTAAGACTGGGTGAGGAACAGCCAAATTCTGCTAAAAAGGTGAGGTTGTGGAAGAGAGTTTCAGATCACAAGTCATACACCCACAGGACTGAGAATAGCAACAAGACAACAGGTAGTTATACTGCATCAACAAGATCTCTCCCAGGCAAAGATTCCAATGCAGACTGAGGTTTCAACATGTGATGCTCAAGCTCTTTTGAAGAAGCACCAAGAAATGGGCAACACCGAGGACCAATGATGCAGTTTTCGGCCAAGGAAACTTAAGTGCAGCAGATAAAAAAACGCATCATGCTTGCTCATCTTTGAAATTGGAAGAGGTCCAGCAGTGCCATTAGCCGAGATATGGCAGCAACCATTGGGACCAGCTACATCCATCTAACTGTGAAAACACAAAAAAGCACAGTAAAACCAAAAACACACTGTTGCAAAAAAAAAATCCATCTAACTGTCTAGACGAGAAACCTGGCCAAATGTGGTCTTCAAGGAACATTTTGAGACAAAAAACTCAAATACCTTTCGACATGGAAACAAGGCCAAGCAACTCAATTATGCATGAAAACATAGGAAACGGGGTGCAGGAAAATATGGCAGCAGGTGCAGACTGATGAGTCACAATGTGAAATATCTGGCTGCAACAGAAGGAAGTTTGCTTCACGCAGGGCTCGACAGAGGCACAATGATGAGGGTTTGCAGGAATAATAAAGCATGATTGAGGGTCCTTGTTCGTTTGAGGCTGAATTTCAGCATATAGAGTTGGGGATTTGGTCAGGATTAATGGTGTCCTCAGTGCTAAGAAATACAGGCAGATACTTATCCATAGTGTCATATCAGGGATGCATCTGCTTGGCTCCAAACTTATTCTACAGCAGGAAAACAACCGCAAACATAAAGCCAATATAAGAAATATCCTCAGGGTAAAGAAAAATGAGGAGTCCTTGAAGTGATGATCTGGCCCCACATCATCCAGTCTGTCTGGGATAATATGAAGAGACAGAGGGTTCTGCACAAGTAACATCCACAGAAGATCTGGGGTCGGTCCTACAAGATGTTTGGAACAACCTCCTGCCAAGCTCCTTCAAAATGTGTGTGCAAGTACAAGTAACTAGAAGAACTGATGAAAGCAAAGAGCAATTACCAAGTATTCAGGTGATTTAGATTTCTCACTGAATAAAACGGCAACTGTTAACACTTCAATTTTCAAAAGAATTCTTATTTTGCAGCTTCTTCCTTCCCCCCCCCCCCCCCCCCAACCTAAATCTTCTGCACAGTACTCTATGTACATCGCATTGCTCATCTTATACGCCTTCCAAATTCTACGCTGGATCGTATCATTAAACTTCTGCCAGTATCGGTCCAAAATATAGTCAGAGAGCATACTGGCAGACAGATTAACTATAAAGCAATGAGAGCGTGTAAAATGTTAAGATGCAGTAAGAATAAATCACTGTTAGACCGCGTTCACACGTTCAGTATTTGGTCAGTATTTTATATCAGTATTTTAGATCACTATTTATAAGCCAAACCAGGAGTGGGTGAAACATTCAGAAGTGGTGCATATGTTTCTATTATACTTCGATTGTTCCACTCCAGGTTTCGGCTTATAAATACTGATGTGAAATACTGATCAAATACTGAACGTGGCCTTAAAGGGAAACTGTCAAAAGGATCAACCCTGCTAAGAAGTCTATATGGGCATGCAAACCACACTTAAGACGCTGAATAAAATGATACCTTGATATCTGTGATCAGATGAGGGTGATCAATGAGTGGAACAGGCTGTCACGAGAGGTGGTGAGTTCTCCTTCAATGGAAGTCTTCAAACAGAGGCTGGACAGACATCTGTCTGAGATGGTTTAGGGAATGCTGCATTGAGAAGGGGGTTGGACATGATGACCTTTGAGGTCTCTTCCAACTCTAACATTCTATAATTCTATGTCTTATTCCAGAGAAATCCATGTTTTTCTTAATATGTAAATTAGCGGTTATGATCTATGGGCGGGACAAAGACTTCCCTGAGAACCTGCCTGCAGCGCTTATTTTATATGAGAGGAGGTGATACCAGTGGGAGACATGTAATGACCGCCAGTCAGCTCTCCTGATCTACATGTCTCACACTGGTAATGACCCTTTAATTTAAAATAACCCATGGATGTAGATTATCAGGGAGATCTATGTCCAGCCCATAGATCTTAATAGCTAATTTACATGTTGAGAACACAGGATTTCTCTGGAATAAGACAGCAGATCACAGACATCAATGTATTGTTTCAATGAACTCTCTATGACCTGCATGCCCATATAGACAACTGAGGAAGGTTGATCTTCCTTACTGATTCCCTTTGTGAAGATATAAAGCCTGCAGAATAGTGAGTGCAGCTCTGGGGTATAACACAGGATGTAACGCAGGACCAGTACAGGATAATTAATGTAATGTATGTACACAGTGACTGCACCAGCAGAATAGTGAGTGCAGCTCTGGAGTATAATACCTTATGTAACTCAGGATCAGTACAGGATAAGTAATGTAATGTATGTACACAGTGACTGCACCAGCAGAATAGTGAGTGCAGCTCTGGAGTATAATACCTTATGTAACTCAGGATCAGTACAGGATAAGTAATGTAATGTATGTACACAGTGACTGCACCAGCAGAATAGTGAGTGCAGCTCTGGGGTATAATACAGGATGTAACTCAGGATCAGTACAGGATAAGTAATGTAATGTATGTACACAGTGACTGCACCAGCAGAATAGTGAGTGCAGCTCTGGGGTATAATACAGGATGTAACTCAGGAGCAATACAGGATAAGTAATGTAATGTATGTACACAGTGACTGCACCAGCAGAATAGTGAGTGCAGCTCTGGAGTATAATACAGGAGGTAACTCAGGAGCAATACAGGATAAGTAATGTAATGTATGTACACAGTGACTGCACCAGCAGAATAGTGAGTGCAGCTCTGGGGTATAATACAGGATGTAACTCAGGAGCAATACAGGATAAGTAATGTAATGTATGTACACAGTGACTGCACCAGCAGAATAGTGAGTGCAGCTCTGGGGTATAATACAGGATGTAACTCAGGAGCAGTACAGGATCAGTAATGTAATGTATGTATACAGTGACTGCACCAGCAGAATAGTGAGTGCAGCTCTGGGGTATAATACAGGATGTATATAAAAGGTTTCTATGTAGATTATTATTATACATTTTTATAGCACCATTTATTCCATGGCGTTATACATGTGAATAGGGCAAATATAGACAAGTACAATAAACATGAGTAAAACAAGGCACACACACACAAGTACAGGAGGAGAAAGGACCCTGGCCACGAGGGCTCACAGTCTACAGGATGAACGCTATATGTAAATTATGAATTGATGTGGATAATGTGGAGATACACTTTGATGATAATAAATGAATGAGAAAAGACGTTTTTCTGAGAGATATGACAAACGGGCTCATGCACACTGCACAGGCAATCCACCCAACGCACTCACCAACTCCTTTGCTTGTGGGGGCCTTCTTCACGTTCCCAGGAGCTGTGTGACAAATTAAAGGAACACCTAAAATGAAAAGTGTTCATCTCCATTTCAAAAACAAGCTGCACACCAAACCAGCATTAGTGACAATCTTGGGGCAGGATTATTTATGTCATACTGCACACACAAAGTATCCGCAATACCACTGTCTTCAAATCAGTTTCACCACTGCCAAAACCTAAAATGCAGAAGCAGCAATGCAACAGCGCCCCCATCTGTAATTAGTTTATTCTCCCATGCAAATGTCTGTGTTCTAAACCTGAAAAGTAGATTTTTTTCAGCACTAGAGACATGGGGGATGTAATGGACTCTATACTGCTGCAATGGTGAATGCGGTATTATTTATGAAGGGTTTGGTCACTATAAATACATTGTATAACCCATCTCACACTCCTACAGAGCGTAATTCACCTTTCTGCTAGTTGTTTTATGAAACCGAAGATTTCTCACCACATACACTATAATGCAATGAGAGCTACTTTGTTCTATGTTGTTACTGTACAGGGTCTACAATGATAAATCACAGTTTGCAAAATACTGACCAATTGAACAAGCAGGAAATGCTGGGAGATTTCAGCTCTGCATAATAGTGAGTTCAGCTCTGGAGTGTAACACAGGAGGTAACCCATGATTAGTACAGGATAAGGCTTCTTTCACACTTCCGTCGGTCGCCCTGCTTCAGAGTGCAGTGAACCGACGTATCGACGGACGTTGCCAAAATAGTTGAAAACGTGTGCAAAGCATCCAGTGTTATGACGGATGCGTTGCATGAATACCGGGCTGAATTTTCAGGTATAAATGTCTGGGGAGAAAGAGAAAGAGCTTTTCCCCCAGGTTGGAATATGCTTCCAGGCATGCTCAGAAGTGAAACTGCATCCGTCACTGGATTTCTGCGCTTCACAGAGTGCGCAGGATCCAGTATCCATAGGCTCCCATTCTGTGTGATGACGTATGCAGCGGGAGGCGTCGGGGACGTTTTTCCACAGCAGATAAAAAACGTTTCATGGAACGTTTTTTTTTTAAAAGATGGGCCATCAAATTCCACAGGATCCAGTGCACGACAGCCGAAATGTGTGTCCATCCGTCGTGATACGTCGCTAAGGCTACTTTCACACTTCTGTCTTTTGTCCTCCGTCGCAATCCGTTGGTTTGGGCAAAAAACGGATCCTGCAAATGTGCTTGCAGGATGCGTTTTTTGCCCATAGACTTGTATTAGCGACGGATGGGCACACGTCGCGTCCGTCGTGCGATGGATCCGTCGTGTTTTGGCGGACGCGACGCACAAAAACAGGTTCAATGTAACTTTTTTGTGCGTCGCGTCCGCCATTTTCGACCGCGCATGTGTTGTCGAAACTCCGCCGCCTCCTCCCCGAACTGCAGAATGGGCAGTGGATGCGTTGATAGATTGCATCCGCTGCCCACGTCGTGCAGTAATTTCACAATGTCCGTAGGTACGTCGGCCCGACGCATTGCGTCCACCTGTGTGTAGTTTATCCTCAGTATAACTACAGCTTTGCTGTGAATGCCTCAAAGGTTTGTTTGAGAACATTAGGGATCAAACATGAAAAGCAAGGAACACACTAGACAGGTCAGGGATAAAGTCATGGAGAGTAAAGCAGGGTTAGGTTATATTAAAAAAAAAAAAAAAAAAAAGATAGCCCAAACTCTGAACATCTCACGGAGAGCACAGTTCAATCCATCATTGAGAAATGGGAGTATGACAACTGCAAACCATGGCAAAATGCATGAAGGGGACACAGCATGTGGAAGAAGGTGCTCTGGTCAGATGAGACCAGTAGAGAATTTTCTTTGACTAAATGCAAAATGCTATGTGTGACGGAAAACTATCACTGCACCTCACCTGAAAACACCATCCCCACTGTCAATAATGGTGGTGGCAGCATCATGCTTGGGGAGGCTTTATTTCAGCAGGGACAGGGAAGCTGGACAGAGTTGATGGGAAGATGGGTGGAGCTAAATACAGGGCAATCCTGGAAGAAAACCTGAGCTAGAGGAGTGTGCAAAGAACAATGGGAAAACATTTCAGCCACTTGATGTGCTAAGTTGTTAGAGATATACTCCAATAGACTTGCAGCACTAATTGCAGTGAAAGTTGGTCCTGCAAAGTATTAACTCAGGCGGGCCGATTACAAATGCACCTCACAATTTTCAGATTGATATATTTTAAAAATAGAAAACCATGTTTCATTTTCTTTAAATGTCACAAATACATGATACTTTGTGTGGGGTATATTACATAAAATCCCAATAAGTTACATTTTGTGGGTTTAAGGAAGAACAACAGTGTGGCAATAGTCAGGTCTCACACTTCCTTAGGGCCTTCATTGCGTGTGCAAGTGCGCATACCAGCGTGTATATATGTACATGTGCACATACGTGATTTATGTATATACACGTGTATGTATACGTGCGAATGTACATGCATGCATGCATGCATGCGCGCGCATGCATGCGTGCGTGCGCACATGTATATTAGAGAGGAGTGACCTAACAAAATTCAAATTCAGATTGGAGGGGCTGGTGAGGTTAGTGGTGAAGTAATCGGATTTTTTGCTTTGCTTAAAATGTCTATGGCCTTATATAGTTCAACTAGATGGTGGCCCAATTCTAACGCATCGGGTATTCTAGAATATGCATGTCCACGTAGTATATTGCCCAGCCACATAGTATATTGCCCAGCCACGTAGTATATTGCCCAGCCACGTAGTATATTGCCCAGCCACGTAGTATATTGCCCAGTACAGAGCCACGTAGTATAGAGACTTAAAAAAAAAAAAAAAAAAAACACATATGCTCACCTTCCGAAGGCCCGTTGAAGTCCTGCTATACTCACCATCCGCCGCCTTTCCCGCTCCTCGCCACGCTCCCGGGACCGCTCCATTGCAAGCGGCAGCTTCCGGTCCCAGGGCTGGTATGAGCAGGACCTGTGATGACGTCGCAGTCACATGACCGTGACGTCACGGCAGGTCCTTGTCGCACACCAGCCCTGGGACTGGAAGCTGCCGCTTGCAATGGAGCGGTCCCGGGAGCGTGGCGAGGAGCGGGAAAGGCGGCGGAGGGCGAGTATAGCAGGCTTTTTGTTTGTTTTTTTAATTATTTTTAACATGACATTTTTACTATTGATGCCGCATAGGCAGCATCAATAGTAAATAGTTTAGGACACACAGGGTTAATATCAGTGGTAACGGAGTTCGTTACACTGCGGGCAGTTACTGCTGCCATTAACCCTGTGAGTGGAGTGGAGGGGATTATGGAGCGGGCACCGGGCAGTGAGTGCAGGGGAGTAGGGGAGGGACTAATCAGACTGTGGACGTCGCTGATTGGTCGCGGCAGCCATGAAAGGCAGCTGCCGAGACCAATCAGCGAATGAATAACCGTGACAGAAGGACAGACAGACAGACGGAAGTAACCCTTAGACAATTATATAGTAGATTTACGGCTTTAGGTAAATCCACAAGAACGCAAATTAGGGGGAAAAAAAAAAAAAAAATCTGCATTTTAGTTAATGCAGATTTTTTTTAAAATTCTGATTGAATTCAATTCCAGTCCAATTTATTCACTCACCTCTTGTGCATCCTCAGGTCTCTGCACGCATTCTTTGTATATTCATGTCTCTGCACGCAGGCACAAGCTGTGTATTCATGTCTCTGTGCGCATTCTTTGTATATTCATATCTCTGCACACATGTGCGAGCTCTGTGTATTCATGTCTCTGCATGAATGCGTGAGCTGTATATTCATGTCTCTGCACGCATGCCCGTGCTCTGTGTATTCTTCATGTCTCTGTATGCATGCACAAGCTCTGCGTATTCATGTCTCTGTACGCATGAGCGAGCTGTGTATTCATGTCTGTATGTATGTGCTCTGTGTATACATATATGGTGTTTATGTCTTTTGTGTATACATATGCGTGCACAGCATGCAGTGTGTGCACAACATACAGCGTGTGTAGCATTCACATTTATAAAACCCTGCAGAGCAGATGTAGGCGTAAACATGTCGGTAATCACCCAACAAACAAGCAAATGTTGCTCATTGATTGGGCGATTGGATTGTTTATGCCGGAACAAAATCATTGTTCTCAGCAGCACTTCACCGACTAAACTGCAGATACTGTATGCTGCTGGACACAATACTGTATGGGGGCAGATTGATCTAGTAGTGATCGCTCTGTGCCCATCCTTGTTCCTCAGCCAGTGTAAAGAGGCCGGTCAACAAGCACCAAACTACTTTAATATTGTTGATTGCACTCGCTTAACGGCCTGGACGCAACGCATGTAAATACAACCCAAGTAACAGTGTGGGACACGCGTTTGCAGTACCACCCGATGCCCCTAGAATTACCCGCTTATATATGTATACACTAGCACTCATAAGGCAGTGCTTGCCGTACTACTACTCCCTGTGGCAGGTCGCCTCACAGGCACATGTGGGTTAATGTCTCTGGGTGGTTTACATTATCATAAACCCCAAAATGATAACAGAAAAACAGCCTCTCTGGCTCAAAAGGAAATAAGAGTTCATAAGCAGTTCTACCCAGCACTTCTGGGCCAACACATACAGCAGCTCCCACAGGAGCATCAGCCTAGGGCTTGCTTGCCTCTACACACCACATTTATTTCCCCAGCCACACCCTTGAGGTGGAGATATGGTGAGTAGGCATCCCACCCATCTCTTACCTACTCACCTAAAGACATAACATGGCCGCTTAACTCCTTCAGCTGAAACTTTATCATGCTGAAAAGAAACTTATGGGTTTCTAGATCACGAAGGAAAGCAATCTCCATGACAAATCCCCCCCTCACATATCGTGCCAGTGACCCTATCACACCCCCTAGATGCCAGAGTCAATAGCAGCAACAGAATCTAAGGGGTTAGACAGACAAGAATTCCCTCTATCAAACATCTGCTTTTTCAAATCATATTGCCGTGGCGCCATTAAGCTGCCATAACGTTTACTCACCTAGTGTAAGGCTACTTTCACACTGGCGTTTTTTGCCAGACTTCGCAATGCGTCGTTTATGGCAAAAAACGCATCCTGCAAAGTTGTTTGCAGGATGAGTTTTTGCCCCATAGATTAACATTAGCGACGCATTGCGACGCTTTGCCACACGTCGCAACTGTCGTGCGACGGTTGCGCCGTGTTGTGGCGGACCGCCGGGAGCAAAAAAAGTTACATGTAACGTTTTTTTGCTCCTGACGGACCGCTTTTTCCGCCCCCACCTCACAATGGGGCAGCAGATGCGCCGGAGAAATGCATCCGCTGCACCCGTTGTGCAGTGCATCAAACGCTAGTGTCGGAATCTCTGCCCGACGCATTGCGATGGGGAGATTCCGACGCTAGTGTGAAAGTAGCCTTATTGAACAAGTATGGCTGCCACCATTACCGGACAGTGTGTATGACTACCTCATCAAAATGATTATTCACCAGACGATTATTCTATCAACAAGTGTTCAACCACAAACCTACAGTTGGCCTTACACACGAGATCCCCGCCGGCCAACAATTAAATTAGCAGACCTTCATCTCTCTGGTTTCCCCCATACTAGATTGCTCAGCTTGGCCAAACATTCACGAGTTTCCAACATGGAGCTAGCTTTCTCATATGGCGTTTGCAACTCTGTCAACAGATCTTATCAGAAATAAAAAAAATTAAATAATAAAAAAAAAAATGGATAGGGCATTGAATTTCCAATATGCTCAACCCTTTTCAACCCCCAACATCAACTGCTGAGAGGTTCTCATACAAATCAGATGGTCAGCAGGTCATGCTCAAGGTGGGGGAGAATTTAGCAGACTTTCATCTAGTATGTACGTAAGCCTTCATTCTAAGACCCCATTCACACATCAGTTTTTATGCCATCAGTCACAATCCGTCGAATTTTGAAAAAAATGGATCCAGCGACTGATGTCGCCGGATCCGTTTTTTCTCTCAGAGACCTGTATTAGCCACGGATTGCCTCACGTTTCATCCGTCGTTCGCTGGATCCGTCAAAAATTGTTTGTGCGGCGGCCGGAGACAACAGACAAAGTAACGATTTTTGTGTCCATCAAAAAATGGAAGCCTATGGGCGCCGGTTCCATCAAATGACGGAATCCATGATTCCGTGTTTTTTGGGGGGTTTTCTAACGGAACATGCTCCAATTTTTCCACTAGCTGGATCCGTTGAAAAAACGGATCCGTCATATCAGTTTTTCACAATCTGCAATGAATCAGTAGAGCCAATGGATTGTGACCGACAGCAAAAAAACTGATGTGTGAAAGGGGCCTAATATATTTATGGCCACTAGGAGAACCCAGACAACAACTTTCTAATAGATGTCACAAGTATTAAAAGTACTTTGCTGTAAATCTACATGCCACAATGCATCTGTTAACGCACTCACTGCCAAAGGAATAAAACCTTAGATCATGAAAGGAAACCAATTTAAGAAAATAAAAGAGGTTTTCTGTGGTTTTCATTTCCTGGACGGCTCCTATATCAAGTATCTCAAATCTTTCGCTCCTGCTCTGTCATAATGATACTTGCCACATAGGGAAATCCTAGTTTTTGGTGTTAAAAAAAAAAAAAAAAAGAAGAGGTACTGGTATTACCTTGAAGTAGGTTTTTAAAGCCAATCTGTCAGGGTTCCTTGTGGCACATAAGACATAGGGAGGGGTAGCAAAGATGAGGGATACATTGATTTTAATGCAGGTTTCTCTAGTGAGGCTATGTGCACACGTTGCGGATTAGGCTTGGGAGCTTCTGGTGCGGATTCTGCATCACTATGCAGAACACGCAGGTGCGGATTTTTTGCGTTTTTTTTACCCCTGCGGATTTCTATAATGGAATGGGTACAAAAACGCTGCAGATCTGCAAAAAAGAAGCGACATGCTAATTCTTTTAATCAGCGTTTCTACACGGAATTTTCAGCACCATTAGCACAGCATTTTTTTTTTTTTACCATTGATTTACATTGTACTGTAACTCACTTGCGGATCTGCCCTGCAAATAACGCTGCGGATCCGTCGGAAATCCGCAACGTGTGCACATACCCTAAAACTGAAGGGTTACTCCCATCTGAGAAATGTATGGCAAAGGATGTCCCACAGGACAAACATGGCGGAGGTTCCCTGATGTTTTGGGTTGCTTTGCTGCCTCTGGCACTGGACTGCTTGATTGTGTGCATGGCATTATGAAGTCTGAAGACTACCAACAAATTTTGCAGCATAATGTAGGGCCCAGTGTGAGAAAGTTGGGTCTCCCTCAGAGGTCATGGGTCTTCCAGCAGGACAATGACCCAAAACACACTTCAAAAAGCACTAGAAAATGGTTTGAGAGAAAGCACTGGAGACTTCTAAGGTGGCCAGCAATGAGTCCAGACCTGAATCCCATAGAACACCTGTGGAGAGATCTAAAAATGGCAGTTTGGAGAAGGCACCCTTCAAATATCAGGGACCTGGAGCAGTTTGCCAAAGAAGAATGGTCTAAAATTCCAGCAGAGCATTGTAAGAAACTCATTGATGGTTACCGGAAGCGGTTGGTCACAGTTATTTTGGCTAAAGGTTGTGCAACCAAGTATTAGGCTGAGGGTGCCAATACTTTTGTCTGGCCCATTTTTGAAGTTTTGTGTGAAATGATCATTGTTTTGCTTCATTCTCTTTTGTGTTTTTTCATTTAAGACAAATTAAATGAAGATAATTCCAAAGAATTTGTGTTTGCAATCATTTTCAGGAAGAAACTGAGTATTATCTGACATAATTGCAGGGGTGTCAATACTTTTGGCCATGACTGTACACACACACACAGTACAGACCAAAAGTTTGGACACCTCATTTAAAGATTTCTCTGTATTTTCATTACTATGAAAATTGTAAATTCACACTGAAGGCATCAAAACTATGAATTAACACATGTGGAATTAAATACTTAACAAAAAAGTGTGAAACAACTGAAAATATGTCTTATATTCTAGGTTCTTCAAAGTAGCCACCTTTAGCTTTGATGACTGCTTTGCACACTCTTGGCATTCTCTTGATGAGCTTCAAGAAGTAGTCAACTGTCAGATTTAATAAGTGGGATTTCTTGCCTTATAAATGGGGTTGGGGCCATCTGTTGTGTTGAGCACAAGTCTGGTGGATACACAGCTGATAGTCCTACTGAATAGACTGTTAGAATTTGTATTATGGCATGAAAAAAGCAGCTAAGTAAAGAAAAACGAGTGGCCATCATTACTTTAGGATATGAAGGTCAGTCAGTCCGAAAAATTGGGAAAACTTTGAAAGTGTCCCCAAGTGCAGTTGCAAAAACCATCAAGTGCTACAAAGAAACTGGCTCACATGAGGACTGCCCCAGGAAAGGAAGAACAAGAGTCACCTCTGCTTCTGAGGATAAGTTTATCCAAGTCACCAGCCTCAGAAATCACATGTTAACAGCAGCTCAGATTAGAGACCAGGTCAATGCCACAGAGAGTTATATTTTCATATAATTATATATATAATTTTTTTTACGGAGATGGTTTGAAGAACAGCGGGCAATTCATCAGTCCGTGTACTGTAAAATCACAGCAGGAGATAGAAGAGATGGGTTACATACAGTAAATACAGGTAGAATAGATATATAGATGTCAGTACAAATATAATTAGTACAGTGTGTCCAGCTTACTGTACATGTATTTAACCCCTTTCTGCCATTGGACGTACTATCCCGTATGTGACCTGGGACTTAAAGGGAACCTGTCACCCCGTTTTTGAAAGATGAGATATAAATAGTGTGAAATAGGGGCAGAGCTGGGCTTTACATTAGTGTCCTTTTGGTGCCTTTATTCCCCCGGGATGCTGCTGAAATACCTTTGTGAAGTGTCCGTTTTGTCCTGTCAGTCAAGTTGGTCAGGTCGAATGGGCGTTGTAAAATAGCGGTTCCTCCCCCTGATTCTCGGCTTGTCTTTCGTAAACGCGATCTGTGAATAGCACAGATCGCGCTTTTTCTTAGCGCCTGCGCAGTGAATTTGCCTCCGGCGCCTGCGCATTATGTTTTGCCCATCTGTGGGCAAAGCATAATTGACATCATTGCGCATGCGCGGGCCTTCACTTTAGCCGGGGTGCCCCGGAAGTTGTCATATCGGCAAAGTGTTATTCTGGATGCCGTATCTCATCCCACACTGCGAGCGTAAGGCAGGCGAGCGATCTTGGCACAAAACTTACGCTCGCAGTGTGGGATGAGATACGGCATCCAGAATAACACTTTGCCGATATGACAACTTCCGGGGCACCCCGGCTAAAGTGAAGGCCCGCGCATGCGCAATGATGTCAATTATGCTTTGCCCACAGATTGCCGGAGGCAAATTCACTGCGCAAGCGCTAAACATAACGCCAACGGCGGAACTAAACTTCGCAGGGAATTGCATGAGGTGGGGGAGGAACCGCTATTTTACAACGCCCATTCGACCTGACCAACTTGACTGACAGGACAAAACGGACACTTCACAAAGGTATTTCAGCAGCATCCCGGGGGAATAAAGGCACCAAAAGGACACTAATGTAAAGCCCAGCTCTGCCCCTATTTCACACTATTTATATCTCATCTTTCAAAAACGGGGTGACAGGTTCCCTTTAATTCCCATGGATGGGATAGTATGTCACATATTCCTAAAGAAAAATAAATATTGATCCAATAAAGAAATGTATGTAAATAAAAAAAAATAAAAAAATAAAAAAAAAAAACAATAAAAGTACACATTTAGTATCGCCGCGTCTGTAACTTCAGTGAACACTGTAAAAAAAATACAAAACAAGGAAAACAAAACAATGCTTTTTATCATACCACCGAACAAAAAGTGGAATAACACGCGATCAAAAAGACGGATATAAATAAACATGGTACCGCTGAAAATGTCATCTTGTCACGCAAAAAACGAGCTGCCATACAGCATCAAACAAAAAAGTTATAGATCTCAGATAAAGTGATGCAAAAAAATTTTTTTTTATATATATATATATATATATATATATATATATATATATATATAATAGTTTTTATTGTATAAAAGCGCCAAAACATAAAAAAAAAATTATAAATGAGCTATCGCTGTAATCATACTGACCTGAAGAATAAAACTGCTTTATCAATTTTACCAAACGCGGAACGGTATAATCGCCCCACCCAAAAGAAATTCATAAATTGCTGGTTTTTGCTCATTCTTCCTAACAAAAATCAGAGTAAAAAGTGTCATGTGCCCGAAAATGTTACCAATAAAAACATCAACTCGTCCGGCAAAAAACAAGACCTCACATGACTGTGGACCAAAATAAGGAAAAGTTGTAGCTCTCAAAATATGTCAACGCAAAAAATATTTCTTTTTGCAATAAAAAGCGTCTCTTAGTGTGTGACAGCTGCCAAACAAAAACCCGCTATAAAAACCCACTATAAATAGAAAATCAAACCCCCCTTTATCACCGCCTTACTTAAGGAAATATAATAAAATTAAAAAAATGTATTTATTTCCATTTTCCCATTAGGGATAGGGTTGGAGCTAAAGTTGGGGGTTAGGGTTTGGATTGCGTTTACGGTTTGGTAAGGGGTATGGTTAGGGTTATGGGCGGACATATCATTGGTGCAACCGCATAGGGGCCCAAGAGGTAAGGGGGCCCATTTCTACCTCCAAAGAAAGTGTAATCTAGCATTTTTAGGAGCTTTTGGTCTGGAAGGGGCCCGTATATTGTTCTTGCACAGGGGCCCTTTTCTGTCTGTGTCCGCCAGTGGTTAGGGGTGTGTTGGTGTTAGGATTATGGTTGGGATGGAGTTAGAATTGGGGCAGGGTTCCACTATGTGACACCCGCAGACCATTCCATCAAAGTCTGCATTCCAAAATGCCACTTCTTCCCTTCCGAGCCCTGACGTGCGCCCAAACAGTGGATTACCCCCACATATGGGGTATCAGCGTACTCAGGACAAATTGCACAACAACTCTTGGGGTCCACTTTCTCCTGTTACCCTTGAAAAAATAAATTATGAAAAGATCATTTTTGTGAAAAAGATATGATTTTTTTATTTTTACGTCTATATTATAAACTTCTGTGAAGCACTTGAGGGTTTAAAGTGCTCACCACACATCTAGATAAGTTTCTTAGAAAATGGTGTCACTTGTGGGGAGTTTCCACAGTTTAGGCACATCAGGGGCTCTCCGGACATGGCGTCCGATCTCAATACCAGACAATTCTGTGTTGAAAAGACAAATGGCGCTCCTTCCCTTCCGAGCTCTGCCATGCGCTTAAACAGTAGTTTACCCCCACATATGGGGTATCGGCGTACTCAGGACAAATTGCACAACAACTTTTGGGGTCCAATTTCTCCTATTACCCTTGGTAAAATAAAACAAATTGTATCTGAAGTAATTTTTTTTGTGAAAAAAAAAAGTTAAATGTTCATTTTTTTTAAACATTCCAAAAATTCCTGTGAAACACCTGAAGGGTTAATAAACTTCTTAGGCCGGGGTCACACTGTCAGTATTTGGTCAGTTTTTTACATCAGCATTTGTAGCCAAAACCAGGAGTGGAACAATCAGAGGAAAAGTATAACAGAAACACATCACCACTTCTGAATTTATCACCCACTCCTGGTTTTGGCTACAAATACTGATGTAAAATACTGACCAAATACTGATAGTGTGACCTCTGCCTTAAATGTGGTTTTGAGCACCTTGAGGGGTGCAGTTTTTAGAATGGTGTCACTTTTTGGTATTTTCTATCATATAGACTCCACAAAGTGACTTCAAATGTGATGGTCCCTAAAAAAAGAAAAAAAAAAAAAAAATGGTGTTGTAAAAATGAGAAATGCTTGTCAACTTTTAACCCTTATAACTCCCTAACCAAAAAATAAAAAAAAATTTGGTTCCAAAATTGTGCTGAAGTAAAGTAGACATGTGGGAAATGTTACTTATTAAGCATTTTGTGTAACGCATCTCTGTGATTTAAGGGCATGAAAATTCAAAGTTGGAAAATTGTAAAAATTTCAAAAATTTTCGTCAAATTTCCCTTTTTTCACATATAAACGCAAGTAATATTAAAGAAATGTTACCACTACCATGAAGTACAATATGTCACGAAAAAAACAACGTCAGAATCACCGGAATTCGTTGAAGCGTTCCAAAGTTATAATCTCATAAAAGGACAGTGGTCAGAATTGTAAGGGTATGTGCACACATTGTAGATTTCCTGCGGATCCGCAGCGTTTTTTGCGGTGCAGAAACGCTGCAGATCCGCAAGTGATTTACAGTACAATGTAAATCAATGATAAAAAATGCTGTGCTAATGGTGCGGAAAATTCCATGCTGAAACGCTGTGGATTAAAAGAAGTAGCATGTCACTTCTTTTTTGCGAATCTGCAGCGTTTTTGAACCCATTCCATTATAGAAATCTGCAGGGGTAAAAAACGCTGAAAATCCGCAAAAAATCCGCACCTGCGTTTTCTGTCAAGAGATGCAGAATCCGCACCAAAAATTCCTAAGCCTAATCCGCAACGTGTGCACATAGCCTAAAAATTGGCCCGATCATTAACATGGAAACCACCCTTGGGGGTTAATAAAAGATTATTTTTTTGGAAAAAAATGGCGCGTAATTTTCGCAACTAGCCGACGGCTGGGGGCTGATGTTTTATCGCCTGGGAAGGGGGTAATACCCATGGAGCTTCCCATGCTTTTAATATTAGCTCACAGCTATATAATTAGCTTTTACTGGCTATTAAATTGGAGGACACCAAAAAAAATAAATAAAAAAAAAAAAAAAAAATGATGTAGGGTCCCCCTATAATTAATAACTAGCAAAGGCTATGCAGACAGATATTAATATCCTAGGAAGGGAGCAGTATCCATGGCCCCCCAGGCTAAAAGCATCAGCTCTCAGCCGCCCCAGAAAAGGTGCATCTCTAAGATGCGCCAATTCTGGCACTTAGCCTCGGTCTTCTCACTTGCCCTGTAGTGCTGGCAAGTGGTGTGATAGTTGGGGGGGTTGATGTCACCTTTGTATTGTCCGATGACATCAAGCCCCGAGGTTAGTAATGGAGAGGCATCCATACGACGCCCCCATTACTAACCCCATATTCACATTGTAAGAAAACACAGACACCCACAATAAAGTCCTATAATCGAAAAAAAAAAAAAAAAATGACAGACTCCTTTAATAATCTCAATTAAACCATACTTGTGACCTCTCCTAATTCCACCGAAGTTCTCGATCTCCTGTAATAAACCAAAAATAATACAACAATATCCCTCACCTCTCCATCATTCTGTCCCATGCCGTAATCCATGCCTGGAGGATAATTAGTTTTGAACCTGGACGATGCCAGGCTGAGAACCACTGGTGAATGAGATGCTGCGAGCGCAGCATCAGTGACTAGCGGTGACATCACTGAGGCTGCGTTCCCAGACGGGCTGAACTGCGGTGACCTTGACGAGATCCGCGCTAGCACCGCGAGAAACTCGCATGGTGCAGAGGAGAGTTCACCGGGAGAATTTCACTGTTTTTTCCTATGTAAAAAATAACAAAAACGCTGCAAAACACAAAATCCTGACAACAAAAAAAAAAATCTGTGTGTATGACATTTCTGAAATCTCATAGGCTTTGCTGGTACTCTAAAAAGCAGCTGAAAATTAGCATTAAAAAAATGCAGCAAAAACACCCAGTGTGAACATAGCCTTACATTTCCCCAGGAGAAATAAAAAAAAATTAAGAAAATAATTTTTATAGGGGTGTTCAGACTGAGTTTTTTTTCCAGTCTCCGCTGTGCACCCTGAAAATTATCTTCAACTATAAAACACCAAGGGTCCGATTCATCAGTGTTTGCTACACAAAACTGGTGTAAAAAAAAAAAAAAAAAATCTAAGGGATATATTCGTACATTGTATTTTTCTACATTTTTTAAAAGCAAAAAAAAAAAAAAATGCAACGTTTTATCGTACCAGCAAGGAGAAAGATTTCTGAATCTCATGAACATGTTGCTTATTTTTTCCTGGCAAATTTGAAGCAGTTTCACATCTACAGTATGTCAAATGTTTCAGCGTTTTTCACATATTCAAATGAATGGTAAAAAGAAAAAAAAAAAAATTGTTTTTTTTTTTAACGCCAGTTTCAGGCAGTGCCTCCAAAAATGGGTGGAGTTGGGGTGTGACTACGCAAGCCCATCAAATTCATTAACAGTGACGCAAATAAGCGTGTTGGACTGGGACCGAGCGTCTGTGAGCCCCAGCAGTGACATGCAGCAGCATGATGACATCCGCATGCTACGGACCTCATCACACTACTGCCAGGACCGCAGAACTGGTGAGGACAGATTAGGCACTGATAAGTACCCAGTGGAGGGCTGAAGAGAAGATGATATGTGCTTTCGTTTTAGACAAGGTGTCAGGGGAAGGAAGGTAAGGGTTGTGGTTACAGCGAGGACACATTATGGGGCAATTGAAGGATTGTGAAAGGGGCATAGTATAGCATGGAGCAGTGGGGATATTTTTGAGTAGCAGTATGGGGTCAGATATTTTGTGCAGGAAGCACGGTGAGAAGCATTTATTTATTCAGGGGCACTGCATGGGAAATAGTGCAATAGGCTCTCCATCCATGCATGCATGCATGCATGCATGCTCTCCAGCCGGATCGATCCAGGAAGCTAGGTTCCTCTGCAGCTTATTCTGTAAGCGCTATAGCTTGCCAAATAAACCTTGACCCGATCAAATTCACTCATATCTACTGGTGATGTCTATATTAATGTATTGATGATGGCTCTGGTTACGTGTTCATGTAAGTACCCCTTTTTTAAAAAAAATTGCAGCCTTGGGATTGGTTCAGTATGGCAATGTGGCCCTTGGCCAAAAATGAATTAAAAAAAAAAAAGTTGTGCACCCCCTGTGTTAGGCCGGTTTCACACGTCAGTGGCTCCGGTACGTGAGGTGACAGTTTCCTCACGTACCAGAGACACTGACTCACGTAGACACATTAAAATCAATGTGTCTCTGCACATGTCAGCGTGATTTCACGGACCGTGTGTCCGTTTGGAAAACACGGAGACATGTCAGTGTTCGTGGGAGCGCACGGATCACACGGACCCATTAAAGTCAATGGGTCCGTGTAAAACACGTACCGCACACGGATGTTGTCCGTGTGCAGTCTGTGTGATGTGCAGGAGACAGCGCTACTGTAAGCGCTGTCCCCCCTTGCGTGTGGTGCTGAAGCCCCATTCATTTCTTCTCTCCAGCAGCGTTTGCTGGAAAGAAGGAATGAATAATCTTTTTTTTATTATTATTTATTTTTGTTTTTAAAATAAAGTTGCCGGTAATCCGCCCCCTCCCACCCCCGCTGGCATTAAAATACTTACACAGCTCCCTCGGCGCTTATGCAGCGCCCCAGAGTCCTGGTCGTTGCAGTAATGTGGCTCTGCCACTAAGGGGAGTGATGTTATGTCTGATTGCACTAAAGGAGTTCACCTGACCAGGTATCACAAGCACACATTACAGTTCACACTCCGGCCACCAGGGGGAACAAAAGGCACTATGTATTAGGCCACTCCTCGCACTGGTAAAACTGGGGGTTGGATAGGATAGGAAGTTAGACAGAACGCAGCCTGGGAGAGCTCCAGGGAGGACCTGTCAGGGGTGGGTTCCTGACAGGGGCCTAGCAGAAAGGATAGAGAGTGACAGAACTGCGCCTGCACTACCTTGCGGCGGTATCCCAATGAAGGACATGAAGAGAAGGATATTGTGGAAAAGTGAGAAACGAGATCAAAGCACAAAGGAGAGCCAGTAGGAGTCGTGCCCCGAGAACGGCAACATCCTACTGAGGCGCGTAGCCGGTGACCGGAACACCGAGGGAGTAACTGACTTCAAGCATTACTTCAAATACCGCAGGACAGTTAACTATAGGTTGGCTGTCTACCTTACATCACCTAAGAAGAAATAGGGGGCAAGCGTGGAGAGGGGTGTCTCTAGGGTCCCAGAATAGCTCCAAGCCTTCCCGTCAAACAGGTGCGTCCTATCCAGATAAACTTGGGGGAGGGAGAGAGAGAGAGAAAGAACAAACACGAGAGTTGTGAGGACTATCCCGAATGCTCAGCAGGGAAGAACTACAACACACAGGCGCTAGTGGTAGGCACTGATTTCCACCTGCAAAGGGAACTCTGGATGTGCCTTCGGACTGGCCGGTCTCAGACAGCCCTGTTAACAGTGCTCTAGATTGAGGATCCCGAAGTCTTCAGTAAAAGGTAAAGAGACTGCAACCCTGTGTCCTCGTTATTAACTGCGCCTCACATCATCGCCACCTATACTACTGGGAAGCCCTGGGGACACACTTCACCTGTGGGAAGGTATACCATCTAGCTGCCATTCTATCACCCCAGCGGACCCCTAAGCAGCGTCGGTCACCCTGACTGAATACCACAGGTGGCGTCACGAACCCTTGACAAACTATCATCACCTCTTTCATTGGACGCCCCTTAGCAGGGTCACGGACTGGGTCCAGCCACCATGACAACTCCAGCACCGAGACAGAGAGGACCGGTACCGAGAACCTGTGGCCCTGTGTCTGGGGGCGCTCCACTTACAGGACAAGCAGCGACACTGAAAGGATGTATGAGCGGTCACGTGGTGCCGCACATTACAGTGATGAATATGCGGCTCCACCTCCCATAGGGGTTGAGCCGCATATTCATTACTGTAATAAGCGGCACCACGTGACCGCTCATACAGGACAAGCAGCGATGCTGAGAGGATGTAAGCGCCGAGGGAGCTGGGTAAGTATTTTAATGCCAATGGGGGGTGGTCCAGACAAAAATTACTGGCGGCTTGGAATATTATCCCCTTTAAAAGACAGCCAAGTTTTGTTTCTGCATCGCAATTTCTTGTATCCCCATTTTCAAATAGTGATGTATTTTATTTCCAGACATGAGGGTTTATTGTGGGACAAGTCAGAATTTTTTTTTACATATTCCCTTACTCTATATGATATGAATGGTGTCATTCAATGCAACAAGTGCGGGAAAACGTATGACCATTTTCCTTAAGACCCATAACTTTCAGATTTTCCATCAATGAAGCTGTGCAAGGATTTGTTTTTTTGTGCAGCGAGATGGTGTTCCATAGTGCAATTATGACTTTTTTTTACATTGAGGTTACCAATTGGAGTTAATTTTAGATTTTGATAGGCAGAACCTTTATGTAAGAGAAACCATTTTTTTTTTTATTCTTTACATTTATTTTTAACCCCTTCATGACCCAGCCTATTTTGACCTTAATGACCTGGCCGTTTTTTGCAATTCTGACCAGTGTCCCTTTATGAGGTAATAACTCAGGAACGCTTCAACGAATCCTAGTGGTTCTGAGACTGTTTTTGTGTGACATATTGGGCTTCATGTTAGGGCCCCTTTCCACTTGTGAGAAAAACGGACGAGTGCAATCCGATAAAAAAAAATCGGATTGCACTCGGACCAATGTTTTTCAATAGGTGACATTCCATTTGCGATTTTTTTCCCAGCCGAAATCGGACTGAGAAAAATCTGTGTCGGCTGAGAAAAAAAATCGCAGCATGCAGCCTATTGCTGAGATTCTCGGACGAGACTCGCCAATGCAAGTCAATGGGTGCGAGAAAAAAAAACGCATGGAATACGGACCATCCGTATTCCATCCGTTTTTTACGGATACCTTACCATTCTGTGGCACAGAACACTGTAAATAGTCCTGTAAATGACTGTATAAAAATAGTTGCAGAGAAAAAAAACGGATTGCATACGGATGTAAAAACGGATGCTGCGATTAAAAAAAATCGCATTACTCGCATGACAATCGCACACGTTACATCCGTTTTTTCGGTCCGTAAATCGGACCGTTTTTTTCTCACACAAGTGGAAATGGGCCCTTAGTGGTAAATTTAGGTCGATAATTTTTGTGTTTGTGAAAAAAATGGAAATTTGGCTAAAATTTGAAAATTTCGCAATTTTCAAATTTTGAATTTTTATTCTGTTAAACCAGAGAGATATGTGACACAAAATAGTTAATAAATAACATTACCCACATGTCTACTTTACATCAGCACAATTTTGGAAATAATTTTTTTTTGCTAGGAAGTTATAAGGGTTAAAAGTTGACCAGCGATTTCTCATTTTTACAGCAAAATTTACAAAAACTTTTTTTTTTTTTTTTTTTTTTTTTAGGGACCACCTCACATTTGAAGTCAGTTTGAGGGGTCTATATGCCTGAGAATACCCAAAAGTGACACCATTCTAAAAACTGCACCCCTCAAGGTGCTCAAAACCACATTCAAGAAGTTTATTAACCCTTCAGGTGCTTCACAGCAGCAGAAGCAACATGGAAGGAAAAAAATGAACATTTAACTTTTTAGTCACAAAAATTATCTTTTAGCAACAATTTTTTTTATTTTCCCAGAGGTAAAAAGAGAAACTGGATCCCAAAAGTTATTGTACAATTTGTCCTGAGTACGCCGATACCCCATATGTGGGGGGGGGGGGGGGGAACTACTGTTTGGGCACATGACAGGGCTCGGAAGGGAAGGAGCGCCATTTGACTTTTTCAATGAAAATTTGGCTCCAATCTTTAGCGGACACCATGTCTCGTTTGGAGAGCCCCTGTGTGCCTAAACATTGGAGCTCCCCCACAAGTGACCCCATTTTGGAAACTAGACCCCCCAAGGAACTTATCTAGATGCATAGGGAGCACTTTGAACCCCCAGGTGCTTCACAAATTGATCCGTAAAAATGAAAAAGTACTTTTTTTTTCTTCACAAAAAATTTATTTTGGCCTCAATTTGTTCATTTCCACGTGGGCAACAGGATAAAATGGATCCTAAAATTTATTGGGCAATTTCTCCTGAGTACAGTGATACCTCACATGTAGGGGTAAACCACTGTTTGGGCACATGGTAAGGCTCGGGAGGGAAGGAGCGCTATTTGACATTTTGAATGAAAAATTAGCTCCAATCGTTAGCTGACACCATGTCGCGTTTGGAGAGCCCCTGTGTGCCTAAACATTTTAGCTCCCCCACATGTGACCCCATTTCGGAAACTAGACATCCCATGGAACTAACTTAGATGTGCGGTGACCACTTTAAACCCCCAAATGCTTCATAGAAGTTTATAACGCAGAGCCGTGAAAATAAAAAATAATTTTTCTTTCCTCAAAAATTATTTTTTAGCCCGCAATTTTTTATTTTCACAAGAGTAACAGGAGAAATTGGACCCCAATATTTGTTGCCCAGTTTGTCCCGAGTATGCTGGTACCCCATATGTGGGGGTAAACCACTGTTTTGGCGCACGTCGGGGCTCGGAAGGGAGGGAGCACCATTTGACTTTTTGAATACAAGATTGGCTGGAATCAATGGTGGCGCCATGTTGCGTTTGGAGACCCCTGATGTGCCTAAACAGTGGAAACCCCTCAATTCTAACTCCAACACACCCCTAACCCTAATCTCAACTCTGGCCATAACCCTAATCACAACCCTAACCCCAACGCACCCCTAACCACAGCCCTAACCCCAACACACCCCTAACCCTAATCCCAACCCTAAACATAATCCTAACCCTAATCCAAACCCTAACCCCAATACACCCCCTAACCACAACCCTAACCCCAACACACCCCTAACCCTATTTCCAACTTTAGCCCTAATTCCAACCCTAACCCTAAGGCTATGTGCCCACGTTGCGGATTCGTGTGAGATTTTTCCGCACCATTTTTGAAAAATCCGTGGGTAAAAGGCACTGCGTTTTACCTGCGGATTTACAGTGTTTTTTTGTGCAGATTTCACCTGCGGATTCCTATTGAGGAACAGGTGTAAAACGCTGCGGAATCCGCACAAAGAATTGACATGCTGCGGAAAATACAATGCAGCGTTCCCGCGCGGTATTTTCCGCACCATGGGCACAGCAGATTTGGTTTTCCATAGGTTTACATGGAACTGTAAAGCTGATTGAAAACTGCTACGAATCCGCAGCGGCCAATCCGCTGCGGATCCGCAGCCAAATCCGCACCGTGTGCACATAGCCTAATTCTAAGGGTATGTGCACACGATGCAGAAAACGCTGCGGATCCACAGCTTTTCTGCCGCTGCGGGTCCGCAGCAGTTTCCCATGAGTTTACAAAAAACGCTGCGTACATGCTGCGGAAAAAAATGCGCAGAAATGCAGCGGTTTACATTCCGCACATTTCACTTCTTTCTGTGGATTCCGCAGCGGTTTTACAACTGCTCCAATAGAAAACCGTGGTAAATCCACGATAAATCCGCAGCGGTTTTGCACTGCGGATTTATAAAAACCGCTGCGGAAAAATCCGCAGAGGACCAGAATACGTTTGCATATTCCCTAACCCTAGTTCTAACTGTAGTGGAAAAAATAAAATTTCTTTATTTTATTATTGTTCCTACCTATGGGGGTGATAAAGGGGGGGGTTCATTTACTTTTATTTTTTTATTTTGATCACTGTGATAAAACCTATCACAGTGATCAAAATGTACATGGAACTAATCTGCAGGCAGATTCGGCGGACGCACTGCGCATGCGCCCGTCATTTTGGAAGATGGCGGCGCCCATGGAGAAGACGGACGGACACCAGGAGCCTCGGTAAGTATTAGGGGGGAAGGGGGGGGGGGGAGATCGGGGCACGGGGGAGGCGGCATAGGAGCACGGGGGGAGCGGACAGGAGGACGGGGGAGCGGACCACAGATCTGTGGACTGGGAGGGGGGGGGGGGGGGGGCGCATCAGTGTTTCCAGCCATGGCCGATGATATTGCAGCATCGGCCATGGCTGGATTGTAATATTTCACCAGTTTTCATAGGTGAAATATTACAAATCGCTCTGATTGGCTGTTGAAAGTGAAACTGCCAATCAGAGCGATCGTAGCCATGGGGGGGGGGGGGGGGGGACGCGATCTTTCCATGACGCCACATAGGCGTCATGGGTTGGATTGGCACCGACTTTCATGACGCCTATGTGGCGCCATGGGTCGGGAAGGGGTTAAATTGTGGGAATGGAGGGTGGTTTAAAGGGAACCTGTCACCCCGTTTTTTGAGATTGAGCTATAAATACTGTTAAATAGGGCCTGCGCTGTGTGTTCCTATAGTGTATGTAGTGTACCCCGATTCCCCACCTATGCTGAGAAATAACTTGCCGTTTTCGCCTGTCAATCAGGCTGGTCAGGTCGGGAGGGCGTGGTGACATCGCTGGTTCTTCCTCAGCTTTACGTTGGTGGCGTAGTGGTGAACAAGCAGCGCGCGATCTGCGCTGTCATCCCTTTCGTCGGTGGGGGCGGCCATCTTCCTGGGGCCGCGCGTGCGCAGATCGAGTGCTCTGCTGCACGGGGCTTCAGGAAAATGGCTGCGGGATGCCGCGCGTGCGCATTAGAGATCGCGGCGGCCATTTTCCCAAAGCCGAGTTTGCATCTCGGCTTTGGGAAAATGGCCGCCGCGATCTCTAATGCGCACGCGCGGCATCCCGCGGCCATTTTCCTGAAGCCCCGTGCAGCAGAGCACTCGATCTGCGCACGCGCGGCCCCAGGAAGATGGCCGCCCCCACCGACGAAAGGGATGACAGCGCAGATCGCGCGCTGCTAGTTCACCACTACGCCACCAACGTAAAGCTGAGGAAGAACCAGCGATGTCACCACGCCCTCCCGACCTGACCAGCCTGATTGACAGGCGAAAACGGCGACTTTGGTAAGTTATTTCTCAGCATACATGGGGAATCGGGGTACACTACATACACTATAGGAACACACAGCGCAGGCCCTATTTAACAGTATTTATAGCTCAATCTCAAAAAAACGGGGTGACAGGTTCCCTTTAAATGTAAAAGATTGTTTGATATAAAAAAAAAAAAAAATAATAAGATCACAATATTAAATACGGTATATATTTTATTGCCTTTGATTGCTAGTACTATATAACTATATACTATAGTACCATAATACTGCTGTACATAGCAAAAATGTTGTCCTATGACTCCTTCACCAGCCCCCCTCAACTGTTATGGCAACCCGTCAATAACCAGTGATCATGATGGGGCCAGATTAATAAGCACGTGAGTGAACGGCCTGGCAGGATAGTAGCGGTTAACGCAGGGGTGGAGAACCTCAAGCCCCAGGTCCATTTATGGCCCTCGATTACCTTTTGTCAGGCCTCTGGGGCAGATTCTCAGGGACCGCATTCTTGGGCAGGAAGGTGTATTTTGATTACAACCAGCTCAGTAATTTCTTCCTGCTCTGTTAGCACACACATGCAGTGTTCACTACTGAACAATGAAGGGCATGCAATGAAAGATTACGACCTGAAACCAGTGCCAGAGTCAGGATGTACTTTGTGGGCGGAGTTTGAACAGCCCCCGAAGGATGGTATAAATATCCAAATGGCCCTTGGCAGCAAAAAAAAAAAAAAAAAGGATTCCTCACCCCTGGGTTAAAGGCTACTGTCATTGACTGGTGCGAAAGCTGCTGTCAATCTTCAAAAGAAGGGAGACTACACCGTTTCATTACTAGAAGGACCACTGCAGCCTGTGATTAGTTTCTGATCATGGACCACGGTAAGTACTCGTAGGCTGCAGTTGTCGGAACGGCGACTTCTGTGTTCGATGCTGTGCACAAGTCCAGTCTTTTGTTATTTCTTCTAACTACTCCACTACTCGGACAACCCCTTCTCAATCACGACGTTACCCCAAGCTAAATAACCCCTGTACTGTCCTACGCTCTGATCCAGCTTTGTCAGCACTGACTCAAGGGGCTCAGGTGACAGCAGGCAGCCATATCAATCTCCCCTGTTTTGGACAAGTCATACATTGGGAGGAAGCAAAAGAGCAGCCGCAGGTTTGACTTCTTCCTGATGTCTGATTTGGCCAAAGGAGAGGACAGAGAATTAGCAGCTGATTGTCACGTGAGCACCTTGAGAGTCCGTGCCAACACCGATGGAACAGCGCCAAAGGTGTTATTTTGCTTGGGAGAAACTTGATTGAAAAGGGTTGCACAGTAATGGACAACCCCGTTAAGCATTTCATGGTTCGGAAACCATAAAGTGGTTAAAAGAAGTAGAACGTCCAGTCTGGGTGGCTTCTGCTAATTATGGTTCATATAGAAGAAAAAAAAAAAAATAGCAAAACCAACAACTAAGGCTTCTTTTACACTTCCGTCTGTACGGGGCCGTCACAAAACGTCGACGCAACGTACCGACGGACAATGGTGATTTTCTGCACAACGTGGGCAGCAGACGCAGTGTTTCAACGCGTCCGCTGCTCCTCCAGGGAGGAGGGGGTGGAGTTACGGTCACGCATGCGCAGTTTAAAATGCAGGACACGACGTACGGAAAAACGTTCCCTTGAATGTTTTTTCGCTACGACGATCCGCTAAATACCGACGCATCCAGTGCACGATGTACGGAACGTGTGTCCATACATCGCAATCCGTCGGCAATACAAGTCTATGGGGAAAAAAACGCATTTGCCCCATAGATTAACATTAGCGACGCATTGACACACGTTGCAACCGTTGTGCGATGGTTGCGTGTTGTGGCGGACCGCCGGGAGCAAAAAGCGTTACATGTTACATGTACCGTTTTTTGCTGCCGACGGACCGCTTTTTCCAACCGCGCATGCGCGGCCGGAACTCAGCCCCCACCTCCCCGCACCTTACAATGGGGCAGCGGATGCGCAGGAAAAATGCATCCGCTGCCTCCGTTGTGCCTCCGTTTCACTGCTAGCGTCGGAACCTCAGCCCGACGCTAGTGTGAAACTAGCCTAAGCAGTTTCAGGAATATAAGACCGCCAACTTTTTTGTGATCGGCGTACCCTAGGAAAATCTCAGCCATACTGCCTTCAGGATTCTGATTTAGAGGCTGGTAAAAAGGATCTTTGAACATCAACATATCGCTCAATCCCCACTGCAAACAACAAAGGGATTAAGACCCCCTTATCACTCTACATCAGCATATCTAAAAGCAGACAGTCCCTGACATTTTTGGCATTCATCCCAGTAAGGGGAAAAAAAAACAAACAAAAAAAAAAAAAGAGTAGACCAGAGAGGCGTCAGTGGCGCAGCAAGAGATTCCACAGCAAAGCAATTACGGTACATATTTTGATATATTACAGCATTTACCTAAATTTCCCTCTATTTTGTCCGATCTTGGACAAAATGTTGCCTGACGTCATTCAAGATGACAATATATCTTTTAGATTTCTACTGCTCCATCTCCTATATACATGTATGTGACCACACACGCGTTTTCAGGGGAATAAGCCACCGTTGGCGCTTTCTCTTTCCTGAAGACTTGGGCATGCTGAAATCCAACATGCCCAACCTTTCTGTTCCACAACGCTGCCACCGAAAGAGTGAGGAAACCTTCTACACCTTATGAGAGGTTGTTTGGCGCCATTTGCCTGTGCATCCATAATGTCACGTCCATAACTTCCTACCTGTGACGTGAGCAGAATGGGAATGGTATCGTGTCCTAATGGTGAACTGCACCAACGTTGACTTGTGTACATCTCAGCAGGTGTCGTGCGCCTCAATGGAGGACACAGACAGAAATGGGCCCCTAGTTAACAGCTCATCAGAATACACAGTTCCGCACGTTTGGAGGTGAAAATGAGCTGCCATACTTCTTGGACCCTTGTGCGGCCGCCCAGGTTGCACCAATGGTATGTGCACCTGTCCTAGTAACATGCATCCTGGCAGTCATTGGCGCCACTTGCTACTCCATGCGGAAGGGAATGATTGCAGAGCGTCTATTGCCCCAGCGCCACCCAGATGACTGAAGCCAAGCGGCCGCAAAGGGAGCCCAAGTTCATTTCCCCCCTACGACACCTCTTCCCATTAGATTGCTGTCCATCTAAAAAACTGCATTTACTTGCAGCTATCCGCTATACTGCGGGTAGGTACCGTAATCTGTTTTTTCGGGAGTTTTGCCAACTGGCTCCCATTAAAGTGGTCAACACCTTCAGCAATACTAGGAGTATGGCGGTTTTCGGACTCATCCTGGTGGCAAAAGTCGTGCAAAAGGAAAGAACGGTGGGGCATGTTGGATTTCAACATGCACAATCCTCGACACTGTTAGTCTGAGATGAGCCACAAATGCATGTATATGGGGAGGAGTGGGAGGCGGTAGAAATCTCAGGTCATGTTGTTAAGTGGCTCATTTTTGGAGGAAACAATTGTAGTACTCCTGTAAAAGTTTATGGGGGCCCAATATACCTGCACACTACACTTGACAGAGAGTGTTTGGCAGCAGATATGATAGATACCTACCTAGATACCTAGGACTTACGTTTTGCACATTAACCCGCACCTGCCTGACTTTTTAGATAAAAGCATCTCCCCTACTCAATCTAGAAATAAATCCAGGAAAAAAGAAAAAAAAAAACTTCATGGAGCCCATCAGCAGGAGTGTGTGTGTGTGTGTGTGTGTGTGTGTGTGTGTGTGTGTGTGTGTGTGTGTGTGTGTGTGTGTGTGTGTGTGTGTGTGTGTGTGTGTGTGTTTTAAATAGCTCAGTGTATAGGATCAGCGCCGTGCCAATCAATACCAAGTCTGACTGTGCAAAAGGCACAAGAAAGGAGGCCACTCAGTAATTCCAGACTGAAGAAGGTATAGGAGGGGCAGGCAAAGGGTGCAATGCAAAACAAGAAAAAAAATAAATAAAGTTTACTAAATGCAACAATTAAAATTAGGACAATTTAAGAGAAAACTTAAAAAGTTTACTGCACGCAATAAAAGGTTATATTTTGCAAAGTTTTAGCATTTAATGTTTAATGTTGCAATACTGCACAACATAAGACTAGATCCTTCAATTTCTTGCTGCAGGGAAAGAATCTTCGATCTTTCAAAATAAATGAAGCGTGCAAACCAAAACTAAGATTATTATTACTACAAAAGGTGCAAAATATTGCAAAAGAAAAAAAAAATGCAATAGTGTATTCCTGCACTAAAAGATAAAGTGCACCCAGGGAAAAAAAAAAACAAAATGCAAATACAGAATAACTTGCAAGAAAAAAAAATACAAGTGCAAAATTATTTAAAACAAAAAAAATAGTAAATGCCTGCAAATATAAAAGTGCATAAGAAATAATTTGCAACTGTGCAAAACAAAATCGAAAATGAGCATGCAAAAAAAAAATAAATAAGAAAAATGCCTAAAGCTGCAACCATGAAAAAAAAAAATGCAGAGAAAAATATTCCCAATTAATAGTGTGCATGCAATTTTTAACCGGTTGCGTGCCGCCTGCACTAGGAGTGGTGATCGCCAGCCGTGTTGCATGGAAGCCCAGCCTTGCAGGAACTCTGCAGAGGGCAGCCACACACAGGAAATGCATCTGCAGCAGGGAAGGCTCAAACTTCCTAATGCACTGGCCCCCAGCTGCCTGCACTGCTGCACTCTCATATGCACAGGGGGGATCTTGCATTGGCACCGTGCACGCTCCACAATTCGGGCTCCTCTTACCTCCTTTACCAGGCTGAGACATTCTCCCCTTTGCTTTGGCTGGGAGGGGGGAGGGGTGCACAAAAGACTTTGCCTCTCCTCTCTTCTCTTTCTCTCTAGTTTTACAACAAAGATGCAAAGTGTGCAGCTCCAGAGCTCCCTGCAGAGCTGCCGGGGGTTGCAGGAGGCTGTTCCCGGATTGCACTTGCAGTGCACGGTGCTTGTCGTTCTCCCTCCTCCTCCGCTCCGTAAAATAGATTTGCAGCACTTGCAGTTGCAGCCGAGAATCCCGGGCTCTGCACCTACGTGATGGGCCAAGGGCTGCCAGCTGAAAAGCTCCAAACTTGGAATAAGGAAGGCACTGCGCATGCGCGGTGTCTGGGGGAAGCGGGGCATGACGGGACTTGTAGTCCAGGGTGAGGCGCGGGAGGCCGCCCTTTTTTTTTCTTTTTTTTACTACCCCCTATTGAATAGGCTGACCTCGCTGTCCTCACGCTGAGGGGGGTTGTTTTATTCAGTGGACGTGGGTCTCTGCACGAATTTACGGAATTTTTTCACCTCAGATAAACGCCAGGATTACTTTGTCGGCGGCAGCGCCGAGTAATAAAGTTTTTTTTGTGAGTGAAAAGTCTCTGACTGGAAATAGTCTGGTCAGTCAGATAACAACTACAGGAAAGCTTGGGTTTAGAGTAGAGTGATCCTCGGTTATACTTCATGTCTGTGTACTGACATGGAGGACATAAAGAAATCCTCTAAGAAAAGGTCTAGCTGAGTGTGTGGGGTTGTGGGCCAATTATTTATGCAGGACGCGTCTTCAAACTGTGTTCTCGGGGTCACAATATTGTGCATGGACCCCTTTATCACACCCCAAAATTAATATTGACCTAAAAAATAAAACGGTAAACCAGGCGCCCTATAAGCAGCACGGAAAATCGGTCAGCGACTCATCCTGCGCTGCCCGTCGCTGGCTATAATGGAAGCCTATGGGTGCAGGATGCGTCGCTGCCTGTGAAAAGCAGGAATCCAGCGACAGGTCCCGTCTTTTCAAACTGAGCATGCGCTGAAGAATTTCCCGTCAGGGAAATTCTCTCTCGCTCTCTTTCTCTTTACTATTGATGCTGCCTATGCAGCATCAATAGTAACAAGAAATAATGTTAAAAATAATTTTTTTTAAATCGCAATATTCTCACCTATTGCAATATTGCAGCCAGCATGCAGTCAGCGGATAAGGAAAGGGTGAATCAAACACCCGAAAACTCCGCCCATATGACCCAAAACCAGTCCCGCCAAATTCAGGTGACAGAGTCCCTTTAAAAGACATGCAGCATGTCCGTTTCCGCGGGTCTGCCACATGCGTCTTTTAATGCATAGTGGAGACGGGATTTCATGAAATCCCCTCCACTATGCTGTAACATCTGGACGCTGCGTTTTTTACGCTGCAGCTCAACTCAGCGTAAAAAACGCAGCGTTTCCTGAACGTGGAAACATACCCTAAATGGTGGAAATTAGGCAATTTCACCATTTTTGGGGAGGGGTTATTTTTCTGTGTCGTTCATTATAAGATAAAAATGACCTGTGAGCGGGATTCCCCGGGGTCAAGACAATTACGGCGATACCAAAACTTATCAAGTTTTTTATATGTATATTTTAGTTGTTTGTTTTTTTTAATCTGGAGCTTTTGAAAAAAAAATTTGGTTTGTGTCTCCATTTTATGAGACCCGTAATTTTTTTTCTTTGTGTCAATAGAGCCTTGTGAGGGCTTTTTTTCCATGCCTAGCTTTAAGTTTTATTAATACCATCTTGGGGCACTTAGAACGTGTTGATTGCTTTTTATTGCATTTGTTTAGAGGTGCAGCAATCGAAAAAACACAATTCTTTACAATGTTTAATGTATGCGTGAAATAATTTAGAATTTTGACTTTTTTCATTTTATAACATTCATATGATAAATCTTTTAACCGCTTCAGGTTTCCAAAGACGCCAAATAGTTTAAAAAAAAAAAAAAAAACAACCTGATCCTACTTCAGGCATTTTCTGCTCAGAAAACGCAATGTACTTTATCATACAAGTCAATGGGAAGAGTCAAAAAAACACCCTGGTTCTTTTTTCCTTAATGCTTTGCCAGCCTTTTCCCTTGAAAATAAGCTAGCGTTTTCTTCATTGTTGAGTGAGGTAGGCCAGAAAAAAAAAATTAACAATGCAAAAAAGGGTTTTGGAAATGACAAAAAAAAGATGCTTTATAGAAAAAATGTCGGCTTTTCCTGGAGCGTCTTCCTCTTTGAAACATCAGTGGGTTCACCAACCACTTGTGTGCACATACCCTTAGGATTTATGCACCTGGCAAAGTCATGTGCATGGAGCGGGTACAGCAATGCAGAAATAATGTAGAGGCAAGGAAGTAATATCCACCAGAACAGTGATACTGCTTGAAGCCAATAGTGAAGGCTCCAAAAAACAGATCTGATGTCCCGTGTGGAGCACCACTCATTATTCACCAGGCTTTACTCCATAGTCTGATTTATTAGAGACCCCCTCCAGATATTTACGTGATCAACATGAATTATTATATTGGGTTAATACTAGTTTGGCGCCATTTTTGCAAGCCCCCGAAGTAAAAATATATGTGCAGTAAGTGTATTATAGATTCAATTATTTACTAAGGATTTCTGGAGATCCCTCACTATACAAAATTATTTATGGAGGATGTGTGGAGCGCCCCCAAGGGCTGTGGGGTACTCGATACCGGGTCCTTCGGTTCTCAGTGGAGAATGTCACGGTGGCTGACCCGGCCCGTGGCCCTCGGGAGGTCCGTTGATGAAGAGGGAAAGGTCTTTAAAGGGATAATGTTCGTGACGCCACCTGTGATATTCGGTCAGGGTGACCGACGCTGCTTAGGGGTCCGCTGGGGTGATGTTATGGCAGCTAGATGGTATACCTTCCCACAGGTGAAGTATGTCCCCAGGGCTTCCCAGAGTGTAGATGGTGGATGATGGAAGGCGCAGTGAATAACGAGGACCCAAGGTTGCAGTCTCTTTACCTTTACTGAAGGCTTCAGCATCCACAGTCCAGGGTAGGGACCAGGGTAGGCAGAGTCCGGCCGGTCTGAAGGCAAATCCAGAGTCCCCTTATCCAGGTGGAATTCAATAGCCTTCCTCTAGCGCCTGGGCGTTGTAGTACCTCCCTGCTGAGCAACTCGGTAAGGTCCTCACAACTATTATAGATGTTAAGTCTCTTCTCTCTCTCCCCCTTACAGATAGGACAAACCCGTGTGACTGGTGGCCTGAGGATTTTTATAGGGAACCTAGAGACGCCCCGGCCCCCACAAGTTGCCACCCTGCCTCCTGGGTATATGGTCGGGCAGCCAACGTGGAATCAACTGTCCTGACAGTCTCTGAAGTAACGGCATGGAGATCCTTACTCCCTCGGTGTTCTGGCTACCAGTAGTGCGCTTCAGAAGGAGGCAGCTTGCTTCTAGCTGGTCTCCCACTGATGTTCCTCTCCTGTTGCTATGACTTCGTTGCTCACTCACTGCAACACAATTCCTTTCGTGTCCTTTCTTAGGATGCTGCCGCATGGGATGCAGGCGCAGCTCCGTGTACCCTCGTCTTCCACAGGCCGCAGTCTGGAGCTGTCTGGAACCCACTCCAACCAGCCTCTGCTAAACTCGGTCGGGACTCACTGACTGTCTCCTACTCCCTGCAGTCAGCTTCTGTCTAACTTCCTAACCAACTCACCAGTTTTCCCTAAAGGTACCTTCACACTAAGCGACGCTGCAGTGATACCGACAACGATGTCGATCGCTGCAGCGTTGCTGTTTGGTCGCTGGAGAGCTGTCACACAGACAGCTCTCCAGCGACCAACGATCCCGAGGTCCCCGGTAACCAGGGTAAACATCGGGTTACTAAGCGCAGGGCCGCGCTTAGTAACCCGATGTTTACCATGGTTACCAGCGTAAACATTAAAAAAACAAACACTACATACTTACCTTCAGCTGTCTGTCCTCCGGCGCTCTGCTTTCCTCTGCACTGTCAGCGCCGGTCAGCCGGAAAGCAGAGCGGTGACGTCACCGCTGTGCTTTCCGGCTGGCCGGCGCTGACACAGGATGCAGGAGGAGTGCAGAGAAGCACAGCGCCGGGGACAGACAGCTGAAGGTAAGTATGTAGTGTTTGTTTTTTTAACGTTTACGCTGGTAACCAGGGTAAACATCGGGTTACTAAGCGCGGCCCTGCGCTTAGTAACCCGATGTTTACCCTGGTTACCAGTGAAGACATCGCTGAATCGGCGTCACACACGCCGATCCAGCGATGTCAGCGGGAGATCCAGCGACGAAATAAAGTTCTGGACTTTCCTCAGCGACCAACGATCTCCCAGCAGGGGCCTGATCGTTGGTCGCTGTCACACATAACGATTTCCTTAACGATATCGTTGCTACGTCACAAAAAGCAACGATATCGTTAACGATATCGTTATGTGTGAAGGTACCTTAAGTGTGAGGAGTGCCCTAATAGATAGAAGCATGGCTCCCCCTGGCGGACTGGAGTATGAAGTGTGTTTTGTGGTTGTGATACCTGGACAGAAGATCTCCTTCATTGCCTTCAGATGTAACATCACTCCCCCTGGTGGAAGAATAACATTACTGCAACGACCAGGACTCTGGGGTGCTGCAGATGCAATCAATATAAAGGGGTTATCAGCGTTAAAAAAAAAAAGTAGTCACATTTACCGTATTGGGGAATATTGACTTAGTAGTGGAGGATCCCACGGTCAAGACCCTTGCAGAGGAAAACAGATCATGTTCCTTCTTCTCAGGAGGACTCTGCACTTTCACATTACATGGACAGCCTATTGATTCTAATGGGTATTTTGCCTATGTTTACAGTGGCAAGAAACCACAACCAAACATCTCTGCAGCTACTTATCCTCCATGGTAGTCTTTTTGGTATTGAGATATTTAGATATAATAACTATTTGACCATGAAATACATGGCAAAACTCATTGGTACTTGCTGATATATAGCTTTTCACCAGAAACTACGTAGACTGCCAATGGGAAGTCTGAAATCCATCCCATCTCCGTGTACTGTATGTTCAGGCCTCTGCCCTCTGCACACTCAATATTTTGGATTGCAAATCTGTTTCTTTAGATTGTCTGCTGTTTTTGAACATAAGCTCAGAGGCTCACCAGGAGATTGGCATCTGAAATGATCACTTTTATTGGAGGAAAGCTTATGAACTACAAGCGTCTAAACTATCAGTGAGGAAAAAAGATCATAAGGTAAGGTTCACAGTTCAGTGTGAAAAAGAGTTTAAGTTGATATCATAAAGGATTGTGAAAAAAACAACTACTGGGTCCCCATGAATTACCGTATTTTTCGCTTTATAAGATGCACTGGATTATAAGATGAGATCTCCATCTGCGCATGCACTGCCCCCAGCCGGCAGCCATTTTCCCGAAGTCCACCGCATAGGAAAACCAAGTAACTGCGGGGGTTCTGGGCTTTCACAAGATGTCGGCAGAGCTCCCGCAGCACCGGACACCCGTGCCGCACTGGACACCCGTGCCGCACCGCACATCTGAACACCCCCTCATCCTAGCCTGCGGCCGGTAAGGTATATCCGCATTATTAAACGCACCCTCATTGGGGATAAAAAGTGCGTCTTATAATCTGAAAAATACGGTACAAATACAGTATATATGTTCTGATTATATCACATTATATCCTTCCTTTAGAATTACTAGCACTCCTCAGTTATTTTAGATCATCTCTTTGTCTGCAGCTCCATAATACCTAATTTTACGATTAGTTTTAATACACTTGAAAATTTCAGATTTCACATAATTGAAAAAAAAAGGAAAAGAAAAAAACAAACACCCCCGGTGGAGGGAGTCTGCAATATTTTATTTCCTTTTTCATGTGAATTTTGAACCGACAATAAGTTTTTTGGCAGCGTTCAGCAGCATATCTACAATCAGACTAAATATTTCATGTGAATACAAACTGGTGCCAAAATCCGAGAGCCACTTATTGTCAGACAGGAAAGTGCGTTATTAATTGTCATACCGACAAACAGAAGCAAATGAATGACGGAAGTGACAACTCACACCAGACATGAATGGCTGCCATGTAGATGCAGCTTTATTGCCATTCCAATGTATCAGACACACCTAGGGGTTCACATATGCAAATATCCTCCTGTATATAGTTTTTTATCAAATCTGGAAAAATATAAAGGGTGCAAAATAAAGGATAATAATGCACCTTGTTATGAATGATAATGATAAGTGTAAAACCAAGAATAAAGAGCGCAAAAATAATTATCAATCATAGCAAAAATACAAGTGCAGGAACTCACAAGGAAAGTGGTGCCAAAATTGCCAGATCACAATAGATCCCAGATATATTAATAATTAACATGTATGTAAATATTTATATAGCAAGTCGCCATCTGAATATCTGGTAGTCTCACTATATTATACTTCTGACATATGAACCTCATGAGGTCCCTAAGATAAATAGCCAATACATATAATCATAGTTACCTAGTGGAGATTCACCAGAGCCGCTCTGCCCAACACGTGTTGCTGCCCATTGGGATCTATTGTGATCTGGTCATTTTGGCACCACTTTCCTTGTGAGTTGCTGTACTTATATTTTTTCTATGATTGATAATTATTACCTACTGGAGTATTGTATTTTTTAATATACGTGCTTGATAATATTTCACTAATAGGGTAAGTTCGCACAGTGTTTTTGCTGCGGTTGTTTGCTACTTTTTATGCTAATTTTCAGCTGCTTTTTACAGTACCAGCAAAGCCTATGAGATTTCAGAAATCTCATGCACACACATTGGTTTTTGTGTGATCAGTATTTTGTGCTTTGCTGAATTTTTTTGGACATAGAGCATGTCACTTCTTTCAGCGTTTTTCCAGCGTTTTCCACCCATTGAATTAAATGGATGGTGAAAAAACGCTGCAAATATGCAGATTGACTTTTCTTGCAGCGTATTTGCTGCAGAAAAGGCAAGGACAGCCGGATGTGACGTCACTCGGCTCTGCTACATCTAGATGGCAGGCTGCATGATGCGTCCATACAGCCTGTCATCCAGCAGAGCGGACCCGAACCCCATTTAATTGAATGTGGGGTCCAACATTAGTGTTTGACATGCTCTCATATGCATTTCAGCATGGCAAACACCGCTTCTGATCGGCGGGGAAATCCTCCCCACCAGTCAGAGAGCCGCGGTTCCCCACTGTCAGAAAACAGCGTGAGCGCTCAACTGTGATCGGGGGTATAAACTTCACCTCCGATCACTGGTATCAGCTGATGGGACTACTGCTCCCATCATCTGACACCTACAGCCGCTAATTACAGTGACAGCAGGAGCGGCGCTATAAATAAATATATATTTTTTTAAAAATGGCGTGGGTTCCCCCCTAATTTTGATAACCAGCCAGACAAAGCTCACAGCTGGGGGCTGGTATTCTCAGGCTGGTAAGGGGCCATTGATATAGCCCCCCAGCCTAAAAATAGCAGCCCGCTATTAGATGTGCCAATTCTTGCGCTTTGGCTGGCTCTTCTGTTATGGACCTGGTGGTTAGGAGCACCCGGCACGACCTGATAGTTAAACTCACACAGGACAAGCTCTGGGATGTGGGAGCTCTGCTGACCGCAAGCCCTAATCCTATCACAACAACTAGAAATAGCCGTGGAGCGTTCCTGACTCTCCCTAGACGCCTCTTCACAGCCTAAGAGCTAGCTAGCCCTAGAGATAGAAAATAAAGCCTACCTTGCCTCAGAGAAATTCCCCAAAGGAAAAGGCAGCCCCCCACATATACTGACTGTGAGAAAAGATGAAAGTCACAAACGCAGAAATGAAACAGGTTTCAGCAAAGGGAGGCCAGACTTACTAAACAGACAGAGGATAGGAAAGGTATCTTTGCGGTCAGCACAAAAACTACAAAAGACCACGCAGAGTGTGCAAAAAGACCTCCGCACCGACTAACGGTGCGGAGATGCCACTCTGCATCCCAGAGCTTCCAGCTAGCAAGACAAAATCATGATAACCAGCTGGACAAGGAAACAATGAACAAATAATAACTATCAGGAACTTAGCTTCTGCTGGAGATGACAGGTCACCAGAAAGATCCAAAAGCGAACTGAACCAATGCAGGAACATTGACAGCTGGCATGGAGTAATGATCTGAGTGGAGTTAAATAGAGCAGCCAACTAAAGGATAAACCACGTCACCTGTGTAAGGAACCTCAGAAGCAGCAGCTTCACTCACAGCCACCAGAGGGAGTCCATGGACAGAACTCGCCGAAGTACCATTCATGACCACAGGAGGGAGTTCAATCACAGAATTCACAACACTCTTCCCACCTGTCATGGTGCGGTGGCAAGTGGGGTAATATTTGTGGGGTTCATGTCAGCTGTTTTATGGCTGCTGACATCAAGCCCACAGGTTAGGAAAGGAGAGGCGACGACCCCATTACTAACCCCATACTAAGATTTTAATAAAAGACACAGCCAGAATAAAATCCTTTATTTGAAATAATGACACAGTCTCCTTTATTTGAAATAAATGCACATGTATACTCATCTTTATGCCTAATCCATTAAAGCCCATGTCACCTGTAAAAAAAAATAATAATAATAAACAACTATAATACTCACCTTTACACCTAATCCACCATGTCTTATGTCCCTTTGAAAAAGCGGTGGCAAGCAGGGTAATGAGGGGTTAATATCACCTTGCTATTTTAAGGTGACATTAAGCCGACTTAGTAATGGAGAGGCGTCAATAAGACACCTATCCAGTACTAATCCTATAGTAATTAAATGGTTAAATAAACACACATGCAGAAAAAAGTATTTTAATTAAATAAAACACCACACAGTTTTACCATTTTATTATTCTGCCATTCCAAGCAAAGCCATCGATCTTCTGAAATAAAAATAAAATAAAAAAGCAAAAGTATACTCCCTGATCTGTCGCAGTTCAATATAACGAGTGTCCCACGCAGTATCTGGGAAGATAAAACTTACAACCGGGAGCGCTGCTAATGCGACCGCTTCTGGCTGTCAGCGGAAGTAGGCTCAGTAACTAGCGGTGATGTCACCGAGCGTGCGCCCGCTCACAGCCTGACCTGAAGTAACCTCTGCACGTGGGAAAATGCCCGGTAAGAGGATACCGCAGGTAATGATTCTATTCTATCTATTCTATCAATCTACCGTATATACTCGAGTATAAGCCGACCTGAGTATAAGCCGAGACCCCTAATTTTGCCACAAAAAACTGGGAAAGCTTAATGACTCGAGTATAAGCCTAGGGTGGAAAATGCAGCAGCTACTGATAAAAATAGATGCCAATAAAAGTAAAATTAATTGAGACATCAGTAGGTTAAGTATTTTTTTAATATCCATATTGAATCAGGAGCCCCATATAATGCTCCATACAGTTTATGATGGGCCCCATAAGATGCTCCATATTAAAATATGCCCCATATAATGCTGCACAAATGTTGATTATGGCCCCATAAGGTGCTCCATACAGATATTTGTCCTATATAATGCTGCACATGGCCGCATACAGATATTTGCCACATATAATGCTGCACATGGCCCCATACAGATATTTGCCCCATATAATGCTGCACATGGCCCCATACAGATATTTGCCCCATATAATGCTGCACATGGCCCCATACAGATATTTGCCCCATATAATGCTGCACATGCCCCGTACAGATATTTTCACCATATAATGCTGCATATGGCCCCATACAGATATTTGCCCCATATAATGCTGCACATGGCCCCATACAGATATTTGCCCCATATAATGCTGCACATGGCCCCATACAGATATTTGCCCATAAAATGCTGCACATGGCCCGTACAGATATTTTCACCATATAATGCTGCACATGGCCCCATACAGATATTTGCCCCATATAATGCTGCACATGGCCCCATACAGATATTTGCCCCATATAATGCTGCACATGGCCCCATACAGATATTTGCCCCATATAATGCTGCACATGGCCCCATACAGATATTTGCCCCATATAATGCTGCACATGGCCCCATACAGATATTTGCCTCATATAACGCTGCACATGTCCCCATACAGATATTTGCCTCATATAACGCTGCACAGGGCCCATACAGATATTTGCCCCATAAGATGCTCCATACAGATAATTGCCCCATATAATGCTGCACATGGCCTCATAAGATGCTCCATACAGACATTTGGCCCAAATGCTGTTGCTGCGATAAAAAAAAAATGACATACTCACCTCTCAGGCCCCCGGCACTTGTTATATTCACCTGCCCCGCGTTCCACCGATGAGCGCCGCTGTGTCTTCCCCGTCCTCTGCACTGACGTTCAGGCAGAGGGTGGCGCGCACACTAATCGCGTCACCGCGCCCTCTGACCTGAGCGTCACTGCAGAGGACGGGGAAGATGCAGCAGCGGCCGGCGGTGGTGGAACGGGGAGCAGGTGAATATAGTGCACTGCTTATAACCTGCTCCTGCCGTGGTCCCTGGTTCTCCGGGTGCCGGCAGCTTCTTCATGTATTAAGCGGTCACATGGTACCGCTCATTACAGTAATGAATATGCGGCTCCACCCCTATGGGAGTGGAGTCCGGTCCATATTCATTACTGTAATGAGCGGTACCATGTGATCGCTCACTACAGGAAGAAGCTCTCAGCGCCCAGAGAACCAGGGACGTGCAGGGACCGCGCCAGGAGCACGTGAGTATGATTACACAGCTGCTGCTCTCCCTCCCCTGCCGACTCCTGGGTATGACTCGAGTATAAGCCGAGAGGGGCAATTTCAGCCTAAAAAATGGGCTGAAATTCTTGGCTTATACTCGAGTATATACAGTATCTGTTCATTCTATCTATCTACAGGAAGTTGTTTTATTTCTCTTTGTGCACTCAACTTTATTGGCATGCACAAAGAGAAAAAGAATGCATGAAAAAGTGCACCAAAAACACGGCAAAAAACGCACCAAAACCTGCATTTTTGGCGCAGCTCCTATCCTACCAAGATGATCAGGTTTTGCTGCAGAAAAAAAAATGCAGCAGAAACGTTTCATTAAAAGTTTATTGGCTCTGTACATACAATGCATTATCTATGCTAATTTATTTCTGTTACCGTAATTGAAACAGTCGGCAAACAAGTCTTCCCTGACAGCTTAGCTCAATTTATATAGTTTACTGGACAGTTTTTTTTTGCAATGGAATATTATTGGAAAAATACCCGAGCACACATAAAAGAAAGCAACTCGCTAGAATAAGCTCAATGTCAGAAAATATCACTATTGTTACATGCTGAAAATTTTTTTTTATCTCTGAAGTCAGAAGCATTGTAAATGAAACTGTGGAGTATAATACAGGATGTAACTCAGGATCAGTACAGGATAAGTAACGTAATGTATGTACACAGTGACTGCACCAGCAGAATAGTGAGTGCAGCTCTGGGGTATAATACAGGATGTAACTCAGGATCAGTACAGGATAAGTAATATATGTATACAGTGACTGCACCAGCAGAACAGTGAGTGCAGCTCTGGAGTATAATACAGGATGTAACTCAGGATCAGTACATGAACAGTAATGTAATGTATATACACAGTGACTGCACCAGCAGAATAGTGAGGTCAGCGCTGGAGTATAATACAGGATGTAACTCAGGATCAGTACAGGATAAGTAATGTATGTACACAGTGACTGCACCAGCAGAATAATGAGTGCAGCTCTGGAGTATAATACAGGATGTAACTCAGGATCAGTACATGATAAGTAATGTAATGTATGTACACAGTGACTGCACCAGCAGAATAATGAGTGCAGCTCTGGGGTATAATACAGGATGTAACTCAGGATCAGTACAGGATAAGTAATGTAATGTATGTACACAGTGACTGCACCAGCAGAATAGTGAGTGCAGCTCTGGAGTATAATACAGGATGTAACTCAGGATCAGTACAGGATAAGTAATATATGTATACAGTGACTGCACCAGCAGAATAGTGAGTGCAGCTCTCGAGTATAAGGGTATGTTTCTACAGTCAGTATTGGTAGCTCTTTGGATGCAGTTCCGTCCAGAGCCCTGCCGGCTTTTGTACGCGTGCTGATTCCTCATGTGTTCACTGAGCGTCTCAGTAACCTAAATAGATATGTTGCGGTCTAGAAACACACATGCCTGTTTACGCAGGGATGCCGGGGGCGTCCCTGTACACATAGTGGAGATGGGATTTCATAAAATCCCCTCCACTGTGCTGTAACATCTGTCCCCTGCGGCTGTGCGCAGCATCCAATCCGCAGCAAATACTGACCATGGAAACATACCCTTTGGCTGCTTTCACACTAGCGTCGGCCCGACATTCCGACGCACGTTGTGAAAATAATGCCCGACGTGGGCAGCCGAAGCAATCTTACGACGCTTCCGCTGCCCCATTGTAAGGTCCGGGGAGGAGCGACGCGCAAAAAAACGTTACATGTAACTTTTTGTGCCGACGGTGCGCCAAAACACGACGCAACCGTCGGTTGGGATGTGTGGCCATACGTCGCAATGCGTTGCAAATGTTAGTCTATGGGGAAAAAACGCATCCTGCAGACAACTTTGCAGGATGCGCCTTTTTCTCCTAAACGACGCATTGCGACGTACAGCCAACAACGCTAGTGTGAAAGTAGCCTTATATAGAATGTAAATCAGAATCAGTAATGCATGTACTATGTGACTGCTCCGCAGAATAGTGAGTGCAGCTCTTGAGATCATCAGTGAGAGCAGTTCCTTTTGATATTTGCAAATATTTTCTCTAAGCTTTTATTTTTTTTCCTGTCATCCTGAATACAATGTAGTAAAATATAAAGATTCACTTGACTTGACAGTGATAGCCTGAATCTACAGTGGCATGGAAAAGTATGGGCACCTCTTGTCGAAATTATTGTTTTTGTGAACAGTTAAGCAAGTTGAAGAGGAAATTATCTCTAAATAAGATGACACATTTCCTTTGTATTTTAGTCCAAAATATATATTGTTTTATTTTTTACATTTTAAAAATTACAAAAAGAAAAATGGGCTGATGAAAAAAATTGGGCAGCCTACATGATTAGTACCTAGTAGCACCCCTTTTTTAAAGTATCACAGCTTGTAAATTATTTTTGTAGCCAGACAAGAGTTTTTTTATTCTTGTTTGAGGGATTTTCATCCATTCTTCAGGATGGGCAGACAGTGGCTCAGTGGTTAGCACTACAGCCTTGTAGTATTGGGGTACTGGGTTCAAATCCCACCAACGACAACATCTGCAAGGAGTTTGTATGTTCACCCCATATTTACGTGAGTTTCCTCCAGTTTCCTCCCACCCGAAAAAGAACATCATAGTAACATAGTTATTAAGGTTGAAGGAAGACTATAAGTCCATCTAGTTCAACCCATAGCCTAACCTAACATGCCCTAACATGTTGATCCAGAGGAAGGCCAAAAAAACCCATGTGGCAAAGAGTAAGGCTAGGTTCACATTGCGTTAGTGCAATCCGTTTAGCGCATACGCTAACGGAATGCGCTAACGCATTGTCCAAAAAGGGATTGCGTTTGGCGATCCCACTAGTGCAGATGCCCGATCTGCGCTAGCGAAGAACGGACCCTGAACGCTGCAAGCATCATTCGAGGTCCGTCCGAAAATAACGGGACATTGCTGACGCATGCCAAAAATGGCATACGTTAGCGATCCGTTGCGATGCGTTAGCACATTGCGGTCAATGGGTGCGCTAACAGATCTGTTACATAGCGTTAATTGCGACAATTGCGCCATGTAACGGATTCCGTTAGTGGACACCCACTAACGCAATGTGAACCCAGCCTAAGCTCCACATTGGGTTAAAAAAATTCCTTCCCGACTCCACATACGGCAATCAGACAAGTTCCCTGGATCAGCACCCTATCAAGGAATCTAATATATATAACCTGTAACATTATACTTTTCAAGAAAGGCATCCAGTCCCCTCTTAAATTTTAGTAGTGAATCACTCATTACAACATCATACGGCAGAGAGTTCCATAGTCTCACTGCTCTTACAGTAAAGAACCCGCGTCTGTAGTTATGCTTAAACATTCTTTCCTCCAGACATAGAGGATGCTCCCTTGTCCCCGTCTCAGGTCTATGATTAAAAAGATCATCAGAAAGGTCTTTGTACTGTCCCCTCATATACTTATACATTAAAATAAGATCACCCCTTAGCCTTTGTTTTTCCAAACTAAATAGCCCCAAGTGTAATAACCTATCTTGGTATTGCAGACCCCCCAGTCCTCTAATAACCTTGGTCGCTCTTCTCTGCACCCGCTCTAGTTCAGCTATGTCTTTCTTCTACACTGGAGACCAGAACTGTACACAGTATTCGAAGTGTGGTCGAACTAGTGACTTGTACAGAGGTAAAATTATGTTCTCCTCATGAGCATCTATGCTTCTTTTAATGCATTCCATTATTTTATTTGCCTATGTAGCAGCTGCCTGACACTGGCCACTGAATGTGAGTTTGTCATCCACCCATACACCCAGGTCTTTTTCATTGACGGTTTTGCCCAGAGTTTTAGAATTAAGCACATAATTATACATCTTATTACTTCTACCCAAGTGCATGACCTTACATTTATCCCCATTAAAGCTCATTTGCCATTTGTCAGCCCAAGCTTCTAGTTTACTTAAATCATCCTGTAATATAAAATTGTCCTCTGTATTGATTACCCTGCAGAGTTTAGTGTCACCTGAAAATATTGAAATTCTGCTATGTATGCCTCCTACATAAATGTTAAAAAGAAGAGAGCCCAATACTGATGTCATGATATGTACTTTTGCCCTGTCCTGTATTTGAATAATATGCCATTTGATGTATGTAACTGTTCTCTGGTTTCTATTAGCTGTAATTTATGTATTTTCTTGTGCTGGGAGTTCACCTGTAACAATATGTCTCCTTCCCCCAATACTTGCAGCCCTAAGCTCTAATGTAATTAAGCTTTGTCAACCTCACTAGTGGAGGAATAGCCATTCTTCCTCACAGCAGGTGGCTAGTCAAATGTACATACTACATAGACTACGTGGAGCCCACCAGTCTAGAATCTTCTGGTGGACCCAAGCATGGAATAGAAGGTGTGACCCCTACCCCCCTTCATGGGCGGATCCCAGGAGCTCAGACAATCCATTCTTATTTTGAGATCAGATGTGAGTTGATCCTTGAAGGAGAAGGAGTGGGGATTCTTAGCTGAGGCAAGACCCCACGCCCATCTAGGACTGTGGAAGCGAACGGGGCAAGACTTGAGCTGAGGACATATCTCGTCATTCGTGAGATTGTTTTGGGATCCCTTGGACTAATTGTGGACTATTGCTTTGTTACCTGGCACAAGGATTATCGGGAGGTGCCCCCGAACCTGTTCCATTGGACTAATTGTGGACTCTGTAGATCTACATGCATGTGTTGTTCCAGCGTTGATAATAAATCTGTTGAATCATCCCTCGGCCTGTTGTCCCTTCTTGCTCTGCCGTACACCCCGTCACAACTGACCCCTGTGGTACCCCACTGCTAACCGCGACCCAGTCCGAGTGTGCTCCATTAATAACCACCCTTTGTTTCCTATCCCTGAGCCAGCTCTTAACCCACTTACACATATTTCCCCTATCCCCATTATTCTCATTTTATGTATCAACCTTTTGTGTGGCACCATATCAAAAGCTTTTGAAAAGTCCATATACACCACGTCCACTGCATTTCCATGGTCCAGTCCGAAACTTACCTCTTCATAGTAGAACATACTGATAGGGAATCTACTGTAGATTGTGATCTCCACTGGGGACAGTGCTGATAATGTTTGTATTGCACTGTGGATTTAATTGCTCTATATAAATGAGTAAAATAAATAAGTTCTTCCATAAAATATTCTTCAATTTCTGTGAGATTCCTGGGTCGTTTTGCATGCATTTTGAGGTCTAGCTACAGATTTTCAGTGATGTTCAGATCAGGGGACTATGAGGGCGGCTTTTGAGGTAGTCCATTGTGGATTTTGACGTGTGTTTAGGATCATTATTCATTTGTAAAAGTCCTCTTCTCAACTTCAGCTTTTTTACAGATGGTGTTATGTTTGCATCAATAACTTGTTGAAATGTAATTGAATCCATTCTTCCCTCCACCAGCCATTGGCTGTAACATACCCCAAAGCATGATTGATCCATGCTTAATGGTTGGTGAGATGTTTTTTTGCTGAAACTCATTTCTTCTTCAGACATACCTTTAATCATTGTGGCCAAAGAATTTTATTTTATCCTCGTCAGTCCACAGAACTTATTTCCAAAATTCATCACGCTTGTTAGATGTTCTTTTGCTGACTTTTGACCCTGAATTTTATGGTGGAGAGGTTTTATTCTGATGACTCTTCCATGATGGCCATATTTGTGCAAGTGTCTCTGAACAGTAGAACAATGTACCACAATTCCAGAGTCTGCTAAATATTTCTGAAGATCTTTTGCAGTGAAGCTGGGGTTCTGGTTTGCCTCTCTAGCAATTGTACAAGCAGCTCTCAGTTGAATTTTGCTTGGTCTTCCAGACCATATCTTGTCCTCCACTGTTCCTGTTAAAGACATTGTCCACTACTTGGCCAACTTCTTCTCATACTCCTCTCTTGGCCCCCACAAAATAATAAAACTTATATTCTCCTCCCGTGCCATCATTCCCGCAGTGTCGGCATTCAGTCTCCCAGGGCTCTTGTGCAATGTTGTAGTGTCGGCACCCAGTCAGCGCTGGCATTACTGTCCCCACCTTCTTTGAACATGAAGAGGAAGTTGCAGCCCCTAGCTGTTAGATTTGCCTGGTTGGTTCAAGAAAATAGGGGGGAACCCACGTCAGGTTTTCCATTAATTTATTTAATTATATCGCAGGTGGCGGCTGAGGAAAACTCCAGTCATCCGGCTGTCACTGTTACTGTATTAGTGGCAGCAAGTGTCGGATGATGGGAGTAATTGTCCCAAAAGCCCCCACCTGCTGCCATCATTTGGACTTTAATATAACTCTTATCATTCTCCTCTGCTCACGCTGATCACCAACAGAGCAGGGGAGAATGATGAGAGCGTCTTCAGCACCCGCCGCCGGGGAATAGCCCTTACTGTAGTGCTTCTTCCCCGGCGGCCGTCCATGTGGTACTGATGCGGCACACGGTTGCCACACTTGTACCGCAAGTATTACATTCACAACACACGGACACATATCTCCGTTAACCGTTTTTCCGGTGCCGGAAATTAACGGACGTGTGAAACCAGCCTTAGTCAGAGAGATGTGTCACACAAAATAGTGAATAAATAACATTTCCAACATGTCTAATTTACATCAGCACAATTTATTAAACAATTTTTTTTTTTGTTAGGAAGTTATAAGGGTGTAAAAGTTGACCAGCAAGTTCTCCTTTTTACAACAAAATGTTCAAAACCATTTTTTAGGGACCACCTCACTTTGAAGTGATTTTGAGGGGTCTATATGATAGAAAATACCCAAAAGTGACACCATTCTAGAAACTCCACCTCTTAAGCCATGTTCACACTTTGCGGTTTTTACCGCGGAACCGCGGCGATTTTGCAGCTGCGGGTCTGCTGCAGTTTCCATTGCGTCTACAGTAACCTGTAAACCCTATGGAAACCGCAAACCGCTGTGCACATGCTGCGGGAAAAACCGCGCGAGAACGCAGCAGTTTACAACCCGCAGCATGTCACTTCTTTGTGCAGAATCGCAGCGATTCTGCACCCATAGGAATACATTGATCCGCTTACTTCCCACATGGGGCTGTGCCCACCATGCGGGAAGTAAGCGGATAATGTGCGGTTGCTACCCAGGGTGGAGGAGAGGAGACTCTCCTCCAGGCCCGGGGAGCCATATTTGTGTAAAAAAAAAAAAAAGAATTAAAATAAAAAATAATGCTATACTCACCTCTCAGCGCTGCACGCGGCCGTCCGGTCTCAGGTTTGCTATGCGACCAGGACCTGTAGTGATGTCGCGGTCACATGACCGTGATGTCACAAAGGTCCTTCTCGCACAGCATCTTTGGAACCGGACCGCTGCCTGCAGCACCAAGGAGATCAGGACGTCAGAGGATGAGTATATCATTATTTTATTATTTTTAACATTACTATTGATGCTGCATATTGCTGAATATGCAGCATCAATAGTAGGAGTGAATCCCGCAGCGGAACCCGCAACACAAACCGCAATAAATCTGCAGGGATAACCGCAGCGGGTTTGCCCTGCAGATTTATCAAATCCGCTGCGGGAGAACCCGCAAGGAGACCCGACGATACGTATGAACATAACCTTAAGGTGATGAAAACCACATTCAAGAAGTTTAACCCTTCAGGTGCTTCACAGGAATTTTTTGGAATGTGGAAAAAAATGACCATTTAACTTTTTTCACAAAAAAAATGACTTAACATACCAATTTTTTTATTTTCACAAGGTAATAGGAAAAAATGGACCCCAAAATTTGTTGTGCAATTTCTCTTGAGCATGCCGATACCCCATATGTGGAGGAAAAACACTGTTTGGGCGCATGGCAGAGTTCTGAAGGGAAGGAGCGCCATTTGACTTTTTTTGGAATTTGCTGGAACAATTAGCAAATGCCATGCTGCATTTGGAGAGCCCCTGATGTACCTAAACAGTGAAAATCTCCCACAAGTGACACCATTTTGGAACCTAGACCCCTCAGGGAACTGATCTAGATATGTGGTGAGCACAACTGAACCCTCAGGTGCCTCACAGAACTTTACATTGAGCCGTGAAAATTAAAAAAAAAAAAACTAATTTTCCCCACAAAAATGTTTTTGTAGCCTCAAATTTGGCATTTTCATAAGGGTAACAGGAGAAATTGCACCATACGTATTTATAGTACAATTTGTCCTGAGTATGCTAATACCCCATATGTGGGAGAAAACTACTGTTTGGGCGCATGGCAGGGCTCGGAAGGGCAGGAGCATCATTTGACTTTTTGAATATAACTTTTCCTGGAATCATTAGTGGATACCATGTTCCGTTTTGGGAGCCCCTGATGTGCCTAAACAGTGGAAATGTTTTTTTAGCCCTAAATTTTGCATTTTCATAAAGGTAACAAGAGAAATCGCCCCATATAATTTGTTGTGCAATTTTTCCTGAGTACCCCAATACCCCATATATGGGGATCACTACTTTTGAGGCACAGTGCAAAACTCAGAAGGGAAGAGGCGCTATATTGGAGTTCAGATTTTGCTGGAATGGTTTGAGGGTGATGTCACATTGGCAGAGCCCCTGAGGTGCCAGAACAACAGAAACCCCCTATATGTGAACTCAATTTACAAACTACACTCCCCAATGAATTCATCTAAGGGTGCCGTGATCATATTGACACCACATGGGCCTCACAGAATTTTATACCGTTGAAAGGTGAAGAAAGAATAAATTATATTTTTACCACTAAAATGTTGTTTTAGCCCAAGTTTTAATTTTTATTAGGGCTAATAGGATTTTTTTTACAATAAACTGAGGTCCATTTTTTTCTGAGTGCGCCAATATCCTACATGTAATCGGGAAATATTTTTCAGGCACAGTGCAAAGCTCAGAAGGGAAGGAGCGCCACATTATAGTGCACATTTTACTGTTATGGTTTGCGTGTGCCATGACTCACTGGAAGAGCCCATGAGGTGCCAGAACAGCAGAACCCCCCATAAGTGACCTCATTTTACAAACTACACCTCTCAATGAATCCATCTAGGGGTGCAGTGATCATATTGTGACACCATGGGTGTGTCACAGAATTTTATACCATTGGGCAGTGAAGAAAAAATAACTACATTTTTACCACCAACATTTAGTTTTAGCCCCAGATTTTACATTTCCACACCAGAAGTGGGTCAAAATGGCACCAAAATTTGTCCCACAATTTCTAGTGAACGTGGCAATACCCCACATGTGGCTGTATAGTACTACTTAGCCATACGGAGAGACTTGGGAGGAACTGAGTGCTATTTGCCTCAAAGAGCGCAGATTTTAATAGAATAGACTGTGGACTCCATACACAGAGCCCCTATTTGCTAGAAGAGCAGAATCCCCCCTCAAGTGACATTTTGGAAATTATACCCCTTTGGGCATTGATCTACAGGTGTAGTGATGATTTTAACTCCATGGATGTTTTCCAGAAACAAACAGCAATGAATGTTGTCAAGTGAAAACTGCAAACTGCCTTTATAGTGACCAGTACAATGTACTGACCAGTACGCTGTAGTGACCAGTATGTTATGCCCAGCTCATGCTTCTTGAGACATGCACCTGTAAGTTAGGAGGGCTCTATTTGCTTCAGAAATGCCTAACATGTGGTTGCTATATGTGGTTTATTCACAATGTTTGGCTCAGAAGGAGGGAGGCATTTGGATTTGGGAGTGCTGAATTTCTTTTGAGGGGCGAGGATCCATTTAGCTTTTCCAGAGCTATTGTAATACCAGTAACATGGAAGCCCACTATATTTCCGTTAACAGATGACAGGCCTGAGTGGGGACTTGGTTTTTTTGTGGATTGACTTGAAGCTTTTATTGGGAACATTTTACATAAGGTTTGGGATCACATTTATCTGGCGCTCTACGCTGAACACTTACATTGGGGTTTCCATCTAAATCTCTGAGTGATGTGATTCCGATGAAACCCCGAGGGATCCACTGATTATAATAAGGCAGCAGAGTTACTCTGCACTCTGTCTGGTCTCTGTTCAGCGGTGTCCTTTTTGGAAGTGCACTAAACTGTGTCCGACGGAACTTTTGTGCAATCCTAAAAAGACGGACCAAGGCCAGACGGCGTTCACAGTGTCTCCATCTGCCTCATTATAGGGAATCTTACGCCGGGGATTTTGTCTGAATCACATATTTCAGAGATTTACACTGAAACCCCGATGTAACGTCTCAGCGCAGATTGCAGGATAAATGTGCGCCGAGCCTTACTGCGATCTTTTGGAGTCAGAATGAACAAAACAACAGTTTTGTTTATTTTTTTACGGCGTTTCTTGTGGGATAGAAGTGATAAGGCAGATTTATTCTTCGAGTCGGTGCGGTTACAATGATACCAGATTTATATGGGGTTTTTATGTTTGGCTGTTGTCACACACTAAAAACCCTTTTTATTGCATTGCCATGTTTTGAGAGCTTTAATTTTTCCATATTTTGTCCGACAGTCATGTGAGGTCTCGTTTTTTTTTTTTTGCGGGACGAGTTGATGTATTAATTGGTACCATTTTCAGACACATGACATTTTTTGATCACTTTCTACTCTGATTTTTTTGGAAGTGGAATGAACAAAAACCAGCAATTCATTTATTGTTTGTGGGGAGCAATTTATGTTATTCCATGTGTGGTAAAATTGATAAAGCAGTTTTATTCTTCGGGTTAGTTTGATTACAGCAATTCCCCACTTATATATTTTTTTTTATGTTTTACGCTTTTACACAATTAAAACGTTTATAGAAAAAATAATTATTTTTGCATTGCTTTATTCTGAGAGCTATAACTTTTTATTTTTCCACTGATGGAGCTGTATGATGGCTTGATTTTTTTCTTGGACAAGATGATGTTTTCAGCGGTACCATGTATATTTATATTCATTGTGTTATCACGTTTTATTCCACTGTTTGTTCCGCGGTGTGATGACAAAGCATTGTTTTTATGCCTTGTGTTTTTTTTTTTATGGTGTTCACTAAAGGCGTTATTGAGTGGTACAGTTCGATAGGTCGGGCCGATCCGGACTCGGCAATACCAAATATGTGTATTTTATTGTTTTTTTTACATAAAAATATTTATTTATGGGTACAATATATTTGTATTTATTTATTTTTGATATTTTTACAATCTTTTAAAAACTTTGTTTTTTAACACTTTCTTTAACTTTTTTACTTTGTCCCACTATGGGACTTTTTTTGCAGGCTGATCACTTGTATAGCATGGGGATGCAGCAGCATCTCCATGCTATGCAAACGGTCAGCACTGCACTGATAGATAAAGTTGCTAGCTTTGCTGGCTCTGGTGACCCGGATGTCAGCATGATGACATCAGTTGACCAAAGCAAGATCGGGACCCTGCGATGACGTCGTGGGGTCTCCGATCCAAGGGCAGAGGGGCTGTCTTTCCTCTGCCTGCTCCCAGAATGCTGTGTTTGAGTTTGATCGTAGCATTTAGGGGGTTAAAGTGACGGGATGGGTGCTGGACCGCTCCTGGCACTGAGAGCCAGGTGTCTGCTGTCAGAATCAGCTGACACCTGGCGGCGATCGCATGCACACAGGCTGTGTGCACGCAAAATCGTCGGGACGTATCCATATGTCCCAGGTCAATAAGACCCAGGTCACAGGAGCATACAGATATGTCTCAGGTGGAAAAGGGGTTTAAAAAAAACCCATGAACCACACAATTAATGATGCATGTTTGAGGATTCAGAAAAGAGGAAAAATCAAGTATAAAGAATGGATGGGGGTGAGTCAGGTCTAGCCCCCGGGTATAATAATAGGTATATGCAATGCTAGAGGAAAATACTTGCCAGTTTAACAATAGGTGTAGGACCCCATTCAAACAGGTCCATTTAAAGTTTTAAACAGAGCTAATTAGATTCAGTGCTTACCCATAAAGTAATCAAAAGACCATGAATGCCACCACGACCGCCTCGACATGCATTTCGTACTGATGTTTTCTCAAGGGGAGTGTATAAGTGTACAGTATACTACCTTCTTATACCCTTCTCCTGCTTTGTGGACCTCCACCATTTTCATTTTCAGAGTGCTAGGCAGCTGCTTAGAAGAACCCATAGCTGCTGCTTTTTTTATAAAGCTAGAAAATTTGCATCACCAGGCCTTTCCTAACGATGATAATGAACAAGTCGTTACCCTAATAGGCTATCTAAGGTCTGAAACCTTGGCCAAAGTTATCTGAGGGCACACAAATCCCCATGGGTGACCAAACGTTTGCATTGGTACATTTTCCTTTTTGTAATTTTATAATATATAATATATATATTATTTTTGCCTAAAATATAAAGTTATCTGTTCACAATAACAGTAGTTTTGACCAGGGGTGCCCAAACTTTTACATGCCACTGTATATAAAAATGGTAAGCTCTGCACTGAACATTTGCCTCCCAAATTTCAGCCCTTGAGGAGGCTGTTTTTGTCATCTTGCCAATAACTGTCTTACTCCTCATTTTAGTGACTACTAATATTGTTATTAGAGCTGTCACATCAGTTGTAACATAGATTTTCTAGACCCCTGAACAAGAAATTGGGAAATTGAGATATTATAGATATACATCTGGTCACCAGTGACTTTTGAGAAAATTGGGACATGATGCTTTCAACCTTTTGGATGAGGATGGCGATAACTTTATAATTAAGTAAAGTAATATGGATTTTCAATTATGAGACATAATAATCCGGCAGTGGAAAATACAAGATATGTGATGTCTATAAATAGTCATTTACTCCTAAATCCTATTGTTTTTAGAGTGTATTGTTTCATTTCCTAGAAGGATATAAGCTCAGGATAGTCAGGCAGGTGTACAAATCACGGGGATACAGTCACAATAGTGTGATCCCTGAAAATCACACAACAGATGCTCAGTATGGCCGTCAATATGTCCATTTTTTTATTTTAACAAGCAAACTTTATTGAGTAAAAAAAAAGACAATACAATATTCAAGTGCCCAGAAAATAAAATAAAATATAACAGAAAATTTCCAAACTATTGTTACATTTCTGGAAATAATACACTATGTTGTGCCAAGCTAATAAAGAAAAGGAAATGTAAAACCCTTCAACATTGAGCCTGCTCTTCTGAGTTATAGCCTCTATTGTATTCCAGAGCTGCAATCACAATTCTGGTGTATTTTTTACAAGGCTATCGGTAATTCCATCATCTGAAATTTTCGTGACAGCTTTGCTGAGGTCCTATAGTAAAGGGACAGTATGATTTCTTACATCAGATAATTGCACAGATGACAATTTCCTGAATGTAAATTCCCAAATTAAGCTCTGTCAAGGAATAGTGGGAGATTTCAGCTCTTCAGAACCTTGTAGAATCACGAGCTGCATGTTCCCATCCAGTCATTCCATCTACAGAGGTGCTTGAAAGTTTGTGAAGCCTTCAGAATTTTACATAGTTCTGCATAAATTTGACATAAACCTACATCAGATTTTTACCAAAGTTATAAAATTAGATAAATAACCAAATAAAAAATAATGAGTTAAAAATATTATACTTTGTCTAAACAGCTTCACTTCGTTTATGTTGATTGCTTTGAACTGCTTGTGTTTGGTCCTTACACAGCATATCTATAGGATTAAAGACAGGACTTTGACTTGGCCATTCTAAAACTTTATTCTTCTATAACCTTGTTTTTTGTAGGACAACTTGTCTGCTTTGGGTCGTTATTTTTCTGCATGACCCATGTTCTAAGATTCAGCTCATGGACAGATGTCTTGACCTTTTCCTTCATAATTTGCAGATTAAATTCAGAATTTATTGTTCCATCATTGATGACAAGCCATCCTAGACCAGATCCAGCAAAACAAGTTCCAAGCATGATAGTAGCACTATCGTGTGTCACAGATGGTATCAGATTTTTATGCTGTAATTAAGAATTTCTCTTTTTCCAGACAACATCTAATTTAAACCAAAAAGCTATATATTGATCTCATCCATCCACAAAACCCTGTACTCATAGGCTTTTGGCTTATTCATTTGATCTTCAATAAAGTGCAGATGTGCAGCAATGTGCTTTTTGGAGAGAAATGGCTTTCTCCTCACAATCCTGCCATGTACACCATTGTTGTTCAGTGTCCTCCTGATGCTGCACGGCATTTAGTTGCTTACCCTGAGGTTCTTTGTCACCTTTGTTAAACTATTTTACTCCTTGCTCTATGAGTGATCTTTGTTGGTAGATTAGTCCTGGAGAGGGTGATAATGGTCTTGAATTTCCTCCGTTTCTCCCCAAACTTTCTAACTGTTGATGTTGATTGACGGAGTCCAAACTCCTTTGAGATGGTTTTTAACCTTTTCCTGCCTGGTGAGTGTCAATAACTATTCTTGTGACGTTCTCAGACATCTCATTTGTTCGTGCCCTGATAACCTTCCAGTAACATATGTTGTAAAGATCAGACTTTGATTCCTGTCCTTTAACTAAAACAGGTTGCCCTCTCACACCCGATTGTCATCCCATTGATTGAGAACACCAGACTCTAACTTTACCTTCAATTATCTGTTAATTCAAAGGTAAGATACCCTTTGCAGATGTGTGATATTGGATTTGGGGACCTAAAAATGCTCACCTATCAAGTAGGTAGGTAATAGTTTCCGTACATCGGAACAACCTTTTAATCCCTTAGCGATGGCCACTGTACTGTATATGCATGCTGGCCATGGACAGACTCAGGAACCGAGCCCACTCCTTGCAACATGGGTGTTACATAGCCAGCGCCCAAAGCCCGACATTAAAGGTACCGTCACACTGAACTATATCACTAGCGATCTGTGACGTTGCAGCGTCCTGGCTAGCGATATCGTTCAGTTTGACAGGCAGCAGCGATCAGGATCCTGCTGTGATGTCGTTGGTCGCTGCAGAAAGTCCAGCACTTTATTTAGTCGCTGGACTCCCTGCAGACATCGCTGAATCGGCGTGTGTGACGATGTCTTCACTGGTAACCAGGGTAAACATCGGGTTACTAAGCGCAGGGCCGCGCTTAGTAACCCAATGTTTACCCTGGCTACCAGCATAAAAGTAAAAAAAAACAAACACTACATACTTACCTTCCGCTCTCTGTCCCCGGCGCTGTGCTTCTCTCCACTGGCTGTGAGCGCCGGCCAGCCGGAAAGCACAGCGGTGACGTCACCGCTCTGCTTTCCGGCCGCTGTGCTTACAGTCAGTGCAGGAAAGCAGAACGCCGGGAACAGACAGCGGAAGGCAAGTATGTAGTGTTTGTTTTTTTTTACTTTTACGATGGTAACCAGGGTAAACATCGGGTTACTAAGCGCGGCCCTGCGCTTAGTAACCCGATGTTTACCCTGGTTACCGGCATCGTTGGTCGCTGGAGAGCTGTCTGTGTGACAGCTCTCCAGCGACCAAACAGCGACGCTGCAGCGATCGACATCGTTGTCGGTATCGCTGCAGCGTCGCTGAGTGTGAAGGTACCTTAAAGGGACTCTGTCACCTGAATTTGGCGGGACTGGTTTTGGGTCATATGGGCGGAGTTTTCGGGTGTTTGATTCACCCTTTCTTTACCCGCTGGCTGCATGCTGGCTGCAATACATAGTAACATAGTTAGTAAGGCCGAAAAAAGACATTTGTCCATCCAGTTCAGCCTATATTCCATCATAATAAATACCCAGATCTACGTCCTTCTACAGAACCTAATTGTATGATACAATATTGTTCTGCTCCAGGAAGACATCCAGGCCTCTCTTGAACCCCTCGACTGAGTTCGCCATCACCAACTCCTCAGGCAAGCAATTCCAGATTCTCACTGCCCTAACAGTAAAGAATCCTCTTCTATGTTGGTGGAAAAACCTTCTCTCCTCCAGACGCAAAGAATGCCCCCTTGTGCCCGTCACCTTCCTTGGTATAAACAGATCCTCAGCGAGATATTTGTATTGTCCCCTTATATACTTATACATGGTTATTAGATCGCCCCTCAGTCGTCTTTTTTCTAGACTAAATAATCCTAATTTCGCTAATCTATCTGGGTATTGTAGTTCTCCCATCCCCTTTATTAATTTTGTTGCCCTCCTTTGTACTCTCTCTAGTTCCATTATATCCTTCCTGAGCACCGGTGCCCAAAACTGGACACAGTACTCCATGTGCGGTCTAACTAGGGATTTGTACAGAGGCAGTATAATGCTCTCATCATGTGTATCCAGACCTCTTTTAATGCACCCCATGATCCTGTTTGCCTTGGCAGCTGCTGCCTGGCACTGGCTGCTCCAGGTAAGTTTATCATTAACTAGGATCCCCAAGTCCTTCTCCCTGTCAGATTTACCCAGTGGTTTCCCGTTCAGTGTGTAATGGTGATATTGATTCCCTCTTCCCATGTGTATAACCTTACATTTATCATTGTTAAACCTCATCTGCCACCTTTCAGCCCAAGTTTCCAACTTATCCAGATCCATCTGTAGCAGAATACTATCTTCTCTTGTATTAACTGCTTTACATAGTTTTGTATCATCTGCAAATATTGATATTTTACTGTGTAAACCTTCTACCAGATCATTAATGAATATGTTGAAGAGAATAGGTCCCAATACTGACCCCTGCGGTACCCCACTGGTCACAGCGACCCAGTTAGAGACTATACCATTTATAACCACCCTCTGCTTTCTATCACTAAGCCAGTTACTAACCCATTTACACACATTTTCCCCCAGACCAAGCATTCTCATTTTGTGTACCAACCTCTTGTGCGGCACGGTAACAAACGCTTTGGAAAAATCGAGATATACCACGTCCAATGACTCACCGTGGTCCAGCCTATAGCTTACCTCTTCATAAAAACTGATTAGATTGGTTTGACAGGAGCGATTTCTCATAAACCCATGCTGATATGGAGTTAAACAGTTATTCTCATTGAGATAATCCAGAATAACATCCCTCAGAAACCCTTCAAATATTTTACCAACAATAGAGGTTAGACTTACTGGCCTATAATTTCCAGGTTCACTTTTAGAGCCCTTTTTGAATATTGGCACCACATTTGCTATGCGCCAGTCCTGCGGAACAGACCCTGTCGCTATAGAGTCCCTAAAAATAAGAAATAATGGTTTATCTATTACATTACTTAGTTCTCTTAGTACTCGTGGGTGTATGCCATCTGGACCCGGAGATTTATCTATTTTAATCTTATTTAGCCGGTTTCGTACTTCTTCTTGGGTTAGATTGGTGACCCTTAATACAGGATTTTCATTGTTTCTTGGGATTTCACCTAGCATTTCATTTTCCACCGTGAATACCGTGGAGAAGAAGGTGTTTAATATGTTAGCTTTTTCCTCGTCATCTACAACCATTCTTTCCTCACTATTTTTTAAGGGGCCTACATTTTCAGTTTTTATTCTTTTACTATTGATATAGTTTAAGAACAGTTTGGGATTAGTTTTACTCTCCTTAGCAATGTGCTTCTCTGTTTCCTTTTTGGCAGCTTTAATTAGTTTTTTAGATAAAGTATTTTTCTCCCTATAGTTTTTTAGAGCTTCAATGGTGCTATCCTGCATTGCGCAAAGCAATGTTGCCTTGTGCAGGCATGTACTACGGAGGACAGAGAATTAACTTCAATCCAATATTGCAGCCAGCATGCAGCCAGCAGGTAAGGAAAGGGTGAATCAAACACCCGAAAACTCCGCCCATATGACCCAAAACCAGTCCCGCCAAATTCAGGTGACAGGTTCCCTTTAAGGCATGCGATCAGATCTACAGTAGCTCCAATTGTATCAGTTAACCTCTAGAATTCTACTGTGAAATGTGACAGCAGCATTTAAAAGGCTTTAACATGGCGACCCTCTCTTTTGACAGCCATCGAGACCCCTTGAGACAAGATCGTATGCTGATCGATTGCCATGGATGAACTTCAAAAGAGATATCAATTTCATGTTACACTACAATACTACATTATTACAGTGTATTGATTAAACGATCAGGTATTCACAGGTTCAAGTCCCTTAGTGGGACTCATTAAAAAAAATAAACATTTAAAAATATATATTTTTTAATCGGAAATTTTTTTTAAATCACACGTTTTCCCTGCACGTTAATACCGAAATTTAGAAAAAAAAATAACATACTTGGTATTGACACATTTGTAACTGCTAGAGTTAATAGAGCATAAGCAATATTTATCCCATATGCTGAACTCTGAAATTGAAAAAAATATAAAGAATTTTTTTTGGGTTGCTATAATGCCCCCACAAATGCAACAAAAAGCATTAAAACTGTCACATGTTCCCCAAAATGTTATTAACTAAACTGAAGCTCACAACACATAAGAAAGGTGACACGCAGTTCCATCAATGGAAGAAGGAAATAAAAGCTGCAGATTTTAGAAAGTGGTGACACAAACACATTTATTTGTTTTATAAGCACCAATGTCTAGAGAAAAAAACAGAAATAATTATGGCTCTTGGAGAAAAAAAAATCAAAAGCCCAAAACTTAGCAATCACTTTGTCCTTACATGGTAGAGTTGTATTGCTTCATATTATGATGTTCCTCATGGTTCCTCAGTCGGCCAATGGCTTAATTTTATTGTCTTAAGTTTTTTCCTTCATTAGAGGTCCCAGCATACTTATTGATTTGTAGCTTCCCCATTCTTCACTTGGATTTCACTTTCCATTATAAGGGCAGGTGCAGACGAGTGTTTTCGGTCCGAGTGTGTTACAACAAAACATCGGATCGCATTTGGACCAATGCAAGTCCGATATTTTCGTCGGACAGAGTCTGTCTGAAGAAAAAGCATTGCATGCCCCGACCGAATCGCACTCGGCCTTGCAAGTTCATTGGACTCTGATGACATGTGCAGTCTGATTTCCAAGCACTGACACCCTGGAGAAGTTGGAGAAATATTTTTCTCATCCGGGAAAATCGGATCACACTGTGATTACATTCTGATAAACTCTGATCAGAGTGTCATTTGCATAATTGGCACGATTTTTTCGGACGAGAGATTTAATGGTTGTCTGCACCTGCTCTTGAGAGATTGAGGCCACATTGTTCCTGGTCAGGCATCTTGCAATCATATTTTAGGGAAAAACTTACTTAAATTGCCCTTTGCCCGTAGAGATCCATAAGCTTAATGTATTTCACGGTAAAATTATACAGTAAATCACGGTATGCATGATGGATAAATGTAATTATGGATTAGCAGAATGGTAGTGAACCTAAAGGTCAATGGGATTGTCGAAATAGTGATATTAATGTCTCTAATCTAATTATTGTAGGTTGTAGGTAATAAGCATCAGACACTGACATATTTATAGCCTTAAAAAAATTATACTATAGAGATTATGGTTATGATGGGAATTCTTTGTTTTCTTTGGCCAATTCATCAGTTTTCTCCTGAATTTTGGCATAAATCTGTTCGGAATGTCGCAAAAAAATGTGCACAATTCATACGATTTTGAAAATTGGGGGAGCTTTTTGACAGCGTGGTCAAACGTGGCTTGCAAATGCATCATAATGTTTTCCCAGCCCTCTAGTTCTGCTGCATTGCTTTATTTGAAATAATCAGCTCTCTACGCCTATAAGACAATTTACCTACGGAGTTTACTGCTAACAATTTCCAGCAGTTATCATTGGCTGTGAATATGTGGTATTAATTGGGGATTATTAAACTTGCAACCTTATAGTACATAGTCACAAGTTCTCCAGAGTGGGTTCATGGTAATTTCCACCCTGTCTTAATTGAGGGGTTCCATTGCATCTTCCCCCAATGATGTTCATGTGTCCTAATAGAGTATAGAAATTGAGGTATGTCTATGTACTATGCCTGATGAAGAGTCCTGAATAGTTTCTCAAGTTTACTATTTATTACCATCTTTTCAGTTATCCATTAAAAGGTGATCAAAAAAGCGTAGACAGTGTCCAATCCAGGGTGTTGAATTTAAAAAAGATGAACTTTATTCCGCCATAAAAAGCACTATTTTTCAACCCGTCGACTCATTATTTTGGCATATTTTGGCATTTGGGTGCTGCTGCCTTATTACAAGGTCTGCCAATGGGGGTCTGCCGCCTTATTATAGGTTCTGCCTATGGGGGAGCTGCCTTATTACAGGGTCTGACTATGAGGGCTGCCTTATTACAGGGTCTGACTATGGGGGCTGCCCTTATTACAGGGTCTGACTATGGGGGCTGCCTTATTACAGGGTCTGACTATGGGGGCTGCCTTATTACAGGGTCTAACTATGGGGGGCTGGGGCGTGGCCTGAACGTCCATGTGAGCGGACGTGTGACAGAGCGCTCCCGCTGCTAACGCTCAATTTATCCTTATAAGCCGCAGCTGAGCGGCGATTCAAGGCGCTTACCGGCTGCAGGAAAGTCCCGGGAGTGCGGCGGTGAATAGAGGCGGCCTCGAGGTCAACAAATATGACCAGGAGGAGGCAAAGAGATGCAGGAGCCGGCGAGGCTGGGATCAGCCAAGATGGCGCCGACGCCAGAGAGAAGGCGGAGAAGGACAACGCGGCATGCCAGAAGAGAATGGCGGCGGCGGCAAAGCTCCAGCAGTTTGCTAGAGTGGAGGCCGCAGGGAACACAGGAAAAGCAGAGGAGGATGCCGGAGCAGACACAGACACAGAAGGAGAGGAGGAAAGCCCAGCAGAGGAGCAGGAGGTACAACAGGGGAGCAGGGATGGTGACATGGCAGTGGTAGTAGGGGGATCTGAAGATAAGGAGTCAGGAGCAGAGCCCACTCTTAGAGATGTTTTTGCACTGGTATCAGCATGCAAACAATCCCTCACCCAGCAGCTACAGGAGGTCAAGGGGGATACAGCCCAGATAAATGCAGCCCTGCAGAAGATTGACAAACGTGTGGGGGCTGTGGAGGAAAGAGTGAGCACGGCAGAAGACCATATAGTGCAGCTGCAGAAAGCGGAGAGGAAGTTTACTCAGGCAATATCGGAGCTGGCTGCAAAAAATGAGGATCTGGAGAATAGGTCCAGAAGAAATAACATTCGTATAGTGGGTGTCCCTGAAAAAATTGAGGGGAGGAATCCCACGGAGTATATTGAAAGCTGGCTCCTTGAGACCTTTGGTGATGCAGCACTGACAAAAGTATTTGCGGTAGAAAGAGCCCACAGGGTCCCACCGAAACCACCTGTCCCTGGAGCAAATCCCCGTACCATGCTTGCCAAAATCCTAAACTACAGAGACAGAGACATTATCCTGAGGAAAGCTAGAGACATGACGGATCTGACAATTGGAGGTCAAAGAGTTGCTATTTACCCTGACTATTCCGCCCTGGTACAGAAACAACGGATGATGTTCACGGGTATCAAGAGACGGCTGAGAGAACTGGGAGTGCAATACTCCATGATGTTTCCGGCACGACAGAGAGTGGTAGCGCTGGATAAGATTCATTTTTTCCAGACGCCGGAGGACGCTACCCAGTGGATAGATCTTAACGCTAAAAAGCTTAAAGGGAAAGGAGATTGAAAATGTGGGGTGGGTTAGTCGGGAGGTATTTTAATTCTTTCAAAAAAGGGAAAAAGAGATGGACTGACAGTACATTGGTAATTGAAATGTGAAGGTTGGAGGGTGGAGCTGGGTATTATTCAGGGAATGTACTGGGTGTGCTGATGCGGCGGAGAAGTACGAGGGAGGAAGGGTGTGCAGCGTACTAAAAGTTTATTTAGTTTCTTGCAGTTGTAATTTAATACAGGTTGAATTATATTGTTCTTCTAAGAATTGCGCCGAATTCTGTTATAAATGGTAGCGGGAGGCGGAAGGAGAAGGTTACGTTAACAAGAGTGTTCGCAATGGGTGATGGTGCCCCACTCTTGATAAGAGGCAGAATGTATAGTATTGGGGGGTGTGGGGGAGGGGGGGTAGGGGTGAGGGTGGGGAGGGAAGTTAGACAGCTCAGAACCGGGAGTATTGACATAACTAAGGATGATGAGTCACATAATAGGGGACCGCTTTAAGATTTTGAGTTGGAATGTGAGAGGTCTGGCGGATAAATCTAGGAGAGCTGCGAGCTTGCAGTATGCGAAGGATCAGCGGGCTTCTATGATATGCTTGCTAGAGACGCACTTGATACAGGAGAAAGTGGACGTACTGAATAGACGTTGGATACAGAAAGGGTATCATTCTACCTTTTCGACGTACTCAAGAGGTGTGTCAGTGTTGGTGCCGGTGGGAGTGCAGTATGAAGAGGTGAAAGTATGCGTGGATGCTGAGGGTCAGTATGTGGTGATACAATGTATATTGTATGGAGTGAGATTGTGTGTGGCGGCAATGTATATTCCACCTCCATATTCAAGTAAGAAGATCAGGGAGGTGTTGGAGAGGGTGCAACGATGGGAACCACTACCACTCTTAATTATTGGGGATTTGAACAATATCTGTGATGACTTTTGGGATAAAAATAAGAACACCCAGAACAGGTCGGAGGGGCACACTACAACATTTGGTACCTATGTGCGTGAAATAGGCATGATTGATCTATGGAGAGTTAGACATGTTGGGGAGAGAGGGTACTCGTGCTACTCGCCGGCTCATGCTACGCTATCCAGAATTGATATGGCGTTGGGTAACCGCCTGTTGGACACAATGGTGGGAGAGGTGCGTTATCTGCCGAGGGCCTTTTCGGATCACAGTCCAATTGAGGTGGAGGTTAGGTTGTTGGGGACACGGACCGCAAGTGGGAGAGAATGGAAGATCCATCCTAACTGGTTACAGAGTATTGATTTGGACGGTATAGGGAAGGAGGTGACGGAATTCTTTGCTTTAAATGATGGGAGTACAGATGCTCTAACTGTTTGGGATGCAATGAAAGCGTACCTGAGAGGGTTACTATTTAGAGACATTAGTAGGTGTAAGAGGAGGACAAGGGAGGCGGAGAGAGTGGCGATGGAGGAGCTGAAAGCCGCAGAGGACGAGATGGTAGTGCTGGGGACTTCTGAGGCAGAGAAAAGGTTGAGAACAGCGCAAAATTGTATGGAAAAGATTCTGCTGGGAAAAGCTGAAAGGAAGCGGGAGTTTCAGAGGGTGGCTTATTTTCAGGAGGGAGAAACAGTGGGACACATGCTATCGGTGGTAGCCGCGGCTCAGCGTGGTACCTCGTATGTACATTCGTTGGTTTCAGATGGGGGGAGCAGGGTATCTGAAACACCTGAAATTATAAAGGTCTTTGCGGACTTTTACGCGGACTTATATTCCTCCAGGGTCAATGAGTCAGCCGGAGATACGGAGACTTTCCTTGAGAGTCTGGGTCTTCCGAAATTGAGTGAGGAGGATAGGGTGAGCCTCGATGCCCCTATCACCGAGGAGGAACTGAGTCGGGCGCTGAAGTCTATGGCTAATGGGAAGGCACCTGGGGTTGATGGGTTACCAGCCGAAATCTATAAAAGTTTGGAGGAAGTGCTGATTCCCAGATTAAAGTTAGTACTGGAGGAGGCTGGATGCCAAGGGTATCTCCCAGCATCTATGAGGGAGGCTATTATAGTGGTTATTCCGAAGGAGGATAAGGATCTGGGGAAGCCTGAGTCATATCGACCAATCTCTCTGTTAACCATCGATGTCAAGCTCTTGGCCAAGGTGTTAGCTACCCGTTTGTCCAGCGTCATTGCTAGCCTTGTACATCCGGATCAGTCTGGTTTTATGCCTGACAGGTCTACAGCGGTTAATCTGCGGAGGCTGCATATGAACCTACAGCTGAAGTCTGACAACTGTGGCCGAAGGGTTATTGCATCCTTGGATGCCCATAAGGCGTTTGACAGTGTGGAGTGGGGATATCTCTGGCGGGTGTTGAAGTGTATGGGTATTGGTCCGCAATTTGTGGCATGGACTCAACTGTTATATTCACTACCAACAGCTAGAATTAGAGTGAATGGGGAACTTTCTCAGCCTATAAAGTTGGCCAGAGGTACGAGGCAGGGTTGCCCACTGTCGCCCCTTCTGTTTGCCTTAGCTGTGGAGCCACTGGCCGCTAAGATCCGACAATCGGATGAGGTTCCTGGGTTCAGATATGGGAGTGTTGAGGAGAAGATCGCGTTATATGCAGATGACATCTTACTGTTCCTGGCGGACCCGGATGAAGCCTTGAATGGGGCTATCGAGATCATTGGGAAATTTGGAGCCTTGTCGGGATTGAGGATAAATTGGGATAAATCGGTCCTCTTCGAGGTGGATGGGGTGGAGGAGAGCAGAAGTGAGCCATTGGGAGAGGGGCGGCTTAAGGTGGCATCCCTTTTCAAATACCTGGGAATATGGATCTCGATCCCAGTTACAGAGTTTTTGTATAGGAATTTGACTCCTCTCATGGGCGCCCTTAAAGCAAAAGTGGATGCGTGGAATAAATTACACCTATCGGTGGTGGGTAGGGTTAATCTCATTAAAATGGTTCTGATGCCCAAATTACTTTACGTCCTACATAATGCGCCAGTTTGGATTCCACGTGGGAAATTCCGGCAGATTAATGCTCTTTTTAGAAGCCTGATATGGGGGAGGCGGTACCCACGTATTCGCCTGGAGACGCTTCAGCGACCCAAGGAAGATGGAGGATTGGCTTTACCCAATCCTGAGTTATATTTTCTTGCAGCCCAGAGCCAGCATTTGAAGGGCTGGGCGCGGGGAGCGTCTACCAGTGCGGTACAACACTTGATGGAGAGGGTGACAAACCGAAGACCGGTGGCGCAGTGTCTGGAGGATGGCTCCTTGGGAGTATTGGGGAAATTATACCCAACTATGTTTTTGATACATAAATTATGGACCAGACTGCGACATATTCGGGGGGTTACGGGGCTGACTAAATTTACACCGATATGGCTTAATAATAATTTGGTTGAGTTTGCGGCTCTTGGAGTGCTGGCGGAGTGGCAGGCCAAAGGAATCCACTTGGTGGCTCAGATAATTCAACAACAAGGATTAAAGTCCTTTTCGCAGCTGCAGGGGGAGTTTGGATTGAGACCGACTGGGGAGTATCAATATGCTCAGATGAAACATGCCTTTAAAGCGCAAAACAAGGGCGGTGGTATTGAGATCCAGGAGGACATAGTTCTGGAATACGTATGTGGGGAAGGGTCCACAAGGGGAGTCATTACCACCCTTTATAAGGACCTTCTACATGCATATTTACTAGACTTCCCTCTAAAAGCGAGAGCGAAATGGGAAAGAGATTTAGGCCCAATGGAGGATGAAACCTGGGAGTCGGTGTTGGAGTGGGTTCCACGAGTGTCACTGAGCGAGCTGTATAGACTATCGCAGCTGTACATCTTGCACAGAGTCTATAAATCACCGGAAGTGTTGCACAGAGCGGGGTTGCGTGCTGACTCTGAATGCCCGAGATGTAGGACTGAGAATGCAGGAATATATCACATGATGTGGACATGTCCAAGACTGGTTGCTTTCTGGTTGGTGGTAATGAGCCGTGTGGAAGGGGCGTATAAATGCAGAGTGCCGAGAGATCCGATAGTGTGTATACTGGGACATGTAGAGGAAATTAGAGTGGATAACACCTGGAAGATAGCAATAGCTAGGCTATTATATATGGCAAGGAAGGTAATAGCAAGGAACTGGATCAAGGATGAGCCGCCTACAAGGGGTGAATTCCTGAAATATGTTAAACATGGTCTCAATTTGGAAAAGGGGGTATACAAAAGACGTGGGAAAATAGAAACGTTTGATAAAATGTGGTCTCCGTGGCTCGAGCTGGGATAGTAGGTATGGGTAATGGGAGGATGAGGGCCTCTGAAAGGAAGAGAGTGCTAAAGAACAAGCGGACATAAGTGATTCAAATGGCTCAAAGAGTCATCAATACTGGTAACAAAGTATAACTGGGTATGAGCTGTCAGGGGAGGGGGAGGTTTGGGTTTTGTTGGGATTGTTGGGGGTTTGGAAAATGTAAAATTTTGTAATATACTGGAAAATGCATAAATTGTATTGTTCATATTCGCTTTCAATAAAAATCTATTTAAAAAAAAAAAAAAAAAAAAAAAAACTATGGGGGGCTGCCTTATTACAGGGTCTGAATATGGGGGCTGCCTTATTACAGGGTCTAACTATGGGGGGCTGCCTTATTACAGGGTCTGACTATGGGGGCTGCCTTATTACAGGGTCTTACTATAGGGGCTGCCTTATTACAGGGTCTGCCTATAGGGGTGCTGCCTTAATACAGAGTCTGACTATGGGGGCTGCCTTATTACAGGGTCTGACTATGGGGGTGCTGCCTTATTACAGGGTCTGCCTGGGGACTGCCTTATAACAGGGTCTGACTATGGGGCTGCCTTATTACAGGGTCTGCCTGGGGGGGCTGCCTTATTACAGGGTCTGACTATGGGGGCTGCCTTATTACTGGGTCTGCCTATAGGGGTGCTGCCTTATTACAGGGTCTGACTATGGGGGCTGCCTTATGACAGAGTCTGCCTATGGGGGCTGCCTTATTACAGCGTCTGCTTATAGGGGTGCTGCCTTATTACAGGGTCTGCCTATAGGGGTGCTGCCTTATTACAGGGTCTGACTATGGGGGCTGCCTTATTACAGGGTCTAACTATGGGGGGCTGCCTTATTACAGGGTCTGACTATGGGGGCTGCCTTTTTACAGGGTCTGACTATAGAGGCTGCCTTATTACAGGGTCTGCCTATAGGGGTGCTGCCTTATGGGGGCTGTGTTATGACCTGGTGGTTAGGACAATAATGGACCTGGTGGTTAAGAGCACACGGAATGACCTGATAGTTACTAATAATACAGGACAAGCTCTGGGACGTGGGAACTCTGCTGACTGCAATCCCTAATCCTATCACACACACTAGAAATAGCCGTGGATTGCTCCTAACGCTCCCTATGCAACTCGTCACAGCCTAAGGAACTAGCTAGCCCTAAAGATCGAAAAACAAAGCCTACCTTGCCTCAGAGAAATTCCCCAAAGGAAAAGGCAGCCCCCCACATATAATGACTGTGAGTTAAGATGAAAATTACAAACACAGAGATGAAATAGATTTAGCAAAGCGAGGCCCGACTTACTGAACAGACAGAGGATAGGAAAGGTAACTTTGCGGTTAGCACAAAAACTACAAAAAGACCACGCAGAGGGCGCAAAAAAGACCCTCCGCACCGACTCACTGTGCGGAGGCGCCCCTCTGCATCCCAGAGCTTCCAGCAAGCAAGACGAAAATCAAAATAGCAAGCTGGACAGAAAAATAGCAAACAAGAGAAAAACAAGCAGGAACTTAGCTTCTGCTGGGAAGACAGGTCACAAGAACGATCAAGGAGCGAACTAGACCAATACTGGAACATTGACAGGTGGCATGGAGCAATGATCTAAGTGGAGTTAAATAGAGCAGCCAGCTAACGAATTAACCTCGTCACCTGTGGAAGGAAACTCAGAAGCCGCAGCCCCACTCACAACCACCAGAGGAAGCCCATGGACAGAACCAGCCGAAGTACCATTCATGACCACAGGAGGGAGCTTGACAACAGAATTCACAACAGTACCCCCCCTTGAGGAGGGGTCACCGAACCCTCACCAGAGCCCCCAGGCCGACCAGGACGAGCCAAATGAAAGGCACGAACCAGATCGGCAGCATGAACATCAGAGGCAAAGACCCAGGAATTATCTTCCTGACCATAACCCTTCCACTTGACCAGGTACTGGAGTTTCCGTCTCGAAATACGAGAATCCAAAATCTTCTCCACCACATACTCCAACTCCCCCTCAACCAACATCGGGGCAGGAGGATCAACGGATGGAACCACAGGCGCCACGTATCTCCACAACAACGACCTATGGAATACATTATGGATGGCAAAAGAAGCTGGAAGAGTCAAACGAAATGACACAGGATTGAGAACCTCAGAAATCTTATACGGACCAATGAAACGAGGCTTAAACTTAGGAGAGGAAACCTTCATAGGAACATAACGAGACGACAACCAAACCAAATCCCCAACACGAAGTCGGGGACCCACACAGCGCCGGCGGTTAGCGAAACGTTGAGCCTTCTCCTGGGACAATGTCAAATTGTCCACCACATGAGTCCAAATCTGCTGCAACCTATCCACCACAGTATCTACACCAGGACAGTCCGAAGACTCAACCTGCCCTGAAGAGAAACGAGGGTGGAACCCAGAATTGCAGAAAAACGGCGAAACCAAAGTAGCCGAGCTGGCCCGATTATTAAGGGCGAACTCAGCCAAAGGCAAAAAGGACACCCAATCATCCTGATCAGCAGAAACAAAGCATCTCAGATATGTTTCCAAAGTCTGATTAGTTCGTTCGGTTTGGCCATTTGTCTGAGGATGGAAAGCCAAGGAAAAAGACAAATCAATGCCCATCCTAGCACAAAAGGATCGCCAAAACCTCGAAACAAACTGGGAACCTCTGTCCGAAACGATGTTCTCCGGAATGCCATGTAAACGAACCACATGCTGGAAACACAATGGCACTAAATCAGAGGAGGAAGGCAATTTAGACAAGGGTACCAAATGGACCATCTTAGAGATGCGATCACAAACCACCCAAATGACCGACATCTTTTGAGAGACAGGGAGATCCGAAATAAAATCCATAGAAATATGCGTCCAGGGCCTCTTCGGGACCGGCAAGGGCAAAAGCAACCCACTGGCACGAGAACAGCAGGGCTTAGCCCGAGCACAAGTCCCACAGGACTGCACAAAAGAACGCACATCCCGTGACAAAGACGGCCACCAAAAGGATCTAGCCACCAAATCTCTGGTACCAAAGATTCCAGGATGACCAGCCAACACCGAACAATGAACCTCAGAGATAACTCTACTAGTCCATTTATCAGGGACAAACAGTTTCTCCGCTGGGCAACGGTCAGGTTTATCAGCCTGAAATTTTTGCAGCGCCCGCCGCAAATCAGGGCAGATGGCAGACAAAACTACCCCCTCTCTGAGAATACCCGCCGGCTCAGGAACACCCGGAGAGTCGGGCACAAAACTCCTTGACAGGGCATCAGCCATCACATTCTTAGAGCGCGGAAGGTACGAAACCACAAAATCAAAACGGGAGAAAAATAGCGACCAACGAGCCTGTCTAGGATTCAACCGTTTGGCAGACTCGAGATAAGTCAAATTCTTGTGATTCGTCAAGACCACCACACGATGCTTGGCTCCTTCAAGCCAATGACGCCACTCCTCAAATGCCCACTTCATGGCCAACAACTCACGATTGCCAACATCATAATTGCGCTCAGCAGGCGAAAACTTTCTAGAAAAGAAGGCACATGGTTTCATCACCGAGCCATCAGAACTTCTTTGCGACAAAACAGCCCCTGCTCCAATCTCAGAAGCATCAACCTCGACCTGAAACGGGAGCGAAACATCTGGCTGGCACAACACAGGGGCAGAAGAAAAACGACGCTTCAACTCCTGAAAAGCTTCCACAGCCGCAGAAGACCAATTGACCACATCAGCACCCTTCTTGGTCAAATCAGTCAACGGTTTAGCAACACTAGAAAAATTACTGATGAAGCGACGATAAAAATTAGCAAAGCCCAGGAACTTTTGCAGACTCTTCACAGATGTCGGCTGAGTCCAATCATAAATGGCCTGGACTTTTACAGGGTCCATCTCGATAGTAGAAGGGGAAAAAATGAAACCCAAAAATGAAATCTTCTGAACTCCAAAGAGACACTTTGACCCCTTCACAAACAAAGAATTAGCACGAAGGACCTGGAACACCATTCTGACCTGCTTCACGTGAGACTCCCAATCATCCGAGAAGACCAAAATATCATCCAAATATACAATCAGGAATTTATCCAGGTACTCTCAGAAGATGTCATGCATAAAGGACTGAAATACTGATGGAGCATTGGAAAGCCCGAATAGCATAACCAGGTACTCAAAATGGCCCTTGGGCGTATTAAATGCTGTTTTCCATTCATCGCCCTGTTTAATACGCACAAGATTATACGCACCACGAAGATCTATCTTGGTGAACCAACTAGCCCCCTTAATCCGAGCAAATAAATCAGACAGCAGCGGCAAAGGGTACTGAAATTTGACTGTGAACTTATTAAGAAGGCGGTAATCAATACAAGGTCTCAAAGAACCATCCTTCTTGGCCACAAAAAAATAACCCTGCTCCCAATGGTGACGACGACGGGCGAATATGACCCTTCTCCAAGGATTCCTTTATATAACTCCGCATAGCGGCGTGTTCTGGCACAGATAAATTGAACAGTCGGCCCTTAGGGAACTTACTACCAGGAATCAAATTAATAGCACAATCGCAATCCCTATGAGGAGGTAGGGCACTGGATTTGGGCTCATCAAATACATCCCGGTAATCAGACAAAAACTCCGGGACTTCAGAAGTGGTGGATGACGAAATAGACAAAAATGGAACATCACCATGTACCCCCTGACAATCCCAGCTGGACACAGACATTGATTTCCAATCCAATACTGGATTATGGACCTGTAGCCATGGCAACCCCAAAACGACCACATCATGCAGATTATGCAACACCAAAAAGCGAATATCCTCCTGATGTGCAGGAGCCATGCACATGGTCAATTGGGTCCAGTACTGAGGCTTATTCTTGGCCAAAGGCGTAGCATCAATTCCGCTCAATGGAATAGGATACTGCAAGGGCTCCAAGAAAAAACCACAGCGCCTAGCATACTCCAAGTCCATCAAATTCAGGGCAGCGCCTGAATCCACAAATGCCATAACAGAATAGGATGACAAAGAGCAAATCAGAGTAACGGACAAAAGAAATTTCGACTGTACCGTACCAATGGTGGCAGACCTAGCGAACCGCTTAGTGCGCTTAGGACAATCGGAGATAGCATGAGTGGAATCACCACAGTAAAAACACAGCCCATTCCGATGTCTGTGTTCTTGCCGTTCAGCTCTGTTCAAAGTCCTATCACATTGCATAGGCTCAGGTCTATGCTCAGATAATACCGCCAAATGGTGCACAGCTTTACGCTCACGCAAGCGTCGATCGATCTGAATGGCCAAGGACATAGACTCAGTCAGACCAGCAGGCATGGGAAATCCCACCATGACATCCTTAAGGGCTTCAGAGAGACCCTTTCTGAAAATTGCTGCCAGGGCACATTCATTCCACTGAGTGAGTACAGACCACTTCCTAAACTTCTGACAATATATCTCTACCTCATCCTGACCCTGACACAGAGCCAGCAAGATTTTCTCTGCCTGATCCACTGAATTTGGATCATCATAAAGCAATCCAACCACCAGAAAAAACGCATCAACATCACGCAATGCCGGATCTCCTGGCGCAAGGGAAAATGCCCAGTCTTGAGGGTCGCCACGTAACAAAGAAATAATGATTTTCACTTGTTGAACAGGGTCAACTGAGGAGCGAGGTTTCAAAGCAAGAAACAATTTACAATTATTTTTGAAATTCAGAAACTTAGATCTATCCCCAAAAAACAAATCAGGAATTGGAATCTTAGGCTCTGACATCGGATTCTGAACCACAAAACCTTGAATGTTTTGTACACTTGCAGTGAGATTATCCATCCAAGAGGACAGACCTTGAATGTCCATATCTACACCTGTATCCTGAACCACCCAGAGGTAAAGGGGAAAAAAGACAAAACACACTGCAAAGAAAAAAAAATGGTCTCAGAACTTCTCTTATCCCTCTTTTGAGATGCATTAATACTTTGGGCCACCTGTACTGTTATGACCTGGTGGTTAGGACAATAATGGACCTGGTGGTTAAGAACACACGGAATGACCTGATAGTTACTAATAATACAGGACAAGCTCTGGGACGTGGGAACTCTGCTGACTGCAATCCCTAATCCTATCACACACACTAGAAATAGCCGTGGATTGCTCCTAACGCTCCCTATGCAACTTGTCACAGCCTAAGGAACTAGCTAGCCATAAAGATCGAAAAACAAAGCCTACCTTGCCTCAGAGAAATTCCCCAAAGGAAAAGGCAGCCCCCCACATATAATGACTGTGAGTAAAGATGAAAATTACAAACACAGAGATGAAATAGATTTAGCAAAGCGAGGCCCGACTTACTGAACAGACAGACGATAGGAAAGGTAACTTTGCGGTTAGCACAAAAACTGCAGAAAGACCACGCAGAGGGCGCAAAAAAGACCCTCCGCACCGACTCACGGTGCGGAGGCGCCCCTCTGCATCCCAGAGCTTCCAGCAAGCAAGACAAAAATCAAAATAGCAAGCTGGACAGAAAAATAGCAAACAAGAGAAAAACAAGCAGGAACTTAGCTTCTGCTGGGAAGACAGGTCACAAGAACGATCCAGGAGCGAACTAGACCAATACTGGAACATTGACAGGTGGCATGGAGCAATGATCTAAGTGGAGTTAAATAGAGCAGCCAGCTAACGAATTAACCTCGTCACCTGTGGAAGGAAACTCAGAAGCCGCAGCCCCACTCACAACCACCAGAGGAAGCCCATGGACAGAACCAGCCGAAGTACCATTCATGACCACAGGAGGGAGCTTGACAACAGAATTCACAACAGGGCTGCCTTATTACAAGGTCTGACTATGGGGGTGCTGCCTTATTACAGGGTCTGCCCATAGGGGTGCTGCCTTATTACAGGGTCTGACTATGGGGGCTGCCTTATTACAGAGTCTGCCTATAGGGGTGCTGCCTTATTACAGGGTCTGCCTATAGGAGTGCTGCCTTATTACAGGGTCTGACTATGGGGGCTGCCTTATTACAGGGTCTGACTATGGGGGCTGCCTTATTACAGGGTCTGCCTATAGGGGGTGCTGCCAGTGGCGTAACTAAAAAGTAATGGGCCCCGGTGTGAACTTTCAAATGGGGACCCCCCCCCCATGCCAAAATATTTCCCACCTAAATTCACATTTTCCCTATTCATTTCGCACACTATAGGTTTGTTGCAATGTTGTATAGTCTGACCTCAGTGACGTAACTATCCAGTGCCCCATTCTGGTATATATTTGTCCCCCTGCCGTTGTTCTGTAATATATGAAAGAAAATAAACCATTATACTCATCAGGGGCTTACATAGAAGTCATGGGGATCCATATAAGAAGTATAAGGCCATGTTCACACTTTGCGGTTTTTACCGCGGAAATTTTGCAGCTGCGGGTCCGCAGCAGTTTCCATAGCGTTTACAGTAACCTGTAAACCCTATGGAAATCGCAAACCGCTGTGCACATGCTGCGGGGAAAAACGCGCGGGAACGCAGCGGTTTACAACCCGCAGCATGTCACTTTTGTGCAGAATTGCAGCGATTCTGCACCCATAGGAATGCATTGATCCGCTTACTTCCCGCATGGGGCTGTGCCCACCATGCGGGAAGTAAGCGGATAATGTGCGGGTGGGACCCGGGGTGGAGGAGAGGAGACTCTCCTCCAGGCCCTGGGAACCATATTTGTGGGTAAAAAAAAAAGAACTAAAATAAAAAATAAGCTATACTCACCTCTCAGCGCTGCACGCGGCCGTCCGGTCTCCGGTTTGCTATGTGACCAGGACCTGCGGTGACGTCGCGGTCACATGACCGTGACGTCACGAAGGTCCTTCTCGCACAGCATCTTTGGAACCGGACCGCCGCCTGCAGCGCCGAGGAGATCAGGACGTCAGAGGGTGAGTATATCATTATTTTATTATTTTTAACATTACTATTGATGCTGCATATGCAGCATCAATAGTAGGAGTAAAATCCCGCAGCGGAACCCGCAGGACAAAACCTGATAAATCTGCATGGATAACCGCAGCGGGTTTGCCCTGCAGATTTATCAAATCCACTGCGGGAGAACCCACAGGGACCCGACGCTATGTGTGAACATAGCCTAATGCACCCCATAGTCCTCTATATAATATACTGCACAGTTCATAGTCATCCATGTATACATTTTAGTCCATTAAATTTATGATAGCACAGAAACACATTCAATTACAATCTATATACCAAACCTCCCACAATAATGGACAGGAAAAAGAATGTATTGTTAAATATATACTTTATTTATATCATAAAAATCCAACAGTATTTCACAAAAAAATTAATTAATGATGATGCTTCCTGTCAAATACAGATCAAAAATGGTACCCAAAATAGGAGTGACATATATTAGTTTACAGATAGCAATAATGCCTTGGTAATTCCACTCATAAAATTATTCATAAGTCAAAAAACTATTTTAATTCACAAATATAAAATGCTTAAGTGCAACTACTATAATACAGTCCCTATGTGCAAGAATATAAATACTATAATACCTAATACCTCACATTACAGTGGCAGTGACTTAAGCAACCAATCAGCTCACAGCTGTCATAGAACTAAAGAAAAACTGATTTTGAAAGTAGTACTATGATTGGCCGCGTAGTCACATAAAGAGCCCTGTAGTATTTTGACCCACGCTGCCCTATGTAGAAATCGGTGGTTCTTGTCTACGTTCCTGCTGGGACTTGCAGTTGTAGATATGTACATTAATGGTGTTCGCCCTGCCGCCGCTTGTATACACTGCGCCACATTCATTCACGAGTCGACGAAAGTCTATTACCTCTGAGCAGCCAGTCCCGCAGACCACTTAGTCAGGAGCAGGGAATGACTGAAAGCGACGAGGAAGCTTCCCGCCACTACTCACCTACAATGTCTGCGCACAGCTCCCGGCACCGATCGGCTGCTAATAACAGAAGGACAGGTGCAGTGGTGCAGTGTTATGATCTGGTGGTTTAGGAACAACATGAGACAAGCTCTGAAGGAGGTGGTATCTGTACTGACCGCAAACCCTGAACCTAGCAGCGCAACTAAATATAGCCGTGGGGGGTACCTGACGCTCCCTAGACCCCTCGGCACAGCCTAAGATCTAACTTCCCCTAAAGATGGAAACAGGAAACCTATCTTGCCTCAGAGAAAATTCCCAAAGGAAAGATAGCCCCCCACAAATATTGACGGTGAGAGGAGGGGAAAATAACATACGCAGAAATGAAATCAGATTTTAGCATAGGAGGCCAGTCTAGCTTGATAGATAGGACAGGAAAGGATACTATGCGGTCAGTATAAAAACTACAAAACAATCCACACAGAGTTTACAAAATCTCCACACCTGACTAAAGGTGTGGAGGGTAAATCTGCTTCCCAGAGCTTCCAGCTAACAGAAAAAATCCATACTGACAAGCTGGACAAATATAGAATGCACAGAACAATAAGTCCACAACATGTGGACTGAAATGAGCAAAGCCAGAACTTATCTTTGCAGAACTGGTCAGGAAACCAGGAGAATCCAAGCAGAGATGTGAATCCAGCCAGGAAACATAGACAAGTGGCACAGGCTGAAGAAAGAGCCAGGCTAAATAGCGGACGATAAGTGGAGGCAGCTGATGACAGCTAACTCCAAGGAGCAGCCATACCACTAGAAACCACAAGAGGGAGCCCAAGAGCAGAGCTCACAAAAGTGCCCCCCCTTGAGGAGGGGTCACCGAACCCTCACCAGAGCTCCCAGGCCGATCAGGACGAGCCAAGTGAAAAGCACGAACCAAATCGGTAGCATGGACATCGGAGGCAACAACCCAAGAATTATCCTCCTGGCCATAACCCTTCCACTTGACAAGATACTGAAGCCTCCGCCTCGAAAAACGAGAATCCAAAATCTTCTCAACCTCATATTCCAACTCTCCCTCAACCAACACCGGGGCAGGAGGGTCAACCGAGGGAACAACGGGCACCACATATCTCCGCAACAAAGATCTATGGAAAACATCATGAATGGCAAAAGAGTCAGGAAGAGCCAAACGAAAAGACACAGGATTAATAATTTCAGAAATTTTATAAGGACCAATAAACCGAGGCTTAAACTTAGGAGAAGAAACCTTCATAGGAACATGACGAGAAGACAACCAAACCAAATCCCCCACACGAAGCCAGGGACCAACACGCCGACGGTGGTTAGCAAAACGTTGAGCCCTTTCCTGAGACAACGTCAAATTGTCCACCACATGAGTCCAAATCTGCTGCAGCCTGTCCACCACAGAATTAACACCAGGACAATCAGAAGGCTCAACCTGCCCAGAAGAAAAACGAGGATGAAAACCAAAATTACAAAAGAAAATTGAAACCAAAGTAGCCGAACTAGCCCGATTATTAAGGGCAAACTCGGCCAACGGCAAGAAAGACACCCAATCATCCTGATCAGCAGACACAAAGCATCTCAAATAGGTCTCCAAGGTCTGATTAGTTCGCTCAGTTTGGCCATTAGTCTGAGGATGAAACGCCGAAGAAAAAGATAAATCAATGCCCATCCTAGCACAAAAGGCCCGCCAAAATCTAGAGACAAACTGAGAACCTCTGTCAGACACAATATTCTCCGGAATGCCATGCAAACGAACCACATGCTGAAAAAACAATGGAACCAGATCTGAGGAGGAAGGCAACTTAGGCAAAGGTACCAGATGGACCATTTTAGAGAACCGGTCACAAACAACCCAGATAACAGACATCTTCTGGGAAACAGGAAGATCCGAAATAAAATCCATGGAAATATCTGTCCAGGGCCTCTCAGGGACCGGCAAAGGCAAAAGCAACCCACTAGCGCGGGAACAGCAAGGCTTGGCCCGCGCGCAAGTCCCACAGGACTGCACAAAAGCACGCACATCTCGAGACAAGGAAGGCCACCAAAAGGACCTAGCAACCAAATCTCTGGTACCAAAAATCCCAGGATGACCAGCCAACACTGAACAATGAACCTCAGAAATTACCTTACTTGTCCATCTATCAGGAACAAACAGCTTCCCCACAGGACAGCGGTCAGGCCTATCAGCCTGAAATTCCTGAAGCACCCGCCGCAAATCAGGGGAGATAGCAGTAAGAATCACCCCCTCCTTAAGAATGCCAACCGGCTCCAGGACTCCAGGAGAATCAGGCGAAAAACTCCTAGAGAGGGCATCAGCCTTAACATTCTTAGATCCCGGAAGATACGAGACCACAAAATCAAAACTGGAGAAAAACAGGGACCATCGAGCCTGTCTAGGATTCAGCCGCTTGGCCGACTCGAGGTAAATCAGATTCTTATGATCGGTCAGGACCACAACACGGTGTTTAGCTCCCTCAAGCCAATGTCGCCACTCCTCAAACGCCCACGTCATAGCCAACAACTCCCGATTGCCGACATCATAATTGCGTTCCGCAGGCGAAAACTTTCTGGAAAAAAAAGCACACGGTTTCATCAAACAACCATCAGACTCCCTCTGAGACAAAACGGCCCCTGCCCCAATCTCAGAAGCGTCGACCTCAACCTGAAAAGGAAGAGAAACATCCGGTTGACGCAACACAGGGGCAGAAGTAAATCGGCGTTTAAGCTCCTGAAAGGCCTCAACAGCCTCAGAGGACCAATTAGTCACATCAGCGCCTTTCTTCGTCAAATCAGTAAGGGGCTTAACCACACTGGAAAAGTTGGCAATGAAACGGCGATAGAAATTAGCAAAGCCCAAAAATGTTTGAAGTCCCTTCACAGATGTGGGTTGGATCCAGTCATGAATAGCTTGGACCTTAACAGGATCCATTTCTATAGACGAGGGAGAAAAGATAAAAACCAAAAAAGAGACCTTCTGAACTCCGAATAGGCACTTAGACCCCTTCACAAATAAAGCATTATCACGGAGGATCTGGAACACCATCCTGACCTGCTTCACAAGAGACTCCCAATCATTGGAAAAAATAAAAATATCATCCAAATATACGACCATGAATTTATCAAGATAATTGCGGAAAATATCATGCATGAAAGACTGGAACACAGATGGAGCATTAGAGAGCCCAAATGGCATCACAAGGTATTCAAAATGGCCTTCGGGCGTATTAAATGCAGTTTTCCATTCGTCACCCTGTTTAATACGAACAAGATTATATGCCCCTCGGAGGTCAATCTTAGTAAACCAACTAGCCCCCTTAATCTGAGCAAACAAATCAGTAAGCAGAGGCAAGGAGTATTGGAATTTAACCGTGATCTTATTAAGAAGACAATAATCAATACAGGGTCTCAAGGAGCCATCCTTCTTAGCAACAAAAAAGAAACCCGCTCCCAATGGTGACGAAGAGGGCCGAATATGCCCTTTCTCCAAAAATTCCTTAACATAGCTCCGCATGGCGGCATGCTCTGGCACAGACAGATTGAAAAGTCGGCCCTTAGGGAACTTACAACCAGGAATCAAGTTAATAGCACAATCACAGTCCCTATGTGGAGGAAGGGAACTGGACTTGGGCTCATCAAATACATCCTGGAAATCCGACAAAAACTCAGGGACCTCAGAAGAGGGGGAAGAGGAAATTGACATCAAAGGAACGTCACTATGTACTCCTCGACAACCCCAACTAGTCACCGACATAGTTTTCCAATCCAGCACCGGATTATGTTGCTGTAACCATGGAAATCCCAGCACAACAACATCATGCAGGTTATGCAACACCAGAAAACGGCAATCTTCCTGATGTGCAGGAGCCATGTACATAGTCATCTGTGTCCAGTACTGAGGTTTATCCTTGGCCAAGGGTGTAGCATCAATGCCCCTCAAAGGAATAGGGCTCTGCAAAGGCTGCAAGGAAAAACCACAGCGCCTGACGAATTCTAAGTCCATTAAGTTCAGGGCAGCGCCTGAATCCACAAATGCCACGACAGAAAAGGACGACAATGAGCAAATCAGGGTCACAGATAAGAGAAATTTAGGCTGTATAGTACTAATAATAATAATAATAATTTTTATTTATATAGCGCCAACATATTCCGCAGCGCTTTACAAATTAATGGTAACAGACCTAGCGACTCTTAGTACGCTTAGGGCAACCAGAGATAACATGAGCCGAATCACCACAGTAAAAACACAGCCTATTCTGACGTCTGAATTCCTGCCGTTCTATTCTAGTCAAAATCCTATCACATTGCATAGGTTCAGGACTATGCTCAGAGGATACTGCCATATGGTGCACAGCTTTGCGCTCGCGCAGACGCCGATCAATCTGAATGGCTAGAGACATAGATTCGCTCAAACCGGCAGGCGTAGGAAAGCCCACCATAACATCTTTAAGGGTTTCAGAAAGACCTTTTCTGAAAATAGCAGCCAGAGCCTCTTCATTCCATTTAGTGAGCACAGACCATTTTCTAAATTTCTGGCAGTATAACTCTGCCGCTTCCTGACCTTGACACAAGGCCAACAGGGTTTTTTCTGCATGATCCACAGAATTAGGTTCGTCATACAATAATCCGAGCGCTTGAAAAAATGCATCTATATTCAATAATGCCGGATCCCCTGTTTCAAGAGAAAAAGCCCAGTCTTGAGGGTCACCACGCAGCAAGGATATGATGATTTTCAACTGCTGAATGGGATCACCAGAAGAATGGGGTTTCAAAGCAAAAAACAATTTGCAGTTATTTTTAAAGTTCAAATACTTGGATCTGTCCCCAAAAAACAAATCAGGAGTAGGAATTCTGGGCTCTAAAGCCGGAGTCTGGACAACATAGTCCTGGATACTCTGTACTCTTGCAGCAAGTTGATCCACACGAGAAAACAAACCCTGAACATCCATGCCAAAACATATATCCTGAACCACCCAGATATCAAGAGGGGGAAAAAAAAAAAAAAAGACAAACCAAAGCACAGAAAAAAAATGGTTCAGAACTTTCTTTTCCTTCTTTTGAGATACATTTAATTCATTTTTGGCCACTTGTACTGTTATGATCTGGTGGTTTAGGAACAACATGAGACAAGCTCTGAAGGAGGTGGTATCTGTACTGACCGCAAACCCTGAACCTAGCAGCGCAACTAAATATAGCCGTGGGGGTACCTGACGCTCCCTAGACCCCTCGGCACAGCCTAAGATCTAACTTCCCCTAAAGATGGAAACAGGAAACCTATCTTGCCTCAGAGAAAATTCCCAAAGGAAAGATAGCCCCCCACAAATATTGACGGTGAGAGGAGGGGAAAATAACATACACAGAAATGAAATCAGATTTTAGCATAGGAGGCCAGTCTAGCTTGATAGATAGGACAGGAAAGGATACTATGCGGTCAGTATAAAAACTACAAAACAATCCACACAGAGTTTACAAAATCTCCACACCTGACTAAAGGTGTGGAGGGTAAATCTGCTTCCCAGAGCTTCCAGCTAACAGAAAAAATCCATACTGACAAGCTGGACAAATATAGAATGCACAGAACAATAAGTCCACAACATGTGGACTGAAATGAGCAAAGCCAGAACTTATCTTTGCAGAACTGGTCAGGAAACCAGGAGAATCCAAGCAGAGATGTGAATCCAGCCAGGAAACATAGACAAGTGGCACAGGCTGAAGAAAGAGCCAGACTAAATAGCGGACGATAAGTGGAGGCAGCTGATGACAGCTAACTCCAAGGAGCAGCCATACCACTAGAAACCACAAGAGGGAGCCCAAGAGCAGAACTCACAAAAGTGCCACTTACAACCACCGGAGGGAGCCCAAGAGCGGAATTCACAACAGTGCAGATTGGAGGCCTGAGGGACCCTTCGGCAGCAGGAGGAGGAAGATGCAGCAAGGACTTGCAGCTTCTTAGGCTTAAAAACCGCAAGCTGCAGCACTCGGCCACTCACACTCACCCCTTCGGTGCTGTTGAAGGACCTGTGGACATGCCTCTATCCGGTCACAAGGTTGGATCTGGTGACCGCATTCAATCCATTTTCCCCCATGTAACTGGAGTACCTGCGGTGACGCCTCTCTGCTTCTGGCGGCTGGACACAATGATTCAGTCCTTCTCCTTCACTATTGCTAGACAGGTGGACTGACGGGCTCCTAGCAGTCCGGGCCCCGTCGCAGCTGCGACCGCTATAGTTACGCCCCTGGGTGTTGCCTTATTACAGGGTCTGACTATGGGGGTGCTGCCTTATTACAGGGTCTGCCGCCTTATTACAGGGTCTGCCTATAGGGGTGCTGCCTTATTACAGGGTCTGCCTATAGGGGTGCTGCCTTATTACAGAGTGACTATGGGGGTGCTGCCTTGTTACAGGGTCTGCCTATGGGGGCTGCCTTATGCTATAGAGTCTGCCTTTGGGGAGTGCATTATACTATATTGTGGACTATTTGGTGCATTATGCTACTGTATATGGAGGCTATCTAGTGGGCCATCATACAATATGGAGATTACAGTGTGGGGGTCATTATACAGAGTTGGAGCCATAAAACAGTTTGGGGGCTACTAAGGGGTCAGTATAGAGACTCGGGACTTTATTAAATGTATATTATGTATTATTGTTAAAAGGGAACTCAGGTTACTGTGGCTATCAAAGGGGCACACAGGGCAATATTACTTTCTAGGGGGCAAAATATGGGCACTGTTTTCTAGGGCACTTGCACCCAGTATTACTATATTATAGAGAGGTGCTTTAGAATTTAGAGGGCACAGAGAACCACACAACAGGTGCAGTAATAGGGACACATAAGGCAGCAGTGGCTCAGTATTGGGGTATCAGGTGCAGTAATAGGGATACATACGGCAGCAGCGGCTCAATATTGGGGTATCAGGTGCAGTAATAGGGATACATACGGCAGCAGCGGCTCAGTATTTGGGGAATCAGGTGCAGTAATAGGGACACATACGGCAGCAGCGACTCAGTATTGGGGTATATGGGGCAGTAATAGGAACACATACGGCAGCAGCGGCTCAGTATTGGGGTATCAGCAGGATGAGGAGTTTGTGCAGGTTGGGAATAGATGGTGATTGGGCTGGGATATGAGAAGTGAAACGTGTCTTTGTTGTATTGTCTGCAGATGAGTTGTTGCTGGAAGAAGTTGTCATGTCAGTCTGGGCCAGAGGGAAAAGACGGGAAAAGTGAACGGTTCCATCAGAAATAACGTCAGCGGTAAGACATTATCTGTAACTGTGCAGTGATCTCTTATATGTTCTGTATGACTGGTATCTACCACTGACCATATGGTGGTAATATCCATATTGGTCTTTATATAGAGATTATCTTCAGTAGCAGCCCGGTCATCTGCTGAGGTTCTCCTGCACTATTAGGGTGCATCACCGAGTTGTAATCAAGGTTACCTGGTTAGGGGCCCACTCAAAAGTTTCGCCCGCCCCCCTCCCGAACCAAAACCTTAGCTACGCCTCGGGTGATAACTTATTGATTGGCGGGGGTCTGACTTCTGGAACCCGCACTGATCAGCCGAATGTGGAACTTTTATTCCATGTGCGACTTGACCACTGATCCATACATTCCCTCAGTGGCTGCACTTGGCTTTTTCTGGAAGCCCCAAAGATCATGAATGCAGCTACAGACAGATATCCCACCTGCCGCTGCATTTTAAAATGGAGATAAAAGTTGCCTATTCTTCAGATCGTTGCAGTTTCCAATGGTTGGATTTTTCCAGGAGTGTGCGGTGGGTCTTTGGAAGGTTTGAGGGGTGGGGCCTAGGCTGAATCTCAAGATGGCCTGAAAGATTTGCCAGTATAGGCCCTGAAATTCCTGGTGGCTGCCCTGAATAGCTTGCTGTCTGTAGAGGAGGTTGCAAGAGTGGGGCTGGTGGTTTGAGGGAAGGGAACTAGTAAAGACTGTGAGGAGTTTTGATCATCAGAGCTGGAAATTAGAGTGTGTATTGTGCTAGCAGGATGCACAAATAGAGTGAAGAAAGCGTTGTGTGGAGCCAATAATGTAGAAATGGCCAATACTGTGAAGTGGCAAAGGAAACAGAATAACAGTAGGAAAGCAACTTTACAATTGTTGGATGAACGTTTCTATAGTGGTGAAGCCTGTAAGATGTTGTCTTGATTAGTGAGAACCAGCAAGACAAACATAGAGTAGATAAACCGGAGAGGGCACCTGCTGCACCATTGTCAACTAGAGTGCCAACTAACTGAGCCAGTATTGATATCTGGAGACTGAGAAGTTTTTGCACTTGTCATTATCTGAGTCTGCGATAACATGCGGTGTACTATATGGGGCTGCCATAAAGAGATCAAAATAAATAAAAGTAGCAAGTGTTTGAGTTAGGGTAAGTCATAGATTGTTTTCTTCAGTTCATTTCCGTCATTCAAAGTCATGCAACTAGAATTTGATTGGGGCAGCACGGTAGCCTCGCAGAGCTGGAATTTGTATGTCCGCCCTGAGTCTGAGTGGGTTTTTTGTTTCCAGTTTCCACAACGAAATTCGCAGCAAATACGCAAAGTGGGGACATTCTCTACAAGACAATTTTACTAAAAGCAGCGTCCTATGTTTCAAGAAGTCATCACAGTTCTCACCACATTACAAGCTCTTCACATGGAGACCCATATAGGACTTGTCAAGGTCACAGTCCCTTTGTATTTTTTTTTTTACTTTTTCTTAAGTAAAGTTTTTGCTGGAAATTTTGTTGCTTCACATTTTTAATTTTTGTATGGAATATTTGTTTGTTTTTTTATATGAAATTCAATAATTTTGCTGTTTTGTTTTGATTTGAAAGCCAGTCTTCAAAATATTGCACATATTTACAGCTCTGATTACTTAATGTGACTTATGAAACAGCCACAGACATGTTCTCCGGGTAATGTAATCTGCCTGAAAACTGCTAAATCGTTCTAATCTTCTTACCTCCTGCAAACGTAAGGTCTTTCTTTCGCATCAGTCTCCAAGAGTACTGGTTTCCGGGAATGGATCAGAACATTACACGGTAAATCCACCCACCTTTGTCGTCATTCGCAGCAATGGTGGTCTTACCATAGAGGTAATAAATAGCTACTGAGAAGGCGCAAGGGTACAAACTCGAAACATCCTACCCCTAAATGGAGTATTATGATGCTGACCTTTTCTTTTGCATCTCTCATATGTAGCCATAGACAATCTGTGGCAACAAAGAGAAAGTGCCCAATTCAAACAATCTGGGCATGTTGAGATTTTCAGTGTCATTCAAGACTACTGGAAAGCTTCTGATGACAAAGAAGAAAATGGCAGTAGAATAAGGAGTGTGGTCAGAACTCTTATTTTACCCTGTTACTTTTTATGCTAAGTTCCAGGCTCTGGCACTAAAGTGAGTCTTGGGGTCATCGTTTAAAACCCTACTGTAATCTGCTGCTATCTTCAATATTTTATTTAATCTGCAGGGATACAACAGGAGAATTAAAACATTACATGGCCGCCACTGAAATGAAAGGATGGTCAGAGTACTAAATGATCAACCCGGGTAGTGAGATCGAAACTTTGTAGTTGCTTTATACACTAATAGAGGGGTGTTCTGAAAGCGTGCATTTATAAGGACATTCTCCAAACTGACCACCCATTTTCGTTAGTAGACGAGGTTCCATTTATCATGGATTTCAGCTCTGAAGTACTAAATGCAGCCATTAGAAAAATAGAGAGCTCTTTGGTTGCATTGATTCTTTATCATCGGATTCGAAAAGTAGCAATTAGTTACCATGCCATATGCAGGGCCGTATTTGCCACTAGGCACTTGAGGGCACGTGCCTAGGGCGGCGGGATGCGGGGGGGCGCCCTTGAGCTAGGTTTTTCTTTTTTTTTATTTTTTTTTTTTTTATAAAACTCCGGGGTCAAGTTTCCGCCCCCCCTCCTCCCTCCCTCCTTCCCGCCCCCCCCTCCTCCCTCCTTCCCGCCCCCCCCCCTCCTCCCTCCTTCCCGCCCGCCTCCCTCCCTCCCTGAAGACGTAATACTCACCTTCCTCCAGCGGTGGCTGCAACTGCGTCTCAGCGCCTGCAGCGCGTCCTGTCTTCAGCGGTCACATGGTACCGATCATTAAGGGTGATGAATATGCGCATATTCATCACCCTTAATTAGCGCTACCATGTGACCGCTGAAGACAGGAAGGAAGACGCTGAGATGCCAGGAAGTTCTGTGCTGCGCGCCGGTGAGAGGTAAGTATGACAGGGAAAAAAAGTGGGGTGCCGTGCACACAGGGGGGAAGGATGGGGAGCCGTGCATACAGGGGAGAAGGATGGGGAGCCGTGCATACAGGGGAGAAGGATGGGGAGCCGTGCATACAGGGGAGAAGGATGGGGAGCCGTGCATACAGGGGAGAAGGATGGGGAGCCGTGCATACAGGGGAGAAGGATGGGGAGCCGTGCATACAGGGGAGAAGGATGGGGAGCCGTGCATACAGGGGAGAAGGAAGGGGAGCCGTGCATACAGGGGAGAAGGATGGGGAGCCGTGCATACAGGGGAGAAGGAAGGGGAGCCGTGCATACAGGGGAGAAGGATGGGGAGCCGTGCATACAGGGGAGAAGGATGGGGAGCCGTGCACACAGGGGAGAAGGATGGGGAGCCGTGCACACAGGGGAGAAGGATGGGGAGCCGTGCACACAGGGGAGAAGGATGGGGAGCCGTGCATACAGGGGAGAAGGATGGGGAGCCGTGCATACAGGGGAGAAGGATGGGGAGCCGTGCACACAGGGGAGAAGGATGGGGAGCCGTGCACACAGGGGAGAAGGATGGGGAGCCGTGCACACAGGGGAGAAGGATGGGGAGCCGTGCACACAGGGGAGAAGGATGGGGAGCCGTGCACACAGGGGAGAAGGATGGGGAGCCGTGCACACAGGGGAGAAGGATGGGGAGCCGTGCATACAGGGGAGAAGGATGGGGAGCCGTGCACACAGGGGAGAAGGATGGGGAGCCGTGCACACAGGGGAGAAGGATGGGGAGCCGTGCACACAGGGGAGAAGGATGGGGAGCCGTGCACACAGGGGAGAAGGATGGGGAGCCGTGCACACAGGGGAGAAGGATGGGGAGCCGTGCACACAGGGGAGAAGGATGGGGAGCCGTGCACACAGGGGAGAAGGATGGGGAGCCGTGCACGCAGGGGAGAAGGATGGGGAGCCGTGCACGCAGGGGAGAAGGATGGGGAGCAGTGAACGCAGGGGAGAAGGATGGGGAGCCATGAACGCAGGGTGGGAGGATGGGGGAGCCATGAACGCAGGGTGGGAGGATGGGGGAGCCATGAACGCAGGGGAGAAGGATGGGGGAGCCATGAACGCAGGGGAGAAGGATGGGGAGCCATGAACGCAGAGTGGGAGGATGGGGGAGCCATGAACGCATGGGAGAAGGATGGGGGAGCCATGAACGCAGGGGAGAAGGATGGGGAGCCATGAACGCAGAGTGGGAGGATGGGGGAGCCATGCTTGCAGGGGAGAAGGATGGGGGAGCCATGAACGCAGGGTGGGAGGATGGGGGAGGCATGAACGCAGTGTGGGAGGATGGAGTATAAATATGGAGTATAAATACTGGGCCCTATAAGGGGGACACAGTGTGAGAGGACAGTGTGAAGAGGGGACCGGTATAGCAAGGAGAGGTCAGTGTGAAGAGCATGTACCATAAGAGGGACAGTGTGGGGGTCATACTTTGTGCAGACAATATAGTGAGGGGCAATTTTTTATTTGGGAGCATTATAATGACACTTGTATCTTTAAGGGCGTCATGTGGAGACTTTCTGCAAAAGAGCGGCGAAGATGGAAGTCTGCAGAGACGGCTGTGGATGAGAAAAAACTCATCATGGGATCTGGACAAGATGAAGAAAAGGAGAACGGCTCCAGAGGCGACGTCATCTATCAGGTACCTGGATGTAAATGTTATTTGTGATGCTAACTCTCATGTTTTTATATATGCTAGGAGATTTAAAGGGACACTGTCACCTGAATTTGGAGGGAAAAATTTTCAGCCATAGGGGTGGGGTTTTCGGGTGTTTGATTCACCCTTTCCATACCCGCTGGCTGCATGCTGGCTGCAATATTGGATTGAAGCTCATTCTCTGTCCTCCGTAGTACATACTGTACCTGCACAATCTGCAATCTTGCCTTGTGCAGGCGTGTACTATGGAGGACAGAGAATGAGCTTCAATCCAATATTGCAGCCAGCATGCAGCCAGCGGGTAAGGAAAGGGTGAATCAAACACCCGAAAACCCCGCCCCTATGGCTGAAAATTGTTCCCTCCAAATTCAGGTGACAGAGTCCCTTTTAAAGGGGATGTCCAGGCTTGTGATGAGTCTGCAGTCATTCTTTGTGACTGCAGACTTCTGAATTCTCACAGTGCACACTGCACGCTGTCAGGATTCTCTCATGCTGGGGATTTACATTAATGCGATCATGTGCTGACTAGACATGCGTGACCTCCGTCAATGAAAATGAACTGAGCGAGGCCGGGCACATCTAGTCGGAATGTGGTCAGAAGTATACAAATCACATACTTGTGCTGACATGACTGTCCACCGGCAAGGGAGAATCCTAAAAGTGTGCAGTGCATGCGTTGTGAGAATTCAGAAGCTGCGATGTCAGGATTCAGCTCTGCAAGTTCCAGTAGTCGTCACATGGACACGTCACTCATATGCGATTTTCAGACTTAGAGTATGTGTCCACGTTCAGGATTGCATCAGGATTTGGTCAGTATTTTACATCAGTATTTGTAGCCAAAACCAGGAGTGGGTGATAAATACAGAAGTGGTGCATATGTTTCTATTATAGTTTTCCTCTAAGGCTATGTGTCCACTTTCAGGATGGCCGGCGGTATCGCCGGAGCGGCTTAACCGCTCTGCGGTAAGCCCCGCCCCCTTTCTGGGACGCGATGATGCCGGATGTGTTCACAGCACACATCCGGCATCATCGCACCCCACCATAGCGCCCTGTGCTATATCTTGCGGCGACGCAGCGTCGCCGCAAGATATACGGACATGCTGCGATCTGAAAAGACGCGCAGCATGTCCGGAGTCGCAGGGCCACCGCGTGCGTGTTACCACGCATAGTGGAGACGGGATTTCATTAAATCCCCTCCACTATGCTGTAACATCTGGACGCTGCGTGTTTGACGTTGCGGCTCTATGCAGCGTCAGACACGCAGCGTTTCCTGCACGTGGAAACAGACCCTAATTGTTCCACTCCTGGTTTTGGCTTACAAATACTGATGAAAAATCCTGACCAAATCCTGATGCAATCCTGAACGTGGACACATACTCTTATGGTCCTGCGACAACGAGCTTCTCTTCTGCTTCTCTTAGTTTTTCACTGAACATTGAGAGCATTAGGGAGAGGAGCTCGTGGGTACATGACTGAGTGTGCAAATCACATATGTCCTTGGCGGAGGGGGGGCACCAAATGAATTCTTTCCCCGGGTGCCAGAAACCCTAGATACACCTCTGCCGGTATCCTACTGCGAGCGGCGATTACCGGGTCCGGTGGAGGGAGGTCTGTGCACAGGCAGTGAGGCAGGGACTGAGGGTGTGCACAGAGAGGATGGAGACCCGGACACTGCCCGTCCCAGTCTACGCCGTAGCCTAGAGCCCTCATTATCATAGGAATATGTCAGTTAATAAATTGCTTTTCTGAAGCTTTATAGTGTAGTTATAGGTCAGGGAGGGTTGGATAGGGATGAGCTAGCAAGGTGCAGGGACAGGTAGTGATGGCTACTTGCGAACATGTGCGGCAATTGCGGTTTTGCACTTACGATGATACATAAAACACTGCTAGTAGTGTTTTTTCTCATTGCTGCAAGTACCGCATTTGCCGGATGGCGGCAAAACCGCAAGTGCCGCACATGTCTGTAAGTCCCATAGGGAATGAATGAGGCCGAACGCAGTGTTGCCCTAAGTGATCCATTACGCGGCAGATGCGGAAAAACTGTCGGATCTGCTGCAAAAGGCGACTTTCACATCAGCGATTTTTGCCAAAGTCACTGCCGATAGTGTTATACTCACCAAAGGGGGAGGCAGCACTAAAAGTGCCTAGGGCAGCAGAAACTCTAAATACGGCCCTGGCCATATGTCTTAGATATTGGCTGCCAGTTGGGTGTCAGCAAGCCCACTTTGCTTTATACCAAGATAACTATAACTATGTAAAGTGACCTCGGGTGGTAACCATGACCGAGCGACTGCTCCATCATGCCCTGGCACGTTACAGGAAAATCGAGTTCCAGTCCCAATGTGCTGTCTAGTGTAAGATGCCTCACACTCACTTGTAGGCCGGAGGCCTACGCTGTCTTCAGGCCTCCATTTTCTGGAGCTGCCGTCCACAACTCAGGGGACGCACAGTTAATTTCATCAAACAGATGTTTACTAGACTGTTCAAGTTCATCAGATTGTAACACGCAGTATTGGACACAACACTTCTTAGTCCCCATTTCCTTAATACAGTGCGTCATCAGCATCACTATCCGTTCCTCCTGGGCTTACACTTACTGATCCCTCCAGCCCCAGGAATATACCGTCAAGTCCCGCAGTGCATCGGGACCCGCTACCTTCCCTTCTCGCAGTTCTGCATCCATCCTTCTCTGTACACCAGAGGATAAGACACTCTTTGTATTACCTGTCCAAAGTCTTGCGCTCCTGACGTTGCAGGAATGTCCGCAAAGGATTCTAGTAAGGCTTCCTGCTGTCATGAATGATAGATCCTTGCTAGCGCTAGAAGCCCACTCAAATTGAACTTGAGCTTGGTTACTGTACCCTTTCTCACTATATTCAGGAAGTCAGTCCTTTTTCTAGCCTTACTAATCTCCTCCCACTGCGGGCTAGTCCCAAACATTAACTGTATCTTATCCTATACCTTCTGCTAACTACAGTTACCATCCTATAACAGTATGTACTAAGCCTATTGTCCTTATTTTGTGTCCTAGATCCTAGTCTGTCTCTTACCCTAGGCCGTGCACTACCATATCACAGTCCAGTCACAATATACACTAAAACCACGGTACATAGTTCACATTTCACACAATGCACTATATATATATATATATATATATATATATATATATATATATATATATATATATATATATATATATATATATATATATATATATATATATATATATATATATATATAGCGCCCCCAGATGCAGGGCCACAGGTTACAACCAAAAAGGAAAGCCGAACAACCACTAGGAGCGGCAATGGATATTATATGTAACTAGGTAAAGCATAAATAGTAGCCATATACATAAAATCCATACAAGACGGGGGTAGATATGAGTATAAATTTTATTGAAAATACTACATATAAATCGTACAAAATACGTACAGGACACTAGTGAAAAGACAAAAAACAGCTAAAAAGAGCAGCGCATCAGGGCCGTGGGTTACTCGGTACCGGTCCTCTCTGTCTCAGTTCTAGGGTTGTCACGGTGGCTGGACCCGGTTCGTGACCCTGCTAAGGGGCGTCCAATGATAGGTTGATGAAAGTCGGTCAAGGTTTCGTGACGCCACCTGTGGTATTCGGTCAGGGTGACAAACGCTGCTTGGGGGTCCACTGGGGTGGTGTTATGGCAGCTAGATGGTATACCTTCCCACAGGTGACGTGCTTCCCCAGGGCTTCCCAGTAGTGTAGGTGGTGATGACGTGAGGCGCGGTTAATAACGAGGACACAGGGTTGCAGTCTCTTTACCTTTTTACTGAAGACTTCGGGATCCGCAATCCAGAGCACTGCTAACAGGGCTGGCTGAGACTGGCCAGTCCGAAGGCACATCCAGAGTTCCCTTTGCAGGTGGAAATCAGTGCCTACCAACTAGCGCCTGTGTGTTGTAGTCCTTCCCTGCTGAGCACCACGGGATAGTCCTCACAACTTTCGTATTCGTTCGTTCTCTCTCTCTCCGTCCCCCAGTTTATCTGGCTAGGACGCACCCATATGACGGGTAGGCTCGGAGCGATTCTGGGACCCTAGAGACGCCCCTCTCCACGTTTGCCCCCTATGTCTGCTTAGGTGATTTAAGGTAGACAGCCAACCTGTAATCAACTGTCCTGCCGCTGTTTGAAGTAATGCTTGGAGTCAGTTACTTCCTTGGCGTTCCGGCCACCGGCTACGCGCCTCAGTATGATGTTGCCTGTTATGAACAGGTAATTCAGAACCACAATGGACATAGAAGTTCAGAGCACACTAAGTGACCTGACAATAACCAAAAATAAGGAGGAGCTCTGAGACGTGGGAACTCTGCTGACCGCAATCCTTAATCCTATCACACCACACTAGAGGTAGCCGTGGATTGCGCCTAACGCTCCCTATGCAACTCGGCACAGCCTGAGAAACTAACTAGCCCTGAAGATAGAAAAATAAGCCTACCTTGCCTCAGAGAAATTTCCCAAAGGAAAAGGCAGCCCCCCACATATAATGACTGTGAGCAAAGATGAAAACACAAACACAGAGGTGAAATAGATTTAGCAAAGTGAGGCCCGACTTACTGAATAGACCGAGGATAGGAAAGATAGCTTTGCGGTCAACACAAAACCCTACAAACAACCACGCAGAGGGGCAAAAAGACCCTCCGCACCGACTAACGGTACGGAGGTGCTTCCTCTGCGTCTCAGAGCTTCCAGCAAGCAAGAAAAACCAATATAGCAAGCTGGACAGAAAAAACAGCAAACAAAAATAACACAAGCAAAACTTAGCTTATGCAGGAGAGACAGGCCACAGGAACGATCCAGGAGTAAGCAAGACCAATACTAGAACATTTCAAAAACCTGACCTGCACATCCAAACATAGACTGAGTGTGAACAGGTGCTGAACCCAGAGTCGCCAACTCGTATATAGTTAAGTAAAAAGGGCAGCACACTGCAGCGCCAAAACATGCAAACTTGAAAACACGAAATTTGAACTGCATTACTGCACTAGAAATATGAAAAATGAGAGCTTTTAGCGCATAAAAATGGCCATATTTATGTGTACCTCGTAGCCACTTTACGGCATCTCTCTTATACGAGGTCCTACGCTTGACCTACCTCACCGAGAATAAACGTCTCCATCTGAATGGGTACCTCCTAGCCACAGGTGTTTTAATTATAGTAGGTCCAATACCCCTCCACAGAAAGAGAGAATTTGAGTCCAAGAAGCGGTTTCACATGTACCCATTCAGATGGAGACGTTTATTCTCGGTGAGGTAGGTCAAGCGTAGGACCTCGTATAAGAGAGATGCCGTAAAGTGGCTCCGAGGTACACATAAATATGGCCATTTTTATGCGCTAAAAGCTCTCATTTTTCATATTTCTAGTGCAGTAATGCAGTTCAAATTTCGTGTTTTCAAGTTTGCATGTTTTGGCGCTGCAGTGTGCTGCCCAATACTAGAACATTGACTGGAGGCCAGGATCAAAGCACCAGGTGGAGTTAAATAGAGCAGCACCTAACGACTTAACCTCATCACCTGAGGAAGGAAACTCAGAAGCCGCAGTACCACTCTCATCCACCAAAGGAAGCTCTTAGACAGAACCAGCCAAAGTACCACTCTCGACCACAGGAGGGAGCTTGGCCACAGAATTCACAACAGTACCCCCCCCCCCTTGAGGAGGGGTCACCGAACCCTCACCAGAGCCCCCAGGCCGACCAGGATGAGCCACATGAAAGGCACGAACCAGATCGGCAGCATGGACATCAGAGGCAAAGACCCAGGAATTATCTTCCTGACCATAACCTTTCCACTTAACCAGATACTGGAGTTTCCGTCTCGAAACATGAGAATCCAAAATCTTCTCCACTATATACTCCAATTCCCCTTCAACCAAAACCGGAGCAGGAGGATCAATAGATGGAACCACAGGTGCCACGTATCTCCGCAACAATGACCTATGGAACACGTTATGGATGGAAAAAGAAGCTGGAAGAGTCAAACGAAAAGACACAGGATTAAGAACCTCATAAATCCTATATGGACCAATGAAACGAGGCTTAAATTTAGGAGAGGAAACCTTCATAGGAATATAACGAGATGACAACCAAGCCAAATCCCCAACACGAAGTCGGGGACCCACACAGCGCCTGCGGTTAGCGAAACATTGACCCTTCTCCTGGGACAAAGTCAGATTGTCCACTACATGAGTCCAAATCTGCTGCAACCTATCCACCACAGTATCCACACCAGGACAGTCCGAAGACTCAACCTGCCCTGAAGAGAAACGAGGGTGGAACCCAGAATTGCAGAAAAACGGTGAAACCAAAGTAGACGAGCTGGCCCGATTATTAAGGGCGAACTCAGCCAAAGGCAAAAAGGACACCCAATCATCCTGATCAGCAGAAACAAAACATCACAGATATGTTTCCAAGGTCTGATTGGTTCGTTCAGTCTGGCCATTTGTCTGAGGATGGAAAGCCGAGGAAAAAGACAAATCAATGCCCATCCTAGCACAAAAGGCTCGCCAAAACCTCGAAACAAACTGGGAACCTCTGTCAGAAACGATGATCTCAGGAATGCCATGTAAACGAACCACATGCTGGAAAAACAACGGCACCAAATCAGAGGAGGAAGGCAATTTAGACAAGGGCACCAAATGGACCATCTTAGAGAAGCGATCACAAACCACCCAAATGACCGACATTCTTTGAGAGACGGGGAGATCCGAAATAAAATCCATAGAGATATGTGTCCAAGGCCTCTTCGGGACCGGCAAGGGCAAAAGCAACCCACTGGCACGAGAACAGCAGGGCTTAGCCCGAGCACAAATCCCACAGGACTGCACAAAAGAACGCACATCCCGCGACAGAGACGGCCACCAAAAGGATCTAGCCACCAAATCTCTGGTACCAAAGATTCCAGGATGACCAGCCAACACCGAACAATGAACCTCAGAGATAACTTTATTCGTCCACCTATCAGGGACAAACAGTTTCTCCGCTGGGCAACGGTCAGGTTTATAAGCCTGAAATTTTTGCAGCACCCGCCGCAAATCAGGGGAGATGGCAGACAAGATTACCCCCTCTTTGAGAATACCCGCCGTCTCAGGCATACCCGGAGAATCGGGCACAAAACTCCTAGACAGGGCATCCGCCTTCACATTTTTAGAGCCCGGAAGGTACGAAACCACAAAGTCAAAACGGGAGAAAAACAGCGACCAACGAGCCTGTCTAGGATTCAACCGTTTGGCAGACTCGAGATAAGTCAAGTTTTTGTGATCAGTCAAGACCACCACGCGATGCTTAGCTCCTTCAAGCCAATGGCGCCACTCCTCGAATTCCCACTTCATGGCTAGCAACTGTCGATTGCCAACATCATAATTTCGCTCACCAGGCGAAAATTTCCTGGAAAAGAAGGCGCATGGTTTCATCACCGAGCAATCAGAACTTCTCTGCGACAAAACAGTAATCAATACAAGGTCTCAGCGAACCATCCTTCTTGGCCACAAAAAAGAACCCCGCTCCCAATGGCGACGATGACGGGCGAATATGACCCTTCTCCAAAGACTCCTTCACGTAACTCCGCATAGCGGCGTGCTCAGGTACAGATAAATTAAACAGTCGACCCTTAGGAAACTTACTACCAGGAATCAAATCGATAGCACAATCACAATCCCTATGCGGAGGTAGGGCATTGGACTTGGGCTCATCGAATACATCCCGGTAATCAGACAAGAACTCTGGGACCTCAGAAGGGGTGGATGATGAGATAGACAGAAATGGAACATCACCATGTACCCCCTGACAACCCCAGCTGGACACAGACATTGATTTCCAATCTAATATTGGATTATGGACTTGTAGCCAAGGCAACCCCAACACGACCGCATCATGCAGATTATGCAACACCAGAAAGCGAATATCCTCCTGGTGCGCAGGAGCCATGCACATGGTCAGCTGGGTCCAGTATTGAGGCTTATTCTTGGCCAAAGGCGTAGCATCAATTCCTCTCAATGGAATAGGACACTGCAAGGGCTCCAAGACAAACCCACAGCGCCTAGCAAACTCCAAGTCCATCAAATTCAGGGCAGCGCCTGAATCCACAAATGCCATGACAGAATAGGAAGACAAAGAGCAGATCAAAGTAACGGACAAAAGAAATTTCGACTGTACCGTACCAATGGTGGCAGACCTAGCGAACCGCTTAGTGCGCTTAGGACAATCGGAGATAGCATGAGTGGAATCACCACAGTAGAAACACAGCCCATTCTGACGTCTGTGTTCTTGCCTTTCAGCTCTGGTCAAAGTCCTATCGCACTGCATAGGCTCAGGTTTATGCTCAGATAATACCGCCAAATGGTGCACAGATTTACGCTCACGCAAGCGTCGACCGATCTGAATGGCCAAAGACAGACTCATTCAGACCAGCAGGCATAGGAAATCCCACCATGACATCCTTAAGGGCTTCAGAGAGACCCTTTCTAAAAATAGCTGCCAGCGCACATTCATGCCATTGAGTGAGCACGGACCACTTTCTAAACTTCTGACAATAAATCTCTATCTCATCCTGACCCTGACACAGAGCCAGCAAATTTTTCTCTGCCTGATCCACTGAATTAGGTTCGTCGTACAGCAATCCGAGCGCCAGAAAAAAACGCATCAATATTACATAATGCAGGATCTCCTGGCGCAAGGGAAAATGCCCAGTCTTGAGGGTCGCCACGTAATAAAGAAATTATGATCTTTACTTGTTGAACTGGGTCACCAGAGGAGCAGGGTTTCAAAGCCAGAAATAGTTTACAATTATTTTTAAAGTTCAAAAACTTAGCTCTATCTCCAGAAAATAACTCAGGAATAGGAATTTTAGGTTCTAACATAGGATTCTGAACCACTAAATCTTGAATATTCTGTACATTTATAGCGAAATTATCCATCAAAGAGAACAGACCTTGAATGTCCATGTCCACACCTGTGTTCTGAACCACCCTGATGTAAAGGGGAAAAGAAAGACAGAACACAGTGCAAAGAAAAAAAAATGATCTCAGAACTTCTCTTTTCCCTCTATTGAGAAGCATTAGTACTTTGGGCCTCCAGTACTGTTATGAACAGGTAATTCAGAACCACAATGGACATAGAAGTTCAGAGCACACTAAGTGACCTGACAATAACCAAAAATAAGGACGAGCTCTGAGACATGGGAACTCTGCTGACCGCAATCCCTAATCCTATCACACCACACTAGAGGTAGCCGTGGATTGTGCCTAACGCTCCCTATGCAACTCGGCACAGCCTGAGAAACTAACTAGCCCTGAAGATAGAAAAATAAGCCTACCTTGCCTCAGAGAAATTTCCCAAAGGAAAAGGCAGCCCCCCACATATAATGACTGTGAGCAAAGATGAAAACACAAACACAGAGGTGAAATAGATTTAGCAAAGTGAGGCCCGACTTACTGAATAGACCGAGGATAGGAAAGATAGCTTTGCGGTCAACACAAAACCCTACAAACAACCACGCAGAGGGGCAAAAAGACCCTCCGCACCGACTAACGGTACGGAGGTGCTTCCTCTGCGTCTCAGAGCTTCCAGCAAGCAAGAAAAACCAATATAGCAAGCTGGACAGAAAAAACAGCAAACAAAAATAACACAAGCAAAACTTAGCTTATGCAGGAGAGACAGGCCACAGGAACGATCCAGGAGTAAGCAAGACCAATACTAGAACATTGACTGGAGGCCAGGATCAAAGCACCAGGTGGAGTTAAATAGAGCAGCACCTAACGACTTAACCTCATCACCTGAGGAAGGAAACTCAGAAGCCGCAGTACCACTCTCATCCACCAAAGGAAGCTCATAGACAGAACCAGCCAAAGTACCACTCTCGACCACAGGAGGGAGCTTGGCCACAGAATTCACAACAGTTGCCGTTCTCGGGGCACGACTCCTACTGGTTCTATCTCCTTGTGCTGTGATCTCGTTTCTCACTTCTCCACAATATACTTCGCTTCGTGTCCTTTCTTAGGATGCCGCCGCAAGGTAGTGCAGGCGTGGCTCCGTCACGTTCTGTCCTTCTGCTAGGTACCTGCCAGGTACCCACCCCTGACAGGTCCTCCCTGGAGCTCTCCCAGGCTGCGTTCTGACTAACTTCCTATCCAACCCCCAGTTTTACCAGAGTGTGAGGAGTGGCCTAATACATAGTGCCTTTTGCTCCCCCTGGTGGCCGGAGTGTGAGGTGTAATGTGTGACTGGGATACCTGGTCAGGTGAACTCCTTTAGTGCAATCAGACATAACATCACTCTCCTTAGTGGCAGAGCGACATTACTGCAACGACCAGAACTCTGGGGCGCTGCATATATATATATATATATATATATATATATATATATATATATATATATATATATATATATATATATGTAACGCATGACATTATCTGCATGACACAATTGGTGTCTAGAGAGGTAGGAACACAGTAGTACAGTCCACTTACAACTAAATAAAGACGCTAGAAAGCTAATCCTTTGCCTGGGTAAATAAAATCCTAGCTTCTGCAACAGTGGTTGACTCCAGACAATCCAGTTTAAATGTTTCTCAAAACTCAGGATCTGTTCCTATAGATTGTGTGAAATAATCCTATTAATGGCATGCTTACTAGATAAGAACAGATGTTTTACACTGACTGATTTTATATACTATATATATATATATATATATATATATATATATATATTAGATTGTGGCCCGATTCTAACGCATCGGGTATTCTAGAATATGCATGTCCCTGTAGTATATGGACAATGATGATTCCAGAATTCGCGGCAGACTGTGCCCGTCGCTGATTGGTCGAGGCAACCTTTATGACATCATCGTCGCCATGGCAACCATTATGACATCATCGTCGCTGTGCCCGTTGCTGATTGGCGGCCTCGACCAATCAGAGACGCGGGATTTCCAGGACAGACAGACAGACAGAAAGACAGACAGACGGAAAAGCCCTTAGACAATTATATATATAGACTAGCTGAAGAGCCCGGTGTTGCCTGGGCATAGTAAATATCTGTGGTTAGTTATAGCACCTCACTTCTCTTATTTTCCCATCAGGCCTTTCATTTAGCACCTCACTTCTCTCATTTTCCCATCACGCCTCTCATTTTCCCCCTCACATCTCTCATTTTCTCCCTCACACCTCATTTCCCCCCTCACTCTTCTTATTTTCTTCCTAACTCCTCTCATTCCCCCCTCACTCCTCTTATTCCCCCTAACACTTGTTATTTCGACCTCACATCTGTCATTTTCCGATCAATCCACTCTTTTCCCTCCTCCTCTCATTTTGCACTCACACCTTTTCATTTTCACCTCACACCTCTCATTTTCCCCTCAGTATATACATGTTTGTCATCTCCCTTGTATATAGTATACACCTGTATGTCATCTTCTGTGTATAGTATATACCTGTATGTCATCTCCCCTGTATATAGTATTAGTATTGAAAGATAGGAGACAAAAAAAGCGCAAATAGGGTCTTATCCCCAGGATATCTCTGTGTGGAAACTTCCTGAAGAAGAAGCCATGAGCTTCGAAACGCGTTGAATAAACCACCCGAACATCTTACAAGTATATCTGGATCTATTATTTGTCGCAGCAGCGCGGATGTAATCCACATTTCATCTATTATAACGGTTCTGTATATAGTATTGTTATGATCTGGTGATTAAGGAGCGACATGCGTCTAGCTCTGAGCAGGTGGTAACTATACTGACTGCAGTCCCTAAGCTCAGCACAACACTAGAAGTAGCCGTGGAATGCTCCTAACTCTGCCTAGGCATCTCGTCACAGCCTAAGAGCTAACTACCCCTAAAGATAGAAGCAGGAAAACTATCTTGCCTCAGAGAAAATCCCCAAAGGATAGATTAGCCCCCCACAAATGATGACTGTGAGAGGAGAAGGAAATGACATACGTAGTATGAAACAAGATTTAGCACAGGAGGCCACTTCTAGCTAGATTGAAATAGTACAGGACAGAACACTGTGCGGTCAGTAATAAAAACTAGAAAAAGTCCACCGCAGAGAAATGCAAAAATCTCCACACGTGACTAAAGGTGTGGAGGGCAAACTCTGCTGCCCAGAGCTTCCAGCTTAGCTGAATAGATCCATACTGAAAAGCTGGACAAATGAACAAAAACAAAGAAAATGCTGAACAACAAAGTCCACAACAAGTGAACCGCAAAAGGACAAGCGAAGACTTAGCTTAGATGAACTGGTCAGAGTGTCAGGAAAGTCCTAAGAGCAATGACTCCAGGCAGGAACAATTGACAACTGGCATTGAATGAGGGGTAAGGCCAGACTAATATAGCCGAGCCAGAAAGACGATCAGTGAAAACAGCTGCTGAAGCTAAATCCAAGAAGCAACCATACCACTCAAAACCACAGGAGGGAGCCCAAGAGCAGAACTAAAAAAAATGCTACTTACAACCACCGGAGGGAGCCCAAGAGCGGAATTCACAACAGTATCCCCCCCCCTTAAGGAAGGGTCACCGAACCCTCACCAGAGCCCCCAGGCCGATCAGGACGAGCCAAATGAAAAGCACGAACACGAACCAAATCGGCGGCATGAACAACGGAGTCAACAACCCAAGAATTATCCTCCTGGCCATAACCCTTCCACTTGACAAGATACTGAAGCTTCCGCCTCGAAAAACGAGAATCCAAAATTTTCTCAACCACATATTCCAACTCTCCCTCAACCAACAACGGGGCAGGAGGGTCAACAGATGGAACAACGGGCACCACATATCTCCGCAACAAAGATCTATGGAAAACATTGTGGATGGCAAAAGAGGCTGGAAGGGCCAAACGAAAAGACACAGGATTGATAATCTCAGAAATCTTATAAGGACCAATAAACCGAGGCTTGAACTTAGGGGAAGAAACCTTCATAGGAACATGACGAGAGGACAACCAAACCAAATCCCCCACACGAAGCCGAGGACCAACACACCGACGGCGGTTAGCAAAACGCTGAGCCTTTTCCTGGGACAACGTCAAATTGTCTACCACATGAGTCCAAATCTGCTGTAACCTGTCCATCACAGAATCTACACCAGGACAATTAGAAGGCTCAACCTGCCCAGAAGAAAAACGAGGATAGAAACCAATATTACAAAAGAAAGGCGAAACCAAAGTAGCCGAACTGGCCCGATTATTAAGGGCAAACTCGGCCAACGGCAAGAAAGTCACCCAATCATCCTTATCAGCAGACACAAAGCATCTCAAATAGGTCTCCAAGGTCTGATTAGTTCGCTCAGTTTGGCCATTTGTCTGAGGATGGATTGCCGAAGAAAAAGACAAATCAATACCCATCCTAGCACAAAAGGCCCGCCAAAACCTGGAAACAAACTGGGAACCTCTGTCAGACACAATATTCTCCGGAATGCCATGCAAATGAACCACATGCTGAAAAAACAATGGAACCAAATCAGAGGAGGAAGGCAATTTAGGCAAAGGTACCAAATGGACCATTTTAGAGAACCGGTCACAAACCACCCAGATAACAGACATCCTCTGGGACACAGGAAGATCCTAAATAAAATCCATGGAAATATGCGTCCAAGGCCTCTCCGGGACGGGCAAAGGCAAAAGCAACCCACTAGCGCGGGAACAGCAAGGCTTAGCCCGGGCACAAGTCCCACAGGACTGCACAAAAGAACGCACATCCCGCGACAAGGAAGGCCACCAAAAGGACCTAGCAACCAAATCTCTGGTACCAAAAATCCCAGGATGACCGGCCAACACAGAACAATGGACCTCAGAAATTACCTTACTTGTCCATCTATCAGGAACAAACAGCTTCCCCACAGGACAGCGGTGAGGCTTATCAGCCTGAAATTCCTGAAGTGCCTGCCGCAAATCAGGGGAGATGGCAGACAGAATCACCCCTTCCCTAAGAATGCCAACCGGTTCAAGGACTCCAGGGGAATCCGGCAAAAAACTCCTAGAGAGGGCATCCGCCTTAACATTCTTAGATCCTGGAAGATATGAGACCACAAAATCAAAACGGGAGAAAAACAGGGACCACCGAGCCTGTCTAGGGTTCAGCCGCTTGGCCGACTCAAGGTAAATCAAATTCTTATGATCGGTCAAGACCACAATGCGGTGCTTGGCTCCCTCAAGCCAATGTCGCCACTCCTCAAATGCCCACTTCATAGCCAACAACTCCTGATTGCCGACATCATAATTGCATTCCGCAGGCGAAAACTTTCGGGAAAAGAAGGCACATGGCTTCATCAAGGAACCATCAGAATTCCTTTGTGACAAAACGGCCCCTGCCCCAATCTCAGAAGCGTCAACCTCAACCTGAAAAAGAGAAAAAAAAAACATCCGGCTGACGCAAGACAGGGGCAGAAGTAAATCGGCGTTTAAGCTCCTGAAAGGCCTCAACAGCCTCAGAGGACCAATTAGTCACATCAGCGCCTTTCTTCGTCAAATCGGTCAGGGGTTTAAACACAGTAGAGAAGTTGGCAATGAAACGGCGTGTTATGTTTGCTAATGACAGGTGTTATGAAGGCAATCCAGAAACACAGTGTGCTTAGCGATCAGAGCGCACACAGTGATCTGACAAATACCCAAAAATACAAGAACGAGCTCTGAGACGTGGAAACTCTGTAGACTGCACACCTGATCCTATCCTAAACACAACTAAAAGCGGCTGTGGATTGCGCCTAACAACTACCTAGGCAACTCGGCACAGCCTAAGAAACTAGCTAGCCTGAAGATAGAAAAATAGGCCTGACTTGCCCCAGAGAAATTCCCCAAAGGAAAAGGCAGCCCCCCACATATAATGACTGTGAGTAAGATGAAAAGACAAAACGTAGGGATGAAATAGATTCAGCAAAGTGGGGCCCGATATTCTAGGACAGAGCGAGGACAGTAAAGCGAACTTTGCAGTCTACAAAAAACCCTAAAGCAAAACCACGCAAAGGGGGCAAAAAAAACCCACCGTGCCGAACTAACGGCACGGCGGTACACCCTTTGCGTCTCAGAGCTTCCAGCAAAACAAAAGACAAGCTGGACAGAAAAAAAGCAACAAAAAAGCAAAAAGCACTTAGCTATACAGAGCAGCAGGTCACAGGAACAATCAGGAGAAGCTCAGATCCAACACTGAAACATTGACAAGGAGCAAGGATAGCAGCATCAGGCGGAGTTAATTAATGAAGCAGATAACGAGCTCACCAGAACACCTGAGGGAGGAAGCTCAGAAGCTGCAGTACCACTTGTGACCACAGGAGTGAATTCAGCCACAGAATTCACAACAGTACCCCCCCCTTAAGGAGGGGTCACCGAACCCTCACCAGAGCCCCCAGGCCGACCAGGATGAGCCGCATGAAAGGCACGAACAAGATCGGAAGCATGAACATCAGAGGCAAAAACCCAGGAATTATCTTCCTGAGCATAACCCTTCCATTTAACCAGATACTGGAGTTTCCGTCTAGAAACACGAGAATCCAAAATCTTCTCCACAATATACTCCAATTCCCCCTCCACCAAAACCGGGGCAGGAGGCTCAACAGATGGAACCATAGGTGCCACGTATCTCCGCAACAACGACCTATGGAATACATTATGTATGGAAAAGGAGTCTGGGAGGGTCAAACGAAAAGACACAGGATTGAGAACCTCAGAAATCCTATACGGACCAATAAAACGAGGTTTAAATTTAAGAGAGGAAACCTTCATAGGAATATGACGAGAAGATAACCAAACCAGATCCCCAACACGAAGTCGGGGACCCACACGGCGTCTGCGATTAGCGAAAAGTTGAGCTTTCTCCTGGGACAAGATCAAATTGTCCACTACCTGAGTCCAGATCTGCTGCAACCTATCCACCACAGAATCCACACCAGGACAGTCCGAAGACTCAACCTGTCCTGAAGAGAAACGAGGATGGAACCCAGAATTGCAAAAAAATGGAGAAACCAAGGTAGCCGAGCTGGCCCGATTATTAAGGGCGAACTCAGCCAACGGCAAAAAGGACACCCAATCATCCTGGTCTGCAGAAACAAAACATCTCAGATATGTTTCCAAGGTCTGATTGGTTCGTTCGGTCTGGCCATTAGTCTGAGGATGGAAAGCCGAGGAAAAGGATAGGTCAATGCCCATCCTACCACAAAAGGCTCGCCAAAACCTTGAAACAAACTGGGAACCTCTGTCAGAAACAATATTCTCAGGAATGCCATGCAACCGAACCACATGCTGAAAGAACAAAGGTACCAAATCAGAGGAGGAAGGCAATTTAGCCAAGGGCACCAGATGGACCATTTTAGAAAAGCGATCACAGACCACCCAAATGACTGACATCTTTTGAGAAACGGGAAGGTCAGAAATGAAATCCATCGAAATATGTGTCCAAGGCCTCTTTGGGACCGGCAAGGGCAAAAGCAACCCACTGGCACGAGAACAGCAGGGCTTAGCCCTAGCACAAATCCCACAGGACTGCACAAAAGTACGTACATCCCGTGACAGAGATGGCCACCAGAAGGATCTAGCCACTAACTCTCTGGTACCAAAGATTCCAGGATGACCAGCCAACACCGAACAATGAAGTTCAGAGATAGGTTTATTAGTCCACCTATCAGGGACGAACAGTTTCTCTGCTGGACAACGATCAGGTTTATTCGCCTGAAATTTTTGCAGCACCCGCCGCAAATCAGGGGAGATGGCAGACACAATGACTCCTTCCTTGAGGATACCCGCTGGCTCAGATAAACCCGGAGAGTCGGGCACAAAACTCCTAGACAGAGCATCCGCCTTCACATTTTTAGAGCCCGGAAGGTACGAAATCACAAAGTCGAAGCGGGCAAAAAATAACGACCAACGGGCCTGTCTAGGATTCAAGCGCTTGGCAGACTCGAGATAAGTCAAGTTCTTATGATCAGTCAATACCACCACGCGATGCTTAGCTCCTTCAAGCCTATGACGCCACTCCTCGAATGCCCACTTCATGGCCAGCAACTCTCGATTGCCCACATCATAATTACGCTCAGCGGGCGAAAACTTCCTGGAAAAGAAAGCACATGGTTTCATCACTGAGCAATCAGAACCTCTCTGTGACAAAACCGCCCCTGCTCCAATCTCAGAAGCATCAACCTCGACCTGGAACGGAAGAGAAACATCTGGCTGACACAACACAGGGGCAGAACAAAAACGACGCTTCAACTCCTGAAAAGCTTCCACAGCAGCAGAAGACCAATTAACCAAATCAGCACCCTTCTTGGTCAAATCGGTCAATGGTTTGGCAATGCTAGAAAAATTACAGATGAAGCGACGATAAAAATTAGCAAAGCCCAGGAACTTTTGCAGACTTTTCAGAGATGTCGGCTGAATCCAATCCTGGATGGCTTGGACCTTAACTGGATCCATCTCGATAGTAGAAGGGGTAAAGATGAACCCCAAAAATGAAACTTTCTGCACACCGAAGAGACACTTTGATCCCTTCACAAACAAAGAGTTAGCACGCAGGACCTTAAAAACCATTCTGACCTGCTTCACATGAGACTCCCAATCATCTGAGAAGATCAAAATGTCATCCAAGTAAACAATCAGGAATTTATCCAGATACTCACGGAAGATGTCATGCATAAAAGACTGAAACACAGATGGAGCATTGGCAAGTCCGAACGGCATCACTAGATACTCAAAATGACCCTCGGGCGTATTAAATGCAGTTTTCCATTCATCTCCTTGCCTGATTCTCACCAGATTATACGCACCACGAAGATCTATCTTAGTGAACCAACTAGCCCCCTTAATCCGAGCAAACAAGTCAGATAACAATGGCAAGGGATACTGAAATTTAACAGTGATCTTATTAAGAAGGCGGTAATCAATACACGGTCTCAGCAAACCATCCTTCTTGGCTACAAAGAAGAACCCTGCTCCCAGTGGTGATGACGATGGGCGAATATGTCCCTTCTCCAGGGATTCCTTCACATAACTGCGCATAGCGGTGTGTTCGGGCACGGATAAATTAAATAATCGACCTTTAGGGAATTTACTACCAGGAATCAAATTGATATCACAATCCCTATGCGGAGGTAGAGCATCGGACTTGGGCTCTTCAAATACATCCTGATAATCAGACAAGAACTCTGGGACCTCAGAAGGGGTGGATGACGAAATCGACAAAAATGGAACATCACCATGTACCCCCTGACAACCCCAGCTGGATACCGACATGGAATTCCAATCCAATACTGGATTATGGGTTTGTAGCCATGGCAACCCCAACACGACCACATCATGCAGATTATGCAACACCAGAAAGCGAATAACTTCCTGATGTGCAGGAGCCATGCACATGGTCAGCTGGGCCCAGTATTGAGGTTTATTCTTGGCCAAAGGTGTAGCATCAATTCCTCTCAATGGAATAGGACACCGCAAAGGCTCCAAGAAAAACCCACAACGTTTAGCATAATCCAAATCCATCAGATTCAGGGCAGCGCCCGAATCCACAAACGCCATGACAGAAAACGACGACAAAGAGCATATCAAGGTAATGGACAGAAGGAATTTGGACTGTACAGTACCAATGACGGCAGACCTAGCGGACCGCTTAGTGCGCTTAGGACAATCAGAAATAGCATGAGTGGAATCACCACAGTAGAAACACAGACCATTCAGACGTCTGTATTCCTGCCGTTCAACTCTAGTCATAGTCCTATCGCACTGCATAGGCTCAGGTTTAACCTCAGGCAGTACCGCCAAATGGTGCACAGATTTACGCTCGCGCAAGCGTCGACCGATCTGAATGGCCAAAGACAAAGACTCATTCAAACCAGCAGGCATAGGAAATCCCACCATGACATCCTTAAGAGCCTCAGAGAGACCCTTTCTGAACAAAGCTGCCAGCGCAGATTCATTCCACTGAGTGAGTACTGACCATTTCCTAAATTTCTGACAATATACTTCTATATCATCCTGACCCTGGCACAAAGCCAGCAAATTTTTCTCAGCCTGATCCACTGAATTAGGCTCATCGTACAGCAATCCGAGCGCCAGGAAAAACGCATCGACACTACTCAATGCAGGGTCTCCTGGCGCAAGAGAAAATGCCCAGTCTTGAGGGTCGCCGCGCAAAAAAGAAATAATAATCAAAACCTGTTGAATAGGATTACCAGAAGAATGAGGTTTCAAGGCCAGAAATAGCTTACAATTATTTTTGAAACTTAGAAACTTAGTTCTATCTCCAAAAAACAAATCAGGAATAGGAATTCTTGGTTCTAACATAGATTTCTGATCAATAGTATCTTGAATTTTTTGTACATTTATAACGAGATTATCCATTGAAGAGCACAGACCCTGAATATCCATGTCCACACCTGTGTCCAGAATCACCCAAATGTCTAGGGGAAAAAAAAAAAAAAATGAACACAGCAGAAAAAAAAAAAAAATGATGTCAGAACTTTTTCTTTCCCTCTATTGAGAATCATTAGTTTGGGCTCCTTGTACTGTTATGTTTGCTAATGACAGGTGTTATGAAGGCAATCCAGAAACACAGTGTGCTTAGCGATCAGAGCGCACACAGTGATCTGACAAATACCCAAAAATACAAGAACGAGCTCTGAGACGTGGAAACTCTGTAGACTGCACACCTGATCCTATCCTAAACACAACTAAAAGCGGCTGTGGATTGCGCCTAACAACTACCTAGGCAACTCGGCACAGCCTAAGAAACTAGCTAGCCTGAAGATAGAAAAATAGGCCTGACTTGCCCCAGAGAAATTCCCCAAAGGAAAAGGCAGCCCCCCACATATAATGACTGTGAGTAAGATGAAAAGACAAAACGTAGGGATGAAATAGATTCAGCAAAGTGGGGCCCGATATTCTAGGACAGAGCGAAGACAGTAAAGCGAACTTTGCAGTCTACAAAGAACCCTAAAGCAAAACCACGCAAAGGGGGCAAAAAAACCCCACCGTGCCGAACTAACGGCACGGCGGTACACCCTTTGCGTCTCAGAGCTTCCAGCAAAACAAAAGACAAGCTGGACAGAAAAAAAAGCAACAAAAAAGCAAAAAGCACTTAGCTATACAGAGCAGCAGATCACAGGAACAATCAGGAGAAGCTCAGATCCAACACTGAAACATTGACAAGGAGCAAGGATAGCAGCATCAGGCGGAGTTAAGTAATGAAGCAGATAACGAGCTCACCAGAACACCTGAGGGAGGAAGCTCAGAAGCTGCAGTACCACTTGTGACCACAGGAGTGAATTCAGCCACAGAATTCACAACGGCGATAAAAATTAGCAAAGCCCAAAAATTTCTGAAGGCTCTTCACAGATGTGGGTTGAATCCAGTCATGAATGGCTTGGACCTTAACAGGATCCATTTCTATAGACGAAGGAGAAAAAATAAACCCCAAAAAAGAGACCTTCTGAACTCCAAATAGGCACTTAGACCCCTTCACAAATAGAGCATTATCACGAAGGATCTGGAATACCATCCTGACCTGCTTCACATGAGACTCCCAATCATCGGAAAAAAATCAAAATATCATCCAAATACACAATCAAGAATTTGTCAAGATAATTGCGGAAAATATCATGCATAAAGGACTGAAATACAGAAGGAGCATTAGAAAGCCCGAAAGGCATCACCATGTATTCAAAATGGCCTTCGGGCGTATTAAATGCAGTCTTCCATTCGTCACCCTGTTTAATACGAACAAGATTGTATGCCCCTCGAAGGTCAATCTTGGTAAACCAACTAGCCCCCTTAATCCTAGCAAACAAATCAGAGAGCAAAGGTAAAGGGTATTGGAATTTGACCATGATCTTATTAAGAAGGCGATAATCAATACAGGGTCTTAAGGAGCCATCCTTCTTGGCAACAAAAAAGAATCCCGCTCCCAATGATGACGAAGACGGCCGAATATGCCCCTTCTCTAAAGACTCCTTAACATAGCTCCGCATGGCGGCATGCTCTGGCACAGACAGGTTAAAAAGTCGACCCTTAGGGAACTTACAGCCAGGAATCAAGTCAATAGCACAATCACAGTCCCTATGTGGAGGAAGGGAACTGGACTTGGGCTCATCGAATACATCCTGGAAATCTAACAAAAATTCAGGAACATCAGAAGAGGGGGAAGAGGAAATTGACATCAAAGGAACGTCACTATGTACCCTGTTATGACCTGGTGGTTAGGAGCACCCGGAACGACCTGATGGTTAAACTCACACAGGACAAGCTCTGAGAAGTGGGAGCTCTGCTGACCGCAACCCCTAATCCTATCACACTAGAAATAGCCGTGGAGCATACCTAACACGACCTAGACGCCTCTTCACAGCCTAAGAGCTAACTAGCCCTAAAGATAGAAAATAAAGCCTACCTTGCCTCAGAGAAATTCCCCAAAGGAAAAGGCAGCCCCCCACATATATTGACTGTGAGTAAGATGAAAGTCACAAACACAGAAATGAAACAGGTTTTAGCAAAGGGATGCCAGACTTACTAAACAGACTGAGGATAGGAAAGGTATCTTTGCGGTCAGCACAAAACCCTACAAAAAGACCACGCAGAGTGTGCAAAGAGACCTCCGCACCGACTCACGGTGCGGAGGTGCCACTCTGCATCCCAGAGCTTCCAACTAGCAAGGCAAAATCATGATAGCCAGCTGGACAAGGAAACAAAGAACAAATAATTAACTTAGCAGGGACTTAGCTTCTGCTGGAGTAGACAGGTCACCAGAAAGATCCAAGAGCGAACTGAACCAGTACAAGAACATTGACAGCTGGCATGGAGTAACGATCTGAGTGGAGTTAAATAGAGCAGCCAGCCAAAGAATAACCTACGTCACCTGTGGAAGGAACCTCAGAAGCAGCAGCTCCACTCATAGCCACCAGAGGGAGTCCATGGACAGAACTCGCCAAAGTACCATTTATGACCACAGGAGGGAGCTCAATAACAGAATTCACAACAGTACCCCCCCTTGAAGAGGGGTCACCGAACCCTCACCATAGCCCCCAGGCCGATCAGGATGAGCCAAATGAAAGGCACGAACTAGATCGGCAGCATGAACATCAGAGGCAAAAACCCAGGAATTATCTTCCTGACCATAACCCTTCCACTTGACCAGGTACTGGAGTTTCCGTCTCGAAATACGAGAATCCAAAATCTTCTCCACCACATACTCCAACTCCCCCTCGACCAACACCGGGGCAGGAGGATCAACGGAGGGAACCATAGGCGCCACGTATCTCCGCGATAACGACCTATGGAACACATTATGGATGGCAAAAGAAGCTGGAAGGGCCAAACGAAATGACACAGGATTGAGAACTTCAGAAATCTTATACGGACCAATGAAACGAGGCTTAAACTTAGGAGAGGAAACCTTCATAGGAACATGACGAGATGACAACCAAACCAAATCCCCAACACGAAGTCGGGGACCAACACAGCGCCGGCGGTTAGCGAAACGTTGAGCCTTCTCTTGGGACAATGTCAAATTGTCCACCACATGAGTCCAAATCTGCTGCAACCTGTCCACCACCGTAACCACACCAGGACAGTCCGAAGGCTCAACCTGCCCTGAAGAGAAACGAGGATGGAAACCAGAATTACAGAAAAAAGGCGAAACCAAAGTAGCCGTGCCGGCCCGATTATTAATGGCGAACTCAGCCAAAGGCAAGAAGGACACCCAATCATCTTAATCAGCAGAAACAAAGCATCTCAGATATATTTCCAAAGTCTGATTAGTTCGTTCGGTTTGGCCATTTGTCTGAGGATGGAAAGCCGAAGAAAAAGACAAATCAATGCCCATCTTAGCACAAAAGGACCGCCAAAACCTCGAAACAAACTGGGAACCTCTGTCCGAGACGATGTTCTCCAGAATGCCATGCAAACGAACCACATGCTGGAAAAACAATGGCACCAAATCAGAGGAGGAAGGCAATTTAGACAAGGGTACCAATTGGACCATCTTAGAGAAGCGATCACAAACCACCCAAATGACCGACATCCTTTGAGAGACAGGGAGATCTGAAATAAAATCCATGGAAATATGCGTCCAGGGCCTCTTCGGGACCGGCAAGGGCAAAAGCAACCCACTGGCACGAGAACAGCAGGGCTTAGCCCGAGCACAAGTCCCACAGGACTGCACAAAAGAACGCACATCCCGTGACAAAGAAGGCCACCAAAAGGATCTAGCCACCAAATCTCTGGTACCAAAGATTCCAGGATGACCCGCCAACACCGAACAATGAACCTCAGAGATAACTCTACTAGTCCATCTATCAGGGACAAACAGTTTCTCCGCTGGACAACGGTCCGGTCTATCAGCCTGAAACTTCTGCAGCACGCGCCGCAAATCAGGGGAGATGGCAGACAAAATTACCCCCTTTTTGAGAATACCCGCCGGCTCAGGAACACCCGGAGAGTCAGGCACAAAACTCCTTGACAGGGCATCAGCCTTCACATTCTTAGAGCCCGGAAGGTACGAAACCACAAAATCAAAACGGGAGAAAAACAGCGACCATCGAGCCTGTCTAGGATTCAACCGTTTGGCAGACTCGAGATAAGTCAAATTCTTGTGATCCGTCAAGACCACCACGCGATGCTTGGCTCCTTCAAGCCAATGTCGCCACTCCTCGAATGCCCACTTCATGGCCAACAACTCTCGATTGCCAACATCATAATTGCGCTCAGCAGGCGAGAATTTTCTAGAAAAGAAGGCACATGGTTTCATCACCGAGCCATCAGAACTTCTTTGCGACAAAACAGCCCCTGCTCCAATCTCAGAAGCATCAACCTCGACCTGAAACGGGAGCGAAACATCTGGCTGGCACAACACAGGGGCAGAAGAAAAACGACGCTTCAACTCCTGAAAAGCCTCTACAGCCGCAGAGGACCAATTGACCACATCAGCACCTTTCTTGGTCAAATCAGTCAACGGTTTAGCAACACTAGAAAAATTAGCGATGAAGCGACGGTAAAAATTAGCAAAGCCCAGGAACTTCTGCAGGCTCTTCACAGATGTCGGCTGAGTCCAATCATAAATGGCCTGAACTTTAACAGGGTCCATCTCGATAGTAGAAGGGGAAAAAATGAAACCCAAAAATGAAACCTTCTGAAACCCAAAGAGACATTTTGACCCCTTCACAAACAAGGAATTCGCACGAAGGACCTGGAACACCATTCTGACCTGCTTCGCATGAGACTCCCAATCATCCGAAAAGACCAAAATATCATCCAAATATACAATCATGAATCTATCCAGGTACTCTTGGAAGATGTCATGCATAAAGGACTGAAACACAGATGGAGCATTAGAAAGCCCGAATGGCATAACCAGGTACTCAAAATGGCCCTTGGGCGTATTAAATGCTGTTTTCCATTCATCGCCCTGTTTAATTCGCGCAAGATTATACGCCCCTCGAAGATCTATCTTGGTGAACCAACTAGCCCCCTTAATCCGAGCAAACAAATCAGACAGCAGCGGCAAAGGGTACTGAAATTTGACTGTGATCTTATTAAGAAGGCGGTAATCAATACAAGGTCTCAAAGAGCCATCCTTCTTTGCCCCAAAATAGAACCCTGCTCCCAACGGTGATGATGACGGGCGAATATGACCTTTCTCCAAGGATTCCTTTATATAACTCCGCATAGCGGCGTGCTCTGGCACAGATAAATTAAACAGTCGGCCCTTAGGAAACTTACTACCAGGAATCAAATTAATAGCACAATCGCAATCCCTATGAGGAGGTAAGGCACCGGATTTGGGCTCTTCAAATACATCCTGGTAATCTGACAAAAATTCAGGGACTTCAGAAGGAGTAGAAGGCGAAATAGACAGCAATGGAACATCACCATGTACCCCCTGACAACCCCAGCTGGACACAGACATAGATTTCCAATTCAGTACTGGATTATGGACCTTCAGCCATGGCAACCCCAAAACGACCACATCATGCAGATTATGCAACACCAAAAAGCGAATATCCTCCTGATGTGCAGGAGCCATGCACATGGTCAATTGAGTCCAGTACTGAGGCTTATTCTTGGCCAAAGGCGTAGCATCAATTCCTCTCAATGGAATAGGATACTGCAAGGGCTCCAAGAAAAAACCACAGCGCCTAGCATACTCCAAGTCCATCAAATTCAGGGCAGCGCCTGAATCCACAAATGCCATGACAGAATAGGACGACAGAGAGCAAATCAGAGTAACGGACAAAAGAAATTTAGACTGTACCGTACTAATGGTGGCAGACCTAGCGAACCGCTTAGGACAATCAGAGATAGCATGAGTGGAATCACCACAGTAAAAACACAGCCCATTCCGACGTCTGTGTTCTTGCCGTTCAGCTCTAGTCAAAGTCCTATCACACTGCATAGGCTCAGGCCTATGCTCAGAGAATACCGCCAAATGGTGCACAGCTTTGCGCTCACGCAAGCGCCGATCGATCTGAATGGCCAAGTACATAGACTCATTCAGACCAGCAGGCGTGGGAAATCCCACCATGACATCCTTAAGGGCTTCAGAAAGACCCTTTCTGAAAATTGCCGCCAGGGCACACACATTCCACTGAGTAAGCACAGACCACTTTCTAAACTTCTGACAGTACACCTCCGCTTCATCCTGACCCTGACACAAAGCCAGCAAGATTTTCTCTGCCTGATCCACTGAATTTGGTTCATCATAAAGCAATCCAAGCGCCAGAAAAAAACGCATCTACATCACACAATGCAGGATCTCCTGGCGCAAGGGAAAATGCCCAGTCTTGAGGGTCACCACGCAACAAAGAAATAATGATTTTTACTTGTTGAACGGGGTCACCAGAGGAGCGGGGTTTCAAAGCTAGAAACAGTTTACAATTATTTTTGAAATTCAGGAACTTAGATCTATCCCCAGAAAACAAATCAGGAATTGGAATTCTAGGCTCTAACATCGGATTATGAACCACAAAATCTTGAATGTTTTGTACCCTTGCATTGAGATGATCCACACAAGAGGACAGACCTTGAATGTCCATATCGACACCTGTGTCCTGAACCACCCAGAGGTTTAGGGGAAAAGAAAGACAAAAAACACTGCAGAGAAAAAAAAAATGGTCTCAGAACTTCTCTTATCCCTCTATTGAGATGCATTAATACTTTGGGCCAGCTGTACTGTTATGACCTGGTGGTTAGGAGCACCCGGAACGACCTGATGGTTAAACTCACACGGGACAAGCTCTGAGAAGTGGGAGCTCTGCTGACTGCAACCCCTAATCCTATCACACAACTAGAAATAGCCGTGGAGCATACCTAACACGACCTAGACGCCTCTTCACAGCCTAAGAGCTAACTAGCCCTAAAGATAGAAAATAAAGCCTACCTTGCCTCAGAGAAATTCCCCAAAGGAAAAGGCAGCCCCCCACATATATTGACTGTGAGTAAGATGAAAGTCACAAACACAGAAATGAAACAGGTTTTAGCAAAGGGATGCCAGACTTACTAAACAGACTGAGGATAGGAAAGGTATCTTTGCGGTCAGCACAAAACCCTACAAAAAGACCACGCAGAATGTGCAAAAAGACCTCCGCACCGACTCACGGTGCGGAGGTGCCACTCTGCATCCCAGAGCTTCCAACTAGCAAGGCAAAATCATGATAGCCAGCTGGACAAGGAAACAAAGAACAAATAATTAATTTAGCAGGGACTTAGCTTCTGCTGGAGTAGACAGGTCACCAGAAAGATCCAAGAGCGAATTGAACCAGTACAAGAACATTGACAGCTGGCATGGAGTAACGAACTGAGTGGAGTTAAATAGTGCAGCCAGCCAAAGAATAACCTACGTCACCTGTGGAAGGAACCTCAGAAGCAGCAGCTCCACTCATAGCCACCAGAGGGAGTCCATGGACAGAACTCGCCGAAGTAACATTCATCACCACAGGAGGGAGTTCGATAACAGAATTCACAACAGTACCCCTTGACAACCCCAACTAGTCACAGACATTGATTTCCAATCCAGCACTGGATTGTGTACTTGTAACCATGGAAAACCCAGTACAACAACATCATGTAAATTATGCAACACCAGAAAACGGCAATCTTCCTGATGTGCAGGAGCCATTCACATAGTCAGCTGAGTCCAATACTGAGGTTTATTCTTGGCCAATGGTGTAGCATCAATTCCCCTCAAGGGTATGGGACTCTGCAAAGGCTGCAAAGAAAATCCACAGCGCCTAGCGAATTCTAAGTCCATTAAGTTCAGAGCAGCGCCTGAATCCACAAATGTCATGACAGAAAAAGATGACAATGAGCAAATCAGGGTCACAGAGAGGAGAAACTTAGGCTGCACAGTACTAATGGTAACAGATCTAGCGACCCTCTTAATACGCTTAGGGCAATCAGAAATAGCATGAGCAGAATCACCACAGTAAAAACACAGCCCATTCTGATGTCTGTATCCCCTCTGTTCCGCTCTAGTCAAAATCCTATCACATTGCATGGGCTCAGGACTTTGCTCAGAGGACACTGCCATATGGTGCACCACTTTGCGTTCGCGCAGGCGTCAGATCAATCTGAATGGCCAGAGACATAGATTCGCTCAAACAGGCGTGGGAAACCTCACCATAACATCTTTAAGGGCTTCAGAAAGACCCTTTCTGAAAATTGCTGCCAGAGCGTCCTCATTCCATTTAGTGAGCACAGACCATTTTCTAAATTTCTGGCAGTATAATTCTGCCGCTTTCTGACCCTGACACGGGGCCAGCAGTGTTTTCTCAGCATGCTCTACAGAGTTAGGTTCGTCATACAATAATCCGAGCGATTGAAAAAATGCATCTACATTAAGCAATGCCGGATTCCCTGACTCAAGTGAGAAAACCCAGTCCTGAGGGTCACCACGCAGCAGAGAAATAACTATGTTTACTTGGTGAATGGGGTCAGCAGAGGAACGGGGTTTCAGAGCAAAAAACAATTTGCAGTTATTTTTAAAGTTCAAAAACTTAGATCTATCCCCGTAAAACAAATCCGGAGTAGGAATTCTAGGCTCTAAGGCCGGAGTCTGAACCACATAATCTTGAATACTCTGTACTCTTGCAGCAAGCTGATCCACACGAGAAAACAAACCCTGAACATCCATGACTGCATCCAAATCCCGAATCACCCAGAGATCAAGAGGAAGGAAAAAGACAAAACAAACTAAAGAAAAAAAAATGGCTCAGAACTCTTTTTCTCTTCCTTCTTTTGAAATGCATTCAGCTCATTTTTGGCCAGTTGTACTGTTATGATCTGGTGATTAAGGAGCGACATGCGTTTAGCTCTGAGCAGGTGGTAACTATACTGACCGCAGTCCCTAAGCTCAACACAACACTAGAAGTAGCCGTGGAATGCTCCTAACTCTGCCTAGGCATCTCGTCACAGCCTAAGAGCTAACTACCCCTAAAGATAGAAGCAGGAAAACTATCTTGCCTCAGAGAAAATCCCCAAAGGATAGATTAGCCCCCCACAAATGATGACTGTGAGAGGAGAAGGAAATGACATACGTAGTATGAAACAAGATTTAGCACAGGAGGCCACTTCTAGCTAGATTGAAATAGTACAGGACAGAACGCTGTGCGGTCAGTAATAAAAACTAGAAAAAGTCCACCGCAGAGAAATGCAAAAATCTCCACACCTGACTAAAGGTGTGGAGGGCAAACTCTGCTGCCCAGAGCTTCCAGATTAGCTGAATAGATCCATACTGAAAAGCTGGACAAATGAACAAAAACAAAGAAAGTGCTGAACAACAAAGTCCACAACAAGTGAACCGCAAAAGGACAAGCAAAGACTTAGCTTAGATGAACTGGTCAGAGTGTCAGGAAAGTCCTAAGAGCAATGACTCCAGGCAGGAACAATTGACAACTGGCATTGAATGAGGGATAAGGCCAGACTAATATAGCCGAGCCAGAAAGACGATCAGTGAAAACAGCTGCTGAAGCTAAATCCAAGAAGCAGCCATACCACTCAAAACCACAGGAGGGAGCCCAAGAGCAGAACTAAAAAAAAATGCTACTTACAACCACCAGAGGGAGACCAAGAGCGGAATTCACAACATAGTATATACCTGTATGTGATCTCTCCTGTAAATAGTATATACCTGCTGTATGTAATCTCCTCCTGTATATTGTATATACGTATGTATCATCTCCTCCTGTATATAGTATATACCTGTATGTCATTTCTTCTGTATATAGTATATACCTGTATGTCATCTCCTCCTATATATAGTAAATACCTGTATGTCATCTCCTGTATATAGTATATGCCTGTATGTCATCTCCCCTGTATATAGTATATACCTGCTGTATGTCATCTCCTCCTGTATATAGTATATACCTGTATGTCATCTCCTTCTGCATATAGTATATACAGGCGCGGACTGGCCCAGGTGGCAGGAATGCATATGCCCCCCGGGCCGGTGCCTAAGCAGCTGCACAGGGCCGCTGGAGGACTAGCAGTAGCAGTGATTGCAAGACATAGCGCCACCTGTAGTGCGCGGTGGCTGTTATGGCCGGCAATCAGGCAACACAGCGTGCAGTAATCAGCGCACATACAGAGATCTGGCAATAACCAAAAACAATAGGACGAGCTCTGAGACGTGGAATCTCTGTAGACTGCAGTACCTGATCTATCCTCACACAACTATAAGCAGCAGTGGATTGCGCCTATCACTACCTATGCAACTCGGCACTGCCTGAGGAGCTGACTAGCCTGAAGATAGAAATACAAGCCTGACTTACCTCAGAGAAATACCCCAAAGGAATAGGCAGCCCCCCACATATAATGACTGTTAGCAAGATGAAAAGACAAACGTAGGAATGAAATAGATTCAGCAAAGTGAGGCCCGATATTCTAGACAGAGCGAGGATAGCAAAGAGAACTATGCAGTCTACAAAAAACCCTAAAACGAAAACCACGCAAAGGGGCAAAAAGACCCACCGTGCCGAACTAACAGCACGGCGGTGCACCCCTTTGCTTCTCAGAGCTTCCAGCAAAAGTTAATAGCAAGCTGGACAGAAAAAACAGAAAACAAACTAGAAGCACTTATCTAGCAGAGCAGCAGGCCCAAGGAAAGATGCAGTAGCTCAGATCCAACACTGGAACATTGACAAGGAGCAAGGAAGACAGACTCAGGTGGAGCTAAATAGCAAGGCAGCCAACGAGCTCACCAAAACACCTGAGGGAGGAAGCCCAGAGGCTGCAATACCACTTGTGACCACAGAAGTGAACTCAGCCACAGAATTCACAACAGGTGGCGTCATCCCGCCAGCAGCCGACATGTAGGCTGCAGGGGTATGTGAGGAGCAGGCTCCTGTGCGGCGCTGCCACTCTGAGGGAGAGAGCCAGCAGCAATCAAGATGAAAGGTCAGACTCAGCATACCGGCCTGTGTGTGCATGGAGCTCCAGCTTCTCCTGCTCTTATCTGTTATCCCGGCAGAGAAGGAGAGACGGGGGAGGTGCCGGACAGTGCAGAGCTGTGAGCAGGAGAAACTGAAGAGCTGCACATGGACATCAGCCGCCCCTGCACCACAGAGGAGAGTGTGTGATGTGTGTATGAGCCTGGTATCTGGTGTGTTGTGTATGTGATGGTTGCATGCATGTGTGTGATGGCTGCATGCATGTGTGTGATGGCTGCATGCATGTGTGTGATGGCTGCATGCATGTGTGTGATGGCTGCATGCATGTGTGTGATGGCTGCATGCATGTGTGTGATGGCTGCATGCATGTGTGTGATGGCTGCATGTGTGTGATGGCTGCATGCATGTGTGTGATGGCTGCATGCATGTGTGTGTGTGATGGCTGCATGCATGTGTGTGATGGCTGCATGCATGTGTGTGATGGCTGCATGCATGTGTGTGATGGCTGCATGCATGTGTGTGTGTGATGGCTGCATGCATGTGTGTGTGTGATGGCTGCATGCATGTGTGTGATGGCTGCATGCATGTGTGTGATGGCTGCATGTGTGTGATGGCTGCATGCATGTGTGTGATGGCTGCATGCATGTGTGTGGGATGGCTGCATGCATGTGTGTGATGGCTGCATGCATGTGTGTGATGGCTGCATGCATGTGTGTGATGGCTGCATGCATGTGTGTGATGGCTGCATGCATGTGTGTGATGGCTTCATGCATGTGTGTGATGGCTTCATGCATGTGTGTGATGGCTGCATGCATGTGTGTGATGGCTGCATGTGTGTGATGGCTGCATGTGTGTGATGGCTGCATGCATGTGTGTGTGATGGTTGCATGCATGCATGTGTGTGATGGCTGCATGCATGTGTGTGATGGCTGCATGCATGTGTGTGATGGCTGCATGCATGTGTGTGATGTCTGCGTGAACAGGGGCGGATTATAAGAGGGTCAATATAGGCGGTAGCCCAGGGCCAAGTGGTGTGGGTGGGGGGGGGGGGCCTGGGCTACCGCACAGATTGCCCGCCACCATCAGGGCATTACTGCCTGTGCCCTGACTGGCGTATCATATATGGGCCCGGTTGGCAGAGAGAGGGGGCCCGCATCGGGCCCCATCTCATCTGCTCACCGGGCCCCTACCGGCGCTGTGGCGGTTTCCTATTGACGTGCGGGCGCGTGCCCGCACGTCAATAGTTAACAACAACAGCCGCCAGCCAATTGGAGGCTGGCAGCTGAAGTCGGCCGCAGGCGCACGCGCAGCGCACACGTCGCTGGCGTCTGACGTCATTGTCAGTCGCCGGCGAATGCGCGCTGCTGGAGGGAGCTCGCCGCCTGGAGCGCTTGTAAGGTGAGAACTCAGTTTGTTGATTGCTGGACACACTGGGGCAATGCTGGACACACTGGAGCAGATTGCTGGACACACTGGGGGTAATATGCTGGACACACTGGGGCAGATTGCTAGACATACTGGGGCAGATTGCTGGACACACTGGGGGCAATGCTGGACACTGGGGCAGATTGCTGGACACTGGGGCAATATGATGGACATACTGGGGCAGATTGCTGGACACACTGGGGGTAATATGCTGGACACACTGGAGCAGATTGCTGGACACACTGGGGCAGATTGCTGGACACACTGGGGCAATATGCTGGACACTGGAGCAGATTGCTGGACACACTGGGGGTAATATGCTGGACACACTGGGGCAGATTGCTGGACACACTGGGGGCATTGCTGGACACTGGGGCAGATTGCTGGACACTGGGGCAGATTGCTGGACACTGGGGCAATATGATGGACATACTGGGGCAGATTGCTGGACACACTGGGGGCAATATGCTGGACACACTGGGGCAGATTGCTGGACACACTGGGGCAGATTGCTGGACACACTGGGGCAGATTGCTGGACACTGGGGCAGATTGCTGGACACTGGGGCAATATGATGGACATACTGGGGCAGATTGCTGGACACACTGGGGGTAATATGCTGGACACGCTGAGGCAGATTGCTGGACACACTGGGGGTAATATGCTGGACACACTGGGGCTGATTGCTGGACACAATGGGGCAGATTGCTGGACACACTGGGGCAGATTGCTGGACACACTGGGGCAATATGCTGGACATACTGGGGCAGATTGCTGGACACACTGGGGGTAATATGCTGGACACACTGGGGCTGATTGCTGGACACACTGGGGCAGATTGCTGGACACACTGGGGGTAATATGCTGGACACACTGGGGCTGATTGCTGGACACACTGGGGCAGATTGCTGGACACACTGGGGCAGATTGCTGGACACACTGGGGCAATATGCTGGACATACTGGGGCAGATTGCTGGACACACTGGGGGTAATATGCTGGACACACTGGGGCAGATTGCTGGACACAGTGGGGGCAATGCTGGACACACTGGGGGTAATATGCTGGACACACTGGGGGTAATATGCTGGACACACTGGGGGTAATATGCTGGACACACTGGGGGTAATATGCTGGACACACTGGGGTAATATGCTGGACACACTGGGGCAGATTGCTGGACACACTGGGGGCAGGACTGGAGGCATGGGCAGAATGTAGATACGGGGCATGATTGGAGACACGGGGCAGAATGAAAGACATGGGGCAGGATTGGATTATGGGGCAGGATGGGGAGATCATATGGAGTAGAATGGATACTCATGAGGGCAGGATGCGAGAACATATGGCTGGAGCCAGGAATTAGATATACGGGGCCAGGATGGGGATTATTACCATAGGGGCTAATTAAGGGATATTATTACTGCAGTGATGTATTTATTTTATTTTTTTTAGTATACTGTTTTAAATGGGGGGGGGGGGGGGCAGGCCTGTTACTGTGCAGAGTGACACTATGTCGCCTTTTTTTCTTCATGTGGTGTTGTGTAGAAGTTGTGAAAAATTAAGTAGTGTGTTCTGCAAGCGGAGCTCGAGATAACTGTGTTATTTCTTGCAGAAACGAGTCCTGGCTGGAAGAAATGATGGCAGTCTGTGCTGGATGAAAGATGAAGGAGTTCACCTAGAGACATCACTGGTGAGTCAGTGTTACCTATACACTGACACTATACACTGTATACTATATACAGAGGTCCTGTGTACAATGTCACCAGTGATCACTGTATAACCTACACATTATATACAGAGCTCCTGTGTATAATGTCACCAGTGATCACTGTATTACCTATACATTATATACAGAGCTCCTGTGTATAATGTCACCAGTGATCACTGTATTACCTATACATTATATACAGAGCTCCTGTGTATAATACCACCAGTGATCACTGTATTACCTATACATTATATACAGAGGTCCTGTGTACAATGTCACCAATGATCTCTGTATTACCTCTACACAGACACTGCATACTAAGTACAGATCTCCTGTGAATACTGGCACTTATGGTGATAGTATTATGTTTTTTTGTTTTTTTTTATTACTGATCAGTATTGTACTATTCAGTCACTATGTGGTGGTAATATGTGGTCTGGAAATGGTGTTGTGGTATTTGTCCCTTGTGTGTGCTATTTGGTCACCAAGTGGTGGTAATATGTGGTGTTGGCATGGTGCGGTGGTATTTGTTCCTTGTATGTGATATTATTCGATCACTGTGGTTGTAATTTGTGGTCTGGTCATGGTGCAGTGGTATTTGTTCCTTGTATGTGATATTGGTCAAAATATTCCTAAATTGTATTGCATATTTTAACAAAAATTTAATAGGTTACAGTAGAGTAGGGCCCGGCCATTTTCCTGGAATAATCTGGTTCAGGTATATCGTGACCCCCGTCACATGACCCCCGTCACATGACCGAGGGGGCCCACAGTGTCTGAACAGCCCGGGGCCCTGGCTACCCTTAATCCACGCCTGGCTGCCTGTGTGTGTGATGGCTGCCTGTGTATGTGATGGCTGCGTGTGTGTGATGCATTTGTGTCAGAGTTGCGTGTGTGTGTGATGGCTGCGTGTGTGATGCATTTGTGTCAGAGCTGCGTGTGTGTGAGCTGCATGCGTGTGTGTGAGCTGCGTGCGTGTATGTCATTATATAGTGGGGCTGTGTGTGTGTGTGTGTGTCATTTTACAGTGGTGCCGTGCGTGTCATACATTATGGCTGTGCGTATGTGTCATTATACAGTGGGGCTGTGTGTGTATGTGTCATTGGTGCATTCACTCTGTGTCATTCTATGTGACTGCAGACTTGTGCATCTCACAGAGCTGTGGTTATTTGGCATGTGTCTGGCTGCAAGTTTGTAATTGGCATACATGCGGTCACATGCCGACAAGACTTGCATGGCGAATGCAACTGTATTGAACAAGGCCCAAAACCGTCTAGTCGAAATGTGGCTGGGAATATATATATTGCATGATTGTGGTCACAAGACCACCTGTTGCCGGCACCAGAGAATCCTCATAACGCACAGTGCGCACGATATGAGGATTCACACATAGTGACTGTAGACATGTAGCATTATATCCGACAACCCCTTTAACCCCTTCATGACCAGGGGATTTTTCGTTTTTCCGTGTTCGTTTTTCGCTCCCCTCCTTCCCAGAGCCATAACTTTTTTATTTTTCCGTCAATTTGGCCATGTGAGGGCTTATTTTTTGCGGGACGAGTTGTACTTTTGAACGACATCATTGGTTTTAGCATGTCGTGTACTAGAAAACGGGAAAAAAATTCCAAGTGCGGTGAAATTGCAAAAAAAGTGCAATCCCACATTGGTTTTTTGTTTGGCTTTTTTGCTAGGTTCACTAAATGCTAAAAATGACCTGCCATTATGATTCTCCAGGTCATTACGAGTTCATAGACACCAAACATGACTAGGTTATTTTTTATCTAAGTGGTGAAAAAAAATTCCAAACTTTGCTAAAAAAAAAAAAAAAAAAATTGCGCCATTTTCCGATACTCGTAGCGTCTCCATTTTTCGTGATCTGGGGTCGGTTGAGGGCTTATTTTTTGCGTGCCGAGATGACGTTTTTAATGATAGCATTTCGGTGCAGATACGTTCTTTTGATCGCCCGTTATTGCATTTTAATGCAATGTCGCGGCAACCAAAAAAACGTAATTCTGGCGTTTCGAGTTTTTTTCCCGCTACGCTGTTTAGCGATCAGGTTAATACTTTTTTTTATTTGATAGATCGGGCAATTCTGAGCGCGGCGATACCAAATATGCGTAGATTTGATATTTTTTTTATTGATTTATTTTGATTGGGGCGAAAGGGGGGTGATTTAAACTTTTATGTTTTTTTTATTTTTTTCACATTTTTTTAAACTTTTTTTTTTAACTTTTGCCATGCTTCAATAGCCTCCATGGGAGGCTAGAAGCAGGGACAGCACGATCGGCTCTGCTACATAGCAGCGATCTGCTGATCGCTGCTATGTAGCAGAATTGCACGTGTGCTGTGAGCGCCGACCACAGGGTGGCGCTCACAGCGACGGGCAATCAGTAACCATAGAGGTCTCAAGGACCTCTATGGCTACAATGGAGACGCATCGCCGACCCCCGGACATGTGACGGGGGTCGGCGATGACGTCATTTCCGGCCGCCCGGCCGGAAGCGGTAGTTAAATGCCGCTGTCTGCGTTTGACAGCGGCATTTAACTAGTTAATAGGTGCGGGCAGATCGCGATTCTGCCCGCGCCTATTACGGGCACATGTCAGCTGTTCAAAACAGCTGACATGTCCCGGCTTTGGTGCGGGCTCACCGCGGAGCCCTGCATCAAAGCAGGGGAGCCGGCATCGGACGGTATAGTACGTCCGATGCCGGTAAGGGGTTAAGGATGAGCCGCTCCTCATGGGCCACTGCTGTGTGCTTGCCCCCCAGGCCAAAATTTGCCAGTCAGCCCCTGAGTATATACCTGTAAGTCATCTCCTCCTGTATATAATATATATACCTGTGTGTCATCTCCCGTGTATAAAGTATATACCTGTATGTCATCTCCTCCTGTATTAGATCTCGTTCACACATTATTTGGTCAGTATTTTTACCTCCGTATTTGTAAGCTTAGCAACTGTACGGTATATATTCTTTGGCGCCATCGCTCTCACTCTTTAAGTCCCCCTTGTTCACATCCGGTAGCTGTCAATTCGCCTCCAACACTTTTCCTTTCACTTTTTCCCCATTATGTAGATAGGGGCAAAATTGTTTGGTGAATTGGAACGCGCGGGGTTAAAATTTCGCCTCACAACATAGCCTATGATGCTCTTGGGGTCCAGACGTGTGACTGTGCAAAATTTTGTGACTGGAGCTGCGACGGTGCAGATGCCAATCCCGGACATACACACATACATACACACACATATTCATCTTTTTATATATATACTAGATGGCAGCCCGATTCTAAAGAATCGGGAGTCTAGAATCCATATATACTTTATTTATTCAAATGTAAGAATAATACAATTAATAAATAATAGTAAGAAATAACAAAAATAATAGGCAGTATATGGAGAAAACACCAAACAAAAGTTCAAAATTGGTGTGAAAATGTCACTGAACCACTTCACAACTAAATATATATAGTTTTGGTAAATGGTATTATCATTTTTTTGACGAAATTCGGCAGGAGCTTGAAGAGCAACGTCACTGGGCCCGCCTCCACGCAGTAGAAACTTGCTGTGAGGTAAAAATTCAAAAATCACACCAAAATGGCGGGCGGAGTGTGTCACAGTACGGCACGTTTCTGATTGGTCGCTCGCAGCAGGCGGCAACCAATCAGACACTGGACACTGTTGACGTCACTTATCTCCGGACATTATCTCCGGACATTATCTCCGGACATTAGCTCCGGACATTATCTCCGGACATTAGCTCCGGACAGGAAGTTGGCACAAATTGCAGGAAGTAGTATTCTAGGCAATTATATATTAGATATATATATATATATATATATATATATATATATATATATATATATATATGAGTTTAAGTCCATTGTATCTGATGTTTGCATGCAGGGATTATATCTTGTCTTACAATACTCTATATACATCATGTCTGATAAGTTTCCCCTTACCAGGCTTTTCTCAGAGATGCTTGCAGGGCTGGATTATGGTCTAGGTAACCCAAGTGAAACCATACTTCCCATGAAGAATCGACATCTGCTGATTTATGTATACATTCCTGAAAATAACTTTTTTCTTTTGCATTTAAATAGGGTGACAGATGTCTAAAATGCAAAGGGGTCAAAAGGGACTGAAGTGTCTTCAGTGGAGGACATCTGCCCAAAGCTTTGAGTTTTGCTTTCAGGTCAATTATTATTGGGGTGTTTTACCCCTTCACCCCTGGAGCTTTTTTCGGTTTTGCATTTTCGTTTTTCTCTCCAGTCCTTCCCAGAGCCATAACTTTTTTATTTTTCCTTCAATATGGACATGTGAGGGTTTATTTTTTTGTGGGACGAGTTGTACTTTTGAAAGGCACCATTGGTTTTACCATGTCATGTTCTAGAAAGCAGGAAAAAAATTCCAAGTGCGGTGAAATTGCAAAAAAAAGTGCAATCCCACACTTTTTTGGGGATTTTTTTGTAGGTTTGCTAAATGCTAAAACTGACCTGCCATTATGATTCTCCAGGTCATTACAAGGTCATAGACACCAAACATGTCTAGGTTCTTTTTTATCTAAGTGGTGAAAAAAATTCCAAACTTTAATAATAATAAAAAAAAAAGGCACAATTTTCCGATACCTGTAGCAGCTCTATTTTTCATAATCTCGGGTTGAGGGCTTATTTTTTGCGTGCCGAGCTGACGTTTTTAATGATACCATTTTGGTGCAGATATGTTCTTTTGATTGCTCTTTATTGCATTTGAATGCAATGTCGCGACGACCAAAAAAAACATACTTATGGCGTTTTGACTTTTTTATCACTGCGCTGTTTAGCGATCAGTTAATCCATCTTTTATTGATAGATCAAGCGATTCTGAATGTGGCGATACCAAATATGTGTATGTTTGATTTTCTTTTATTGTTTTATTTTGAATGGGGCAAAGGGAGGTTGATTTGAACTTTTATTTTTTTTATATTTTTTATATTTTTAAAAATATTTCTCTTTAACTTTTGGCATGCTTCAGTAGTCTCCATAGGAGACTAGAAGCTGCCATAGCCCAATCAGCTCAGCTACATAGAGGCGATGATCAGTTTGCCTCTATGTAGCTGAATTACTGGCTTGCTATGAGCGCCGACCACTGGGTGGCACTCATCGCAATCTGGCACTGATAATGAGATACGGATACCACCAAAGCCTATGAGATTTCAGAAACATTATGCACACACATTGTTTTCTTGTTATTGGGATTTTGTGCTTTGCTGCCTTTTTTTGACATCGAGCATGTCACTACTAAAGCAGGATGGCACCATTGAAGCTCTAAAAAACTATAGGGAGAAAAATACTTTATCTAAAAAACTAATTAAAGCTGCCAAAAAGGAAACAGAGAAGCACATTGCTAAGGAGAGTAAAACTAATCCCAAACTGTTCTTCAACTATATCAATAGTAAAAGAATAAAAACTGAAAATGTAGGCCCCTTAAAAAATAGTGAGGAAAGAATGGTTGTAGATGACGAGGAAAAAGCTAACATATTAAACACCTTCTTCTCCACGGTATTCACGGTGGAAAATGAAATGCTAGGTGAAATCCCAAGAAACAATGAAAACCCTATATTAAGGGTCACCAATCTAACCCAAGAAGAGGTGCGAAACCGGCTAAATAAGATTAAAATAGATAAATCTCCGGGTCCGGATGGCATACACCCACGAGTACTAAGAGAACTAAGTAATGTAATAGATAAACCATTATTTCTTATTTTTAGTGACTCTATAGCGACAGGGTCTGTTCCGCAGGACTGGCGCATAGTAAATGTGGTGCCAATATTCAAAAAGGGCTCTAAAAGTGAACCTGGAAATTATAGGCCAGTAAGTCTAACCTCTATTGTTGGTAAAATATTTGAAGGGTTTCTGAGGGATGTTATTCTGGATTATCTCAATGAGAATAACTGTTTAACTCCATATCAGCATGGGTTTATGAGAAATCGCTCCTGTCAAACCAATCTAATCAGTTTTTATGAAGAGGTAAGCTATAGACTGGACCACGGTGAGTCATTGGACGTGGTATATCTCGATTTTTCCAAAGCGTTTGATACCGTGCCGCACAAGAGGTTGGTACACAAAATGAGAATGCTTGGTCTGGGGGAAAATGTGTGTAAATGGGTTAGTAACTGGCTTAGTGATAGAAAGCAGAGGGTGGTTATAAATGGTATAGTCTCTAACTGGGTCGCTGTGACCAGTGGGGTACCGCAGGGGTCAGTATTGGGACCTGTTCTCTTCAACATATTCATTAATGATCTGGTAGAAGGTTTACACAGTAAAATATCGATATTTGCAGATGATACAAAACTATGTAAAGCAGTTAATACAAGAGAAGATAGTATTCTGCTACAGATGGATCTGGATAAGTTGGAAACTTGGGCTGAAAGGTGGCAGATGAGGTTTAACAATGATAAATGTAAGGTTATACACATGGGAAGAGGGAATCAATATCACCATTACACACTGAACGGGAAACCACTGGGTAAATCTGACAGGGAGAAGGACTTGGGGATCCTAGTTAATGATAAACTTACCTGGAGCAGCCAGTGCCAGGCAGCAGCTGCCAAGGCAAACAGGATCATGGGGTGCATTAAAAGAGGTCTGGATACACATGATGAGAGCATTATACTGCCTCTGTACAAATCCCTAGTTAGACCGCACATGGAGTACTGTGTCCAGTTTTGGGCACCAGTGCTCAGGAAGGATATAATGGAACTAGAGAGAGTACAAAGGAGGGCAACAAAATTAATAAAGGGGATGGGAGAACTACAATACCCAGATAGATTAGCGAAATTAGGATTATTTAGTCTAGAAAAAAGACGACTGAGGGGCGATCTAATAACCATGTATAAGTATATAAGGGGACAATACAAATATCTCGCTGAGGATCTGTTTATACCAAGGAAGGTGACGGGCACAAGGGGGCATTCTTTGCGTCTGGAGGAGAGAAGGTTTTTCCACCAACATAGAAGAGGATTCTTTACTGTTAGGGCAGTGAGAATCTGGAATTGCTTGCCTGAGGAGGTGGTGATGGCGAACTCAGTCGAGGGGTTCAAGAGAGGCCTGGATGTCTTCCTGGAGCAGAACAATATTGTATCATACAATTATTAGGTTCTGTAGAAGGACGTAGATCTGGGTATTTATTATGATGGAATATAGGCTGAACTGGATGGACAAATGTCTTTTTTCGGCCTTACTAACTATGTTACTATGTTACTTCTTTCAGCGTTTTTTCACCCATTGACTTGAATGGATGGTGAAAAAACACTGCAAAAAGCAGGTTGACTTTTTTGCAGCGTATTTGCTGCAGAAAAGTTAAGGACAGGAGGATGTGACCTCACACTTGGCTCTGCTACATCTAAATGGCAGGCTGCATGGTTGCATGATGCGACCATGCAGCCTGTCATCCAGCAGACACTGAGCAGCAGACCCGAACCCCATTCAATTGAATGAGGGGACCGAGTATATAGTGTTTGCCACACTGTCATGTCAAACACCGCTTCTCATCAGTGGTAAAATCATCCCTGCCGGTCAGACAGCCACGGTTCCCACACTGTTAAATTACAGCGTGAGCCAGCAGCTGTGATCAGAGGTATAAAGTTTACCTCCGGTCACTGGTGTCAGATAATAGGACTACAGCTCCCATCATCCAACACCTGCTGCTGCCAATAGCAGTGAGAGCAGGAGCGTCTGATGGGAGTATTCATCAGCCGGCTCCTGCGCTGTAAATAAATAATAAAAAAAAACCTGCGTTAGTTTCCCCGTATTTTTGATAACCAGCCAGGCAAAATTCACAGCTGGGGACTGCAACCCTCAGCTGTCAGCATTAGCAAGGCTGGCTATAAAGAATAGAGGGGTCCCCACGCTGTTTTTTTAATTACTGTATTTAAATAAATAATTAAAAAAACGACCTTGGGTCCCCCCCATTTTTGACAACCAGCCTTGCTAAAGCAGACAGCTGGGGTCTGATATTCTCAAGCTGGTAAGGAGCCATGTATATTGGTCCCCCCAGTCTAAAAATAGCAGCCCGTAGCCACCAATATAAGGCACATCTATTAGATGCACCAATTCAGGTGCTTTGCCCCACTCTTCCCATTGGCCCTGTAGCGGTAGCAAGTGGGGTTCATTTTTGTGGGGTTGAGGTTACCTTTGTATTGTGCGGTGACATCAAGCCCACGGATTAGTAATGGAGAGGCATCTATAAGACACCTATCCATTATTAATTCTATAGTTAACTGTTAAATAAAGACACAGCCAGAATAAAGTATTTTATTAGAAACTAGATGGTGGCGCGATTGTAATGCATCGGGTATTCTAGAATATCTATGTATGTATGTAGAAAAAATAGGAACAGCATCCAATACTACCTCAAGCTTGCAAAAGGATTTTTGTATCCGAAACGTCGCGATGCCGCTCAGGCAATAAAGTCCACTTTTTGTATTATTTTTTTGTGCTGCTCTTCTTTTTCTGATACTATGTATGTATGTACAGTGGGGCAAAAAAGTATTTAGTCAGTCAGCAATAGTGCAAGTTTCACCACTTAAAAAGATGAGAGGCGTCTGTAATTTACATCATAGGTGAACCTCAACTATGGGAGACAAACTGAGAAAAAAAAATCCAGAAAATCACATTGTCTGATTTTTTAACATTTTATTTGCATATTATGGTGGAAAATAAGTATTTGGTCAGAAACAAAATTTCATCTCAATACTTTGTAATATATCCTTTGTTGGCAATGACAGAGGTCAAACGTTTTCTGTAAGTCTTCACAAGGTTGCCACACACTGTTGTTGGTATGTTGGCCCATTCCTCCATGCAGATCTCCTCTAGAGCAGTGATGTTTTTGGCTTTTTGCTTGGCAACACGGACTTTCAACTCCCTCCAAAGGTTTTCTATAGGGTTGAGATCTGGAGACTGGCTAGGCCACTCCAGGACCTTGAAATGCTTCTTACGAAGCCACTCCTTCATTGCCCTGGTGGTGTGCTTTGGATCATTGTCATGTTGAAAGACCCAGCCACGTTTCATCTTCAATGCCCTTGCTGATGGAAGGAGGTTTGCACTCAAAATCTCACGATACATGGCCCCATTCATTCTTTCATGTACCCGGATCAGTCGTCCTGGCCCCTTTGCAGAGAATCAGCCCCAAAGCATGATGTTTCCACCACCATGCTTTACAGTGGGTATGGTGTTTGATGGATGCAACTCAGTATTCTTTTTCCTCCAAACACGACAAGTTGTGTTTCTACCAAACAGTTCCAGTTTGGTTTCATCAGACCATAGGACATTCTCCCAAAACTCCTCTGGATCATCCAAATGCTCTCTAGCAAACTTCAGACGGGCCCGGACATGTACTGGCTTAAGCAGTGGGACACGTCTGGCACTGCAGGATCTGAGTCCATGGTGGCGTAGTGTGTTACTTATGGTAGGCCTTGTTACATTGGTCCCAGCTCTCTGCAGTTCATTCACTAGGTCCCCCCGCGTGGTTCTGGGATTTTTGCTCACCGTTCTTGTGATCATTCTGACCCCACGGGGTGGGATTTTGCTTGGAGCTCCAGATCGAGGGAGATTATCAGTGGTCTTGTATGTCTTCCATTTTCTAATTATTGCTCCCACTGTTGATTTCTTCACTCCAAGCTGGTTGGCTATTGCAGATTCAGTCTTCCCAGCCTGGTGCAGGGCTACAATTTTGTTTCTGGTGTCCTTTGACAGCTCTTTGGTCTTCACCATAGTGGAGTTTGGAGTCAGACTGTTTGAGGGTGTGCACAGGTGTCTTTTTATACTGATAACAAGTTTAAACAGGTGTCATTACTACAGGTAATGAGTGGAGGAAAGAGGAGACTCTTAAAGAAGAAGTTACAGGTCTGTGAGAGCCAGAAATCTTGATTGTTTGTTTCTGACCAAATACTTATTTTCCACCATAATATGCAAAAAAATTTATAAAAAAACAGACAATGTGATTTTCTGGATTTTTTTTTCTCAGTTTGTCTCCCGTAGTTGAGGTCTACCTACGATGTAAATTACAGACGCCTCTCATCTTTTTAAGTGGTGGAACTTGCACTATTGCTGACTGACTAAATACTTTTTTGCCCCACTGTATATAGCAGCCACATAGTATATAGCACAGCTCACGTAACACAGACAGCCACGTAGTATATAGCACAGCCACGTAGTATATAGCAGCCACATAGTACATAGCACAGCCCACGTAACACAGACAGCCACGTAGTATATAGCACAGCCACGTAGTATATAGGAGCCACGTAGTATATAGCATCCACATAGTATATAACACAGCCAGGTAGTATATAGCACAGCTACGTAGTATATAACACAGCCCACGTAGTATATATCAGCCACGTAGTATATAGCACAGCCACGTAGTATATAGCACAGCCACATAGTATATAACACAGCCACGTAGTATATAGCACAGGCACGTAGTATATAGCAGCCATGTAGTAAAAAGCACAGCCAGTATATAACACAGCCCACTTAATATATAGCAGCCACGTAGTATATAACACAGCCACGTAGTATATAGGAGCCACGTAGTATATAGGAGTCACATAGTATATAACACAGCCCACGTAGTATATAGCACAGCCACGTAGTATATAACACAGCCCATGCAGTATATAACAGCCCACGTAGTATATAGCAGCCACGTAGTATATAACACAGCCCACGTAATATAGCACAGCCCACGTAATATATAGCACAGCCCACGCAGTATATAACACATGCCACGTAGTATATAACACAGCCCATGCAGTATATAACACAGCCCACGTAGTATATAGCAGTGTGGGCACCATATCCCTATAAAAAAAAATTAAAATAAAAAATAGTTATATACTCACCCTCTGGTGTCCAGCGAAGCTGTGCCGATGCGCGCGATGCTGCCGCCAGCTCCCATTCCCAGAGATGCATTGCAAAATTACCCAGATGACTTAGCGGTCTTGCGAGACCGTTAAGTCATCTGGGTAATTTCGCAATGCATCTCTGGAAACGGAAGCTGGCGGCAGCATCGCACGCATCGGTGGACGTCGTAAGGTGAGAATAGCACGATTTTTAATTTTTTTAAATTATTTTCAACATTATATATTTTTACTATTGATGCTGCATAGGCAGCATCAATAGTAAAAAGTTGGTCACACAGGGTTAATAGCAGCGTTAACAGAGTGCGTTACACCGCGGCATAATGTGGTCCGTTAACGCTGCCATTAACCCTGTATGAGCGCTGACTGGAGGGGAGTAGGGAGGGGTGAATTCGCAGCCGGACTGTGCCTGTCGCTGATTGGTCACGGCCTGCCAGCCGCGACCAATCAGCAACGTGGGATTTCTGTTACAGACAGACAGACAAAAAGATGGAAGTACCCCTTAGACGATTATGTAGATAGATAAAACAAAGCACAGTTTAACTTTTTTTATTTAAAAATGACAAACACAGTTATACTCACCTAACGCCTATTACTACTGAATCCCTCACCTTCTGTAATAAAACAAAAATAAAAAAAACAATATCCCTCACCTGTCCTTCTTCTGGGTCCGGGGGGGGCGAAACTTCTGAGTGGGTCCCTAACCAGGTAACCTTGATTACTACTCGGTGACGCGCCCTAATAGTGGAGGAGAACCTCAGCAGATGACCGCGGTGTTACTGAAGATAATCTCTATATAAAGACCCGTCTTTTACATCTGGCCCAGACCGACATGACAACTTCTTCCAGCAACGACTCATCTGCAGACAATACAACAAAGACACGTTTCACTTTTCATATCCCAGCCCAATCACCATCTATTCCCAACCTGCACAAACTCCTCATCCTGCTGATACCCCAATACTGAGCCGCTGCTGCCGTATGTGTCCCTATTACTGCACCTGACCAACATGACAACTTCTTCCAGAAACGACTCACCTGCAGAGAATACAACAAAGACATATTTAACTTCTCATATTCCAGCCATCACCATCTATTCCCAACCTGCACAAACTCCTCATCCTGCTGATACCCCAATACTGAGCCGCTGCTGCCGTATGTGTCCCTATTACTGCACCTGATACCCCAATACTGAGCCGCTGCTGCCGTATGTGTCCCTATTACTGCACCTGCTGTGTGGTTCTCTGTGCTCTCTAAATTCTAAAGCACCCCTCTATAATATAGTAATGCCGGGTGCAAGTGCCCTAGAAAACAGTGCCCATATTTTGCCCCTAGAAAGTAATAATGCCCTGTGTCCCCCTTTGATAGCCACAGTAACCTGAGTTCCCCTATAACAATAAGTGCCCACTTTACATTTAATAAAGTCCCGAGTCTCCCCCTGTACAGCTCCCCTATACACAGCATGATGCTCTCTTGTGCACAGTATAATGCCCCCTCACTGTATAGTACCACCCACACACAGTATACTGACCCCTTAGTAGCCTCCAAACTGTTTGATGGCTCCAACAATGTATAATGACCCCCACACTGTAATCTCCATACTGTATGATGGCCCCCTAGATAGCCTCCTATACAGTAGCATAATGCACCAAATAGTCCACAATATAGTATAATGCACTCCCCATAGGCAGACTCTATAGCATGCGGCAGCCCCCATAGGCAGACAGTTATAAGGCAGCACCCCCATATAGGCAGACCCTGTAATAAGGCAGCACCCCCATAGTCAGACCCTGTAATAAGGCAGCACCCCTATAGGCAGACCCTGTAATAAGGCAGCACCCTGTTGTGAATTCTGCTCTTGGGCTCCCTCCGGTGGTTATGAGTGGTAGTGCTGCTGTCTTTGGATCGCAGCATTCATCAGGTGTGTCCACTTTTTGCAATTAGGACTGGGCTATTTAGTCTTGCTTGATTCTTTAGTCAGTGCCAGTTGTCCATTGTTTTTGGAGGATTCACATCCCTGCCTGGTCTCTCCTGTTTTGCTGTTCTTTTCATCAAAGATAAGTTCTGGTTTTGTTTTTGCAGTCCACATGCTGTGGGCCTTATTATTTAATGCATTTCCATGTTTTGTCTTGTCCAGCTTTGTCTGTGTAAGGATTTTTTCAGCCAAGCTGGTATCTGTGGAGATGCAGATATACCCTCCATGTCTTTAGTCAGATGTGGAGATTTTGTATTTTCTGTGGTGGATATTTTCTAGTGTTTTAATACTGACCGCATAGTACTCTGTTCTATCCTTTCTTTTTAGCTAGAATGGCCTCCTTTGCTAAATCCTGATTTCTGTCTGCGTATGTCATTTCCCTCTCCTCTCACAGTCAATATTTGTGGGGGGCTGTCTATCCTTTGGGGATTTTCTCTGAGGCAAGATAGTTTTCCTGTTTCTATCTCTAGGGGTATTTAGTCCTCCGGCTGTGTCGAGGTGTCTAGGGAGTGTTAGGTACATCCCACGGCTACTTCTAGTTGCGCTGTTAGGTTCAGGGTCTGCGGTCAGTACAGGTACCACCTTCTCCAGAGTACGTCTCATGCTGCTCCTAGGCCACCAGATCATAACAGTACAACTGGCCCACAATGAGTTAAACGCATCTCAGAATAAGGGAAGAAAAGTGCTGAGCCATTTTTTTTTTCTTTAGTCTGTTGTGTCTTTTCTTCCCTCTTTTCCTCTGGGTGGCTCAGGAGTTTGGCGCTGGTATGGATGTTCAGGAATTGGCGTCTCGTGTGGACCAACTTGCTGCTGGAGTACAGGGTATTTTCGATTACATCGTTCAGACTCCGGTTTTAGAGCCTAGAATTCCAACTCCTGATTTGTTTTTTGGGGACAGGTCCAAATTTTTGAGCTTTAAAAATAACTGTAAACTGTTTTTTGCTCTGAAACCCCGTTCTTCTGCTGATCCCATACAGCAGGTTAAAATCGTTATTTCCCTGCTGCGTGGTGATCCTCAGGATTGGGCATTTTCCCTGGAATCTGGAAATCCGGCTTTGCTTAATGTAGACACCTTTTTTCAGGCGCTAGGGTTATTGTATGATGAACCTAATTCAGTGGATCATGCAGAGAAGACCTTGTTGACCCTGTGTCAGGGTCAAGAAGCGGCAGAATCGTATTGCCAGAAATTTCGAAAGTGGTCTGTGCTGACTAAATGGAATGAGGATGCCTTGGCGGCAATTTTTAGAAAGGGTCCGTTAAAGATGTTATGGTGGGGTTCCCCACGCCTGCTGGTCTGAGTGATTCTATGTCTCTGGCCATTCAGATTGATCGGCGCGAGCGCAGAGTTGTGCCCACTGTGGCGTTGTCCTCCGAGTGGAGTCCTGAGCCTATGCAGTGTGATAGGATTTTATCTAGAGCTGAACGACAAGGATTCAGGCGTCAGAATAGGTTGTGTTTTTACTGCGGCGATTCTGCTCATGTTATTTCTGATTGCCCTAAGCGTACAAAGAGAATCGCTAGTTCTGTTACCATCAGTACTGTACAACCTAAATTTCTGTTATCTGTGACCTTGATCTGCTCATTATCGTCATTTTCTGTCATGGCATTTGTGGATTCAGGCGCCGCTTTGAACTTAATGGACTTAGAATTTGCCAGACGTTGTGGTTTCCCCTTGCAGCCTTTGCAGAACCCTATTCCTTTAAGGGGCATTGATGCTACACCGTTGGCTATAAATAAACCTCAGTTTTGGACACAGCTGACCATGCACATGGCGCCAGCCCATCAGGAAGATTGTCGTTTTCTGGTGTTGCATAATTTGCATGATGCTATTGTGCTGGGTTTTCCATGGTTACAGGTACATAATCCGGTGTTAGATTGGAAATCTATGTCTGTGACTAGTTGGGGTTGTCAGGGGGTTCATGGTCACGTTCCTGTGATGTCAATTTCCTCTTCCCCCTCTTCTGAAATTCCTGAGGTTTTGTCAGATTTCCAGGATGTATTCGATGAGCCCAAATCCAGTTCCCTTCCACCGCATAGGGACTGTGATTGTGCTATTGATTTGATTCCAGGTTGTAAGTTCCCTAAGGGCCGACTTTTCAACCTGTCTGTGCCAGAACATGCCGCCATGCGGAGCTATATTAAGGAGTCTTTGGAGAAAGAGCATATTCGGCCATCTTCTTCACCATTGGGAGCAGGTTTTTTTTCGTTGCCAAGAAGGATGGCTCCTTGAGACCCTGTATTGATTATCGCCTCTTGAATAAGATCACGGTCAAATTTCAATACCCTTTGCCTTTGCTTTCTGATTTGTTTGCTAGGATTAAGGGGGCTAGTTGGTTTACTAAGATTGACCTTCGAGGGGCATATAATCTTGTTCTTATTAAGCAGGGTGACGAATGGAAAACTGCATTTAATACGCCCGAAGGCCATTTTGAATACCTTGTGATGCCATTCGGGCTTTCTAATGCTCCATCTGTGTTCCAGTCCTTTATGCATGATATCTTTCGGAGTAATCTTGATAAATTCATGATTGTATATTTGGATGATATTTTGATTTTTTCCAATGATTGGGAGTCTCATGTGAAACAGGTCAGGATGGTATTTCAGATCCTTCGTGATAATGCTTTATTTGTGAAGGGGTCTAAGTGCCTCTTTGGAGTGCAGAAGGTTTCTTTTTTGGGCTTCATTTTTTCTCCCTCATCCATAGAAATGGATCCGGTTAAGGTTCAGGCCATTCATGATTGGATTCAGCCCACATCCATGAAGAGCCTTCAGAAATATTTGGGCTTTGCTAATTTTTATCGCCGTTTCATTGCCAACTTCTCTAGTGTGGTTAAACCCCTGACCGATTTGATGAAGAAAGGCGCTGATGTGACGAATTGGTCCTCCGCGGCTGTTTCTGCCTTTCAGGAGCCTAAACGCCGATTTACTTCTGTCCCTGTGTTGCGTCAGCCGGATGTTTCTCTTCCATTTCAGGTTGAGGTTGACGCGTCTGAGATTGGGGCAGGGGCCGTTTTGTCTCAGAGGAATTCTGATGGTTCCTTGATGAAACTGTGTGCCTTCTTTTCTCGAAAATTTTCGCCTGCGGAACGCAATTATGATGTCGTCAATCGGGAGTTGTTGGCTATGAAGTGGGCATTTGAGGAGTGGCGACATTGGCTTGAAGGGGCCAAGCACCGTATTGTTGTCTTGACCGATCATAAGAATCTGATTTACCTCGAGTCTGCCAAGTGGCTGAATCCTAGACAGGCTCGATGGTCCCTGTTTTTCTCCCGTTTTGATTTTGTGGTCTCGTATCTTCCGGGTTCTAAGAATGTTAAGGCTGATGCCCTCTCTAGGAGTTTTTTGCCTGATTCTCCTGGGGTCCTTGAACCGGTCGGCATTCTGAAGGAAGGGGTGATTCTTTCTGCCATCTCCCCTAATTTACGACGGGTTCTTCAGGAATTTCAGGCTAATAAACCTGACCGCTGTCCAGTGGGGAAACTGTTTGTTCCTGAGAGATGGACTAGTAAAGTGATTTCTGAGGTTCATTGTTCTGTGTTGGCTGGTCATCCTGGGATTTTTGGTACCAGAGATTTGGTTGGTAGGTCCTTTTGGTGGCCTTCTTTGTCACGGGATGTGTGTTCTTTTGTGCAGTCCTGTGGGACTTGTGCGCGGGCCAAGCCTTGCTGTTCCCGCGCTAGTGGGTTGCTTCTGCCTTTGCCGGTCCCTGAGAGGCCTTGGACGCATATTTCTATAGATTTTATTTCAGATCTTCCGGTTTCCCAGAGGATGTCTGTTATCTGGGTGGTTTGTGACCGGTTTTCTAAGATGGTTTATTTGGTACCTTTGCCTAAATTGCCTTCCTCTTCTGATTTGGTTCCGTTGTTTTTTCAGCATGTGGTTCGTTTGCATGGCATTCCGGAGAATATTGTGTCCGATAGAGGTTCCCAGTTTGTTTCTAGGTTTTGGCGGGCCTTTTGTGCTAGGCTGGGCATTGATTTGTCTTTTTCTTCTGCATTTCATCCTCAGACAAATGGCCAAACCGAGCGAACTAATCAGACTTTGGAAACTTATTTGAGATGCTTTGTGTCTGCTGATCAGGATGATTGGGTGGCTTTCTTGCCATTGGCCGAGTTTGCCCTTAATAATCGGGCTAGTTCTGCTACCTTGGTTTCGCCTTTTTTTTGCAATTTTGGTTTTCATTCTCGTTTTTCTTCAGGGCAGGTTGAGCCTTCTGATTGTCCTGGTGTGGATTCTGTGGTTGACAGGTTGCAGCAAATTTGGGCTCATGTGGTGGACAATTTGGTGTTGTCTCAGGAGGAGGCTCAGCGTTTTGCTAACCGTCGTCGGTGTGTTGGTTCCCGGCTTCGGGTTGGGGATTTGGTCTGGTTGTCTTCCCGTCATGTTCCTATGAAGGTTTCTTCCCCTAAGTTCAAGCCTCGGTTTATTGGTCCTTTTAGGATTTCTGAGATTATCAATCCAGTGTCTTTTCGTTTGGCCCTTCCAGCCTTTTTTTCCATCCATAATGTTTTCCATAGATCTCTGTTGCGGAAATATGTGGTGCCCCTTGTTCCCTCTGTTGATCCTCCTGCCCCGGTGTTGATTGATGGGGAGTTGGAGTATGTGGTTGAGAAGATTTTGGATTCTCGTTTTTCGAGGCGGAAGCTTCAGTATCTTGTCAAATGGAAGGGTTATGGCCAGGAGGATAATTCTTGGGTTGTTGCCTCCGATGTTCATGCTGACGATTTGGTTCGTGCCTTTCATTTGGCTCATCCTGATCGGCCTGGGGGCTCTGGTGAGGGTTCGGTGACCCCCCTCCTCAAGGGGGGGGGTACTGTTGTGAATTCTGCTCTTGGGCTCCCTCCGGTGGTTATGAGTGGTAGTGCTGCTGTCTTTGGATCGCAGCATTCATCAGGTGTGTCCACTTTTTGCAATTAGGACTGGGCTATTTAGTCTTGCTTGATTCTTTAGTCAGTGCCAGTTGTCCATTGTTTTTGGAGGATTCACATCCCTGCCTGGTCTCTCCTGTTTTGCTGTTCTTTTCATCAAAGATAAGTTCTGGTTTTGTTTTTGCAGTCCACATGCTGTGGGCCTTATTATTTAATGCATTTCCATGTTTTGTCTTGTCCAGCTTTGTCTGTGTAAGGATTTTTTCAGCCAAGCTGGTATCTGTGGAGATGCAGATATACCCTCCATGTCTTTAGTCAGATGTGGAGATTTTGTATTTTCTGTGGTGGATATTTTCTAGTGTTTTAATACTGACCGCATAGTACTCTGTTCTATCCTTTCTTTTTAGCTAGAATGGCCTCCTTTGCTAAATCCTGATTTCTCTCTGCGTATGTCATTTCCCTCTCCTCTCACAGTCAATATTTGTGGGGGGCTGTCTATCCTTTGGGGATTTTCTCTGAGGCAATATAGTTTTCCCGTTCCTATCTCTAGGGGTATTTAATCCTCCGGCTGTGTCGAGTTGTCTAGGGAGTGTTAGGTACATCCCACGGCTACTTCTAGTTGCGGTGTTAGGTTCAGGGTCTGCGGTCAGTACAGGTACCACCTTCTCCAGAGTACGTCTCATGCTGCTCCTAGGCCACCAGATCATAACAGCACCCCCATAGTCAGACCCTGTAATAAGGCAGCACCCCTATAGTCAGACCCTGTAATAAGGCAGCCCCCCCATAGGCAGACTCTGTAATAAGGCAGCAGCACCCATTAAAAAATAAATAAATACTCGCCTCTCTTCCTGGTTCCTGTCCTGCTCTCGCTGATCTGCTGACAGCGGGCGCCGGGCAGTAACGTCATCGCGCCCGCTGTCAGTGTCGGCGATGTAAGACGCCGACACTAAAAGGGGGATGATAGTAGATGACGGCGGGGGGCCCACTGCTGGCACTGAGCCCCCGCCTGCTCAGGGGCCCCATAGCGCAGAGCAGGGAGAGCGATTCTCCCTGCTGTTTCGCAGAAAGTAACTATCGGCGAGCTGCGCACGCGCCGATACAGTTACAGTAGCGTAGCTCCGGGTGGGCGCCCTTAGAGCACCTGGCCCGGGGCGCCCACACCCTCTACCCCCCCCCCCCCTTCCGTAGCTACACTACTGCTGTGAACTACTGGGAAATGAGCTGCTGAAAGCGCGGCATCAGTGACTAGTGGTGACGTCATTGAGGTTACTGCAGGTCACTGAGTCTGCGTTCCCAACTGAGCTGAGCTGTGGTGACTTCGGTGAGATCCCCACTAGCACCATGAGAAAGTTGTAGGGTGCAGTGATGAGTTCTCCACGCAGTGATGAGTTCTCCACAGTTCAAATTCACCGCAGTGAAATTTTCACAGTGAACTCACCTCTGCACCGTGCGACTTTCTCACGGTGCTAGCGGGGATCTTACCGAGGTCACCGCAGTTCAGCCTGGCTGGGAACACAGCCTCTGTGGTTGGCAGTAACCTCGATGACGCCACTGCTAGTCACTGATGCTGCGCTCGCAGCAGCTCATTCCCCAGTGATTCTTAGCCTGGATGGTCGCATCATGGCACTGTCCAGGTTGAAAACTGTTTATCCCCAGACATGGATTACAACGTGGGACAGAACGACTGAGAGGTGCGGGATATTGTTGTTTTTTATTTTAATTCTCTTGCAGGGAAAAATGGCGTCACTGGAATGAGCGATGCTGTTACTATTGTATAATTAAGATTTATTAAAGGAGTCTGTGTCATTCTTTCAAATAAAGGACTTTATTCTGGGTGTGTGTGTTTTTTCAATATGACTACGGGGTTAGTAATGGGGGTGTCTTAGAGATGCCTCTCCATTACTAACCTCTGGGTTTGATGTCACCTGACAATACAAAGGTGACATCAACCCGCCAACTATCACCCCTCTTGACAGCACTACAGGGCAAGTGAGAAGAGCGAGGCTAAGTGCCAGAATTGGCACATCTTTAGATGCGCCTTTTCTGGGACGGCTGAGAGGTGATGTTTTTAGTCTCGGGGGGTCAATATCCATGGCCCCTTCCTAGGCTATTAATATCAGCCTGCAGCTGTCTGCCTAGCCTTTGCTAGTTATTAATTATAGGGGTATTCAACATCATTTTTTGAGGGGAGTCCCCCTTTTAATAGCCAGTAAAGGATAAGTACAGCTGTGATATTAATAGCTTGGGAAGCTCCATGGGTATTACCCCCATCCCAGGCTCTAAACATCAGCCTCCAGCTGTCGGTTTTCCCTCTGCTGGTTAAGAAAATTACGCAGTAGCCCACGCCATTTTTTTTTTTTTAAAACAATCTTTTAATAATTAAATACATATACAGAAAGCTGCACACACTGCACTATTTGTATTTGTCACTGACATCTATATAACTATATATTCTATGTGTATTTGCTGTAGGTAATCCATCTCTTCTATCCTGTTAGGTCCTGCTGTGATTTTACACTACGTGGCTGATGAATTGCCGGCTTTTCAAAGGTTCTAGAGGTAAGGTTTTACAAGAAGTAGTTTGTTTTTTTTCTCGGAGGGGGCACTCAACTTTATTAACATACATAAAGAGACATGTTAGTCCCAAAAAGGCATGAAACAAGCACTAAAATCGCAACAAAAACGCATCAAAAACACACCAAAACATGCGTTTTTGCCGCAGCTTTTTTCCTGCAAAGAAATTGGGTTTTTCTGCAAAAAAAAACCAAACACCCAGTGTGACCTTACCCTTACACTGTTTAAAATTATACCTTTGTTGATTAAATCTGTCTTGTGGTTGTTCTTTAATCTTTATTTTCAGTTTTAAAATAATGATATTCTCGTGCTCCTGGGCGGCCTGTGGGGGTCTTCATGTGGTGCTCTGATTAGGTATTCATGTGTATGGCAACACCTTCAGTAGGCAGGCTCCGGCGCTGCACCATGATAACATGTGTAATGTGTATATAATTCTTTTATTTGATGCTATAAATACATTAATTAAAAAAACTTTCTCAACAAGCTATGACTGGGCAGTTAACTTACAGGGTTACAGTCTGTTTAGAAAGGATCGTAAAAATCGGAGAGGAGGAGGGGTTTGTCTCTATGTAAAGTCTTGTCTAAAGTCCACTTTAAGGGAGGATATTAGCGAAGGGAATGAGGAAGTTGAGTCCATATGGGTTGAAATTCATGGAGGGAAAAATGGTAACAAAATTCTCATTGGGGTCTGTTACAAACCCCCAAATATAACAGAAAGCATGGAAAGTCTACTTCTAAAGCAGATAGATGAAGCTGCAACCCATAATGAGGTCCTGGTTATGGGGGACTTTAACTACCCGGATATTAACTGGGAAACAGAAACCTGTGAAACCCATAAAGGCAACAGGTTTCTGCTAATAACCAAGAAAAATTATCTTTCACAATTGGTGCAGAATCCAACCAGAGGAGCAGCACTTTTAGACCTAATACTATCTAATAGACCTGACAGAATAACAAATCTGCAGGTGGTTGGGCATTTAGGAAATAGCGACCACAATATTGTGCAGTTTCACCTGTCTTTCACTAGGGGGACTTGTCAGGGAGTCACAAAAACATTGAACTTTAGGAAGGCAAAGTTTGAACAGCTTAGAGATGCCCTTAATCTGGTAGACTGGGACAATATCCTCAGGAATGAGAATACAGATAATAAATGGGAAATGTTTAAGAACATCCTAAATAGGCAGTGTAAGCGGTTTATACCTTGTGGGAATAAAAGGACTAGAAATAGGAAAAACCCAATGTGGCTAAACAAAGAAGTAAGACAGGCAATTAACAGTAAAAAGAAAGCATTTGCACTACTAAAGCAGGATGGCACCATTGAAGCTCTAAAAAACTATAGGGAGAAAAATACTTTATCTAAAAAACTAATTAAAGCTGCCAAAAAGGAAACAGAGAAGCACATTGCTAAGGAGAGTAAAACTAATCCCAAACTGTTCTTCAACTATATCAATAGTAAAAGAATAAAAACTGAAAATGTAGGCCCCTTAAAAAATAGTGAGGAAAGAATGGTTGTAGATGACGAGGAAAAAGCTAACCTATTAAACACCTTCTTCTCCACGGTATTCACGGTGGAAAATGAAATGCTAGGTGAAATCCCAAGAAACAATGAAAACCCTATATTAAGGGTCACCAATCTAACCCAAGAAGAGGTGCGAAACCGGCTAAATAAGATTAAAATAGATAAATCTCCGGGTCCGGATGGCATACACCCACGAGTACTAAGAGAACTAAGTAATGTAATAGATAAACCATTATTTCTTATTTTTAGTGACTCTATAGCGACAGGGTCTGTTCCGCAGGACTGGCGCATAGCAAATGTGGTGCCAATATTCAAAAAGGGCTCTAAAAGTGAACCTGGAAATTATAGGCCAGTAAGTCTAACCTCTATTGTTGGTAAAATATTTGAAGGGTTTCTGAGGGATGTTATTCTGGATTATCTCAATGAGAATAACTGTTTAACTCCATATCAGCATGGGTTTATGAGAAATCGCTCCTGTCAAACCAATCTAATCAGTTTTTATGAAGAGGTAAGCTATAGACTGGACCACGGTGAGTCATTGGACGTGGTATATCTCGATTTTTCCAAAGCGTTTGATACCGTGCCGCACAAGAGGTTGGTACACAAAATGAGAATGCTTGGTCTGGGGGAAAATGTGTGTAAATGGGTTAGTAACTGGCTTAGTGATAGAAAGCAGAGGGTGGTTATAAATGGTATAGTCTCTAACTGGGTCGCTGTGACCAGTGGGGTACCGCAGGGGTCAGTATTGGGACCTGTTCTCTTCAACATATTCATTAATGATCTGGTAGAAGGTTTACACAGTAAAATATCGATATTTGCAGATGATACAAAACTATGTAAAGCAGTTAATACAAGAGAAGATAGTATTCTGCTACAGATGGATCTGGATAAGTTGGAAACTTGGGCTGAAAGGTGGCAGATGAGGTTTAACAATGATAAATGTAAGGTTATACACATGGGAAGAGGGAATCAATATCACCATTACACACTGAACGGGAAACCACTGGGTAAATCTGACAGGGAGAAGGACTTGGGGATCCTAGTTAATGATAAACTTACCTGGAGCAGCCAGTGCCAGGCAGCAGCTGCCAAGGCAAACAGGATCATGGGGTGCATTAAAAGAGGTCTGGATACACATGATGAGAGCATTATACTGCCTCTGTACAAATCCCTAGTTAGACCGCACATGGAGTACTGTGTCCAGTTTTGGGCACCGGTGCTCAGGAAGGATATAATGGAACTAGAGAGAGTACAAAGGAGGGCAACAAAATTAATAAAGGGGATGGGAGAACTACAATACCCAGATAGATTAGCGAAATTAGGATTATTTAGTCTAGAAAAAAGACGACTGAGGGGCGATCTAATAACCATGTATAAGTATATAAGGGGACAATACAAATATCTCGCTGAGGATCTGTTTATACCAAGGAAGGTGACGGGCACAAGGGGGCATTCTTTGCGTCTGGAGGAGAGAAGGTTTTTCCACCAACATAGAAGAGGATTCTTTACTGTTAGGGCAGTGAGAATCTGGAATTGCTTGCCTGAGGAGGTGGTGATGGCGAACTCAGTCGAGGGGTTCAAGAGAGGCCTGGATGTCTTCCTGGAGCAGAACAATATTGTATCATACAATTATTAGGTTCTGTAGAAGGACGTAGATCTGGGTATTTATTATGATGGAATATAGGCTGAACTGGATGGACAAATGTCTTTTTTCGGCCTTACTAACTATGTTACTATGTTACTATGTATGTAACATTCGCAGTAGAAGCTATCGCTGATCTGATAAATGCTACTGTTAAGGCGGTGCACTCTTGGAGGAGGCAATTATTTTTTCATTAGCATGATGACGCCGCTGGCGCCTGCGCAGTAGCATCTATCGGATCGCCTATAGCTGCTACTGCGCAGGCGAGGCCGACTCCATTGTGAGACAGTGTTTTATTTTTAATGAATTTATTTATAACATCAAATATATGCACATTTTTCATGTGATCATACTGCAGTGTAGGCACCGCTGCTGGAGCCTGCCTGCTGAAGGTGTTTTTTTTTCCAATATTTAATGTTCATTGTGCAAAAAAGGGGGCAGGTCAGTGAGGGATCAGTGACCAGTCATAAGCCATACTGATGAATATGTAAGCGGAGCACCACATGAAGACCCCCACAGGCCGCCCCGAAACACGAGACTCTCATTAACCCATTACTTGCCAAATTAAAATTTTTACAAGTGCGGATTTTTCAGAAAAAAAGCGTCCCAATATTCAATTAAAAATGACAATAACATGATTTCCTGTTTTGAAAACATTCATTTTACAAACACAACACAAATTGTACCCAATTATAAAAATTATAAAATCTTAGTAGCTAGAAGCTAAAGATTAGGCGTCCCAAAAAAAGGACATTGGTAGATAATGGGTTAACTCAAAACTGAAAATAAAGATTAAACAACAACCACAAGACATATTTCATCAGCCAAGGTATCATTGTAATCATTATAACGGGGCCTACACTGTCTGTAGGATCAGGGGCGGACACAGACAGCTTGGGGCCCCTGTGCAGGAAATGTGTTTGGGCCCCCCCCTTCTTTAAAGGCGACAAAGCTAATAAATTATATATATATATATATATATACTGTAGAATATGCCCATGTATAATAAACACCTGTGTCTACTGCATATGTGACATAGTATACATTAATGTATAAGGGTATGGTTCCACGGTCAGGAATCGGCAGCGCTTTGGATGCAGCACATGTCCGCTCAGTCCAAAGCGCTGCCGGCTTTTGTACGAGTGATGCTTCCGCATGTGTTCATTGAACACATGCGGAATCACCGCATCCTATACATTGGACTGTGATATTTATCTTGTGGAGACTGAGCGTCTCCGCAAGATAAATAGACATGCTACAGTCTAGAAAGATGTGCCGCATGTCCGTCTCTGCAGGGAAGCTGCGGGTGCCGCTGCATACATAGTGGACATTGGATTCCTTGAAATCTCATGCACTATGTTGTAACATCAGGAGCTGCGGACTGGATGCTGCGGATGTACACAGCGTCCAATCCGCAGAGTTTACTGACAGTGGAAACATACCCTTATATGTGTGTTTAATGCAACAGATACAGTATATGTGAAAAAGTCTTCACTGGGGGATGGGCTCAGGGGTCAGTCCCAGCCTGGATCTGATACTGCAGTGATGACTGGAGTCCCGTCAGAGAATAGACCCAGTGATTTAGTGACTGTGTTCCTGAGCTCTGAACTCTCTGGTCCCTGCTGTGTGTGGATGAAAATCCTGCACTGACCAGAGAACACAAAGCTCCGGGGGTCACAGTCAGTAAATCACTGCTTCTAGTCTCTGACTGCTGCCCCTGTCTCCCCTCTTTACTCTGCAAACAATGCGTCACATTCAGGCCGTTCTTTACCTCCTGTTCAGGGGGTGATTGAGGTCCTGCACAGCTGCAGCTTCCTTCCAGGCATGAGTGTGCAGAAGCCAGTGTGCGGCAGCTTCCTGTCTCACACAGCCGCAGCGCGGAATGATGATGTCATTCAGCTGAGCCGTTGCTGTCTGTGAGAAAGGAAGCAGGAAGCATCCATTCCCTGCAGATCCGTTGCCATTTTCTCTTGCAGGCAGCGGAGCTGCAGGGATTGCTCCATGTCTGCCGCACATGAGGGCAATCTGGCCAGGGGGCCCCCGGAGCCTCGGGGCCGGATAGACTGGCCAGATTGCCCTCTATATTAGCCGCCCTCAGGGGTGAACCTAGCCTCTCTGCTGCCTGAGGCGAACGGAAAAATGGCTCCTAACATAAATAAAAACATGAGAATTAGTTAGTATCACAAATAACATTTACATCCAGGTACCTTATAGATAACGTCGTCTCTGGAGCTGTTCTTCTTTTCTTCATCTTGTCCAGATCCCATGATGAGTTTTCTCATCCACAGCCGTCTCTGCAGACTTCCATCTTTTCCGCTCTTTTGCAGAAAGTCTCCACAAGATGCCCTTAAAGATACAAGTGTCATTATAATGCTCCGGAATAAAAAATTGCCCCTCACTATATTGTCTGCACAAAATATGACCCCCACACTGTCCCTCTTATGGTACATGCTCTTCACACTGACCTCTCCTTTCTATACCGGCCCCCTCTTCACACTGTCCACTCACACTGTGTCCCCCCTATAGGGCCCAATATTTATACTCCATATTTATACTCCATCCTCCCACCCTGTGTGCATGGCTCCCCCATCCTTCTCCCCTGCGTTCACGGCTCCCGTAATTCCTTCTCCCCTGCGTTCATGGCTCCGCTATCCTTCTCCCCTGCGTTCACGGCTCCCCCATCCTTCTCCCCTGCGTTCACGGCTCCCGTAATTCCTTCTCTCCTGCGTTCACGGCTCCGCCATCCTTCTCCCCTGCGTTCACGGCTCCCCCATCCTTCTCCCCTGCGTTCACGGCTCCCCCATCCTTCTCCCCTGCGTGCTGGGCTCCCCCATCCTTCTCCCCTGCGTTCACGGCTCCCCCATCCTTCTCCCCTGCGTGCTGGGCTCCCGTAATTCCTTCTCCCCTGCGTTCACGGCTCCGCCATCCTTCTCCCCTGCGTTCACGGCTCCCCCATCCTTCTCCCCTGCATTCACGGCTCCCCCATCCTTCTCCCCTGCGTGCTGGGCTCCCCCATCCTTCTCCCCTGCGTTCACGGCTCCCCCATCCTTCTCCCCTGCGTTCACGGCTCCCGTAATTCCTTCTCCCCTGCGTTCACGGCTCCGCCATCCTTCTCCCCTGCGTTCACGGCTCCCCCATCCTTCTCCCCTGTGTTCACGGCTCCCCCATCCTTTTCCCCTGCGTGCTGGGCTCCCCCATCCTTCTCCCCTGCGTTCACGGCTCCCCCATCCTTCTCCCCTGCGTGCTGGGCTCCCCCATCCTTCTCCCCTGTGTTCACAGCTCCCCCATCCTTCTCCCCTGCGTTCACGGCTCCCCCATTCTTCTCCCCTGCGTTCACGGCTCCCCCATCCTTCTCCCCTGCGTGCATGCCTCCCCTATCCTCCCACCCTGCGTGCATGGCTCCCCCATTCTTCTCCCCTGTGTGCATGGCTCCACATCCTTTTTCCCTGCGTGCATGGCTCCACATCCTTTTTCCCTGCGTGCATGGCTCCACATCCTTTTTCCCTGCGTGCATGGCTCCACATCCTTTTTCCCTGCGTGCATGGCTCCCCATCCTTTTTCCCTGCGTGCATGGCTCCCCATCCTTTTTCCCTGCGTGCATGGCTCCACATCCTTTTTCCCTGCGTGCATGGCTCCACATCCTTTTTCCCTGCGTGCATGGCTCCACATCCTTTTTCCCTGCGTGCATGGCTCCACATCCTTTTTCCCTGCGTGCATGGCTCCACATCCTTTTTCCCTGCGTGCATGGCTCCACATCCTTTTTCCCTGCGTGCATGGCTCCACATCCTTTTTCCCTGCGTGCATGGCTCCACATCCTTTTTCCCTGCGTGCATGGCTCCACATCCTTTTTCCCTGCGTGCATGGCTCCAAATCCTTTTTCCCTGTCATACTTACCTCTCACCGCGCAGCACAGAACAGAACTTCCTTCCTGGCATCTCTTCTGCAGCGTCTTCCTTCCTGTCTTCAGCGGTCACATGATAGTGCTAATTAAGGTCATGAATATGCGCATATTCATGACCTTAAATTAGCGGTACCATGTGACCGCTGAAGACAGGACGCGCTGCCGGCGCTGGGACGCAGTTGCAGCCACCGCTGGAGGAAGGTGAGTATTACGTCTTCAGGGAGGGGGGCGGGAAGGAGGGAGGGAGGAGGGGGGGGCGGGAGGGAGGAGGGGGGGCGGGCACTTGACCCCGGAGTTTTAGAAAAAAAAAAAAAACTAGCAGCGCAAATTCACTTACTATAGAGTCTGCCGCCCTCTCTTCTTCCGCCTGATAGTCAAATCGCCTAATGGTAGCAGCGTCCCTGGCCGCCGTGCAGGGGCCCCCCAGAGCCTCCGGGCCCCGGTGCAGCTGCACCGGTTGAACCGGCGGTATGTCCGCCCATGTGTAGGATACTGTGCACAATCCTGCTGGCAGGTTCTGTTTAATTTACTGTGTACTATACTTAAGCAGGGCTATCATGAAGGGGGTGGACCACTAATCTCCCCTAAAATTGTGCCCTTCACAAATTGTCCCCTAAGAGTGTGACATCCATAGATCCCTCATAAAAGTGTGTCATCCATAGATCCTCAATAACAGTGTGTCATCCACAAATCCCCCATAACAGTGTGTCATAAAAAAATTCCCCCTAACAGTTTGTCATCCACAGATCCCCATAACAGTGTCATCCAAAGATCCCCCTTAACATTGTGTCTTCCACAGATCTCCCATAACAGTGTTTCATCCACATATCCCTCATAACAGTGCATCATCCACAGATCCCCCAAAGCAGTGTGTCATCCACAGATCCCCATAACAGGGTGTCAACCACAGATCCCCCATAACAGTGTGACATCCACAGATCCCCATAACAGTGTGATATCCACAGATCCCTCATAACAGGGTGTCATCCACAGATCCCCCTTAACAGTGTGTCATCCACAGATCCCCATAACAGTGTGTCATCAACAGATCCCCATAACAGTGTGTCATCCACAGATCCCCCATAACAGTGTGTCATCCACAGATCCCCCATCAGTGTGTCATCCACAGATCTCCCATAACAGTGAGACATCCACAGATCCCCCATAACAGTGTGTCATCCACAGATCCCCATAACAGTGTGTCATCCACAGATCTCCCATAACAGTGTGTCATCCACAGATCTCCCATAACAGTGTGTCATCCACAGATCCCCATAACAGTGTGTCATCCACAGATCCCCATAACAGGGTGTCATCCACAGATCCCCATAACAGGGTGTCATCCACAGATCCCCATAACAGCGTGTCATCAACAGATCCCCATAACAGGGTGTCATCCACAGATCCCCCATAACGGGTGTCATCCACAGATCCCCCTTAACAGTGTGTCATCCACAGATCCCCTTAACAGTGTGTCATCCACAGATCCCCCATAACGGGTGTCATCCACAGATCCCCCATAACAGGGTGTCATCCACAGATCCCCTTAACAGTGTGTCATCCACAGATCCCCATAACAGGGTGTCATCCACAGATCCCCATTACAGGGTGTCATCCACAGATCCCCATAACAGTGAGACATCCACAGATCCCCCATAAGTGTGACATCCACAGATCCCCCATAACAGTGTGTCATCCACAGATCCCCCATAACAGTGTGTCATCCACAGATCCCCATCACAGCGTGTCATCCACAGATCCCCCATAACAGTGTGACATCCACAGATCCCCCATAAGTGTGACATCCACAGATCCCCCATAACAGGGTGTAATCCACAGATCCCCCTTAACAGTGTGTCATCCACAGATCCCCCATAAGTGTGACATCCACAGATCCCCCTTAACAGTGTGTGATCCACAGATCCCCCTTAACAGTGTGTCATCCACAGATCCCCCTTAACAGTGTGTCATCCACAGATCCCCCATAACGGGTGTCATCCACAGATCCCCCTTAACAGTGTGTCATCCACAGATCCCCCTTAACAGTGTGTCATCCACAGATCCCCATAACAGGGTGTCATCCACAGATCCCTCATAACAGGGTGTCATCCACAGATCCCCCTTAACAGTGTGTCATCCACAGATCCCCATAACAGGGTTCATCCACAGATCCCCATAACAGTGTGTCATCCACATATCCCCATAACAGTGTGTCATCAACAGATCCCCATAACAGTGTGTCATCCACAGATCCCCCATCAGTGTGTCATCCACAGATCTCCCATAACAGTGAGACATCCACAGATCCCCCATAACAGTGTGTCATCCACAGATCCCCATAACAGTGTGTCATCCACAGATCCCCCATAACAGTGTGTCATCCACAGATCCCCATAACAGTGTGTCATCCACAGATCCCCATAACAGTGTGTCATCCACAGATCCCCATAACAGTGTTTCATCCACATATCCCTCATAACAGTGCATCATCCACAGATCCCCCAAAGCAGTGTGCTATCCACAGATCCCTGTAACAGGGTGTCAACCACGGATCCCCCATAACAGTGTGATATCCACAGATCCCTCATAACAGGGTGTCATCCACAGATCCCCCTTAACAGTGTGTCATCCACAGATCCCCATAACAGGGTGTCATCCACAGATCCCCATAACAGTGTGTCATCCACATATCCCCATAACAGTGTGTCATCCACAGATCCCCCATAACAGTGTGTCATCCACAGATCCCCCATCAGTGTGTCATCCACAGATCTCCCATAACAGTGAGACATCCACAGATCCCCCATAACAGTGTGTCATCCACAGATCCCCCATAAGTGTGACATCCACAGATCCCCCATAACAGGGTGTAATCCACAGATCCCCCTTAACAGTGTGTCATCCACAGATCCCCCATAAGTGTGACATCCACAGATCCCCCTTAACAGTGTGTGATCCACAGATCCCCCTTAACAGTGTGTCATCCACAGATCCCCCATAACGGGTGTCATCCACAGATCCCCCTTAACAGTGTGTCATCCACAGATCCCCATAACAGCGTGTCATCAACATATCCCCATAACAGGGTGTCATCCACAGATCCCCCATAACAGGGTGTCATCCACATATCCCCCTTAACAGTGTGTCATCCACAGATCCCCATGACAGCGTGTCATCAACATATCCCCATAACAGGGTGTCATCCACAGATCCCCCATAACAGGGTGTCATCCACATATCCCCCTTAACAGTGTGTCATCCACAGATCCCCCATAAGTGTGACATCCACAGATCCCCCTTAACACTGTGTCATCCACAGATCCCCCTTAACAGTGTGTCATCCACAGATCCCCCATAACGGGTGTCATCCACAGATCCCCCTTAACAGTGTGTCATCCACAGATCCCCATAACAGCGTGTCATCAACAGATCCCCATAACAGTGTGTCATCCACAGATCCCCCTTAACAGTGTGTCATCCACAGATCCCCATAACAGGGTGTCATCCACAGATCCCCTTAACAGTGTGCCATCCACAGATCCCCATAACAGGGTGTCATCCACAGATCCCCATAACAGGGTGTCATCCACAGATCCCCATAACAGTGTGTCATCCACAGATCCCCCATAACAGTGAGACATCCACAGATCCCCCATAACAGGGTGTCATCCACAGATCCCCCTTAACAGTGTGTCATCCACAGATCCCCCATAAGTGTGACATCCACAGATCCCCCATAACAGGGTGTCATCCACAGATCCCCCTTAACAGTGTGTCATCCACAGATCCCCATAACAGGGTGTCATCCACAGATCCCCATAACAGGGTGTCATCCACAGATCCCCCATAACAGTGTGACATCCACAGATCCCCATAACAGTGTGTCATCCACAGATCCCCCATAAGTGTGTCATCCACAGATCCCCCATAACAGTGTGACATCCACAGATCCCCCATAACAGTGTGACAGCCACAGATCCCCCCATAACAGTGTGTCACCATGGATCCCCATACCAGTACGCCATCAACAGATCCCCATAACAGTGTGTCATCAACAGATCCCCATACCAGGGCGCCATCAACAGATCCCCATAACTGTGTGTCATCCACAGATCCCTATAACAGTGCATCATTTACAGATCCCCCATAACAGTGCATCATCCACACAGTGCATCCTTTACAGATCAACATAACAGTGCGTCATCCACAGATCCCCCATAACAGTGTGCTATCCTCAGATCCCCATAACAGTGTTTCATCCACAGATCTTCCTTAACTATGTGTCATCCACAGATTATTATTATTATTATACATTTTTATAGCGTAATTTATTCCATGGCGCTTTACATGTGAAAAAGGGGCAAATATAGACAAATGCATTAAACATGAGCAAAAAACAGGTACATAAGGAGTGAGGACCCTGACAGCGAGGGCTCACAATCTGCAGAGGATGGGTGAGGATACACTAGGAGAAGGTAGGGCAGGTTGTGCGGCGATTCAGTAGGTTGAGGATCGCTGCAGGCTGTAGGCTTGTCGGAAGAGGTGGGTCTTCAGGTTCTTTTTGAAGGTTTCAATGGTAGGCGAGAGTCTGATATGTTGGGGTAGAGAGTTCCAGAGTATAGGGGATTCCTCATAACAGTGTGTCATGTACAAATCTTCCATAACTGTGTGTCATACACAGATCCTCCATAATAGTGCATCATCCACAGATCCCCATAAGTGTGCCATCCACAGATCCCCATACCTGTATGTCATCAACAGATCCCCATAACGGTGTGTCATCCACAGATCCCCCATAAGTGTGTCATCCACAGATCCTCCATAACAGTGCGTCATCCACGGATCCCCATAACAATGAGTCATCCACATATCCTCCATAACAGTGTGTAATCCACAGATCCTCCATAAGTGTCATCCACAAATCCCCATAACAGTGTGTCATCTACAGATCCCCATACCAGTACACCATCAACAGATCCCTCATAACAGTGTGTCATCCACAGATCCCCATACCAGTACGCCATCAACAGACCCCCCATAACAGTGTGTCATCCACAGATCCCCCATAACAGTGTGTAATCTACAGATCCCCATAACAGTGTGTCATCCACAGACCCCATATGTGATTTTTATTCCAAAAGTCAAACGTTTTTCATGTCTGAACGCTGTCCTTGAAAAATCCGACATCACACGGCCAGCACTAGGACCGATGTTATTCATTTGGGTTGTCAGATGAGCATTTTTTTTCATGTACCAAATCTGCAGATGAAAAAAAATGGCAGCATGCACAAGTTTCTTCAGTGTGTTGGATGAGACTCACATATTCAAGTCTATGGATAACAAAAAAAAATTGTGTCCCATACGGCTAATTCTTATTGCATCCATTTATAATGGACACATTGTCGTTATTAACCTAGCAAACTGTATTTCATCATGCACATTTAACATGTTGATACATATCACATAAATGTAAAAAACTGGGCACACTAGTGGCACACTATTTATTTTTATACGTCTGTTTTTTTCTGGAAAACACTTGTAGGGGTTTTTCCACGCTCATGTGACGTTAGCCTTTCACATTGCATTTTTCTTGCTCTCTTTATTTGGTGTAGTATGCGGGCAGCCTGGTGAATGAAGTCTCCACAGAATGTATCTTACATCAACGATCTTACATGGAAAGGATTATTCTTTTTTTTTTTTTTTTTTAATTATACCTGAAAATGTCTCATATTAATTAAGGTTAAAACAAATAATAATTTGAGAAATTATCTGAAGTACTGTATAATTATGGAAAGAAGAGGTTTAGATCTAGATGTCCTCGGCCGCTTGTGTAAAGATGTCATTAGTAATTGTGCTCAGTTACAAAGACGGCCATTCTGTGTGCGGATGCCTCTCCATTAAGGCACTAATTAATCATTTTTATTATTTTAATTTAATTTATGCAAGACCCACCATAATTGAGGCATCAAAGGTCAAACCTCAAGCAACATGATAAACAAGTCAGACACCCGATGTCATTATTTCCTTTAACCCATTATTGGCTGTTGTTCAGCTTGTAAAGGAGCCTTTACCACCATACAACCGCATTGCTCCATCATGCATGACCTGATAATCTTTCTACTTATGCTCCTTTTGACATTAGTAAAGTCAATTTTTAAAACACTGTATGCTCTGAGACAATTGTATGGAAAGAGTAAGTGGGTGTTTACCCAGAACAGAAGAGTCGTGCTGTCCACATTGTAAACCCATTTGTATTTCTATGTAAGGCATGTACACAGTCCATCTATAAGCAGAATAGTAAGTGCAGCTCTGGAACATTACACAGGATGAAACTCAGGATCAGTACAGGATAAGTAATGTAATGTATGTACACAGTGACTGCATCAGCAGAATAGCGAGTGCAGCTCTGGAACATTACACAGGATGTAAATCAGGATCAGTACAGGATCAGTAATGTAATGTATGTACACAGTGACTGCATCAGCAGAATAGCGAGTGCAGCTCTGGAACATTACACAGGATGTAAATCAGGATAAGTACAGGATCAGTAATGTAATGTATGTACACAGTGACTGCATCAGCAGAATAGCGAGTGCAGCTCTGGAACATTACACAGGATGTAAATCAGGATCAGTACAGGATCAGTAATGTAGTGTATGTACACAGTGACTGCACCAGCAGAATAGTGAGTGCAGCTCTGGGGTATAATACAGGATGTAACTCAGGACCAGTACAGGATAAGTAATGTAATGTATATACACAGTGACTGCATCAGCAGAATAGTGTGTGCAGCTCTGGGACATTACACAGGATGAAACTCAGGATCAGTACAGGATAAGTAATGTAATGTATGTACACAGTGACTGCATCAGCAGAATAGCGAGTGCAGCTCTGGAACATTACACAGGATGTAAATCAGGATCAGTACAGGATCAGTAATGTAATGTATGTACACAGTGACTGCATCAGCAGAATAGCGAGTGCAGCTCTGGAACATTACACAGGATGTAAATCAGGATAAGTACAGGATCAGTAATGTAATGTATGTACACAGTGACTGCATCAGCAGAATAGCGAGTGCAGCTCTGGAACATTACACAGGATGTAAATCAGGATCAGTACAGGATCAGTAATGTAGTGTATGTACACAGTGACTGCACCAGCAGAATAGTGAGTGCAGCTCTGGGGTATAATACAGGATGTAACTCAGGACCAGTACAGGATAAGTAATGTAATGTATATACACAGTGACTGCATCAGCAGAATAGTGTGTGCAGCTCTGGGGTATAATACAGGATGTAACTCAGGATCAGTACAGGATAAGTAATGTAATGTATGTACACAGTGACTGCACCAGCAGAATAGTGAGTGCAGCTCTGGGGTATAATACAGGATGTAACTCAGGACCAGTACAGGATAAGTAATGTAATGTATGTACACAGTGACTGCACCAGCAGAATAGTGTGTGCAGCTCTGGGGTATAATACAGGATGTAACTCAGGATCAGTACAGGATAAGTAATGTAATGTGTTTACACAGTGACTGTACCAGCAGAACAGTGAGTGCAGCTCTGGAACATTACACAGGAGGTAACTCAGGATCAGTACAGGATAAGTAATGTAATATATGTACACATTGACTCCACCAGCAGAATAGTGAGTGCAGCTCTGGGGTATACTACAGGATGTAACTCAGGATCAGTACAGGATAAGTAATGTAATGTATGTACACTGTGACTACCCCTGCAGAATAGTGAGTGCAGCTCTGGAGTATAATACAGAATGTAACTCAGGATAATTACAGGATAACACCAGGTTGCTCAGTGCATTTTTGTGGACGTATAAGCCTGATTTGTTCTTTTTAATTCATTTAAAGGGATTACCTAATCAGAGCACCACATGAAGACCCCCCCTCCAGGCCCGCCCCAAGGCACAAGCATATCATTGACTCAAAACTGAAAATAAAGTTTAAAAATCAATCACAAGATGGAATTTAATCAACCAAGGTATCATTTTATGCAGTATAAAGTTACCGATCTGACACTGCCTGTAGGTTACTGTGCACTATCCTGCTGACAGGTTCCCTCTAATCAGATTTACATAGTTCTGCGAATTCACATATACAGTGTCTGCAATAAAATGGTGCCAGTGATCGCATTATGCGCACGTGCTGACTGCAGCTCCATTTCATTTACAACATCGTCAACATAGTAGTGCTCATGTGCCGCCCATCACCACTATCCCTATGGCCAGCTCGTGCATGCGTGAGTCAACATCATGGAGATGGCCCCTATCACATCATACAGCACCACACACTCCTTCCCAGTAAAATGACGTCGAAGTGCTGTATGCACACGCTCTTCCCTCTGCGCCATATTATATGTATATATATATATATATATATATGCTGTTCCAATTTTTCCATATATATATATATATATATATATATATATACAGTGAGGCAAAAAAGTATTTAGTCAGTCAGCAATAGTGCAAGCTCCACCACTTAAAAAGATGAGAGGCGTCTGTAATTTACATCATAGGTAGACCTCAACTGTGGGAGACAAACTGAGAAAAAAAAATCCAGAAAATCACATTGTCTGTTTTTTTAACATTTTATTTGCATATTATGGTGGAAAATAAGTATTTGGTCAGAAACAAAATTTCATCTCAATACTTTGTAATATATCCTTTGTTGGCAATGACAGAGGTCAAACGTTTTCTGTAAGTCTTCACAAGGTTGCCACACACTGTTGTTGGTATGTTGGCCCATTCCTCCATGCAGATCTCCTCTAGAGCAGTGATGTTTTTGGCTTTTCGCTTGGCAACACGGACTTTCAACTCCCTCCAAAGGTTTTCTATGGGGTTGAGATCTGGAGACTGGCTAGGCCACTCCAGGACCTTAAAATGCTTCTTACGAAGCCACTCCTTCGTTGCCCTGGCGGTGTGCTTTGGATCATTGTCATGTTGAAAGACCCAGCCACGTTTCATCTTCAATGCCCTTGCTGATGGAAGGAGGTTTGCACTCAAAATCTCACGATACATGGCCCCATTCATTCTTTCATGTACCCGGATCAGTCGTCCTGGCCCCTTTGCAGAGAAACAGCCCCAAAGCATGATGTTTCCACCACCATGCTTTACAGTAGGTATGGTGTTTGATGGATGCAACTCAGTATTCTTTTTCCTCCAAACACGACCAGTTGTGTTTCTACCAAACAGTTCCAGTTTGGTTTCATCAGACCATAGGACATTCTCCCAAAACTCCTCTGGATCATCCAAATGCTCTCTAGCAAACTTCAGACGGGCCCGGACATGTACTGGCTTAAGCAGTGGGACACGTCTGGCACTGCAGGATCTGAGTCCATGGTGGCGTAGTGTGTTACTTATGGTAGGCCTTGTTACATTGGTCCCAGCTCTCTGAAGTTCATTCACTAGGTCCCCCCGCGTGGTTCTGGGATTTTTGCTCACCGTTCTTGTGATCATTCTGACCCCACGGGGTGGGATTTTGCGTGGAGCCCCAGATCGAGGGAGATTATCAGTGGTCTTGTATGTCTTCCATTTTCTAATTATTGCTCCCACTGTTGATTTCTTCACTCCAAGCTGGTTGGCTATTGTAGATTCAGTCTTCCTAGCCTGGTGCAGGGCTACAATTTTGTTTCTGGTGTCCTTTGACAGCTCTTTGGTCTTCACCATAGTGGAGTTTGGAGTCAGACTGTTTGAGGGTGTGCACAGGTGTCTTTTTATGCTGATAACAAGTTTAAACAGGTGCCATTACTACAGGTAATGAGTGGAGGAAAGAGGAGACTCTTAAAGAAGAAGTTACAGGTCTGTGAGAGCCAGAAATCTTGATTGTTTGTTTCTGACCAAATACTTATTTTCCACCATAATATGCAAAAAAAATTATAAAAAAACAGACAATGTGATATTCTGGATTTTTTTTTCTCAGTTTGTCTCCCATAGTTGAGGTCTACCTATGATGTAAATTACAGACGCCTCTCATCTTTTTAAGTGGTGGAACTTGCACTATTGCTGACTGACTAAATACTTTTTTGCCCCACTGTATATATATAAATATATATATTATTATTATTATTATTATTTATATAGCACCATTGATTCCATGGTGCTGTACATGAGAGGGGGTTACATACAAGTTACAAATATCACATACAGTAAACAAACTAACAATGACGGACTGATACAGAGGGGCGAGGACCCTGCCCTTGCGGGCTTACATTCTACAGGATTATGGGGAAGGAGACGGTAGGTTGAGGGTTGCAGGAGCTCCGGTGTTGGTGAGGCGGTAGCTCCGGTGTTGGTGAGGCGGTAGCTCCGGTGTTGGTGAGGCGGTAGCTCTGGTGTTGGTGAGGCGGTAGCTTCGTTGGTGATGAGGCAGCAGCGGTGTCAGTGCAGGCTGTAGGCTTTCCTGAAGAGATGAGTTTTCAGGTTCCGTCTGAAGGATCCGACTGTGGTTGATAGTCGGACGTATTGGGGCAGAGAGTTCGTATATATATATGGAAAAATTGGAACAGCATGAAATATTACCTCAAATGTCATGCAGAGCTTTCCCAACCAGCAGGCCAATGGTTTCCAAAAATAGAGTAAAAAAAGGAAAACAGCACAAAAAAAGTATGAAAAAAAGTGGACTTTATTGCCCAAACCTGTAGGAAAAAGTGTGTGCCGTGGGGGAGACCACTTCATGTAACTACCATGATCTCAGCACGTCCACCTAACATCGTGTAGCTTCACATATGACATGACATCTCCATCTCCACCTAACGAGGTGCAGCTTCATAGATGCCATGACACTCCATGATCCCTGGTTCCACCGAACACAGTTATATATACACACACCTCATCTCTATTTATATGCCTGTGATGGCACAGACTTTTACCTTATGGAGACTAAAAAAAAAAAAAATCAAAAGTGACCTGCTGACAAATTCACCCACCCCGCTAACAAGTTGACCCACCCCTGCTGAGAAAATGACCCTCCCCTGCTGAGAAAATGACCGCCCCTGCTGAATATTTAGGAGAAATTCGTTGAGAAGTCGGTTGTTTTTCCCACCAGCTCATTTGCATATATTTATGAACAAGCGCTGTGATTGGCTGGCGGTAGAATGCTGCATCTCCAACAGTCTCAGAGAAGAGAACGCCACTTAGTGATGGGCATAGACATGGGGTTGTGGGTTCAATGCCCACACCTGTCACCTGAACGAGTATCACGAGCTTGAAACAAACTTGTTTATCCACAATTTTGGAAAGTGCCAGTGCCACACAATGGTAAGAAATATATGTAGAACAAAACAAGTGTAAGTGCAATCATTTTATGTAAGAAATATTTCATTTCCTGGAACAATTTAAAGTGCGCCAACACGTTCGGTCATGTGTATATATACATATCTATAATATAACCGGAGATGTGTCCTTTTGTCAGAAGCCTCTGGCGCCACAGTCAGCGCATGCGCATACAGCACTATTGTGATGGTGTGATATGCTATGTGGGTATTATTTTGTGTATATTTATATTTTACTGATTATCATGGTGTTCTCTTGTAGTATGAGTTATTTGCCAATTGATGAATTGCTGTTATTTGCCATCTGATAGCTGCCCCCACATTCCTGTACTGTTATTTCTCCACAGGGTCAGTGATATACCTGTTTGCTAATAAGCTAATGAAATATTGAACTAGCTTGTTGAAACAATGACCCCCTGTAGTGCCTTAATCCATGAGGCACATTTGTCAGGTGTGGGAGGCCTGAAAACCACCCCAACCTGTCTGACTACTTCTGGACATAAGGAGAGGACAGGAGCTGGGGGGGAAGTCAGTCCTGTGTGGAACCATGATGTGAAGAGCAAGTCAGAGAGAAAGAAGAGTATATGGACTATGTGATCCTCTGTCTGCTGGATTGTTGGACTTTTATTCTGTAACTGAACTGCAATCGTGTTCTGGAATATTTTATCCTTTGTGTGGTGGATCGTATATGGACCTTTCGTACTTTTGCCTAAATAAGGGTCTTGGGATTGTTCACTCTTCGCTGGCTCTGTTGATTGTGTGGTACCGGAGAAGGAACCTGTGACAACTGGTGGCAAGCAGCGGGATCAACAGAGCGTAACCTAATGGAGAACCACCCACAGAGTGAGTACAGAAATTGGACTGTATCCAGTTTACAGGAGAGAGCCAGAGACTTGGGCCTGAACTACCAGGGACTGACTAAAGAGGCCTTAATTTATCTACTGGTGGGTGCTAGCCAGACCACGTACTCCCATATGTCTGAAGGACGAGCACTGGAGATGAGGACCCCCACCCCAAAAAGTCTGTGGGTGGTGTGGTACGAAGAAGAGATGGCGGTTCTGGGCCCAGGCGTCTCTCTGGAGCACTAGGAGGAAGCTGCCCGCCGGGCACAGCGGAGACAAGAAGCAATGGAGCTTGAAAGAGGGAGTAACGCAATGTGGAATGTAAACCCAACGATCCGGGAGCCTGTACGGATCACACGGACAGACTTTAAGTCATTTGATGAGGCTTCCGGAGATGGAGGGGTACTTCAAGGACTTTGAGCAGCAGTGTGCTGTGATGAAGGTGCTCCATTCTGGTAGCCTGGCGGAGGCTTACCGAACCATTGACTCCCAGCAGAACCAGGATTATAACATTGTAAAACGGACTATCCTGGATTACCATGCTATCACCCCAGACTCCTATAGGGCCAATATCCGAGACCTCCCATGCACCACGAGGGGATCATTTAGGATGTATGCACATAAGATGTCCCAGGCATGTCGGAGATGGCTGGAAGAAGAAAATGCGTTTACTGTGGAAGATGTTATACAGGCGTTCCTTATAGAACAATTTCTTGCCAAGTGCCCGCAGAGGTACAGGAATGGGTCCGGGAGCGCACGCCGTGCACTGTGGATAGAGCTGCAGCCCTGGCCGATGAAGCCCTTACTGTCCGACCGCAATGGAGGAGGCTTCTGGACAATGAACCACGGCCTTCTCCTGCGCCCCGTCCCCCTCTGATTATATCTGCCCTTCCACACAGCCGCAGGACGATTACAATCACAGCTCACAATCCTGGGCCCCACAGTTCCAACGACGACCTGGGGGTATCACAGAGAGGAGATATTACGGGTGTGGGCAACCTGGACATTTGCAGTCTGGCTGTCCCTCAAGGATTCGGAGGGAGCCCCACGCAGCCCCACCTCCTCCAGTGCATTTTGTGCACTCCATTTAGCCTGAGGAAGAGCTACCACCACCCCCACCAGAGTAGACCACCGACCACGGCACCATAGATACCCCTGCTGGAGTGTACGGACTCTGGCCTTTGTCCATCAGAAATACAGAGCAAGGCTTTGCCACCTGCAGGATGTCTTAATTGATGGATACAAAGTGTCGGGATTTAGAGACACGGGGGCATTCCTGACTATCGCTGACCCCCGTGTGGTTCGACCCGAGGCAATTCACCAGGGTCCGGGAATTCCCATTGTCCTGGCAGGGGGTGTCCGCAAGTATATACAGCGAGCTTTGGTACGTTTGGATTAAGGTTTTGGAGAAAAACTGTGTTGGATTGGAGTTATGGGAGGACTTCCTGCAGATATCCTCCTTGGAAACGACATTGGGGAGTTACAACGTCCTTTTGTGGGAGCAGAAGGTCCATGGGCCTCTCATTCTTCTGAAAGAACAATTGGAGGGAGATATCGCAAATACCGGAATACCCATCATTCCCTACGTTCTAGAGTTCAGACACTGTCTCGCCCAGCTAGCTACTTTGGCTAATGAACATCAGCGAATGGCCCAGTCCAGACAAAAAACCTGGTATGACCGTAAATCCAGGACCCGGGAATTTATGAATAAGTGCTCATGATTATTGCAACCGCTGCCACTGTACAAGGAACTATAAACAGTGGAGCAAAGTGGACTAAAGTGAGCAGGCCAGAGGTCTGTGTAGACCTCATAGCGTACTCACTTATTATGAGGGGGGAGAAATTGTGATGGTGTGATATTTGGTATGAGTTATTTGTCAATTGATGAATTGCTGTTATTTGCCATCTGATATCAGCCCCCACATTCCTGTACAGTTATTTCTCCACAGGGTCAGTGAATAAACCTGTTTGCTAATATGCTAATGACATATTGAACTAGCTTGTTGAAACAATGACCCCCTGTAGTGCCTTAATCCACCAGGCACCTTTGTCAGGTGTGGGAGGCCTGAAAACCACACCAACCTGTCTGACTACTTCTGGACATAAGGAGAGGACAGGAGCTGGGGGGGGGGGGGGGGGGGGGTAGTCAGTCCTGTGTGGAACCATGATGTGAAGAGCAAGTCAGAGAGAAAGAAGAGTATGTGGACTGTTATGATACGGTGGTCTAGAAGCAACATGGAACGAGCTCTGAAGGAAGTGGTAACTGTACTGACCGCAGTCCCTAAGCTCAACACAACACTAGAAGTAGCCGTGGAATGCTCCTAACTCTCCCTAGGCATCTCGTCACAGCCTAAGAGCTAACTACGCCTAAAGAAAGAAGCAGGAAAACTATCTTGCCTCAGAGAAAATCCCCAAAGGATAGATTAGCCCCCCACAAATAATGACTGTGAGTGGAGAGGGAAAAGACATACACAGAATGAAACCAGGATGAGCACAGGAGGCCAGTCTAGCTAAATAGATAGGACAGGATGGAATACTGTGCGGTCAGTATAAAACACTACAAAAATCCACGCAGAGTTTACAAAAAATCTCCACACCTGACTAAAGGTGTGGAGGGCAAATCTGCCTCCCAGAGCTTCCAGCAAGACATAATTAATTCACACTGATAAGCTGGACAAACATAGAAAGCACAGAATGGATAAGTCCACAATCTATGGACAGAAAAGAGCAAGCAAAAACTTAGCTTAGCTGAACTGGTCAGGATAACAGGGAACTCCAAAGAGATGTGAATCCAACCAGGAACCATTTACAAGTGGCACTGGCTGAAGAAAGAGCCAGACCTAAATAGCCGAGCAGAAGAGACGATAAGTGGAGGCAGCTGATGACAGCTAACTCCAAGAAGCAGCCATACCACTAGAAACCACAAGAGGGAGCCCAAGAGCAGAACTCACAAAAGTGCCACTTACAACCACCGGAGGGAGCCCAAGAGCGGAATTCACAACAGTGGACTATGTGATCCTCTGTCTGCTGGATTGTTGGACTTTTATTCTGTAACTGAACTGCATTCGTGTTCTGGAATATTGTATCCTTTGTGTGGTGGATCGTATATGTACCTTTCGTACTTTTGCCTAAATAATGGTCTTGGGATTGTTCACTCTTCGCTGGCTCTGCTGATTGTGTGGTACCAGAGAAGGAACTTGTGACAACTATGACGCCATTTTAATGGAGAGGCGCGGTCTGATGTTAACGGGGCCATCTCCATTATATTGACTGTGGCAGCGGCTTCACCGGTGGGGATGAGGACACCGGGGTCTGCTGCGCTGCTGGTGAGACACCAGGACTGTGGGTACTGCACCTCCCAGCCGCCAGTCACCTTTCAGACCAGACAGGACAAGCACCAAGGATGAAAGTGTAAATGGTGTGCGAATTCATATAGTGTCTTCAATAAAATGGCTCCGGAGATTGCGGTATGCGCACACACTGACTCCGGCCCCATTATATGAAAAAAATGTACTACAAAATTAAAGGGAACCTGTCACCAGAAATAATGTTCTAAACCTGCAGATATGCGGTTAGTCTGCAGGTTAATAGCGTTATTATGCTGCTCGGTGACTGCACTGACAGCAGGCCTCAATGTAGAGCCAGTGTCAGTCAGGGCCGGGGGCCGCTGTATATTCAGAGCAGTGACAGAAGCTGCGGCACCCCCGCCTCCATGACTCAAACCGAATGCTGGGGGGGTGAATAAAGTTAATTCGATGGTGCAATTTATTTGACAGTTGAATAAAATGGCGCATCAGTCAGCGCATACCGTGTCTATTGCCTGCGCGTGCGCACTGTTGACAATGTTATATCCAAAAGAAGGGAAGTGCACAACCCAAGATAAAATAAAAACTTTTTCTAATATAAGTCAAATAAAAACAGATTCTAGAGAAAAAATATGTACATAATACAGCAGGAAGGGTGAAGAACCCTAAGCAGAGTGACGTCCAAGCAGCCAATTAAAAATCAAGTGAAGCAGATAAATACACACATTTTATAAAAAAAAATATATATATATTGTGACCGAATGCTGTGAATGATTTTATAATGTCAACCCAGTGGAAAGATTACTTTTAACACAGATACAGTGTATACAGAAGCATATAGATATATGAGTGTGTTGGCAGCACACTATTGCGAAGTCTATGTGAATACGTGTTGAGTGTGAACTCATACACAACCCGGGTAGTAAGTTTTAAAATATTATATTGCACATGGAAAGATAAGAGACAGATATGCCCAACAAAGTAAATATATTAAGGTGCAAGTGCTTGAAAGTGCATAGAGACCATTGTAACAACAGATTCACAGCAAAGGGGTTACCAAAAGAAGTGCTGCCAGTACCTGTGAAAATGAAGGCGCTTAGGAGGGAAAAACCCCGACGCGCGTTTCGCTATCTCTTCTTCCTGGGGGGCCGTAGATGTGAACGGATAGTAGTGCTGGCTTTTTAAATGCTGTGGGAGGTATGGCGTTCGCGTCAGCCCTGCATGGAGCTGGAAGCGGCGGATCCGGCGTCCCACGTCATCAGTCCCCGCCCACCTCTGACGTGTCAGTAGTGACGCGACGGGTTACCATGGCAACCCAGTCCAGCCGGCAGATACGAGCGCACATTGCTAGCAATGACACGTAGGACATGATGGGAAATCTGATACTGCGCAAAGGGTAAGACACAATGTGTAATGACGAAAAAGAAGGCGCCGGTAGTGAAAATATAAGAGGGAACCAGTAATGAGGATGAAAGTTGTGGAATATATCTAAAAAAAGGGGGGGGAGTGTGGAGACTATAAATGCAGTGTCACAAGTATGGATAAACACAAGGGTATGTAACAATTTATATAAGTGACAATTAGCTAAAAATTCCCCCAAAAATCATGATATGAGATGGGGCAAACCTAGCGCAAAGAAAAATAAAAAAAAAGTGAAAAATAACTATGTAAAAAACTTGTAAATCTATTTTTATATAAAGAAAACACATAAAGTGTAATGAATGGAAACGGAGGCACATATGTAGAAGTTCACATTCGTGTTTAAGTTTGATGTGGAACCACTAGACCACAGTCCGGGGGGCTCCGAAGGGAGCGTTACTGCGTGTGCCCCAGACACCCGTAGTAAGTCCCCTCGAACAGGGACAGAATGGAATGGCTGGAGGACACGGGTGCTACTTTCAGTTAGACCCCTGTTGTGAATTCGGTTCTTGGGCTCCCTCCGGTGGTTGTAAATGGCAGTTTTGTGAATTCTGCCCTTGGGCTCCCTCTGGTGGTTTTGAGTGGAACTGCTGCTCCTTGGGTTTAGCTTTGCAGCTGCTTTCACTAATCGTCTCTCCTGGCTCTGCTATTTAACCTGGCTCTAGTCTTCAGCCTATGCCACTTGTCAATGTTCTCTGGCTGGATTCACATCTCTGCTTGGATTCTCCTGGTTTCCTGACCAGTTCTGCAAAGATAAGTTCTGGCTTTGCTCATTTCAGTCCACATGTTGTAGACTTATTGTTCTGTGCATTCTATTTTTGTCCAGCTTGTCATTATTGATTTTTTTCTGTTAGCTGGAAGCTCTGGGAAGCAGATTTACCCTCCACACCTTTAGTCAGGTGTGGAGATTTTGTAAACTCTGTGTGGATTGTTTTGTAGTTTTTATACTGACCGCACAGTATCCTTTCCTGTCCTATCTATCAAGCTAGACTGGCCTCCTATGCTAAAATCTGATTTAATCTCTGCGTATGTTATTTTCCCCTCCTCTCACCGTCAATATTTGTGGGGGGCTATCTTTCCTTTGGGGATTTTCTCTGAGGCAAGATAGGTTTCCTGTTATCATCTTTAGGGGAAGTTAGATCTTAGGCTGTGCCGAGGGGTCTAGGGAGCGTCAGGTACCCCCCACGGCTATTTCTAGTTGCGCTGCTAGGTTCAGGGTCTGTGGTCAGTACAAATACCACCTCCTTCAGAGCTTGTCTCATGTTGTTCCTAAACCACCAGATCATAACAGACCCCGTACTCGTGGCGGCTGTCCCAGCGGAACAGACGGACCAGCAAGGTTAGCGGGTACTGCAGAGCTGACTGGAGGATACCGGGTGTAGAAGCTGGCACCGAGGGTACTGGCGTGGTCCGGAAGTGAGGCTGGTGGACTGGCAGGACTAGACGGGTCCAGTGTAGATACTGCGGATGCAGTCCTGCATAACCGGGTAACTGGTAGCAGAAGATCTGTGGAGACAGACAGAATAAGCGAAGTTCCTTGCAGATACTTCAGAAACAGAAGCGCAAGATACAGGAACCGGAAGTTAGCAACAGTAGATACTTGTTGCTCCGTCACCCTCCCTATGGAGGAAGGGCCAGGAATAATAGCTAAACACACGCCATTGGTTAGAGGCAACATTTGGAAAATGCACACTGTCTCTTTAAGAGACCGGGAGTGACCGCGCGTGCGGCCTAAGTACCCTGCCAGGGAACCTGCTGGCCGCACGCCAGGAAGCAGGAGAGGAAGGAGGGGTGGGGGCCGTGTCCAGACGTGAAGCCAGCACAGAGCGAGAGTCCTGACGGAGACCCCCTGGAGGTACAGTAAACAGACCGGGTGTAACAGTATCCCCCTCTTTACACCCCCTCTTTTTCAAGCCTGCGTAGAATTCTTTCAGAAGAAGAGGAGCACGGATATTCTCCCTAGGCTCCCTTGACCTCTCCTCAGGACCGAAGCCCCTCCAATCCACCAAAAAATAGCTCTTACCCCTTATCTTTTTAGTGGCCAAGATATTCTGTACCTCAAAAACATCCTCCTCACTGACGGGATCCGGAGTGGAACCAGGATCTTTAAAAAATGGACTCAAAAGTACGGGTTTGAGGAGGGAAACATGAAAAGAATTAAGGACTCGTAAGGAAGCCGGTAGTTTCAATTTGTACGAGACTGCATTCATCTGTTTCAGGACTTCAAATGGACCGATGAAGCGGGGACCCAGTTTGTAATAGGGCATCTTCAGACGGATATACTTGGAGGAGAGCCATACCTTATCCCCTGGCCGGAAGGAAGGAGCCTCCAGACGTCTTTTGTCCGCATGCGTCTTCATACGTAGAGAAGCTCTCTCTAAGGCAACCTTGGTGTCGCTCCATACTTTCGAGAATTCCTCCGTACAGGTATCAGCTGCAGGAACGCTAGAAGGCCCAGAGACGGGAAGCGGAATGCTGGGTTGGAGCCCAAACACAATCTGAAAGGGAGATTTACCAGAAGACTCACTTACTTGATTGTTATACGAGAATTCTGCCCAAGGCAGCAACTTGATCCAGTCATCATGATGTACATTGAAGAAGTGATGCCAGAATCCTGTCAGAATTTGATTGGTCCTCTCTACTTGCCCATTGGATTGCGGGTGATATGCGGAAAAGAAGTCCAGCCCCACTTGTACAGACTTAAAAAGTGCTCTCCAGAATTTGGAGGTGAACTGGAAACCCCTGTCGGACACGATGTGGAGAGGAAACCCGTGAAGACGGAAGATATGTTGAATGAAATGATCATCGAGCTCTGAAGCAGACGGGAGACCAGGTAACGGAACAAAATGTGCCATCTTCGAAAAACGATCCACCACAACCCAGATGACTGAACAGCCAGAGGAGACGGGGAGATCAGTAATAAAGTCCATTGCGATGTGCTGCCAGGGTACTGAAGGAACAAACAGAGGTAATAACCGCCCGGAGGGCAAACGCTTATCAGTCTTGTTGCGAGCACACGAAGGACAGGCAGCAACATACTCCTGAACATCTTTGCCCATGGTAGGCCACCAGTAGTAACGGGAGGTGAGTTGCAGAGTCTTCCTTTGTCCGGCATGACCTGCCAATTTAGAAGAGTGACCCCACCGAAGAACTCGTTTCCGATCTGAAGTAGATACAAAAGTTTTACCTGGAGGGAGTCGAGCAAGATTAACTGTGGCCACTGATACAAATCTGGACGGTTCAATGATGTGGTGCGGTCCTTCCACAAAATCGGGAGGCAAAAATGCTCTGGAAAGTGCATCGGCTTTAATGTTCTTATCAGCTGGTCGGAAATGAAGAACAAAATTAAATCGAGCAAAAAACAAGGCCCACCGGGCTTGACGAGGATTCAGTCTCTGAGCAGATTGAAGATAAGCAAGATTCTTATGATCTGTGTAAATGATAACCTGATGAGCAGCACCCTCAAGAAGATGACGCCACTCCTGCAGAGCTAACTTGATAGCCAATAATTCACGATCTCCTACGAAGTAATTCCTTTCTGAAACAGAAAAGACTTTTGAGAAAAAACCACAGGTGACCATCCGGCCGGACGACAACTTCTGGGTGAGAACTGCGCCAGCACCTATGGAGGAAGCGTCTACCTCAAGCAAAAATTGTTTTTTGGAATCCGGTCGATGAAGTACGGGTGCGGAGGAGAAGGCCTGCTTTAAGGAAGTAAAAGCCTCCTCAGCCTCAGGTGTCCATTCCTTGGTATTTGCGCCTTTCCGGGTCAAGGCCGAAATTGGTTCCACTCGAGTGGAAAAATTTGGAATGAACAAACGGTAATAGTTGGCGAACCCCAGGAACCGTTGTATCACCTTCAAACCACATGGGTGAGGCCACTTTAGAATGGCGGATACCTTCTCTGGATCCATTTTTAAACCTGTAGACGAGACAATATAACCAAGGAAAAGCAGAGAGGGTTGCTCAAAGAGACATTTTTCAATTTTAGCATAAAGTCTGTTCTCCCTGAGTCTTTGTAAAACCATACGTACTTGTCTCCGGTGGGAAGCTAAATCAGCGGAGAAGATCAGAATGTCGTCCAGGTAAACAACAACACAAGAATAAAGCAGATCTCTGAAAATGTCATTTACAAATTCCTGAAACACTGCTGGTGCATTACTTAGCCCAAATGGCATTACCAGGTATTCGTAGTGTCCATCCCGGGTGTTAAAAGCGGTCTTCCATTCGTCTCCCTTACGAATGCGTATTAGATTGTAAGCCCCTCTGAGATCCAGTTTGGTGAAAATCTTAGACCCCCTAAGACGATCAAACAATTCTGAAATTAATGGCAACGGATACCTGTTCTTTACCGTAATCTGGTTCAGACCCCTATAATCGATACAGGGTCATAGAGATCCATTCTTTTTCTTCACGAAGAAGAATCCAGCTCCAGGCGAGGAAGACTTCCGGATGAATCCTCTCTCCAGGTTCTCCTGAATGTACTCAGACATAGACTGAATCTCTGCTTGAGAAAGAGAATAGATCCGTCCACGTGGAGGAGACGGTCCAGGAAGCAGACCTATGGGGCAATCATACGACCTGTGTGGAGGTAATCTCTCTGCCTCTTTTTTCCCAAAGACATCAGCGAAGCCCCAGTAAGGAGACGGCAAACTTGGCAAGGCTTTAGGTTGTACCGGAGGGAGAGCAGGACGAACCGGAATGATACATCGATCAAAGCAAGAATCTCCCCAGCGCAGGATCTCTCCCGTCCTCCAATTTAGAACAGGTTCATGCATCCGGAACCAGGGTAGACCTAGAAGCAAGGGGTGAGACTAATCTGGCAACACATAAAAACGGATACTTTCAGAATGGGTTAGACCTACCCGGAGTTCCAAAGGCACAGTCTGGAACCATATGGACTCCGACAGTGGTCTGCAATCCACAGATGTCACTTGCAACGGTTCCGATAAACGCTGTACTGGAATCTGATAACGATCCACTACCGCCTGCCGAATAAGGTTACCAACGGCACCAGAATCCAGGTAACAGAACTCTGAAAATCTTGTTTTGCCGAAGACCACAGAGACTGTTATCTGTAAAGCCGGAGAGGGATGATCCTTACCTAGGGTAGCCTCTCCTACAGACCCTAGGCACCGGAGTTTCCCGGTCTCTTAGGACAAGAGCGGATATAATGCTTGGCACTGCCACAGTAGAAACAACTCCCCCCCAGGCGACGCGCCTCCTGGCGACAGTTGACCAGATTTACACGGTCCACATCCATAGCCACAGGAGCGGGAGACAAAGTTGGAGAGTTCGCAGATTTAGGAGCACAAGCACCCTGGTGATTGGATTCTTTTTCACGTCTGATCTCGTTGGAGCGTTCCTGAAACCGTAGATCAACCTGGACTGCCAGAGAAATCAGGTCATCCAGAACAGTAGGCAAGTCACGTCCCGCCAACTCATCCTTAACTCGTCCAGAGAGTCCCTGCCAGAAGGTAGTCACCAATGCCTCATTGTTCCAAGAAAGTACAGACGAAAGAGTACGGAACTGCACCGCGTACTGAGCCACCGTAAGAGCCTCCTGTCGTAGTCGAAGAAGAGCAGAGGCTGTCGACGTAGTACGACCAGGTTCGTCAAAGGTCTTGCGAAATGCCTCTAGAAAAGACTGGAGATTAGTAACCAACGGGTCCACTAATATGACCTGGTGGTTAGGACAATAATGGACCTGGTGGTTAGGAGCACACGGAATGACCTGATAGTTACTAATAATACAGTACAAGCTCTGAGACGTGGGAACTCTGCTGACTGCAATCCCTAATCCTATCACACACACTAGAAATAGCCGTGGATTGCTCCTAACGCTCCCTATGCAACTCGTCACAGCCTAAGGAACTAGCTAGCCCTAAAGATAGAAAAATAAAGCCTACCTTGCCTCAGAGAAATTCCCCAAAGGAAAAGGCAGCCCCCCACATATAATGACTGTGAGTAAAGATGAAAATTACAAACACAGAGATGAAATAGATTTAGCAAAGTGAGGCCCGACTTACTGAACAGACAGAGGATAGGAAAGGTAACTTTGCGGTCAGCACAAAAACTACAAAAAGACCACGCAGAGGGCACAAAAAGACCCTCCGCACCGACTCACGGTGCGGAGGCGCTCCCTCTGCGTCCCAGAGCTTCCAGCAAGCAAGATAAAAATCAAAATAGCAAGCTGGACAGAAAAATAGCAAACAAAAGAAAAACAAGCAGGAACTTAGCTTCTGCTGGGAAGACAGGTCACAAGAACGATCCAGGAGCGAACTAGACCAATACTGGAACATTGACAGGTGGCATGGAGCAAAGATCTAGGTGGAGTTAAATAGAGCAGCCAGCTAACGAATTAACCTCGTCACCTGTGGAAGGAAACTCAGAAGCCGCAGCCCCACTCACAACCACCAGAGGAAGCCCATGGACAGAACCAGCCAAAGTACCATTCATGACCACAGGAGGGAGCTTGACAACAGAATTCACAACAGTACCCCCCCTTGAGGAGGGGTCACCGAACCCTCACCAGAGCCCCCAGGCCGACCAGGACGAGCCAAATGAAAGGCACGAACCAGATCGGCAGCATGAACATCAGAGGCAAAGACCCAGGAATTATCTTCCTGACCATAACCCTTCCACTTGACCAGGTACTGGAGTTTCCGTCTCGAAATACGAGAATCCAAAATCTTCACCACATACTCCAACTCCCCCTCAACCAACACCGGGGCAGGAGGTTCAACGGATGGAGCCACAGGTGCCACGTATCTCCGCAACAATGACCTATGGAATACATTATGGATGGCAAAAGAAGCTGGAAGGGTCAAACGAAATGACACAGGATTGAGAACCTCAGAAATCTTATACGGACCAATGAAACGAGGCTTAAACTTAGGAGAGGAAACCTTCATAGGAACATAACGAGACGACAACCAAACCAAATCCCCAACACGAAGTCGCCAGTGGTTAGCGAAACGTTGAGCCTTCTCCTGGGACAATGTCAAATTGTCCACCACATGAGTCCAAATCTGCTGCAACCTATCCACCACAGTATCTACACCAGGACAGTCCGAAGACTCAACCTGCCCTGAAGAGAAACGAGGATGGAAACCAGAATTGCAGAAAAACGGCGAAACCAAAGTAGCCGAGCTGGCCCGATTATTAAGGGCGAACTCAGCCAAAGGCAAAAAGGACACCCAATCATCCTGATCAGCAGAAACAAAGCATCTCAGATACGTTTCCAAAGTCTGATTAGTACGTTCGGTTTGGCCATTTGTCTGAGGATGGAAAGCCGAGGAAAAAGACAAATCAATGCCCATCCTAGCACAAAAGGATCGCCAAAACCTCGAAACAAACTGGGAACCTCTGTCCGAAACGATGTTCTCCGGAATGCCATGTAAACGAACCACATGCTGGAAAAACAATGGCACCAAATCAGAGGAGGAAGGCAATTTAGACAAGGGTACCAAATGGACCATCTTAGAGAAGCGATCACAAACCACCCAAATGACCGACATCTTTTGAGAGACAGGGAGATCCGAAATAAAATCCATAGAAATATGCGTCCAGGGCCTCTTCGGGACCGGCAAGGGCAAAAGCAACCCACTGGCACGAGAACAGCAGGGCTTAGCCCGAGCACAAGTCCCACAGGACTGCACAAAAGAACGCACATCCCGCGACAAAGACGGCCACCAAAAGGATCTAGCCACCAAATCTCTGGTACCAAAGATTCCAGGATGACCCGCCAACACCGAACAATGAACCTCAGAGATAACTCTACTAGTCCATTTATCAGGGACAAACAGTTTCTCCGCTGGGCAATGGTCAGGTCTATCAGCCTGAAATTTTTGCAGCACCCGCCGCAAATCAGGGGAGATGGCAGACAAAATTACCCCCTCTTTGAGAATAACCGCCGGCTCAGGAACACCCGGAGAGTCGGGCACAAAACTCCTTGACAGGGCATCAGCCTTCACATTCTTAGAGCCCGGAAGGTACGAAACCACAAAATCAAAACGGGAGAAAAATAGCGACCAACGAGCTTGTCTAGGATTCAACCGTTTGGCAGACTTGAGATAAGTCAAATTCTTGTGATCCGTCAAGACCACCACGCGATGCTCGGCTCCTTCAAGCCAATGATGCCACTCCTCGAATGCCCACTTCATGGCCAACAACTCTCGATTGCCAACATCATAATTGCGCTCAGCAGGCGAAAACTTTCTAGAAAAGAAGGCACATGGTTTCATCACCGAGCCATCAGAACTTCTTTGCGACAAAACAGCCCCTGCTCCAATCTCAGAAGCATCAACCTCGACCTGAAACGGGAGCGAAACATCTGGCTGGCACAACACAGGGGCAGAAGAAAAATGACGCTTCAACTCCTGAAAAGCTTCCACAGCCGCAGAATAGCAATTGACCACATCAGCACCCTTCTTGGTCAAATCAGTCAACGGTTTAGCAACACTAGAAAAATTACTGATGAAGCGACGATAAAAGTTAGCAAAGCCCAGGAACTTTTGCAGACTCTTCACAGATGTCGGCTGAGTCCAATCATAAATGGCCTGGACTTTAACAGGGTCCATCTCGATAGTAGAAGGGGAAAAAATTAAACCCCAAAATGAAACCTTCTGAACTCCAAAGAGACACTTTGACCCCTTCACAAACAAAGAATTAGCACGAAGGACCTGGAACACCATTCTGACCTGCTTCACGTGAGACTCCCAAGACCAAAATATCATCCAAATATACAATCAGGAATTTATCCAGGTACTCTCGGAAGATGTCATGCATAAAGGACTGAAATACTGATGGAGCATTGGAAAGCCCAAATGGCATAACCAGGTACTCAAAATGGCCCTCGGGCGTATTAAATACTGTTTTCCATTCATCGCCCTGTTTAATACGCACAAGATTATACGCACCACGAAGATCTATCTTGGTGAACCAACTAGCCCCCTTAATCTGAGCAAATAAATCAGACAGCAGCGGCAAAGGGTACTGAAATTTGACTGTGATCTTATTAAGAAGGCGGTAATCAATACAAGGTCTCAAAGAACCATCCTTCTTGGCCACAAAAAAGAACCCTGCTCCAAATGGTGACGACGACGGGCGAATATGACCCTTCTCCAAGGATTCCTTTATATAACTCCGCATAGCGGCGTGTTCTGGCACAGATAAATGTCGGCCCTTAGGAAACTTACTACCAGGAATCAAATTGATAGCACAATCGCAATCCCTATGAGGAGGTAAGGCACTGGATTTGGGCTCATCAAATACATCCTGGTAATCCGACAAAAACTCCGGGACTTCAGAAGGGGTGGATGACGAAATAGACAAAAATGGAACATCACCATGTACCCCCTGACAACCCCAGCTGTACACAGACATAGATTTCCAATCCAATACTGGATTATGGACCTGTAGCCATGGCAACCCCAAAACGACCACATCATGCAGATTATGCAACACCAAAAAGCGAATATCCTCCTGATGTGCAGGAGCCATGCACATGGTCAATTGGGTCCAGTACTGAGGCTTATTCTTGGCCAAAGGCGTAGCATCAATTCCTCTCAATGGAATAGGATACTGCAAGGGCTCCAAGAAAAAACCACAGCGCCTAGCAAACTCCAAGTCCATCAAATTCAGGGCAGCGCCTGAATCCACAAATGCCATAACAGAATAGGATGACAAAGAGCAAATCAGAGTAACGGACAAAAGAAATTTCGACTGTACCTACCAATGGTGGCAGACTTAGCGAAACGCTTAGTGCGCTTAGGACAATCGGAGATAGCATGAGTGGAATCACCACAGTAAAACACAGCCCATTCTGACGTCTGTGTTCTTGCCGTTCAGCTCTGGTCAAAGTCCTATCACATTGCATAGGCTCAGGTCTATGCTCAGATAATACCGCCAAATGGTGCACAGGTTTACGCTCACGCAAGCGTCGATCGATCTGAATGGCCAAAGACATAGACTCATTCAGACCAGCAGGCATGGGAAATCCCACCATGACATCCTTAACCCCTTCACGACATGCGCCGTACTAGTACTGCGCATGCCGTGAATCCCCCTTTGATGTGGGCACCGGCGGTGAGCCCACATCAAAGTCGCGACATGTCAGCTGTTTTGTACAGCTGACATGTGCGCGCAATAGCGGCGGGTGAAATCGCTATTCACCCGCCGCTATTAACCTGTTAAATGCCGCTGTCAAACACAGACAGCGGCATTTAACTACCGCATCCGGCCGGGCGGCCGGATATGACGTCATCGCCGACCCCCGTCACATGATCGGGGGTCGGCGATGCATCAGGAAGGTAACCATAGAGGTCCTTAAGACCTCTATGGTTACTGATGCAGGCCTGCTGTGAGCGCCCCCCTGTGGTCGGCGCTCACAGCACGCCTGCATTTCTGCTACATAGCAGCGATCTGATGATCGCTGCTATGTAGCAGTGCCGATCAGGCTATGCCAGCTTATAGCCTCCCATGGAGGCTATTGAAGCATGGCACAAGTAAAAAAAAAATGTTTTTAAAAATATGAAAAAAATATAAAAAATATAAGTTTAAATCACCCCCCTTTTGCCCTGTCCTAAATAAAACAATAAAAAAAAACCAAACCTACACGTATTTGGTATCGCCGTGTTCAGAATCGCCCGATCTATCAATTAAAAAATTACGTTTTTTTGGTCGCCGCGACATTGCATTAAAATGCAATAACGGGCGATCAAAAAAACGTATCTGCGCAAAAATGGTATCATTAAAAACATCAGCTCGGCACGCAAAAAACAAGCCCCACCCGACCCCAGATCACAAAAAATGGAGACGCTACGGGTATCGGAAAATGGCACTTTTTTTGTTTTGTTTTTTTAGCAAAGTTTGGAATTTTTTTTCACCACTTAGATAAAAAATAACCTAGTCATGTTGGGTGTCTATGAACTCGTAATGACCTAGAGAATCATAATGGCAGGTTAGTTTTAGCATTTAGTGAACCTAGCAAAAAAGCCAAACAAAAAACACGTGTGGGATTGCACTTTTTTTGCAATTTCACTGCACTTGGAATTTTTTTCCCGTTTTCTAGTAAAAGACATGGTAAAACCAATGGTGTCGTTCAAAAGTACAACTTGTCCCGCAAAAAATAAGCCCTCACATGACCATATTGACGGAAAAATAAAAAAGTTATGGCTCAGGGAAGGAGGGAAGTGAAAAACGAAAACGCAAAAATGAAAAAGGGCCGCGACTTGAAGGGGTTAAGGGCTTCAGAGAGACCCTTTCTGAAAATTGCTGCCAGGGCACATTCATTCCACTGAGTGAGTACAGACCACTTCCTAAACTTCTGACAATATATGTCTACCTCATCCTGACCCTGACACAGAGCCAGCAAGATTTTCTCTGCCTGATCCACTGAATTTGGTTCATCCTAAAGCAATCCAAGCACCAGAAAAAAACGCATCAACATCACGCAATGCCGGATCTCCTGGCGCAAGGGAAAATGCCCAGTCTTGAGGGTCGCCACGTAACAAAGAAATAATGATTTTCACTTGTTGAACAGGGTCACCTGAGGAGCGAGGTTTCAAAGCAAGAAACAATTTACAATTATTTTTGAAATTCAGAAACTTAGATCTATCCCCAAAAAAACAAATCAGGAATAGGAATCCTAGGCTCTAACATCGGATTCTGAACCACAAAATCTTGAATGTTTTGTACCCTTGCAGTGAGATTATCCATACAAGAGGACAGACCTTGAATGTCCATATCTACACCTGTATCCTGAACCACCCAGAGGTAAAGGGGAAAAGAGAGACAAAACACGCTGCAAAGAAAAAAATGGTCTCTGAACTTCTCTTATCCCTCTATTGAGATGCATTAATACTTTGGGCCACCTGTACTGTTATGACCTGGTGGTTAGGACATTAATGGACCTGGTGGTTAGGAGCACACGGAATGACCTGATAGTTACTAATAATACAGTACAAGCTCTGAGACGTGGGAACTCTGCTGACCGCAATCCCTAATCCTATCACACACACTAGAAATAGCCGTGGATTGCTCCTAACGCTCCCTATGCAACTCGTCACAGCCTAAGGAACTAGCTAGCCCTAAAGATAGAAAAATAAAGCCTACCTTGCCTCAGAGAAATTCCCCAAAGGAAAAGGCAGCCCCCCACATATAATGACTGTGAGTAAAGATGAAAATTACAAACACAGAGATGAAATAGATTTAGCAAAGTGAGGCCCGACTTACTGAACAGACAGAGGATAGGAAAGGTAACTTTGCGGTCAGCACAAAAACTACAAAAAGACCACGCAGAGGGCGGAAAAAGACCCTCCGCACCGACTCACGGTGCGGAGGCGCTCCCTCTGCGTCCCAGAGCTTCCAGCAAGCAAGACAAAAATCCAAATAGCAAGCTGGACAGAAAAATAGCAAACAAAAGAAAAACAAGCAGGAACTTAGCTTCTGCTGGGAAGACAGGTCACAAGAACGATCCAGGAGCGAACTAGACCAATACTGGAACATTGACAGGTGGCATGGAGCAAAGATCTAGGTGGAGTTAAATAGAGCAGCCAGCTAACGAATTAACCTCGTCACCTGTGGAAGGAAACTCAGAAGCCGCAGCCCCACTCACAACCACCAGAGGAAGCCCATGGACAGAACCAGCCGAAGTACCATTCATGACCACAGGAGGGAGCTTGACAACAGAATTCACAACAGTCCACCCTCTCCCACAGCGGATTCATCCAGGCGAGCGCCTCTCCATCAAGGTGGGACATCATGAAGCCAACTTTGGCAGATCTGAAGCAAACCTATGCCCCAATAGTTCGAAGTGCAGGGTGCACTGATTTATGAACCCTCGACACAGAACGGGGTCGCCTCGGAAGCGGGTGGGAGCCGCTAAGCGAAAATCCTTACTTGCTGTGCAGTTTGATACCTGAACACAGGTGGCAGGAGTCGGTGCAATCGAAGAAGCCAGACTATCCAGGTGAGCAGATACATTGTGCAGGAAAGGCATGATCTTATCCTGTTGCTCCTTCAGCTGGGAGATCTCCTGACGTTACTCCATGACTGGTGATTTCTGGGATCCAGCGGGTTCCATGGCCGGAGCAATCTGTAACGAATGGAAACGGAGGCACAGATGTAGAAGTTCACATTCGTATTTATTAAAGTTTGATGTGGAACCATTAGACCACAGTCCGGGGGGCTCCGAAGGGGGCGTTACTGCGTGAGCCCCAGACACCTGTAGTAAGTCCCCCTTGAACAGGGACAGAATGGAATGCCTGGAGGACACGGGTGCTACCTTCAGTTAGACCCCGTACTCGTGGCGGCTGTCCCAGCGGAACAGACGGACCAGCAAGGTTAGAGGGTACTGCAGAGCCGACTGGAGGATACCGGGTGTAGAAGCTGGCACCGATGGTACTGGTGTGGTCCGGAAGTGAGGCTGGTGGACTGGCAGGACAAGACGGGTCCAGTATAGATACTGCGGATGCAGTCCTGCATAACCGGGTAACTGGTAGCAGAAGATCTGTGGAGACAGACAGAATAAGCGAAGTTCCTTGCAGATACTTCAGGAACAGAAGCGCAAGCTACAGGAACCGGAAGTTAGCAACAGTAGATACTTGTTGCTCCGGCGCCCTCCCTATGGAGGAAGGGCTAGAAATAATAGCTAAACACACGCCATTGGTTAGAGGCAACATTTGGAAAATGCACACTGTCTCTTTAAGAGACCGGGAATGACCGCGCCTGCGGCCTAAGAACCCTGCCAGGGAACCTGCTGGCTGCACACCAGGAAGCAGGAGAGGAAGGAGGGGTGGGGGCCATGTCCAGACAGCGTGAAGCCAGCACAGAGCGAGAGTCCTGATGGAGACCCCCTGGAGGTACAGTAAACAGACCGGGTGTAACATAAAGTGCACATAATGGAGATGCTGCAAAAGTCAGCAATTAAAAAATTACATGAAAAGATCACGTGCATGCAGTGCATAAAGCAAATATATCACAAGATCCAGCAATAAAAAATATACAGTGGGGCAAAAAAGTATTTAGTCAGTCAGCAATAATGCAAGTTCCACCACTTAAAAAGATGAGAGGTGTCTGTAATTTACATCATAGGTAGACCTCAACTATGGGAGACAAACTGAGAAAAAAAAATCCAGAAAATCACATTGTCTGTTTTCTTATCATTTTTTTTGCATATTATGGTGGAAAATAAGTATTTGGTCAGAAACAAACAATCAAGATTTCTGGCTCTCACAGACCTGTAACTTCTTCTTTAAGAGTCTCCTCTTTCCTCCACTCATTACCTGTAGTAATGGCACCTGTTTAAACTTGTTATCAGTATAAAAAGACACCTGTGCACACCCTCAAACAGTCTGACTCCAAACTCCACTATGGTGAAGACCAAAGAGCTGTCAAAGGACACCAGAAACAAAATTGTAGCCCTGCACCAGGCTGGGAAGACTGAATCTGCAATAGCCAACCAGCTTGGAGTGAAGAAATCAACAGTGGGAGCAATAATTAGAAAATGGAAGACATACAAGACCACTGATAATCTCCCTCGATCTGGGGCTCCACGCAAAATCCCACCCCGTGGGGTCAGAATGATCACAAAAACGGTGAGCAAAAATCCCAGAACCACGCGGGGGGACCTAGTGAATGAACTGCAGAGAGCTGGGACCAATGTAACAAGGCCTACCATAAGTAACACATTACGCCACCATGGACTCAGATCCTGCAGTGCCAGACGTGTCCCACTGCTTAAGCCAGTACATGTCCGGGCCCGTCTGAAGTTTGCTAGAGAGCATTTGGATGATCCAGAGGAGTTTTGGGAGAATGTCCTATGGTCTGATGAAACCAAACTGGAACTGTTTGGTAGAAACACAACTTGTCGTGTTTGGAGGAAAAAGAATACTGAGTTGCATCCATCAAACACCATACCTACTGTAAAGCATGGTGGTGGAAACATCATGCTTTGGGGCTGTTTCTCTGCAAATGGGCCAGAACGACTGATCCGGGTACATGAAAGAATGAATGGGGCCATGTACCGTGAGATTTTGAGTGCAAACCTCCTTCCATCAGCAAGGGCATTGAAGATGAAACGTGGCTGGGTCTTTCAACATGACAATGATCCAAAGCACACCGCCAGGGCAACGAAGGAGTGGCTTCGTAAGAAGCATTTCAAGGTCCTGGAGTGGCCTAGCCAGTCTCCAGATCTCAACCCTATAGAAAACCTTTGGAGGGAGTTGAAAGTCTGTGTTGCCAAGCGAAAAGCCAAAAACATCACTGCTCTAGAGGAGATCTGCATGGAGGAATGGGCCAACATACCAACAACAGTGTGTGGCAACCTTGTGAAGACTTACAGAAAACGTTTGACCTCTGTCATTGCCAACAAAGGATATATTACAAAGTATTGAGATGAAATTTTGTTTCTGACCAAATACTTATTTTCCACCATAATATGCAAATAAAATGTTAAAAAAACAGACAATGTGATTTTCTGGATTTTTTTTTCTCAGTTTGTCTCCCATAGTTGAGGTCTACCTATGATGTAAATTACAGACGCCTCTCATCTTTTTAAGTGGTGGAACTTGCACTATTGCTGACTGACTAAATACTTTTTTGCCCCACTGTACACTTAAGTGAAAAAAAAATAAAAAATATAAAATGAATAAAAAATGAGTCCTTAATGTTGACATGTAGTGGATAGGACATCATGCATCCTCTTTGTTGACACGCAGTTCCTTATTATCATAAGTGGGAAAAGAAGAATGTACGCACGAATCAGAACACATCAGGGTTTAAATTCAAGGAGCAAAATCTGAAAACAGAGAAAAGGGGAAATAAAGTACATGTACAGGGTCGGACTGGCCCACTGGAGAACCGGAGGATTCTCCGGTGGGCCCAGGCACTGACATCTGATGGCATATTGGCCAGCAGCTGCCTAGGGCCCCCACTGCTCCAGGGGCCCCCCAGCCAGTAGAGTCTTGCTTATAGTGGCACACCCAGCTGTTATGGGGCCCCTGAATCAAGGGGGGCCCTCCTGGTGCCAGAGAGCAGCAGCTGGACAGGAGCCTGTCCCCGCTGCTAAAGAGAAATGAATATTCACGCTTCCCCATGCCCCCATGGGCGTGGAGAGGCGTGAATACCATTTCACTTTAATGGTGGGCAGCGTTAGCCGCAGGCTGAGGCTAACACTGCCTGCCGCTGCTGCTGAATGGGGGGCCCCGAAGGTGGGCCCCTAACGGGCAGCAATCCTTGATTGCGATCCCTGACGCTTGGGACCAGAGCAGAGCTGCAGGGATCCACGCCGTCCTCCTTCCTGCCCGGAACTTCCTGTATGACTCAGCATGGCTGGATGACGTCATCATTCAGCGCGGCTGTGTCAGAGAGAAAGTTGCCGGGATGTGCTGCGGCTACTGGGAACGTGCGGAGAGGTGAGTGGGTGCTGTGTGTGTGTACCTGCGTGTGTGTGTGCCTGCGTGTGTGTGCCTGCGTGTGTGTGTCTCTGCCTGCGTGTGTGTGCCTGCGTGTGTGCGGCTGTTTCTGTGTCTGTGTGTGTGTCTCTGCCTGCCTGCGTGTGTGTCCCTGCCTGCAGCTGTGTTTGGGGGGAGGCAATGATGATGGTGAAGGAGGCAATGATGATGGTGGTGCGGGCAATGATGATGGTGGTGGGGCAATGATGATGATGATGCTGGAGGCAATGATTATGGTGGTGGGGCAATGATGATGATGGTGGTGGGGGCAATGATGATGATGGTGGTGGGGGAGGCAATGATGATGATGGTGGGGAAGCAATGATGGTGGTAGTGGAGGCAATGATTGTGGTGGTGGGGGAGGCAGTGATGATGATGATGGTGGTGGGGGAAGCAATGATGGTGGTGGGGAAGAAAGCAATGATGGTTGTGGTGTAAAGGACAATGGTGGTGGGGAAGAGGCAATGATGGAAGTGGTAATGAGTACAATGGTGGAGGGGGAGAACAATGGTGATGGTGGAGGGGGCTGCATTATACCCTTTCAGGGGGCTGCATTATACCCTATGAGGGGGCTACATTATAATTCTGTGGGGGGCTGCATTATATTCTGTGGGATGCTACATTATATTCTATGAGGGGGCTACATTATATTTTATGAGGGGTTTACCCCAACCCCTGCTACATAATTAAGACGTGTACTACCTTATATTATACCCTGATATTAGCGTCTTTTACAACACAATTGGTGGTCTTGTATTTATTTCTATGTAGCTACACAGTGGGCCCCAAGAATGATTTTCTCTGATGGACCCAAGGTGCTCCAGTCCGACACTGTACATGTAGATAAAAACATGTGAAAAAACAAGTAAAACTGAAGAGTATCTCACTAAAAAACATTTTTAAAATAGTCCATTAGGATCAAGGCACTACCAGATCCAAAATATTTTTAAAGAAAGGGAGCAAAACTAATGACTTCATTTAGTCCATTAGATTGAAGTGAATCAATTTTTGAGATCCTTCTAGTCTCCAACTGGGCCAATTTGGTCTTAATACATCCACCTCTTGAGTACTTCAGAATTCGATCAATGCCGATCACTCTGAGCAGGTTTGGATTAGAGACATGGGCTGTTTTAAAATTGCGAGGTATCGGTTTCAGTAGTGTAAAATCCATCACATCATGGGCATTTTATTATATCGTGAACATGCTCCCTGGTTTGCATCTTCAGTTGTCGCATGGTCATCCCTATGTATACCAAATGACAGGGACAGGAGGCGTAATAGATAACATGGTCAGTAACACATGTAATATTGTGGGTGATGTTAAAAATTCTGTCTCCATTGGTGGATTTAAAGTTCACAGCCTTATCCATGTTGGTACATGCTAGGCAGTTTTTACAAGGAAAAAAGCCCCATGTATGTCATTTGGAACAAGGTTATCCTGGAAAAACAGTTGATTCCTTCTGCTCAGGCAATGTTCCCCAACTCTGAGGGCTGGTTTTTCCAGCAGGACAATGTGCCATCAAGGTGTGGATTAACCCCTTTACCCCCAAGGGTGGTTTGCACGTTAATGACCGGGCCAATTTTTACAATTCTGACCACTGTCCCTTTATGAGGTTATAACTCTGGAACGCTTCAACGGATCCCAGTGATTCTGAGATTGTTTTCTTGTAACATATTGTACTTCATGATAGTGGTAAAATTTCTTCGATATAACTTGCGTTTATTTGTGAAAAAAAACGGAAATTTGGCGAAAATTTTGAAAATTTCGCAATTTTCCAACTTTGAATTTTTATTCTGTTAAACCACAGAGTTAAGTGACACAATATAGTTAATAAATAACATTACCCACATGTCTACTTTACATCAGCACAATTTTGGAAACAAAATTTTTTTTTTCTAGGAAGTTACAAGGGTTAAAGTTTGACCAGCAATTTCTCATTTTTACAACAAAATTTACAAAACCATTTTTTTTAGGGACCACCTCACATTTTAAGTCATTTTGAGGGGTCTATATGGCAGAAAATACCCAAAAGTGACACCATTCTAAAAACTGCACCCCTCAAGCTGCTCAAAATCACATTCAAGAAGTTTATTAACCCTTCAGGTGTTTCACAGCAGCAGAAGCAACATGGAAGGAAAAAAATAACATTTTACTTTTTAGTCACAAAAATGTTCTTTCAGCAATAATTTTTTTAATTTCCCAAGGGTAAAAAGAGAAAATGGACCTCAAGAGTTGTTGTCCAATTTGTCCTGAATACGCTGATACCCCACATGTGAGGGGGAACCACTTTTTGGGCGCATGGCAGGGCTTAGAAGGAAAGGAGTGCCGTTTGACATTTTCAAGCTAAAATTGGCTGGAATTGAGATCGGACGCCATGTCGCGTTTGGAGAGCCCCTGATGTGCCTAAACAGTGGAAACCCCCCACAAGTGACCCCATTTTGGAAACTAGACCCCCTAAGGAACTTATCTAGTTGTGTCGTGAGCACTTTTATCCCCCAAGTGCTTCACGAAAGTTTATAACGCCCGGGCGTGAAAATAAAAAATCCTATTTTTTCCACAAACATGATGGTTTAGTCCCCAATTTTTTATTTTCTCAAAGGTAAAAGGAGATATTGGACCCCAAAAGTTGTTGTCCAATTTGTCCTGAGTACGTTGATACCCCATATGTGGGGGGGAACCACTGTTTGGGCGCATGGCAGGGCTCAGAAGGAAAGGAGCGCCGCTTGACATTTTCAAGCTAAAATTGGCTGGAATTGAGATCAGACGCCATGTCGCGTTTGGACAGCCCCTGATGTGCCTAAACAGTGGAAACCCCCCACAAGTGACCCCATTTTGGAAACTAGACCCCCTAAGGAACTTATCTAGTTGTGTCGTGAGCACTTTTATCCCCCAAGTGCTTCACGAAAGTTTATAACGCCCGGGCGTGAAAATAAAAAATCCTATTTTTTCCACAAACATGAGGGTTTAGTCCCCAATTTTTTATTTTCTCAAAGGTAAAAGGAGAAATTGGACCCCAAAAGTTGTTGTCCAATTTGTCCTGAGTACGCTGATACCCCATATGTGGGGGGGAACCACTGTTTGGGCGCATGGCAGGGCTCAGAAGGAAAGGAGCGCCGCTTGACATTTTCAAGCTAAAATTGGCTGGAATTGAGATCGGACGCCATGTCGCGTTTGGACAGCCCCTGATGTGCCTAAATAGTGGAAACCCCCCACAAGTGACCCCATTTTGGAAACTAGACCCCCTAAGGAACTTATCTAGTTGTGTCGTGAGCACTTTTATCACCCAAGTGCTTCACTAAAGTCTATGATGCCCGGTGTGAAAATAAAAAATTCTTTTTTTTCCCCCACAAAAATGATCTTTCAGCCCCCAATTTTTTATTTTCCCAAGGGTAACAGGAGAAATTGGACCCCAAAAGTTGTTGTCCAATTTGTCCTGAGTACGCTGGTACCCCATATGTGGGAGAAAACTACTGTTTGGGCACACTTCGGGGCTCGGAAGGGAAGTAGTGACGTTTTGGAATGCAGACTTTGATGGAATTGTCTGCAGGCATCATGTGCCATTTGGTGAGCCCCTGATGTGCCTAAACAGTAGAATCTCCCCACAAGTGACCCCATTTTGGAAACTTGACCCCCTAAGGAACTTATCTAGGTGTGTCGTGAGAATTTTGAACCTCCAAGTGCTTCACTAAAGTCTATGATGCCCGGTGTGAAAATAAAAAATTCTATTTTTTCCCCCCACAAAAATGATCTTTCAGCCCCCAATTTTTTATTTTCCCAAGGGTAACAGGAGAAATTGGACCCCAAAAGTTGTTGTCCAATTTGTCCTGAGTACGCTGGTACCCCATATGTGGGAGAAAACTACTGTTTGGGCACACTTCGGGGCTCGGAAGGGAAGTAGTGACGTTTTGGAATGCAGACTTTGATGGAATTGTCTGCAGGCATCATGTGCCATTTGGTGAGCCCCTGATGTGCCTAAACAGTAGAAACTCCCCACAAGTGACCCCATTTTGGAAACTTGACCCCCTAAGGAACTTATCTAGGTGTGTCGTGAGAATTTTGAACCTCCAAGTGCTTCACTAAAGTCTATGATGCCCGGTGTGAAAATAAAAAATTCTATTTTTTCCCCCACAAAAATGATCTTTCAGCCCCCAATTTTTTATTTTCCCAAGGGTAACAGGAGAAATTGGACCCCAAAAGTTGTTGTCCAATTTGTTCTGAGTACGCTAGTACCCCATATGTGGGAAAAAACTGTTTGGGCACTTCGGGACTCAGAAGGGAAGCAGTGACGATTTGGAATGCAGACTTTGATGGACTAGTTCCGTTTGCAGAGCCCCTGATGTGCCTAAACAGTAAAAAAAAAACACAAGTGACATCATTTTGGAACCTAGACCCCCAAGGAACTTACTTAGATGTGCCCCCTCTTTGGAACTAATCTACTGGTTCCTGTTAAGTAAATTAGTAGTGCATGGAGGTGTGGTACAATTTGAAGCAGTCCTTCATACACAGGCCAGGTTTGTCGGGGCAGGTGTCGCATTGATAGATGGTGTCCTTGCGTACTCCTCTTTTGTAGCACACTCGGCACCTTTTTTGCGGCTTACTTTTTCTATCAGTTGGCGGGACCACCCCCGGAAAATGCTGACCTGGTATGATACGAGCACCCTCAGTTCCGGAAGTACTGGGGCCCGCTCCTTCCCTCGTGCCAAATATCAGGGCCTTAACCACTACCTCCTGGAACTGAAGGTACGACGTATCAGTGTGTCGTGCACATCGTGACAGCAGGAAAGCGTTGAGCATTGCCATTTGTACGATGTACACGGACAGCTTTTTGTACCACACCTTGGCCTTCCTCAAAGCACTGTAGGGTTGGAGGAGTTGATCGGAGAGATCAACGCCCCCCATGTTTTTGTTGTACCCCAGTACACAGTCCAGTTTGCAGACCTGTGTTGAGGTACCCCGTACACTGCTGAGGGCACTGCCATCACCGTGTATGGTGGTCAAGAGAAGGACATCCCTCTTGTCCTTGTACTTGACCACCAGCAGGTGGTCGCTACATTGGGCTTTGCTCTCACCTTTTCTGAGCATCTGCCCAAGTAGCGTCTTCGGGAGGCCTCTCTGAATTTTGCGGACAGTACCGCAGGCTGCGGTACCTCGCGCAGAGAGGGATTTGTAGAGTGGGATGCTGGAATAAAAGTTATCGGTGTAGAGGTGATAACCTTTATCCAGCAGTGGGTGCACCAAATCCCACACAATTTTCCCACTCACTCCCAGGATGGAAGGACACTCAGGCGGTTCAATCCTGCTGTCCTTCCCTTCGTACACTCTAAAGCTGTAGGTGTACCCTGAGGTACTCTCACACAGCCTGTAGAGTTTGATTCCGTACCTGGCCCTTTTGCTGGGCAGGTATTGACGGAATCTGAGCCGCCCCTTAAAATGAACCAAGGACTCATCCACACAGATGTCCCTTTTGGGCACGTACACTTCAGCAAACTTTTTGCTGAAGTGTTCGATGACCGGCCGAACTTTGTACAGACGGTCAAAATTGGGGTCATCTCGTGCGGGACACCGTGCATTATCGTTGTAATGCAAAAACTTATGGATGGCCTCAAAACGCGTCCGAACCATGACCATTCGGAACACTGGAGTGTTATATAAAATATCTACACTCCAATATTGCCGAATTTCTGGCTTCTTCACGATCCCCATATGGAGGACCAGGCCCCAAAACTGCATCATTTCAACTGCGTCCACAGGAGACCAGTTAGAAAATGATGAACGGGGGTTTTGCTCCAAAAATTGCCGAGCATACAAATTAGTTTGCTTCACCATGAGGTTAACGAAAGCCTCAGAGAAAAAGACTTTGAAAAAGTCTATTTCTGTGAGGCCGGTGGTGTCAAACTTGATTCCTGATTCTGCCACAAAATCAGGAATCAGTGGCTCGTAATTTTCGGGGGGCGAGGTCCATATGGGGTCCGAAGAGGGTCGCGCTGGTTCATTTTCAGGAGTGGGCACTGCCTGATCTTCTCTCCTGGGGCGTCTGCGTGGCGGTTCCGCAGGACCCAAGGAGGAAGATGAGGAGGAGGAAGAGGATGAAGAATCTGAAGAGTAAAGGAATGTGGGATCCTCTCCCTCGCTATCAGTGTCGGAGGCAAGGAAAGCATATGCCTCCTCCAATGAATAGCGCTGCTGGGACGAACGGGACATTTTTTGTGTGATTATGGTGCTTGGGTGTAATATTTATTGATAACTGTGTACGTGTGGGGGGGGGGATAGTGTTTGGTGCAAACTATTCTGAAAGGAAAAAGCTAAAGGGAAAAAAAATACCTGTAAAAGGAAAAGTCTAAAACAGCAGGCCCTAGCTCTGACAAGTGAACTGCGTCACTTATCAAAGTTCGGCGGCTGCTGGGTGTGTGAACGGGGATGTGTAAAAAAAAAAAAGAAATGAAAGGCACGGGTTCAGACGCAGCGGCGGGGTGCGTGGATGGGGATGTGGGAAAAAAAAAAAAGAAATGAAAGGCACGGGTTCAGACGCAGCGGCGGAGTGCGTGGACGGGGATGTGGGAAAAAAAAAAGAAATGAAAGGCACGGGTTCAGACGCAGCGGCGGGGTGCGTGGACGGGGATGTGGGAAAAAAAAAAGAAATGAAAGGCACGGGTTCAGACGCAGCGGTGGGGTGCGTGGACGGGGATGTGGAAAAAAAAAAAAAGAAATGAAAGGCACGGGTTCAGACGCAGCGGCGGAGTGCGTGGACGGGGATGTGGGAAAAAAAAAAAGAAATGAAAGGCACGGGTTCAGACGCAGCGGCGGGGTGCGTGGACAGGGATGTGGGAAAAAAAAAAGAAATGAAAGGCACGGGTTCAGACGCAGCGGCGGGGTGCGTGGACGGGGATGTGGGAAAAAAAAAAGAAATGAAAGGCACGGGTTCAGACGCAGCGGCGGGGTGCGTGGACGGGGATGTGGGAAAAAAAAAAAGAAATGAAAGGCACGGGTTCAGACGCAGCGGCGGGGTGCGTGGACGGGGATGTGGGAAAAAAAAAAGAAATGAAAGGCACGGGTTCAGACGCAGCGGCGGGGTGCGTGGACGGGGATGTGGGAAAGAAAAGCGAGCACGAGTGTTGATCGGTGAACTGCGTCACCAATCAACGCTCGGCGGCTGCTAAATTTGGGCACGAATGGACGCGGCGCAAAGTGGGGGTGGAGGGTGAAGGGGAAGGGGGGGAGGGTAAGGGGGGGTGAAGTAAGATCGGGCCGGGATCGGGGATGAACACTTACGGTTGTAGTCTCTCTTCTTTCTTCTGTCTTCTTTCTTCTGTCTTCTTTCTTTAGCAAGAATTGTGGTGTCACAGGCTACTGTGGCACCACAAGTCTCAGCACAGGAGGGGATCTGTCAGCGTGACCGCTCTTCAGGAATCCTCACCAAGTGTGAGGATTCCTGAAGAGCAGTCAGACAGGTCAGGGACAGGTGAGACAGGTCACAGAGCGGTCACACCGCTGCTGTGACCTGTCATTGGTGGGATCGAATGATCACATCGATCCCACCAATCAGAGGTGGCCCTGGTGACGCCGGTGTCGCTAGGCACCAGCCTATGATCGGAGCTCACAGCTCCGATCATAGGCAGGTCACCGGCAGGTCACCAGCAAGTGACCGGCAGGTCACCGGCAGGTCACCATCAGGGCACAGCGCGGGCACACCGCTGCTGTGCCCTGATTGGCAGAGCTGCAGGAGGTGGTGGGGGAGGTGGCAGGCAGATGATGCTGGATTTCCAAGCAGGGCGCAGCGCGGTAACACCGCCGCTGTGCCCTGCGATCGACGGCGATCGATGTGATCGTCGATCGCGCCGATCCGGCGGGACTGTTCCTGATTGGCGCGATCAACGATCACATCGATCGCGCCAATCACAGCTGCAGGATCCGGAGCCTTCCTCAGCTGCCCTGCGGCTCCGGATCAGGCACTTTCAGGCAGGGCACAGCGCGGTAACACCGCCGCTATGCCTGCGATTGGCGAGATCGATGTGATCGTCAATCGCGCCAATCCGGGGGTTTTGGCCGGTGCCTGGGTTGCCAGGCATCGGCCCCAGGATCGAGTACATCGGCACTCGATCCTAGCCTGGAACCTCACTGTTTCAGCCAAGCTGATTGGCTGAAACAATGAGAAAGGCTGTGATTGGCTGTTCAGAATTGAACAGCCAATCACAGCGATCGGGAGGCGGGGGAGGGGACGCCATACCCCAGGATGCCGAGGCCATCTTCCCTGAGGTAAGATGGTGTCGGAATTTTAATGTGATCACCGCGACTTAAGTCGCAGTGTCGCATTAAAGGGCATGACGTACTATCCCGTCCCTGGTCATGGGGGCCCACCCCACCTGGACGGGATAGTACGTCTGATGTCAGAAAGGGGTTAAAGACCACCACATCAAATCCCTGTCAGGGCCAGCCCAATCTCCAGACCTGAACCCCATTGAAAACCTCTGGAATGTAATCAAGAGGAAGATGGATAGTCACAAGCCATCAAACAAAGAAGAACTGCTTACATTTTTGTACCAGGAGTGGCATAAGGTCACCCAAAAGCGTGTGAAAGATTGGTGTAAAGCATGCCAAGACGAAAAAAAGCTGTGATTTAAAATCATGGTTATTCCACAAAATATTGATTTCTGAACTCTTCCTGAGTTAAAACATTATTGTTGTTTCTAAATGATTATGAACTTGTTGGTTTTTTTGGCATTATTTGAGGTCTGCAAGCAATGCCTTTTTTTGTTATTTTGACCATTTCTCATTTTCAGAAAATAAATACAAAATTTATTGCTTGGAACTTTGGAGACATGTTGTCAGTAGTTTATAGAATAAAAGAGCATTTTTTGCCAGAGCTGTATGTACACACACACACACACACACACAGGCAGTGATTTGAAAGATAGAAAGCCATCAAACATCCACATTTCCCAATAAGAATCTGAAAATAATGACCAATAGACTATTTTCTGATGACACATTCCCTTGAAATGGCCATATAAGAACGTAATGGGATATCGCTAAGGCCTCTTTTCCACTTGAGAGAAAAAAAAAACGGTCCGATTTACGGACCGAAAAACGGAGGAAAATCATGCGAGTGTCATGCGATTTTTTTATCGCCACCTCCGTATGACATCCGTATTGCTGTCCGATTTTTACGCACCGGTGTCCTTTGAAAAGCCAGTAATTCAGTGCGGTGTACAGTAAAATCACACTGACAGGTTAGAATAGAGTAGATATATACACATAGAATAGGTATATATGCCTATATATATGTCAGTGAGACACCTATATATATATATTTATATTTAATGCAGCGCTAGATAGCAGAAAAGCCGGTAATTCAATTGCCGGCTTTTGCTATCTCCTTCACAAACCCGACAGCATATGAAACCTGGTTTACATACAGTAAACCATTTCATATCCCTTATTTTATTAGATATTCCTGACTACTAATGTAAGAAGTGTCTGTGTGTAAAATTTGGGGGCGCAAGCTGTTAAAATAAAGGGTTAAATCACAGAAAAAATTGGCGTGGGCTCCCGCGCAATTTTCTCCGCCAGAGTGGTAAAGCCAGTGATTGAGGGCAGATATTAATAGCCTAGGGAGGTACCATGGTTATTGGCCCCCCGTGGCTAAAAACATCTGCCCCCAGCCACCCCAGAAAAAGCACATCTGTAAGATGCGCCTATTCTGGCACTTGGCCACTCTCTTCCCATTCCCGTGTAGCGGTGGGATATGGGGTAATGAAGGGTTAATGTCACCTTGCTATTGTAAGGTGACATTAAGCCAGGTTAATAATGGAGAGGCGTCAATAGGACACCCATCCATTATTAATCCAATACCAGTAAATGGTTAATAAAACACACACACATTAGGAATATTAATGAAATAAAGACACAGGGTGTTGTAATAGTTTATTATACTCTTAATCCAATTGAAGACCCTTGTCACCTGAAACAAAGCTAAAATAACAAATCAACAATATCCCATACCTTCCGTCGTTCAGTCTTGTCCCACGCTGTAAATTCATCTGAAGGGGTTAAATAATTTTTACAGCCAGGAGAATGCCAAGAGTGTGCCAAGCAGTCATCAAAGCAAAAGGAGGTTACTTTGAAGAACCTAGAATATAAGACATATTTTCAGATTTTTCACACTTTTCTGTTAAGTATCTAATTCCACATGTGTTATTTCATAGTTTTGATGCCTTCAGTGTGAATTTACAATTTTCATATATGTACTGCAGTCATGACTGAACGTGTTGGCACACATTAAATTTTTCCAGGAAATGAAATATTTCTCCCATAAAATTATTGCAATTACACTTGTTTTTTGTTATTGCAATTACACTAAACCAGGGATTCAAGCTTCAGGAGGCTAATTTGCATATTCCAGGTGCCTTCTGGGAGAAGCGAAGTCTCCCTAAGCTAGAAGATCGTTGGGTACAGCCGGGACCAGCTGCTTCGAAAGCATCACCAAACCAGGGATTCAAGCTTCAGGAGGCTAATTTGCATATTCCAGGTGCCTTCTGGGAGAAGCGAAGTCTCCCTAAGCTAGAAGATCGTTGGGTACAGCCGGGACCAGCTGCTTCGAAAGCATCACCAAACCAGGGATTCAAGCTTCAGGAGGCTAATTTGCATATTCCAGGTGCCTTCTGGGAGAAGCGAAGTCTCCCTAAGCTAGAAGATCGTTGGGTACAGCCGGGACCAGCTGCTTCGAAAGCATCACCAAACCAGGGATTCAAGCTTCAGGAGGCTAATTTGCATATTCCAGGTGCCTTCTGGGAGAAGCGAAGTCTCCCTAAGCTAGAAGATCGTTGGGTACAGCCGGGACCAGCTGCTTCGAAAGCATCACCAAACCAGGGATTCAAGCTTCAGGAGGCTAATTTGCATATTCCAGGTGCCTTCTGGGAGAAGCGAAGTCTCCCTAAGCTAGAAGATCGTTGGGTACAGCCGGGACCAGCTGCTTCGAAAGCATCACCAAACCAGGGATTCAAGCTTCAGGAGGCTAATTTGCATATTCCAGGTGCCTTCTGGGAGAAGCGAAGTCTCCCTAAGCTAGAAGATCGTTGGGTACAGCCGGGACCAGCTGCTTCGAAAGCATCACCAAACCAGGGATTCAAGCTTCAGGAGGCTAATTTGCATATTCCAGGTGCCTTCTGGGAGAAGCGAAGTCTCCCTAAGCTAGAAGATCGTTGGGTACAGCCGGGACCAGCTGCTTCGAAAGCATCACCAAACCAGGGATTCAAGCTTCAGGAGGCTAATTTGCATATTCCAGGTGCCTTCTGGGAGAAGCGAAGTCTCCCTAAGCTAGAAGATCGTTGGGTACAGCCGGGACCAGCTGCTTCGAAAGCATCACCAAACCAGGGATTCAAGCTTCAGGAGGCTAATTTGCATAATCCAGGTGCCTTCTGGGAGAAGCGAAGTCTCCCTAAGCTAGAAGATCGTTGGGTACAGCCGGGACCAGCTGCTTCGAAAGCATCACCAAACCAGGGATTCAAGCTTCAGGAGGCTAATTTGCATATTCCAGGTGCCTTCTGGGAGAAGCGAAGTCTCCCTAAGCTAGAAGATCGTTGGGTACAGCCGGGACCAGCTGCTTCGAAAGCATCACCAAACCAGGGATTCAAGCTTCAGGAGGCTAATTTGCATATTCCAGGTGCCTTCTGGGAGAAGCGAAGTCTCCCTAAGCTAGAAGATCGTTGGGTACAGCCGGGACCAGCTGCTTCGAAAGCATCACCAAACCAGGGATTCAAGCTTCAGGAGGCTAATTTGCATATTCCAGGTGCCTTCTGGGAGAAGCGAAGTCTCCCTAAGCTAGAAGATCGTTGGGTACAGCCGGGACCAGCTGCTTCGAAAGCATCACCAAACCAGGGATTCAAGCTTCAGGAGGCTAATTTGCATATTCCAGGTGCCTTCTGGGAGAAGCGAAGTCTCCCTAAGCTAGAAGATCGTTGGGTACAGCCGGGACCAGCTGCTTCGAAAGCATCACCAAACCAGGGATTCAAGCTTCAGGAGGCTAATTTGCATATTCCAGGTGCCTTCTGGGAGAAGCGAAGTCTCCCTAAGCTAGAAGATCGTTGGGTACAGCCGGGACCAGCTGCTTCGAAAGCATCACCAAACCAGGGATTCAAGCTTCAGGAGGCTAATTTGCATATTCCAGGTGCCTTCTGGGAGAAGCGAAGTCTCCCTAAGCTAGAAGATCGTTGGGTACAGCCGGGACCAGCTGCTTCGAAAGCATCACCAAACCAGGGATTCAAGCTTCAGGAGGCTAATTTGCATATTCCAGGTGCCTTCTGGGAGAAGCGAAGTCTCCCTAAGCTAGAAGATCGTTGGGTACAGCCGGGACCAGCTGCTTCGAAAGCATCACCAAACCAGGGATTCAAGCTTCAGGAGGCTAATTTGCATATTCCAGGTGCCTTCTGGGAGAAGCGAAGTCTCCCTAAGCTAGAAGATCGTTGGGTACAGCCGGGACCAGCTGCTTCGAAAGCATCACCAAACCAGGGATTCAAGCTTCAGGAGGCTAATTTGCATATTCCAGGTGCCTTCTGGGAGAAGCGAAGTCTCCCTAAGCTAGAAGATCGTTGGGTACAGCCGGGACCAGCTGCTTCGAAAGCATCACCAAACTTTTTTGCCTGTAGGACATTATTGCAAGAGAGCTTGGCTGAGTAGATTACACAAGAAGGAAAACACACAGCAAGTCAGCAGGATCTAGGAGCAACATGGCAGATGTGACAACCTACATGGTGAGCTGCAGCATGTGCTACATGTTCACAGATCGACCAGAAGAAGAATCCAATTTCACCTGTCAGAAGTGTAGACTAGTGGCCCTTTTAGAAGAAAAGGTGCGGGGTCTGGAAGAAAGAATAGCAACTTTGAAACTCATCAAAGAGAATGAAGACTTTCTAGACAGAACAGAAGCATCTCTACTGGTCACAGAAGGTGCAAAAAGTGTCAGAGAACCTCCAAAAGCAGATGAGTGGAAGCATGTGACCAAAAGAAGCAAGAAGACCATGGAGAAATCACCAACCACACAACTGAAGAACCGATATCAAATCTTTGTAGAGGATGAAGATGGCACACCTAAGAATGAAGCAATACCAGCAAGCAAAAAAGAAAAGGGCACACAGCAACAAGTGACAGCAAAAAGTACAGCCAAGAAGCAACGAAGAGTGGTGGTGGTGGGAGACTCACTACTGAGAGGCACCGAAGCAGCCATCTGCAGACCGGACATAACTGCAAGAGAAGTATGCTGCCTTCCAGGTGCGATGATCAAGGATGTGACCGATAGGATACCAAAGCTCTTCAGCTCCAAGGACGTCCACCCATTTCTTCTGATACATGTTGGCACCAATGACACGGCAAGGAAGGACCTACCGACAATCTGCAAGGACTTTGAAGAGTTGGGGAAGAAAGTAAAGGAACTGGATGCACAGGTAGTTTTTTCTTCTATCCTTCCAGTAGACGGGCATGGCACCAGGAGATGGAACAGGATCCTTGATGCAAACAACTGGCTAAGACGATGGTGCAGACAACAAGGATTTGGATTCCTGGACCACGGTGTGAATTACTGGTATGATGGACTCCTCGCCAGAGACGGACTACACCTCAACAAACCTGGGAAACACACATTCGCCAGAAGACTCGCTACACTCATCAGGAGGGCGTTAAACTAGAAGAAGAGGGGACGGGAAGAAAAACATTAGACTCGAACAAAGACGACCCAGGAAAACATACTCAGAAGGGAGGTAAGAACATTTCTAAAACAATCCACAGTGAGGAGATTGGAACAAAACAAAATCCTCTAAACTGCATGCTCGCAAACGCCAGAAGCCTGACAAACAAGATGGAAGAACTAGAAGCAGAAATATCTACAGGTAACTTTGACATAGTGGGAATAACCGAGACATGGTTAGATGAAAGCTATGACTGGGCAGTTAACTTACAGGGTTACAGTCTGTTTAGAAAGGATCGTAAAAATCGGAGAGGAGGAGGGGTTTGTCTCTATGTAAAGTCTTGTCTAAAGTCCACTTTAAGGGAGGATATTAGCGAAGGGAATGAGGATGTCGAGTCCATATGGGTTGAAATTCATGGAGGGAAAAATGGTAACAAAATTCTCATTGGGGTCTGTTACAAACCCCCAAATATAACAGAAAGCATGGAAAGTCTACTTCTAAAGCAGATAGATGAAGCTGCAACCCATAATGAGGTCCTGGTTATGGGGGACTTTAACTACCCGGATATTAACTGGTAAACAGAAACCTGTGAAACCCATAAAGGCAACAGGTTTCTGCTAATAACCAAGAAAAATTATCTTTCACAATAGGTGCAGAATCCAACCAGAGGAGCAGCACTTTTAGACCTAATACTATCTAATAGACCTGACAGAATAACAAATCTGCAGGTGGTTGGGCATTTAGGAAATAGCGACCACAATATTGTGCAGTTTCACCTGTTTTTCACTAGGGGGACTTGTCAGGGAGTCACAAAAACATTGAACTTTAGGAAGGCAAAGTTTGAACAGCTTAGAGATGCCCTTAATCTGGTAGACTGGGACAATATCCTCAGAAATGAGAATACAGATAATAAATGGGAAATATTTAAGAACATCCTAAATAGGCAGTGTAAGCGGTTTATACCTTGTGGGAATAAAAGGACTAGAAATAGGAAAAACCCAATGTGGCTAAACAAAGAAGTAAGACAGGCAATTAACAGTAAAAAGAAAGCATTTGCACTACTAAAGCAGGATGGCACCATTGAAGCTCTAAAAAACTATAGGGAGAAAAATACTTTATCTAAAAAACTAATTAAAGCTGCCAAAAAGGAAACAGAGAAGCACATTGCTAAGGAGAGTAAAACTAATCCCAAACTGTTCTTCAACTATATCAATAGTAAAAGAATAAAAACTGAAAATGTAGGCCCCTTAAAAAATAGTGAGGAAAGAATGGTTGTAGATGACGAGGAAAAAGCTAACATATTAAACACCTTCTTCTCCACGGTATTCACGGTGGAAAATGAAATGCTAGGTGAAATCCCAAGAAACAATGAAAACCCTATATTAAGGGTCACCAATCTAACCCAAGAAGAGGTGCGAAACCGGCTAAATAAGATTAAAATAGATAAATCTCCGGGTCCGGATGGCATACACCCACGAGTACTAAGAGAACTAAGTAATGTAATAGATAAACCATTATTTCTTATTTTTAGTGACTCTATAGCGACAGGGTCTGTTCCGCAGGACTGGCGCATAGCAAATGTGGTGCCAATATTCAAAAAGGGCTCTAAAAGTGAACCTGGAAATTATAGGCCAGTAAGTCTAACCTCTATTGTTGGTAAAATATTTGAAGGGTTTCTGAGGGATGTTATTCTGGATTATCTCAATGAGAATAACTGTTTAACTCCATATCAGCATGGGTTTATGAAAAATCGCTCCTGTCAAACCAATCTAATCAGTTTTTATGAAGAGGTAAGCTATAGACTGGACCACGGTGAGTCATTGGACGTGGTATATCTCGATTTTTCCAAAGCGTTTGATACCGTGCCGCACAAGAGGTTGCTACACAAAATGAGAATGCTTGGTCTGGGGGAAAATGTGTGTAAATGGATTAGTAACTGGCTTAGTGATAGAAAGCAGAGGGTGGTTATAAATGGTATAGTCTCTAACTGGGTCGCTGTGACCAGTGGGGTACCGCAGGGGTCAGTATTGGGACCTGTTCTCTTCAACATATTCATTAATGATCTGGTAGAAGGTTTACACAGTAAAATATCGATATTTGCAGATGATACAAAACTATGTAAAGCAGTTAATACAAGAGAAGATAGTATTCTGCTACAGATGGATCTGGATAAGTTGGAAACTTGGGCTGAAAGGTGGCAGATGAGGTTTAACAATGATAAATGTAAGGCTATACACATGGGAAGAGGGAATCAATATCACCATTACACACTGAACGGGAAACCACTGGGTAAATCTGACAGGGAGAAGGACTTGGGGATCCTAGTTAATGATAAACTTACCTGGAGCAGCCAGTGCCAGGCAGCAGCTGCCAAGGCAAACAGGATCATGGGGTGCATTAAAAGAGGTCTGGATACACATGATGAGAGCATTATACTGCCTCTGTACAAATCCCTAGTTAGACCGCACATGGAGTACTGTGTCCAGTTTTGGGCACCGGTGCTCAGGAAGGATATAATGGAACTAGAGAGAGTACAAAGGAGGGCAACAAAATTAATAAAGGGGATGGGAGAACTACAATACCCAGATAGATTAGCGAAATTAGGATTATTTAGTCTAGAAAAAAGACGACTGAGGGGCGATCTAATAACCATGTATAAGTATATAAGGGGACAATACAAATATCTCGCTGAGGATCTGTTTATACCAAGGAAGGTGACGGGCACAAGGGGGCATTCTTTGCGTCTGGAGGAGAGAAGGTTTTTCCACCAACATAGAAGAGGATTCTTTACTGTTAGGGCAGTGAGAATCTGGAATTGCTTGCCTGAGGAGGTGGTGATGGCGAACTCAGTCGAGGGGTTCAAGAGAGGCCTGGATGTCTTCCTGGAGCAGAACAATATTGTATCATACAATTATTAGGTTCTGTAGAAGGACGTAGATCTGGGTATTTATTATGATGGAATATAGGCTGAACTGGATGGACAAATGTCTTTTTTCGGCCTTACTAACTATGTTACTATGTTACTATGTTTTCTTCTACATATATTTTTTACCATTCTGTGGCACTTTCCAAAATTGTGGATAAACAAGTTTGATTCAAGCACGTTCAGGTGGCAGGTGTGGGCATTGAACCCTCAACCCCAGCACTGCGACCATCACTAAGCTCCAAACCTGTAGGAAAAATGTGTGTGCCGTGGGGGAGACCACTTCATGTAACTACCATGATCTCAGTCAGCACCACGTCCACCTAACATCACGTAGCCCATATATGACACTACCTTGATCTCAGCACGTCCATCATGTAGCTTCATATATGACATGACACTTCCATCTCCACCTAACAAGGTGCAGCTTCATAGATGCCATGACACTCCATGATCCCTGGTTCCACCGCACACAGTTATATATACATACCTCCTCTCTATTTATATGCCGGTGATGGCACAGACGCTTACCTTATGGATACTTTAAAAAAAAAATCAACAGTGACCTGCTGAGAAAATGACCCTCCCCTGCAGAGAAAATAACCGCCCCTGCGGAGAAAATGACCGCCCCTGCTGAATATTTAGGAGAAATTCGTTGAGAAGTCGGTTGTTTTTCCCATGAGCTCATTTGCATATATTCATGAACAAGCACTGTGATTGGCTGGCTGTAGAATGCTGCATCTCCAGCCATCTCAGAGAATTGAACGCCACGTAGTGATGGGCACAGACATGGGGTTGTGGGTTCAATGCCCACACCTGTCACCTGAACGAGTATCACGTGCTTGAAACAAACTTGTTTATCCACAATTTTGGAAAGTGCCACACAATGGTTAGAAATATATGTAGAACAAAACAAGTGTAACTGCAATCATTTTATGTAAGAAATATTTCATTTCCTGGAACAATTTAAAGTGCGCCAACACGTTCGGTCATGCCTGTGTGTATATACACATATCTATAATATAGCCGGAGACGTGTCCTTCTGTCAGAAGCCTTTGGCGCCACAGTCAGCGCATGCGCATACAGCACTTTGACGCCATTTTATTGGAGAGGAGGGGCGGCGCTATCTGATGTGATTGGGGCCATCTCCATTATATTGACTGTGGCAGCAGGAAGGGTGAAGAACCCTAAGCAGAGTGACGTCCAAGCAGCCAATTAAAAATCAAGTGAAGCAGATAAATACACACATTTTATAAAAAAAAATATATATTGTAACCGAATGCTGTGAATGATTTGTCAACCCAGTGGAAAGATTACTTTCAACACAGATACAGTGTATACAGAAGCATATAGATATATGAGTGTGTTGGCAGCACACTATTGCGAAGTCTATGTGAATACGTGTTGAGTGTGAACTCATACACAACCCGGGTAGTAAGTTTTAAAATATTATATTGCACATGGAAAGATAAGAGACAGATATGCCCAACAAAGTAAATATATTAAGGTGCAAGTGCTTGAAAGTGCATAGAGACCATTGTAACAACAGGGTCACAGCAAAGGGGTTACCAAAAGAAGTGCTGCCAGTACCTGTGAAAATGAAGGCGCTTAGGAGGGAAAAACCCCGACGCGCGTTTCGCTATCTCTTCTTCCTGGGGGGCCGTAGATGTGAACGGATAGTAGTGCTGGCTTTTTAAATGCTGTGGGAGGTATGGCGCTCGCGTCAGCCCTGCATGGAGCCGGAAGCGGCAGATCCGGCGTCCCACGTCATCAGTCCCCGCCCACCTCTGACGTGTCAGTAGTGACGCGACGGGTTACCATGGCAACCCAGTCCAGCTGGCAGATACGAGCGCACATTGCTAGCAATGACACGTAGGCCATGATGGGAAATCTGAAACTGCGCAAAGGGTAAGACACAATGTGTAATGACGAAAAAGAAGGAGCCAGTAGTGAAAATATAAGAGGGAACCAGTAATGAGGATGAAAGTTGTGGAATATATCTAAAAAAGGGGGGGAGTGTGGAGACTATAAATGCAGTGTCACAAGTATGGATAAACACAAGGGTATGTAACAATTTATATAAGTGACAATTAGCTAAAAATTCCCCAAAAAACCATGATATGAGGGGGGCGCATGCGCGGACTTCGGCGAGGACAGACATGCCTTGCTGAGCTCCGCTACCCATTCAGCCTAATCAGGCCCTAACTAGCACCCGAAGCTCGCAAGGCACACCGCCACCGGACTCACCTCATTCACGACTGGCACTCTACTTGGCGATGCCAAAGAAAGGGGCCCCAGTGCAGCCGCCGGGACGCACCATCACAGACCTTCTCCTCAGCGGTAATGCTCCCAAGATGGCCGCCGCAGCATCTCTCCCCTCGGCGGCAGCAGGGAGCGTGGGAGGCGACTCTGACCAGGAGGAAACCGCTCCGCAGACAGAGCTGGCGATCTCTACTGCAGCCCTCACCAAATCTCTGCAGGAGACTTTCAGGTCAGAACTACGTTCTGCCATGCAGAAAATCTCCTCCCAAATCCAGGACATTATGCAACGCACAGTTGCTTTAGAAGAAAAAATGCATGCCACCGCAGATGCCCTGGAGGAAGACCGAGAAGCACTTAAGACCCACACAGAGCGCATCGCTGAGCTGGAGCTCCGGTGCGAGGACTACGAGAACAGGTCCCGCAGGGGTAATCTGCGGATTAGGGGGCTCCCTGAAAATATTATGGCGCTTAAGGACACAGCTTCTGCCCTATTCACCGCGCTGCTCCCTGACACAGACCCATCTATACTCCGCATCACCAGGATCCATAGAGCACTGGGTAAGCCACGCAGCAGCGATATGCCCAGGGATGTGATTTTAAAGTTGCATTATGAGGAGGCGCGAGATTTAATTCTTAAAGCTGCAAGGGATAATCCTGTATTGCCTGACCTGTCTGAGACGGTACATATCTACGCGCACATCGCGACGGCAACGCTCTCCAGGAGGAGAGCCCTTAAGCCAATTACCGCAGCCTTACAACTGGCGCAAATTAAATACAGATGGGGATTTCCCTTTGCTCTCATTTTTTCACTCAACTCCCAAGTGCACACCTGTCGTACACTGGAAGAAGGGAGACATATCATGACCAAAGCTGGGATCCCGATATCTATAGAGACACCAGCCATGCCACAGCGAAAATCACGACCGGCAAGAGAATGGCACAACACTCCCAAACGAGGAGTCAGAATGCTAAAATCGCCTGACCTGGCCCATCAATATGAACACTCGTTCAGTTTTCTCAGGAAGGCCACGAGGCAATACAGACCGTCTTGATTGCCCACGATACTGAGGAGATAGTAGCAACAACACCTCGCTGCTAACAAATTAGAGATACTAAGCTACAGCTGGACGTTATTCTGACGAATAGGACAGAGAGAGCACTAACATGGACTAAGTCCACCTTCTATAAATACGCCAACAAACCGACTGGCATGATGGCACAGATGTAAAGAACTTCTTAATAATGTCACTTCCATTAAAGATTCCAGGGGACGAGTCTCGACCCATCCAGATGACGTCTACGACACGTTTCGGGACTACTATCAAAAGTTATACTCTTCCCCGCACCCCCCCCCAACCCCCCCCCCCCCGCCGCTGCTTTTATCATCCTTCCTAGACGCTCTAAAAATGCCTAGAATCTCCAACTCTACGGCAGACCAACTCCAGATACCTATATCGGCAGAGGAAATATCTACTACAATTAAAAATCTTAAAAAAAATAAAGCCCCGGGGCCTGACGGCCTCACAGCACTCTATTACAAGAAGTTCACGGATATCCTCACCCCCATATTAAAAACTACTGCAATGCCCTACTAAATGGTACCCAAATGCCCCTAGAATTTTATTTTGCCCACGTGACAGTGATTCCCAAACCCAAAAGAGATCACCTCCTTCCCCAAAACTATAGGCCTATATCACTATTAAATGCTGAGCTCAAAATTTTTACGTCCATCATTACCGCTAGACTCAACAGATTACTACCTGCCCTCATCCATCGTGATCAGGTGGGATTTATACCCAACAGACAAGGTCCCGACAATATCAGAAGAAATTTGAATATCATACACGCGGCAAATCATCGTAAGCAATCCCTATTATTATTAGCTTTAGACATAGAGAAAGCCTTTGATTCAGTTTCGTGCCCCTACCTATTTGAAGTTTTATCCAGATTTGGTATCCCCCACAACTTCATTTCGTGCCTACAACTATTATACGACAAGCCTGCAGCATATCTAAAGCTCCCGTCCACCCGACCCACCCCTATTAACATTCAAAGAGGGACAAGACAAGGCTGTCCACTTTCACCAGCTCTATTTGCCATGGCTATGGAGCCACTGGCTGAAACTATTCGACTCAACCCGGACATATGTAGTGAGCTGGCCGGCTGTGACTGTTCTGTTATCATTGACATAGAATCTGTGACAGACACTGCCCCCGTGTGGCCAGAAGTTATACCTATGCCAAATGTGATTACAGAGGGACAAACTGTATTGGCAAAACTTCCCCCTGTGATGTCATGTGAACAGGAAGGGGAGGAAAAGAGAAAGCCCGGGAAACTGGTGTGTGCAGAGAGAGGTCTGTGTCTGCTGGCGTCCTCCTGTAGATGCGATATAGAAGATTGCCTGGATGACCGCTATCTCTTGGAAGCCGACATCCAGATTGTTCCCAGCTCCCACACTGCGGAGCACCCAACGGTGACATCTTCACAGATCCTGGAGCCCATGAACTGTAAGCGGGTCCTCTGTTGAGAGGCCGAACATTCCACCCTTACCTGTTGAACCCCAAGGACTACAGTCTGGACCTGAGAGACGGAGTTTTGTTCAATCCCTGTTGTTTTTCTCTTCGGCTGGAGCGTCTCCCTGCAGTGACAGGCCTGCGACGTGGGAAGATAACCTCTTGGAACAAAGGAACTGGTAACGTGTGGATAGGGAAAGTGAGGGACAGTTTGTTATTACACGTTATCTCTGTGAATAGGCATATTTTGTACTGTATATTATTGTGTTCCGCTGTGTTAAAGAAAATGTATAACAGTAAAGATACGGTTGTTAAAATAGAATCTGAGTGTGGAAGTTTTGCTGGGCCAGATCATGGATATACATGGGCGACCTTGCCCTCGGTCACTTCATCTGGCGTAGTCGGCAGGATCTGTGCCCAGCAGGATTCCCACCCAGTGTACAGTCAGAAACCGCCGCCGGTGTCCATTGTAAACCAGGTCAGGAAGTTTGGCGGGCGAAACTACCCCGTACCAGAATGGGCAGAACAAGTGCGGATACTGGGAGAAATGTATAATATTGACCCTAAGACCTTGGCAGAAATGGCGGTACTGACGCTAGAGGGGGAGGCATGGACGACAGTCAGACTGGAGACGGTCAGGGGGCAGCGTACGTTGGAGGACTTGGTGCGGGTGCTGGAAAAGACCTATGGACCTACTACGTACCAGGGAACACTGCGATACCTGTTCTTTAGACGGACACAGCTTGAATGGGAAGACATCCCCCAATATGCAAATGCCCTTCAGGTACTCCTTGAACAAGTCTGTGCAAAAGGGGAACAACTGACTACTATAGCTCCTCGTGACCTGGTACTGAGAGGCCAATTCGTTATAGGGCTGAGAGACCAGTATCTTAACCGTACGCTACAGGACTTGATTCGGATGACGCCGACTCTCACCTTCGCTGAAGTCAAGCAGGAGGCCATAGAACATTCTAGGGGACCCGTCATGGATGTGGGGACTCAAAGCGCTGCGTGCAGATCCATATTAGACGTTAAACAGCCCAACAGTGACACCGAGGAGCTGAAACAGATGGTAGCAGATTTACAGCAACAGGTGTCACAGTTAACACTAGAACGACAGAGAGACCAGCGGATGCAACCTAGCCGTCCCGCAGGACCGTGTTGGTCATGTGGTGATCCTCGTCATAGGGCGAATCGTTGTCCTCAACGAACAAACCATCAGTTACCACGACGAACAGAATATCAGCTACATCCACGAGCAGAGCAGCCACGCCAGGTCTCACCACAATGGCCGCCGTTAAACTAGACACCCCTGCAGCTGAGGTTCGAGCAGCAGGGGGGGACAGAGAATGGGGTGTAGAAAAACAGAGCCAGCAACGGAGTACTCTTGCCTCGAATAGTCCTACACTTGAAGTTATTCTGGAGGGAGTTGCAGTACAAGGATTGATGGACACTGGGTCGCAAGTGACCACGATCTCTGAACAGTTTTATGAAAAGTACCTCAAACCAAGGACTGCTTGTGATCCAGATACCGCCATTAAGATAATTGCGGCTAATAACCTACCCATTCCAGTAACCGGAGTCGCCTGGATGGATACGAAGGCCTGCGGACAAGACCTAGGGAAACGAGGAATCGTCATTGTCAAGGAAGGCTTCGGCTCCGAGACCCCAGTAATAATCGGAATGAATATCTTGAAAGACCTGGATCTTATGCTGTTGACAAGAAAAGGGCCCAAGTACTGGCAGAAAGTTACGAAACATAAACCGACTCGTCTGGCGTTCCAGCGCGTAATCCGGACCGTTGGACTCCAACAGATGGCAAAGGAACAACTACCCCTAGCAGCCATTAAAGTGCCCCGCTGTACCCGGATTACTTTGCCCGCTGAAAAAGAGACAGTCATTTCCCTGCCTCTTAACACCAACCGACAGCTTGAAGGAGTTGAAGTGTTAATCGAGCCGAGGGCTCCAAGTGGGGGTAAGCTAAACCCACTGGTCGCCCGCACCCTAGCCGTCGTGAGGAACGGAAGAGTCCCTGTCCGGCTGAACAACACCGCAGACGTAGGTGTAGCCCTCGAAGCTGGCACGCAACTTGCCAGAGTATATGCTCTACCCACAGAAGTGAACCCCATGGGGCCCTTACAATTCACCCCATCTACAGAAGATGGCTGGACGGTAACTGTCTCAGCCATAAATGCTCAAGCAGATGATGAAGATATTGGGCGAAAATTACTGGAAAAAGTGCAACTGGACCCGTCCCAGTACACCAAACAGGAAGTGTCTCAAGTGGAGGGACTACTGCGAGAACACCAAGACTCCTTTGCAAAGCATGACACCGACTTCGGGTACACCACCAGTATCCAACATGAGATTCCCACGGGCGATACTGCCCCTATTCGCGAGAGGTACCGACAAATACCACCTCAACAATACCAGGAGGTGAAAAGCCTCTTAGAATCTATGCTACACGCTGGAGTGGTGCGGGAGAGCCAGAGCCCATGGGCTGCACCCGTGGTGATAGTCAAAAAGAAAGATGGGTCCCTGAGATTTTGCGTAGACTACCGTCGGCTGAACGCGTGCACGATCCGGGACTCCTATCCACTCCCCCGGATCGAAGAGTCACTGACCGCCCTGAAGAAGGCCAAATATTTTTCGTCTCTAGACTTGGCCAGTGGATATTGGCAGGTCCCCATGAGTGAGAAGGACAGAGAAAAGACCGCCTTCATCCTTCCCATGGGCCTGTACGAGTTTGACCGGATGCCATTCGGCTTGAGTAACGCACCAGGGACCTTTCAGAGACTGATGGAACGCTGTCTGGGAGATTTCAACTTCGAATTCACGCTGATATACCTTGATGACATCGTGGTATACTCCGCCACCTTTGAGGATCATCTTCACAAGCTTGGCAAAGTGCTCCAGCGCTTGAAGAGACACGGCTTGAAGTTGAAGCCCAGCAAGTGCCGTCTATTCCAGCAGGAGATCGATTACCTGGGACACCGGATCTCAGCCGAAGGTGTCCAACCCTCTCCAGAGAAGATAGCAGCTGTCCGAGAGTGGCCACAACCAACTACCATCAAAGAAGTCCAGGCTTTCCTGGGACTAGCGGGCTATTACCGCCGATTTGTCAAGGACTTTGCCCGGCTTGCGGAACCACTGCATGAGACTCTCCGAGGGACCGCGAACAGTCCCAGAGGACGACGCATCAGCTGGGGGCCCGACCAAGAAAAATCCTTCCGGGCGCTTCAAGCTGCTTTGACATCGCCCCCTATTCTGGCATTTGCAGATTACACCCTGCCGTTCCAGTTATACACAGACGCCAGCCTTCAAGGTCTCGGGGCGGTCCTCTCCCAAGTCCAAGATAACAAGGAACGCGTAATAGCCTATGCCAGTAGATCCCTCCGTGACACCGAAAAGAACCCTGTCAACTACAGCTCTTTCTGCCTGGAACTCCTGGCCCTGACCTGGGCTATGACAGAGAAATTTGCTGGCTACCTGACAGGGGCGGAGGTGCTGGTCGTGACAGACAACAATCCTCTTGCCCACCTAGAAAATGCCAAACTAGGGGCAATGGAACAGCGCTGGATGGCAAGGCTCTCTAGATTCCAATACAAAATTAAATACAGAGCGGGGACGGAGAATCAGAATGCTGACAGCCTTTCCAGAGTGACATCATCCTCGCCAGTGGAGGACCGGGATGAAGAGTTGGAGGAAGATGAACTGCCCGACTTTGCCCGGCTAGCTAAACAAATAGAAGATAGCCGCCAGTATGCTGTAGGCGGGATCGAAGCCATAGTGGGGTCACCCCTGTCCCAACAAGAATGGGCCAAGCTTCAAGATCGAGACCCTGAACACGTCTTACTGAAACAGTACGTGAAGACACAAGAGAAACCACCCTCCGAAGTAAGAGCCCGACTCTCAACCAGGACCTCTGCCCTACTTGCCCAATGGGATCGGCTGATCGTGAAGGATGGAGTCTTGTATCGCAGGGCCCTTTTATCCCATATGCTGGAAGAATGTTTGCAGATTGTCGTCCCGGTGCAGCTGGCCCATGAGATGATGGCTGAAGCCCACAGAAGGAACGGCCACTTCGGCATAGACAAGACCCTCCGGTGGACCCAGCAATTCATCTTTTGCCCAGGACTCCGTAAGCTGGTTGAAAACGTCTGCCTAGGATGTCGTACATGTGAACTCCACAAGTCTACTGAGCAGCGTGCACCCGTCCAGACTATTAGCACATCCAGGCCCCTCGAATTGTTGATGGTGGACTATCTGTTGATTGGAACGGCGAATAGTGGCTACCAGTACTGTCTGGTGATGGTAGACCACTTCACGAAATTCGCTGTCGCTGTTGCTACCAAAGATCAGACTGCCGAATCAGCTGCACAGGCCATCTGTCAGCACTTCGTTCGGGTCTACGGGTGTCCGGAGCGGCTACACTCTGATCAGGGGGCGTGTTTCGAAGGGCGAGTCATTGAAGAACTCCAGCAGATGTATGGAATCAAGAAGTCCAGGACCACCCCGTATCATCCGCAAGGGAATGGCGCGTGTGAACGTTTCAACCGGACCCTCTTACAACTGATCCGAACCTTAGCAGAAGACAAAAAGCCCGACTGGCCTCGATTCCTCCCAGAACTGCTGTGGGCCTATAACAATCAAGTTCATTCTGTCACCGGATACACGCCTTACACCCTCCTTTTTGGCCGCCCAGGCAAAGGCATCCATGAGCTACACCTGTCTAACTCTGATGAAGACACCTGTGGTACCTATCCTTCCTGGCTACAAGCACACCGTCAAAGGATGGAAACTGTCTACCGGCTGGTGGAACAGCAAATCCAGGACCAGGTCCACGCTGATCCACTTCCAGTACAAGAAGACCTACTGAGTGTGGGTCAACTGGTCCTAGTTCGTATAAAGAAACCGCAAGGAAAACTCCGGCCCAAGTGGGAGACCGAAGTCTATCGAATAATTGGACACCCGTACCCTGGTGGCCCCGTCTACCAAGTACAAGGCGAAGACAGCGGCAGCCTCCGCACCCTGCACCGCAACATGTTGCGCCCCTGTCGTTCTCAGCCTGACTCCCCTCCTGTGATACCTAGAGAGATGGATATCACTAATACTGTGGGAGACACCGATACCGGGGATGTAGAGGTGGAAGACATCCCTACCCCTGCTCGCCTGACTGAAGCGTCTGAACCCCTTACCTCCTCGACTGACTTACCGACTGGGGCAGAGAGTGGGGTGACTGATTGGGAAGAGAGGTTAGCACCCATTAGGCGGACAACGAGGACCACCGCAGGAGTGCCCCCGGGACAGTCCTACAGAGACCAATATGTGTGGCCCTTTTCGCAGCCGGGTCCTACAACCTCCACAGCCATCGCCGCCCTGGAGACAGTCGTTGACAGGGACTGCCAACCTTTAAGCGGGGGGGCGTGTAGTGAGCTGGCCGGCTGTGACTGTTCTGTTATCATTGACATAGAATCTGTGACAGACACTGCCCCCGTGTGGCCAGAAGTTATACCTATGCCAAATGTGATTACAGAGGGACAAACTGTATTGGCAAAACTTCCCCCTGTGATGTCATGTGAACAGGAAGGGGAGGAAAAGAGAAAGCCCGGGAAACTGGTGTGTGCAGAGAGAGGTCTGTGTCTGCTGGCGTCCTCCTGTAGATGCGATATAGAAGATTGCCTGGATGACCGCTATCTCTTGGAAGCCGACATCCAGATTGTTCCCAGCTCCCACACTGCGGAGCACCCAACGGTGACATCTTCACAGATCCTGGAGCCCATGAACTGTAAGCGGGTCCTCTGTTGAGAGGCTGAACATTCCACCCTTACCTGTTGAACCCCAAGGACTACAGTCTGGACCTGAGAGACGGAGTTTTGTTCAATCCCTGTTGTTTTTCTCTTCGGCTGGAGCGTCTCCCTGCAGTGACAGACAGGCCTGCGACGTGGGAAGATAACCTCTTGGAACAAAGGAACTGGTAACGTGTGGATAGGGAAAGTGAGGGACAGTTTGTTATTACACGTTATCTCTGTGAATAGGCATATTTTGTACTGTATATTATTGTGTTCCGCTGTGTTAAAGAAAATGTATAACAGTAAAGATACGGTTGTTAAAATAGAATCTGAGTGTGGAAGTTTTGCTGGGCCAGATCATGGATATACATGGGCGACCTTGCCCTCGGTCACTTCACATACTTGGCCCTATGGGCTTCGATACACAATATAAGGCCAGCTTGTTCGCAGATGATCTGCTGCTGACCCTTTCTAGCCCAATCACCACCCTTCCGAATTTGTTTTCGGTTCTCCATACATTTGAGACGGTCTCAGGCCTTAAAATTAATGTCGATAAATCCGAAGCTCTGTTCCTCAATACCCCCAAAAATTTGCAAACAAATATAATCTTTACACGTGCTGCGCCGATTCTTTGGAATGCACTACCTAGGTTAATACGATTAATCCCCAATCCCCACAGTTTTAAGCGTGCCCTAAAAACTCATTTGTTCAGACTGGCCTACCGCCTCAATGCATTAACCTAACGATCCCTGTGTGGCCTATTTATAATAAAAAAAAAAAAAAAAAAAAAAAAGGTTCCTCGCATCATGTTCTCATACACTTTATGCAGTATTAGCCCTCTGTGTCTGTACTGCTACATACTTAGGCAGGTAACTGGTTCATGCAGCTTTACATGAACACCTGAGCCTTACACTATAGCTGGTCCGAATAACTAAAGCAATTGTTACCATCCACCTCTCGTGTCTCCCCTTTTCCCCATAGTTTGTAAGCTTGCGAGCAGGGCCCTCACTCCTCCTGGTATCTGTTTTGAACTGTATTTCTGTTATGCTGTAATGTCTATTGTCTGTACAAGTCCCCTCTATAATTTGTAAAGCGCTGCGGAATATGTTGGCGCTATATAAATAAAATTATTATTATTATTATTATAATCTCCCAGTTTAAATTTAAGAAGAACGAACACTATATAACATATCTTGGAGTAAACCTCACCTCACACCGATCAACTCTATTTAAGTGGAATTACCTCCCTCTAATAAAGAATCTTCGAGCAGACCTCACTAAGTGGGCCAATATGAAACTATCTTGGCTGGGCAGGTTGCACACAATCAAGATGGTCTCCTTACCTAGATTCCTGTACCTCTTTCGCTCCCTCCCCATTCCGTTACCCCATAGGACACTCCATGAAATCCACTCTTTGATCTCAAAATTTATTTGGCAGGGAAGAAAACCCAGAATCCGGCAAAAAACTATGTTCATACATAGAAAGCTGGGACCGTTATCCTTACCTAACTTTACCCTGTATTATAAGTCTGCCCAAATAGCCCAACTGACCAATGCATGCGCTTTCGACCGCGCTCCCAGATGGGTTGGCCTAGAATCATCTCTCCTGCACCCATTTTCCCTATCTAGCCTTATGTGGACTACACAAAACCTCCCGAAAAATTTACACAATATAGCCCCATTCGCGGCGCACTCTCTGATCTTCTGGAGGAAGGAGAGGTTCAAGCTTGGCCTCCAGTCTGTGGCCTCCCCGTTGACCCCTCTCTTCCGCAATCCTATGTTTGTGCCCGGAATAGACCCTCGCCCATATGCCTGGTGGATAGCTAATGGAATATCCACCTTAAAACAACTCTGTTCACCCTTCAACACACTCCTAACCAGACAACAATTCCTCCAAAAATATAATTCTCCCTCCAAGGAAGCCCTGCGTATTTGTTAGGTATTCCATTTCGCTGAGCGAATCTTACAGCACAAGTCCCCATTTCAAGTGACTGGCTTCGAACAGATCCGTTGGGTAGAGGAACTATACCCAACTATTTCTCTGCTATACTCGTCTCTGAATGTTACACACGGAGCTGACAAATTAAAATACATGAATCAATGGGAGGAAGACCTGGGTATTCAGCTAACCTTGGAGGGTTGGAGACGATGCTGTGACACTCTTTCTAGAGGTAGCCATCAGGCCTCCCTGGCAGAGACATCCATTAGACTCCTGCATAGGACATACCAGGTCCCGAGTAGACTACATGCCATATACCCTAATGTAACGGATAAATGTTTTAGGGGATGCAACGCTGTGGGAGATATGAGGCACATTTGGTGGGGGTGCCCGGTTGTCTCGGCCCTGTGGCGGGAGGTTGGATTGTTGATTGAGCAAATGCTTGGAAAGCCGGTACGACTTGACCCGGCTACCTTTCTCTTAGGCGCCAGGTACCCAGGTTCCTCTAATCGGTTCCACAAGTTGACTAACCAGCTGTGCATGGCTGCTAAGCTTCATATAGCCACCAATTGGAGGTCCCCCTCCTTCTCTATCCAAATAGTCAGAGACAAGATGAACACAATTCTACTATACGAACGCATCCACGCAACAAGAGACGACCTGTGGGACATCTTTTACCAGGTCTGGAAGCCTTGGATGGACCTCAACACGAACTTGAACCTCGATTGGACCCTGTCACTGTCTATTTGAAACCCTATCAACAAACCCTGGTGGCTGAGGGACTGGAGCGTGGGGGTTCGGGATTCTGCGGTGGGGGGTGGGAGAGAGGGGGAGAGGTCCATAGTTTAGATCAAAACTCTGCCTTGCCTTGTGACTGTACTGTATTCGGTTATGAAGAATAGCACCATGGGCGGACATACCGCCGGTTCAACCGGTGCAGCTGCACCGGGGCCCGGAGGCTCTGGGGGGCCCCTGCAGGGCGGCCAGGGACGCTGCTACCATTAGGCGATTTGACTATCAGGCGGCAGAAGAGAGGGCGGCAGACTCTATAGTAAGTGAAGTTGCGCTGCTAGTTTTTTTTTTTTTTTTTCTAAAACTCCGGGGTCAAGTGCCCGCCCCCCCTCCTCCCTCCCTCCTTCCCGCCCCCCCCCTCCTCCCTCCCTCCTTCCCGCCCCCCTCCCTGAAGACGTAATACTCACCTTCCTCCAGCGGTGGCTGCAACTGCGTCCCAGCGCCGGCAGCGCGTCCTGTCTTCAGCGGTCACATGGTACCGCTAATTTAAGGTCATGAATATGCGCATATTCATGACCTTAATTAGCGCTATCATGTGACCGCTGAAGACAGGAAGGAAGACGCTGCAGAAGAGATGCCAGGAAGGAAGTTCTGTTCTGTGCTGCGCGGTGAGAGGTAAGTATGACAGGGAAAAAGGATTTGGAGCCATGCACGCAGGGAAAAAGGATGTGGAGCCATGCACGCAGGGAAAAAGGATGTGGAGCCATGCACGCAGGGAAAAAGGATGTGGAGCCATGCACGCAGGGAAAAAGGATGTGGAGCCATGCACGCAGGGAAAAATGATGTGGAGCCATGCACGCAGGGAAAAATGATGTGGAGCCATGCACGCAGGGAAAAAGGATGTGGAGCCATGCACGCAGGGAAAAAGGATGTGGAGCCATGCACGCAGGGAAAAAGGATGTGGAGCCATGCACGCAGGGAAAAAGGATGGGGAGCCATGCACGCAGGGAAAAAGGATGGGGAGCCATGCACGCAGGGAAAAAGGATGTGGAGCCATGCACGCAGGGAAAAAGGATGTGGAGCCATGCACGCAGGGAAAAAGGATGTGGAGCCATGCACGCAGGGAAAAAGGATGTGGAGCCATGCACACAGGGGAGAAGAATGGGGGAGCCATGCACGCAGGGTGGGAGGATAGGGGAGGCATGCACGCAGGGGAGAAGGATGGGGGAGCCGTGAACGCAGGGGAGAAGAATGGGGGAGCCGTGAACGCAGGGGAGAAGGATGGGGGAGCTGTGAACACAGGGGAGAAGGATGGGGGAGCCCAGCACGCAGGGGAGAAGGATGGGGGAGCCGTGAACGCAGGGGAGAAGGATGGGGGAGCCCAGCACGCAGGGGAGAAGGATGGGGGAGCCGTGAACGCAGGGGAGAAGGATGGGGGAGCCGTGAACGCAGGGGAGAAGGATGGCGGAGCCGTGAACGCAAGGGAGAAGGAATTACGGGAGCCGTGAACGCAGGGGAGAAGGATGGGGGAGCCGTGAACGCAGGGGAGAAGGATGGGGGAGCCCAGCACGCAGGGGAGAAGGATGGGGGAGCCGTGAACGCAGGGGAGAAGGATGGGGGAGCCGTGAACGCAGGGGAGAAGGATGGCGGAGCCGTGAACGCAAGGGAGAAGGAATTACGGGAGCCGTGAACGCAGGGGAGAAGTATGGGGGAGCCGTGAACGCAGGGGAGAAGGATGGGGGAGCCCAGCACGCAGGGGAGAAGGATGGGGGAGCCGTGAACGCAGGGGAGAAGGATGGGGGAGCCGTGAACGCAGGGGAGAAGGATGGGGGAGCCCAGCACGCAGGGGAGAAGGATGGGGGAGCCGTGAACGCAGGGGAGAAGGATGGCGGAGCCGTGAACGCAGGGGAGAAGGAATTACGGGAGCCGTGAACGCAGGGGAGAAGGATGGGGGAGCCGTGAACGCAGGGGAGAAGGATGGCGGAGCCGTGAACGCAGGGGAGAAGGAATTACGGGAGCCGTGAACGCAGGGGAGAAGGATGGGGGAGCCATGCACACAGGGTGGGAGGATGGAGTATAAATATGGAGTATAAATATTGGGCCCTATAGGGGGGACACAGTGTGAGTGGACAGTGTGAAGAGGGGGCCGGTATAGAAAGGAGAGGTCAGTGTGAAGAGCATGTACCATAAGAGGGACAGTGTGGGGGTCATATTTTGTGCAGACAATATAGTGAGGGGCAATTTTTTATTCCGGAGCATTATAATGACACTTGTATCTTTAAGGGCATCTTGTGGAGACTTTCTGCAAAAGAGCGGAAAAGATGGAAGTCTGCAGAGACGGCTGTGGATGAGAAAACTCATCATGGGATCTGGACAAGATGAAGAAAAGAAGAACAGCTCCAGAGACGACGTTATCTATAAGGTACCTGGATGTAAATGTTATTTGTGATACTAACTAATTCTCATGTTTTTATTTATGTTAGGAGCCATTTTTCCGTTCGCCTCAGGCAGCAGAGAGGCTAGGTTCACCCCTGAGGGCGGCTAATATAGAGGGCAATCTGGCCAGTCTATCCGGCCCCGAGGCTCCGGGGGCCCCCTGGCCAGATTGCCCTCATGTGCGGCAGACATGGAGCAATCCCTGCAGCTCCGCTGCCTGCAAGAGAAAATGGCAACGGATCTGCAGGGAATGGATGCTTCCTGCTTCCTTTCTCACACAGACAGCAGCGGCTCAGCTGAATGACATCATCATTCCGCGCTGCGGCTGTGCGAGACAGGAAGCTGCCGCACACTGGCTTCTGCACACTCATGCCTGGAAGGAAGCTGCAGCTGTGCAGGACCTCAATCACCCCCTGAACAGGAGGTAAAGAACGGCCTGAATGTGACGGATTGTTTGCAGAGTAAAGAGGGGAGACAGGGGCAGCAGTCAGAGACTAGAAGCAGTGATTTACTGACTGTGACCCCCGGAGCTTTGTGTTCTCTGGTCAGTGCAGGATTTTCATCCACACACAGCAGGGACCAGAGAGTTCAGAGCTCAGGAACACAGTCACTAAATCACTGGGTCTATTCTCTGACGGGACTCCAGTCATCACTGCAGTATCAGATCCAGGCTGGGACTGACCCCTGAGCCCATCCCCCAGTGAAGACTTTTTCACATATACTGTATCTGTTGCATTAAACACACATATAAGGGTATGTTTCCACTGTCAGTAAACTCTGCGGATTGGACGCTGTGTACATCCGCAGCATCCAGTCCGCAGCTCCTGATGTTACAACATAGTGCATGAGATTTCAAGGAATCCAATGTCCACTATGTATGCAGCGGCACCCGCAGCTTCCCTGCAGAGACGGACATGCGGCACATCTTTCTAGACCGTAGCATGTCTATTTATCTTGCGGAGACGCTCAGTCTCCACAAGATAAATATCACAGTCCAATGTATAGGATGCGGTGATTCCGCATGTGTTCAATGAACACATGCGGAAGCATCACTCGTACAAAAGCCGGCAGCGCTTTGGACCGAGCGGACATGTGCTGCATCCAAAGCGCTGCCGATTCCTGACCGTGGAACCATACCCTTATACATTAATGTATACTATGTCACATATGCAGTAGACACAGGTGTTTATTATACATGGGCATATTCTACAGTATATATATATATATATATATATATATATATATATATATATATATATATATATATATATATTTATTAGCTTTGTCGCCTTTAAAGAAGGGGGGGGCCCAAACACATTTCCTGCACAGGGGCCCCAAGCTGTCTGTGTCCGCCCCTGAATAGCACAAAACCTTATTCCCCACCCTAAAATTCCTCATGTTCGTCTCCCCTTATATTTGTCTTGTCATAATCTGTTCACTGAAGTTATATTTATATTTGTATAAGTATACCTCTTTTTCTTGGTTTATATGGATGTTCATAGATTTCCCTGGAGAGGGAATTTGTTGTAAAACTATTAAGTTGATAAAAATAAAACTAATTGAAACAAAAAATCATAATATGAGATGGGGCAAACCTAGCGCAAAAAAAAAAAAGTGAAAAATAACTATGTAAAAAACTTGTAAATCTATTTTTATATAAAGAAAACACATAAAGTGCACATAGTGGAGATGCTGCAAAAGTCAGCAATTAAAAAATTACATGAAAAGATCACGTGCATGCAGTGCATAAAGCAAATATACCACAAGATCCAGCAATAAAAAATATACACTTAAGTGGAAAAAAAATAAAAAATATAAAATGAATAAAAAATGAGTCCTTAATGTTGACATGTAGTGTATAGGACATCATGCATCCTCTTTGTTGACACACAGTTCCTTATTATCATAAGTGGGAAAAGAAGAATGTACGTGTCACGATTCCCCTGACCGCTGTCACCAATGGGTCAGGATTCACACCGTGACCGTCACCCCTACGTCACGGATTGAGGTGACTTTAGGCCAACAGACGGCTATCACATGTGCAGGGGGGCTTATCTTAGTTATCCCAACACTCCACGATGTGATGAAAAAAACACACACAGGGCTATTGACCTCTTAGTTTACAGCAGGGGCTTATTCTAGGTATCCCACTGCTTTCAATATACCACCAACTGCAGGGATTTATGTATATCCCGCTTACAGTTCCACTTAACACTTGCAGCTCTCTGGCGCCCCCCTTACTCTCAGGTCAGATTAGGTACTGCACCCTGGGTAATTAGTCGCCAGAAAGGCTGCCTGCTATGTACTGGCTATTGGGCACGCTGCAGCGACGCGATAACTACTCCCACTCAGGCAGGAACAATAATTATTAACCCCGCAGCCGCTTCAGCATCACCCAAAAGTCTGCACACTATCGGTATCACTGCCACCAGCTTCGATTAAACGGGTCCGAAGCTAACCCAACACAACAGTAACAGTAGCGTATTTTCCCTTCAAGAGACTTAGGGTACGGTTTAGAACAGGAGAACGGACTAATATAAAATATTATATCCCATAAAAAATTAGGCAGTGCTTTATCAAAAATATTTTATAAAGATGTTATAAATGAGACAATTGCAAATATGTACATGGGTAATTATAACATAAAGGGAATAAAAGAGAAAAGATAACACTCACATGTTAAAAGCATTGCAGGCAACCAGGCTAGGGCAGTTTCCATACATCCCAGTCCATGGGATGCTGCTGGCTTCAGGAGAAGACAAGAAGTCAGGAAGAAATCTAGCAGAGAGTCAGCTGGGGATGTGTGCAGCCAGTTATACTTTCAAGGCTGTGACATCACAGAAGGCTGGCTTATCCAGACCCTCCTCTCTCTACATTCTGAGTACTTCAATCTTAAATTTATCTACTTGCTATAACTTTGCTACAAAACATGACAGAGTCAGACTCAACCTATCATTCATCTCGGATTAACGTGAGCATTCTAATGAGATCAAATATGTCCTATCTGGGATACATATTTACAGAGAAATCCCTACTTCTTTACCAGATGGGATGTGTAGATACACCGAGTGAGACTAAGAATATATATTTTCGTATTTCTAGCTTAAATCGTTTGCCTAATATCTAACAAAAACTAAACAAAGAATCTTTCATGAATTTTTGGAGCCACTTTTCCTTATAGCTGAACAAGAGCTTACACAGGAAATGCCAGTCGTAAATTCCATTCGGCAATAAAACCTCTCTTCCCCCATACTCTCAGAGAAGGAAAGCCAGGAATTTGCAGCTACAAACTGTTACTCCAAGAAGGGGGGCTTAGCCCACGCAGGCTAGCAAGAGAACTAGTTATGATATTTCATACCATATCGTGACAGTACGCATAAATCAGAACACATCAGGGCTTAAATTCAAGGAGCAAAATCTGAAAACAGAGAAAAGGGGAAATAAAGTACATGTACAGGGTCGGACTGGGCCCAGGCACTGACACTTGATGGCATATTGGCAAGCAGCTGTCTAGGGCCCCCACTGCTCCAGGGGCCCCCCAGCCAGTAGAGTGTCGCTAATAGCGGCACACCCAGCTGTTATAGGGCCCCTGAATCAAGGGGGGCTCTCCTGGTGCCAGAGAGCAGCAGCTGGACAAGAGCCTGTCCCCGCTGCTAAAGAGAAATGAATATTCACGCTTCCCCATGCCCCCATGGGCGTGGAGAGGCGTGAATACCATTTCACTTTAATGGCGGGCAGCGTTAGCCGCAGGCTGAGGCTAACACTGCCCGCCGCTGCTGCTGAATGTGGGGCCCCGAAGGTGTGCCCCTAACGGGCGGCGATCCTTGATTGCGATCCCTGCCGCTTGGGACCAGAGCAGAGCTGCAGGGATCCACTCCGTCCTCCTTCCTGCCCGGAACTTCCTGTATGACTCAGCACGGCTGGATGACGTCATCATTCAGCGCGGCTGTGTCAGAGAGAAAGTTGCCGGGATGTGCTGCTGGGAACGTGCGGAGAGGTGAGTGGGTGGTGTGTGTGTGTGTACCTGCGTGTGTGTGTACCTGCGTGTGTGTGTGCCTGCGTGTGTGTGTCTCTGCCTTATTTTTTACCATTGTGTGGCACTTTCCAAAATTGTGGACAAACAAGTTTGATTCATGCACGTTCAGGTCGCAGGTGTGGGCATTGAACCCACAACCCCAGCGCCGTGCCCATCACTAAGCTCCAAACCTGTAGGAAAAGGTGTGTGCCGTGGGGGAGACCACTTCATGTAACTACCATGATCTCAGTCAGCACGTCCACCTAACATCACGTAGCCCATACAGTTAGGTCCATATATATTTGGACAGAGACAACATTTTTCTAATTTTGGTTATAAATAGTGTTGAGCATTCCGATACCGCAAGTATCGGGTATCGGCCGATACTTGCGGTATCGGAATTCCGATACCGAATTCCGATACTTCCCGCGTATCGGATACCGGAATCGGAAGTTCCCGAAATTCAAACAGCACGCAGCAGCCAATGAGGAATGAATTGAAGTGTGGGCATATCCTGTTTAGCATGGTGGGCATGTAACTACTGGCAAGGCTGTGATTGGATGCTGAAATGATGTCACTCAGCACTATAAAAAAACGCTGCCGCCATTTTGCGCTCACTCTGCTGTGATTTCAGTTAGGGACAGGACGCTGTGTTCTAACTGAGGGCCAGTTGAGATAGCTGATTGCTTTATTTTCCTTTCCAAAGGCTAATTTAGCAAAACGCTGTGTGTTCTTCACTGTTCACCTTGCTCTTGCCTTGCAGCGCTGTTTTAACAGCGTTCTGCAAGGTCTCTCTGTGTGTGTGTGTGCAGCTCACTCTGTAGTCTGTGTGCAGCCATATACCCGGTTGTATTCAGCTTAGGGGGGTTCACACTGCCTCACACAGTTGTCCTTTTTTGCTCATAGTGCAGCCTGCTGCACATTTTTTCTCAAATTTCCTATTAGTGTTTTTCCACCCGTCTCCAGCTAAATTGTGGAAAAACACTACATAGGATAACCTAGAGGGGGGTTTTTGGGCCTTGCAGCGCCGTTTACGGCTGTCTGCACGGTCTCGGTGTGAGCGCAGCTCGCCCTGTAGTCTGTGTGCAGCCATAGCCGATTGGATTCAGCTCAGGGTTCGTTACTGCCTCACACCTTGAAAAAATTTTTCCTTTTTTTCAAATAGAGCAGCCTGTTTAAAATTAAAAAAAAAATTTCCTATTAGTGTTTTTCCACCCGTCTCCAGCTAAATAGTGGAAAAACACTACATAGGATAACCTAGAGGGGGGTTTTTGGGCCTTGCAGCGCCGTTTATGGCTGTCTGCACGGTCTCGGTGTGAGCGCAGCTCGCCCTGTAGTCTGTGTGCAGCCATAGCCGGTTGGATTCAGCTCAGGGTTCGTTACTGCCTCATACCTTGAAAAATTTTTTCCTTTTTTTCAAATAGAGCAGCCTGTTTAAAATTTAAAAAAAAAATTCCTATTAGTGTTTTTCCACCTGTCTCCAGCTAAATAGTGGAAAAACACTACATAGGATAACCTAGAGGAGGGTTTTTGGGCCTTGCAGCGCCGTTTACGGCTGTCTGCACGGTCTCGGTGTGAGCGCAGCTCGCCCTGTAGTCTGTGTGCAGCCATAGCCGGTTGGATTCAGCTCAGGGTTCGTTACTGCCTCATATCTTGAAAAAAATTTTCCTTTTTTTCAAATAGAGCAGCCTGTTTAAAATTTAAAAAAAAATTTCCTATTAGTGTTTTTCCACCCGTCTCCAGCTAAATAGTGGAAAAACACTACATAGGATAACCTAGAGGAGGGTTTTTGGGCCTTGCAGCGCCGTTTACGGCTGTCTGCACGGTCTCGGTGTGAGCGCAGCTCGCCCTGTAGTCTGTGTGCAGCCATAGCCGGTTGGATTCAGCTCAGGGTTCGTTACTGCCTCACACCGTGAAAAAATTTTTCCTTTTTTTCAAATAGAGCAGCCTGTTTAAAATTAAAAAAAAAATTTCCTATTAGTGTTTTTCCACCTCATACCTTGAAAAAATTTTTCCTTTTTTTCAAATAGAGAAGCCTGTTTAAAATTAAAAAAAAAAATTCCTATTAGTGTTTTTCCACCCGTCTCCAGCTAAATAGTGGAAAAACACTACATAGGATAACCTAGAGGAGGGTTTTTGGGCCTTGCAGCGCCGTTTACGGCTATCTGCACGGTCTCGGTGTGAGCGCAGCTCGCCCTGTAGTCTGTGTGCAGCCATAGCCGGTTGGATTCAGCTCAGGGTTCGTTACTGCCTCATATCTTGAAAAAATTTTTCCTTTTTTTCAAATAGAGCAGCCTGTTTAAAATTTAAAAAAAAATTTCCTATTAGTGTTTTTCCACCCGTCTCCAGCTAAATAGTGGAAAAACACTACATAGGATAACCTAGAGGAGGGTTTTTGGGCCTTGCAGCGCCGTTTACGGCTGTCTGCACGGTCCCCGTGTGAGTTAAACTTGCTCTGTAGTCCGATTTGCAGAAAAAAAAAAAAGTAAAGTTCACCAAACACCACTTAACACTTGTGTAGGCCACATTTGAAAAATAATAAAGTTTAGTCCACACTTTACAACATTAGTGTTTCTTACACCTGTTAGGAGGAGCATTTCAGGAATAAGCACACTAAGGCCTTAGTACTTTTCTGCTTATCTTTATCTGTCAACCAAGATGAAGAGGGCAGGGAGTAAGGCACGTGGGCGCGGAGCAGGGAGAGGACGTGGTGATTCTGTGCCTGCTGCGGCCACCGGTGACTCGTCGTCACTCAGTTTCAGCAGGGAACAGTCCTTCATGCGCAGCTTTGTCGGAGAGCGCCGTGCACCACTGCTGCGTGAAGATCAAATTGAAGCCGTTGTCGGGTGGATGGCAGCTAACGCCTCGGCATCGACTTCAGTTTGTGCCACATCCTCTCAGGCACAGAGCACTGGAGAGCAGCCATCTGTCTCTTCACCACCTGCCAAATTGGCCAGGCAGTCAGAGAGCCCAGGACAGGAGCCGTCTCTACTTCTGTTCTCTGAATCTCTTGGCTTGGAAACAGGGGCCAGCCAAGCAGCATTGGAGAAATGGAAGAAGAGACAGTGTGCAGTGATGCCCAACAGCTTTGTCTCTCTGACTCTGAAGAGGCTGGTGGGCCAGTGCCTGCGGTGACCACAGCGCAGTACGCATCTGATGATGAAACTCAGGTGCCGCTTTCTGGTGCGTACTGTGCTGCCGAGACTACCCAGGAGGAGCAGTTGGTGGCAGAGGGTAGTGGAGATGATGAGGTCCTTGACCCATCGTGGCGTGAGGAACAGGAAGGTGGTGGGAGCAGCTCAGAGGAAGAGATTCCCCTTACGGGCCAAAGAGGGAGAGGGAGGGGGAAGACTGCGGAGCCTGTAGCCTCCATTTTTGCACCCGTTAGGAGCCTGTCTCTTTCCAAAGCCAAAAAGGGCGCTCCCAAGACTTGCAGTGCCTGGTCCTTTTTTGACACAGTTGCAGATGACATTTGTTTTGTCAAATGCAAGCTGTGTCATCAGAAAGTCAAAAGAGGTAAAAGTGTCAGCAACCTCAATACCACAAATATGTGGAAACATGTGCGGACCAGGCACGCGGTGGAGTTACAGAAACACAGTGAAGACGTAGGCCAACCAACAGCGGCAGCTACCACCTCTTCATCTCGTGTTGCCTCTTCCTCCACTGTTGTCCAGAGACCTAGTGTAATTCCACCCACAGCACCACCTTCCCAGTCATCCTCACACTCCCAGTCTACTCTACAGCCATCGGTAGTACAGGCATGGGAGAAAAGGCGGGCATTCTCGGCCAACCACCCCCGAGCACAGGCTCTGAATGCAGGCATTGCCAAACTGTTGTCCCTGGAAATGCTCTCATTCAGGCTGGTGGAGACTGACAGCTTCCGTGACTTGATGGCATTGGCAGTCCCACAGTACAAGGTGCCCAGCCGCTTTTACTTCAGCAGGCAAGCTGTCCCTGCCCTGCACAGGCATGTTGAGGGAAACATAAAACATGCGCTACTGAACGCCGTCAGTAGCAAGGTCCACCTCACCACCGATGCGTGGACCAGTCAGCATGGACAGGGGCGATACGTTTCCCTCACTGCCCATTGGGTTAATGTTGTTGAGCCAGGTACAGATCGTGCGAGTGGCGCAGGACTTGTCCTGCCCACTCCAAGGATTGCAGGAATCCAGTCTGTACGCATTGACTCCTCCTCATACACAAGTTCCTCAGAATCATCTCTGCAGGAGCCGTCACAGTCCACCTCCCGTGAACGTTTACCTATGACCGACATGAGCACAGCCGTGGCCAAACGTCAGCAGGCCGTCTTGAAACTAGTTTCATTGGGGAATCGAAGCCACACAGCGCAGGAGCTCTGGAATGCCATCAAGCAGGAGAGCGATGTGTGGTTACTGCCAGCGAATCTCCAGCCAGGCATGGTAGTGTGTGACAATGGCCGAAATCTGGTGGCAGCTTTGGCCCTTGGCAACCTCACTCACATCCCATGTCTGGCACATGTGCTCAATTTGGTTGTGCAGAGTTTTCTGAGGGACTATCCGGATCTTGATGCACTGCTGCACAAGGTCCGCCTAGAGTGTGCTCACTTGCGGCGTTCCAGCTTGGCAAGATCCCGCATTGCTGCTCTGCAGCGCCGATTCCGCCTTCCGGAACACCGCATCATATGTGACCTACCTACCAGGTGGAATTCCACGTTACATATGTTGGAGCGGTTGTGTGAGCAGCAGCAAGCAGTTATGGAGTACCAGCTGCATCAGGCGCAAAGAAGTCGCAGTCAGCGCCGATCAGACTTCACAACCACAGAGTGGGCCACTATGAAGGACGTCTGCCTGGTTTTGCGTCCTTTTGATTATTCCACGCGGATGGCAAGTGCAGATGATGCACTAGTCAGCATGACTGTCCCCCTTATCTGCCTGCTTCAGCAAACTTTGCAAGGGTTAAGGGATGATGTTGTGGAAGAGGTGGAGGATGAGGAGTCACCTTTTCCATCAGCTTCTGGAGAGTCAGCGCCACGTGGTTCCTCACAAAGGGGTACGCAGGGGCCACTTTGTGAGGAGGATGAGGAGGAGTCAATGGAGGAGGAAGAGCTCCGTCCAGAGGAGGGAGCGACACAATTGTCCAGTGGTCAGTGTGTACAGCGAGGGTGGGGTGATGACGAGCGGGCAGAGATCATGTCTCAAGCAGGGGACAGCGTTTCTGGGCCAGTTGGCAGTCTGCAGCACATGGTGGATTTCATGCTGCAGTGCCTGAGAAACGACCGCCGCATCGACCACATTCTCAACATGCCTGATTATTGGGTGTTCACCCTCCTCGATCCTCGCTACCGGGACAACGTCCAAAACCTCATCCCAGCGTTGACCCGGGAGCGTAAAATGCGGGAGTACCACGACACACTGGTGAATTCCATCATCTTCTCCAGTCCAACTGAGAGGAGTGCTGCTAGTGCTTTACAAAGCAGCTCAGTGCGTCGAGGCAGTGGGGGAGGCTCTGCCCAATGAGGGAGCAGAAGCAGTGCCTCTGCCCAAGGCAAGCCCAGTATGGCACAACTGTGGCAAACTTTTGTGTGCCCGCCCCAATTGTCTACACCATCACCGGCGGCTCCAGTCAGCAGGAGGCAACGGTTCCGTCAGATGGTGACAGACTACATGGCTTGCCCTCTTACTGTACTCCCAGACGGCTCTTCCCCGTTCAAGTTTTGGGTCTCTAAGCTGGATACATGGCCAGAGCTAAGCCAGTATGCATTGGAGGTGCTGGCTTGCCCTGGGGCTAGTGTCTTATCGGAACGTGTCTTTAGTGCCGCAGGTGGTGTACTAACAGACCGTCGCATGCGACTATCCTCCGATAACGTTGACCGGCTTACTTTCCTGAAAATGAACCAGGCCTGGATCTCGCAGGAATTTGCCACTCCTCTGCCTGATTAAGTAATTGGGTGTCATCCAGGTCTCCTGCTGTGTTCATCTTTCTACCACCTGAACTGCTATTCCTGGGCTCCAACACCGCCAGTTGCGGCTCAGAAGTGCAGGCTGCACAGTAAAAACATACGACCCAGTGTTATTGGGTTTCAGTAACGTCAGCTGATCCCCAGCTGTGTAGCCGGCAATGTGTCCTGCGACCGCCACGCTGGCACAACATCCTAAATGGAAGGGAACCTGACCCCCCCCCCATCATTTGTTACTGAAAGAGCCACCTTGTGCAGCAGTAATGCTGCACAAGGAAAAGGTAGCTCTTTTAGTTTAGCTCCTTGCACACGCAGAACTTAACACTTATAAAATGTGTTCACTGATACCGTTATACTGTCCCGGAGCTGGGACTTTCCTTCGTAATGTGACGCAGCACAGCCATCATTCCTACCCCCTTGCTGCCATGCGCTGCCTCCTCAGCGTTGTTTTAAGCTGTCACGGAGCCTGCGCTGTTCTGTTATCCCTTGGCCATGCCCTATTTGCGCTGCCTGTCTTCTGACATAATTTGGTGTCAGGCTGACTGCGCCTGTGCGGCCGCGCTGCCCGAGATCCCGCCTCGCAGTGTCTTCTGATTGAATCACACTGCGGGCCTGGGATCCATGGGCATGCGCAGTGCATATCTTCCCCTCGGGCTCTCGCTCATCTCCCTCCGCCTTCTTTAGACTGTGCGCCGTCAGCTGATCCCTAATAGCATGCCACGGCCATGACACCGCACAGTCTGAAGAAGAGGGAAAGAGGGGAGTGAGAGTCGAGGATATGCACTGTGCATGCCCATGGATCCAAGGCCCGCAGTGGGATTACGTTAGATGACACTGCGAGGTGGGATCTGGAGCAGCGTGGACGCACAGGCACTGACAGCCTGACACCAAATTATGTCAGAAGACAGGCAGCGCTAATTGGGCATGTCCAAGGGATAACAGAACAGCGCAGGCTCCGTGACAGCTTAAAACAACGCTGAGGAGGCAGCGCACGGCACCAAGGGGATAGGAATGACAGCTGTGCTGCGCCCCATTACGAAGGAAATTCGCACCTCCGGGACGGTTTTACGGTATAAGGGGACACATTTTTAGTGTTTACTTCTGTGTTTGCAAGGAGCATAATTAAAAGAGCAACCTTTTCCTTTTGCATCTTGCTGCACAAGATGGCTCTTTCAGCTACAAACGTCTTGGGGGGGGGGGGGTTAAAGGTTCCCTTTCAACTTGCTCCAATCAGGCTTCGGCCTACACTCTGTTCCTCCTGCTGTCCCTGGGCTCTAACACCGCCAGTTGGTGCCTGGAAGTGCTGTCTGCACAGTCAACAGTCGCTCCTCTGTTATTGGGGTTCAGTAACGTCAGCTGATCCCCAGCTGTGTGTGCGGCAATACCTCCAATCTGCTCCTCCTGCTGTCCCTGTGCTCTAACACCGCCAGTTGGTGCCTGGAAGTGCTGTCTGCACAGTCAACAGTCCCTCCTCTGTTATTGGGGTTCAGTAACGTCAGCTGATCCCCAGCTGTGTGTGCGGCAATTCCTCCAATCTGCTCCTCCTGCTCTCCCTGGGCTCTAACACCGCCAGTTGGTGCCTGGAAGTGCTGTCTGCACAGTCAACAGTCCCTCCTCTGTTATTGGGGTTCAGTAACGTCAGCTGATCCCCAGCTGTGTATGCGGCAATTCCTCCAATCTGCTCCTCCTGCTCTCCCTGGGCTCTAACACCGCCAGTTGGTGCCTGGAAGTGCTGTCTGCACAGTCAACAGTCCCTCCTCTGTTATTGGGGTTCAGTAACGTCAGCTGATCCCCAGCTGTGTGTGCGGCAATTCCTCCAATCTGCTCCTCCTGCTCTCCCTGGGCTCTAACACCGCCAGTTGGTGCCTGGAAGTGCTGTCTGCACAGTCAACAGTCGCTCCTCTGTTATTGGGGTTCAGTAACGTCAGCTGATCCCCAGCTGTGTGTGCGGCAATTCCTCCAATCTGCTCCTCCTGCTGTCCCTGGGCTCTAACACCGCCAGTTGGTGCCTGGAAGTGCTGTCTGCACAGTCAACAGTCCCTCCTCTGTTATTGGGGTTCAGTAACGTCAGCTGATCCCCAGCTGTGTGTGCGGCAATACCTCCAATCTGCTCCTCCTGCTCTCCCTGGGCTCTAACACCGCCAGTTGGTGCCTGGAAGTGCTGTCTGCACAGTCAACAGTCGCTCCTCTGTTATTGGGGTTCAGTAACGTCAGCTGATCCCCAGCTGTGTATCCGGCAACGTGTCATGCGACCGCCACGCTGGCACAACTAAAATGTAAGGGGACCTTCCCCCCCCCCCCTAGGCGTTTGTTACTGAAAGAGCCACCTTGTGCAGCACTAATACTGCACAAGGAAAAGGTCGCTCTTGAAAGTATGCTCCTTGAAAACGCTGAAGTACACACTCATGTAATGTGTCCCCTCACACCGTCCAACCGTCCTGGAGGTGGGACTTTCCTTTGTAATGTGACGCAGCACAGCCGTCATTGCTACCCCCTTGGCACCGTGCGCTGGCTCCTTAGCGTTGTTTGATTCCGTCATGGACCCTGCACTGTTATGTTATCCCTTGGCCATGCACAGTTTGCGCTGCCCGTCCTCTGACATCATTTGTTGTCGTCCTGGCTGCGCCTGTGCGTCCACGCTGCCCGAAATCCCACCTCGCAGTGTTGTCTAATGTGATCCCACAGTGGGCCTGGTATCCATGGCCATGCGCAGTGCATATACTAGCCTCTCACTCCCCTTCTTCATGCTTCTTCAGACTAGGCGGCGTCAGCTGATCCCTTATAGCATGCCACGGCCGTGACGCCGCACAGTCTGAAGAAGCAGGAAGGAGGTGAGTGAGAGGCGATGATATGCACTGCGCATGCCCATGGATCCCTGGCCCGCAGTGGGATTACATTAGATGACACTGCAAGGTTGGATCTCGGGCAGCTTGGACGCACAGGCACTGCCAGCCTGACACCTAAATGATGTCAGAAGACGGGCACCGCTAACTGTGCATGGCCAAGGGATAACATTACAGCGCGGGCTCCGTGACAGAACCAAACAACGTTGAGGAGGTGGCGCACGGCACCAAGGGGGTTGGAATGACGGCTGTGCTGTGTCACATTACAAAGGAAAGTCCCACTTCCGGGACGGTTTGACGGTATGAGGGGACACATTATATGAGTGTGTACTTCAGCGTTTGCAAGGAGCATAATTTTAGGAGCCACCATTTTCCATGTGCAGTATTACTGCTGTACAAGATGGCTCTTTCAGCAACAAATGCCTGGGGGGGGGGGGGGTTAAAGGTTCCCTTTCAACTTGCTCCACTGCAGGCTTCGGCCTACACTCTGCTCCTCTTTGATTCCCTGGGTTTCAACACTGTCAGTTGCCACCTGGAAGTGTTGTCTACACAGAAAAAAACACTAGCTGATGTGTCAGTGGGGTTCAGCACCGCCAGCTGTTCCCCTGCTGTGTAGTCGGCAACGTGTCCAGCACAAGCCACGCTGGCACAACAGACCAAAAGCTGCCACCAGTGCAGGCTTCGGCCTACACTCTGCTCCTCTCCTCCTCCTGCTGACCCTGGGCTATAACACCGCCAGTTGTAGCCTGGAAGTGCTAGCTGCACAGAGAAAAACACCCGCCAATGTGTCAGTGGGGTTCAGCACCGCCAGCTGTTCCCCTGCTGTGTAGCCGGCAACGTGACCTGCAAACGCCACGCAGGCACATGAACTGAAATTGAAGGAAGCCTGCCCCCCACCCCCAGGTGTTTCTATGTATAACAGCCACCTTGTACAGCAGTAATGCTGCATTTGTACAAGGTGGCTGACTTTTTCTCCTTGCCCACGTGGAACTCAACACGTACAAAATGTGTCTCAGTAGAGACCATTACATTGTCCCTGAGGTGTGACTTTCCTTTTCAATGACACGCAGCACCCCCCTTGGTAGCGCTGCCCGTCTTCTGACATCATTGGTTGGCTGGCTGTGCCTGTGCGTCCGCCCTGCCCAACACAACGCCCCTCGTTGTCTCATTTATTTTGACAGCGAGGGTGTGCTTGATGGGCACAAGCAGTGCATATATTCGCCTGTCTTCACTCCCCTCCTTCCGCCTTCTTCAGACTATGCGGCCTCATGGCCGCGGCATGCGATAAGGGATCAGCTGAGGCCGCACAGTCTGAAGCAGGTGTAAGGACATGAGTGAGCGGCGAACATATTTACTGCACAAGGCCAGGAATTCCAGACGCGCAGTGTGAATTTTAGAAATCACACTGTGGGTGTGGGATTCATGGCCATCGCTAACCGCACCGGCCAACATGAAATGAGGTCAGAAGACGGGCAGCGCTCACAGGGCATTGCCAAGGGATAACACAAGAGCGCAGACTCCTGTACAGCAAATAACAACGCTCAGGAAGCAGCGCCCAGCACAAAGGCGTTATTTTTCGACACCTGTGCTGCGTGTCATTAAAAAGACAAGTCACGCCTCCACTACAGTTCTACTGTACACTGGGCTAAATTGTGTACGTGTTTTATTCAGCGTGTGCAATGAGAAAAATTCATAGAGCAACCATTGACTTGTGCAGCATTAATGCTGTACAAGGTGTGGCTCTTGTACTTTGTAACACCTGAGGGGGGGTAAAGGTGACCTTTGAAATTGGTTCTACTAGGCTTCGGCCTTCACTCTGCTCCTCCTGCTGACCCTGGGCTCTAACACCACCAGTTTGAGCCCGGACATGCTAGCTGCACAGAGAAAAACACCAGCCAATGTGTTAGTGGGGTTCAGCAGCGTCAGCTGTTCCCTTGCTGTGTAGCCGGCATCGTGTCCAGCACAAGTCACGCTGGCACAACAGACCAAAAGCTGCCACCAGTGCAGGCTTCGGCCTACACTCTGCTCCTCTCCTCCTCCTGCTGACCCTGGGCTCTAACACCGCCAGTTTTTGCCCGGACATGCTAGCTGCACAGAGAAAAACACCAGCCAATGTGTTAGAGGGGTTCAGCAGCGTCAGCTGTTCCCCTGTTGTGTAGCCGGCATCGTGTCCAGCACAAGCCACGCTGGCACAACAGACCAAAAGCTGCCACCAGTGCAGGCTTCGGCCTACACTCTGCTCCTCTCCTCCTCCTGCTGACCCTGGGCTCTAACACCGCCAGTTTTTGCCCGGACATGCTAGCTGCACAGAGAAAAACACCAGCCAATGTGTTAGTGGGGTTCAGCACCGCCAGCTGTTCCCCTGCTGTGTAGCCGGCAACGTGACCTGCAAACGCCACGCAGGCACATGAACTGAAATTGAAGGAAGCCTGCCCCCCACCCCCAGGTGTTTCTATGTATAACAGCCACCTTGTACAGCAGTAATGCTGCATTTGTACAAGGTGGCTGACGTTTTCTCCTTGCCCACGTGGAACTCAACACGTACAAAATGTGTCTCAGTAGAGACCATTACATTGTCCCTGAGGTGTGACTTTCCTTTTCAATGACACGCAGCACCCCCCTTGGTAGCGCTGCCCGTCTTCTGACATCATTGGTTGGCTGGCTGTGCCTGTGCGTCCGCCCTGCTCAACACAACGCCCCTCGTTGTCTCATTTATTTTGACAGCGAGGGTGTGCTTGATGGGCACAAGCAGTGCATATATTCGCCTGTCTTCACTCCCCTCCTTCCGCCTTCTTCAGACTATGCGGCCTCATGGCCGCGGCATGCGATAAGGGATCAGCTGAGGCCGCACAGTCTGAAGCAGGTGTAAGGACATGAGTGAGCGGCGAACATATTTACTGCACAAGGCCAGGAATTCCAGACCCTCAGTGTGAATTTTAGAAATCACACTGTGGGTGTGGGATTCATGGCCATCGCTAACCGCACCGGCCAACATGAAATGAGGTCAGAAGACGGGCAGCGCTCACAGGGCATTGCCAAGGGATAACACAAGAGCGCAGACTCCTGTACAGCAAATAACAACGCTCAGGAAGCAGCGCCCAGCACAAAGGCGTTATTTTTCGACACTTGTGCTGCGTGTCATTAAAAAGACAAGTCATGCCTCCACTACAGTTCTACTGTACACTGGGCTAAATTGTGTACGTGTTTTATTCAGCGTGTGCAATGAGAAAAATTCATAGAGCAACCATTGACTTGTGCAGCATTAATGCTGTACAAGGTGTGGCTCTTGTATTTTGTAACACCTGAGGGGGGGGGGGGGTAAAGGTGACCTTTGAAATTGGTTCTACTAGGCTTCGGCCTTCACTCTGCTCCTCCTGCTGACCCTGGGCTCTAACACCGCCAGTTTGAGCCCGGACATGCTAGCTGCACAGAGAAAAACACCAGCCAATGTGTTAGTGGGGTTCAGCAGCGTCAGCTGTTCCCTTGCTGTGTAGCCGGCATCGTGTCCAGCACAAGTCACGCTGGCACAACAGACCAAAAGCTGCCACCAGTGCAGGCTTCGGCCTACACTCTGCTCCTCTCCTCCTCCTGCTGACCCTGGGCTCTAACACCGCCAGTTTTTGCCCGGACATGCTAGCTGTACAGAGAAAAACACCAGCCAATGTGTTAGTGGGGTTCAGCAACGCCAGCTGTTCCCCTGCTGTGTAGCCGGCAACGTGACCTGCAAACGCCACGCAGGCACCTGAACTGAAATTAAAGGGACCCTGGCCCCCACCCCCAGGTGTTTTTATGTATAACAGCCACCTTGTACAGCAGTAATGCTGCATTTGTACAAGGTGGCTGACTTTTTCTCCTTGCCCACGTGGAACTCAACACGTACAAAATGTGTCTCAGTAGAGTCCATTACATTGTCCCTGAGGTGTGACTTTCCTTTTTAATGACACGCAGCACCTCCCTTGGTAGCGCTGCCCGTCTTCTGACATCATTGGTTGGCTGCCTGTGCCTGTGCGTCCGCCCTGCCCAACACAACGCCCCTCGTTGTCTCATTTATTTTGACAGCGAGGGTGTGATTGATGGGCATGTGCACTGCATATGTTTGCCTGTCTTAACTCATCTCCTTCCGCCTTCTTCAGACTGTGCGGCCTCATGGCCGCGGCATGCGATAAGGGATCAGCTGAGGCCGCACAGTCTGAGGCAGGTGTAAGGACATGAGTGAGCGGCGAACATATTTACTGCACAAGGCCAGGAATTCCAGACCCGCAGTGTGAATTTTAGAAATCACACTGTGGGTGTGGGATTCATGGCCATCGCTAACCGCACCGGCCAACATGAAATGAGGTCAGAAGATTGGCAGCGCTCACAGTCACAGGGCGTTGCCAAGGGATAACACAAGAGCGCAGACTCCTGTACAGCAAATAACAACGCTCAGGAAGCAGCGCCCAGCACCAAGGCGTTATTTTTTGGACACCTGTGCTGCGTCTCATTAAAAAGACAAGTCACGCCTCCAATACAGTTCTACTGTACAATGGGCAAAATTTTGTACGTCTTTCATTCTGCGTGTGCAATGAGCAAAACTTAAAGAGCAACCTTTCACTTGTGGAGCATTACTGCTGCACAAGGTGTGGCTCTTCTACATTGTAACACCTGAGGGTGGGTTAAAGGTGACCTTTGAAATTGGTTCAATTAGGCTGCGGCCTACACTCTGCTCCTCTACTCCTCCTGCTGACCCTGGGCTCTAACACCGCCAGTTGGGGCCCGGACGTGCTAGCTGCACAGAGAAAAACACCAGCCAATGTGTTAGTGGGGTTCAGCACCGCCAGCTGTTCCCCTGCTGTGTAGCCGGCATCGTGTCCAGCACAAGCCACGCTGGCACAACAGACCAAAAGCTGCCACCAGTGCAGGCTTCGGCCTACACTCTGCTCCTCTCCTCCTCCTCCTGCTGACCCTGGGTTCAGAAAAACACCAGCCAATGTGTCAGTGGGGTTCAGCTACGCCAGCTGTTCCCCCGCTGTGTAGCCAGCAACGTGTCCTGCAAACGCAACGCAGACACAAAGCTGCCTCCAGTGCAGGCTTCGGCCTACACTCTGCTCCCCCTGCTTACCCTTTGCTCCAACACCGCTAGTTGTGGCTTTAGGAAGACAATCTTGAATAGGCAACGCATCCGGGTTCCAGCACCGTCAGCTGGTTCTCGCCAGTGTTTTTGTCATGGGTACTCCCTCGTGCCCAGCCTGGTTCCAGCACCGTCAGCTGTTTCCGGGTACTGTCAAACTCACTGAGACACCTATGCGTTGCCCCGTCGTGTTGCGGTCGGGTTAGCTAACTCCAGGGTGCCTCCAGTTTAGGAGCTTCCTATGTGGGCTGCGTGAATTGGCAGTCAAGGCTGGTTCTGTAGTGCCAGTAGGCCCAGCTCCCCCTGTAGGACTGTTGGGGTTCGGTAACTGCGGCTGCCTCGCGGCCTAGCTGTTCTCTCCTCTCCTGTGGGCATTGGGGTCCACCACCTGGTTCCAGCACCGTCAGCTGGTTCCGGGCCGAGCCTTTGGCTTAGGTGCCTCCTCCTGGGTATCCGAGTTCCACCAACGTCAGGCGGTCCTTGGTAGTGCTTTTAAGCGCGGGCACCTACAGCTTAGTAACCGGGTTCCAGCACCGTCAGCTGGTCCTCGGTCATGCCATTGGCTCTTGCACACTGGGGCAACGCATCTGGGTTCCAGCACCGCCAGCTGGTTCTCGGCAGTGTTTTTGTCACAGGTACTCCCTCATGCCAAACCTGGTTCCAGCACCGTCAGCTGTTTCCGGGTACTGTCAAACTCACTGAGACACCTATGCGTTGCCCCGTCGTGTTGCGGTCGGGTTAGCCAACTCCAGGGTGCCTCCAGTTTAGGAGCTTCCTATGTGGGCTGCGTGAACTGGTAGTCAAGGCTGGTTCTGTAGTGCCAGTAGGCCCAGCTCCCCCTGTAGGACTGTTGGGGTTCGGTAACTGCGGCTGCCTCGCGGCCTAGCTGTTCTCTCCTCTCCTGTGGGCCTTCGGGTCCACCACCTGGTTCCAGCACCGTCAGCTGGTTCCGGGCAGAGCCTTTGGCTTAGGTGCCTCCTCCTGGGTATCCGAGTTCCGCCATCGCCAGGCGGTCCTTGGTAGTGCTTTTAAGCGCGGGCACCTACAGCTTAGTAACCGGGTTCCAGCACCGTCAGCTGGTCTTCGGTGCCATTGGCTCTTGCACACTGGGGCAACGCATCCGGGTTCCAGCACCGCCAGCTGGTTCCCGGCAGTGTTTTTGTCACGGGTACTCCCTCGTGCCCAGCCTGGTTCCAGCACCGTCAGCTGTTTCCGGGTACTGTCAAACTCACTGAGACACCTATGCGTTGCCCCGTCGTGTTGCGGTCGGGTTAGCCAACTCCAGGGTGCCTCCAGTTTAGGAGCTTCCTATGTGGGCTGCGTGAATTGGCAGTCAAGGCTGGTTCTGTAGTGCCAGTAGGCCAAGCTCCCCCTGTAGGACTGTTGGGGTTCGGTAACTGCGGCTGCCTCGCGGCCTAGCTGTTCTCTCCTCTCCTGTGGGCCTTGGGGTCCACCACCTGGTTCCAGCACCGTCAGCTGGTTCCGGGCAGAGCCTTTGGCTTAGGTGCCTCCTCCTGGGTATCCGAGTTCCGCCATCGCCAGGCGGTCCTTGGTAGTGCTTTTAAGCGCGGGCACCTACAGCTTAGTAACCGGGTTCCAGCACCGTCAGCTGGTCTTCGGTGCCATTGGCTCTTGCACACTGGGGCAACGCATCCGGGTTCCAGCACCGCCAGCTGGTTCCCGGCAGTGTTTTTGTCACGGGTACTCCCTCGTGCCCAGCCTGGTTCCAGCACCGTCAGCTGTTTCCGGGTACTGTCAAACTCACTGAGACACCTATGCGTTGCCCCGTCGTGTTGCGGTCGGGTTAGCCAACTCCAGGGTGCCTCCAGTTTAGGAGCTTCCTATGTGGGCTGCGTGAATTGGCAGTCAAGGCTGGTTCTGTAGTGCCAGTAGGCCAAGCTCCCCCTGTAGGACTGTTGGGGTTCGGTAACTGCGGCTGCCTCGCGGCCTAGCTGTTCTCTCCTGTGGACCTTCGGGTCCACCACCTGGTTCCAGCACCGTCAGCTGGTTCTTGGCAGTGTCTTTTGCTCTTGTACCTTCTGCTCCCCATCCTGGTTCCAGTACCGTCAGCTGGTTCCGGGCAGAGCCTTTGGCTTAGGTGCCTCCTTCTGGGTATCCGAGTTCCACCAACGTCAGGTGGTCCTTGGTAGTGCTTTCAGGCACGGGTACCTCCTGCTTAGTAACCGGGTTCCAGTATCGTCAGCTGGACCTCGGTAGTTCCATTGGCTCTTGGACCTTCGGCTACCCATCCGGGTTCCAGTACCGTCAGCTGGTTCTCGGCAGTGTCTTTTGCTCTTGTACCTTGGAAGACCGAGAAGCAGAAGAACAAGAGGCTGCAGAACAAAGAGCAGAAGAACATTAAGCATAACACTTAATATCAGAGCAAAAGATATGTAAATTATATGCAGAAGAAGACTAAGCAGTGTATGGGGGTGAGTCCGTTCCTCCTCGTGGTGCCCCTGGATAAAGCCTGATGCTGCAGGCCAAACTGAACGCGGACAAATGTAACTTTTGTGACTGGCAGAACGGAAGGTGTCATCTTCAAACTTTTATAGATAACAACTACTGGAATGCCTGTCACAAATGTGAATATGATGTAAAAGTAGAATAGGAAGAATAATAATAGTTGGATAAAATGAATATGAAGAATGTAATAAAAAAAAAAAAAATTTAGAAGAAGATGAATAAGGTGAAGAAGTTGATGTCAAAGATGCTGATGATGATGATGAAGATGAAAGTGTGGGAAAATTTAAAAAAAAAAAAAAAAGGGGAAGGGCGTGGAATAGTGAAACATCAATATTTAAAAAAAAAATACATAGTCAATATCTTTGTCAATCCTAACGTCTTTAAAAAAATAAAAAATCATGTTATTCTATTTGATTGGGCTACGCCTCTATGACTTTAATGTCTCCGCCACCTCCCCAAATACATCCTGCATTATTCTTAGTTGTTCTCCTTCATGTAGAATAAACTTACAAGGAAAGAAAGGCTTTATTTTAATTCCGATATTTTGGTCCCATTGACTTGCATTGGGATCGGATATCGGTATCGGCGATATCCGATATTTTTTGAATATCGGCCGATCCAATCCGATACCGATACTTTCCGATATCGGAAGGTATCGCTCAACACTAGTTATAAACATTACCACAATGAATTTTAAACAAAACAATTCAGATGCAGTTGAAGTTCAGACTTTCAGCTTTCATTTGAGGGTATCCACATTAAAATTGGATGAAGGGTTTAGGAGTTTCAGCTCCTTAACACGTGCCACCCAGTTTTTAAAGGGACCAAAAGTAATTGGACAATTGACTCCAAGGCTATTTCATGGACAGGTGTGGGCAATCCCTTCGTTATGTCATTCTCAATTAAGCAGATAAAAGGCCTGGCGTTGATTTGAGGTGTGGTGCATGCATTTGGAAGGTTTTGCTGTGAAGTAAACATGTGGTCAAAGGAGCTCTCCATGCAGGTGAAACAAGCCATCCTTAAGCTGCGAAAACAGAAAAAACCCATCCGAGAAATTGCTGCAATATTAGGAGTGGCAAAATCTACAGTTTGGTACATCCTGAGAAAGAAAGAAAGCTCTGGTGAAGTCATCAATGCAAAAAGACCTGGGCGCCCACAGAAGACAACAGTGGTGGATGATTGCAGAATAATCTCCATGGTGAAGAGAAACCCTTTCACAACAGCCAACCAAGTGAACAACACTCTCCAGGAGGTAGGCGTATCAATATCCAAATCTACCATAAAGAGAAGACTGCATGAAAGTAAATACGGAGGGTTCACTGCACTGTGCAAGCAACTCATAAGTATCAAGAATAAGAAGGCTAGACTGGACTTTGCTAAAAAAACATCTAAAAAAGCCAGCACAGTTCTGGAAGAACATTCTTTGGACAGATGAAATCAACATCAACCTCTACCAGAATGATGGAAAGAGAAAAGTATGGCAAAGGCGTGGTGCAGCTCATGATCCAAAGCATACCACATCATCTGTAAAACACGGCAGAGGCAGTGTGATGGCTTGGGCATGCATGGCTGCCAGTGGCACTGAGTCACTTGTGTTTATTGATGATATGACACAGGACAGAAGCAGCCAAATGAATTCTGAGGTATTCAGAGACATACTGTGTGTTCAGATCCAGCCAAATGCAGCCAAACTGACTTGTCGTCATTTCATACTACAGATGGACAATGACCCAAAACATAAAGCCAAAGCAACCCAGGAGTTTATTAAAGCAAAGAAGTGGAATATTCTTGAATGGCCAAGTCAGTCACCTGATCTCAACCCAATTGAGCATGCATTTCACTTGTTAAAGAATAAACTTCAGACAGAAAGGCTCACGAACAAACAGCAACTGAAAACCACCGCAGTGAAGGCCTGGCAGAGCTTCAAAAAGGATGAAACACAGCATCTGGTGATGTCCATGAGTTCAACACTTCAGGCAGTCATTGCCAACAAAGGATTTTCAACCCAAGTACTAAAAATTTACATTTAATTTAAAATTATTGAATCTGTCCAATTACTTTTGGTCCCTTTAAAAACAGGGTGGCACATGTTAAGGAGCTGAAACTCCTAAACCCTTCATCCAATTTTAATGTGGATATCCTCAAATGAAAGCTGAAAGTCTGAATTTCAACTGCATCTGAATTGTTTTGTTTAAAATTCATTGTGGTGATTAGAGTTGAGCGACCTTGACCTTTTTAGAGTCGAGCCGGGTTTTGCGAAACCCGACTATGTCCAAAGTCGGGTCGAGTGAAATCGGCCGATTATGACGTAAAGTCGGGATCGACCGAAACACGAAACCCAATGCAAGTCAATGGGGCAGCATAGTCGGCAGTGAGTGGGGGCCAGGAAAACACCTAGAGTGCCCATTTTAATGTCAAAACCATCCATTCTTCTTAATGAAGCTTGTCAAGCGTAATTTACCTTCTAATAATTGGAAGGCATTTGAAATTGGGGGTCATTTGGCTAAAGTTGTGGGGGGTAGGGCTGGTTCAAGTAATTAGTGGGCCCAGGAAATCTGGACCACGTCACGGCAGTGGAGCAGGGAGAGGTAAGTATTTCAACTTTGCAAGTGCTGTGAACCTGAGCAAGCAGGGGGGGCCCACTCGTTGGCATTGGCACTGGCACAGGGCCCCTCAAAGTACAGCGGTGTGTTTGCACGGCGGGGGCGCCTCCCACCGGCAGCAACACTTTTGCGTACTATGAGAGGCCCTGTGCCAGTGACGTCGCCAACTAGTATTCCTCCCCCCACCTGATGAAGGAACCTGCACTTTCATCTGCACCTTCCTCTTTGTCCCCGTGTAAGGTGGTATGGTATGCGGGAAGAGCAACCTGACTTTCAGCAGGGTCACAATGTTGTTGTGTAGCGTGCACGGGGAATGTTGCGTTATGGGTCAATGTACCAGCAGACTCATCTATCACTGGCTGGGCAATGGGCACGATGAAGTGGAAACACAGATATAGGCCCAAAGAAGAAAGTGGGCTAAATGCAGTTCAAAATTGGTAACACAGGAATAACCAGGGGGCATTGCAGTGGAGGACAACTGGAATGAGAGGCTGACACAGAGAGTAGGGCCAAATCAGTAAGTAGTCGAAATGCAGTTCAAAATTGGCAACCGTAGTAAACAGGCGGCACAGCTTTGTTCAGTGGAGGAGAACAGCAAGGAGTGGCAGACACCGATAGTAGGCCCCAACCCAACTAGTAGGCCAAATGCAGTCTAACATTAACAACTACTTAACGAGAGGCTGAAAATGGTATTTCAGGACAGGAAACCAGGAGAACAGCAAGGAGTGGCAGACACCGATAGTAGGCCCCAAACCAACTAGTACGCCAAATGCAGTTGTTCCATTTAACCACAATTTAATGAGAGCCTGAAGATAGAAGCTCAGGAAAGGCAACCTGGGGAACACCTTGGAGTGTAACACACCATCTCTCTCCACCCCATACCCATTTTGTAGGCCTAATGCTGTGTACTTTTCTACAACTACTAAACGAGAGTCGGAAGACCGAAGCAATGGCAAGGAAACCTGGGGAACACCTTGGAGTGTAACACACCATCTCTCTCCACCCCATACCCAATTTGTAGGCCTAATGCAGCCTACTTTCCGACACCTACTAAACGAGAGCATGAAGATCGAAGCTCAGGAAAGGCAACCTGGGGAACACCTTGGAGTGTAACACACCATCTCTCTCCACCCCATACCCATTTTTTAGGCCTAATGCAGTGTACTTTTCTACAACTACTAAACGAGAGTCGGAAGACCGAAGCAATGGCAAGGAAACCTGGGGAACACCTTGGAGTGTAACACACCATCTCTCTCCACCCCATTCCCCATTTTTTAGGCCTAATGCAGCCTACTTTCCGACACCTACTAAACGAGAGCATGAAGATCGAAGCTCAGGAAAGGCAACCTGGGGAACACCTTGGAGTGTAACACACCATCTCTCTCCACCCCATACCCATTTTGTAGGCCTAATGCTGTGTACTTTTCTACAACTACTAAACGAGAGTCGGAAGACCGAAGCAATGGCAAGGAAACCTGGGGAACACCTTGGAGTGTAACACACCATCTCTCTCCACCCCATACCCAATTTGTAGGCCTAATGCAGCCTACTTTCCGACACCTACTAAACGAGAGCATGAAGATCGAAGCTCAGGAAAGGCAACCTGGGGAACACCTTGGAGTGTAACACACCATCTCTCTCCACCCCATACCCATTTTGTAGGCCTAATGCTGTGTACTTTTCCACCAACTACTAAACGAGAGCCGGAAGATCGAAGCTCATGAAAGGCAACCCGGGGAACACCTTGGAGTGTAACACAACCTCTCTCTACACCACGAAAGGGCTGATTCTTAGGAAGGAAGGCTGTTGTAAATAAGCATTGCGCGTCCGAGGGTGATTATATTCTTATTCGGTATCTACTCACCCTCGGACGCGCCATGCTTCTTGATTTGTAATTAATGTTTATTTGCAATGTGCTTTTGACTTACTCAATTATTTTTTTAATTATTGATTTTATTAAATTAATAGTTTAACATCTTATTGGAAATAATTTAAAGGAGACGCGACAGGACAACACTCGGTGGATGCCATATCTGTGTTAACAACTCCAAAAAACTTTCAGTTAACTTCTTGCAGGAGAAAGAAATTGTAGCTGTTGGACCTTTGTAGTACAGTTCCAGATATTTGTTGTGTGTTTGTTTTGATTGTTAAAATGTCTGCATTTGAGATCTCAACACGATCTTATTTTTTATAATCAAATTAATTTTTTAAATATTTTATTAGGTTGGTTCAAGGGGTACACGGGCCGCAGTAGACAGGTCAGTGGAGGCCTAGTGGAAGGAGGGACCGCAGATGCGCCACTGTTTCACCCATACACAATTAGTAGGCCTAATGCAGCGTAGTTTCCAACAGCTACTAAACGAGAGCCGGAAGATCGAAGCTCAGGAAAGGCAACCTGGGGAACACCTTGGAGTGTAACACAACCTCTCTCTACACCACGGAAGGGCTGATTCTTAGGAAGGAAGGCTGTTGTAAATAAGCATTGCGCGTCCGAGGGTGATTATATTCTTATTCGGTATCTACTCACCCTCGGACGCGCCATGCTTCTTGATTTGTAATTAATGTTTATTTGCAATGTGCTTTTGACTTACTCAATTATTTTTTTAATTATTGATTTTATTAAATTAATAGTTTAACATCTTATTGGAAATAATTTAAAGGAGACGCGACAGGACAACACTCGGTGGATGCCATATCTGTGTTAACAACTCCAAAAAACTTTCAGTTAACTTCTTGCAGGAGAAAGAAATTGTAGCTGTTGGACCTTTGTAGTACAGTTCCAGATATTTGTTGTGTGTTTGTTTTGATTGTTAAAATGTCTGCATTTGAGATCTCAACACGATCTTATTTTTTATAATCAAATTAATTTTTTAAATATTTTATTAGGTTGGTTCAAGGGGTACACGGGCCGCAGTAGACAGGTCAGTGGAGGCCTAGTGGAAGGAGGGACCGCAGATGCGCCACTGTTTCACCCATACACAATTAGTAGGCCTAATGCAGCGTAGTTTCCAACAGCTACTAAACGAGAGCCGGAAGATCGAAGCTCAGGAAAGGCAACCTGGGGAACACCTTGGAGTGTAACACAACCTCTCTCTACACCACGGAAGGGCTGATTCTTAGGAAGGAAGGCTGTTGTAAATAAGCATTGCGCGTCCGAGGGTGATTATATTCTTATTCGGTATCTACTCACCCTCGGACGCGCCATGCTTCTTGATTTGTAATTAATGTTTATTTGCAATGTCCTTTTGACTTACTCAATTATTTTTTTAATTATTGATTTTATTAAATTAATAGTTTAACATCTTATTGGAAATAATTTAAAGGAGACGCGACAGGACAACACTCGGTGGATGCCATATCTGTGTTAACAACTCCAAAAAACTTTCAGTTAACTTCTTGCAGGAGAAAGAAATTGTAGCTGTTGGACCTTTGTAGTACAGTTCCAGATATTTGTTGTGTGTTTGTTTTGATTGTTAAAATGTCTGCATTTGAGATCTCAACACGATCTTATTTTTTATAATCAAATTAATTTTTTAAATATTTTATTAGGTTGGTTCAAGGGGTACACGGGCCGCAGTAGACAGGTCAGTGGAGGCCTAGTGGAAGGAGGGACCGCAGATGCGCCACTGTTTCACCCATACACAATTAGTAGGCCTAATGCAGCGTAGTTTCCAACAGCTACTAAACGAGAGCCGGAAGATCGAAGCTCAGGAAAGGCAACCTGGGGAACACCTTGGAGTGTAACACAACCTCTCTCTACACCACGGAAGGGCTGATTCTTAGGAAGGAAGGCTGTTGTAAATAAGCATTGCGCGTCCGAGGGTGATTATATTCTTATTCGGTATCTACTCACCCTCGGACGCGCCATGCTTCTTGATTTGTAATTAATGTTTATTTGCAATGTGCTTTTGACTTACTCAATTATTTTTTTAATTATTGATTTTATTAAATTAATAGTTTAACATCTTATTGGAAATAATTTAAAGGAGACGCGACAGGACAACACTCGGTGGATGCCATATCTGTGTTAACAACTCCAAAAAACTTTCAGTTAACTTCTTGCAGGAGAAAGAAATTGTAGCTGTTGGACCTTTGTAGTACAGTTCCAGATATTTGTTGTGTGTTTGTTTTGATTGTTAAAATGTCTGCATTTGAGATCTCAACACGATCTTATTTTTTATAATCAAATTAATTTTTTTTATATTTAATGATGTTGGTTCAAGGGGTACACGGGCAGCAATAGACAGGTCAGTGGAGGCCTAGTGGAAGGAGTGACGGCAGACAGGCATCAAAGGCCTAACATTGGGCTGGCTGTAGGCAAGTTAAAATTGGTTCCAGGGGAACACGGCCATCAGTGGCCTGGTCAGTGTAGTTGTAGTTGAAAGAACGGGACGCAGACAGGCTTCGAAGGCCTAACATAACAAACTTGGGCTGGCTGTAGGCACTTTTAAATTTGTTCCAGGGGTACATGGGCAGCAGTGTATGGTCAGTGGAAGTCTAGTGGAAGGAGTGACCGCAGACAGGCTTCCAAGGCCTAACATAACAAACTTGGGCTGGCTGTAGGCACTTTTAAATTGGTTCCAGGGGTACACGGGCAGCAGTGGTCTGGTCAGTGGAAGTCTAGTGGAAGGAGTGACCGCAGACAGGCTTCCAAGGCCTAACATAACAAACTTGGGCTGGCTGTAGGCACTTTTAAATTGGTTCCAGGGGTACACGGGCAGCAGTGGTCTGGTCTGTGGAAGTCTAGTGGAAGGAGTGACCGCAGACAGGCTTCGAAGGCCTAACATAACAAACTTGGGCTGGCTGTAGGCACTTTTAAATTGGTTCCAGGGGTACACGGGCAGCAGTGGTCTGGTCAGTGGAAGTCTAGTGGAAGGAGTGACCGCAGACAGGCTTCCAAGGCCTAACATAACAAACTTGGGCTGGCTGTAGGCACTTTTAAATTGGTTCCAGGGGAACACGGCCATCAGTGGCCTGGTCAGTGTAGTTGTAGTTGAAAGAACGGGACGCAGACAGGCTTCGAAGGCCTAACATAACAAACTTGGGCTGGCTGTAGGCACTTTTAAATTTGTTCCAGGGGTACATGGGCAGCAGTGTATGGTCAGTGGAAGTCTAGTGGAAGGAGTGACCGCAGACAGGCTTCCAAGGCCTAACATAACAAACTTGGGCTGGCTGTAGGCACTTTTAAATTGGTTCCAGGGGTACACGGGCAGCAGTGGTCTGGTCAGTGGAAGTCTAGTGGAAGGAGTGACCGCAGACAGGCTTCCAAGGCCTAACATAACAAACTTGGGCTGGCTGTAGGCACTTTTAAATTGGTTCCAGGGGTACACGGGCAGCAGTGGTCTGGTCTGTGGAAGTCTAGTGGAAGGAGTGACCGCAGACAGGCTTCGAAGGCCTAACATAACAAACTTGGGCTGGCTGTAGGCACTTTTAAATTGGTTCCAGGGGTACACGGGCAGCAGTGGTCTGGTCAGTGGAAGTCTAGTGGAAGGAGTGACCGCAGACAGGCTTCCAAGGCCTAACATAACAAACTTGGGCTGGCTGTAGGCACTTTTAAATTGGTTCCAGGGGAACACGGCCATCAGTGGCCTGGTCAGTGTAGTTGTAGTTGAAAGAACGGGACGCAGACAGGCTTCGAAGGCCTAACATAACAAACTTGGGCTGGCTGTAGGCACTTTTAAATTTGTTCCAGGGGTACATGGGCAGCAGTGTATGGTCAGTGGAAGTCTAGTGGAAGGAGTGACCGCAGACAGGCTTCCAAGGCCTAACATAACAAACTTGGGCTGGCTGTAGGCACTTTTAAATTGGTTCCAGGGGTACACGGGCAGCAGTGGTCTGGTCAGTGGAAGTCTAGTGGAAGGAGTGACCGCAGACAGGCTTCCAAGGCCTAACATAACAAACTTGGGCTGGCTGTAGGCACTTTTAAATTGGTTCCAGGGGTACACGGGCAGCAGTGGTCTGGTCTGTGGAAGTCTAGTGGAAGGAGTGACCGCAGACAGGCTTCGAAGGCCTAACATAACAAACTTGGGCTGGCTGTAGGCACTTTTAAATTGGTTCCAGGGGTACACGGGCAGCAGTGGTCTGGTCAGTGGAAGTCTAGTGGAAGGAGTGACCGCAGACAGGCTTCCAAGGCCTAACATAACAAACTTGGGCTGGCTGTAGGCACTTTTAAATTGGTTCCAGGGGAACACGGCCATCAGTGGCCTGGTCAGTGTAGTTGTAGTTGAAAGAACGGGACGCAGACAGGCTTCGAAGGCCTAACATAACAAACTTGGGCTGGCTGTAGGCACTTTTAAATTTGTTCCAGGGGTACATGGGCAGCAGTGTATGGTCAGTGGAAGTCTAGTGGAAGGAGTGACCGCAGACAGGCTTCCAAGGCCTAACATAACAAACTTGGGCTGGCTGTAGGCACTTTTAAATTGGTTCCAGGGGTACACGGGCAGCAGTGGTCTGGTCAGTGGAAGTCTAGTGGAAGGAGTGACCGCAGACAGGCTTCGAAGGCCTAACATAACAAAATTGGGCTGACTGTAGGCACTTTTAAATTGGTTCCAGGGTAACACGGCCAGCAGTGGCCTGGTCAGTGTAGTAGTTGTAGAAAGAAGGGACCGCAGACAGGCTTCGAAGGCCTAACATAACAAAAATGTCAAAACAATGGTATTGTCAGTGCCAGGCATTGAAGGATGTCAGCGCCTAGACTACACATTGGTGAAGCTGTGAGAGATAATTTTGCTAGTGGTAGAGCACTGTTTGAGCTGGGGGGGGGAACTGTCTTGTGGCCGGCGGTACAGGCACAGGGCCCCTCATATTACAACGGTGTGTCTGACGTTGGGTGCGCACCACCACCGCCAGAGACACTTTATTGTACTATGAGGGACCCAGTGGCAGTGCCGTCGACCAAAAGCGGCCACACCCACCTCTTCAGACAAACAGCACTCTCAAGGGTCCAAGCGCAAAGTGGCGATAGCACGGCCCCGTGTGGGGAGTTTGGCCATTTCGTGAGGTGGAAACATGTCGTATGCTGGACAATCAGGTGAAGAAAATTACGAGATTGGAAAAGTCATTCAGAATAGTCCACAGGCAAGACCTTTTCATAGGAAAGCTAGGTGTCAGCCGGGCAGGGTGGGGCAAAAGATTTTGAAATCCAGTTGTGGTTCATTTTAATGAAGGTTAGATCATCTACATTTTGGGTAGCCAGACGAGTCCTTTTTTCTGTTAGTATTGAACCTGCAGCACTGAATACTCTTTCTGATAGGACACTAGCTGCCGGGCAAGCAAGCTCCTGCAATGCATATTCTGCCAATTCTGGCCAGGTGTCTAATTTGGATGCCCAGTAATCAAATGGGAATGACGGTTGAGGGAGAACGTCGATAAGGGATGAAAAATAGTTTGTAACCATACTGGACAAATGTTGTCTCCTGTCACTTTGAATTGATGCTGCAGTACCTGTCCTGTCTGCGGTCATAGAAAAATCACTCCACAACCTGGTCAGAAAACCCCTCTGGCCAACGCCACTTCTGATTTCTGCCCCTCTAACACCTCTGGTCTGCTGGCCCCTGGAGCTCGTGTGAGAACGATCACGGGCGCTGTGTGCAGGGAATGCCAGAAGCAAACGGTCAACAAGAGTTGATTGTTTTGTTGCTAATATTAGTTCCAAGTTCTCATGTGGCATAATATTTTGCAATTTGCCTTTATAGCGAGGATCAAGGAGGCAGGCCAACCAGTAATCGTCATCGTTCATCATTTTTGTAATGCGTGTGTCCCTTTTGAGGATACGCAAGGCATAATCCGCCATGTGGGCCAAAGTTCCCGTTGTCAAATCTGCGGTTGTGCTTGGTTGAGGGGCAGTTGCAGGCAAATCTACGTCACCTGTGTCCCTCAAAAAACCAGAACCCGGCCTTGCCACGCCACCAATTTCCCGTGCCCCCGGGAAAGCTTCCTCATTAAAAATATACTCATCCCCATCATCCTCCTCATCCTCCACCTCCTCTTCGCCCGGTACCTCGTCATGTACACTGCCCTGACCAGACAATCGCTGACTGTCATCAAGGCTTTCCTCTTCCTCTGGTGCAGACGCCTGATCCTTTATGTGCGTCAAACTTTGCATCAGCAGACGCATTAGGGGGATGCTCATGCTTATTATGGCGTTGTCTGCACTAACCAGCCGTGTGCATTCCTCAAAACACTGAAGGACTTGACACATGTCTTGAATCTTCGACCACTGCACACCTGACAACTCCATGTCTGCCATCCTACTGCCTGCCCGTGTATGTGTATCCTCCCACAAAAACATAACAGCCCGCCTCTGTTCGCACAGTCTCTGAAGCATGTGCAGTGTTGAGTTCCACCTTGTTGCAACGTCTATGATTAGGCGATGCTGGGGAAGGTTCAAAGAACGCTGATAGGTCTGCATACGGCTGGAGTGTACAGGCGAACGGCGGATATGTGCGCAAAGTCCACGCACTTTGAGGAGCAGGTCGGATAACCCCGGATAACTTTTCAGGAAGCACTGCACCACCAGGTTTAAGGTGTGAGCCAGGCAAGGAATGTGTTTCAGTTGGGAAAGGGAGATGGCAGCCATGAAATTCCTTCCGTTATCACTCACTACCTTGCCTGCCTCAAGATCTACAGTGCCCAGCCACGACTGCGTTTCTTGCTGCAAGAACTCGGACAGAACTTCCGCGGTGTGTCTATTGTCGCCCAAACACTTCATAGCCAATACAGCCTGCTGACGTATGCCAGTAGCTGCCCCATAATGGGAGACCTGGTGTGCAACAGTGGCAGGTGCGGATGGAGTGTTTGTGCGACTGCGGTCTGTGGACGAGCTCTTGCTTCTGCAGGAGGACGAGGAGGAGGAGGAGGAGGAGGAGGGGGTGCGAACGGCTACAGACAACTGTTTACTAGACCGTGGGCTAGGCAGAACTGTCCCAAACTTGCTGTCCCCTGTGGACCCTGAATCCACCACATTTACCCAGTGTGCCGTGATGGACACGTAACGTCCCTGGCCATGCCTACTGGTCCATGCATCTGTTGTCAGGTGCACCTTTGTGCTCACAGATTGCCTGAGTGCATGGACGATGCGCTCTTTAACATGCTGGTGGAGGGCTGGGATGGCTTTTCTGGAAAAAAAGTGTCGACTGGGTAGCTCGTAGCGTGGTACAGCGTAGTCCATCAGGTCTTTGAAAGCTTCGCTTTCAACTAACCGGTAGGGCATCATCTCTAACGAGATTAGTCTAGCTATGTGGGCGTTCAAACCCTGTGTACGCGGATGCGAGGCTAAGTATTTCCTTTTTCTAACCATAGTCTCATGTAGGGTGAGCTGGACTGGAGAGCTGGAGATCGTGGAACTAGCGGGGGTGCCGGTGGACATGGCAGACTGAGAGACGGTGGGAGATGGTATTGTTGCCGCCGGTGCCCTAGATGCAGTGTTTCCTACTACGAAACTGGTGATTCCCTGACCCTGACTGCTTTGGCCTGGCAAAGATACCTGCACAGATACAGCAGGTGGTGCGCTAAATGGTGGTCCTACACTGCCGGAAGGGATGTTGCGTTGATGACTAGCTTCATTGGCCGAGGGTGCAACAACCTTAAGGGACGTTTGGTAGTTAGTCCAAGCTTTCAAATGCATGGTGGTTAAATGTCTATGCATGCAACTAGTATTGAGACTTTTCAGATTCTGACCTCTGCTTAAGGAAGTAGAACATTTTTGACAGATGACTTTGCGCTGATCAATTGGATGTTGTTTAAAAAAAATGCCAGACTGCACTCTTTCTAGCATCGGATACCTTTTCAGGCATTGCAGACTGAGCTTTAACCGGATGGCCACGCTGTCCTCCACCAGGTTTTGGCTTTGCCACGCGTTTTGGGCAAGATACGGGCCCGGCAGATGGAACCTGTGGCGATGTTGATGCCTGCTGCGGCCCCTCCTCCTCCTCTGCTTCAGAACTGCTGCCGCCTGCACCCTGTTCCCCCAATGGCTGCCAATCGGGGTCAAGAACTGGGTCATCTAATAACTCTTCTTGTACCTCCTGCGCAACTTCGTCTGTGTCACCGTGTCGTTCGGTGGTATAGCGTTCGTGATGGGGCAACATAGTCTCATCAGGGTCTGATTCTTGATCAGCACCCTGCGAGGGCAATGTTGTGGTCTGAGTCAAAGGACCAGCATAGTAGTCTGGCTGTGGCTGTGCGTCAGTGCACTCCATGTCAGATTCAATTTGTAATGGGCATGGACTGTTAACTGCTTCACTTTCTAAGCCAGGGACGGTATGTGTAAAGAGCTCCATGGAGTAACCCGTTGTGTCGCCTGCTGCATTCTTCTCTGTTGTTGTTTTTGCTGAAGAGGACAAGGAAGTGACTTGTCCCTGACCGTGAACATCCACTAACGACGCGCTGCTTTTACTTTTACCAGTTTCACGAGATGAGGCAAAAGAGCTAGAGGCTGAGTCAGCAAGATAAGCCAAAACTTGCTCTTGCTGCTCCGGCTTTAAAAGCGGTTTTCCTAATCCCAGAAAAGGGAGCGTTCGAGGCCTTGTGTAGCCGGACGACGAACCTGGCTCCACAGCTCCAGACTTAGGTGCAATATTTTTTTCCCCACGACCACCTGATGCTCCACCACTACCACTACCCTCATTACCAGCTGACAATGAACGCCCCCGGCCACGACCTCTTCCACTAGACTTCCTCATTGTTTTAAAAACGTAACCAAACTAACGTTATTTGTTGCAGTCACACAACTTACACGGTGAGCTATAACTTCAGTATGATTTAGCTACCCCTTTACAGGTTGGTGAGACCACAGCGAAAATCAGGCCCAATGTTACACACTCTTTTTTTGGTGGCTGCAAATTAGAGAGATGCCCCACACGCAGGACTGTCACTGAAGCACAAATGTTAATATTAATGTCACACTATTATTTTTTTTTTATTTTTATTTTTTTCAGGAACACTTTAGAAACCCCCCCCAAAAAAAAAATAGATTTTTGCAGGGAGAATTTAGAAAACAAATGTAACAAACTATATGCTTTCTATGGGCCACTGAGTGAGAGATGACGCACACAGGAATCAGGAGTGGCACACAAGCCCAGAGGCCAATATTTTTCTACCAATGATTGATGGAGTTATTTTCTCTGGTAGATTTTGGAACCCAAATCAAGGAAAAAAAATGTAGGCTTTCTATGGACCACAATTGGAGAGAGAGAGAGAGAGAGAGAGAGATGGCACACCCAGGAGTCAAGACTGGCACACAAGCAGAAAGGCCAATATTAATCTCCCATTTTTTTGGGGGTTTTGTTTTTTTTTTTTGTTTTTTTTTTTTTTCAGGGAGACTTTAGAAAAAAAAATAATAAAAAAAATATGATTTTATCAGGAAGAATTTAGAAACCAAATAAAATAAAATGATTTTTACAGGGAGAATTTATAAAACAAATAAAAACAAAAATAGGCGTTCTATGGCCCACTGACTGAGAGATGACGCACACAGGAGTCAGGAGTGGCACACAAGCCCAGAGGCCAATATTTTTCTACCAATGATTGATGTAGTTATTTTCTCTGGTAGATTTTGGAACCCAAATCAAGGAAAAAAAATATAGGCTTTCTATGGACCACAATTGGAGAGAGAGAGAGAGAGAGATGGCACACCCAGGAGTCAAGACTGGCACACAAGCAGAAAGGCCAATATTAATCTCCCACTGTTTTTTTTGTTTGTTTTTTTTTTTTTTTTTTCAGGGAGACTTTAGAAAAAAAAATAATAAAAAAAATATGATTTTATCAGGAAGAATTTAGAAACCAAATAAAATAAAATGATTTTTTCAGGGAGAATTTATAAAACAAATAAAAACAAAAATAGGCGTTCTATGGCCCACTGACTGAGAGATGACGCACACAGGAGTCAGGAGTGGCACACAAACCCAGAGGCCAATATTTTTCTACCAATGATTGATGTAGTTATTTTCTCTGGTAGATTTTAGAACCCAAATCAAGGAAAAAAAATATAGGCTTTCTATGGACCACAATTGGAGAGAGAGAGAGAGAGAGAGAGAGAGAGAGATGGCACACCCAGGAGTCAAGACTGGCACACAAGCAGAAAGGCCAATATTAATCTCCCACTGTTTTTTTTGGTTGTTTTTTTTTTTTTTTTTTCAGGGAGACTTTAGAAAAAAAAATAATAAAAAAAATATGATTTTATCAGGAAGAATTTAGAAACCAAATAAAATAAAATGATTTTTTCAGGGAGAATTTATAAAACAAATAAAAACAAAAATAGGCGTTCTATGGCCCACTGACTGAGAGATGACGCACACAGGAGTCAGGAGTGGCACACAAACCCAGAGGCCAATATTTTTCTACCAATGATTGATGTAGTTATTTTCTCTGGTAGATTTTAGAACCCAAATCAAGGAAAAAAAATATAGGCTTTCTATGGACCACAATTGGAGAGAGAGAGAGAGAGAGAGAGAGAGAGAGATGGCACACCCAGGAGTCAAGACTGGCACACAAGCAGAAAGGCCAATATTAATCTCCCACTGTTTTTTTTGGTTGTTTTTTTTTTTTTTTTTTCAGGGAGACTTTAGAAAAAAAAATAATAAAAAAAATATGATTTTATCAGGAAGAATTTAGAAACCAAATAAAATAAAATGATTTTTTCAGGGAGAATTTATAAAACAAATAAAAACAAAAATAGGCGTTCTATGGCCCACTGACTGAGAGATGACGCACACAGGAGTCAGGAGTGGCACACAAACCCAGAGGCCAATATTTTTCTACCAATGATTGATGTAGTTATTTTCTCTGGTAGATTTTAGAACCCAAATCAAGGAAAAAAAATATAGGCTTTCTATGGACCACAATTGGAGAGAGAGAGAGAGAGAGAGAGAGAGAGAGAGAGATGGCACACCCAGGAGTCAAGACTGGCACACAAGCAGAAAGGCCAATATTAATCTCCCACTGTTTTTTTTGGTTGTTTTTTTTTTTTTTTTTTCAGGGAGACTTTAGAAAAAAAAATAATAAAAAAAATATGATTTTATCAGGAAGAATTTAGAAACCAAATAAAATAAAATGATTTTTTCAGGGAGAATTTAGAAAACAAATAAAACCAAAAATAGGCGTTCTATGGCCCACTGACTGAGAGATGACGCACCCAGGAGTCAAGACTGGCACACAAGCAGAAAGGCCAATATTAATCTCCCACTGTTTTTTTTTTTTTTTTTCAGGGAGACTTTAGAAAAAAAAATAATAAAAAAAATATGATTTTATCAGGAAGAATTTAGAAACCAAATAAAATAAAATGATTTTTTCAGGGAGAATTTAGAAAACAAATAAAACCAAAAATAGGCGTTCTATGGCCCACTGACTGAGAGAGAGAGAGAGATGGAACGCTTAGTACTGGCACACAAGCCCAAAGGGCAATATTAATCTCCCTTTTTTTCTGGGAGAATTTATAAAACCAAAAAAATATTTAAATAGGCTTTCTATGGCCCACTATTTGTGAGAGAGATGGCACGCTCAGGACTGGCACAGATGGCACGCTCACAACTGGCACACAAGCCCAGAGGCCAATATTAATCTCCCGTTTTTCAGGGAAAATTTATAAAACCAAAAAAAAAATTAAATAGGCTTTCTATGGCCCACTATTTGTGAGAGAGATGGCACGCTCAGGACTGGCACAGATGGCACGCTCACAACTGGCACACAAGCCCAGAGGCCAATATTAATCTCCCTTTTTTCAGGGAAAATTTATAAAACAAAAAAAAAAATTAAATAGGCTTTCTATGGCCCACTATTTGTGAGAGAGATGGCACGCTCAGGGCTGGCACAGATGGCACGCTCAGGACTGGCACACAAGCCCAGAGGCCAATATTAATCTCCCTTTTTTTCAGGGAGAATTTATAAAACCAAAAAAAAAAATAAATAGGCTTTCTATGGCCCACTATTTGTGAGAGAGATGGCACGCTCAGGGCTGGCACAGATGGCACGCTCAGGACTGGCACACAAGCCCAGAGGCCAATATTAATCTCCCTTTTTTTCTGGGAGAATTTATAAAACCCAAAAAAAAATAAAATAGGCTTTCTATGGCCCACTATTTGTGAGAGAGATGGCACACTCAGGACTGGCACACAAGCCCAAAGGCCAATATTAATCTCCCACTGTATTTTTATCAGGGAGAATTTATACACCCCACAAAAAAAAATACAGAAAAATGAAAAGGCTTTCTATGGCCCACTATGTGAGAGAGATGGCACACACAGGGATGGCACTCTAGCAGAAATGCCAAATTGCCAATCTTAATCTCCCACCAAAAAAAAAAAAAACAGGGAATGTCCTACAATTACTATCTCCCTGCCTGCAGTAATCTCAGCCAGGTATGGCAGGCAGCTACTATCTCCCTGCCTGCAGTAATCTCAGCCAGGTATGGCAGGCAGCAATAAGGAGTGGACTGATGCACAAATGAAATAAAAAGTGTGGACAAACAAAAAAGATAGCTGTGCAGAAAGGAAGGAACAAGAGGATTTGTGCTTTGAAAAAAGCAGTTGGTTTGCACAGCGGCGTACACACAGCAATGCAGCTATCAGGGAGCCTTCTAGGGCAGCCCAATGAGCTACAGCGCTGAGGGGAAAAAAAAAAAAAAAAAAACTTCCACTGTCCCTGCACACCGAGGGTGGTGTTGGACAGTGCAAATCGCTGCAGCACAAGCGGTTTTGTGGTTAATGGACCCTGCCTAACGCTATCCCTGCTTCTGACAAAGCGGCAGCAACCTCTCCCTAAGCTCAGATCAGCAGCAGTAAGATGGCGGTCGGCGGGAACGCCTCTTTATAGCCCCTGTGACGTCGCAGACAGCAAGCCAATCACTGCAATGCCCTTCTCTAAGATGGTGGGGACCAGGACCTATGTCATCACGCTGCCCACACTCTGCGTTTACCTTCATTGGCTGAGAAATGGCGCTTTTCGCGTCATTGAAACGCGACTTTGGCGCGAAAGTCGCGTACCGCATGGCCGACCCCGCACAGGGGTCGGATCGGGTTTCATGAAACCCCGACTTAGCCAAAAGTCGGCGACTTTTGAAAATGTTCGACCCGTTTCGCTCAACCCTAGTGGTGATGTCTATAACCAAAATTATAAAAATGTTGTCTCTGTCCAAATATATATGGACCTAACTGTATATGACACTACCTTGATCTCAGCACGTGCATCATGTAGCTTCATATATGACATGACACCTCCATCTCCACCTAACAAGATGCAGTGCAGCTTCATAGATGCCATGACACTCCATGATCCCTGGTTCCACCGCACACAGTTATAATACATACCTCCTCATACATACCTCCTCTCTATTTATATGCCGGTGATCGCACATACGCTTACCTTATGGAGACTTTAAAAAAAAAAAAATCAACAGTGACCAGCTGAGAAAATGACCCTCCCCTGCTGAGAAAATAACCGCCCCTGCTGAAAAATGACCGCCCCTGCTGAATATTTAGGAGAAATTCGTTGAGAAGTCGGTTGTTTTTCCCATGAGCTCATTTGCATATATTCATGAACAAGCGCTGTGATTGGCTGGCTGTAGAATGCTGCATCTCCAGCCATCTCAGAGAAGGGAACGCCACGTAGTGATGGGCACAGACATGGGGTTGTGGGTTCAATGCCCACACCTGTCACCTGAACGAGTATCACGTGCTTGAAACAAACTTGTTTATCCACAATTTTGGAAAGTGCCACACAATGGTAAGAAATATATGTAGAACAAAACAAGTGTAACTGCAATCATTTTATGTAAGAAATATTTCATTTCCTGGAACAATTTAAAGTGCGCCAACACGTTCGGTCATGCCTGTGTGTATATACACATATCTATAATATAGCTGGAGATGTGTCCTTCTGTCAGAAGCCTTTGGCGCCACAGTCAGCGCATGCGCATACAGCACTTTGACGCCATTTTATTGGAGAGGAGGGGCGGCGCTATCTGATGTGATCGGGGCCATCTCCATTATATTGACTGTGGCAGCGGCTTCACCGGTGGGGATGAGGACACAGGGGTCTGCTGCTCTGCTGGTGAGACACCAGGACTGTGGGTACTGCACCTCCCAGCCGCCAGTCACCTTTCAGACCAGACAGGACAAGCACCAAGAAGGAAAGTGTATGTGGTGTGCGAATTCCTATAGTGTCTTCAATAAATGGCTCCGGAAATCGCGGTATGCGCACACACTGACTCCGGCCTGTTGTGAATTCTGTTGTCGGGCTCCCTCCTGTGGTCATGAATGGTACTTCGGCTGGTTCTGTCCATGGACTTCCTCTGGTGGGTGTTTCTGAGTTTCACAGGTGACGAGGTTAATTCGTTAGCTGCTGCTCTATTTAACTCCACTTAGATCTTTGCTCCATGCCACCTGTCAATGTTCCAGTATTGGTCTGTTCACTCCTGGATCGTTCTTGTGACCTGTCTTCCCATCAGAAGCTAAGTTCCAGCTTGTATTTCTTTGGTTTGCTATTTTTCTGTCCAGCCTGCTATTTTATTTGTTGTCTTGCTTGCTGGAAGCTCTGGGACGCAGAGGGAGCGCCTCCGCACCGTGAGTCAGTGCGGAGGGTCTTTTTGCGCCCTCTGCGTGGTCTTTTTGTAGGTTTTTGTGCTGACCGCAAAGTAACCTTTCCTATCCTCGGTCTGTTCAGTAAGTCGGGCCTCACTTTGCTAAATCTATTTCATCTCTGTGTTTGTATTTTCATCTTTACTCACAGTCATTATATGTGGGGGCTGCCTTTTCCTTTGGGGAATTTCTCTGAGGCAAGGTAGGCTTTATTTTTCTATCTTCAGGGCTAGCTAGTTTCTTAGGCTGTGCCGAGTTGCATAGGGAGCGTTAGGCGCAATCCACGGCTATTTCTAGTGTGTTTGATGGGTTTAGGGATTGCGGTCAGCAGAGTTCCCACGTCCCAGAGCTCGTCCTTATTATCAGTAACTATCAGGTCATTCCGTGTGCTCTTAACCACCAGGTCCATTATTGTCCTGACCACCAGGTCATAACACCGGCCCCATTATATGGAAGTAAAGTACTACAAAACTAAAGGGAACCTGTCACCAGAAATAATGTCTTAAACCTGCAGATATGCGGTTAGTCTGCAGGTTAATAGCGTTATTATGCTGCCCTGTGCCTGCACTGACAGCAGGCCTCAATGTAGAGCCAGTGTCAGTCAGGGCCGGGGGCCGCTGTACATTGAGCAGTGACTCAAACCGAATGCTGGCCGGGTGAATCAAGTTAATTCAATGGTGACATTTGACAGTTGAATAAAATAGCGCATCAGTCAGCGCATGCCGTGTCTATGCCCGACGCTTGCGCACTGTTGACAATGTATTTGCTTCACGAAAATGGAAGAGTCTCTATCTCTCTCCTCAACCTCCACCAGTGAAGCAGCTGCTGCCCCATCCGACGTCCTGGCAGAAGGACAAATGTCTGGTAATATTATAGATATATACTGTATGTGTGCACTGGGTGTACATATATATTTGTGTGTATATATATATATATATATATATATATACATTTTGTCCAATTTTTTGGACTGACTGACCTTCATTTCTTAAAGTAATGATGGCCACTCGTTTTTCTTTACTTAGCTGCTTTTTTCTTGCCATAATACAAGTTCTAACAGTCTATTCAGTAGGACTATCAGCTGTGTATCCACAAGACTTCTGCACAACACAACTGATGGTCCCAACCCCATTTATAAAGCAAGAAACCCCACTTATTAAACCTGCAGGGCACACCTGTGAAGTGAAAACCATTCCCGATGACTACCTCTTGAAGCTCATCAAGAGAATGCCAAGAGTGTGCAAAGCAGTCATCAAAGAAAAAGGTGGCTACTTTGAAGAACCTAGAATATAAGACATAATTTCAGTTGTTTCACACTTTTTTGTTAAGTATATAATTCCACATGTGTTAATTCATAGTTTTGATGCCTTCAGTGTGAATGTACAATTTTCATAGTCATGAAAATACAGAAAAATCTTTAAATGAGAAGGTGAGTCCAAACTTTTGGTCTGTACTGTATTTGTGTGCCATGTGTATATGTATGTGTGTGCCGTGTGTATATGTATGTGTGCCGTGTGTATATGTGTGTGCCATGTGTATATGTATGTGTGTGCCGTGTGTATATGTATTTGTGTGCCGTGTGTATATGTATGTGTGTGCCGTTTGTATATGTGTGCCATGTGTATATGTATGTGTGTGCCGTGTGTGCCATGTGTATAAGTATGTGTGTGCCATGTGTATATGTATGTGTGTGCCGTGTGTATACGTGTGTGCCATGTGTATATGTATGTGTGTGCCGTGTGTATATGCATTTGTGTGCCGTGTGTATATGTATGTGTGTGCCGTGTGTATATGTATGTGTGTGCCGTGTGTATATGTATGTGTGTGCCGGGTGTACATGTATGTGTGTGCCGGGTGTACATGTATGTGTGTGCCGTGTGTATATGTATGTGTGTGCCGTGTGTATATGTATGTGTGTGCCGTGTGTATATGTATTTGTGTGCCGTGTGTATATGTATGTGTGTCGTGTGTATATGTATTTGTGTGCCGTGTGTACATGTATGTGTGTGCCGGGTGTATATGTATGTGTGTGCCGTGTGTATATGTATGTGTGTGCATATGTATGTGTGTGCCGTGTGTGTATGTATGTGTGTGCCGTGTGTGTATATATGTGTGTGTCGTGTGTGTATATATGTGTGTGCTGGGTGTGCATATATGTGTGTGCCGTGTGTGTATATATGTGTGTGCCGTGTGTATACATGTGTGCCGTGTGTGTATATATGTGTGTGCCGTGTATGTATGTGTGTGCCGTGTGTGTATGTATGTGTGTGCCGTGTGTGTATGTATGTGTGTGCCGTGTGTGTATATATGTGTGTGCCGTGTGTGTATGTATGTGTGTGCCGTGTGTGTATGTATGTGTGTGCCGTGTGTGTATGTATGTGTGTGCCGTGTGTGTATGTATGTGTGTGCCGTGTGTGTATGTATGTGTGTGCCGTGTGTGTATATATGTGTGTGCCGGGTGTGTATATATGTGTGTGCCGTGTGTGTATATATGTGTGTGCCGTGTGTGTATATATGTGTGTGCCGGGTGTGTATATATGTGTGTGCCGTGTGTATACATATGTGTGTGCCGTGTGTGTATATATGTGTGTGCCGGGTGTGTATATATGTGTGTGCCGTGTGTGTATATATGTGTGTGCCGTGTGTGTATATATGTGTGTGCCGGGTGTGTATATATGTGTGTGCCGTGTGTATACATATGTGTGTGCCGTGTGTGTATATATGTGTGTGCCGTGTGTGTATGTATGTGTGTGCCGTGTGTATACGTATGTGTGTGCCGTGTGTGTATGTATGTGTGTGCCGTGTGTGTATATATGTGTGTGCTGGGTGTATATATGTGTGTGCCGTGTGTATACATATGTGTGTGCCGTGTGTATACATATGTGTGTGCCGTGTGTGTATGTATGTGTGTGCCGTGTGTGTATATATGTGTGTGCTGGGTGTATATATGTGTGTGCCGTGTGTATACATATGTGTGTGCCGTGTGTATACATATGTGTGTGCCGTGTGTGTACGTATGTGTGTGCCGTGTGTATATGTGTGTGCCGTGTGTGTATATATGTGTGTGCCGTGTGTGAATATATATGTGTGTGCTGTGTGTGTATATATGTGTGTGCCGTGTGTATACATATGTGTGTGCCGTGTGTATACATATGTGTGTGCCGTGTGTGTATATATGTGTGTGCCGTGTGTGTATATACGTGTGTGCCGTGTGTGTATATACGTGTGTGCCGTGTGTGTATATATGTGTGTGCCGTGTGTATACATATGTGTGTGCCGTGTGTATACATATGTGTGTGCCGTGTGTATACATATGTGTGTGCCGTGTGTGTATATACGTGTGTGCCGTGTGTGTATATATGTGTGTGCCGTGTGTATACATATGTGTGTGCCGTGTGTATACATATGTGTGTGCCGTGTGTATACATATGTGTGTGCCGTGTGTGTATATACGTGTGTGCCGTGTGTGTATATATGTGTGTGCCGTGTGTATACATATGTGTGTGCCGTGTGTATACATATGTGTGTGCCGTGTGTATACATATGTGTGTGCCGTGTGTGTATATATGTGTGTGCCGTGTGTATACATATGTGTGTGCCGTGTGTATACATATGTGTGTGCCGTGTGTATACATATGTGTGTGCCGTGTGTGTATATACGTGTGTGCCGTGTGTGTATATACGTGTGTGCCGTGTGTGTATATACGTGTGTGCCGTGTGTATACATATGTGTGTGCCGTGTGTGTATATACGTGTGTGCCGTGTGTGTATGCTCTGATGATGTTACATGATGCTGCTGATGAGTCACCCTCGGTTCTCCAGGCCCGGCTGCAGTGCCCTGTGGTGGCCGGCAGATGTCGTCGGTGCCCGCTGTGGTCCCTCCTCCCCGGCTGTGTCTGTCAGTGTGAGCGCTGCCCCGGGGACCGTTCTCCGGCAGCGGCTGTACGTGCGATCATTGCCGGGCAGGGAGCTGGTCGGCCTGGGAATAATCGCCGGCCTGCAGGAGCAGCATCCCGGTCCTGGAGCATCTGCGGCTGCAGGTACGTTGTACACTGTGTGTCTGTTTGGAGGGGGCGCTGTGCTGTGTGTACGCGTCAGTGGGTGTCCATTGTGTGCCCACTGTGGGTGCCCAGTGACCCTGCACCACCCTGTGGTAATCTGCAGAGCTGTGCTAGTGCTGCTGTATGCCCCTGCCCTATAATAGATGCTGTTATTATGTACAGGTGTATGGCTGGGGGGCGCTGGGCTGTTTGCCCCATGGCGACACACATTTTTTTACCCTTTTTAATGCATTATGGTCCCTTTTACAGCCGTGCATTACATTATAGCATAGGTCTCATGGGTGCAATGTGTTTTCTATGCAGCGGCAGAAGCCCTAATACCGTACACCGTAGCGGGATGGCCCTTACTTTTTACCCATTTTGATGTTTTTGTTACAGACTGGCACAGAGATTAACGGTTGATAAATATTAAAGTGCATTATCCGTCAGTTCTATAGCCCTATAAAGGGGCGGATGTGCCATCTCTGGGGGTCTCACAGACACAACGTTGTCTACATCGGTCCCATGAACCTTAAAGGGAACCTGTCACCCCCGTTTTTTGAGATTGAGCTATAAATACTGTTAAATAGGGCCTGCGCTGTGTGTTCCTATAGTGTATGTAGTGTACCCCGATTCCCTATGTATGCTGAGAAATAACTTACCAAAGTCGCCGTTTTCGCCTGTCAATCAGGCTGGTCAGGTCGGGAGGGCGTGGTGACATCGGTGGTTCTTCCTCAGCTTTACGTTGGTGGCGTAGTGGTGAAGACACAGCGCGCGATCTGCGCTGTAATCCCTTGCATCGGTGGGGGCGGCCATCTTCCTGGGGCCGCGCGTGCGCAGATCGAGTGCTCTGCTGCACGGGGCTTCAGGAAAATGGCCGGGGGATGCCGCGCGTGCGCATTAGAGATCGCGGCGGCCATTTTCCCAAAGCCGAGATGCAAACTCGGCTTTGGGAAAATGGCCGCCGCGATCTCTAATGCGCACGCGCGGCATCCCGCGGCCATTTTCCTGAAGCCCCGTGCAGCAGAGCACTCGATCTGCGCACGCGCGGCCCCAGGAAGATGGCCGCCCCCACCGACGAAAGGGATGACAGCGCAGATCGCGCGCTGTGTCTTCACCACTACGCCACCAACGTAAAGCTGAGGAAGAACCAGCGATGTCACCACGCCCTCCCGACCTGACCAGCCTGATTGACAGGCGAAAACGGCGACTTTGGTAAGTTATTTCTCAGCATACATGGGGAATCGGGGTACACTACATACACTATAGGAACACACAGCGCAGGCCCTATTTAACAGTATTTATAGCTCAATCTCAAAAAACGGGGTGACAGGTTCCCTTTAAAAATGATGAACGTGCACCATGCTATCTTCAGCGGCTTTTCAAAAGAGGTTGACGCTGTCAGGTGCCATTTTATCACAGTTGATAGACATAGGCTAAGTTCACATTAGCGTATCTGTGCGCAGCGTCTCATGTGCATGCGCAATTCATGCCAAAACGCATTCAAATGCATGGTTGCGCTGCGTTTTTTATCCGCATCAGCTTACGCATGATGCAAAAAAAAACCCCGTTGAGTTTGCATGTGTTTTTGCCTCCGTTTGCCTTGATTATGTGCATGAGTTCGATATTTCCAGGAGGGCGTGTCTCAATGGTCGGGTGGTCTCCAAGTATTTGTGAATGCTCAGAGATTCAGTTTTTGTCTCTGTAGCTGCATGATTTATGGCTGCTAGCCAGTCTGAGTACATGTGGGGTTACCTGCTTGCTAGGGAATCCCCACATGTATTCAAGTTGTCTAGCAGCCGCAAGTCATACAGCTACAGAGACAAAAACTGAATCTCTGAGCATTCACAAATACTCGGAGACCATCCGAGCGTGCTCTGGAAAACCCGTGCAACATACTCACTCATCACTACCTATGTTCCATGTTATCACCATCAATCCCGTAGAGACTGTAAGGGACAGATGTGCCTATGTTCCATGTTATCACCATCGATCCCGTAGAGACTGTAAGGGACAGATGTGCCTATGTTCCATGTTATCACCATCAATCCCGTAGAGACTGTAAGGGGCAGATGTGCCTATGTTCCATGTTATCACCATCGATCCCGTAGACATTGTAAGGGGCGGATGTGCCTATGTTCCATGTTATCACCATCGATCCCATAGACATTGTAATGGACAGGGCGGCACGGTGGCGCAGTGGTTAGCACAGGAGCCTTGCAGTGCTGGGGTCCTGGGTTCTAATCCCACCCAGGTCAACATCTGCAAAGAGTTTGTATGTTCTCTCCGTGTTTGCTTGGGTTTCCTCCAGGCACTCCGGTTTCCTCCCACATTCCAAAGACATACTGATAGGGATTCTAGATTGTGAGCCCCATCGGGGACAGTGATGATAATGTGTGCAAAACTGTAAAGCGCTGCGGAATATGTTAGCGCTATATAAAAATAAAGATTATTATTATTAGTATTAGATGTGCCCATGTTCCATGTTGTCACCATCGATCCCATAGACGTTGTAAGGGGCAGATGTGCCTATGTTCCATGTTATCACCATCAATCCCATAGACATTGTAAGGGGCGGATGTGCCTATGTTCCATGTTATCACCAACAATCCCATAGACATTGTAAGGGGCAGATGTGCCTATGTTCCATGTTATCACCATCAATCCCATAGACATTGTAAGGGGCAGATGTGCCTATGTTCCATGTTATCACCATCGATCCCATAGACATTGTAAGGGGCTGATGTGCCTATGTTCCATGTTATCACCATCGATCCCGTAGACATTGTAAGGGGCGGATGTGCCTATGTTCCATGTTATCACCATCGATCCCATAGACATTGTAAGGGGCGGATGTGCCTATGTTCCATGTTATCACCAACAATCCCATAGACATTGTAAGGGGCAGATGTGCCTATGTTCCATGTTATCACCATCGATCCCATAGACATTGTAAGGGGCTGATGTGCCTATGTTCCATGTTATCACCATCGATCCCGTAGACATTGTAAGGGGCGGATGTGCCTATGTTCCATGTTATCACCATCGATCCCATAGACATTGTAAGGGGCGGATGTGCCTATGTTCCATGTTATCACCAACAATCCCATAGACATTGTAAGGGGCAGATGTGCCTATGTTCCATGTTATCACCATCGATCCCATAGACATTGTAAGGGGCAGATGTGCCTATGTTCCATGTTATCACCAACAATCCCATAGACATTGTAAGGGGCAAATGTGCCTATGTTCCATGTTATCACCAACAATCCCATAGACATTGTAAGGGGCAAATGTGCCTATGTTCCATGTTATCACCAACAATCCCATAGACGTTGTAAGGGGCGGATGTGCCTATGTTCCATGTCATCACCATCGATCCCATAGACATTGTAAGGGGCAGATGTGCCTATGTTCCATGTTATCACCAACAATCCCATAGACGTTGTAAGGGGCGGATGTGCCTATGTTCCATGTTATCACCATCGATCCCATAGACATTGTAAGGGGCAGATGTGCCTATGTTCCATGTTATCACCAACAATCCCATAGACGTTGTAAGGGGCGGATGTGCCTATGTTCCATGTTATCACCAACAATCCCATAGACGTTGTAAGGGGCAGATATGCCTATGTTCCATGTTATCACCATCGATCCCATAGACATTGTAAGGGGCGGATGTGCCTATGTTCCATGTTATCACCATCGATCCCATAGACATTGTAAGGGGCAGATGTGCCTATGTTCCATGTTATCACCAACAATCCCATAGACATTGTAAGGGGCGGATATGCCTATGTTCCATGTTATAACCATCGATCCCATAGACATTGTAAGGGGCAGATGTGCCTATGTTCCATGTTATCACCATCGATCCCGTAGACATTGTAAGGGGCAGATGTGCCTATGTTCCATGTTATCACCATCGATCCCGTAGAGACTGTAAGGGACAGATGTGCCTATGTTCCATGTTATCACCAACAATCCCATAGACATTGTAAGGGGCAGATGTGCCTATGTTCCATGTTATCACCATCGATCCCGTAGACATTGTAAGGGGCAGATGTGCCTATGTTCCATGTTATCACCATCGTTGCTATATATATTGTAAGGGGCAGATGTGCCTATGTTCCATGTTATCACCATCGATCCCGTAGACATTGTAAGGGACAGATGTACCTATGTTCCATGTTATCACCAACAATCCAATAGATATTGTAAGGGGCAGATGTGCCTATGTTCCATGTTATCACCATCGATCCCATAGACATTGTAAGGGGCGGATGTGCCTATGTTCCATGTTATCACCAACAATCCCATAGACATTGTAAGGGGCAGATGTGCCTATGTTCCATGTTATCACCATCGATCCCATAGACATTGTAAGGGGCGGATGTGCCTATGTTCCATGTTATCACCAACAATCCCATAGACGTTGTAAGGGGCGGATGTGCCTATGTTCCATGTTATCACCAACAATCCCATAGACATTGTAAGGGGCAGATGTGCCTATGTTCCATGTTATCACCATCGATCCCATAGACATTGTAAGGGGCGGATGTGCCTATGTTCCATGTTATCACCAACAATCCCATAGACATTGTAAGGGGCAGATGTGCCTATGTTCCATGTTATCACCAACAATCCCATAGACGTTGTAAGGGGCGGATGTGCCTATGTTCCATGTCATCACCATCGATCCCATAGACATTGTAAGGGGCAGATGTGCCTATGTTCCATGTTATCACCATCGATCCCATAGACATTGTAAGGGGCAGATGTGCCTATGTTCCATGTTATCACCATCGATCCCATAGACATTGTAAGGGGCAGATGTGCCTATGTTCCATGTTATCACCATCGATCCCGTAGAGACTGTAAGGGGCAGATGTGCCTATGTTCCATGTTATCACCATCGATCCCGTAGACATTGTAAGGGGCAGATGTGCCTATGTTCCATGTTATCACCATCGATCCCGTAGACATTGTAAGGGGCAGATGTGCCTATGTTCCATGTTATCACCATCGATCCCATAGACATTGTAAGGGGCGGATGTGCCTATGTTCCATGTTATCACCAACAATCCCATAGACATTGTAAGGGGCAGATGTGCCTATGTTCCATGTTATCACCATCGATCCCATAGACATTGTAAGGGACAGATGTACCTATGTTCCATGTTATCACCATCGATCCCGTAGAGACTGTAAGGGGCAGATGTGCCTATGTTCCATGTTATCACCAACAATCCCATAGACATTGTAAGGGGCAGATGTGCCTATGTTCCATGTTATCACCATCGATCCCGTAGACATTGTAAGGGGCAGATGTGCCTATGTTCCATGTTATCACCATCGATCCCATAGACATTGTAAGGGGCAGATGTGTCTATGTTCCATGTTATCACCATCGATCCCATAGACATTGTAAGGGGCAGATGTGCCTATGTTCCATGTTATCACCATCGATCCCGTAGACATTGTAAGGGGCAGATGTGCCTATGTTCCATGTTATCACCATCGATCCCATAGACATTGTAAGGGGCGGATGTGCCTATGTTCCATGTTATCACCAACAATCCCATAGACATTGTAAGGGGCAGATGTGCCTATGTTCCATGTTATCACCAACAATCCCGTAGACATTGTAAGGGGCAGATGTGCCTATGTTCCATGTTATCACCATCGATCCCGTAGACATTGTAAGGGGCAGATGTGCCTATGTTCCATGTTATCACCATCGATCCCGTAGACATTGTAAGGGGCAGATGTGCCTATGTTCCATGTTATCACCATCGATCCCATAGACATTGTAAGGGATAGATGTGCCTATGTTCCATGTTATCACCAACAATCCCATAGACATTGTAAGGGGCAGATGTGCCTATGTTCCATGTTATCACCATCGATCCCATAGACATTGTAATGGACAGATGTGCCTATGTTCCATGTTATCACCATCGATCCCATAGACATTGTAATGGACAGATGTGCCTATGTTCCATGTTATCACCATCGATCCTGTAGACATTGTAAGGGACAGATGTGCCTATGTTCCATGTTATCACCAACAATCCCAGAGACATTGTAAGGGACAGATGTGCCTATGTTCCATGTTATCACCAACAATCCCATAGACGTTGTAAGGGGCGGATGTGCCTATGTTCCATGTTATCACCAACAATCCCATAGACATTGTAAGGGGCAGATGTGCCTATGTTCCATGTTATCACCATCGATCCCATAGACATTGTAAGGGGCGGATGTGCCTATGTTCCATGTTATCACCAACAATCCCATAGACATTGTAAGGGGCAGATGTGCCTATGTTCCATGTTATCACCAACAATCCCATAGACGTTGTAAGGGGCGGATGTGCCTATGTTCCATGTTATAACCATCGATCCCATAGACATTGTAAGGGGCAGATGTGCCTATGTTCCATGTTATCACCATCGATCCCGTAGACATTGTAAGGGGCAGATGTGCCTATGTTCCATGTTATCACCATCGATCCCGTAGAGACTGTAAGGGACAGATGTGCCTATGTTCCATGTTATCACCATCGATCCCGTAGAGACTGTAAGGGACAGATGTGCCTATGTTCCATGTTATCACCATCAATCCCGTAGAGACTGTAAGGGGCAGATGTGCCTATGTTCCATGTTATCACCATCGATCCCGTAGACATTGTAAGGGGCGGATGTGCCTATGTTCCATGTTATCACCATCGATCCCATAGACATTGTAATGGACAGGGCGGCACGGTGGCGCAGTGGTTAGCACAGGAGCCTTGCAGTGCTGGGGTCCTGGGTTCTAATCCCACCCAGGTCAACATCTGCAAAGAGTTTGTATGTTCTCTCCGTGTTTGCTTGGGTTTCCTCCAGGCACTCCGGTTTCCTCCCACATTCCAAAGACATACTGATAGGGATTCTAGATTGTGAGCCCCATCGGGGACAGTGATGATAATGTGTGCAAAACTGTAAAGCGCTGCGGAATATGTTAGCGCTATATAAAAATAAAGATTATTATTATTAGTATTAGATGTGCCCATGTTCCATGTTGTCACCATCGATCCCATAGACGTTGTAAGGGGCAGATGTGCCTATGTTCCATGTTATCACCATCAATCCCATAGACATTGTAAGGGGCGGATGTGCCTATGTTCCATGTTATCACCAACAATCCCATAGACATTGTAAGGGGCAGATGTGCCTATGTTCCATGTTATCACCATCAATCCCATAGACATTGTAAGGGGCAGATGTGCCTATGTTCCATGTTATCACCATCGATCCCATAGACATTGTAAGGGGCTGATGTGCCTATGTTCCATGTTATCACCATCGATCCCGTAGACATTGTAAGGGGCGGATGTGCCTATGTTCCATGTTATCACCATCGATCCCATAGACATTGTAAGGGGCGGATGTGCCTATGTTCCATGTTATCACCAACAATCCCATAGACATTGTAAGGGGCAGATGTGCCTATGTTCCATGTTATCACCATCGATCCCATAGACATTGTAAGGGGCTGATGTGCCTATGTTCCATGTTATCACCATCGATCCCGTAGACATTGTAAGGGGCGGATGTGCCTATGTTCCATGTTATCACCATCGATCCCATAGACATTGTAAGGGGCGGATGTGCCTATGTTCCATGTTATCACCAACAATCCCATAGACATTGTAAGGGGCAGATGTGCCTATGTTCCATGTTATCACCATCGATCCCATAGACATTGTAAGGGGCAGATGTGCCTATGTTCCATGTTATCACCAACAATCCCATAGACATTGTAAGGGGCAAATGTGCCTATGTTCCATGTTATCACCAACAATCCCATAGACGTTGTAAGGGGCGGATGTGCCTATGTTCCATGTCATCACCATCGATCCCATAGACATTGTAAGGGGCAGATGTGCCTATGTTCCATGTTATCACCAACAATCCCATAGACGTTGTAAGGGGCGGATGTGCCTATGTTCCATGTTATCACCATCGATCCCATAGACATTGTAAGGGGCAGATGTGCCTATGTTCCATGTTATCACCAACAATCCCATAGACGTTGTAAGGGGCGGATGTGCCTATGTTCCATGTTATCACCAACAATCCCATAGACGTTGTAAGGGGCAGATATGCCTATGTTCCATGTTATCACCATCGATCCCATAGACATTGTAAGGGGCGGATGTGCCTATGTTCCATGTTATCACCATCGATCCCATAGACATTGTAAGGGGCAGATGTGCCTATGTTCCATGTTATCACCAACAATCCCATAGACATTGTAAGGGGCGGATATGCCTATGTTCCATGTTATAACCATCGATCCCATAGACATTGTAAGGGGCAGATGTGCCTATGTTCCATGTTATCACCATCGATCCCGTAGACATTGTAAGGGGCAGATGTGCCTATGTTCCATGTTATCACCATCGATCCCGTAGAGACTGTAAGGGACAGATGTGCCTATGTTCCATGTTATCACCAACAATCCCATAGACATTGTAAGGGGCAGATGTGCCTATGTTCCATGTTATCACCATCGATCCCGTAGACATTGTAAGGGGCAGATGTGCCTATGTTCCATGTTATCACCATCGTTGCTATATATATTGTAAGGGGCAGATGTGCCTATGTTCCATGTTATCACCATCGATCCCGTAGACATTGTAAGGGACAGATGTACCTATGTTCCATGTTATCACCAACAATCCAATAGATATTGTAAGGGGCAGATGTGCCTATGTTCCATGTTATCACCATCGATCCCATAGACATTGTAAGGGGCGGATGTGCCTATGTTCCATGTTATCACCAACAATCCCATAGACATTGTAAGGGGCAGATGTGCCTATGTTCCATGTTATCACCATCGATCCCATAGACATTGTAAGGGGCGGATGTGCCTATGTTCCATGTTATCACCAACAATCCCATAGACGTTGTAAGGGGCGGATGTGCCTATGTTCCATGTTATCACCAACAATCCCATAGACATTGTAAGGGGCAGATGTGCCTATGTTCCATGTTATCACCATCGATCCCATAGACATTGTAAGGGGCGGATGTGCCTATGTTCCATGTTATCACCAACAATCCCATAGACATTGTAAGGGGCAGATGTGCCTATGTTCCATGTTATCACCAACAATCCCATAGACGTTGTAAGGGGCGGATGTGCCTATGTTCCATGTCATCACCATCGATCCCATAGACATTGTAAGGGGCAGATGTGCCTATGTTCCATGTTATCACCATCGATCCCATAGACATTGTAAGGGGCAGATGTGCCTATGTTCCATGTTATCACCATCGATCCCATAGACATTGTAAGGGGCAGATGTGCCTATGTTCCATGTTATCACCATCGATCCCGTAGAGACTGTAAGGGGCAGATGTGCCTATGTTCCATGTTATCACCATCGATCCCGTAGACATTGTAAGGGGCAGATGTGCCTATGTTCCATGTTATCACCATCGATCCCGTAGACATTGTAAGGGGCAGATGTGCCTATGTTCCATGTTATCACCATCGATCCCATAGACATTGTAAGGGGCGGATGTGCCTATGTTCCATGTTATCACCAACAATCCCATAGACATTGTAAGGGGCAGATGTGCCTATGTTCCATGTTATCACCATCGATCCCATAGACATTGTAAGGGACAGATGTACCTATGTTCCATGTTATCACCATCGATCCCGTAGAGACTGTAAGGGGCAGATGTGCCTATGTTCCATGTTATCACCAACAATCCCATAGACATTGTAAGGGGCAGATGTGCCTATGTTCCATGTTATCACCATCGATCCCGTAGACATTGTAAGGGGCAGATGTGCCTATGTTCCATGTTATCACCATCGATCCCATAGACATTGTAAGGGGCAGATGTGTCTATGTTCCATGTTATCACCATCGATCCCATAGACATTGTAAGGGGCAGATGTGCCTATGTTCCATGTTATCACCATCGATCCCGTAGACATTGTAAGGGGCAGATGTGCCTATGTTCCATGTTATCACCATCGATCCCATAGACATTGTAAGGGGCGGATGTGCCTATGTTCCATGTTATCACCAACAATCCCATAGACATTGTAAGGGGCAGATGTGCCTATGTTCCATGTTATCACCAACAATCCCGTAGACATTGTAAGGGGCAGATGTGCCTATGTTCCATGTTATCACCATCGATCCCGTAGACATTGTAAGGGGCAGATGTGCCTATGTTCCATGTTATCACCATCGATCCCGTAGACATTGTAAGGGGCAGATGTGCCTATGTTCCATGTTATCACCATCGATCCCATAGACATTGTAAGGGATAGATGTGCCTATGTTCCATGTTATCACCAACAATCCCATAGACATTGTAAGGGGCAGATGTGCCTATGTTCCATGTTATCACCATCGATCCCATAGACATTGTAATGGACAGATGTGCCTATGTTCCATGTTATCACCATCGATCCCATAGACATTGTAATGGACAGATGTGCCTATGTTCCATGTTATCACCATCGATCCTGTAGACATTGTAAGGGACAGATGTGCCTATGTTCCATGTTATCACCAACAATCCCAGAGACATTGTAAGGGACAGATGTGCCTATGTTCCATGTTATCACCAACAATCCCATAGACGTTGTAAGGGGCGGATGTGCCTATGTTCCATGTTATCACCAACAATCCCATAGACATTGTAAGGGGCAGATGTGCCTATGTTCCATGTTATCACCATCGATCCCATAGACATTGTAAGGGGCGGATGTGCCTATGTTCCATGTTATCACCAACAATCCCATAGACATTGTAAGGGGCAGATGTGCCTATGTTCCATGTTATCACCAACAATCCCATAGACGTTGTAAGGGGCGGATGTGCCTATGTTCCATGTTATAACCATCGATCCCATAGACATTGTAAGGGGCAGATGTGCCTATGTTCCATGTTATCACCATCGATCCCGTAGACATTGTAAGGGGCAGATGTGCCTATGTTCCATGTTATCACCATCGATCCCGTAGAGACTGTAAGGGACAGATGTGCCTATGTTCCATGTTATCACCAACAATCCCATAGACATTGTAAGGGGCAGATGTGCCTATGTTCCATGTTATCACCATCGATCCCGTAGTCATTGTAAGGGGCAGATGTGCCTATGTTCCATGTTATCACCATCGTTGCTATATATATTGTAAGGGGCAGATGTGCCTATGTTCCATGTTATCACCATCGATCCCATAGACATTGTAAGGGGCGGATGTGCCTATGTTCCATGTTGTCACCAACAATCCCATAGATATTGTAAGGGGCAGATGTGCCTATGGTTCATGTTATCACCAACAATCCTATAGACATTGTACAGGGCAGATGTCCCTATGTTCCATGTTATCACCATCGATCCTGTAGACATTGTAAGGGGCGGATGTGCCTATGTTCCATGTTATCACCAACAATCCCATAGACATTGTACGGGGCAGATGTGCCTATGTTCCATGTTATCACCATCGATCCCGTAGACATTGTAAGGGGCGGATGTGCCTATGTTCCATGTTATCACCAACAATCCCATAGACATTGTAAGGGGCAGATGTGCCTATGTTCCATGTTATCACCATCGATCCCATAGACATTGTAAGGGGCGGATGTGCCTATGTTCCATGTTATCACCAACAATCCCATAGACATTGTAAGGGGCAGATGTGCCTATGTTCCATGTTATCACCAACAATCCCATAGACATTGTAAGGGGCAGATGTGCCTATGTTCCATGTTATCACCATCGATCCCGTAGACATTGTAAGGGGCAGATGTGCCTATGTTCCATGTTATCACCATCGATCCCATAGACATTGTAAGGGATAGATGTGCCTATGTTCCATGTTATCACCAACAATCCCATAGACATTGTAAGGGGCAGATGTGCCTATGTTCCATGTTATCACCAACAATCCCATAGACATTGTAAGGGGCAGATGTGCCTATGTTCCATGTTATCACCATCGATCCCGTAGACATTGTAAGGGGCAGATGTGCCTATGTTCCATGTTATCACCATCGATCCCATAGACATTGTAAGGGGCAGATGTGCCTATGTTCCATGTTATCACCATCGATCCCATAGACATTGTAATGGACAGATGTGCCTATGTTCCATGTTATCACCAACAATCCCAGAGACATTGTAAGGGACAGATGTGCCTATGTTCCATGTTATCACCATCGATCCTGTAGACATTGTAAGGGACAGATGTGCCTATGTTCCATGTTATCACCAACAATCCCAGAGACATTGTAAGGGACAGATGTGCCTATGTTCCATGTTATCACCATCGATCCCGTAGACATTGTAAGGGGCAGATGTGCCTATGTTCCATGTTATCACCAACAATCCCATAGACATTGTAAGGGGCAGATGTGCCTATGTTCCATGTCATCACCATCGATCCCATAGACATTGTAAGGGGCAGATGTGCCTATGTTCCATGTTATCACCATCGATCCCGTAGACATTGTAAGGGGCAGATGTGCCTATGTTCCATGTAATCACCATCGATCCCGTAGAGACTGTAAGAGACAGATGTGCCTATGTTCCATGTTATCACCAACAATCCCATAGACATTGTAAGGGGCAGATGTGCCTATGTTCCATGTTATCACCATCGATCCCGTAGACATTGTAAGGGGCAGATGTGCCTATGTTCCATGTTATCACCATCGTTGCTATATATATTGTAAGGGGCAGATGTGCCTATGTTCCATGTTATCACCATCGATCCCATAGACATTGTAAGGGGCAGATGTGCCTATGTTCCATGTTATCACCATCGATCCCGTAGACATTGTAAGGGGCAGATGTGCCTATGTTCCATGTTATCACCATCGTTGCTATATATATTGTAAGGGGCGGATGTGCCTATGTTCCATGTTATCACCAACAATCCCATAGACATTGTAAGGGGCAGATGTGCCTATGTTCCATGTTATCACCAACAATCCCATAGACATTGTAAGGGGCAGATGTGCCTATGTTCCATGTTATCACCATCGATCCCGTAGACATTGTAAGGGGCAGATGTGCCTATGTTCCATGTTATCACCATCGATCCCGTAGACATTGTAAGGGGCAGATGTGCCTATGTTCCATGTTATCACCATCGATCCCATAGACATTGTAATGGACAGATGTGCCTATGTTCCATGTTATCACCATCGATCCCATAGACATTGTAATGGACAGATGTGCCTATGTTCCATGTTATCACCATCGATCCCATAGACATTGTAAGGGGCAGATGTGCCTATGTTCCATGTTATCACCATCGATCCCATAGACATTGTAAGGGGCGGATGTGCCTATGTTCCATGTTATCACCAACAATCCCATAGACGTTGTAAGGGGCGGATGTGCCTATGTTCCATGTTATCACCAACAATCCCATAGACATTGTAAGGGGCAGATGTGCCTATGTTCCATGTTATCACCATCGATCCCATAGACATTGTAAGGGGCGGATGTGCCTATGTTCCATGTTATCACCAACAATCCCATAGACATTGTAAGGGGCAGATGTGCCTATGTTCCATGTTATCACCAACAATCCCATAGACGTTGTAAGGGGCGGATGTGCCTATGTTCCATGTTATCACCATCGATCCCATAGACATTGTAAGGGGCAGATGTGCCTATGTTCCATGTTATCACCATCGATCCCGTAGAGACTGTAAGGGGCAGATGTGCCTATGTTCCATGTTATCACCATCGATCCCGTAGACATTGTAAGGGGCAGATGTGCCTATGTTCCATGTTATCACCATCGATCCCGTAGACATTGTAAGGGGCAGATGTGCCTATGTTCCATGTTATCACCATCGATCCCGTAGAGACTGTAAGGGGCAGATGTGCCTATGTTCCATGTTATCACCAACAATCCCATAGACATTGTAAGGGGCAGATGTGCCTATGTTCCATGTTATCACCATCGATCCCATAGACATTGTAAGGGGCAGATGTGCCTATGTTCCATGTTATCACCATCGATTCCATAGACATTGTAAGGGGCAGATGTGCCTATGTTCCATGTTATCACCAACAATCCCATAGACGTTGTAAGGGGCGGATGTGCCTATGTTCCATGTTATAACCATCGATCCCATAGACATTGTAAGGGGCAGATGTGCCTATGTTCCATGTTATCACCATCGATCCCGTAGACATTGTAAGGGGCAGATGTGCCTATGTTCCATGTTATCACCATCGATCCCGTAGAGACTGTAAGGGACAGATGTGCCTATGTTCCATGTTATCACCAACAATCCCATAGACATTGTAAGGGGCAGATGTGCCTATGTTCCATGTTATCACCATCGATCCCGTAGACATTGTAAGGGGCAGATGTGCCTATGTTCCATGTTATCACCATCGTTGCTATATAAATTGTAAGGGGCAGATGTGCCTATGTTCCATGTTATCACCATCGATCCCGTAGACATTGTAAGGGGCAGATGTGCCTATGTTCCATGTTATCACCATCGATCCCATAGACATTGTAAGGGATAGATGTGCCTATGTTCCATGTTATCACCAACAATCCCATAGACATTGTAAGGGGCAGATGTGCCTATGTTCCATGTTATCACCAACAATCCCATAGACATTGTAAGGGGCAGATGTGCCTATGTTCCATGTTATCACCATCGATCCCGTAGACATTGTAAGGGGCAGATGTGCCTATGTTCCATGTTATCACCATCGATCCCATAGACATTGTAAGGGGCAGATGTGCCTATGTTCCATGTTATCACCATCGATCCCGTAGACATTGTAAGGGGCAGATGTGCCTATGTTCCATGTTATCACCATCGATCCCATAGACATTGTAAGGGATAGATGTGCCTATGTTCCATGTTATCACCAACAATCCCATAGACATTGTAAGGGGCAGATGTGCCTATGTTCCATGTTATCACCAACAATCCCATAGACATTGTAATGGACAGATGTGCCTATGTTCCATGTTATCACCATCGATCCCATAGACATTGTAATGGACAGATGTGCCTATGTTCCATGTTATCACCAACAATCCCAGAGACATTGTAAGGGACAGATGTGCCTATGTTCCATGTTATCACCAACAATCCCAGAGACATTGTAAGGGACAGATGTGCCTATGTTCCATGTTATCACCATCGATCCTGTAGACATTGTAAGGGACAGATGTGCCTATGTTCCATGTTATCACCAACAATCCCAGAGACATTGTAAGGGACAGATGTGCCTATGTTCCATGTTATCACCATCGATCCCGTAGACATTGTAAGGGGCAGATGTGCCTATGTTCCATGTTATCACCAACAATCCCATAGACATTGTAAGGGGCGGATGTGCCTATGTTCCATGTCATCACCATCGATCCCATAGACATTGTAAGGGGCAGATGTGCCTATGTTCCATGTTATCACCAACAATCCCATAGACGTTGTAAGGGGTGGATGTGCCTATGTTCCATGTTATAACCATCGATCCCATAGACATTGTAAGGGGCAGATGTGCCTATGTTCCATGTTATCACCATCGATCCCGTAGACATTGTAAGGGGCAGATGTGCCTATGTTCCATGTAATCACCATCGATCCCGTAGAGACTGTAAGGGACAGATGTGCCTATGTTCCATGTTATCACCAACAATCCCATAGACATTGTAAGGGGCAGATGTGCCTATGTTCCATGTTATCACCATCGATCCCGTAGACATTGTAAGGGGCAGATGTGCCTATGTTCCATGTTATCACCATCGTTGCTATATATATTGTAAGGGGCAGATGTGCCTATGTTCCATGTTATCACCATCGATCCCATAGACATTGTAAGGGGCAGATGTGCCTATGTTCCATGTTATCACCATCGATCCCGTAGACATTGTAAGGGGCAGATGTGCCTATGTTCCATGTTATCACCATCGTTGCTATATATATTGTAAGGGGCGGATGTGCCTATGTTCCATGTTATCACCAACAATCCCATAGACATTGTAAGGGGCAGATGTGCCTATGTTCCATGTTATCACCAACAATCCCATAGACATTGTAAGGGGCAGATGTGCCTATGTTCCATGTTATCACCATCGATCCCGTAGACATTGTAAGGGGCAGATGTGCCTATGTTCCATGTTATCACCATCGATCCCGTAGACATTGTAAGGGGCAGATGTGCCTATGTTCCATGTTATCACCATCGATCCCATAGACATTGTAATGGACAGATGTGCCTATGTTCCATGTTATCACCATCGATCCCATAGACATTGTAATGGACAGATGTGCCTATGTTCCATGTTATCACCATCGATCCCATAGACATTGTAATGGACAGATGTGCCTATGTTCCATGTTATCACCATCGATCCCATAGACATTGTAAGGGGCAGATGTGCCTATGTTCCATGTTATCACCATCGATCCCATAGACATTGTAAGGGGCGGATGTGCCTATGTTCCATGTTATCACCAACAATCCCATAGACGTTGTAAGGGGCGGATGTGCCTATGTTCCATGTTATCACCAACAATCCCATAGACATTGTAAGGGGCAGATGTGCCTATGTTCCATGTTATCACCATCGATCCCATAGACATTGTAAGGGGCGGATGTGCCTATGTTCCATGTTATCACCAACAATCCCATAGACATTGTAAGGGGCAGATGTGCCTATGTTCCATGTTATCACCAACAATCCCATAGACGTTGTAAGGGGCGGATGTGCCTATGTTCCATGTTATCACCATCGATCCCATAGACATTGTAAGGGGCAGATGTGCCTATGTTCCATGTTATCACCATCGATCCCGTAGAGACTGTAAGGGGCAGATGTGCCTATGTTCCATGTTATCACCATCGATCCCGTAGACATTGTAAGGGGCAGATGTGCCTATGTTCCATGTTATCACCATCGATCCCGTAGACATTGTAAGGGGCAGATGTGCCTATGTTCCATGTTATCACCATCGATCCCGTAGAGACTGTAAGGGGCAGATGTGCCTATGTTCCATGTTATCACCAACAATCCCATAGACATTGTAAGGGGCAGATGTGCCTATGTTCCATGTTATCACCATCGATCCCATAGACATTGTAAGGGGCAGATGTGCCTATGTTCCATGTTATCACCATCGATCCCGTAGAGACTGTAAGGGGCAGATGTGCCTATGTTCCATGTTATCACCAACAATCCCATAGACATTGTAAGGGGCAGATGTGCCTATGTTCCATGTTATCACCATCGATCCCGTAGACATTGTAAGGGGCAGATGTGCCTATGTTCCATGTTATCACCATCGATCCCATAGACATTGTAAGGGGCGGATGTGCCTATGTTCCATGTTATCACCAACAATCCCATAGACATTGTAAGGGGCAGATGTGCCTATGTTCCATGTTATCACCATCGATCCCATAGACATTGTAAGGGGCGGATGTGCCTATGTTCCATGTTATCACCAACAATCCCATAGACATTGTAAGGGGCAGATGTGCCTATGTTCCATGTTATCACCATCGATCCCATAGACATTGTAAGGGGCAGATGTGCCTATGTTCCATGTTATCACCAACAATCCCATAGACGTTGTAAGGGGCGGATGTGCCTATGTTCCATGTTATAACCATCGATCCCATAGACATTGTAAGGGGCAGATGTGCCTATGTTCCATGTTATCACCATCGATCCCGTAGACATTGTAAGGGGCAGATGTGCCTATGTTCCATGTTATCACCATCGATCCCGTAGAGACTGTAAGGGACAGATGTGCCTATGTTCCATGTTATCACCAACAATCCCATAGACATTGTAAGGGGCAGATGTGCCTATGTTCCATGTTATCACCATCGATCCCGTAGACATTGTAAGGGGCAGATGTGCCTATGTTCCATGTTATCACCATCGTTGCTATATATATTGTAAGGGGCAGATGTGCCTATGTTCCATGTTATCACCATCGATCCCATAGACATTGTAAGGGGCGGATGTGCCTATGTTCCATGTTGTCACCAACAATCCCATAGATATTGTAAGGGGCAGATGTGCCTATGGTTCATGTTATCACCAACAATCCTATAGACATTGTACAGGGCAGATGTCCCTATGTTCCATGTTATCACCATCGATCCTGTAGACATTGTAAGGGGCGGATGTGCCTATGTTCCATGTTATCACCAACAATCCCATAGACATTGTACGGGGCAGATGTGCCTATGTTCCATGTTATCACCATCGATCCCGTAGACATTGTAAGGGGCGGATGTGCCTATGTTCCATGTTATCACCAACAATCCCATAGACATTGTAAGGGGCAGATGTGCCTATGTTCCATGTTATCACCATCGATCCCATAGACATTGTAAGGGGCGGATGTGCCTATGTTCCATGTTATCACCAACAATCCCATAGACATTGTAAGGGGCAGATGTGCCTATGTTCCATGTTATCACCAACAATCCCATAGACATTGTAAGGGGCAGATGTGCCTATGTTCCATGTTATCACCATCGATCCCGTAGACATTGTAAGGGGCAGATGTGCCTATGTTCCATGTTATCACCATCGATCCCGTAGACATTGTAAGGGGCAGATGTGCCTATGTTCCATGTTATCACCATCGATCCCATAGACATTGTAAGGGATAGATGTGCCTATGTTCCATGTTATCACCAACAATCCCATAGACATTGTAAGGGGCAGATGTGCCTATGTTCCATGTTATCACCATCGATCCCATAGACATTGTAATGGACAGATGTGCCTATGTTCCATGTTATCACCATCGATCCCATAGACATTGTAATGGACAGATGTGCCTATGTTCCATGTTATCACCATCGATCCTGTAGACATTGTAAGGGACAGATGTGCCTATGTTCCATGTTATCACCAACAATCCCAGAGACATTGTAAGGGACAGATGTGCCTATGTTCCATGTTATCACCAACAATCCCAGAGACATTGTAAGGGACAGATGTGCCTATGTTCCATGTTATCACCAACAATCCCATAGACGTTGTAAGGGGCGGATGTGCCTATGTTCCATGTCATCACCATCGATCCCATAGACATTGTAAGGGGCAGATGTGCCTATGTTCCATGTTATCACCAACAATCCCATAGACGTTGTAAGGGGCGGATGTGCCTATGTTCCATGTTATAACCATCGATCCCATAGACATTGTAAGGGGCAGATGTGCCTATGTTCCATGTTATCACCATCGATCCCGTAGACATTGTAAGGGGCAGATGTGCCTATGTTCCATGTTATCACCATCGATCCCGTAGAGACTGTAAGGGACAGATGTGCCTATGTTCCATGTTATCACCAACAATCCCATAGACATTGTAAGGGGCAGATGTGCCTATGTTCCATGTTATCACCATCGATCCCGTAGACATTGTAAGGGGCAGATGTGCCTATGTTCCATGTTATCACCATCGTTGCTATATATATTGTAAGGGGCAGATGTGCCTATGTTCCATGTTATCACCATCGATCCCGTAGACATTGTAAGGGACAGATGTACCTATGTTCCATGTTATCACCAACAATCCAATAGATATTGTAAGGGGCAGATGTGCCTATGTTCCATGTTATCACCATCGATCCCATAGACATTGTAAGGGGCAGATGTGCCTATGGTTCATGTTATCACCAACAATCCTATAGACATTGTACAGGGCAGATGTCCCTATGTTCCATGTTATCACCATCGATCCTGTAGACATTGTAAGCGGTGGATGTGCCTATGTTCCATGTTATCACCAACAATCCCATAGACATTGTACGGGGCAGATGTGCCTATGTTCCATGTTATCACCATCGATCCCGTAGACATTGTAAGGGGCGGATGTGCCTATGTTCCATGTTATCACCAACAATCCCATAGACATTGTAAGGGGCAGATGTGCCTATGTTCCATGTTATCACCATCGATCCCATAGACATTGTAAGGGGCGGATGTGCCTATGTTCCATGTTATCACCAACAATCCCATAGACATTGTAAGGGGCAGATGTGCCTATGTTCCATGTTATCACCAACAATCCCATAGACATTGTAAGGGGCAGATGTGCCTATGTTCCATGTTATCACCATCGATCCCGTAGACATTGTAAGGGGCAGATGTGCCTATGTTCCATGTTATCACCATCGATCCCGTAGACATTGTAAGGGGCAGATGTGCCTATGTTCCATGTTATCACCATCGATCCCATAGACATTGTAATGGACAGATGTGCCTATGTTCCATGTTATCACCATCGATCCCGTAGACATTGTAAGGGGCAGATGTGCCTATGTTCCATGTTATCACCATCGATCCCGTAGAGACTGTAAGGGGCAGATGTGCCTATGTTCCATGTTATCACCAACAATCCCATAGACATTGTAAGGGGCAGATGTGCCTATGTTCCATGTTATCACCATCGATCCCATAGACATTGTAAGGGGCAGATGTGCCTATGTTCCATGTTATCACCATCGATCCCGTAGAGACTGTAAGGGGCAGATGTGCCTATGTTCCATGTTATCACCAACAATCCCATAGACATTGTAAGGGGCAGATGTGCCTATGTTCCATGTTATCACCATCGATCCCGTAGACATTGTAAGGGGCAGATGTGCCTATGTTCCATGTTATCACCATCGATCCCATAGACATTGTAAGGGGCGGATGTGCCTATGTTCCATGTTATCACCAACAATCCCATAGACATTGTAAGGGGCAGATGTGCCTATGTTCCATGTTATCACCATCGATCCCATAGACATTGTAAGGGGCGGATGTGCCTATGTTCCATGTTATCACCAACAATCCCATAGACATTGTAAGGGGCAGATGTGCCTATGTTCCATGTTATCACCATCGATCCCATAGACATTGTAAGGGGCAGATGTGCCTATGTTCCATGTTATCACCAACAATCCCATAGACGTTGTAAGGGGCGGATGTGCCTATGTTCCATGTTATAACCATCGATCCCATAGACATTGTAAGGGGCAGATGTGCCTATGTTCCATGTTATCACCATCGATCCCGTAGACATTGTAAGGGGCAGATGTGCCTATGTTCCATGTTATCACCATCGATCCCGTAGAGACTGTAAGGGACAGATGTGCCTATGTTCCATGTTATCACCAACAATCCCATAGACATTGTAAGGGGCAGATGTGCCTATGTTCCATGTTATCACCATCGATCCCGTAGACATTGTAAGGGGCAGATGTGCCTATGTTCCATGTTATCACCATCGTTGCTATATATATTGTAAGGGGCAGATGTGCCTATGTTCCATGTTATCACCATCGATCCCATAGACATTGTAAGGGGCGGATGTGCCTATGTTCCATGTTGTCACCAACAATCCCATAGATATTGTAAGGGGCAGATGTGCCTATGGTTCATGTTATCACCAACAATCCTATAGACATTGTACAGGGCAGATGTCCCTATGTTCCATGTTATCACCATCGATCCTGTAGACATTGTAAGGGGCGGATGTGCCTATGTTCCATGTTATCACCAACAATCCCATAGACATTGTACGGGGCAGATGTGCCTATGTTCCATGTTATCACCATCGATCCCGTAGACATTGTAAGGGGCGGATGTGCCTATGTTCCATGTTATCACCAACAATCCCATAGACATTGTAAGGGGCAGATGTGCCTATGTTCCATGTTATCACCATCGATCCCATAGACATTGTAAGGGGCGGATGTGCCTATGTTCCATGTTATCACCAACAATCCCATAGACATTGTAAGGGGCAGATGTGCCTATGTTCCATGTTATCACCAACAATCCCATAGACATTGTAAGGGGCAGATGTGCCTATGTTCCATGTTATCACCATCGATCCCGTAGACATTGTAAGGGGCAGATGTGCCTATGTTCCATGTTATCACCATCGATCCCGTAGACATTGTAAGGGGCAGATGTGCCTATGTTCCATGTTATCACCATCGATCCCATAGACATTGTAAGGGATAGATGTGCCTATGTTCCATGTTATCACCAACAATCCCATAGACATTGTAAGGGGCAGATGTGCCTATGTTCCATGTTATCACCATCGATCCCATAGACATTGTAATGGACAGATGTGCCTATGTTCCATGTTATCACCATCGATCCCATAGACATTGTAATGGACAGATGTGCCTATGTTCCATGTTATCACCATCGATCCTGTAGACATTGTAAGGGACAGATGTGCCTATGTTCCATGTTATCACCAACAATCCCAGAGACATTGTAAGGGACAGATGTGCCTATGTTCCATGTTATCACCAACAATCCCAGAGACATTGTAAGGGACAGATGTGCCTATGTTCCATGTTATCACCAACAATCCCATAGACGTTGTAAGGGGCGGATGTGCCTATGTTCCATGTCATCACCATCGATCCCATAGACATTGTAAGGGGCAGATGTGCCTATGTTCCATGTTATCACCAACAATCCCATAGACGTTGTAAGGGGCGGATGTGCCTATGTTCCATGTTATAACCATCGATCCCATAGACATTGTAAGGGGCAGATGTGCCTATGTTCCATGTTATCACCATCGATCCCGTAGACATTGTAAGGGGCAGATGTGCCTATGTTCCATGTTATCACCATCGATCCCGTAGAGACTGTAAGGGACAGATGTGCCTATGTTCCATGTTATCACCAACAATCCCATAGACATTGAAAGGGGCAGATGTGCCTATGTTCCATGTTATCACCATCGATCCCGTAGACATTGTAAGGGGCAGATGTGCCTATGTTCCATGTTATCACCATCGTTGCTATATATATTGTAAGGGGCAGATGTGCCTATGTTCCATGTTATCACCATCGATCCCGTAGACATTGTAAGGGACAGATGTACCTATGTTCCATGTTATCACCAACAATCCAATAGATATTGTAAGGGGCAGATGTGCCTATGTTCCATGTTATCACCATCGATCCCATAGACATTGTAAGGGGCAGATGTGCCTATGGTTCATGTTATCACCAACAATCCTATAGACATTGTACAGGGCAGATGTCCCTATGTTCCATGTTATCACCATCGATCCTGTAGACATTGTAAGCGGTGGATGTGCCTATGTTCCATGTTATCACCAACAATCCCATAGACATTGTACGGGGCAGATGTGCCTATGTTCCATGTTATCACCATCGATCCCGTAGACATTGTAAGGGGCGGATGTGCCTATGTTCCATGTTATCACCAACAATCCCATAGACATTGTAAGGGGCAGATGTGCCTATGTTCCATGTTATCACCATCGATCCCATAGACATTGTAAGGGGCGGATGTGCCTATGTTCCATGTTATCACCAACAATCCCATAGACATTGTAAGGGGCAGATGTGCCTATGTTCCATGTTATCACCAACAATCCCATAGACATTGTAAGGGGCAGATGTGCCTATGTTCCATGTTATCACCATCGATCCCGTAGACATTGTAAGGGGCAGATGTGCCTATGTTCCATGTTATCACCATCGATCCCGTAGACATTGTAAGGGGCAGATGTGCCTATGTTCCATGTTATCACCATCGATCCCATAGACATTGTAATGGACAGATGTGCCTATGTTCCATGTTATCACCATCGATCCCATAGACATTGTAATGGACAGATGTGCCTATGTTCCATGTTATCACCATCGATCCTGTAGACATTGTAAGGGACAGATGTGCCTATGTTCCATGTTATCACCAACAATCCCAGAGACATTGTAAGGGACAGATGTGCCTATGTTCCATGTTATCACCATCGATCCCGTAGACATTGTAAGGGGCAGATGTGCCTATGTTCCATGTTATCACCATCGATCCCGTAGACATTGTAAGGGGCAGATGTGCCTATGTTCCATGTTATCACCATCGATCCCATAGACATTGTGTGGGATAAATGTGCCTATGTTCCATGTTATCACCAACAATCCCATAGACATTGTAAGGGGCAGATGTGCCTATGTTCCATGTTATCACCATCGATCCCATAGACATTGTAATGGACAGATGTGCCTATGTTCCATGTTATCACCATCGATCCCATAGACATTGTAATGGACAGATGTGCCTATGTTCCATGTTATCACCATCGATCCTGTAGACATTGTAAGGGGCGGATGTGCCTATGTTCCATGTTGTCACCAACAATCCCATAGACACTGTAAGGGATAGATGTGCCTATGTTCCATGTTATCACCAACAATCCCATAGACATTGTAAGGGGCAGATGTGCCTATGTTCCATGTTATCACCATCGATCCCATAGACATTGTAAGGGGCGGATGTGCCTATGTTCCATGTCATCACCATCGATCCCATAGACATTGTAAGGGGCGGATGTGCCTATGTTCCATGTTGTCACCAACAATCCCATAGACATTGTAAGGGACAGATGTGCCTATGTTCCATGTTATCACCATCGATCCCATAGACATTGTAAGGGGCGGATATGCCTATGTTCCATGTTATCACCAACAATCCCATAGACATTGTAAGGGGCGGATGTGCCTATGTTCCATGTTATCACCATCGATCCCGTAGACATTGTAAGGGGCGGATGTGCCTATGTTCCATGTTGTCACCAACAATCCCATAGACATTGTAAGGGACAGATGTGCCTATGTTCCATGTTATCACCATCGATCCCGTAGACATTGTAAGGGGCGGATGTGCCTATGTTCCATGTTGTCACCAACAATCCCATAGACACTGTAAGGGATAGATTTGCCTATGTTCCATGTTATCACCAACAATCCCATAGACATTGTAAGGGGCAGATGTGCCTATGTTCCATGTTATCACCATCGATCCCATAGACATTGTAAGGGGCGGATGTGCCTATGTTCCATGTTATCACCAACAATCCCATAGACATTGTAAGGGGCAGATGTGCCTATGTTCCATGTTATCACCATCGATCCCATAGACATTGTAAGGGGCGGATGTGCCTATGTTCCATGTTATCACCAACAATCCCATAGACGTTGTAAGGGGCGGATGTGCCTATGTTCCATGTTATCACCAACAATCCCATAGACATTGTAAGGGGCAGATGTGCCTATGTTCCATGTTATCACCATCGATCCCATAGACATTGTAAGGGGCGGATGTGCCTATGTTCCATGTTATCACCAACAATCCCATAGACATTGTAAGGGGCAGATGTGCCTATGTTCCATGTTATCACCAACAATCCCATAGACGTTGTAAGGGGCGGATGTGCCTATGTTCCATGTTATCACCATCGATCCCATAGACATTGTAAGGGGCAGATGTGCCTATGTTCCATGTTATCACCATCGATCCCGTAGAGACTGTAAGGGGCAGATGTGCCTATGTTCCATGTTATCACCATCGATCCCGTAGACATTGTAAGGGGCAGATGTGCCTATGTTCCATGTTATCACCATCGATCCCATAGACATTGTAAGGGGCGGATGTGCCTATGTTCCATGTTATCACCAACAATCCCATAGACATTGTAAGGGGCAGATGTGCCTATGTTCCATGTTATCACCATCGATCCCATAGACATTGTAAGGGGCAGATGTGCCTATGTTCCATGTTATCACCATCGATCCCGTAGAGACTGTAAGGGGCAGATGTGCCTATGTTCCATGTTATCACCAACAATCCCATAGACATTGTAAGGGGCAGATGTGCCTATGTTCCATGTTATCACCATCGATCCCGTAGACATTGTAAGGGGCAGATGTGCCTATGTTCCATGTTATCACCATCGATCCCATAGACATTGTAAGGGGCAGATGTGCCTATGTTCCATGTTATCACCATCGATCCCATAGACATTGTAAGGGGCAGATGTGCCTATGTTCCATGTTATCACCAACAATCCCATAGACATTGTAAGGGGCAGATGTGCCTATGTTCCATGTTATCACCAACAATCCCATAGACGTTGTAAGGGGCGGATGTGCCTATGTTCCATGTTATAACCATCGATCCCGTAGAGACTGTAAGGGGCAGATGTGCCTATGTTCCATGTTATCACCAACAATCCCATAGACATTGTAAGGGGCAGATGTGCCTATGTTCCATGTTATCACCAACAATCCCATAGACGTTGTAAGGGGCGGATGTGCCTATGTTCCATGTTATAACCATCGATCCCATAGACATTGTAAGGGGCAGATGTGCCTATGTTCCATGTTATCACCATCGATCCCGTAGACATTGTAAGGGGCAGATGTGCCTATGTTCCATGTTATCACCATCGAACCCGTAGAGACTGTAAGGGGCAGATGTGCCTATGTTCCATGTTATCACCATCGATCTCGTAGATATTGTAAGGGGCAGATGTGCCTATGTTCCATGTTATCACCATCGATCCCATAGACATTGTAAGGGGCAGATGTGCCTATGTTCCATGTTATCACCATCGATCCCATAGACATTGTAAGGGGCAGATGTGCCTATGTTCCATGTTATCACCATCGATCCCGTAGAGACTGTAAGGGGCAGATGTGCCTATGTTCCATGTTATCACCAACAATCCCATAGACATTGTAAGGGGCAGATGTGCCTATGTTCCATGTTATCACCAACAATCCCATAGACGTTGTAAGGGGCGGATGTGCCTATGTTCCATGTTATAACCATCGATCCCATAGACATTGTAAGGGGCAGATGTGCCTATGTTCCATGTTATCACCATCGATCCCGTAGACATTGTAAGGGGCAGATGTGCCTATGTTCCATGTTATCACCATCGATCCCGTAGAGACTGTAAGGGACAGATGTGCCTATGTTCCATGTTATCACCAACAATCCCATAGACATTGTAAGGGGCAGATGTGCCTATGTTCCATGTTATCACCATCGATCCCGTAGACATTGTAAGGGGCAGATGTGCCTATGTTCCATGTTATCACCATCGATCCCATAGACATTGTAAGGGATAGATGTGCCTATGTTCCATGTTATCACCAACAATCCCATAGACATTGTAAGGGGCAGATGTGCCTATGTTCCATGTTATCACCATCGATCCCATAGACATTGTAATGGACAGATGTGCCTATGTTCCATGTTATCACCAACAATCCAATAGATATTGTAAGGGGCAGATGTGCCTATGTTCCATGTTATCACCATCGATCCCGTAGACATTGTAAGGGGCAGATGTGCCTATGTTCCATGTTATCACCATCGATCCCATAGACATTGTAAGGGATAGATGTGCCTATGTTCCATGTTATCACCAACAATCCCATAGACATTGTAAGGGGCAGATGTGCCTATGTTCCATGTTATCACCATCGATCCCATAGACATTGTAATGGACAGATGTGCCTATGTTCCATGTTATCACCATCGATCCCATAGACATTGTAATGGACAGATGTGCCTATGTTCCATGTTATCACCATCGATCCTGTAGACATTGTAAGGGACAGATGTGCCTATGTTCCATGTTATCACCAACAATCCCAGAGACATTGTAAGGGACAGATGTGCCTATGTTCCATGTTATCACCATCGATCCCGTAGACATTGTAAGGGGCGGATGTGCCTATGTTCCATGTTGTCACCAACAATCCCATAGACACTGTAAGGGATAGATGTGCCTATGTTCCATGTTATCACCAACAATCCCATAGACATTGTAAGGGGCAGATGTGCCTATGTTCCATGTTATCACCATCGATCCCATAGACATTGTAAGGGGCGGATGTGCCTATGTTCCATGTCATCACCATCGATCCCATAGACATTGTAAGGGGCGGATGTGCCTATGTTCCATGTTGTCACCAACAATCCCATAGACATTGTAAGGGACAGATGTGCCTATGTTCCATGTTATCACCATCGATCCCATAGACATTGTAAGGGGCGGATATGCCTATGTTCCATGTTATCACCAACAATCCCATAGACATTGTAAGGGGCGGATGTGCCTATGTTCCATGTTATCACCATCGATCCCGTAGACATTGTAAGGGGCGGATGTGCCTATGTTCCATGTTGTCACCAACAATCCCATAGACATTGTAAGGGACAGATGTGCCTATGTTCCATGTTATCACCATCGATCCCGTAGACATTGTAAGGGGCGGATGTGCCTATGTTCCATGTTGTCACCAACAATCCCATAGACACTGTAAGGGATAGATTTGCCTATGTTCCATGTTATCACCAACAATCCCATAGACATTGTAAGGGGCAGATGTGCCTATGTTCCATGTTATCACCATCGATCCCATAGACATTGTAAGGGGCGGATGTGCCTATGTTCCATGTTATCACCAACAATCCCATAGACATTGTAAGGGGCAGATGTGCCTATGTTCCATGTTATCACCATCGATCCCATAGACATTGTAAGGGGCGGATGTGCCTATGTTCCATGTTATCACCAACAATCCCATAGACGTTGTAAGGGGCGGATGTGCCTATGTTCCATGTTATCACCAACAATCCCATAGACATTGTAAGGGGCAGATGTGCCTATGTTCCATGTTATCACCATCGATCCCATAGACATTGTAAGGGGCGGATGTGCCTATGTTCCATGTTATCACCAACAATCCCATAGACATTGTAAGGGGCAGATGTGCCTATGTTCCATGTTATCACCAACAATCCCATAGACGTTGTAAGGGGCGGATGTGCCTATGTTCCATGTTATCACCATCGATCCCATAGACATTGTAAGGGGCAGATGTGCCTATGTTCCATGTTATCACCATCGATCCCATAGACATTGTAAGGGGCGGATGTGCCTGTGTTCCATGTTATCACCAACAATCCCATAGACGTTGTAAGGGGCAGATGTGCCTATGTTCCATGTTATCACCAACAATCCCATAGACATTGTAAGGGGCAGATGTGGCTATGTTCCATGTTATCACCATCGATCCCATAGACATTGTAAGGGGCGGATGTGCCTATGTTCCATGTTATCACCATCTTTCCCGTAGACATTGTAAGGGGCAGATGTGCCTATGTTCCATGTTATCACCATCGATCCCGTAGACATTGTAAGGGGCAGATGTGCCTATGTTCCATGTTATCACCAACAATCCCATAGACGTTGTAAGGGGCGGATGTGCCTATGTTCCATGTTATCACCATCGATCCCATTGACATTGTAATGGACAGATGTGCCTATGTTCCATGTTATCACCATCGATCCCATAGACATTGTAAGGGATTGATGTGCCTATGTTCCATGTTATCACCAACAATCCCATAGACGTTGTAAGGGGCGGATGTGCCTATGTTCCATGTTATCACCATCGATCCTGTAGACATTGTAAGGGGCGGATGTGCCTATGTTCCATGTTGTCACCAACAATCCCATAGACACTGTAAGGGATAGATGTGCCTATGTTCCATGTTATCACCAATAATCCCATAGACATTGTAAGGGGCAGATGTGCCTATGTTCCATGTTATCACCATCGATCCCATAGACATTGTAAGGGGCGGATGTGCCTATGTTCCATGTCATCACCATCGATCCCGTAGACATTGTAAGGGGCGGATGTGCCTATGTTCCATGTTATCACCATCGATCCCGTAGACATTGTAAGGGGCAGATGTGCCTATGTTCCATGTTATCACCATCGATCCCATAGACATTGTAAGGGGCGGTTGTGCCTATGTTCCATGTTATCACCAATAATCCCATAGACATTGTAAGGGGCAGATGTGCCTATGTTCCATGTTATCACCATCGATCCCATAGACATTGTAAGGGGCGGATGTGCCTATGTTCCATGTCATCACCATCGATCCCATAGACATTGTAAGGGGCGTATGTGCCTATGTTCCATGTTATCACCATCGATCCCGTAGACATTGTAAGGGGCGGATGTGCCTATGTTCCATGTTATCACCAACAATCCCATAGACATTGTAAGGGGCAGATGTGCCTATGTTCCATGTTATCACCATCGATCCCATAGACATTGTAAGGGGCGGATGTGCCTATGTTCCATGTCATCACCATTGATCCCATAGACATTGTAAGGGGCGGATGTGCCTATGTTCCATGTTATCACCATCGATCCCATAGACATTGTAAGGGGCGGATGTGCCTATGTTCCATGTTATCACCAACAATCCCATAGACATTGTAAGGGGCAGATGTGCCTATGTTCCATGTTATCACCATCGATCCCATAGACATTGTAAGGGGCGGATGTGCCTATGTTCCATGTCATCACCATTGATCCCATAGACATTGTAAGGGGCGGATGTGCCTATGTTCCATGTTATCACCATCGATCCCATAGACATTGTAAGGGGCAGATGTGCCTATGTTCCATGTTATCACCATCGATCCCATAGACATTGTAAGGGGCAGATGTGCCTATGTTCCATGTTATCACCATCGATCCCGTAGAGACTGTAAGGGGCAGATGTGCCTATGTTCCATGTTATCACCATCGATCCCGTAGACATTGTAAGGGGCAGATGTGCCTATGTTCCATGTTATCACCATCGATCCCATAGACATTGTAAGGGGCGGATGTGCCTATGTTCCATGTTATCACCAACAATCCCATAGACATTGTAAGGGGCAGATGTGCCTATGTTCCATGTTATCACCATCGATCCCATAGACATTGTAAGGGGCAGATGTGCCTATGTTCCATGTTATCACCATCGATCCCGTAGAGACTGTAAGGGGCAGATGTGCCTATGTTCCATGTTATCACCAACAATCCCATAGACATTGTAAGGGGCAGATGTGCCTATGTTCCATGTTATCACCATCGATCCCGTAGACATTGTAAGGGGCAGATGTGCCTATGTTCCATGTTATCACCATCGATCCCATAGACATTGTAAGGGGCAGATGTGCCTATGTTCCATGTTATCACCATCGATCCCATAGACATTGTAAGGGGCAGATGTGCCTATGTTCCATGTTATCACCAACAATCCCATAGACATTGTAAGGGGCAGATGTGCCTATGTTCCATGTTATCACCAACAATCCCATAGACGTTGTAAGGGGCGGATGTGCCTATGTTCCATGTTATAACCATCGATCCCGTAGAGACTGTAAGGGGCAGATGTGCCTATGTTCCATGTTATCACCAACAATCCCATAGACATTGTAAGGGGCAGATGTGCCTATGTTCCATGTTATCACCAACAATCCCATAGACGTTGTAAGGGGCGGATGTGCCTATGTTCCATGTTATAACCATCGATCCCATAGACATTGTAAGGGGCAGATGTGCCTATGTTCCATGTTATCACCATCGATCCCGTAGACATTGTAAGGGGCAGATGTGCCTATGTTCCATGTTATCACCATCGAACCCGTAGAGACTGTAAGGGGCAGATGTGCCTATGTTCCATGTTATCACCATCGATCTCGTAGATATTGTAAGGGGCAGATGTGCCTATGTTCCATGTTATCACCATCGATCCCATAGACATTGTAAGGGGCAGATGTGCCTATGTTCCATGTTATCACCATCGATCCCATAGACATTGTAAGGGGCAGATGTGCCTATGTTCCATGTTATCACCATCGATCCCGTAGAGACTGTAAGGGGCAGATGTGCCTATGTTCCATGTTATCACCAACAATCCCATAGACATTGTAAGGGGCAGATGTGCCTATGTTCCATGTTATCACCAACAATCCCATAGACGTTGTAAGGGGCGGATGTGCCTATGTTCCATGTTATAACCATCGATCCCATAGACATTGTAAGGGGCAGATGTGCCTATGTTCCATGTTATCACCATCGATCCCGTAGACATTGTAAGGGGCAGATGTGCCTATGTTCCATGTTATCACCATCGATCCCGTAGAGACTGTAAGGGACAGATGTGCCTATGTTCCATGTTATCACCAACAATCCCATAGACATTGTAAGGGGCAGATGTGCCTATGTTCCATGTTATCACCATCGATCCCGTAGACATTGTAAGGGGCAGATGTGCCTATGTTCCATGTTATCACCATCGATCCCATAGACATTGTAAGGGATAGATGTGCCTATGTTCCATGTTATCACCAACAATCCCATAGACATTGTAAGGGGCAGATGTGCCTATGTTCCATGTTATCACCATCGATCCCATAGACATTGTAATGGACAGATGTGCCTATGTTCCATGTTATCACCAACAATCCAATAGATATTGTAAGGGGCAGATGTGCCTATGTTCCATGTTATCACCATCGATCCCGTAGACATTGTAAGGGGCAGATGTGCCTATGTTCCATGTTATCACCATCGATCCCATAGACATTGTAAGGGATAGATGTGCCTATGTTCCATGTTATCACCAACAATCCCATAGACATTGTAAGGGGCAGATGTGCCTATGTTCCATGTTATCACCATCGATCCCATAGACATTGTAATGGACAGATGTGCCTATGTTCCATGTTATCACCATCGATCCCATAGACATTGTAATGGACAGATGTGCCTATGTTCCATGTTATCACCATCGATCCTGTAGACATTGTAAGGGACAGATGTGCCTATGTTCCATGTTATCACCAACAATCCCAGAGACATTGTAAGGGACAGATGTGCCTATGTTCCATGTTATCACCATCGATCCCGTAGACATTGTAAGGGGCGGATGTGCCTATGTTCCATGTTGTCACCAACAATCCCATAGACACTGTAAGGGATAGATGTGCCTATGTTCCATGTTATCACCAACAATCCCATAGACATTGTAAGGGGCAGATGTGCCTATGTTCCATGTTATCACCATCGATCCCATAGACATTGTAAGGGGCGGATGTGCCTATGTTCCATGTCATCACCATCGATCCCATAGACATTGTAAGGGGCGGATGTGCCTATGTTCCATGTTGTCACCAACAATCCCATAGACATTGTAAGGGACAGATGTGCCTATGTTCCATGTTATCACCATCGATCCCATAGACATTGTAAGGGGCGGATATGCCTATGTTCCATGTTATCACCAACAATCCCATAGACATTGTAAGGGGCGGATGTGCCTATGTTCCATGTTATCACCATCGATCCCGTAGACATTGTAAGGGGCGGATGTGCCTATGTTCCATGTTGTCACCAACAATCCCATAGACATTGTAAGGGACAGATGTGCCTATGTTCCATGTTATCACCATCGATCCCGTAGACATTGTAAGGGGCGGATGTGCCTATGTTCCATGTTGTCACCAACAATCCCATAGACACTGTAAGGGATAGATTTGCCTATGTTCCATGTTATCACCAACAATCCCATAGACATTGTAAGGGGCAGATGTGCCTATGTTCCATGTTATCACCATCGATCCCATAGACATTGTAAGGGGCGGATGTGCCTATGTTCCATGTTATCACCAACAATCCCATAGACATTGTAAGGGGCAGATGTGCCTATGTTCCATGTTATCACCATCGATCCCATAGACATTGTAAGGGGCGGATGTGCCTATGTTCCATGTTATCACCAACAATCCCATAGACGTTGTAAGGGGCGGATGTGCCTATGTTCCATGTTATCACCAACAATCCCATAGACATTGTAAGGGGCAGATGTGCCTATGTTCCATGTTATCACCATCGATCCCATAGACATTGTAAGGGGCGGATGTGCCTATGTTCCATGTTATCACCAACAATCCCATAGACATTGTAAGGGGCAGATGTGCCTATGTTCCATGTTATCACCAACAATCCCATAGACGTTGTAAGGGGCGGATGTGCCTATGTTCCATGTTATCACCATCGATCCCATAGACATTGTAAGGGGCAGATGTGCCTATGTTCCATGTTATCACCATCGATCCCATAGACATTGTAAGGGGCGGATGTGCCTGTGTTCCATGTTATCACCAACAATCCCATAGACGTTGTAAGGGGCAGATGTGCCTATGTTCCATGTTATCACCAACAATCCCATAGACATTGTAAGGGGCAGATGTGGCTATGTTCCATGTTATCACCATCGATCCCATAGACATTGTAAGGGGCGGATGTGCCTATGTTCCATGTTATCACCATCTTTCCCGTAGACATTGTAAGGGGCAGATGTGCCTATGTTCCATGTTATCACCATCGATCCCGTAGACATTGTAAGGGGCAGATGTGCCTATGTTCCATGTTATCACCAACAATCCCATAGACGTTGTAAGGGGCGGATGTGCCTATGTTCCATGTTATCACCATCGATCCCATTGACATTGTAATGGACAGATGTGCCTATGTTCCATGTTATCACCATCGATCCCATAGACATTGTAAGGGATTGATGTGCCTATGTTCCATGTTATCACCAACAATCCCATAGACGTTGTAAGGGGCGGATGTGCCTATGTTCCATGTTATCACCATCGATCCTGTAGACATTGTAAGGGGCGGATGTGCCTATGTTCCATGTTGTCACCAACAATCCCATAGACACTGTAAGGGATAGATGTGCCTATGTTCCATGTTATCACCAATAATCCCATAGACATTGTAAGGGGCAGATGTGCCTATGTTCCATGTTATCACCATCGATCCCATAGACATTGTAAGGGGCGGATGTGCCTATGTTCCATGTCATCACCATCGATCCCGTAGACATTGTAAGGGGCGGATGTGCCTATGTTCCATGTTATCACCATCGATCCCGTAGACATTGTAAGGGGCAGATGTGCCTATGTTCCATGTTATCACCATCGATCCCATAGACATTGTAAGGGGCGGTTGTGCCTATGTTCCATGTTATCACCAATAATCCCATAGACATTGTAAGGGGCAGATGTGCCTATGTTCCATGTTATCACCATCGATCCCATAGACATTGTAAGGGGCGGATGTGCCTATGTTCCATGTCATCACCATCGATCCCATAGACATTGTAAGGGGCGTATGTGCCTATGTTCCATGTTATCACCATCGATCCCGTAGACATTGTAAGGGGCGGATGTGCCTATGTTCCATGTTATCACCAACAATCCCATAGACATTGTAAGGGGCAGATGTGCCTATGTTCCATGTTATCACCATCGATCCCATAGACATTGTAAGGGGCGGATGTGCCTATGTTCCATGTCATCACCATTGATCCCATAGACATTGTAAGGGGCGGATGTGCCTATGTTCCATGTTATCACCATCGATCCCATAGACATTGTAAGGGGCGGATGTGCCTATGTTCCATGTTATCACCAACAATCCCATAGACATTGTAAGGGGCAGATGTGCCTATGTTCCATGTTATCACCATCGATCCCATAGACATTGTAAGGGGCGGATGTGCCTATGTTCCATGTCATCACCATTGATCCCATAGACATTGTAAGGGGCGGATGTGCCTATGTTCCATGTTATCACCATCGATCCCATAGACATTGTAAGGGGCAGATGTGCCTATGTTCCATGTTATCACCATCGATCCCATAGACATTGTAAGGGGCAGATGTGCCTATGTTCCATGTTATCACCATCGATCCCGTAGAGACTGTAAGGGGCAGATGTGCCTATGTTCCATGTTATCACCAACAATCCCATAGACATTGTAAGGGGCAGATGTGCCTATGTTCCATGTTATAACCATCGATCCCGTAGAGACTGTAAGGGGCAGATGTGCCTATGTTCCATGTTATCACCAACAATCCCATAGACATTGTAAGGGGCAGATGTGCCTATGTTCCATGTTATCACCAACAATCCCATAGACGTTGTAAGGGGCGGATGTGCCTATGTTCCATGTTATAACCATCGATCCCATAGACATTGTAAGGGGCAGATGTGCCTATGTTCCATGTTATCACCATCGATCCCGTAGACATTGTAAGGGGCAGATGTGCCTATGTTCCATGTTATCACCATCGATCCCGTAGAGACTGTAAGGGGCAGATGTGCCTATGTTCCATGTTATCACCATCGATCCCGTAGACATTGTAAGGGGCAGATGTGCCTATGTTCCATGTTATCACCATCGATCCCATAGACATTGTAAGGGGCAGATGTGCCTATGTTCCATGTTATCACCATCGATCCCATAGACATTGTAAGGGGCAGATGTGCCTATGTTCCATGTTATCACCATCGATCCCGTAGAGACTGTAAGGGGCAGATGTGCCTATGTTCCATGTTATCACCAACAATCCCATAGACATTGTAAGGGGCAGATGTGCCTATGTTCCATGTTATCACCAACAATCCCATAGACGTTGTAAGGGGCGGATGTGCCTATGTTCCATGTTATAACCATCGATCCCATAGACATTGTAAGGGGCAGATGTGCCTATGTTCCATGTTATCACCATCGATCCCGTAGACATTGTAAGGGGCAGATGTGCCTATGTTCCATGTTATCACCATCGATCCCGTAGAGACTGTAAGGGACAGATGTGCCTATGTTCCATGTTATCACCAACAATCCCATAGACATTGTAAGGGGCAGATGTGCCTATGTTCCATGTTATCACCATCGATCCCGTAGACATTGTAAGGGGCAGATGTGCCTATGTTCCATGTTATCACCATCGTTGCTATATATATTGTAAGGGGCAGATGTGCCTATGTTCCATGTTATCACCATCGATCCCGTAGACATTGTAAGGGACAGATGTACCTATGTTCCATGTTATCACCAACAATCCAATAGATATTGTAAGGGGCAGATGTGCCTATGTTCCATGTTATCACCATCGATCCCATAGACATTGTAAGGGGCAGATGTGCCTATGTTCCATGTTGTCACCAACAATCCAATAGATATTGTAAGGGGCAGATGTGCCTATGGTTCATGTTATCACCAACAATCCTATAGACATTGTACAGGGCAGATGTCCCTATGTTCCATGTTATCACCATCGATCCTGTAGACATTGTAAGGGGCGGATGTGCCTATGTTCCATGTTATCACCAACAATCCCATAGACATTGTACGGGGCAGATGTGCCTATGTTCCATGTTATCACCATCGATCCCGTAGACATTGTAAGGGGCGGATGTGCCTATGTTCCATGTTATCACCAACAATCCCATAGACATTGTAAGGGGCAGATGTGCCTATGTTCCATGTTATCACCATCGATCCCATAGACATTGTAAGGGGCGGATGTGCCTATGTTCCATGTTATCACCAACAATCCCATAGACATTGTAAGGGGCAGATGTGCCTATGTTCCATGTTATCACCAACAATCCCATAGACATTGTAAGGGGCAGATGTGCCTATGTTCCATGTTATCACCATCGATCCCGTAGACATTGTAAGGGGCAGATGTGCCTATGTTCCATGTTATCACCATCGATCCCGTAGACATTGTAAGGGGCAGATGTGCCTATGTTCCATGTTATCACCATCGATCCCATAGACATTGTAAGGGATAGATGTGCCTATGTTCCATGTTATCACCAACAATCCCATAGACATTGTAAGGGGCAGATGTGCCTATGTTCCATGTTATCACCATCGATCCCATAGACATTGTAATGGACAGATGTGCCTATGTTCCATGTTATCACCATCGATCCCATAGACATTGTAATGGACAGATGTGCCTATGTTCCATGTTATCACCATCGATCCTGTAGACATTGTAAGGGACAGATGTGCCTATGTTCCATGTTATCACCAACAATCCCAGAGACATTGTAAGGGACAGATGTGCCTATGTTCCATGTTATCACCATCGATCCCGTAGACATTGTAAGGGGCGGATGTGCCTATGTTCCATGTTGTCACCAACAATCCCATAGACACTGTAAGGGATAGATGTGCCTATGTTCCATGTTATCACCAACAATCCCATAGACATTGTAAGGGGCAGATGTGCCTATGTTCCATGTTATCACCATCGATCCCATAGACATTGTAAGGGGCGGATGTGCCTATGTTCCATGTCATCACCATCGATCCCATAGACATTGTAAGGGGCGGATGTGCCTATGTTCCATGTTGTCACCAACAATCCCATAGACATTGTAAGGGACAGATGTGCCTATGTTCCATGTTATCACCATCGATCCCATAGACATTGTAAGGGGCGGATATGCCTATGTTCCATGTTATCACCAACAATCCCATAGACATTGTAAGGGGCGGATGTGCCTATGTTCCATGTTATCACCATCGATCCCGTAGACATTGTAAGGGGCGGATGTGCCTATGTTCCATGTTGTCACCAACAATCCCATAGACATTGTAAGGGACAGATGTGCCTATGTTCCATGTTATCACCATCGATCCCGTAGACATTGTAAGGGGCGGATGTGCCTATGTTCCATGTTGTCACCAACAATCCCATAGACACTGTAAGGGATAGATTTGCCTATGTTCCATGTTATCACCAACAATCCCATAGACATTGTAAGGGGCAGATGTGCCTATGTTCCATGTTATCACCATCGATCCCATAGACATTGTAAGGGGCGGATGTGCCTATGTTCCATGTTATCACCAACAATCCCATAGACATTGTAAGGGGCAGATGTGCCTATGTTCCATGTTATCACCATCGATCCCATAGACATTGTAAGGGGCGGATGTGCCTATGTTCCATGTTATCACCAACAATCCCATAGACGTTGTAAGGGGCGGATGTGCCTATGTTCCATGTTATCACCAACAATCCCATAGACCTTGTAAGGGGCAGATGTGCCTATGTTCCATGTTATCACCATCGATCCCATAGACATTGTAAGGGGCGGATGTGCCTATGTTCCATGTTATCACCAACAATCCCATAGACATTGTAAGGGGCAGATGTGCCTATGTTCCATGTTATCACCAACAATCCCATAGACGTTGTAAGGGGCGGATGTGCCTATGTTCCATGTTATCACCATCGATCCCATAGACATTGTAAGGGGCGGATGTGCCTGTGTTCCATGTTATCACCAACAATCCCATAGACGTTGTAAGGGGCAGATGTGCCTATGTTCCATGTTATCACCAACAATCCCATAGACATTGTAAGGGGCAGATGTGCCTATGTTCCATGTTATCACCATCGATCCCATAGACATTGTAAGGGGCGGATGTGCCTATGTTCCATGTTATCACCATCGATCCCGTAGACATTGTAAGGGGCAGATGTGCCTATGTTCCATGTTATCACCATCGATCCCGTAGACATTGTAAGGGGCAGATGTGCCTATGTTCCATGTTATCACCAACAATCCCATAGACGTTGTAAGGGGCGGATGTGCCTATGTTCCATGTTATCACCATCGATCCCATTGACATTGTAATGGACAGATGTGCCTATGTTCCATGTTATCACCATCGATCCCATAGACATTGTAAGGGATTGATGTGCCTATGTTCCATGTTATCACCAACAATCCCATAGACGTTGTAAGGGGCGGATGTGCCTATGTTCCATGTTATCACCATCGATCCTGTAGACATTGTAAGGGGCGGATGTGCCTATGTTCCATGTTGTCACCAACAATCCCATAGACACTGTAAGGGATAGATGTGCCTATGTTCCATGTTATCACCAATAATCCCATAGACATTGTAAGGGGCAGATGTGCCTATGTTCCATGTTATCACCATCGATCCCATAGACATTGTAAGGGGCGGATGTGCCTATGTTCCATGTCATCACCATCGATCCCGTAGACATTGTAAGGGGCGGATGTGCCTATGTTCCATGTTATCACCATCGATCCCGTAGACATTGTAAGGGGCAGATGTGCCTATGTTCCATGTTATCACCATCGATCCCATAGACATTGTAAGGGGCGGTTGTGCCTATGTTCCATGTTATCACCAATAATCCCATAGACATTGTAAGGGGCAGATGTGCCTATGTTCCATGTTATCACCATCGATCCCATAGACATTGTAAGGGGCGGATGTGCCTATGTTCCATGTCATCACCATCGATCCCATAGACATTGTAAGGGGCGTATGTGCCTATGTTCCATGTTATCACCATCGATCCCGTAGACATTGTAAGGGGCGGATGTGCCTATGTTCCATGTTATCACCAACAATCCCATAGACATTGTAAGGGGCAGATGTGCCTATGTTCCATGTTATCACCATCGATCCCATAGACATTGTAAGGGGCGGATGTGCCTATGTTCCATGTCATCACCATTGATCCCATAGACATTGTAAGGGGCGGATGTGCCTATGTTCCATGTTATCACCATCGATCCCATAGACATTGTAAGGGGCGGATGTGCCTATGTTCCATGTCATCACCAACAATCCCATAGACATTGTAAGGGGCGGATGTGCCTATGTTCCATGTCATCACCATCGATCCCGTAGACATTGTAAGGGACAGATGTGCCTATGTTCCATGTTATCACCATCGATCCCATAGACATTGTAAGGGGCGGATGTGCCTATGTTCCATGTCATCACCATCGATCCCGTAGACATTGTAAGGGACAGATGTGCCTATGTTCCATGTTATCACCATCGATCCCATAGACATTGTAAGGGGCGGATGTGCCTATGTTCCATGTCATCACCATCGATCCCGTAGACATTGTAAGGGACAGATGTGCCTATGTTCCATGTTATCACCATCGATCCCATAGACATTGTAAGGGGCAGATGTGCCTATGTTCCATGTTATCACCATTGATCCCATAGACATTGTAAGGGGCGGATGTGCCTATGTTCCATGTTATCACCAACCATCCCATAGACAATCCCCCTCTTGGCCTAGATTCTGATATGTTGAATGTAAGTGCCTTACCTGATAGAAAAAATCTCCCTTGCCTCCAAGCGTCACATCACCCTCCCTCAATGGAAAGCAACATCACTGCAGCAACTGGTTACCTGGTGTTCTGCATATCCAAAGCACTTGACAGGTACACTACTTGCACTCTGGCATACACAGAGTAACACAACCAGGCTAAACTTTCCCTCTTTGAGGTTGTTGGTACGTTTAGAGCAGCAAGGAACAAACTGTTTAAATTTTAAATTTAATATATGAAAAAGTACTGTGTACAGAGCTGTAAAAAAGGTAAAATAAAAGGCATACACAAGGCAAAAAAATACAAAGCTAAAAGGGATGAAATACAGAAACATCTTTGTCTCTAGGTGAGATATTAGATAGGATCTCATTCACATTCCTCACCCCTACTCCTGGTCAGATAAGAGGAGGATGGTGAATTGTATCCAGGGCTGTGGAGTCGAAGTTGTGTAGTCGGAGTCAGGTTCATTTTTGGTGGAGTCGGTATAAAATGGAGCAATTCCGACTCCTAAAATATCTTATAAATTGGGTACAGTAGTGCAATGCAGGATATGCTGTAAATGTTTTCATAAGAATTTGGGAAAGTTATGAAATGTCCTATAAATGTCTGTTCTATTCCTGATCTAAGGATCTCGGCTTTTAGTTGAGATAAATCTGTGCTGCACTTTATGTACATGCTCAGTAGTGAGCCGTGGGCCTGGAGTCGGAAGTGGAGGAGTCGGAGGTTTGGCTTACCGACTCCACAGCCTTGATTGCATGCACAAAAAGATCGGTGCAAGGACAATATGTCATTTTCCCACAGGAAACTCCTAGCGGAATAATAATATGGCTGTCATATTTCCGAGCATAATTGCGCCATTACTATCAATATGGCATGAAAATATTGCATTTCCATTGCCACATGATATCCCTGTTATGGGATAGACATGACCATCTTGCCTTATCGTAATTATCGTCACCTTTTTTACCGTACCATCTATTTGCTAATGAGGAAGTATACAGCAAAAGTTTGCTCCTCTAGAAACTGTCAGCTTCTTGCTAATTTAGTTTTGACTCACATAGGAGATGCCGTGTGGTCTCCAGTAATTGTGGATTTTTATTTAGTTGATTCACAACACCATCCATAACACACACATATGAAATTATATAATGCAAATGATGGTGTATGGGAAATCTCATGAGAGGCTGCAGCACCCATTCTTTGTTAGGATTGTGGGGGTCCAGGCAGTCAGATTTCCACGATCAGAAAGTCGCCCCAAATCTTAGCGATATCCCATGACGTTCTTATATGGCCATTTCAAGGGAATGTGTCATCAGACAATAGTCTATTGGTCTTTATTTTCAGGTTCTTATTGGTAAATGTGGATGTTTGATGGCTTTCTATCTATCATATCTCTGCCTGTGTGTGTGTATGTACATACAGCTCTGGCAAAAATTAAGAGACCATTGAAAAATGTCCAGTTTGTCTGATTTTTATAGGTAAATTTTTGAGTAAAATGTAAATTGTTCATTTATTCTATAAACTTCTGACAACATGTCTCCGAATTTCCAAGCAATAAATTTTGTATTTATTTTCTGAAAGGAGAAGTGGTCAAAACAAAAAAAAAACAAAAAAAAAAACCCAGTGCTTTCAGACCTCAAATAATGCAAAGAAAACAAGTTCATAATCATTTAGAAACAACAATACTAATGTTTTAACTCAGGAAGAGTTCAGAAATCAATATTTTGTGGAATAACCATGATTTTCAATCACAGCTTTCATGCGTCTTGGCATGGTTTCCACCAGTCTTTCACACTGCTTCTGGTGCAAAAATGTAAGCCGTTCTTTTTTGTTTGATGGCTTGTGACTATCCATCATCCTCTTATTTACATTCCAGAGGTTTCCAATGGGGTTCAGGTCTGGAGATTGGGCTGCACATGACAGAGACTTGGATGTAGTGGTCTCTTAATTTTTGCCAGAGCTGTATAGATGGATAATAGATAGATATGAGGCTAAATAATAGATAGATATGAGGCTAAATAATAGATAGATATGGGATAGATAGATAGATAGATAGATAGATAGATAGATAGATAGATAGATAGATAGATAGATAGATAGATATCTCAACAGAGATCTTGCAATTTTCACATTAGCGACTAGGCCTAATATTATATAGAAATCCCAAAAATAAAACAAAGACTCCTACACCTAATTATTCAAATGAAACATTCTTTGTTACACATTCATATAAAAAAAAACACTCTAAATTGATTGAATCAAAGATTAAAATCTGGGGAAATTTCACAGGTCAGAGTAAAGACCCTAAAGGCCCAATATTAAACTCCTAATTCTTGTTCTGTACAGAAGGATTTTCAGCAATCTCATTATCATCACAGCCAGGATTACAATGACATAGCATTGGATCCACCATTCATAATTAATTATATCACGCTAACATCCTCCTCCTCCTCATGTACAATGACTGATAACACCTATATATAGTAGCAGGGCCGGCGTCAGCACCCGGCATACCCGGTAAAGTGCCGGGGCCCTGGCGAGACGGGGAGGCCCATTTACGGTGCGCAGCTGCAGCCAGAATACTCACCCTCCGGGAGTCGGGACCGTCCGTCACCATGGATACGACGCAGCCAGAATCACTTTCGGGCCGGGCCTGCTACTGGGACTGAGTTTCACACAGCTGTGCCTGCAATACTCACCAGTCACCGCCGACGCCACCATCACCATGGATGCGAGTCACTTCGGGCCGGCGGTCGCTCTCTGTCCTGTCACTTCCGGTCATGAGAGCTCGTCATCCTAAGAGCTCAGAGAAGAGATCTGGCTGCTGTTATCCACGCGTCCACCGTCCAGGACAGGTCCAGGCATCCAGCAGCAGCGCAGGCACAGCGGCAAGCAGAAAGACGAGCGGAGCAGGAGGCAGGAGCAGCAGTCAGGTGCACGGACGGTGCACCCGGTCCCAGGCTGTGTCCACACAACGGAAGCAACGGCGAGTGAGTGAATGAGTGAGTCTTCCTCAAAGTTCCTGGACCTGGTCCCAACGCATGGCGGGGGGGGGGGGGGGTCGTAATTGTAGCCTGCTGTGAGCCAGGCCTGGTTGACTAGTCCTAGCCTAGACTGTCTGTCTGTATATACTAAATGGCTGGCAGTCTGTGCTACATACTGCGTGGGCTGTGCTATATACTGCGTCTGCGTGGGCTGTGCTATATACTGCGTCTGCGTGGGCTGTGCTATATACTGTGTGGGCTGTGTGTGTTATATACTGCGTGGGCTGTGCGTGTTATATACGACGTGGGCTGTGTTATATACGGCGTGGGCTGTGTTATATACTGCGTGGGCTGTGTTATATACTGCGTGGGCTGTGTTATATACTGCGTGGGCTGTGTTATATACTGTGTGGGCTGTGTTATATACTGCCTGGGCTGTTATATACTGCGTGGGCTGTGTTATATACTGCGTGGGCTGTGTTATATACTGCGTGGGCTGTGTTATATACTGTGTGGGCTGTTATATACTGCGTGGGCTGTGTGTGTTATACACTGCGTGGGCTGTGTGTGTTATATACGGCGTGGGCTGTGTTATATACGGCGTGGGCTGTGTTATATACAGTGTGGGCTGTGTTCTATACTGCCTGGGCTGTTATATACTGCGTACGCTGTGTTATATACTGCGTGGGCTGTGTTATATACTGCGTGGGCTGTTATATACTGCGTGGGCTGTGTTATATACTGCGTGGGCTGTGTTATATACTGCGTGGGCTGTGTTATATACTGTGTGGGCTGTGTTATATACTGCATGGGCTGTTATATACTGCATGGGCTGTTATATACTGCGTGGGCTGTGTTATATAATATGTGGCTGTGCTATATACTGCATGGGCTGTGTTATATACTGCGTGGGCTGTGTTATATACTGCGTGGGCTGTTATATACTGCGTGGGCTGTGTTATATACTGCGTGGTCTGTGTTATATACTGCGTGGTCTGTGTTATATACTGCATGGGCTGTTATATGCTTTGTGGGCTGTGTTATTTACTACATGGCTGTTCTATATACTACGTGGGCTGTGTTATATAATATGTGGCTGTGCTATATACTACATGGCTGTGCTATATACTACATGGCTGTTCTATATACTACGTGGGCCATCTTATATACTATGTGGCTGTGTTATATGCTACGTGGGCTGTTATATACTACATGGCTGTGTTATATGCTACGTGGCTTTGCCATATACTACGTGGGCTGTGTTATATACTACATGGCTGTGTTTATATGCGATCATGAATCGTGGTATGTGTTAAAGGGGGGGCCCACTGAGACTCTTTCGCCCAGGGCCCTCAAAAACCTGGAGCCGGCCCTGTATAGTAGGTAATACAGGATCCACCATTCACAATAGGTGATGTCACAGCTCACCTCCTCCTCCTGTACAATGACTGATAACACCTCTATATACAGTAGATAACACAGGATCCACCATTCACAATAGGTGATGTCACAGCTCCCTTCCTCCTCCTGTACTATGACTGATAACACCTCTAAACACAGTAGATATCATATGATCCACCATTCATAGTAAGTGATATCACATATCACCTCATTCTCCTACTTTACCATGACTGATAACACTTCTGTATACAGTAGGTAACACACGATCCACCATTCACAATAGTTGATGTCACAGCTCACCTCCTCCTCCTCCTGTACAATAGATACAGTTGAATCACCTAGGAACAATATAAAACTATAAAAGATTTAAAAAAAAATAATAAGATTAATATATATTAATAGTAGTGATTGCCCTAGGTGTTAAAACAAGAATGAAATGTGGAAACCACTCATGACCAGAAACAAACCCAAACACCAGTATTATGGATGCACCAGGGAGACCAAACTGGATTATAAAATAATATCTTTATTAACTAATAGTAGCAATACAGAAAAAAATATTTTTTTAAATAAAACAGACTGTTTGGGTTTGTTTCTTCTCCTGTACAATGACTGATCACACCTCTATATACAGTAGATAACATAGGATCCACCATTCACAATAGGTGATGTCGCAGCTCACCTCCTCCTCCTGTTCAATGACTGGTAACACCTCTATATACAGTATATAATACAGGATCCACCATTCTCAATAGGTGATGTCATAGCTCACCTCCTCCTGTACAATGACTGATAACTCCTCTATGTACAGTAGATAACACAGGATCCACCATTCACAATAGGTGATATCACAGCTCCCCTCCTCCCCTCCTCCCTTCACTGCAACCTTTGCCCTGATTAGGGCATCCTCAGATAATGCATATGTGCAAACCAATTAGGCCTGGCTCAATCTGTTGCTGCTAATGTTCGTGTGAAGAGCAGGAAGTGGAAGTCTATTATTAGGCCTAGTAGCCAGCGTGAAAATGGCAAGGAGATATATATTATATCTATTATATATATACTACGGAGGACACAGCATGAACTTCAACCCAATATTGCGGCCAGCATGCAGCCAACGGGTAAGGAAAGGGTGAATCAAACACCCGAAAACCCCGCCCATATGACCGCAAACCTGTCCTGCCAAATTCAGGTGACAGGTTCCCTTTAAGGAACAACTTTAATTGCAGTATCCAATGGGATTGCTGTACATAACATTACCATTTCTTCCAGTACTGCAACCAGTGGCAGGCAAAATTGGAATTTGTCTGCTCACAAGTTTTTTGTTTTGCAGAGAAGTTATTCTCCGCTAATTTAATGTCCCTTAACATGCTCTAGAGAAGGGTTCTCAAACTCATCCCGGTAAATGGGCTGCACGTGATTTCAGTGATACCATTTTTGTTCTATGACTTTTTGATCCTGTTGTACCATTTTTGGCTTGTTTTTTTTTAATGGTGTTTATCACATGTTATGGTACAACTTTTCTTCTTTTTTTAAAACATAATTTTTTGTGGCAAATATTTTAATTTTTAATTTCTTTTTAGTTTATTAGAAAATGTTTCCCTTTTTGTTCCCCAATTGGCCTCATACAGTACTATTGTTTAACAATTAGCCCCACATAGTAATTCTGGCCCCAATTCTATACGTCCCTGTCCTCTAATAATGTCTCTATGAGGAGCTGGCCTTGTTCTAAAGACTATTAGGCCAATGGACATAGAGCGGAATCCAAGGCTCTAAGGGATGCAGACTGTGAGGGACGAGGGAGACTCAATTTATGAATTCAGGCCCCACAGATTATCCAGAGATCTCCCTCTACTCCTGAAGTGTGCCCCCCTCCCCCCACCCTTGGGAAAAGTACACAATTCCCAAAAGAGCAGAAATTTTGCCAAATGGCCAGAGAATTAGAAGCCACGTCTTAATGGAGGCAAGGAGGAGCAGAGCTAGAACCCCCTGTTGTCTTTTGTGCAAGTCTCCCTACCTCAAGGGAAAACTCTAGACTGTTTGGCACCGACATCTAGAGATGAATTAAGGATGGCCTACGGAGTTTGAAGATCGGTTGACAGCTCTGCTGGATACATGTGCTACAGCTGAGGGATCTGTTTTCTGGATTGAATTAACTTTCTTAAGGACTGTTGCTGCTAGATACATGTTCTTCGGTCGTGTTATCTAACGTCTCGGGGAGCATGGACTGTAACTACAGACTACGCTGGCAGGATTTTCTAGATCTGTGGGCAAGCTAAAAGTTAGGAGACAGTGAGTATCACGGAGACAGTGAGTATCATCTGGTACGGGGACAGTGATTCTACCGGCCCCGGGGAGGGGATCTTGTTGACTGGGGCAATGTAGTTTGGCCATCTACCTGGAGTTGTTGTAAAACCATGGACGTAAGAAATAAAAAATAGAAAATAGTTGCAAACCACAGTTTCGCAGCTTCACTGTTTCCCACTGTGGTCCCCATCTTTTAGTAATGTCACCATCCTACTCCCCTTCTTGTAGCAATGTGCCAATCATAGTCCTATCTTAAGGTCATGTCCCCATCCTAGTCCTGTTCTTGTAGTAATGTCCTCCAATATGCCATTTTTTACATACACATTAAAAAAAATCTTCATACCTGACCTCGTTGAATAGCGTCCTCTCTAGCGGGGTGGTACTTGGCATTGATGTCATGCGCTGTCACGACAGGCCCAATGACGTCAGCTGCTAGGCTCTGATTGGCCAGCAACTGGTAAAGCTGATCTTTGCACCACAATACAATTTAATTGAATGTGTGTCCTCGGACGTACATTCTGCTGTAAACAATAGGTCATTTTCTGTTTTTTGATCATGTATACACATAAATGTCAGGTTATTTATCAGAATTATTCTGTTCTCATTTCTGCACGAACATTTCTAGTTTTCTGTTCCATTGTCAGGACAGAAAGCCCTAAATAACGGTGTACCAGATCCATCTTATGAAGGACATTGATGCTGCCTGATGGATCCCATGAAACATAATGAGGTCTGCCCCGTTTCCGTTATGGTGTCTGAGGAAGAACTGTTGACCTCAATATTCGATATATCATGCATTTTTTGGAGTTTTCCCCTTCTATAATCACGTGGAGACACTTTGTTTACACCCATTTGTACATATATATAGGCAATTTAAATACTGAGTGAACAAAGTCGGCTCCTTACACTCTCCATAATGGCTAGTGTTGGTGTGAAGAACATGGGAGATATATTTTCATGTTAATCATTTGTATCCTATCTGGTATGGAATTATAAAACCCCTTCAGTATGTAGTTGTATGATAACACCTAGCTCAGCATGGGTTCATGCCTCAAAAGGCTGTGAGTGACAGATCTCACTCTTGAGCCAGCCAGCTCAGAGCAGGGCAAGGGCTTGAAATATATAGTCATGCAGAAGCTGCCAAAGAACATTGTAGAAACCTGATTCCATAAGGAGTTATGGAGATACTATACTTCCTAGCCGTTCATTGTATATATTTCCGAGATCTCCAGAACATGGCATATGCCTTTCAGGGGCTTGATCCGTTCTAACTCCCCAGGGAGAACAGATACGTAGAATGGCTAATAGGAACCCCATAGCCAAGATGTGTTTAGTCTCAGTGCGTAGCAGGATCTCGGCTGGATCCAATGGCACCAAAACCACCTTTTTATTACAGAATTATGAGCCATCTTAGGTTTTGGAGTTTTTAGCAGCTAGAGGCAAGACTAGGGGATTTAAGTTCAGCCCAGAGGACAGGAGGGTAGTGACCCAAAGGGAATAAAGGCTAGTGTAAGGCCATGTGGTCTTTCTCTGTTATGCATGTGATCCACCTCAAAAGAGGGGTCACGTTGAGTAACGTGCTGTGAAGGACCTAGGAGCCAGCTGGCAGCCCATGCCCAATGCAGCCCAGCGCACACATAGTCGAACATCAACCCGGTAATTTACATGATTCATCTGCTTATATCTTTTGTCCTACCACTATTGTGGTTGGATATCTGTTGTGAATTCTGTGGCAGAGCTCCATCCTGTGGTCACAAGTGGTACTTCGGCTGGTTCTCTCTGTGAGCTTCCGTTGGTGGAGGAAAGTGGTACTGCGGCTTCTGAGTTTCCTTCCTCAGGTGATGTGGTGAAGTCGTTAGGTGCTGCTCTATTTAACTCCACCTAGTGCTTTGATCCTGGCCTCCAGTCAATGTTCTAGTATTGGACCTGTTTCCTCCTGGATCGTTCCTGTGGCCTGCTGCTCTGCATAGCTAAGTTCCGCTTTGCTATTTTGTTTGCTGTTTTTTTCTGTCCAGCTTGTCAATTTGTTTTTTACTGCTTGCTGGAAGCTCTGGGACGCAGAGGGTGTACCTCCGTGCCGTTAGTTCGGTACGGAGGGTCTTTTTGCCTCCTTTGCGTGGTTTTTGTAGGGTTTTGTGTTGACCGCAAAGTTACCTTTCCTATCCTCGCTCTGTTCAGAAAGTTGGGCCTCACTTTGCTAAATCTATTTCATCTCTACATTTGTCTTTTCATCTTAACTCACAGTCATTATATGTGGGGGCTGCCTTTTCCTTTGGGGTATTTCTCTGAGGCAAGGTAGGCTTATTTTCTATCTTCAGGCTAGCTAGTTTCTCAGGCCGTGCCGAGTTGCATAGGGAGCGTTAGGCGCAATCCACGGCTGCCTTTAGTGTGGTTGGAGAGGATTAGGGATTGCGGTCAACAGAGTTCCCACGTCTCAGAGCTCGTTCTTGTTTTTTGGGTTATTGCCAGGTCACTGTATGTGCGCTGACCTCTATGTCCATTGTGGTACTGAATTACCTTTCATAACAGTACTGGAGGCCCAAAGTACTAATGATTCTCAATAGAGGGAAAAAAGAAGTTCTGAGACCATTTTTTTTTCTCTGCACTGTGTTTTGCCTTTTTTTTCCCCTAGACATTTGGGTGGTTCAGGACACAGGTGTAGCAATGGACATTAAAGGTCTGTCTTCATGTGTGGATCAGCTCACGGCAAGAGTACAAAGTATTCAAGACTTTGTGGTTCAGAATTCTATGTTAGAACCGAGAATCCCTATTCCTGATTTGTTTTTTGGAGATAGAACTAAATTTCTGAATTTCAAAAATAATTGTAAACTATTTCTGGCTTTGAAACCTCGCTCCTCTGGTGACCCAGTTCAACAAGTTAGGATCGTTATTTCTTTTTTGCGTGGCGATCCTCAGGACTGGGCATTTTCCCTTGCGCCAGGGGATCCTGCATTAAGTAATATCGATGCATTTTTCCTAGCGCTCGGATTGCTGTACGATGAGCCTAATTCTGTGGATCAGGCAGAGAAGAATGTGCTGCCTCTGTGTCAGGGTCAGGATGAAATAGAGGTATATTGTCAGAAATTTAGAAAGTGGTCCGTACTCACTCAGTGGAATGAAGGTGCGCTCGCAGCTATTTTCAGAAAAGGTCTCTCTGAAGCCCTTAAGGATGTCATGGTGGGATTTCCTATGCCTGCTGGTCTGAATGAGTCTATGTCTATGGCCAATCAGATCGGTCGACGCTTGCGCGAGCGTAAATCTGTGCACCATTTGGCGGTATTACCTGAGCTTAAACCTGAGCCTATGCAGTGCGATAGGACTTTGACCAGAGTTGAACGGCAAGAACACAGACGTCTGAATGGGCTGTGTTTCTACTGTTGTGATTCCACTCATGCTATCTCTGATTGTCCTAAGCGCACTAAGCGGTTCGCTAGGTCTGCCACCATTGGTATGGTACAGTCAAAATTTCTTCTGTCTGTTACCTTGATCTGCTCTTTGTCATCATATTCTGTCATGGCATTTGTGGACTCAGGCACTGCTCTGAATTTGATGGACTTGGAGTATGCTAGGCGTTGTGGGTTTTTCTTGGAGCCCTTGCAGTGTCCTATTCCATTGAGAGGAATTGATGCTACTCCTTTGGCCAAGAATAAGCCTCAGTACTGGACCCAGCTGACCATGTGCATGGCTCCTGCACATCAGGAGGTTATTCGCTTTCTGGTGTTGCATAATCTGCATGATGTGGTCGTGTTGGGGTTGCCATGGCTACAAGTCCATAATCCAGTTTTAGATTGGAAATCCATGTCTGTGTCCAGCTGGGGTTGTCTGGGGGTACATGGTGATGTCCCATTTCTGACTATTTCGTCATCCACCCCTTCTGAGGTTCCTGAGCTCTTGTCTGATTACCGGGATTTATTTGATGAGCCCAAGTCCGATACCCTACCTCCGCATAGGGATTGTGATTGTGCTATCGATTTGATTCCTGGTAGTAAATTCCCAAAAGGTCGACTGTTTAATTTATCTGTGCCTGAGCACGCCGCTATGCGGAGTTATGTGAAGGAGTCTTTGGAGAAGGGGCATATTCGCCCGTCATCGTCGTCATTGGGAGCAGGGTTCTTTTTTGTAGCCAAGAAGGATGGTTCACTGAGACCTTGTATAGATTATCGCCTTCTAATTAAGATCACGGTTAAATTTCAGTACCCCTTGCCATTGTTATCTGATTTGTTTGCTCGGATTAAGGGGGCTAGTTGGTTCACCAAGATAGATCTTCGTGGTGCGTATAATCTTGTGCGTATTAAGCGAGGCGATGAGTGGAAAACTGCATTTAATACGCCCGAGGGCCATTTTGAGTATCTAGTAATGCCATTCGGACTTGCCAATGCTCCATCAGTGTTTCAGTCCTTTATGCATGACATCTTCCGAGAGTACCTGGATAAATTCCTGATTGTGTACTTAGATGACATTTTGATCTTCTCGGATGATTGGGAGTCTCATGTGAAGCAGGTCAGAACGGTGTTTCAGGTCCTGCGTGCTAATTCTTTGTTTGTGAAGGGATCAAAGTGTCTCTTTGGTGTTCAGAAGGTTTCATTTTTGGGGTTCATCTTTTCCCCTTCTACTATCGAGATGGATCCTGTTAAGGTCCAAGCCATCCATAATTGGACTCAGCCGACATCTCTGAAAAGTCTGCAAAAGTTCCTGGGCTTTGCTAATTTTTATCGTCGCTTCATCTGCAATTTTTCTAGTATTGCTAAACCATTGACCGATTTGACCAAGAAAGGTGCTGATTTGGTCAATTGGTCTTCTGCTGCAGTGGAAGCTTTTCAAAAGTTGAAGCGTCGTTTTTCTTCTGCCCCTGTGTTGTGTCAACCAGATGTTTCTCTTCCGTTCCAGGTCGAGGTTGATGCTTCTGAGATTGGAGCAGGGGCTGTTTTGTCGCAGAGAAGTTCTGATTGCCCGGTGATGAAACCATGCGCCTTCTTTTCCAGGAAGTTTTCGCCTGCTGAGCGTAATTATGATGTGGGCAATCGAGAGTTGCTGGCCATGAAGTGGGCATTCGAGGAGTGGCGTCATTGGCTTGAAGGAGCTAAGCATCGCGTGGTGGTCTTGACTGATCATAAGAACTTGACTTATCTCGAGTCCGCCAAGCGGTTGAATCCTAGACAAGCTCGTTGGTCGTTGTTTTTTGCCCGTTTTGACTTTGTGATTTCATACCTTCCGGGCTCTAAAAATGTGAACGCGGATGCTCTGTCTAGGAGTTTTGTGCCCGACTCTCCGGGTGTATCTGAGCCGGCGGGTATCCTCAAAGAGGGAGTAGTTGTGTCTGCTATCTCCCCTGATTTGCGGCGGGTGCTGCAAAAATTTCAGGCAAATAAACCTGATCGTTGCCCAGCGGAGAAACTGTTTGTCCCTGATAGATGGACGAATAAAGTTATCTCTGAGATTCATTGTTAGGTGTTGGCTGGTCATCCTGGAATCTTTGGTACCAGAGAGTTAGTGGCTAGATCCTTTTGGTGGCAATCTCTGTCGCGGGATGTGCGTACTTTTGTGCAGTCCTGTGGGATTTGTGCTCGGGCTACGCCCTGCTGTTCTCGTGCCAGTGGGTTGCTTTTGCCCTTGCCGGTCCCGAAGAGGCCTTGGACACATATCTCTATGGATTTTATTTCAGATCTTCCCGTCTCTCAAAAGATGTCAGTCATTTGGGTGGTCTGTGATCGCTTCTCTAAGATGGTCCATTTGGTACCCTTGTCTAAATTGCCTTCCTCCTCTGATTTGGTGCCATTGTTTTTCCAGCATGTGGTTCGTTTACATGGCATTCCAGAGAATATCGTTTCTGACAGAGGTTCCCAGTTTGTTTCGAGGTTTTGGCGAGCCTTTTGTGGTAGGATGGGCATTGACTTGTCTTTTTCCTCGGCTTTCCATCCTCAGACTAATGGCCAGACCGAACGAACCAATCAGACCTTGGAAACATATCTGAGATGCTTTGTTTCTGCTGATCAGGATGACTGGGTGTCCTTTTTGCCTTTGGCTGAGTTCGCCCTTAATAATCGGGCCAGTTCGGCTACCTTGGTTTCACCGTTTTTCTGCAACTCTGGGTTCCATCCTCGTTTCTCTTCAGGGCAGGTTGAGTCTTCGGACTGTCCTGGTGTGGATACTGTGGTGGACAGGTTGCAGCAGATTTGGACTCATGTAGTGGACAATTTGACTTTGTCCCAGGAGAAGGCTCAACGTTTCGCTAATCGCAGACGCTGTGTGGGTCCCCGACTTCGGGTTGGGGACTTGGTTTGGTTATCTTCTCGTCATATTCCTATGAAGGTTTCCTCTCCTAAGTTTAAACCTCGTTTTATTGGTCCGTATAGGATTTCTGAGGTTCTTAATCCTGTGTCTTTTCGTCTGACCCTTCCAGATTCTTTTTCCATACATAACGTATTCCATAGGTCATTGTTGCGGAGATACGTGGCACCTATGGTTCCATGTGTTGATCCTCCTGCCCCGGTTTTGGTGGAGGGGGAGTTGGAGTATATTGTGGAGAAGATTTTGGATTCTCGTGTTTCGAGACGGAAACTCCAGTATCTGGTTAAGTGGAAGGGTTATGGTCAGGAAGATAATTCCTGGGTCTTTGCCTCTGATGTCCATGCTCCCGATCTTGTTCGTGCCTTTCATATGGCTCATCCTGGTCGTCCTGGGAGCTCTGGTGAGGGTTCGGTGACCCCTCCTCAAGGGGGGGGTACTGTTGTGAATTCTGTGGCAGAGCTCCCTCCTGTGGTCACAAGTGGTACTTCGGCTGGTTCTCTCTGTGAGCTTCCGTTGGTGGAGGAAAGTGGTACTGCGGCTTCTGAGTTTCCTTCTTCAGGTGATGTGGTGAAGTCGTTAGGTGCTGCTCTATTTAACTCCACCTAGTGCTTTGATCCTGGCCTCCAGTCAATGTTCTAGTATTGGACCTGTTTCCTCCTGGATCGTTCCTGTGGCCTGCTGCTCTGCATAGCTAAGTTCCTCTTTGCTATTTGTTTGCTGTTTTTTCTGTCCAGCTTGTCAATTTGTTTTTTACTGCTTGCTGGAAGCTCTGGGACGCAGAGGGTGTACCTCCGTGCCGTTAGTTCGGTACAGAGGGTCTTTTTGCCCCCTTTGCGTGGTTTTTGTAGGGTTTTGTGTTGACCGCAAAGTTACCTTTCCTATCCTCGCTCTGTTCAGAAAGTTGGGCCTCACTTTGCTAAATCTATTTCATCTCTACGTTTGTCTTTTCATCTTAACTCACAGTCATTATATGTGGGGGCTGCCTTTTCCTTTGGGGTATTTCTCTGAGGCAAGGTAGGCTTATTTTCTATCTTCAGGCTAGCTAGTTTCTCAGGCCGTGCCGAGTTGCATAGGGAGCGTTAGGCGCAATCCACGGCTGCCTTTAGTGTGGTTGGAGAGGATTAGGGATTGCGGTCAACAGAGTTCCCACGTCTCAGAGCTCGTTCTTGTTTTTTGGGTTATTGCCAGGTCACTGTATGTGCGCTGACCTCTATGTCCATTGTGGTACTGAATTACCTTTCATAACAGATATCTGACCATTGTATATGTATAACCATCATGTATGTACAGTTGTTCTCAAAAGTTTACACACACTTCTTGCTTGTAACCTGGGTGTGTGCATAAAAGTTGAGTGAGTTTCTGGGATCCAGACAGACTCTTGCATCTTTCATCCAGCCACTGATGTTTCTGGATTGTGAGTCATTGGGAAAGCAAAAGAATTGTCAAAGGATCTACGGGAAAAGGTAGTTGAACTGTATAAACAGGAAAGGAATACAAAAAACATATCCAAGGAATTGATAATGCCAGTCAGCAACTTTCAAACTGTGATTAAAAAATGGAAAATCAGGAAATCCTGAAATACAGGACTCTCTGAAAACTAGCGGTGTGGCTATCTCAAAATGCACAATAAGGAGGCACTTGAAGTAAAATGGGCTGCATGGTCGAGTTGCCAGAAGACAGCTATTACTGCACAAATGCCACAAAGTATCTCACCTACAATACGCAAAACAGCACAGAGACAAGCCTCAAAACTTCTGGAACAAGGTAATTTGGAGTGATGTGACCAAAATTGAATTTTTTGGCCACAACCATAAACGTTACATTTGGAGAGAGGTCAACAAGACCTATGATGAAAGGCTTCCTGTCTTTAGCAGTGGACACTGCAGACTCTCACACAGTGCGCTGCCACACAGATCTCCTCTATCCAGATGACTGATGAAGGTTAGGTATTGACCGAAACGTTTCATTTTTCTGGAATTTCTTCACTCAATAAATAAGTTCTTGAATACACCTATATGAGTGCCTAGTATTTCTACATCACATCATTCTCATATTCTCTGAAAAAAGGTAAAAAAAACCAAAAATTCTGCAGGGGTATGTAAACTTTTGAGCACAACTGTAGTGTTTTGTTTAGTGTTTCCTTAAGGTGACTAAATATATAATTTAACCTTAAGGTGCTCTTTTATCTAGATCCACGAATCTCGTACACATCTGTTTCTCGGTTTACCTTTCCATGCTCCCGGGGCTGGTTTCTGGCTCAATATAATCCCATTAACGGACCAGACTTATACGAGGAACTGGTTGCAGACCTACTGGGCTGGCAGCGCTCTGTTTCACTGGTGCTAGTGAAAGGGGCCTCTCAGCCTGTCAGGCCTGTGAGCGGTTGTGGTGCCATGTCAGTGACTGTGTGGACCACATCCTCTCACTCCTTGGGCCTCCCTGGGCCTGTGTGGATAGGCAGTGTCTGTAACACTGCATCAAGCTGACCTTACATGTCCCCAGGAGGTGCGGAATGTCACGTTGATGAAAGTGGAGAGACTGCCTTGTGTGATCCAACTGACTTAATAGTGTTGTCAGGCGGGGTGGCGAGGTGCGGGTTTATCACAGTTGGCCCCTTGGTATTTGCTATAATTGGAGGACAGAAGCTCAGGAGCACATACTGCTGCTGTAACAAATGAAGTTTTGTGAAGCCTAAGCAGGAAGAGTCTTGTCAATAGAAGTGTTATCAATATACCAGAAGTGCACTTTAATACCATGCGACGTGAAGGATAATACGTCGTATTGAACTGAGCCACGTTTGATATGAAGAATAGATTTGAAGTTGGGACTGCAGGATAAGGATATGTAAAAAGCTGTAACTTTCCGATCTACTAATTTCTATCGATTGTATGCAGAGTAATGCAGCACAGCGTTTTTGTTCGAGGGTACAGAACATCACTTATGCATATTTTATTTGCACGCTCGCTGGACCGATGACAATTTTGCTGAACAGCAAATAAAGAGACAAATCTGGCCGTACTCCTGATCTCTGATGGCAATATCATGGCTCCCTAATGTGCACAACCGATTGTCATGATATGTACTTTTGCCCTGTATGTAACTGTTCTCTGGTTTCTATTAGCTGTAATTTACCGTATTTTTCGGACTAAAAGACGCACTTTTTCCCCCCAAAAAAAGGGGGGAAAATGGGGGGTGCGTCTAATAGTCGCAATGCAGGCTTACCTAGGTGGCAGAGGTGCGGTGGCAGAGGTGCGGTGGCAGAGGTGCGGTTGCGGGGGTGTGGCGGCAGAGGAGGCACAGTAAGCGGGGTCCCTTTCCCCGGTATGGTGATGCAGCAGGCCCGGTATGCAGCAGAGCCGGGTGAATCCTCTTGTTATCGGTGGTGGCGGCCATTTTCCGGAGGCCGCGCGTGCGCAGATGGAGCGCTCTGTTTCCCGGGGCTTCAGGAAAATGGCCGCCGCGATCTCCATCTGCGCACGCGCGGCCTCCCGCAGCCATTTTCCTGAAGCCCCGGGAGCAGAGCGCTTCATCTGCACACGCGCGGCCTCAGGAAGATGGCCGCCCCCACCGATAACAAGAGGATTCACCCGGCTCTGCTGCATACCGGGCCTGCTGCATCACCATACCGGGGAAAGGGACCCCGCTTCCTGCGCCTCCTCTGCTGCCACACCCCCGCCACCGCACCTCTGCCACCGGACCTCTGCCACCGCACCTCTGCCACCTAGGTAAGCCTGCATGGTACGCCAGGGACCCCTCTCACGCCATACCTCTCACTGCACCTCCTGATCCCAGCACCTCCTGATCCCAGCACCTCCTGATCCCAGCACCTCCTGATCCCAGCACCTCCTCATCCCAGCACCTCCTGATCCCAGCACCTCCTCATCCCAGCACCTCCTGATCCCAGCACCTCCTGATCCCAGCACCTCCTGATCCCAGCACCTTCTGATCCCAGCACCTCCTGATCCCAGCACCTCCTGATCCCAGCACCTCCTGATCCCAGCACCTTCTCATCCCAGCACCTTCTCATCCCAGCACCTTCTCATCCCAGCACCTCCTCATCCCAGCATCACCCCACCTTGCCTCCTGTGACCCTGCTCTGCCACCGCCATAAGATACTGTAAATTCGGACAATAAGACGGACCCCCATGTTATAAAAAATCTTTTTTTCTGCAATTTTCACCCCAAATTTGGGGTGCGTCTTATGGTCCGGTGCGTTTTATAGTCCGAAAAATACGGTATGTATTTTCTTGGCTGGGAGTTCACCTGTAACAATATGTCTCCTTCCCCCAATACTTGCAGCCCTAAGCTCTAATGTAATTAAGCTTTGTCAACATCACTAGTGGAGGAATAGCCATTCTTCCTCACAGCAGGTGGCTAGTCAAATGTACATATTACATAGACTACATAGACTGCCTGGAGCCCACCAGTCTAGAATCTTCTGGTGGACCCAACCATTGAATAGAAGGTGTAACCCCTACCCCCTTCTTGGGCGGATCCCTGGAGCTCAGACAATCCATTCTTATTTTGAGATCAGATGTGAGTTGATCCTTGAAGGAGAAGGAGTGGAGATTCTTAGCTGAGGCAAGACCCCACGCCCATCTAGGAATGTGGAAGCGAACGGGGCGAGACTTGAGCTGAGTACATATCTCGTCGTTCGTGAGATTGTTTTGGGATCCCTTGGACTAATTGTGGACTATTGCTTTGTTACCTGGCACAAGGATTATCGGGAGGTGCCCCGAACCTGTTTCATTGGACTAATTGTGGACTCTGTAGATCTACCTGCATGTGTTGTTCCAGCGTTCTTGATAATAAATCTGTTGAATCATCCCTCGGCCTGTTGTCCCTTCTTGCTCTGCCGTACACCCCGTCACACACAACCATTAAGATGTAGGCATCCCCTAACTGTTTATTAAACTACTAGATGGTGGCCCGATTCTAACGCATCGGGTATTCTAGAATATGCATGTCCACGTAGTATATTGCCCAGCCATGTAGTATATTGCCCAGCGACGTAGTATACAACACAGAGCCACGTAGTATATTGCCCAGTCACGTACTATATTGCCCAACTGCGTAGTATATTGCCCAGTTACGTAGTATATTGCCCAGCCACGTAGTATATTGCACAGCCCACGTAGTATATTGCCCAGCCACGTAGTATATTGCACAGCCCACATAGTATATTGCCCAGTCACGTAGTATATTGCCCAGCCACGTAGTATATTTCCCAGCCACGTAGTGTACAGCACAGAGCCACGTAGTATATTGCCCAGCCACGTAGTATATTGCCCAGTTACGTAGTATATTGCCCAGTTACGTAGTATATTGCCCAGTGACGTACAGCACAGAGCCACATAGTATATTGCCCAGTGACGTGGTATACAGCACAGAGCCACGTAGTATATTGCCCAGCCACATAGTATATTGCCTAGCCATGTAGTATATTGCCCAGTGATGTAGTATACAGCACAGAGCCACGTAGTATATTGCACAGCGACGTAGTATACAGCACAGAGCCACGTAGTATATTGCCCAGCTACGTAGTATATTGCCCAGCTACGTATGTCACAGGTTAAAAAATAAACAAACTCACCTTCCGATCCGAGGGCCCCTTGTAATTCTGTCGCCTGTTCGCCAGGTTCCGGTCCCAGGGTGTGATGACATCGCGGTCACATGACATGTCATGGCAGGTCCTTCTCACGCAGGCGCGCAGGACCTGTGAAGACGTCGCGGTGTCACGGCAGGTCCTTGTCGCGCAGGCGCGCAGTACCTGTGATGACGTCGTGGTCACATGACCGTGACGTCATGGAAGGTCCTTGTCGCATACCATCTTTAGCACCGGAGGAGCGAGGAGCGGGAAAGGCGCCGGAGGGTGAGTATATGATGATTTTTTTTAAAATTTTATTATTTTTAACATTAGATCTTTTTACTATTAACGCTGCATAGGCAGCATCAATAGTAAAAACTTGGTCACACAGGGTTAATAGCGGCGGTAACGGAGTGAGTTACCTGTGGCATAACGCGGTCCGTTACCGCTGGCATTAACCCTGTGAGAGCCGTGACTGCGGGGAGTATGGAGCGGGCGCTGACTGCAGGGGAGTAAGGGGGACTAATCGGACTGTGGCTGTCGCTGATTGGTCGCGGCAGCCATGACAGGCAGCTGGCGAGACCAATCAGTGACTTGGATTCCATGATAGACAGAGGCCGCGACCAATGAATATCCGTGACAGACAGAAGGACAGACAGACAGAAAGACGGAAGTGACCCTTAGACAATTATATAGTAGATATACAATGTGTGCACAATTATTAGGCGATTTGTATTTTTGATGATTAATTTTATTATTGAACATTTACAGTGCTGTCAATCAGTCCAAAAGGTTAATAAATCTGGAACCTGAATATTTAAGAAAGTAAAAGTGAGGTTTTGCGCTTCGTAAGTGAATATGTGTGCAGAATTATTAGACAACTAAATGAAAAAGTAAATTTTTTATTGTTTAATTTCATATGTTACAGTGAGAATAATAACCAAACAACTCAACATGTACAAAAATAAATTTCTGACATTTCTATTAGAAATATCAGTGACCTATATAGTAATATAGACATCCTTCTATGCAATAACAGCCATGAGCTCCATCCATTGAGTCTATGAGTTTCTTCATCTGTTGACGGTCAACTTTTTGGACAGCACCAACCACAGCCTCGCAGACACTAATTAGAGAGGTGACTGTTCTCGTTCAGCATAAATCTCTCATCTAATAAGTTCTCAGTAGGGTTTAGGTCAGGTGAGGAAGGGGTTACGTCATTCTTCTATCATCTTTAAGGCCTTGACTGGCAGCCGAGAAATGGAGACTTCGATGTTGTGATGGAGGCTTGTAATGCATAAAAATCATGGTTTTCTTGAAAGATGCAGAGCCAAATGGCACTGACTATACAGTTGGGTCAAAGCATGTCCAAAACAGCAGATCTTGGAAGGCGTTCCCATTATATGTGGAGTGTTCCTGTATACCACCGATCTGGTGATGTGATTTTGCTATATGACAAGATTTGTTAAGTTGTTTCAGGCATACGACCTAATAGAGAGGTCTCAGAACACCCAATTTGCTGTGTGCCTGCAGATCAGTCTGTGTGCTCACGTTTAATGTCATGTACCAGAGAACATCCATGCTGTTGGAATTGGCCAATGGAGCAATGGCAGAAATGAACTTGTGTGACGAATCATGTTCTCCAGGACGGCTGGGTGCATGTGTGTCACTTAAAGTACCTGTAGAAGAGGTGACACCAGGGTGTACTATGGGAAGAAGATGAGCTGTCAGGGGGCAGTGTGATGCTGTGGGCAATGTTATACTAGTTACCTTGGGTCCTTATATCATGTGGATGTGACACGTATCACCTCCTTAGGCTACGTTCACACTAGCGTTGTGCGCTGCTGCGTCGGCGACGCAACGCACAACGCACGCAAAAACGCAGCAAAACGCACGCAAAAACGCTGCATTTTGCGACGCATGCGTCGGTTTTTGCCGAAATTTGGACACAAGAAAAATGCAACTTGTTGCGTTTTCTTGGTCCGACGCTAGCGGCAAAAAAGACGCATGCGTCGCACAACGCAACAAAAAAAAACGCATGCGTCCCCCATGTTAAATATAGGGGCGCATGACGCATGCGTCGCCGCTGCGTCGCCCAACGCAAACGAGCATAATGCTAGTGTGAACGTTACCTTAACTATTGTATAGACAGCATACTACCCTTTTTTTTTTTACAGCAGGATTAACTAATGGCAGTGCCTAGTTAAGCAGGATAATGGTTGGCAGTAGGGTTGAGCGAAACGGATCGGTCATTTTCATAAGTCGCCGACTTTTGGCAAATTCGGGTTTCATGAAACCTGACCCGATCCCCCTGTGGGGTCGGCCACGCGCTCAGCGACCTTCGCGCCAAAGTTGCGTTTCATATGACGCGTTCAGCGCCATTTCTCAGCCAATGAAGGAGGACGCAGAGTGTGGGCAGCGTGATGACATAGTTCTCGGTCCCCACCATCTTAGAGAAGGGCATGGCAGTGATTGGCTTGCTTTCTGCCGCGTCACAGGGGCTATAAAGGGGCGTGCACGCCGACCACCATCTTACTGCTGCTGATCTGAGCATAAGGAGAGGTTGCTGCCGCTTCGTCAGAAGCAGCGATAGCGTTAGGCAGAGAATATAAACCCCCAAACCGCTTCCAACACCACCTTTTCCTTTCAGGGACAGTGGAGGCTAGATTTCAGTGCATCAGCTCTGTAGCTTATGAGGCTGCCTTATAAGGCTCCCTGATAGCTGCATTGCTGTGTGTACGCCGCTGTGCAAATCAACTGCTTTTTTCAAAGCACAAATCCTGTTGCTTCTTCCTTTCTGCACAGCTATCTTGTTTGTTTGCCCACACTTTTGTGTGCAGCAGTCCTTTTATTGCTGCCTGCCATACTTTTCTGAGATTACTGTAGGGAGATAGTAATTGTAGTACAGTCCCCTATATATATATATATATATATATATATATATATATATCTTCAAGCCACTTTCTGCCCCTGAAACTGTGTAGTGTGAAACAGTGGGCCTGTATTTTTCTGCACTGTCCCACACCTAAAAAGGGAGATTTATATTGCCAATCAGTGTTTCTGTGCCAGTCCAGTCTGTTGTATCTGTCAGTCATTTTCTGCCACAGAAACAATACTGTAAAACAGTGGGCCAGATTTATTCACTAGTCTCCCATAAAAAAAAAAAAAGAAGGGGAGATTAATATTGGCAAATCTGTGCCAGTCCAGTCTGTTGTATCTGTCAGTCATTCTCTACCACAGAAACTATACTGTAAAACAGTGGGCCAGATTTATTCACTAGACTCCCATAAAAAAAAAAGAAGGGGAGGAAATTAATATTGGCAAATCTGTGCCAGTCCAGTCTGTGGTATCTGTAAGTCATTTTCTGCAACAGAAACTATACTGTAAAACAGTGGGCCAGATTTATTCACTAGTCTCCCATAAAAAAGGGGAGATTAATATTGGCAAATCTGTGCATCTGTGCCAGTCCAGTCTGTGGTATCTGTCAGTCATTCTCTGCCACAGAATCTATACTGTAAAACAGTGGGCCAGATTTATTCACTAGTCTCCCATAAAAAAAAAGAAGGGGAGATTAATATTGGCAAATCTGTGCCAATCCAGTCTGTGGTATCTGTCAGTCATTTTCTGCCACAGAAACTATACTGTAATACAGTGGGCCAGATTTATTCACTAGTCTCCCATAAAAAAAAAGAAGGGGAGATTAATATTGGCAAATCTGTGCATCTGTGCCAGTCCAGTCTGTGTTATCTGTCAGTCTTTCTCTAGCACAGAAACTATACTGTAAAACAGTGGGCCAGATTTATTCACTAGTCTCCCATAAAAAAAAAAGAAGGGGAGATTAATATTGGCAAATCTGTGCATCTGTGCCAGTCCAGTCTGTGGTATGTCAGTCATTTTCTGCCACAGAAACTATACTGTAAAACAGTGGGCCAGATTTATTCACTAGTCTCCCATAAAAAAAAGAAGGGGAGATTAATATTGGCAAATCTGTGCATCTGTGCCAGTCCAGTCTGTGTTATCTTTCAGTCATTCTCTACCACAGAAACTATACTGTAAAACAGTGGGCCAGATTTATTCACTAGTCTCCAATAAAAAAAAGAAGGGGGGATTAATATTATCAAATCTGTGCATCTGTGCCAGTCCAGTCTGTGGTATCTGTCAGTCATTTTCTGCCACAGAAAATATACTGTAATACAGTGGGCCAGATTTATTCACTAGTCTTCCATATAAAAAGAAGGGGAGATTTTTATTTCCAGTTTGCATCTGCGTCAGTCCTGTTAGTGGCATATCTGTCAGCCACTGTCTGCCACTGAAGCTGTGTACGGTAATACTGTGGGCCTGATTTTCCCTGCAGTCTCACACACCTATAAAGGGAGATTTAAATTCACAACAAGTTTGCGTCCACCTTGCAACTGGTTTTACAGTACCAAATACCGTTTGTTAGTTTGGTTACATATTTCCAAGAATGAGGAAGTCTGGTGGAAGAGGTCGTGGCCGTGGGCGGTCATTGCCAGCTGGTAATGATGGTAGTGGTGGTGGAGCATCAGGTGGTCGTGGGAAAAGCAATATAGCACCTAAGTCTCGAGTTGTTCAGCCACTGTCATCGTCTGGCTACACAAGGCCTCGAACGCTCCCTTTTCTGGGAGTAGGAAAACCGCTTTTAAAGCCGGAGCAGCAGGAACAAGTTTTGGCTTTCCTTGCTGACTCTGCCTCTAGCTCTTTTGCCTCCTCTTCGGAAAGTACAAAATGTAAAAGCAGCGCGTCGTCAGTGAATGTTCCCGGTCAGGGACAAGTCGCTTCCTTGTGTTCTTCACCCAGAACAACAGAGAAGGATGCGTCAGGCGACACAACGGGTTACTCCATGGAGCTCTTTACACATACCGTTCCTGGGTTAGAAAGGGAAATTGTTAACAGGCCATGCCCATTACAAGATGAATCGGACATGGAGTGCACAGATGCACAGCCACAGCCAGATTATTATGTTGTTCCTTTGACTCAGATCACAACATTGCCCTCGCAGTGTACTGATCCAGAATCTGACCCAGATGAGACTATGGAGCCCCGTCACGAACGCTATAGCACCGGCTTACACTGTGACACAGAGGAAGGTGCACAGGACATAGAAGAGGAGGTCATAGATGACCCAGTTGTTGACCTCGATTGGCAGCCATTGGGGGAACAGGGTGCAGGCGGCAGTAGCTCTGAAGCGGAGGAGGAGGAGCCGCAGAAGGCATCAACATCGCAACAGGTTCCATCTGGCAGGCCCGTATCTGGCCAAAAACGTGTGGCAAAACCAAAAACAGTTGTGGGACAGCGTGGCCATCCGGTTAAAGTAGCTCAGTGTGCAATGCCTGAAAAGGTATCCGATAGTAGGAAGAGTGCAGTCTGGCATTTTTTTAACCAAGATCCAAATGATCAGTGCAAAGTCATCTGTAAGAAATGCTCAAGGACCTTCAGCAGAGGTCAGAATGTTAAAAATCTAAATACAAGTTGCATGTGTAGACATTTAACGACCATGCACTTGCAAGCCTGGACTAACTACCAAACATCCCTTAATGTTGTTGCACCCTCTCACAATGAAGCTAGTCAGCAACGCTACATCCCTTCCCTCATTGTAAGCCCACCGTTTACCACACCACCTGCAGCAAATGTGGAGGTTTCGTCGCAAGGCCAAAGCAGTCAGGGAATCACCAGGTTCTTGGTAGGAAACACTGTAAGTAGGCCAACAGCAAGAATAACATCACCAACCCTCTATCAGTCTGCCATGTCCACCGGCACCCCCGCTAGTTCCACCATTTGCAGCTCTCCAGTCCAGCTCACCCTACAAGAGACTCTCGTTAGGAAAAGGAAGTACTCATCCTCTCATCCGCGTACACAGGGTTTGAACGCCCACATTGCTAGACTAATCTCGTTAGAGATGATGCCCTACCGGTTAGTTGAAAGCGAAGCTTTCAAAGCCCTGATGGACTACGCTGTACCACGCTACGAGCTACCCAGTCGACACTTCTTTTCGAGAAAAGCCATCCCAGCCCTCCACCAGCATGTAAAAGACTGCATTGTCCATGCACTCAGGCAATCTGTGAGTAGAAAGGTGCACCTGACAACAGATGCATGGACCAGTAGGCATGGCCAGGGGCGTTACGTGTCCATCACGGCACACTGGGTTAATGTGGTGGATGCAGGGTCCACAGGGGACAGCAATATTGGGACAGTTCTGCCTAGCCCACAGTCTAGGAAACAGTTGGCTGTAGGCGTTCGCCCCCCCTCCTCCTCCTCATCCTCCAGCAGAAGCGAGAGTTTGTCCACAGACCGCAGTCGGACAACCACTCCATCCGCAGCTGCCACTGTTGCACACGAGGTGTCCCATTATGGAACAGTTAGTGTCAGCACATCCGCCGTTTGCCCGTATACTCCAGCCGTATGCAGAACCATCAGCAATCTTTGAACCTTCCCCAGCATCGCCTAATCATCGACGTTGCAACAAGGTGGAACTCAACACTGCACATGCTTCAGAGACTGTGAGAACAGAGGCGTGCTGTTATATATTTGTGGGAGGATACACATACACAGGCAGGCAGTTGGATGGCAGACATGGAGTTGTCAGGTGTGCAGTGGTCGAAGCTACAAGACCTGTGTCAAGTCCTTCAGTGTTTTGATGAATGCACACGGCTGGTTAGTGCAGACAACGCCATAATAAGCATGAGCATCCCCCTAATGCGTCTGCTGATGCAAAGTTTGACGCACATAAAGGAGCAGGCGTCTGCAGCCGAGGACGAGGGAAGCCTTGATGACAGTCAGCCATTGTCTGGTCAGGGAAGTCTACTAGACGAGGTGGCGGGTGAAGAGGAGGAGGACGAGGAGGATGATGGGGATGAGTATTTTTTGGATGAGGAAGCTTCTCAGGGGGCAATAGAAACTGGTGGCGTTGCAAGGCCAGATTCAGGGTTTTTGAGGGAGGCAAGTGACGTTGATTTGCCCGAAAGTGCTCCTCAACCTAGCACAAGCAGTGAATTGTCAACTGGAACATTGGCCCACATGGCGGATTATGCCTTGCGTATCCTAAAAAGGGACCCCCGCATTATAAAAATGATGACCGATGTCGATTACTGGTTGGCCTGCCTCCTGGATCCACGCTATAAGGGGAAACTGCAAAATATCATGCCACATGAGAACCTTGAACAAATATTGGCAACCAAACAAGCAACTCTTGTTGACCGTTTGATTTATGCATTCCCAGCACACAGCGCCGGTGATGGTTCTCACACGAGCTGCAGGGGGCAACAGGGCAGAGGTGTTAGAGGTGCACAAATCAGAAGTGGCGTTGGACAGAGGGGTTTTCTGACCAGTTTGTGGAGTGATTTCGCAATGACCGCAGACAGGACAGGTACTGCAGCATCAATTCAAAGTGACAGGAGACAATATTTGTCCTGTATGGTTACTAACTATTTTTCCTCCCCTATCGATGTTCTCCCTCACCCGTCATTCCCATTTGATTACTGGGCATCCAAAATAGACACCTGGCCTGAATTGTTCGAATATGCATTGCAGGAGCTCCTCGCTTGCCCAGCAGCTAGTGTGCTATCAGAAAGAGTATTCAGTGCTGCTGGTTCAATACTGACCGAAAAAAGGACTCGTCTGGCTACCCAAAATGTTGATGATCTAACCTTCATTAAAATGAACCACTCATGGATTTCTAATTATTTTGCCCCACCTTTCCTGGCTGACAACTAGCTCTCCTGTAAAAAGGTCTTGCTTTTGGACTGGTCTTACTGACTGTTCCAATCTCTTAATTTGCAGCTGCTGTATGTCCAGCATATGACATGTTTACACCTCCCTAAATGGGCTGACTCCCCCCACGGGGCCGTGGTCTCGCCACTTTGCACAAGCACCCGTGAGAGTGGGTGTGCCCACTTTTGGTCAACAGCACTGGCACTGGGTCCCTCATAGTACAATGAAGTGTCTCTGGCGGTGGTGGCGCGCACCAAACGTCAGACACACCGTTGTAACATGAGGGGCCCTGGGCCAGTACCGCCGGGCACGAAAGAGTGTCCCTCCCTCCCCCCCAGCTCAAACTGTGCTCTACCACTTGCTAAATTATCTCTCACAGCTCCACCGCTGTTTAGTATATGCGGTGAAATCCTTCAATGCCTGGCACTGACAATACCAGTTTGTTGACATGTATAATGCTACTTAAAATATTCAGTGGCCCTGTCCTACATTTACACCAGTAAATACTTTGCGCCAAATAACAATGTCTGAAAGTCAGTAGAGGAGCCCACCCCTGTACCGAAGTATGCTACCCTTTTTTTTTGTTTTGTTTTTTTGCGAGACATTAACATCTAGGTATTATTTTGGAGTACTAACTGTGTCACACTCCTTCCAATTGTCCTCCGCTGACCACATCAATGCTGCCTGTGTACTCCTGCAAGATAATTGAAACTGCATTGAGCCTATTTTTTTATTTTAGGCCTACTAAGTCTGTCTGCGGTCCCTCCTTCCAATAGTCCTCCAGTGACCACACCAATGCTGCCTGTGTACCCCTGGAACCTAATTAAAAGTGCATAGAGCCTACTTTTTTTGTTTTAGGCCTACTAAGTCTGTCTGCGGTCCCTCCTTCCAATTGTCTTCCACTGACCACACCAATGCTGCCTGTGTACCCCTGGAACCTATTTAAAAGTGCATAGAGCCTACTTTTTTTATTTTAGGCCTACTAAGTCTGTCTGCGGTCTCTCCTTCCAATAGTCCTCTGCTGGCCACACCAATGCTGCCTCTGTACCCCTGGAACCTAATTAAAAGTGCATAGAGCCTACTTTTTTTTTAATTTTAGGCCTACTAAGTCTGTCTGCGGTCCCTCCTTTCAATTGTCCTCCACTGACCACACCAATGCTGCCTGTGTACCCCTGGAACCTATTTAAAAGTGCATAGAGCCTACTTTTTTTATTTAAAGGCCTACTAAGTCTGTCTGCGGTCCCTCCTTCCAATTGTCCTCCACTGACCACACCAATCCTGCCTGTGTACCCCTGGAACCTAATTAAAAGTGCATAGAGCCTACTTTTTTTATTTAAAGGCCTACTAAGTCTGTCTGCGGTCCCTCCTTCTAATAGTCCTCCGCCGACCACACCAATGCTGCCTGTGTACCCCTGGAACCTATTTAAAAGTGCATAGAGCCTACTTTTTTATTTTAGGCCTACTAAGTCTGTCTGCGGTCCCTCCTTCCAATTGTCCTCCACTGACCACACCAATGCTGACTGTGTACCCATGTAACCTTTTTTTAAACCTGCATCGAGCCAACTTTGTGGTGTAAGGCCTACTAGCAGTGTCTGTCTGCGCCACTCAATACAGCTGTCCTCTTAAAAAAAATGACCTGCAATTGTCAGGTTTTCAGTCTATCGGAATTTTAAAACTGCAGTGGGGCTACTAGTTTGGTTGGGGCCTACTAACAGTGTCTGCCGCTCCAAGGTGTTCTCCAGGTTGCCTTTCCTGACCTTCTATCTTCAGGCTCTTGTTAAATAGTTGTTAAATGGAACAAATGCAGTGGGGCTACTAGTTTGGTTGGGGCCCACTAACAGTGTCTGCCGCTCCAAGGTGTTCTCTTGGTTGCCTTTCCTGAGCTTCTATCTTCAGGCTCTTGTAAAATAGTTGTTAAATGGAACAAATGCAGTGGGGCTACTAGTTTGGTTGGGGCCTACTAACAGTGTCTGCCGCTCCAAGGTGTTCTCCTGGTTGCCTTTTCTGAGCTTCTATCTTCAGGCTCTTGTTAAATAGTTGTTAAATGGAACAAATGCAGTGGGGCTACTAGTTTGGTTGGGGCCTACTAACAGTGTCTGCCGCTCCAAGGTGTTCTCCTGGTTCCTGAGCTTCTATCTTCAGGCTCTTGTTAAATAGCTGTTAAATGGAACAAATGCAGTGGGGCTACTAGTTGGATTGGGCCCTACTAACAGTGTCTGCCACTCCAAGGTGTTCTCCTGGTTTCCTGCCCTGAGCTTTGATCTTCAGGCTCTCATTAAGTAGTTGTTAATATAACACTGCATTTGGCCTAAAAGTTGGGTTGGGGCCTACTAACGGTGTCTGCCGCTCCTTGCTGTTATCCTGGTTTCCTGTCCTAAGCTTCGATCTTCAGGTTCTCATTAAGTAGTTGTTAATATAACAATGCATTTGGCCTACTAGTTGGGTTGGGGCCTGTTATGAAAGGTAATTCAGTACCACAATGGACATAGAGGTCAGCGCACATACAGTGACCTGGCAATAACCCAAAAAACAAGAACGAGCTCTGAGACGTGGGAACTCTGTTGACCGCAATCCCTAATCCTCTCCAACCACACTAAAGGCAGCCGTGGATTGCGCCTAACGCTGCCTATGCAACTCGGCACGGCCTGAGAAACTAGCTAGCCTGAAGATAGAAAATAAGCCTACCTTGCCTCAGAGAAATACCCCAAAGGAAAAGGCAGCCCCCACATATAATGACTGTGAGTTAAGATGAAAAGACAAACGTAGAGATGAAATAGATTTAGCAAAGTGAGGCCCAGCTTTCTGAACAGAGCGAGGATAGGAAAGGTAACTTTGCGGTCAACACAAAACCCTACAAAAACCACGCAAAGGGGGCAAAAAGACCCTCCGTACCGAACTAACGGCACGCAGGTACACCCTCTGCGTCCCAGAGCTTCCAGCAAGCAGTAAAAAACAAATTGACAAGCTGGACAGAAAAAAAACAGCAAACAAATAGCAAAGAAGAACTTGGCTATGCAGAGCAGCAGGCCACAGGAACGATCCAGGAGGAAACAAGTCCAATACTAGAACATTGACTGGAAGCCAGGATCAAAGCACTAGGTGGAGTTAAATAGAGAAGCACCTAACGACTTCACCACATCACCTGAGGAAGGAAACTCAGAAGCCACAGTACCACTTTCCTCCACCAACGGAAGCTCACAGAGAGAACCAGCCGAAGTACCAATTGTGACCACAGGAGGGAGCTCTGCCACAGAATTCACAACAGTACCCCCCCCTTGAGGAGGGGTCACCGAACCCTCACCAGAGCTCCCAGGACGACCAGGATGAGCCATATGAAAGGCACGAACAAGATCGGGAGCATGGACATCAGAGGCTAAGACCCAGGAATTATCTTCCTGAGCATAACCCTTCCACTTAACCAGATACTGGAGTTTCCGCCTTGAAACACGAGAATCCAAAATCTTCTCCACAATTAAACTCCAACTCCCCCTCCACCAAAACCGGGGCAGGAGGATCAACACATGGAACCATAGGTGCCACGTATCTCCGCAACAATGACCTATGGAATACGTTATGTATGGAAAATGAATCTGGAAGGGTCAGACGAAAAGACACAGGATTAAGAACCTCAGAAATCCTATACGGACCAATGAAATGAGGTTTAAACTTAGGAGAGGAAACCTTCATAGGAATATGACGAGAAGATAACCAAACCAAGTCCCCAACCCGAAGTCGGGGACCCACACAGCGTCTGCGATTAGCGAAACGTTGAGCCTTCTCCTGGGACAAAGTCAAATTGTCCACTACATGAGTCCAAATCTGCTGCAACCTGTCCACCACAGTATCCACACCAGGACAGTCCGAAGACTCAACCTGCCCTGAAGAGAAACGAGGATGGAACCCAGAGTTGCAGAAAAACGGCGAAACCAAGGTAGCCGAGCTGGCCCGATTATTAAGGGCGAACTCAGCCAAAGGCAAAAAGGACACCCAGTCATCCTGATCAGCAGAAACAAAGCATCTCAGATATGTTTCCAAGGTCTGATTGGTTCGTTCGGTCTGGCCATTAGTCTGAGGATGGAAAGCCGAGGAAAAAGACAAGTCAATGCCCATCCTACCACAAAAGGCTCACCAAATCCTCGAAACAAACTGGGAACCTCTGTCAGAAACGATATTCTCTGGAATGCCATGTAAACGAACCACATGCTGGAAAAACAATGGCACCAAATCAGAGGAGGAAGGCAATTTAGACAAGGGTACCAAATGGACCATCTTAGAGAAGCGATCACAGACCACCCAAATGACTGACATCTTTTGAGAGACGGGAAGATCTGAAATAAAATCCATAGAGATATGTGTCCAAGGCCTCTTCGGGACCGGCAAGGGCAAAAGCAACCCACTGGCACGAGAACAGCAGGGCTTAGCCCGAGCACAAATCCCACAGGACTGTACAAAAGTACGCACATCCCGCGACAGAGATGGCCACCAAAAGGATCTAGCCACTAACTCTCTGGTACCAAAGATTCCAGGATGACCAGCCAACACCGAACAATGAACCTCAGAGATAACTTTATTCGTCCACCTATCAGGGACAAACAGTTTCTCCGCTGGGCAACGATCAGGTTTATTAGCCTGAAATTTTTGCAGCACCCGCTGCAAATCAGGGGAGATGGCAGACACAATTACTCCCTCTTTGAGGATACCCGCCGGCTCAGATACACCCGGAGAGTCGGGCACAAAACTCCTAGACAGAGCATCCGCCTTCACATTTTTAGAGCCCGGAAGGTATGAAATCACAAAGTCAAAACGGGCAAAAAACAACGACCAACGAGCTTGTCTAGGATTCAACCGCTTGGCGGACTCGAGATAAGTCAAGTTCTTATGATCAGTCAAGACCACCACGCGATGCTTAGCTCCTTCAAGCCAATGACGCCACTCCTCGAATGCCCACTTCATGGCCAGCAACTCTCGATTGCCCACATCATAATTACGCTCAGCAGGCGAAAACTTCCTGGAAAAGAAGGCGCATGGTTTCATCACCGAGCAATCAGAACTTCTCTGCGACAAAACAGCCCCTGCTCCAATCTCAGAAGCATCAACCTCGACCTGGAGCGGAAGCGAAACATCTGGTTGACACAACACAGGGGCAGAAGAAAAACGACGCTTCAACTCTTGAAAAGCTTCCACCGCAGCAGAAGACCAATTGACCAAATCAGCACCTTGGTCAAATCGGTCAATGGTTTAGCAATACTAGAAAAATTGCAGATGAAGCGACGATAAAAATTAGCAAAGCCCAGGAACTTTTGCAGACTTTTCAGAGATGTCGGCTGAGTCCAATTATGGATGGCTTGGACCTTAACAGGATCCATCTCGATAGTAGAAGGGGAAAAGATGAACCCCAAAAATGAAACCTTCTGAACACCAAAGAGACACTTTGATCCCTTCACAAACAAAGAATTAGCACGCAGGACCTGAAACACCGTTCTGACCTGCTTCACATGAGACTCCCAATCATCCGAGAAGATCAAAATGTCATCTAAGTACACAATCAGGAATTTATCCAGGCACTCTCGGAAGATGTCATGCATAAAGGACTGAAACACTGATGGAGCATTGGCAAGTCCGAATGGCATTACTAGATACTCAAAATGGCCCTCGGGCGTATTAAATGCAGTTTTCCACTCATCGCCTCGCTTAATACGCACAAGATTATACGCACCACGAAGATCTATCTTGGTGAACCAACTAGCCCCCTTAATCCGAGCAAACAAATCAGATAACAGCGGCAAGGGGTACTGAAATTTAACCGTGATCTTATTTAGAAGGCGGTAATCTATACAAGGTCTCAGCGAACCATCCTTCTTGGCTACAAAAAAGAACCCTGCTCCCAATGGCGACGATGACGGGCGAATATGCCCCTTCTCCAAAGACTCCTTCACATAACTCCGCATAGCGGCGTGCTCAGGCACAGATAAATTAAATAGTCGACCTTTTGGGAATTTACTACCAGGAATCAAATCGATAGCACAATCACAATCCCTATGCGGAGGTAGGGTATTGGACTTGGGCTCATCAAATAAATCCCGGTAATCAGACAAGAACTCAGGAACCTCAGAAGGGGTGGATGACGAAATAGTCAGAAATGGGACATCACCATGTACCCCCTGACAACCCCAGCTGGACACAGACATGGATTTCCAATCTAAAACTGGATTATGGACTTGTAGCCATGGCAACCCCAACACGACCACATCATGCAGATTATGCAACACCAGAAAGCGAATAACCTCCTGATGTGCAGGAGCCATGCACATGGCCAGCTGGGTCCAGTACTGAGGCTTATTCTTAGCCAAAGGCGTAGCATCAATTCCTCTCAATGGAATAGGACACTGCAAGGGCTCCAAGAAAAACCCACAACGCCTAGCATACTCCAAGTCCATCAAATTCAGAGCAGCGCCTGAGTCCACAAATGCCATGACAGAATACGATGACAAAGAGCAGATCAAGGTAACAGACAGAAGAAATTTTGACTGTACCGTACCAATGGTGGCAGACCTAGCGAGCCGCTTAGTGCGCTTAGGACAATCAGAGATAGCATGAGTGGAATCACCACAGTAGAAACACAGCCCATTCAGATGTCTGTGTTCTTGCCGTTCAACTCTGGTCAAAGTCCTATCGCACTGCATAGGCTCAGGTTTAAGCTCAGGTAATACCGCCAAATGGTGCACAGATTTACGCTCGCGCAAGCGTCGACCGATCTGAATGGCCAAAGACATAGACTCATTCAGACCAGCAGGCATAGGAAATCCCACCATGACATCCTTAAGGGCTTCAGAGAGACCTTTTCTGAAAATAGCTGCGAGCGCACCTTCATTCCACTGAGTGAGTACGGACCACTTTCTAAATTTCTGACAATATACCTCTATTTCATCCTGACCCTGACACAGAGCCAGCAAATTCTTCTCTGCCTGATCCACAGAATTAGGCCCATCGTACAGCAATCCGAGCGCCAGAAAAAATGCATCGATATTACTTAATGCAGGATCCCCTGGCGCAAGGGAAAATGCCCAGTCCTGAGGATCGCCACGCAAAAAAGAAATAACGATCCTAATTTGTTGAACTGGGTCACCAGAGGAGCGAGGTTTCAAAGCCAGAAATAGTTTACAATTATTTTTGAAACTCAGAAATTTAGTTCTATCTCCAAAAAACAAATCAGGAATAAGGGTTCTCGGTACTAACATAGAATTCTGAACCACAAAGTCTTGAATACTTTGTACTCTTCCCGTGAGCTGATCCACACATGAAGACAGACCTTTAATGTCCATTGCTACACCTGTGTCCTGAACCACCCAAATGTCTAGGGGAAAAATAAAGGCAAAACACAGTGCAAAGAAAAAAAAATGGTCTCAGAACTTCTTTTTTCCCTCTATTGAGAATCATTAGTACTTTGGGCTTCCAGTACTGTTATGAAAGGTAATTCAGTACCACAATGGACATAGAGGTCAGCGCACATACGGTGACCTGGCAATAACCCAAAAAACAAGAACGAGCTCTGAGACGTGGGAACTCTGTTGACCGCAATCCCTAATCCTCTCCAACCACACTAAAGGCAGCCGTGGATTGCGCCTAACGCTGCCTATGCAACTCGGCACTGCCTGAGAAACTAGCTAGCCTGAAGATAGAAAATAAGCCTACCTTGCCTCAGAGAAATACCCCAAAGGAAAAGGCAGCCCCCACATATGACTGTGAGTTAAGATGAAAAGACAAACGTAGAGATGAAATAGATTTAGCAAAGTGAGGCCCAACTTTCTGAACAGAGCGAGGATAGGAAAGGTAACTGCGGTCAACACAAAACCCTACAAAAACCACGCAAAGGGGGCAAAAAGACCCTCCGTACCGAACTAACGGCACGGAGGTACACCCTCTGCGTCCCAGAGCTTCCAGCAAGCAGTAAAAAACAAATTGACAAGCTGGACAGAAAAAAACAGCAAACAAATAGCAAAGAGGAACTTAGCTATGCAGAGCAGCAGGCCACAGGAACGATCCAGGAGGAAACAAGTCCAATACTAGAACATTGACTGAAAGCCAGGATCAAAGCACTAGGTGGAGTTAAATAGAGAAGCACCTAACGACTTCACCACATCACCTGAGGAAGGAAACTCAGAAGCCACAGTACCACTTTCCTCCACCAACGGAAGCTCACAGAGAGAACCAGCCGAAGTACCACTTGTGACCACAGGAGGGAGCTCTGCCACAGAATTCACAACAGGGGCCTACTAACGGTGTCTGCCGCTTCTTGCTGTTCTCCTGGTTTCCTGTCCTGAGCTTCGATCTTCAGGCTCTCATTAAGTAGTTGTTAATATAACACTGCATTTGGCCTACTAGTTTGGTCGGGGCCTACTAACGGTGTCTGCCGCTCCTTGCTGTTCTCCTGGTTTCCTATCCTAATAATAATAATAATCTTTATTTTTATATAGCGCTAACATATTCCGCAGCGCTTTACAGGTTGCACACATTATCATCGCTGTCCCATGGGGCTCACAATCTAAATTCCCTATCAGTATGTCTTTGGAATGTGGGAGGAAACCGGGGAACCCGGAGGAAACCCACGCAAACACAGGGAGAACATACAAACTCCTTGCAGATGGTGTCCAAGGTGGGATTAGAACCCAGGACTCCAGCGCTGCAAGGCTGCAGTGCTAGTTGTTAATATAACACTGCATTTTGCCTACTAGTTTGGTTGGGGCCTACTAACGGTGTCTGCCGCTCCTTGCTGTTCTCCTGGTTTCCTGTCCTAATAATAATAATCTTTATTTTTATATAGCGCTAACATATTCCGCAGCGCTTTACAGGTTGCACACATTATCATCGCTGTCCCATGGGGCTCACAATCTAAATTCCCTATCAGTATGTCTTTGGAATGTGGGAGGAAACCGGGGAACCCGAAGGAAACCCACGCAAACACAGGGAGAACATACAAACTCCTTGCAGATGGTGTCCAAGGTGGGATTAGAACCCAGGACTCCAGCGCTGCAAGGCTGCAGTGCTAACCACTGAGCCACCGTGCTGCCCCTGTCCTGAACTTCGATCTTCAGGCTCTCATTAAGTAGTTGTTAATATAACACTGCAGTTGGCTTACTAGTTGGGTTGGGGCCCACTAACGGTGTCTGCCGCTCCTTGTTGTTCTCCTGGTTTCCTGTCCTGAGCTTCGATCTTCAGGCTCTCATTAAAGGGCCACTGTCACCCCCTCCAGCCGTTATAAACTAAAAGAGCCACCTTGTGCAGCTGTAATGCTGCATTCTAACAAGGTGGCTCTTTTAGTTTTAGGTTCAAGTATACCCCAAATAAAGCGTTTTTATACTTAGCCACAATTCCTGTCTCTAGCCAGGGAGGCGGGTCCTCACTCCCCAGCTCTAACCGCTCCTCTGCCGTCACTCCAATCTTCCTGCGCTTTCGGTGCCGCCCCCTCAGCGCTGTGTACGTTTCAAAACCGGCGCCTGCGCAGTGTACTGCTGTGCTGCGCAGATGCAGTAAGCTCTGGCCGTCTGACGTCCCAGCCAGGCTTGCAGACTGCGCCTGCGCGGGCATTGCGGCCAGCCACCTTTGGAATCCCCGCCCCGCACTATGTTATGCATTATGCACAGTGCGGGGCCGGGATTCCAAATGACTACTATCCATCATTATTAGATCTAGTTGCTAGGAAGACAGATGTGACACTTCAATAGGGACATATGGCCAAATGCCTGGTGTAGTATGGCTGCTGCAGAACATCTTTGAGGGCCTGGTATGTTCTGGAAGTGGTGGAACTAGTAAGTGTTGGAGGATAATGTTGTGATTTTACTGGTAAGACTAAAATAGCTTTTCTAATTTTATCATTCAGCTAAAATTTGCAGCTTTAGAAAGCCAGGTAACTTTCATTGAAGATCTGCAGCTAAAAGGCATTTCCTAAATTCTGTCAGAAGTCAGATCTTGATTTAGGCTTTTGAGATACTGCAACAACAAATAGGCCAGCACTTAGGGATTAAAATTTCTTGTATCTTTATTCAAAGCTTCATAAAATCTTCATATTGGCAACCATCATAAATATGTGCAAAAGAAAAAACTACCGTATATTGCGTTTTGGGCTTAGAGCAGCCCTTGTTCTCTCCATATGGGCAAATATAACAAGCGTAGCAACAAGAGATGATCAGCTGATCAAAGGGGTGGAACATGGCACGTGTAATACCTAAAACAGAGTTTAACCCCTTTACCCCCAAGGGTGGTTTGCACGTCAATGACCAGGCCAATTTTTACAATTCTATGATAAAAGAACCTAGCACTCAACTGGATGCTTTTAGTGCGTAATTTATTGTAGTAGTACCCAAACGTTTCGGTCCTGCATAACGGACCTTCATCAGTAAACTACATGTGACAAAAATAAATAAAAAAACAACCAAACATAAATCAAAAATTGAAATAATAATACAAAACAAAGTATATACATGAAATATCTGATTTAGAAACAGCATCTGTATAAATAATAGGTCAATTGTATAAATAGAACGTACGCCGAGGAGAAGCATACCGAATATCAAGGCATATATAAATTCCACTCCAAAGATTAGAAAAAGATAACCCAAGAACGTGAGAAGGGAAAAAAACCGTACATACCGTACTAGTGTATAGAATATGAGACCATACGGTCACGGGGCACTAAAGGAGCAGCGTCTAAGAATGTCAAAGAGAGCCCGTAAGAACATTACTAAGGTCTCAAAAATTATAGATAAGGGGATGTAAGACATACCTTAGGTTAATGCCAGATATGTATAACAAGTACTGTGAAAAGAATATGTGGCCAGTTACATACCAGTGTGTGGAAGATAGGGCACAGGTAGCGTTGAAACTATAGTTACCTAGATAAGCGGAGAGAGATGTGTGAAGCCGCTAGTAGACGCGGTGTCCACCGCTCGTCTGTTCTAGGAAGCGGAGAAGCCGCTGTTATGTGGGCGGGGGGCGGGACCAGACACCGCTCGACGGCCAATCAACGGCCGCGGAGCTAACCGGAAGTGACGTGGCGCGAGGTGAAGGAGAGAGTGCGCCGGACGCCCGGCATAGACGCCACATCGTCATGGAAACACAGCGATACACACAAGGAGGCCAAGAGGAAAGTATAACAAAGTCCATATCCGACAAACTCAAACTTAGGGGGACGAAGGGAGAAGTCCTAAGGAAGAGGGCTCCAGATAGTCACAAAGGGTGGTCAGGTACAAAAGTATCGTGGAACTGAAGTGCCTAAACGGAGATTCTGTGACTGGTGAGAAGTCTCCATGGTGATGGTGCTCCTATATAGCCAAGTGACAGACTAGGCGAGGTGCGTGTAGCAGACTGGATCCAGTGTATACAGGTGGCATGACAAAGACCTCAGTATAGACGACTCTAGGTGAGAAAGAGAAGGGGTCAGTAAACAAGATACAGTGTATATATATATATATATACACACATGGTACATTATTATGGGATTAGTAGTAATAATACAGTCCGTAATGACCTGTGAAAGAAAAAACAACGACCTGATAGAATATTATATGAACATACTATAAACCGGGGATGGACTGAAAAATCTGATATGCTTGTACCTATCTGAATCCCTTCTCAGAGGAAAGAGGCCAAGTCGTACTCTCTGTTAAGGCCCAAGGGATGGAGGGTTTCTAACGTATGTATCCAAAACGCCTCCCTCCGTTTAAGACGAGCAACCCGATCACCACCACGACGAATGGGGGGAACGTGTTCAATAACTTGAAATTGTAACTGGGAGACATTATGGCCGCAACTATTGAAATGGAGAGGAATGGGTAGCAACAGATTCTTACAGCGGATCGTGGACTTGTGTTTAGACACACGATCCCGTACAGCCTGCGTAGTCTCGCCAACGTATAAAAGACCACAAGGACATTTTATCAAGTATATGACCCAGGAGGAGGTACAGGTGAAATAACCTGGAATATTGTATCTTTTACCTGAGCGGGGGTGATGGAAAGAGGAGCCTTTCAGGACATTGTGGCATTGTGAGCAATTAAGGCAGGGGAATGTCCCTGTGCGTGGACCCTGTAGGTATCGTTGGCGGAGAGATGGTGTACTGGATCCCAAATCTGCCCGTACCAATGAGTCCTTCAGATTAGGTGGGCGCTTGAAGCAAGGAAGGAAGGGGTTTTGGAACTCGACTACATTGGGATATGCTTTGGACAGTAGGTGCCAGTTCTGGCGTATAGATCTATGAAGGATGTATGCAAAAGGGTGGTAGGAATGGACAAAAGGAATACGATTCAAGGCTCTATTGTGACGTGGGGGTGACGGAGCAGCGGCTTTTTCCAATACTGATGGCGGGTAACCCCGTTGGGCAAATTTGGAAGCCATTTCCTGAAGGCGGACTGTTCTAAGCTCTGTGTCAGATACAATCTTTCTGACCCGTTGAAATTGGGATTTGGGCACCGAGTTTTTAGTGGCTGGAGGATGGAAGCTTGTGTAGTGTAACAAGCTGTTACGATCGGTACTTTTAGTGTATAAGTCGGTGGTAATAGAGCCATCAGATTGGAGTATGACCATGGTGTCCAAAAAGTTGATTTTGGAGGTATTATGTGACATAGTGAAAGAGATGCCTGGCCAAGCTGTGTTGAGCCAGTTGAAGAAAGACGCGAGGGCTTCCAACGAGCCCCCCCATATGCAGAAAATATCGTCAATATAACGTTTCCAGACGATAACGTTGTCACAGAAAAGAGGATGGGAGTAGATCAGGCTTTCCTCGAAGTCGGCCATATAGCAATTAGCATATGGGGGTGCTACGTTGGAGCCCATCGCGGTGCCACGGATTTGTAGATAGAAGTCATCCTGAAATAGAAAGTAGTTACGGGTAAGAATAATAGTCAGCAGATCGATACACAGGTTAATTTGGTCTGGTAGAAAACCAGAATGGGTCAGGAGTTTATGGACTGCATTGATGCCATCAACATGAGGAATAGAGGTATACAAGTCTTTTACGTCCATAGTTACCAATATGGAATGTGGAGGAATAGGTCCCATATCTTTAAGTATGTTAAGAAAGGATCCTGTGTCTAAGATAAAGGACCGGGATGACCTAATCAGTGGGGTGAGGATCTTTTCCAGGTAGATGGCCAGAGGGGAGAGGATGGAGTCGGTTGAAGCGACTATGGGTCTCCCTGGGGTTTTTTTTTAGGTCCTTGTGGATTTTTGGGAGGATATAGAATACTGGAGTAATCGGGTGTGTACTGGTAAGGAATTCCCGTGTTTTAGGGTCTAGCACTCCCCGTTCGGTGTGTTTCAAGAGCGTATCAGAAATGACCTCCCGGATGGTAGCTAAGGGGTCCCGTTGTAGTTTTGTATAGACCGTGGAATTGTCTAATTGGCGTCTGATTTCGTTGAGATAGTCTGACCTATTCATGATTACGAGGGCGCCCCCTTTATCTGCGGGTTTAAAAATGAGGTTATTATCATCTTGTAAACCCCGTAAGGCCTGCCGTTCCGTGGGAGAAAGGTTGGGGGGAAAGAACAATCTACCCCGTCTAATATCCTCGCATAGTATTTTGAAAGATTCTTTAATAAATCCAATAAAGGATTCCATGGCGTGTGAGCCCTGTGGAGGTCTAAAACGGCTTTTAGTGTAAAGGCCTAGACTCCGTGAGGAAAGGGGGTGGTCGACTAGTGTTGTTGACGGCTGAGTGGAGGGCAATTCAGGAGACGTAGAAAAAAAGGCCTTCAATCTGAGTGTGCGAAAAAACCGTTGGAGGTCCATCTCTAAGTCAAATGTGTGACATTGATATGACGGACAAAATGACAACCCTTTCTGTAGTACTTTGTATTCGGCTATACCCAGCAGTCTGTCAGAGATATTAACTACCAATGGATTGGTACCTGTGACCTCGTAATCCTCCCTTGGGCCGAGTCTCCCCCTGTGTCCGTGGCCGCGCCTCGTGGTTTTCTTCGCGGGAAGCGTTGACGCTGGCCTAAAAAACGTGGTGGAAGTGTAGCGGGGGTACCCAAGTCCTGCTCTGAGCCTAATGTTGAATAATCGAGGGAGGTACGTGGGATTTGGCGAGATGTATTTCGACGCCCGGAAGAATTGTCCTGCCATCTGTATACCTGCTGACGCTCGTAATCCTCCGTATCTCTGTTGAATTTCAGACGTTTTCTTTCTTCAGTCTCACGTCGGTGCTTCTCGATGTTCTTAGATATATGATCTTTGAGGACGGTGAGTTCTTCGGTGGATCCAGTTGAGGATAGTTGAGCCTCGATGGTTTTGATCGCTTCGGAGCTTGTGGAGATCGCCTTCTGTAGGTGCTCAATAGTCAAGGTGATAATATCGAAAGAACATTTGTTAAGGATTTGTTCGTATCGAGTGCAATATTCGGGAGAGTCCTGAAACAATGTGGGGCGTAATGGGATACGTAGGCCCCTAGGGATCCGTTGTGCTCGAAGGTATTCAGATAGTGTAGCACAGTGCAGTTCAATATTAGTAAAGTGACGGAGCTCCCGTTCTAAGTCTCTCCCCCTTGCCTCCCTTGGGGGAATTTTCAGGAAATCACTATTAAAGGTGGAACGTGCCAGGATATTCGAAGTCTCCTCAGCATTATAGGAGAATATAGACATGACCCGACAGTGTGCACCACGTCACCACGTAAGGGAGAAGTATCAAACAAAAATGACCGTATGCACTACTGGTGAGATGGTGCTAAGGTTAGGTTCCCACACCTTAATAGTATGATAAAAGAACCTAGCACTCAACTGGATGCTTTTAGTGCGTAATTTATTGTAGTAGTACCCAAACGTTTCGGTCCTGCATAACGGACCTTCATCAGTAAACTACATGTGACAAAAATAAATAAAAAAACAACCAAACATAAATCAAAAATTGAAATAATAATACAAAACAAAGTATATACATGAAATATCTGATTTAGAAACAGCATCTGTATAAATAATAGGTCAATTGTATAAATAGAACGTACGCCGAGGAGAAGCATACCGAATATCAAGGCATATATAAATTCCACTCCAAAGATTAGAAAAAGATAACCCAAGAACGTGAGAAGGGAAAAAAAACCGTACATACCGTACTAGTGTATAGAATATGAGACCATACGGTCACGGGGCACTAAAGGAGCAGCGTCTAAGAATGTCAAAGAGAGCCCGTAAGAACATTACTAGGGTCTCAAAAATTATAGATAAGGGGATGTAAGACATACCTTAGGTTAATGCCGGATATGTATAACAAGTACTGTGAAAAGAATATGTGGCCAGTTACATACCAGTGTGTGGAAGATAGGGCACAGGTAGCGTTGAAACTATAGTTACCTAGATAAGCGGAGAGAGATGTGTGAAGCCGCTAGCAGACGCGGTGTCCACCGCTCGTCTGTTCTAGGAAGCGGAGAAGCCGCTGTTATGTGGGCTGGGGGCGGGACCAGACACCGCTCGACGGCCAATCAACGGCCGCGGAGCTAACCGGAAGTGACGTGGCGCGAGGTGAAGGAGAGAGTGCGCCGGACGCCCGGCATAGACGCCACATCGTCATGGAAACACAGCGATACACACAAGGAGGCCAAGAGGAAAGTATAACAAAGTCCACATCCGACAAACTCAAACTTAGGGGGACGAAGGGAGAAGTCCTAAGGAAGAGGGCTCCAGATAGTCACAAAGGGTGGTCAGGTACAAAAGTATCGTGGAACTGAAGTGCCTAAACGGAGATTCTGTGACTGGTGAGAAGTCTCCATGGTGATGGTGCTCCTATATAGCCAAGTGACAGACTAGGCGAGGTGCGTGTAGCAGACTGGATCCAGTGTATACAGGTGGCATGACAAAGACCTCAGTATAGACGACTCTAGGTGAGAAAGAGAAGGGGTCAGTAAACAAGATACAGTGTATATATATATATATATATATATATATACACACATGGTACATTATTATGGGATTAGTAGTAATAATACAGTCCGTAATGACCTGTGAAAGAAAAAACAACGACCTGATAGAATATTATATGAACATACTATAAACCGGGGATGGACTGAAAAATCTGATATGCTTGTACCTATCTGAATCCCTTCTCAGAGGAAAGAGGCCAAGTCGTACTCTCTGTTAAGGCCCAAGGGATGGAGGGTTTCTAACGTATGTATCCAAAACGCCTCCCTCCGCTTCCTAGAACAGACGAGCGGTGGATACCGCGTCTGCTAGCGGCTTCACACATCTCTCTCCGCTTATCTAGGTAACTATAGTTTCAACGCTACCTGTGCCCTATCTTCCACACACTGGTATGTAACTGGCCACATATTCTTTTCACAGTACTTGTTATACATATCCGGCATTAACCTAAGGTATGTCTTACATCCCCTTATCTATAATTTTTGAGACCCTAGTAATGTTCTTATGGGCTCTCTTTGACATTCTTAGACGCTGCTCCTTTAGTGCCCCGTGACCGTATGGTCTCATATTCTATACACTAGTACGGTATGTACGGTTTTTTCCCTTCTCACGTTCTTGGGTTATCTTTTTCTAATCTTTGGAGTGGAATTTATATATGCCTTGATATTCGGTATGCTTCTCCTCGGCGTACGTTCTATTTATACAATTGACCTATTATTTATACAGATGCTGTTTCTAAATCAGATATTTCATGTATATACTTTGTTTTGTATTATTATTTCAATTTTTGATTTATGTTTGGTTGTTTTTTTATTTATTTTTGTCACATGTAGTTTACTGATGAAGGTCCGTTATGCAGGACCGAAACGTTTGGGTACTACTACAATAAATTACGCACTAAAAGCATCCAGTTGAGTGCTAGGTTCTTTTATCATACTATTAAGGTGTGGGAACCTAACCTTAGCACCATCTCACCAGTAGTGCATACGGTCATTTTTGTTTAATTTTTACAATTCTGACCACTGTCCCTTTATGAGGTTATAACTCTGGAACGCTTCAACGGATCCCGGTGATTCTGACATTGTTTTCTCGTGACATATTGTACTTCATGATAGTGGTAAAATTTCTTTGATAGTACCTGCGTTTATTTGTGAAAAAAACGGAAATTTGGCGAAAATTTTGAAAATTTCGCAATTTTCAAACTTTGAATTTTTATGCAATTAAATCACAGAGATATGTCACACAAAATACTTAATAAGCAACATTTCCCACATGTCTCCTTTACATCAGCATAATTTTGGAACCAAATTTTTTTTTTGTTAGGGAGTTATAAGGGTTAAAAGTTGACCAGCAGTTTCTCATTTTTACAACACCATTTTTTTTAGGGACCACATCTCATTTGAAGTCATTTTGAGGGGTCTATATGATAGAAAATACCCAAGTGTGACACCATTCTAAAAACTGCACCCCTCAAAGTGCTCAAAACCACATTCAAGAAGTTTATTAACCCTTCAGGTGTTTAATAGGAATTTTTGGAATGTTTAAATAAAAATGAACATTTAACTTTTTTACAAAAAAAATTTACTTCAGCTCCAATTTGTTTTATTTTACCAAGGGTAACAGGAGAAAATGGACCCCAAAAGTTGTTGTCCAATTTGTCCTGAGTACGCTGATACCCCATATGTGGCAGTAAACCACTGTTTGGGCGCATGGGAGAGCTCGGAAGGGAAGGAGCGCCGTTTGACTTTTCAATGCAAAATTGACAGGAATTGAGATGGGACGCCATGTTGCGTTTGGAGAGCCACTGATGTGCCTAAACATTGAAACCCCCCACAAGCGACACCATTTTGGAAAGTAGACCCCCTAAGGAACTTATCTGGATGTATGGTGAGCACTTTGACCCACCAAGGGCTTCACAGAAGTTTATAATGCAGAGCCATAAAAATAAAACAAAATTTTTTTCCCACAAAAATTATTTTTTAGCCCCCAGTTTTGTATTTTCCCAAGGGTAACAGGAGAAATTGGTCCACAAAAGTTGTTGTCCAATTTGTCCTGAGTACGCTGATACCCCATATGTGGGCACACAGGAGAGCTCGGAAGGGAAGGAGCACTGTTTTACTTTTTCAACGCAGAATTGGCTGGAATTGAGATCGGACGCCATGTCGTGTTTGGAGAGCCCCTGATGTGCCGAAACAGTGGAAACCCCCCAATTGATAAATCAGTTTTATTCTTCGGGTCAGTACGATTACAGCGATACCTCATTTAAATCATTTTTTTATGGTTTGGCGCTTTTATACGATAAAAACTATTTTACAGAAAAAATAATTATTTTTGCATCGCTTTATTCTCAGGACTATAACTTTTTTTTTATTTTTTTGCTGATGATGCTGTATGGCGGCTCGTTTTTTGCGGGACAATATGACGTTTTCAGCGGTACCATGGTTATTTATATCTGTCCTTTTGATCGCGTGTTATTCCACTTTTTGTTCGGCGGTATGATAATAAAGCGTTGTTTTTTGCCTCGTTTTTTTTTTTTTTCTTACGGTGTTTACTGAAGGAGTTAACTAGTGGGACAGTTTTATAGGTCGGGTCGTTACGGACGTGGCGATACTAAATATGTGTACTTTTATTGTTTTTTTTTTTTTTATTTAGATGAAGAAATGTATTTATGGGAATAATTTTTTTTTTTTTTCATTATTTTGGAATATTTTTTTTTATTTTTTTTTACACATTTGGAAATTTTTTTTTTTATCTTTTTTACTTTGTCCCAGGGAGGGACATCACAGATCAGTGATCTGACAGTTTGCACAGCACTCTGTCAGATCACTGATCTGACTAGCAGTGCTGCAGGCTTCACAGTGCCTGCTCTGAGCAAATTTTTCCAGCATGGAGTGATCTGAGCTGCCTTCTCTTAATCTTTGGGTTCAAAAGATAGAAGATTTGAGATACATGGAACAAATTGCTTTACAAATTTACAGCATCTTTAAAAGTTTTTCACACACATTGTTTTATCAGGCTGAGTTCCAAAAATCAGATGAATATAAATCTACCCTGATGAATTAGCATTGACTGTCACGTTTATCTCTATGGCCATGTAGTAGTTGGAGGACATTTACCTCTTCTTTACCACCTGCCAGTGCATCGCTCTTTTCGCAGTAAAGAGATACAGTACCTTATTGATTGATGGGGTCCGACCGCTGGGACCTGCACCAATCGACATGGGGCTCTTGACGGCTGTTGTAATTTTTTTCTGCAGCCCCATAGAATGAATGGAATGGCGGTCGGGAAGAAGACTTGAGCTACGATACTCGAGAATGGATAATTAAATGTAGAAATTTTGAGATTCGTATTTGATAATTTTGTTAACATTTTCCGTTTATCTGTTTTTCATCAAGAGATGGTTAGGTGTTATTTGGATTTATTTAATTATTTTATTTATGCAACTTTTCAGCCCCTTTTTAAGGGGGATGCAAAAGTTCCCACCTTGTCCTTTCAAGTGTCTGTCTGGTGTGATATTATCTTGGAGGATCACCGTTGGATCCCTGCTCTGACTGGCAGGGTCGTCGGCGTGTCTCTTCACTCACCCATGCTGCAGAAAGTTCTTCCCTTCCCCATGCTCGGTATGCATCCAGCCGGTCCTCTAGCCATGTCCTTACGGTACGCGCGCATGCGCTCCTGCCCTCTTAAAGGGCCAATACGTGCACTTGCTATTTCCTCCCCAGCCAATGGCTATGGAACATTATGTATATATTTCTTTCTCCCCACTGGGGAGGTGCCTGATCAACCTTCCTGTTTCGCACTCTAAGTTGTGTAAGGTTGCATACCAGTCCCCGCTACACTCAACTGCAGATCTTGCCTGCTGCACTCTAATGCAGACTCTGCCTGCTGCACTCTACTGCAGATCCTGTCAGCTGCACTCAACTGCAGATCTTGCCTGCTGCACTCTAATGCAGACTCTGCCTGCTGCACTCTACTGCAGATCCTGTCAGCTGCACTCAACTGCAGATCTTGCCTGCTGCACTCTAATGCAGACTCTGCCTGCTGCACTCTACTGCAGATCCTGTCAGCTGCACTCAACTGCAGATCTTGCCTGCTGCACTCTAATGCAGACTCTGCCTGCTGCACTCGACTAAAGATCCTGTCAGCTGCACTCTGATATAAACACTGCCTGCTGAACTCGGATACGAACTCTGCCTACTGCACTTGGATGCTAACTGTCTGCTGCATTCTAATACAAACTTTGCCAGCTGCTCCCTCCAGTCTGTCCGCTGGGTCCTGCTGCTGTTCATAGATCGTGGGAACTTACCTAGAAAGCTCCCAGGCTTTCTAGGAAAGTTCCCACGATCTATGAACATCCAGCAGAGGGCGCCTCACCGCAAATGAAGCTAAATATAGATCATTGTTCTATATTTAGCCTCATTCCCCGGGGTTTTGCAGCAAGGAGCAGCCTGCATTAGCGGAACTCCTTGCTGCAAAATGTTTTAACCCCTTCAGAAGGATTTACATCGTTGGACGTTACAGATCTGCGGAGGGTAAGTATATTGTTGGTTTATTATGTTTTTTTACTTACAGAACGAGGGTCTTCAGTGACTGGATTGGGCGTAGAATAAAATACTCCAACAACCATTGTTTTTATTTCATTAAAATAATTTTAAATAATGTGTTTGTGTTTTATTTAACCCTTTACTACAATTGGATTAATAATGGATAGGTGTCATAATTGACGCCTCTCCATTATTAATTAGGCTTAATGTCACCTTACAATAGCAAGGTGGCATTAACCCTTCATTACCCCATATCCCACCGCTACACGGGAATGGGAAGAGAGTGGCCAAGTGCCAGAATAGGCGCATCTTCCAGATGTGCCTTTTCTGGGGTGGCTGGGGGCAGATATTTTTAGCCAGGGGGGGGCAATAACCGTGGACCCTCTCCAGGCTATTAATATCTGCCCTCAGTCACTGGCTTTACTACTCTGGCGGAGAAAATTGCGCGGGAGCCCACGCCAATTTTTTCCGCCATTTAACCCTTTAAGAGCTAGAACGGACAAATTTTGCAGATACACACTACTGACAGTAGTGTGGAATCTGCAAAAAAAATGGAGAGAAGACATGGTTTACTGTATGTAAACCATGTCTCAAATCATGTCGGGTTTAGGAAGGAGAAAGAAAAAGCCGGTAATTGAATTACCGGCTTTCAAGCTGTATAGCGCTGGAATAAATATTAATATATATACATATATGTGTCTCACTGACATATATATATATATATATATACCTATTCTATGTGTACACATTTATTCTACCTATTCTACTGTAAGCTGTCAGTGTGATTTTACTGTACACCGCACTGAATTGCCGGCTTTTCTCTCTAACAGCGCTGCGTATTTCTCGCAAGTCACACTGCTTGTCCGTATGTAATCCGTATTTTTCACGTTTCCATAGACTTTCATTGGCGTATTTCTTGCGCAGTACGGTGACAAACGCAGCATGCTGCGATTTTGTACGGCCGTAGAAAGCCGTATAATACTGATCAGTAAAATACGGCAGATAGGAGCAGGGGCATAGAGAATAATTGTGCCGTATTTTTTGCGAGTTTTACGGACGTAGTTTCTGCGCTCTTACGTCCGTAAAACTCGCAAGTATGAAGCCGGCCTAAATGTGGCATTAGGACATGGATGGGCTGGTGAATGTGTGAAGCTATAAGAAACTCGTTGTTCTTCGCCTTCATGTGGTTAAACATAGCGCATGGAACTGGCATTCATTTTGTATTCTTGTTTTCTGCCTGACTGTAGTAAGGAAAGAAGACACTGTATATAAACACGATGAAACTAAGATAAACAGCATTCTCTTCTGCCAGGAAAATATACTGCCAGAAGCGCCAAATTTGGCCAGAGCTGAACCCCTCGACTGTACCCAAAGAAACATCCGCAGCTGTTATTTAAGTATTGTTGCTTGTGCATAAAGCGCAGACATACTAATTTGTAGACAGCTTTATTATTTTATTTGAGGCTCTGTTATAGCTAAATCACATATAGACGCTAGAAGTTTTAATAAAATTATACCATTTAGTTATTATTACTAGACGTATCCTATGTAGTCAGAAGTCCATAATAGAAGAGGTCTATAAGAAGTCCAACGTCTTATTCATTGAATTCTGGTTTGTAGTTCAACCCCGTTGCCCTCGCTGTATACCATCCAACCCCATTGCCGTCGCTGTATACCATCCAACCCCGTTGCCCTCGCTGTATACCATCCAACCCCATTGCCGTCGCTGTATACCATCCAACCCCATTGCCCTCGCTGTATACCATCCTACTTCATTGCCCTCGCTGTATAGCATCCAACCCCATTGCCCTCGCTGTATACCATCCAGCCCCATTGCCCTCGCTGTATACCATCCAACCCCATTGCCCTCGCTGTATAGCATCCAACCCCATTGCCGCCGCTGTATACCATCCAACCCCATTGCTCTCGCTGTATACCATCCAACCCCATTGCCCTCGCTGTATACCATCCGACTCCTCGCCATCCAATGTATACCATCCAACCCCTTATCACTCAGTGCATAACATCCGGCCCCATAGTCCCCTGCTGTATAACATTCAGCCCCCCCTCCATGCCATCTGCCATGTGAGGCTACGTTCACATTGGCGTTCCGCCAATGTGCGTCGCTGTTGCGCCGGCGACGCAGCGGCGACGCAGCGGCGACGCGCCCCTATGTTTAACATAGGGGACGCGTGCGTCGTTTTGGTGGCGTTTTTCGCCACGTGCGTCGTTTCCGACGCTAGCGTCGGACGCAAGAAAACGCTACATGTAGCATTTTCTGTGCGTCCGATTTTCGTCGGAAAGCGACGCACGCGTCGCAAAACGCGCGCGTTTTTGCTCGCGTTTGCGCGCGTTTTAGCGTGCGTCGCGCGTTGCGTCGCCGACGCACGGCGGCGCAACGCTAATGTGAACGTAGCCTGACAGAATGGCCACTGGAAAAGGAGCTGATACCAGCACAGTCCTGCAATAGGAGCCACTGGTGTAACAAGTCCAATCATGACATTTCTTATTCCTCCTAAATCTTCCCTCATCACCTGTGAGTGATATTACTAAGAAGTGGAAGGAACCGCAGCAACTCAGCCCCGAAGAGGAGAACCTGTAACATTACATAGGGGGTCGAGTTATGAGGTGCAGAGGGCAAAAAAAGCCTCCAACTCTCTGCTGACTCCATAACTGCAGAGTCCAGACCTCCTCTGGTATTACAATCAGCACAAACACTGCTCCCCCGCCGGGAGCTTCATGGCCGAGCAGCTGCATGCAGCCTTACATCACCAAGCACAATGCCGAGCTACGGATGGAGTGGTGTAAAGCCACCATTACTGGAAACGTGTTTTGTGCAGTGATCGATCGCACTTCTCTATCTGGCACCTGATGGATGAGTCTGGGTTTGGTGAATGCCAGGAGGACATTATCTACCCGACTGCATTGTACCCACTGTACAGTTTGGTGGAGGAAAAGAAAAACCTTCACAGAAAACCCAGATTAAAAGATCAAGGTCAGATAGTTGAATAAAACATCCTTTATTTGTATACAATTAGGTACGTGGTGGCACAGAAAGAAGAGCAAACACACATAGAAAATGGTATAAAATGTGAACCAGGGGTGTTGTATTGAACATTACACTGGTCAACGCAATTTTTCTGGCAAAAGGTTTTAAAACGTATTTTAAGTCAATTTTGGCTGCTGATTACGAATATGAACTCCGTTTTTGGCTATCACATCAGGATTTCGAGACATTTTCAATTTTTGATGAAAATTACTCCTAATGTTTTATGATAAAAAAAAAACATGATTTTCGGTACTACATTTTGTATATTTTTAATCAAGGAATAACAAAGATTACAAAGTCTATGTACAGCAAATCAAATATACATACAGAATTAAACTACAAAATATAAAAACACATATATATGGCACACAGATGAATGACAAATGGCAGTTATTTGAACTTTCTTTTCTTGGCTGATCTGTGATGTACAGCTTCTGGGTTTTCTCTCATCAAGCTCCAGCAATAGTCAGCCATCATATGTGAGTCCCACCGGCCTTGATACCGTTCTTCTATTGTTTTAATGTCCTGATGAAAACGCTCCCCTTGTTCCTCGCTCACATCCCCAAGGTTCTCTGGAAAAAAGTCCAAATGGCTCATTCTACATCTAAGATTTCGCAGACTCATTAGTAGCTCTTCCACAATCTCTTCATAGTTGTCCGCTTTCTTATTCCCTAGAAAATTCTGCACCACATTACAAAATGCATTCCAAGCTCTTTCTTCTGTCTCATTCATTGATGTGATAAAATTTGGGTCTCTCATAAGTGTTGTTATTTGAGGTCCATCAAATATTCCAGCCTTTTTCTTCTCTTCACTAAGATCAGGAAAAGTTGAACATATGTAGTTAAAGCATTCTCCACTGTGATTGAGAGCTTTGACGAACTGCTTCATCAATCCAAGTTTTATGTGTAAGGAAGTTAAGACAATGTTCTTCCTATCCACTAGAGGATCATGGATGACATTCTTATCGCCAGATGCCAAACTCTGTCGCTGAGGCCATTCAGTTTTCACCCAATGCTCTGCTGTAGCTCTACTGTCCCAGTAGCACAGAAAACAAGGGTGTTATCATAACAAATGGGAATTATGCATGTTCAAAGAAAACAAAGATATTCTCACATTTATTGGGAGACTAAATGAAAACTTTACCTTAGTGAACCGTATAAACCGGCACTTTTCATACACTACTTATATTTATCATGGTATTCATGAAAATGGGACATATACCTATAGCGCAAAAACGTGATGTGATAGAGAAATTATAAGATCAGATTTGAATTCAGCACCCTCAAATTAGTCTAAAACTGTTCTCAAAGTCCATGCCAGAATTTTTTTTTTTTGTAGACCAGTGTTATCGGTGCATTATCGCCACAGAGCGTGCTGGACACTACACGTTACAGATATTTTTTCCCCTATCTATTCTATTGATCATTGTAGCACTTTCTATGTACAGTGGTGATGGACTATGCACACCTGACACTTAGGGCATGTGCAATTTTACTATCTATACGACTTTTCTAAAGGCCCAAGGGTATGTGCAATAAAGCTCCACATAAATGGTATTATCATATATGAGTGCATCATACAGCTCTGGAAAAAATTAAGAGACCACCACATCAAATCCCTGTCACGGGCAGCCCAATCTCCAGACCTGAACCCCATTGAAAACCTCTGGAATGTAATTAAGAGGATGATGGATAGTCACAAGCCATCAAACAAAGAAGAACGGCTTACATTTTTGTGCCAGAAGTAGTGTGAAAGACTGGTGGAAAGCATGCCAAGACGCATGAAAGCTGTGATTAAAAATCATGGTTACTCCACAAAATATTGATTTCTGAACTCTTCCTGAGTTAAAACATTAGTATTGTTGTTTCTAAATGATTATGAACTTGTTTTGCATTATTTGAGGTCTGGAAGCACAGCCTTTTTTTTTTATTTTGAACATTTTCAGAAAAAAAATACAAAATTTAGTGCTTGGAAATTCGGAGACATGTTGTCAGAAGTTTATAGAATAAAAGAACAATTTACATTTTACTCAAAAATATACCTATAACGAGACAAACTGAACATTTTGTAGTGGTCTCTTAATGTTTGCCAGAGCTGTAAAGGCACAGATGATTGGCCTCGGGGAGACCAAAACATCCAACACTGCGGAGACACCATCACGTGTTTCTCAACGCAGTGATTCCAGAACACTGCCCCCACCCCTTATGGGAAATATGCAGATGAATGTAAAGAAGCTGCGGAGACACCATCACGTGTTTCTCGACGCAAGCAGTGAATAGCCAGGCCTTTCCCCGGGAAGGAACAACCACGGGAAGGGCAGCATCCTATGAAGGAAAGCCACCTATGCCAAGCATGGTATCCATCCACAGACAGCTGTTTTGGTGTTTTTGCCCCTCATCAGTGTGGAGTAGGAATCTGGCTATTAGGAGCAGTGCCTAGTAAAAAGGCTATAAAGGCACAGATGATTGGCCTCGGGAGACCAAAACATCCAACACTGCGGAGACACCATCACGTGTTTCTCAACGCAGTGATTCCAGAACACTGCCCCCATCCCTTATGGGAAATATGCAGATGCATGTAAAGAAGCTGCGGAGACACCATCACGTTTTTCTCGACACAAGCAGTGAATAGCCAGGCCTTTCCCCGGGAAGGAACAACCACGGGAAGGGCAGCATCCTATGAAGGAAAGCCACCTATGCCAAGCATGGTATCCATCCACAGACAGCTGTTTCGGGGTTTTTGCCCCTCATCAGTGTGGAGTAGGAATCTGGCTATTAGGAGCAGTGCCTAGTAAAAAGGCTATAAAGGCACAGATGATTGGCCTCGGGGAGACCAAAACATCCAACACTGCGGAGACACCATCACGTGTTTCTCAACGCAGTGAATCCAGAACACTGCCCCCATCCCTTATGGGAAATATGCAGATGCATGTAAAGAAGCTGCGGAGACACCATCACGTGTTTCTCGACGCAAGCAGTGAATAGCCAGGCCTTTCCCCGGGAAGGAACAACCACGGGAAGGGCAGCATCCTATGAAGGAAAGCCACCTATGCCAAGCATGGTATCCATCCACAGACAGCTGTTTTGGGGTTTTTGCCCCTCATCAGTGTGGAGTAGGAATCTGGCTATTAGGAGCAGTGCCTAGTAAAAAGGCTATAAAGGCACAGATGATTGGCCTCGGGGAGACCAAAACATCCAACACTGCGGAGACACCATCACGTGTTTCTCAACGCAGTGATTCCAGAACACTGCCCCCATCCCTTATGGGAAATATGCAGATGCATGTAAAGAAGCTGCGGAGACACCATCACGTGTTTCTCGACGCAAGCAGTGAATAGCCAGGCCTTTCCCCGGGAAGGAACAACCACGGGAAGGGCAGCATCCTATGAAGGAAAGCCACCTATGCCAAGCATGGTATCCATCCACAGACAGCTGTTTCGGGGTTTTTGCCCCTCATCAGTGTGGAGTAGGGATCTGGCTATTAGGAGCAGTGCCTAGTAAAAAGGCTATAAAGGCACAGATGATTGGCCTCGGGGAGACCAAAACATCCAACACTGCAGAGACACCATCACGTGTTTCTCAACGCAGTGATTCCAGAACACTGCCCCCATCCCTTATGGGAAATATGCAGATGCATGTAAAGAAGCTGCGGAGACACCATCACGTGTTTCTCGACGCAAGCAGTGAATAGCCAGGCCTTTCCCCGAGAAGGAACAATCACGGGAAGGGCAGCATCCTATGAAGGAAAGCCACCTATGCCAAGCATGGTATCCATCCACAGACAGCTGTTTCGGGGTTTTTGCCCCTCATCAGTGTGGAGTAGGAATCTGGCTATTAGGAGCAGTGCCTAGTAAAAAGGCTATAAAGGCACAGATGATTGGCCTCGGGGAGACCAAAACATCCAACACTGCGGAGACACCATCACGGGTTTCTCAACGCAGTGATTCCAGAACACTGCCCCCATCGCTGAGGCCATTCAGTTTTCACCCAATGCTCTGCTGTAGCTCTACTGTCCCAGTAGCACAGAAAACAAGGGTGTTATCATAAGAAATGGGAATTATGCATGTTCAAAGAAAACAAAGATATTCTCACATTTATTGGGAGACTAAATGAAAACTTTACCTTAGTGAACCTTATAAACCGGCACTTTTCATACACTACTTATATAACGAGAGCAAAGCAAAGTACTGCAGTGCGCAGGCGCCGGGCCTCTCTGACCTTTCCGGCGCCCGCGCACTGCAGTACTTTGTTGTGCCCTCAACAGGGCAGACAAAGTACGCCTGCGCCGGAGCCGTGGCTGAAGATCAGAAGAGGACGTCATGGAAAGAAGATGGGAGGCGCCGCAGCGGACCAGAGACACCCATCTGACCTGACCAGCAGCGGGACCGCCCCTGGGTAAGTATAATCTAACGTCTTTTTCTCCTCTTTCAGGTAACATCGGGGGCTTATCTACAGCATTACAGAATGCTGTAGATACGCCCCTGATGCCGGTGGGCTTACCTCACCCGTGATTTTCAGGGTGACAGGTTCCCTTTAAGTGGTATCTCGTTATACAACAACACCACCATATATTCTTATTGTGTTGTCCAGCTGTTCCATAATGTTCAATAGGGCTCCTTTCCACTTGCGAGAAACACATCCATGTCTCGCATGTGAAAACCAAGCTCAGGCGCCGGCACTCCAGAGCGGAGCGTGCGGCCGCATAGCATCACATGGAGCTGCACGCTCCGCTCCCAAGTGCCGGCGCCAGAGCTTGGTTTTCACATGCGAGACATGGACATGTTTCTCGCAAGTGGAAAGGAGCCCATAGAACCACGCTGGTTCACATTTTATACCATTTTCTATGTATGTCTGCTCTTTTTTTCTGTGCCACCACATACCTAATTGTATACAAATATATGCTGTTTTATTCAACTATCTTATCTTGACCCTGTAATGTGGATTTTCTTTGTTGGTTTTTGTATTTTCCCGATTGCTCTCTCCAATTGGTCCAAACAGCTATACATGTATTTACTCTGTGGATGATTCCATTTAAATACTTATATAAGACATCATGTACATCATCTGTGCGTTCTTTGGTTCATTTGTTAAAGTTTGGTGGAGGAGGGATAATACGATGGTGTTAGTTTTCAGGGGTACAGTATATCTCCGCTCCATAGTTCCAATGAAGGGAAATCTAAGGGTATGTGCACACGTCAGGTTTTTTTCCTGACAAAATCCGGAGAATTCTGGCAGAAAATCGCGTTTTTTTCCGCGCGGATTTATCGCGTTTTTTGCGCGTTTTTTGCGCGGATTTTTTGCGGATTTTTTGCGGAATTTTAGCATTTTTTTTTTTTTTTTTTCCTGAAAGTCATTTTGGCTTAGAAATCCGCAAAAAATCCGCAAAAAGAATGAGCATGTCCATTTTTTTTGCGGAATGCGTTTTTTTTGCGGTAAAAAACGCATCCATCTGAACAAAAAATCCGGAATGCATTCTAAATGATAGGATGCATATTTTTAGCGTTTTTGATGCGGAATTATAGCGTTTTTATAGCGAAATTCCGCAAAAAAAACGCTAAAAATCCGGACGTGTGCACATACCCTTAAGGCTATGTGCACATGTTGCGGATTAGGCTTAGCAATTTCTGGTGTGGATTCTGCCTCTCCTGGCAGAAAACGCACCTGCAGATTTGTTGCGTTTTTTGTGCGGTTCCGCAGCGTTTTTTGTGCGTTTTTGCTGCGGTTTTCTTGCGGATTTGCTGGGGTTTTTACCTCTGCGGTTTTCTATAATGGAATGGGTACAAAAACGCTGCAGATTCACAAAAAAGAAGTGACATGCTACTTCTTTTAAACCGCAGCGTTTCCGCAGCGGATTTTCCGCAAAGTGTGCACAGCATTTTTTTTCTCATTGATTTACATTGTACTGTAAATCAATTGCGGATCTGCAGCGTTTCTGCACCTCAAAAAACGCTGCGGATCCGCAGAGAATCCGCAACGTGTGCACATAGCCTAATACTTCAGCACAAGAAATTATGGTCAATTGTAGCTTCCAGGTTTGTGGAAACAGTTTGGGGAAGGCCCTTTTATGTCTCCCATGACTGTGCCCAGTGGACAAGCTCTATATAGACATGGTTGAGGGAGTTTGGTGGAAGAACCTGTTCTGCGTCACAGAGCCCGGGCCTCAACCCCATCTAACACAATTGGGATGAAGTAGACCAGATATTGTGAGCCCTGCCTCTCCTCCAACATCAGTGTCTGTCCTGACAAATGCTCTTCTGGATGAAGGGACCAAAATTCCCACAGAAGCCTCCAAAATCTTGTAGAAACTCTTCCCAGAAGAGCGGGAGCCGTTATATTTGAATACGGACCAACTCCATAATAAAGTGATTTTCTGGGAATTGATAAAAATAAATAACTGAAGGAAGTGTCATAAAATAAATACATTGCTAAATACCTTTAATTAGCAAATTACAATCATTTTGTCTAAGGAGGTAATTGCTATAGAATTAAAATGACTGCCGTCTTATTACACTGACAGAAACCTGTCCTAGAATGGTAGTGTAAGGAGGAAGAACGTGCAGCGGGTACCTGTGTTAAGCTGGGTCCAGAACTGTCGAGGCCGTGTCCCATGTTGCTTGGGGGAAGGAATAAACAACCGGACAGGTCACATGACCTGGGAAGAGGGGGTGTGTTTAAGCCGGAAAAAGAGAAAAAAGCGCGCAAAGTGACAGTTAGTTTCTGGTTGGCAGCGCGAGCAGAAGCAGGCGTGCGGTGCGCTCCACAGGGTGACAGCGCGGAGACGTACTGCGGCCCAGATCTTCTGAGTTCTCCAACAGGACAGTGAGTGTGGGAAGCGCCGCGCGCCCGGCTAAGCATAAGACCGCGCGCGTGCAGAGAAGCGTGGGCCTTGTACAGGACATTGAAGTGCGGTTCCCTTTGCTGGCTACCACGCATCACCCCACGGTCAGTAAAGAGGCTTCTGCATCTTTTCCCACTTTGATTGCGTGGGCTGATGGACTGGGGGCTCAGCAGGTAAAACCGGTGACCGCCTGCTGCCGCCAGAAGACGAATCATTAACCTTGGACCCCATCGGAGGACCCTACACCAGCCGTTGCCGATACTATAACCCCCCTCAGACTGAATTCGAATGAGGACCAGAGAAAGACCACGATCAGTGCCATTCACATATCAGACTGTCGCGTTAACCCTTTGTTTACTTCCCTCATTACTATCCACTGGTTAATGTTATTAGCTCCCAGCGAGGAGACCGTTGCTGCCCTTTTCCTTTGTTAGCCTATTAAATAACCTTGTTATAAAGCCTAGTACTGCGATCTCTACATTACTGCATTCCCGCACCTGCTTACAGTAGGATGTCAGGATGTTCAGTAGGAAGCTCCTCTACTGTGACCTGGTGATACTAATATTGCTATTCAGAAAGACAGGGCACACAGAAGTTTAAGCGGCCTCTTCCCAACTCGGCTCCTCTGGTATCTCCAGCATTAGATCAGATAGACAGGGTGGACAACAGTGTGAGCAGCCTCTTCTTATCTCGGCACCTATCAGATAGACATGGTGGACAACGGTGTGAGCATCTTCTTACCTCAGCACCTATTAGATAGACATGGTGGACAACAGTGTGAGCATCCTCTTCTTACCTCAGCACCTTTGGTATCTCAAATATTAGATCAGATAGACATGGTGGACAACAGTATGAGGTGCTGAAATAAGAAGAGGCTGCTCATACTGTTGTCCTCCTTGTCTATCTGATAGGTGCTGAGGTAAGAAGATGCTCACACCGTTGTCCACCATGTCTATCTGATAGGTGCTGAGATAAGAAGAGGCTGCTATCAGATAGACATGGTGGACAACGGTGTGAGCATCTTCTTACCTCAGCACCTATCAGATAGACAAAGTGGACAACAGTGTGAGCAGCCTCTTCTTACCTCAGCACCTATCAGATAGACATGGAGGACAACAGTGTGAGCATCCTCTTCTTTTTTTTTTATTCAAATAAATTTTTATTAAGAATAACAAGATAAATGACATGTTACATTCTCATTTTCAATACAAAGCTTTTCCCCCCCCCCCCTTCAAACATTCCCCTTCAATCCCACCACCCCCCAACCCCACTCAACAAAGCAGCTCACCTTGCTTAGCACTTCCATCATTAGACCAATATACTATCTAATCCCTCGGCCAAGAATATAAGCCACATTTAACATTACCATTAATTAGGAACCTTAATTAACTCTCCCTCTATAATACCCCTATCCCATAGCAATCCACGGAGACCACATTTTATTGAACATTTCGATTTTCCCTCTTTTTTTTTATAAAACCCCTTTTCCAGTGTCAGGCCCTGCTTCACATACTGGAGGAACTCTCCTCTTGACGGCGGTTCTTCCCTAATCCAATTTCGAGCTATTACCTTCCTAGCCATGTATAACAATCTGGCAATAGCTATCTTCAGGTTGTTATCCACTCCAATCTCATCCACACATCCCAACAAGCACACAAGTGGATCCCTTGGCACCTTACATCCATACGCACCTTCCATACGACTCAAAACTACCACCCAAAAAGCAGCCAGTCTTGGACACGTCCACATCATATGGAGTATATCAGCATCTGCAGTTTTACACCTTGGGCATTCAGAATCATCACGCAAACCAGCCTTATATAGCACCATCGGTGACTTATAAACCCTGTGTATCACATAGAGCTGTGACAGTCTATACGGTTCACTCAGTGACAATCGTGGGACCCATTCTAGCACCGACTCCCAAGTCTCATTTTCCATTGGACCCAGATCCCTCTCTCACTTAGCTCTCGCCATTATTGGAAACCCCAATAGGAAAGTGTGCAACAGATCTTTATACAAAGTAGATATGACTCCCCCAGTAGTCCCTTCATTACACACATACTCCAGTACTATATCCCTCTGAATTCCAATACCTCCGTTTCTACTCTGAGCTCCAAAAGCATGCCTCATCCGCAAATACTGAAATTCCCCCACAGTCCCAAGACCAAATTCCGCCTGTAATTGGGAAAATGATTTCAATTCACCTCGCTCAATTATTTGATACACGTACTGAATCCCTTTGACCTGCCATTCTGTCAGTACCCCCAGTGCCTCAAACTCCTGTAAGTTGCTGTTATGCCATAGCGGCGAGAATCTAGTCAAATCCGTGACCCCCCGTATATGTCTCAGCCTACCCCACAGCCTGCGTATCAACAACACAGTCGGGTATAATTTCCCCAGAGCCCCCAGGGATCCATCCTCCAAACATTGTACCACTGGCCTTCTTTTTGTCACCACTTCCATCAGCCGCTGTACCGCCCCAGATGACCCTTCATGCGCCCAGCCTTTTAAATGCTGACTCTGGGCTGCAAGAAAATATATTTCAGGGTTAGGCAATGCCAATCCCCCATCTTCCTTGGGTCGCTGAAGTGTCTCCAGTTTGATACGCGGATGCTGTCTCCCCCATATCAAATTCCTGAACAGAGAGTTAATCTGTCTAAATCTCCCGCGTGGTATCCAAACTGGCGCATTATGAAGAATATACAGTATTTTTGGCATCAAAATCATTTTAATAAGATTCACCCTACCTACCACAGATAAATGCAGTTTAAGCCAAGCATCCGCTTTCGCTTTAAGGACACCTAAGATTGGAGTCAGATTTCTATGTATATAGTCAGTAACAGGCATAGATACCCATATTCCAAGGTACTTAAATTGGCTAGTCACCTCCAGTCGCCCATCCTCCAGTGGCTCCCCACCATCATCATCCACCTTAAACAAGACAGACTTACTCCAGTTTATCCTAAGTCCCGACACCGATCCGAAACGCTCAATAATCCCAATGGCTCCCTCCAAGGACGTACCCGGGTCAGCCAGAAATAGCAGAATGTCATCCGCATACAACGCCACCCTTTCTTCAATCATCCCATATTTAAACCCAGTCACCTCATCAGACCGTCGAAGCTTAGCAGCCAGTGGTTCCACAGCCAGAGCAAACAAAAGAGGAGAGAGCGGACACCCCTGTCTCGTCCCTCTAGCCAGTTGTATGGTCCGTGATAACTCCCCATTTACCCTAACCCTAGCCATCGGCATCGAGTACATCAGTCGAATCCAGGATATGAACTGCGGTCCAAACCCCATACTCCGGAGCACCTGCCAGAGATATCCCCACTCCACACTATCGAACGCCTTATGAGCATCTAAAGATGCAATAACTCTCTGGCCACAGTTGTCGGATCTGAGTTGCAAATTCATATACAGCCTTCGTAAGTTGATCACAGTGGACCGATCAGGCATAAAGCCGGACTGGTCTGAGTGCACCAGGCCGGAAATAACACTTGTCAACCTCATCGCCAACACCTTAGCCAGAAGTTTAACGTCTGTAGTAAGCAAGGAGATTGGCCGATATGAATCCGGCTGTGTCGGGTCCTTCCCCTCCTTAGGAATCACCACTATTATGGCCTCCCGCATAGATGCCGGTAGACGACCACCACTCCTAGCCTCCTCCAGAAGTACCCTTAATTTAGGGATCAGCACTTCCCCAAAGTTTTTATAAATTTCAGCAGGAAATCCATCTATGCCAGGTGCCTTCCCATTAGCCATAGACTGCAGTGCCCGACCCAATTCCTCCTCCGTAATGGGAGCTTCCAAATCTTCTATATCTATGTCCCTCAGCCTTGGGAGCTCCAATTCCTCAAGGAACGCCACCGTGTCCTCCACCGACCCATCTACCTGAGAGGAATATAGAGGAATATAGGTCCGCATAAAAATCCGCAAAAATGTCCAAAATCTCTGAAGTCTCAGAGACAGCCACACTGCTCCCCGATACCAAAGAATGAACAAAGGAAGTGTTTCTCTGGGCAGAAGCCACCATCGATAGCAAATGACCCACAGATTCGCCCTCCTGGTAAAAAGCCAGATTCATGAATTCCCTCTTCCTTTCAGCCTTACCGAGCAATACCTCCTCCAACTGACTCTGAGCTGTCTTTAGCCTCCTCCCAGCTTCCGGAGTACCCGCTATTACCATCTCATCCTCGGCTATCCTCAGCCGTTCAACCGCCAACCTCTCTGTCTCTCTCGATTTCCTCTTACACCTGCTAATATCCCTGAACAGCAGTCCCCTCAAGTACGCCTTCATGGCTTCCCACACAGTAAGAACATCTACACTTCCCTCGTTGATCTCAAAAAATTCCACCAACTCCTTCTTTATCTTGTCCAAGTCCATACTGTGTATCCAATTAGGGTGAATCTTCCACTCCTTCCTGCTCCCGATCCGTGTCCCCACCGGCCGAAATTCCACTTCAACTGGACTATGGTCTGAAAGAGCCCTAGGCAAATATCTCACCTCCCCTACCATCGTGTCCAATAAACAGTTACCCAGCGCCAAGTCAATCCTAGACAAAGTACCATGAGCTGGCGAGTAGCATGAGTACGTCCTTTCCCCAATATGTCTAACTCTCCATAAATCAATCATACCTACTTCCCGGACATAGGTCCCAAACGTAGTGATATGTCCCCCTGTTCTATTCTGGGGATTTTTGTTTTTGTCCCAAAAGTCATCACAGATATTATTAAGATCGCCAATAATTAGAGATGGTAACGGTCCCCAACGCTCTACCCTCTCCAGCACCTCTCTTATCTTCTTACTTGAGTATGGGGGCGGAATATACAATGCCGCTATACACATCAACACTCCATTTATTTTACATTTCACCACCACATACTGACCATCCACATCCTCTTTTACCATTACCTCCTTATACTGCACCCCCGCAGGTATTAACACAGACACACCCCTAGAGTACGTCGAGAAAGTAGAATGATACGCCCTCTGTATCCAGCGCCTATTCAATACGTTTACCCTCTCCCGCACTAAATGTGTCTCCAGCAGACATATCATTGAGACCTTCTGTTCTCGGACATACGAGCATCCTCTTCTTACTTCAGCACCTATCAGATAGACATGGTGGACAACAGTATGAGCAGCCTCTTCTTATCTCAGCACCTATCAGATAGACATGGTGGACAATGGTGTGAGCATCTTCTTACCTCAGCACCTATCAGATAGACATGGTGGACAACAGTGTGAGCATCCTCTTCTTACCTCAGCACCTATCAGATAGACATGGTGGACAACAGTGTGAGCATCCTCTTCTTACTTCAGCACCTATCAGATAGACATGGTGGACAACAGTAAGAGCATCCTCTTCTTACCTCAGCACCTATCAGATAGACATGGTGGACAACAGTTTGAGCAGCCTCTTCTTACTTCAGCACCTCTGGTATCGCCAGTATTGGATCAGATAGACAAGGGGGGGTGGGGGACAGCAGTGTAGCAGCCTCTTATTACCTCAGCACCTTTGACATCTCCAGTAATATTAGTGGAACACATCTTCCTATATATGAAGGAGTAGTTCAGAGCTTCCTACTTCACATGCTTCAGGCTACTGTCCTAACATTATAGGAAGCAGCCATTGTGGCAGCCATTTTAATTCTATAGTGATTGCCTCCTTTGACAAAACAATTGTGATTTGATTTGCTAATTAAATGTTTTTAGAAATGTATTCATAATGACATTTCCTTTAATTTTTTTTCTAGGGAACCTATTTAAGGGGGTTGTTCAGGCTTCAGCTCACTATATGTGACTACAGACTTGTGAAGCCTCAGTACGTGTTGTCAGGATTTTCCGGTGCCGTCAGTGGGCTGTCGTGTGACCCACTGCAGGCATGCGATTTTCATACTGCCAGCCACAATCCGACTAGATGTGTGCCCAAGTCTAGTCTGCACATGACTGCATGTATTCAAATCGCATACTTGCGGTCACACGCCTTCCTACTCTCGGGGCCACCACTGGAAAATCCTGACATCACACACACTGCATGCCGTGAGGATTCACAAGTCTGCTGTCACAGTGCAGACTTGAACCCAAAGCCTGGCAACCCCTTTAATATCTATGGATGTAGAATGTAAGGTGATAAAAGCTTCTGTGGGTGGAATGTGGAGGGTGCACAGTATTTCTGTCCATATAATGTGTGCTGAGAACATGTCCTTTTTCTTTCTGCAGGTTTTTATAAGATGTCCTCCGACATGAAAGATGTGGGCATATGGGCGCAGACCAGAACTCTCCTGTACAAGAATTACCTAGTGAAATGTAGGACAAAGAAGGACACCTTGCAGGTACCTCGGAGAGATTTTCTCTGCATTTCAGCATCTAATTCACGTTCTCTGGGAAACACAGGGGAATGTGTGCTCGTTGCCATAGATGGAAAATGCTGTGTAATAATAGCAGGAAGAAAAAAAAAACACATATCTTACAAGCTTAAGGTTGGGTCCAACCAAGAATCCGTAGGAAAATCCGCTAAACAAGTCCTCACCAAACCTTGTGGACTTTGGTGCAGATTTGTGGCTGCGGAAACTCCCATTACTAATCTTCTGCTCTTCCCTGGTCGTCCAGCTGGTCTCTATTCTTCTGGCTCTTTGATTATGTGACCACACGTGCATGTTGGCGGCCAGTATAAAAGAATTGGTCTGGGGACTTGGAAAAAACAGGAGCGGTCACCTGCAGCTTTTGCAGCAGATCCGCAGGTAATCCAAAGCGAATTTTGAAAACTTTGATTGCAGATTTTTTTTTTCGTTTTTAAACCACCACAAATCTGCACATTTGACATACAATTTCCATAAGGTGTAATTCTGCAAATGTGAATGAAATTTTTTTTAAAACCATTGCCAATCCGAAGGTAAAATCTGAAATCTTTTTGTCCCTTGTGGAGTTACCTGAAAACTGGCTATAGTTGTCAGAAGGATCATACTTTCACTGGTCTGTTCTGACTTCACCATTAAAGGAGTTGTCTCATCATCGAAAGTAGATGACATTGCAAATTGCTTGTCAAAAAACAGCAACTTTTATTTAAAGTCCTGATTCAATAATTTATTGTTTGGGGCTTAGGTTACCGTCCACTTCTGCTGTTTATCGGAGGTGGCTAGTTTCTTAGGCAAGCAGCATGCTATTGAAAGTGCTGTCCAGATCCTGCTCCCCTCCCATACTGAAGACACAAAAGAGAATAGTAAAACCAAAAACACTCAGTTTGAAAAAATGTTGCAGTAATCTGCAAGTGCTAGTAAAAGATGTAAAAAACAGGGTATTTGGTTGATACGTTTTTTGCAAAAAATGTATACTAAGCTGCTCTACCAATCTTCACGGTATACCCTTATCAGAGCAGTCCTAACTAATGTATGCAATCCCTATCTGATGTATTTAAAAACCTGATCATCTGTATATAACCTGTGTGAACAGGGTTCAGAGAGGAAAAAATCCATGTGTGCATACAGGGTAGAACAGCTTTTGTGCAGATAGCCCAAGAGGAGTGGTGGAACTCCCCAGTCTTGTAGACACAAGAGAACAATTATGGAAACAGGAACACATGGGCTACTTGCACAGTGAACAAGTCTGTATGATCATGTTCACACACCACCAAGAAACCTGAAGACACAAAAGAGAATAGTAAAACCAAAAACACTCAGTTTGAAAAAATGTTGCAGTAATCTGCAAGTGCTAGTAAAAGATGTAAAAAACAGGGTATTTGGTTGATACGTTTTTTGCAAAAAATGTATACTAAGCTGCTCTACCAATCTTCACGGTATACCCTTATCAGAGCAGTCCTAACTAATGTATGCAATCCCTATCTGATGTATTTAAAAACCTGATCATCTGTATATAACCTGTGTGAACAGGGTTCAGAGAGGAAAAAATCCATGTGTGCATACAGGGTAGAACAGCTTTTGTGCAGATAGCCCAAGAGGAGTGGTGGAACTCCCCAGTCTTGTAGACACAAGAGAACAATTATGGAAACAGGAACACATGGGCTACTTGCACAGTGAACAAGTCTGTATGATCATGTTCACACACCACCAAGAAACCTGAAGACACAAAAGAGAATAGTAAAACCAAAAACACTCAGTTTGAAAAAATGTTGCAGTAATCTGCAAGTGCTAGTAAAAGATGTAAAAAACAGGGTATTTGGTTGATACGTTTTTTGCAAAAAATGTATACTAAGCTGCTCTACCAATCTTCACGGTATACCCTTATCAGAGCAGTCCTAACTAATGTATGCAATCCCTATCTGATGTATTTAAAAACCTGATCATCTGTATATAACCTGTGTGAACAGGGTTCAGAGAGGAAAAAATCCATGTGTGCATACAGGGTAGAACAGCTTTTGTGCAGATAGCCCAAGAGGAGTGGTGGAACTCCCCAGTCTTGTAGACACAAGAGAACAATTATGGAAACAGGAACACATGGGCTACTTGCACAGTGAACAAGTCTGTATGATCATGTTCACACACCACCAAGAAACCTGAAGACACAAAAGAGAATAGTAAAACCAAAAACACTCAGTTTGAAAAAATGTTGCAGTAATCTGCAAGTGCTAGTAAAAGATGTAAAAAACAGGGTATTTGGTTGATACGTTTTTTGCAAAAAATGTATACTAAGCTGCTCTACCAATCTTCACGGTATACCCTTATCAGAGCAGTCCTAACTAATGTATGCAATCCCTATCTGATGTATTTAAAAACCTGATCATCTGTATATAACCTGTGTGAACAGGGTTCAGAGAGGAAAAAATCCATGTGTGCATACAGGGTAGAACAGCTTTTGTGCAGATAGCCCAAGAGGAGTGGTGGAACTCCCCAGTCTTGTAGACACAAGAGAACAATTATGGAAACAGGAACACATGGGCTACTTGCACAGTGAACAAGTCTGTATGATCATGTTCACACACCACCAAGAAACCTGAAGACACAAAAGAGAATAGTAAAACCAAAAACACTCAGTTTGAAAAAATGTTGCAGTAATCTGCAAGTGCTAGTAAAAGATGTAAAAAACAGGGTATTTGGTTGATACGTTTTTTGCAAAAAATGTATACTAAGCTGCTCTACCAATCTTCACGGTATACCCTTATCAGAGCAGTCCTAACTAATGTATGCAATCCCTATCTGATGTATTTAAAAACCTGATCATCTGTATATAACCTGTGTGAACAGGGTTCAGAGAGGAAAAAATCCATGTGTGCATACAGGGTAGAACAGCTTTTGTGCAGATAGCCCAAGAGGAGTGGTGGAACTCCCCAGTCTTGTAGACACAAGAGAACAATTATGGAAACAGGAACACATGGGCTACTTGCACAGTGAACAAGTCTGTATGATCATGTTCACACACCACCAAGAAACCTGAAGACACAAAAGAGAATAGTAAAACCAAAAACACTCAGTTTGAAAAAATGTTGCAGTAATCTGCAAGTGCTAGTAAAAGATGTAAAAAACAGGGTATTTGGTTGATACGTTTTTTGCAAAAAATGTATACTAAGCTGCTCTACCAATCTTCACGGTATACCCTTATCAGAGCAGTCCTAACTAATGTATGCAATCCCTATCTGATGTATTTAAAAACCTGATCATCTGTATATAACCTGTGTGAACAGGGTTCAGAGAGGAAAAAATCCATGTGTGCATACAGGGTAGAACAGCTTTTGTGCAGATAGCCCAAGAGGAGTGGTGGAACTCCCCAGTCTTGTAGACACAAGAGAACAATTATGGAAACAGGAACACATGGGCTACTTGCACAGTGAACAAGTCTGTATGATCATGTTCACACACCACCAAGAAACCTGAAGACACAAAAGAGAATAGTAAAACCAAAAACACTCAGTTTGAAAAAATGTTGCAGTAATCTGCAAGTGCTAGTAAAAGATGTAAAAAACAGGGTATTTGGTTGATACGTTTTTTGCAAAAAATGTATACTAAGCTGCTCTACCAATCTTCACGGTATACCCTTATCAGAGCAGTCCTAACTAATGTATGCAATCCCTATCTGATGTATTTAAAAACCTGATCATCTGTATATAACCTGTGTGAACAGGGTTCAGAGAGGAAAAAATCCATGTGTGCATACAGGGTAGAACAGCTTTTGTGCAGATAGCCCAAGAGGAGTGGTGGAACTCCCCAGTCTTGTAGACACAAGAGAACAATTATGGAAACAGGAACACATGGGCTACTTGCACAGTGAACAAGTCTGTATGATCATGTTCACACACCACCAAGAAACCTGAAGACACAAAAGAGAATAGTAAAACCAAAAACACTCAGTTTGAAAAAATGTTGCAGTAATCTGCAAGTGCTAGTAAAAGATGTAAAAAACAGGGTATTTGGTTGATACGTTTTTTGCAAAAAATGTATACTAAGCTGCTCTACCAATCTTCACGGTATACCCTTATCAGAGCAGTCCTAACTAATGTATGCAATCCCTATCTGATGTATTTAAAAACCTGATCATCTGTATATAACCTGTGTGAACAGGGTTCAGAGAGGAAAAAATCCATGTGTGCATACAGGGTAGAACAGCTTTTGTGCAGATAGCCCAAGAGGAGTGGTGGAACTCCCCAGTCTTGTAGACACAAGAGAACAATTATGGAAACAGGAACACATGGGCTACTTGCACAGTGAACAAGTCTGTATGATCATGTTCACACACCACCAAGAAACCTGAAGACACAAAAGAGAATAGTAAAACCAAAAACACTCAGTTTGAAAAAATGTTGCAGTAATCTGCAAGTGCTAGTAAAAGATGTAAAAAACAGGGTATTTGGTTGATACGTTTTTTGCAAAAAATGTATACTAAGCTGCTCTACCAATCTTCACGGTATACCCTTATCAGAGCAGTCCTAACTAATGTATGCAATCCCTATCTGATGTATTTAAAAACCTGATCATCTGTATATAACCTGTGTGAACAGGGTTCAGAGAGGAAAAAATCCATGTGTGCATACAGGGTAGAACAGCTTTTGTGCAGATAGCCCAAGAGGAGTGGTGGAACTCCCCAGTCTTGTAGACACAAGAGAACAATTATGGAAACAGGAACACATGGGCTACTTGCACAGTGAACAAGTCTGTATGATCATGTTCACACACCACCAAGAAACCTGAAGACACAAAAGAGAATAGTAAAACCAAAAACACTCAGTTTGAAAAAATGTTGCAGTAATCTGCAAGTGCTAGTAAAAGATGTAAAAAACAGGGTATTTGGTTGATACGTTTTTTGCAAAAAATGTATACTAAGCTGCTCTACCAATCTTCACGGTATACCCTTATCAGAGCAGTCCTAACTAATGTATGCAATCCCTATCTGATGTATTTAAAAACCTGATCATCTGTATATAACCTGTGTGAACAGGGTTCAGAGAGGAAAAAATCCATGTGTGCATACAGGGTAGAACAGCTTTTGTGCAGATAGCCCAAGAGGAGTGGTGGAACTCCCCAGTCTTGTAGACACAAGAGAACAATTATGGAAACAGGAACACATGGGCTACTTGCACAGTGAACAAGTCTGTATGATCATGTTCACACACCACCAAGAAACCTGAAGACACAAAAGAGAATAGTAAAACCAAAAACACTCAGTTTGAAAAAATGTTGCAGTAATCTGCAAGTGCTAGTAAAAGATGTAAAAAACAGGGTATTTGGTTGATACGTTTTTTGCAAAAAATGTATACTAAGCTGCTCTACCAATCTTCACGGTATACCCTTATCAGAGCAGTCCTAACTAATGTATGCAATCCCTATCTGATGTATTTAAAAACCTGATCATCTGTATATAACCTGTGTGAACAGGGTTCAGAGAGGAAAAAATCCATGTGTGCATACAGGGTAGAACAGCTTTTGTGCAGATAGCCCAAGAGGAGTGGTGGAACTCCCCAGTCTTGTAGACACAAGAGAACAATTATGGAAACAGGAACACATGGGCTACTTGCACAGTGAACAAGTCTGTATGATCATGTTCACACACCACCAAGAAACCTGAAGACACAAAAGAGAATAGTAAAACCAAAAACACTCAGTTTGAAAAAATGTTGCAGTAATCTGCAAGTGCTAGTAAAAGATGTAAAAAACAGGGTATTTGGTTGATACGTTTTTTGCAAAAAATGTATACTAAGCTGCTCTACCAATCTTCACGGTATACCCTTATCAGAGCAGTCCTAACTAATGTATGCAATCCCTATCTGATGTATTTAAAAACCTGATCATCTGTATATAACCTGTGTGAACAGGGTTCAGAGAGGAAAAAATCCATGTGTGCATACAGGGTAGAACAGCTTTTGTGCAGATAGCCCAAGAGGAGTGGTGGAACTCCCCAGTCTTGTAGACACAAGAGAACAATTATGGAAACAGGAACACATGGGCTACTTGCACAGTGAACAAGTCTGTATGATCATGTTCACACACCACCAAGAAACCTGAAGACACAAAAGAGAATAGTAAAACCAAAAACACTCAGTTTGAAAAAATGTTGCAGTAATCTGCAAGTGCTAGTAAAAGATGTAAAAAACAGGGTATTTGGTTGATACGTTTTTTGCAAAAAATGTATACTAAGCTGCTCTACCAATCTTCACGGTATACCCTTATCAGAGCAGTCCTAACTAATGTATGCAATCCCTATCTGATGTATTTAAAAACCTGATCATCTGTATATAACCTGTGTGAACAGGGTTCAGAGAGGAAAAAATCCATGTGTGCATACAGGGTAGAACAGCTTTTGTGCAGATAGCCCAAGAGGAGTGGTGGAACTCCCCAGTCTTGTAGACACAAGAGAACAATTATGGAAACAGGAACACATGGGCTACTTGCACAGTGAACAAGTCTGTATGATCATGTTCACACACCACCAAGAAACCTGAAGACACAAAAGAGAATAGTAAAACCAAAAACACTCAGTTTGAAAAAATGTTGCAGTAATCTGCAAGTGCTAGTAAAAGATGTAAAAAACAGGGTATTTGGTTGATACGTTTTTTGCAAAAAATGTATACTAAGCTGCTCTACCAATCTTCACGGTATACCCTTATCAGAGCAGTCCTAACTAATGTATGCAATCCCTATCTGATGTATTTAAAAACCTGATCATCTGTATATAACCTGTGTGAACAGGGTTCAGAGAGGAAAAAATCCATGTGTGCATACAGGGTAGAACAGCTTTTGTGCAGATAGCCCAAGAGGAGTGGTGGAACTCCCCAGTCTTGTAGACACAAGAGAACAATTATGGAAACAGGAACACATGGGCTACTTGCACAGTGAACAAGTCTGTATGATCATGTTCACACACCACCAAGAAACCTGAAGACACAAAAGAGAATAGTAAAACCAAAAACACTCAGTTTGAAAAAATGTTGCAGTAATCTGCAAGTGCTAGTAAAAGATGTAAAAAACAGGGTATTTGGTTGATACGTTTTTTGCAAAAAATGTATACTAAGCTGCTCTACCAATCTTCACGGTATACCCTTATCAGAGCAGTCCTAACTAATGTATGCAATCCCTATCTGATGTATTTAAAAACCTGATCATCTGTATATAACCTGTGTGAACAGGGTTCAGAGAGGAAAAAATCCATGTGTGCATACAGGGTAGAACAGCTTTTGTGCAGATAGCCCAAGAGGAGTGGTGGAACTCCCCAGTCTTGTAGACACAAGAGAACAATTATGGAAACAGGAACACATGGGCTACTTGCACAGTGAACAAGTCTGTATGATCATGTTCACACACCACCAAGAAACCTGAAGACACAAAAGAGAATAGTAAAACCAAAAACACTCAGTTTGAAAAAATGTTGCAGTAATCTGCAAGTGCTAGTAAAAGATGTAAAAAACAGGGTATTTGGTTGATACGTTTTTTGCAAAAAATGTATACTAAGCTGCTCTACCAATCTTCACGGTATACCCTTATCAGAGCAGTCCTAACTAATGTATGCAATCCCTATCTGATGTATTTAAAAACCTGATCATCTGTATATAACCTGTGTGAACAGGGTTCAGAGAGGAAAAAATCCATGTGTGCATACAGGGTAGAACAGCTTTTGTGCAGATAGCCCAAGAGGAGTGGTGGAACTCCCCAGTCTTGTAGACACAAGAGAACAATTATGGAAACAGGAACACATGGGCTACTTGCACAGTGAACAAGTCTGTATGATCATGTTCACACACCACCAAGAAACCTGAAGACACAAAAGAGAATAGTAAAACCAAAAACACTCAGTTTGAAAAAATGTTGCAGTAATCTGCAAGTGCTAGTAAAAGATGTAAAAAACAGGGTATTTGGTTGATACGTTTTTTGCAAAAAATGTATACTAAGCTGCTCTACCAATCTTCACGGTATACCCTTATCAGAGCAGTCCTAACTAATGTATGCAATCCCTATCTGATGTATTTAAAAACCTGATCATCTGTATATAACCTGTGTGAACAGGGTTCAGAGAGGAAAAAATCCATGTGTGCATACAGGGTAGAACAGCTTTTGTGCAGATAGCCCAAGAGGAGTGGTGGAACTCCCCAGTCTTGTAGACACAAGAGAACAATTATGGAAACAGGAACACATGGGCTACTTGCACAGTGAACAAGTCTGTATGATCATGTTCACACACCACCAAGAAACCTGAAGACACAAAAGAGAATAGTAAAACCAAAAACACTCAGTTTGAAAAAATGTTGCAGTAATCTGCAAGTGCTAGTAAAAGATGTAAAAAACAGGGTATTTGGTTGATACGTTTTTTGCAAAAAATGTATACTAAGCTGCTCTACCAATCTTCACGGTATACCCTTATCAGAGCAGTCCTAACTAATGTATGCAATCCCTATCTGATGTATTTAAAAACCTGATCATCTGTATATAACCTGTGTGAACAGGGTTCAGAGAGGAAAAAATCCATGTGTGCATACAGGGTAGAACAGCTTTTGTGCAGATAGCCCAAGAGGAGTGGTGGAACTCCCCAGTCTTGTAGACACAAGAGAACAATTATGGAAACAGGAACACATGGGCTACTTGCACAGTGAACAAGTCTGTATGATCATGTTCACACACCACCAAGAAACCTGAAGACACAAAAGAGAATAGTAAAACCAAAAACACTCAGTTTGAAAAAATGTTGCAGTAATCTGCAAGTGCTAGTAAAAGATGTAAAAAACAGGGTATTTGGTTGATACGTTTTTTGCAAAAAATGTATACTAAGCTGCTCTACCAATCTTCACGGTATACCCTTATCAGAGCAGTCCTAACTAATGTATGCAATCCCTATCTGATGTATTTAAAAACCTGATCATCTGTATATAACCTGTGTGAACAGGGTTCAGAGAGGAAAAAATCCATGTGTGCATACAGGGTAGAACAGCTTTTGTGCAGATAGCCCAAGAGGAGTGGTGGAACTCCCCAGTCTTGTAGACACAAGAGAACAATTATGGAAACAGGAACACATGGGCTACTTGCACAGTGAACAAGTCTGTATGATCATGTTCACACACCACCAAGAAACCTGAAGACACAAAAGAGAATAGTAAAACCAAAAACACTCAGTTTGAAAAAATGTTGCAGTAATCTGCAAGTGCTAGTAAAAGATGTAAAAAACAGGGTATTTGGTTGATACGTTTTTAAATACATCAGATAGGGATTGCATACATTAGTTAGGACTGCTCTGATAAGGGTATACCGTGAAGATTGGTAGAGCAGCTTAGTATACATTTTTTGCAAAAAACGTATCAACCAAATACCCTGTTTTTTACATCTTTTACTAGCACTTGCAGATTACTGCAACATTTTTTCAAACTGAGTGTTTTTGGTTTTACTATTCTCTTTTGTGTCTTCAGGTTTCTTGGTGGTGTGTGAACATGATCATACAGACTTGTTCACTGTGCAAGTAGCCCATGTGTTCCTGTTTCCATAATTGTTCTCTTGTGTCTACAAGACTGGGGAGTTCCACCACTCCTCTTGGGCTATCTGCACAAAAGCTGTTCTACCCTGTATGCACACATGGATTTTTTCCTCTCTGAACCCTGTTCACACAGGTTATATACAGATGATCAGGTTTTTAAATACATCAGATAGGGATTGCATACATTAGTTAGGACTGCTCTGATAAGGGTATACCGTGAAGATTGGTAGAGCAGCTTAGTATACATTTTTTGCAAAAAACGTATCAACCAAATACCCTGTTTTTTACATCTTTTACTAGCACTTGCAGATTACTGCAACATTTTTTCAAACTGAGTGTTTTTGGTTTTACTATTCTCTTTTGTGTCTTCAGGTTTCTTGGTGGTGTGTGAACATGATCATACAGACTTGTTCACTGTGCAAGTAGCCCATGTGTTCCTGTTTCCATAATTGTTCTCTTGTGTCTACAAGACTGGGGAGTTCCACCACTCCTCTTGGGCTATCTGCACAAAAGCTGTTCTACCCTGTATGCACACATGGATTTTTTCCTCTCTGAACCCTGTTCACACAGGTTATATACAGATGATCAGGTTTTTAAATACATCAGATAGGGATTGCATACATTAGTTAGGACTGCTCTGATAAGGGTATACCGTGAAGATTGGTAGAGCAGCTTAGTATACATTTTTTGCAAAAAACGTATCAACCAAATACCCTGTTTTTTACATCTTTTACTAGCACTTGCAGATTACTGCAACATTTTTTCAAACTGAGTGTTTTTGGTTTTACTATTCTCTTTTGTGTCTTCAGGTTTCTTGGTGGTGTGTGAACATGATCATACAGACTTGTTCACTGTGCAAGTAGCCCATGTGTTCCTGTCCCCTCCCATACTGCAGAGGCAAAGTTCAGGCCACCGGTGCGGTCAGTCAGCAGGAGCGCATCGTCCCCCCAGCATTAGAAAGCTGTGAGGCAGGGGAGCGGTGCGCTCCTGAAGTGCGAGAATGGCACAAACCAGGCATCGTATAATGCTTTTTATCTCAATGATGGTCCAGCTGAGTATCCGAGCAATCCAGTAGTCACATCTGACCCACTCCAGCTGTCTACGATGGCCCCTAATCTACCACCAAAGGCCAAAGGGATTAACAGCCGCTTTTATATTTACAGTGCAGCTCCATAATGATAACATTAGGAAAGCCATAATCAAATTGCTGAACTCTTCTTCCCCCACGCGGCTATTGACAGAGAGTTACTATTTGGTGAGCGGAGCCGTCCCAAGGCACTCAGCTGGATTATCCATTTGCACAGTGGACATTTTTAGCTTTACATCGTCCAGCCCCCTCCTCTAGTATCAGTTGTCTCAGTAACTGAATGATGAGCCAAACGCAAGTTCGGGTTACTGGAGCTGCAGGCATGAGCTCTGTAGAGACGTAGCTAGTATTCCAGTGCATTACCAGTAACAGCACCATGCAGCACCAGTAACATCACATTGCAGCTCCATCGACTGCACCATACAGCAAAAGCACCCTTCACCAATGGCACCATGCAGCACCAGTAACAGCACCATGCAGCACCAGTAACAGCACCATGCAGCACCATCGACTGCACCATCGACTGCACCATTCACCAATGGCACCATGCAGCACCAGTAACAGCACCATGCAGCACCAGTAACATCGCATTGCAGCTCCATCGACTGCACCATACAGCAAAAGCACCCTTCACCAATGGCACCATGCAGCACCAGTAACAGCACCATGCAGCACCAGTAACAGCACCATGCAGCACCATCGACTGCACCATCGACTGCACCATTCACCAATGGCACCATGCAGCACCAGTAACAGCACCATGCAGCACCAGTAACAGCACCATGCAGCACCATCGACTGCACCATTCACCAATGGCACCATGCAGCACCAGTAACAGCACCATGCAGTACCAGTAACATCACATTGCAGCACCATCGACTGCACCATTCACCAATGGCACCATGCAGCACCAGTAACAGCACCATGCAGCACCAGTAACATCGCATTGCAGCACCATTGACTGCACCATTCACCAATGGCACCATGCAGCACCAGTAACAGCACCATGCAGTACCAGTAACATCACATTGCAGCACCATCGACTGCACCATTCACCAATGGCACCATGCAGCACCAGTAACAGCACCATGCAGTACCAGTAACATCGCATTGCAGCACCATTGACTGCACCATTCACCAATGGCACCATGCAGCACCAGTAACAGCACATTGCTGCTCCAAGAACTGCATATGCACCAGCCATGGCATCGAGCAGCACCAAGAACGGCACATTGCTGCAACGACACCCTGCAGTACCCTGCAACGGCACCATGCAGCACTGGCAACGACACCCTGCAGCAACAGTAGGGGCACATTGCACCACCAGTAACGGCACATTGCAGCACCAGTAAGGTTACCATTGTAGTCATAGTACCAGTATAGTGCCAGTTCTACAATCTCAGTATTCTTTTATGAACACTTCTGGGCTGATTAAGGATTTGCTTTCTTGTCTGCATGTTATACCTTTTTCATTGACATAAGTAGCAGTCCCCTGCCTCAGTCACAGTAATTGCTGTATGCAGAGCGGCTCGTCATGTAAGCTGTGCCTTTGGGATGTTGCAGATGAGCTTTTGACTCTGGCACATTTCCAGGTAGAATCACGTCAGTGTTACTGCCAGTTGCCGCGTTTGTTCCCACTTCCATGCCTCATCTTTATGACAGAACACATAAAGTGTCTCACATGTTTTTATCTAAAAATACTGGATTACACTGCAAAACAAAGAAATGTCCTCCTAAAAAAAATCTTAAAATGTAGACGGTGTGTGCCTATATGGAGTCACTGTGTACATACATTACATTACTTATCCTGTACTGATCCTGAGTTACATCCTGTATTATACCCCAGAGCTGCACTCACTATTCTGCTGGTGCAGTCACTGTGTACATACATTACATTACTTATCCTGTACTGATCCTGAGTTACATCCTGTATTATACCCCAGAGCTGCACTCTCTATTCTGCTGGTGGAGTCACTGTATACATACATTACATTACTTATCCTGTACTGATCCTGAGTTACATCCTGTATTATACCCCAGAGCTGCACTCACTATTCTGCTGGTGCAGTCACTGTGTACATACATTACATTAGTTATCCTGTACTGATCCTGAGTTACATCCTGTATTATACCCCAGAGCTGCACTCTCTATTCTGCTGGTGGAGTCACTGTATACATACATTACATTACTTATCCTGTACTGATCCTGAGTTACATCCTGTGTTTTACTCCAGAGCTGCACTCACTATTCTGCTGGTACAGTCACTGTGTACATAAATTACATTACTTATCCTGTACTGGTCCTGAGTTACATCCTGAATTATACTCCAGAGCTGCACTCAATATTCTGCTGGAGGAGTCACTGTGTACATACATTACATTACTTATCCTGTACTGGTCCTGAGTTACATCCTGTATTGTACCCCAGAGCTGCACTCACTATTCTGCTGGTGCAGTCACTGTGTACATACATTACATTACTTATCCTGTACTGATCCTGAGTTACATCCTGTATTATACTCCAGAGCTGCACTCACTATTCTGCTGGTGCAGTCACTGTGTACATACATTACATTACTGATCCTGAGTTACATCCTGTATTGTACCCCAGAGCTGCACTCACTATTCTGCTGGTGCAGTCACTGTGTAGATATATTGCATTACTGATTCTGTACTGATTCTGAGTTACATCCTGTATTATACCCCTGAGCTACACTCACTATTCTGCTGGTGCAGTCACTGTGTACATACATTACATTACTGATCCTGTACTGATCCTGAGTTACATCCTGTATTATACCCCAGAGCTGCACTCACTATTCTGCTGGTGCAGTCACTGTGTACATACATTAAATTACTTATCCTGTACTGATCCTGAGTTACATCCTGTATTATACTCCAGAGCTGCACTCAATATTCTGCTGGAGGAGTCACTGTGTACATACATTACATTACTTATCCTGTACTGGTCCTGAGTTACATCCTGTATTGTACCCAAGAGCTGCACTCACTATTCTGCTGGTGCAGTCACTGTGTACATACATTGCATTACTGATTCTGTACTGATTCTGAGTTACATCCTGTATTATACTCCAGAGCTGCACTCACTATTCTGCTGGTGCAGTCACTGTGTACATACATTACATTACTGATCCTGAGTTACATCCTGTATTATACTCCAGAGCTGCACTCACTATTCTGCTGGTGCAGTCACTGTGTACATACATTACTTGTCCTGTACTGATCCTGAGTTACATCCTGTATTATACTCCAGAGCTGCACTCACTATTCTGCTGGTGCAGTCACTGTGTACATACATTACATTACTGATCCTGTACTGATCCTGAATTACATCCTGTATTATACTCCAGAGCTGCACTCACTTTTCTGCTGGTGCAGTCACTGTGTACATACATTACTTATCCTGTACTGATCCTGAGTTACATCCTGTATTATACCCCAGAGCTACACTCACTATTCTCCTGGTGCAGTCACTGTGTACATACATTACTGATCCTGAGTTACATCCTGTATTATACCCCAGAGCTGCACTCACTATTCTGCTGGTACAGTCACTGTGTACATACATTACATTACTTATCCTGTACTGATCCTGAGTTACATCCTGTATTATAGTCCAGGGCTGCACTCACTATTCTGCTGGTGGAGTCACTGTGTACATACATTACATTACTTATCCTGTACTGACCCTGAGTTACATCCTGTATTATACTCCAGAGCTGCACTCACTATTCTGCTGGTACAGTCACTGTGTACATTGTTGTGAATTCTGTGGCAGAGCTCCCTCCTGTGGTCACAAGTGGTACTTCGGCTGATTCTCTCTGGGAGCTTCCGTTTGTGGAGGAAAGTGGTACTGCGGCTTCTGTGTTTCCTCCCTCAGGTGATCTGGTGAGGTCGTTAGGTGCTTCTCTACTTAACTCCACCTAATGCTTTGATCCATGCTTCCTGTCAATGTTCCAGTGTTGGACTTGTTTTTCCCTGGATCATTCCTGTGGCCTGCTGCTCTGCATAGCTAAGTTCTTCTTTGCTTTTTGTTTGCTATTTTTTCTGTCCAGCTTGTCTAATTGTTTTGCTGGAAGCTCTGGGACGCAAAGGATGTACCTCCGTGCCGTTAGTTCGGTACGGAGGGTCTTTTTGCCCCCTTTGCGTGGTTTTCTTTAGGGTTTTGTGTTGACCGCAAAGTTATCTTTCCTATCCTCGCTCTGTTAAGAAAGTCGGGCCTCACTTTGCTGAATCTATTTCATCCCTACGTTTGTCTTTTCATCTTAACTCACAGTCATATGTGGGGGGCTGCCTTTTCCTTTGGGGTATTTCTCTGAGGCAAGGTAGGCTTATTTTCTATCTTCAGGCTAGTTAGTTTGTCAGGCTGTGCCGAGTTGCATAGGCAGAGTTAGGCGCAATCCACGGCTGCCTCTAGTGTTGTTTGGAGAGGATTAGGGATTGCGGTCTGCAGAGTTCCCACGTCTCAGAGCTCGTTCTATTATTTTGGGTTATTGTCAGATCACTGTATGTGCTCTGACCGCTATGTCCATTGTGATACTGAATTGCCTATCACAACAGTACAGGAAGCCAAAAGTGCTAATGATTCTCAATAGAGGGAAAAAAGAAGTTCTGAGACCATTTTTTTTTTCCTTTGCACTGTGTTTTGCCTTTTTTTTCCCCTAGACATTTGGGTGGTTCAGGACACAGGTGTAGCAATGGACATTAAAGGTCTGTCTTCATGTGTGGATCAGCTCACGGCAAGAGTTCAAAATATTCAAGATTTTGTGGTTCAGAATTCTTTGTTAGAACCGAGAATTCCTATTCCAGATTTGTTTTTTGGAGATAGAACTAAATTTCTGAGTTTCAAAAATAATTGTAAACTATTTCTGGCTTTGAAACCTCGCTTCTCTGGTGACCCAGTTCAACAGGTTAGGATCGTCATTTCTTTTTTGCGTGGCGACCCTCAGGACTGGGCATTTTCTCTTGCGTCAGGAGATCCTGCATTAAGTAATATCGATGCGTTTTTCCTGGCGCTTGGATTGCTGTACGATGAGCCTAATTCAGTGGATCAGGCAGAAAAAAAATTGCTGGCTCTTTGTCAGGCTCAGGATGAGATGGAGGTATATTGTCAGAAATTTAGAAAGTGGTCCGTTCTCACTCAATGGAATGAATCTGCGCTGGCAGCTATATTCAGAAAGGGTCTCTCTGAAGCCCTTAAGGATGTCATGGTGGGATTTCCTATGCCTGCTGGTTTGAATGAGTCTATGTCTTTGGCCATTCAGATCGGTCGACGCTTGCGTGAGCGTAAATCTTTGCACCATTTGGCGGTATTACCTGAGATTAAACCTGAGCCTATGCAGTGCGATAGGACTATGACCAGAGTTGAACGGCAAGAACACAGACGTCTGAATGGGCTGTGTTTCTACTGTGGTGAATCCACTCATGCTATCTCTGATTGTCTTAAGCGCACTAAGCGGTTCGCTAGGCCTGCCACCATTGGTACAGTACAGTCAAAATTTCTTCTGTCCGTTACCTTGATCTGCTCTTTGTCATCGTATTCTGTCATGGCGTTTGTGGATTCAGGCGCTGCCCTGAATTTGATGGACTTGGAATATGCTAAGCGTTGTGGGTTTTTCTTGGAGCCCTTGCAGTGTCCTATTCCATTGAGAGGAATTGATGCTACGCCTTTGGCCAAGAATAAGCCTCAATACTGGACCCAGCTGACCATGTGCATGGCTCTTGCACATCAGGAGGTTATTCGTTTTCTGGTGTTGCATAATCTGCATGATGTGGTCGTGTTGGGGTTGCCATGGCTACAAGCCCATAATCCAGTATTGGATTGGAAATCCATGTCGGTGTCCAGCTGTGGTTGTCAGGGGGTACATGGTGATGTTCCATTTCTGTCAATTTCGTCATCCACCTCTTCTGAGGTTCCAGAGTTCTTGTCTGATTACCGGGATGTATTTGATGAGCCCAAGTCCGATGCCCTACCTCCGCATAGGGATTGTGATTGTGCTATCAATTTGATTCCTGGTAGTAAATTCCCAAAAGGTCGACTGTTTAATTTATCCGTGCCTGAGCACACCGCTATGCGCAGTTATGTGAAGGAATCCCTGGAGAAGGGGCATATTCGCCCGTCATCGTCGCCATTAGGAGCAGGGTTCTTTTTTGTAGCCAAGAAGGATGGTTCGCTGAGACCTTGTATAGATTACCGCCTTCTTAATAAGATCACGGTTAAATTTCAGTACCCCTTGCCATTGTTATCTGATCTGTTTGCTCGGATTAAGGGGGCTAGTTGGTTCACCAAGATAGATCTTCGTGGTGCGTATAATCTGGTGCGAATCAGGCGAGGCGATGAATGGAAAACTGCATTTAATACGCCCGAGGGTCATTTTGAGTATCTAGTGATGCCATTCGGACTTGCCAATGCTCCATCAGTGTTTCAGTCCTTTATGCATGACGTCTTCCGAGAGTACCTGGATAAATTCCTGATTGTGTACTTGGATGACATTTTGATCTTCTCGGATGATTGGGAGTCTCATGTGAAGCAGGTCAGAACGGTTTTTCAGGTCCTGCGTGCTAATTCTTTGTTTGTGAAGGGATCGAAGTGTCTCTTTGGTGTGCAGAAGGTTTCATTTTTGGGGTTCATCTTTTCCCCTTCTGCTATCGAGATGGATCCTGTTAAGGTCCAAGCCATCCATGATTGGACTCAGCCGACATCTCTGAAAAGTCTGCAAAAGTTCCTGGGCTTTGCTAATTTTTATCGTCGCTTCATCTGCAATTTTTCTAGTATTGCCAAACCATTGACCGATTTGACCAAGAAGGGTGCTGATTTGGTCAATTGGTCTTCTGCTGCTGTGGAAGCTTTTCAAGAGTTGAAGCGTCGTTTTTCTTCTGCCCCTGTGTTGTGTCAACCAGATGTTTCTCTTCCGTTCCAGGTCGAGGTTGATGATTCTGAGATTGGAGCAGGGGCTGTTTTGTCGCAGAGAGGTTCTGATTGCTCAGTGATGAAACCATGCGCTTTTTTTTCCAGGAAGTTTTCGCCTGCTGAGCGAAATTATGATGTGGGCAACCGAGAGTTGCTGGCCATGAAGTGGGCATTCGAGGAGTGGCGTCATTGGTTTGAAGGAGCTAAGCATCGCGTGGTGGTATTGACTGATCATAAGAACTTGACTTATCTTGAGTCTGGTAAGCGGTTGAATCCTAGACAGGCTCGTTGGTCGCTGTTTTTTGCCCGTTTTGACTTTGTGATTTCGTACCTTCTGGGCTCTAAAAATGTGAAGGCGGATGCTCTGTCTAGGAGTTTTGTGCCCGACTCTCCGGGTTTATCTGAGCCGGCGGGTATCCTCAAGGAAGGAGTAATTGTGTCTGCCATCTCCCCTGATTTGCGGCGGGTGCTGCAAAAATTTCAGGCTAATAAACCTGATCGTTGTCCAGCGGAGAAACTGTTTGTCCCTGATAGGTGGACGAATAAAGTTATCTCTGAGGTTCATTGTTCGGTGTTGGCTGGTCATCCTGGAATCTTTGGTACCAGAGAGTTAGTGGCTAGATCCTTTTGGTGGCCATCTCTGTCGCGGGATGTGCATACTTTTGTGCAGTCCTGTGGGATTTGTGCTCGGGCTAAGCCCTGCTGTTCTCGTGCCAGTGGGTTGCTTTTGCCCTTGCCGGTCCCGAAGAGGCCTTGGACACATATCTCTATGGATTTTATTTCAGATCTTCCCGTCTCTCAAAAGATGTCAGTCATTTGGGTGGTCTGTGATCGCTTTTCTAAGATGGTCCATCTGGTACCCTTGTCTAAATTGCCTTCCTCCTCTGATTTGGTACCATTGTTCTTCCAGCATGTGGTTCGTTTGCATGGCATTCCAGAGAATATCGTTTCTGACAGAGGTTCCCAGTTTGTTTCGAGGTTTTGGCAAGCCTTTTGTGGTAGGATGGGCATTGACTTGTCTTTTTTCTCGGCTTTCCATCCTCAGACTAATGGCCAGACCGAACGAACCAATCAGACCTTGGAATCCTATCTGAGAAGCTTTGTTTCTGCCGATCAGGATGACTGGGTGTCCTTTTTGCCTTTGGCTGAGTTCGCCCTTAATAATCGGGCCAGCTCGGCTACCTTGGTTTCGCCATTTTTCTGCAATTCTGGGTTCCATCCTCGTTTCTCTTCAGGACAGGTTGAGTCTTCGGACTGTCCTGGTGTGGATACTGTGGTGGACAGGTTGCAGCAGATTTGGACTTATGTAGTGGACAATTTGACCTTGTCCCAGGAGAAGGCTCAACGTTTCGCTAATCGCAGACGCCGTGTGGGTCCCCGACTTCGTGTTGGGGATCTGGTTTGGTTATCTTCTCGTCATATTCCTATGAAGGTTTCCTCTCCTAAGTTTAAACCTCGTTTCATTGGTCCGTATAGGATTTCTGAGGTTCTTAATCCTGTGTCTTTTCGTCTGACCCTCCGAGATTCTTTTTCCATACATAACGTATTCCATAGGTCATTGTTGCGGAGATACGTGGCACCTATGGTTCCATCTGTTGACCCTCCTGCCCCGGTTTTGGTGGAGGGGGAATTGGTGTATATTGTGGAGAAGATTTTGGATTCTCGTGTTTCAAGACGGAAACTCCAGTATCTGGTTAAATGGAAGGGTTATGCTCAGGAGGATAATTCCTGGGTTTTTGCCTCTGATGTCCATGCTCCCGATCTTGTTCGTGCCTTTCATGTGGCTCATCCTGGTCGGCCTGGGGGCTCTGGTGAGGGTTCGGTGACCCCTCCTCAAGGGGGGGTACTGTTGTGAATTCTGTGGCAGAGCTCCCTCCTGTGGTCACAAGTGGTACTTCGGCTGATTCTCTCTGGGAGCTTCCGTTTGTGGAGGAAAGTGGTACTGCGGCTTCTGTGTTTCCTCCCTCAGGTGATCTGGTGAGGTCGTTAGGTGCTTCTCTACTTAACTCCACCTAATGCTTTGATCCATGCTTCCTGTCAATGTTCCAGTGTTGGACTTGTTTTTCCCTGGATCATTCCTGTGGCCTGCTGCTCTGCATAGCTAAGTTCTTCTTTGCTTTTTGTTTGCTATTTTTTCTGTCCAGCTTGTCTAATTGTTTTGCTGGAAGCTCTGGGACGCAAAGGATGTACCTCCGTGCCGTTAGTTCGGTACGGAGGGTCTTTTTGCCCCCTTTGCGTGGTTTTCTTTAGGGTTTTGTGTTGACCGCAAAGTTATCTTTCCTATCCTCGCTCTGTTAAGAAAGTCGGGCCTCACTTTGCTGAATCTATTTCATCCCTACGTTTGTCTTTTCATCTTAACTCACAGTCATTATATGTGGGGGGCTGCCTTTTCCTTTGGGGTATTTCTCTGAGGCAAGGTAGGCTTATTTTCTATCTTCAGGCTAGTTAGTTTGTCAGGCTGTGCCGAGTTGCATAGGCAGAGTTAGGCGCAATCCACGGCTGCCTCTAGTGTTGTTTGGAGAGGATTAGGGATTGCGGTCTGCAGAGTTCCCACGTCTCAGAGCTCGTTCTATTATTTTGGGTTATTGTCAGATCACTGTATGTGCTCTGACCGCTATGTCCATTGTGATACTGAATTGCCTATCACAACAGTACATACATTACATTACTTTTCCTGTACTGATCCTGAGTTACATCCTGTATTATACTCCAGAGCTGCACTCACTATTCTGCTGGTACAGTCACTGTGTACATACATTACATTACTTATCCTGCACTGATCCTGAGTTACATCCTGTATTATACTCCAGAGCTGCACTCACTATTCTGCTGGTGCAGTCACTGTGTACATACATTACATTGCTAATCCTGTACTGATCCTGAGTTACATCCTGTATTATACTCCAGAGCTGCCCTTAGTATTCTACAGAATATAGAGTTGAAGTCTTCCTCACGACAAGCCTTACCCCATTTTATTTGTGTTTTTTTTTTTCTTCTTCGATTTGCTAATTTATTGCTGACTTAATTCTTCTTTCAATATAGGAAATCTTCTATCCGGTAATCTGGTCTCTGATATGGCTGCTTTTAGTCTTGGTCATGCCGAACAAGCATTACGAAGCAACACCAAATGAGATTCTTGATGAATTGGATGTTACCGAGGTCTTCAGTGTTGGATACACACCGGCAACCAATGTGACAGACAATATCATGACGTTAGCATCTTTGCACTGTATCAATGCGGGTCTTGTCTCAGGTATATACCTGTATATCAAAATCATGGGTAACCCTGGGGATTTGTATGTGCTTGTTACAAATAAGTTAGCGCATGGAGTCTCCAGAGGTTGCATTAACTGGAGTACAGTGGTCCCAGGGTAAGTTCCCTTTACTGAAAGAAATATCAAATAATTTCCCTAAGTCTGCAAGTTGTTACAAGGTTGTTTATGTGAAGTGTCCTTTACTGAAAGAAATATCAACTAAATACCCTAAGGCTACAAGCTTTTCCACGCCAAGTGCCCTTTTCTAAAAGAAATATCAAGTCAGTAACCCAAGGCTACAAACTGCAATGTTGTATATGTGAAGTGCTCTTTACTGAAAGAAATATCAACTAAATATCCTAAGGTTACACGCTATTCTATGCTAAGTGCCCTTTACAGAAAAAAATATCAACCAAGTACCCTAAGGCTACAAACAATCTGAAGCTTGAAGTATTTAGCTGCTGCTAAAAGTATTTAACTGTGACTGCACTATGTATGACAAGGCACATCTATCTTTGACACATATACGGTAATTATTATTTGCTATTGGGAGAACCAAACCCTTAAATTAAGCAGAAGACCCCATACTGAACCCCTAATTAATTTCATACCTATTTCACAGCTTTCAGTAAATCAAATGAGAAATTAGACTGTTAAAATAGTTTCAGTCCCCAAAGAACATGCGTAAAATAAATCAGAAACCAGACACATAAAGTATTAATAAGGCCCTTAAAAATCAATTGCGCCCCAGACCAGACCATTTATACATTATTGGGTCCTCCAGACCTTAAAATAGATCATAGCCTCGACATTAGCTCTCAAATTAATTATAGACGGGCGGCACGGTGGCGCAGTGGTTAGCACAGCAGCCTTGCAGCGCTGGAGTCCTGGGTTCAAACCCCACCAAGGACAACATCTGCAAAGAGTTTGTATGTTCTCTCCGTGTTTGCGTGGGTTTCCTCCGGGCACTCCGGTGTCCTCCCACATTCCAAAGACATACTGATAGGGAATTTAGATTGTGAGCCCCATCGGGGACAGCAATGATAATGTGTGCAATCTGTAAAGCGCTGCGTAATATGTTAGCGCTATATAAAAAATAAAGATTATTATTATTATTATAGACCTCAAAAATAATCAGACACTTAAAAAAAAAAATCTGGCCCCTAACCTTACCCTTAAAATTATTTACTCCCCAAATAAAATCCTTGAAATGTATTAGACACATGTTCTAAAGTTAAAGGGAATCTGTCACCCCAATTTCACCTATAAGCTGGGCCACCGCAATCAGGGGCTTATCTACATCATTCTGTAATGCTGTAGATAAGCCCCCGATGTAACCTGCAAGATAACAAAAACAGGTTATGTTATACTCACCCAGGGGCGGTCCTGGTTCAGTCCGGTCCGATGGGCGTCGCGATCCGGGTCCGGCGCCTCCTGTCTTCAGATGACAGTAGTTGTCCCTGGAAGTCGCAGCTGGTTTTAATCCCAGAGAGTCAGCAGAAGGGCGAGACTCTGTAATTTTGCACCACCTTGCTTATTTGCTGGGACTTTTCTCTGTGTTATTTACACCTGTTTTGTGGTTCAGTAAAGTGTTGCCACACTGTTTTACCCTCACCCTGTGTTGTCCATGTAGTATTATGCCCACGATTAAAGGAGACCCGGCATCCAGTGTGATGATCCCTGGTACATGCGGTCTCGAGCCAGCTGACTAGAGCACCTGCTGACCCCTGTGTCTCCACCCCTCTCATACAGCAAAATAAGATCTCTTGATTTGTACTGAGGAGGGGTAACACCCCGAATCACCTGTCTGCAAATTGAGATTCTGGCTTGGTTTTAACAAGGTTCGTTAAAGGGCTGATATTGACTTTTAGGGTTGCCACTTCTAGTTCCAGAGATATGGGCCTTTGTATTGAGTGCTATTTTATGGATAGTTCTAAGGGGGTGTGGCTCAAAGGGTAATTATGCAAACAGCCTAAAGACATGCCCCAGAGGATGCTGTGAGCCATGCCCCCATAACAATTGACACTGAATAAAAAAAGTCTCATATCTCTGGAACTGAATGATGGATTTAAAAAAAAAACCAAAAAAACAGAAGAGTCTTTTTGTAGCAGTTTTCCAATGAGGAAAACCTTTGTTTATATGCTCAGTTATGGCATAGAGTGGGGCGTCTCCCACTTTCGTCACGCAGCGTCTCTCGGTCCAGTATGCCTGTCATAGAAGTTCAAGTCTCCTAGTGGGACTAAACTATAAAAGCTTGAAAAAAATTTTTTTATACGCATTGAAATTACGTTATGTTGAAAAAATAATCACCACTTCCATAACGACGCAAACAATAAAATGATCACTCTCATTTAACCTGCAAGGTGAACGCAGTAAAATAAAATTAAAAATCGCCAGAATTGCTGTTTTTTATTCTCACCTTCCAAAAAAGGAATAAAAAGAGTAAGGGTGATGTGTTATTTTTTATGGCACGGTGATTGCACTATAGAAAAAGCAGCTAAAAGTTATTCAGTAATTTATATGTGCTCCAAAAATGGGGAAACTCAAAAACTGAAGTTATACCACAAATCTGTAACAAAAAAAAGTCATGATTTTCAAAATATGATGACGGAAAAAAAAAGGCCTCATCCTGACGTCAAGATATTTTTGAGAGGTTATTCCCATCCTCATGTAGGATAGTGCTTCTAATTACAAACAATTTTGCTATTACTGTTCATTAAAATTATCGGCCCTTCTTAAGATATTAACACTTTTGTTTACAGTTCGGAGACTGACCACCATTTCTAAACAGCGGAACATGGACAGTGCTTACAAGCTCTTTTCAATTGACTTTTTTCAGTAACGTTTTGAAGCTGGCCAGGATCTTTGGAGCGCTCTGTAACCTCCTAATCTCAGCCAGCTTCATTTCAGTGCTTACAAGCTGGACGGCAGCGGTGGTCTGTTTCCTAGGCAATGGGCTGTAAACAAAAGAATACTCTTAATATCTCAAGAACAACCGGAAATTTTAATAAGCAGTAAATAGCAAAAGTGCTTGTAATTACAAGCACTATCTGACAAGACCCATCTAAAAAGATGGGGATAATCCTTTAAAAAAAAACCGCTCACTTTCCAGCATGCTGCAATCCAAACACAACAAAAGAACTTTAGTGGAATGTAGGCAACCCTTCATTGGTGGATATTTGCTTTTTTACTTTGCTAACATTTTGCAATCTGATACACTTTTCATACCTCCATATAAACACAATCAAGTATCATGGTCTAGTAGTCAAACTGATGGCCGCCCGAGCCAAGTATGTGTCCAGTTCCAAAATATACAAAATATAAGACTGCAGAGACCCGTGTGTCGTAAACAGTGCCTTCCCCCCTCCCGCCAACCCTGTAATAAAAAACACTGACAGGTCGGTCACAGTTTATTAATTGATAAGTGGAGGAGGGCAATTACAATTCGCAACGGACTCATCACTGAAGGCCCCGTCAGTGATCGCTGGGCGAGCAAGCCGATGAGAGGTTACGAACCTTTGCCCCCTCTACCCTACCGCCATGGAGGATCATGTGTATGATCTACACAGGACTCCGACCCCCGCTGAGACGTAGTAACAACAAGAATAATATATATTTTTTTAACATTGTAACAATAGTAGCGTAGCACATTCACGAGTATATAAGGGAGGGAGGGTGGGACAACAGCTTCCAATGGTCAGCCAAGGAGACAGAGGAAGGCACTGACCCCGGGCACCTGAATTTAACCCCTGAGGGTGTGGCCGGACGCCCCTTCCTCTTTCTGCTGGTTGGTCAGTTGGGCGTCCCAATTATGGCATCACCTGGGGAGTAGTGGGGGGGGGGGGAATTGAGCACCGCACAGTTTCCTTTCTAGCTCTTTCCTAGTGGCTACGCAGTCAGAGGCACATTCCCTATACAGTACTGTGCCTGCCATACCTTTTGCAGTGCTGTAGCACAACCTTTGATCAAAAGCATCAGGCAGTTGTATCGTGTCCAACATCAAAAAAGTATTATTTTCAATATTGCCTTGCTCTTGGTACTTTTTTAAATAGTAGACTGGGCTTAGCAGGTGTAGGCCACATGTCTTTGTGGCCACATCAGACTTGACATTTATTGTACTTCAACTATGTAGGGGTCCCCAACATGTAGCTCGGGAGTCACATGTGGCTCGCGGTCCCATGAAATGTGGCTCACGGCTGTCTGTCAGCTTGGTGCATTAGCTCCAGGTCTAGCAAACAGGTATGAAGAGCACATCTCAAAATGGTGAATTTTGTAAGCAGCCCTGCACAGAAGAGCAGATCTGGATGCACATTTACTGGTCTTAGGGGTTTTGAGATGATGGTACACTTAAGACAAAATGACACTACCTGTTAGAGGAAGTGTTTGAAGCTGGATGTGACAGTGTCTTTGGAGTTCTTTATAGGAGAATACTGAATGTGTGGTATTGTAGGAACCCCTGGAACTTTGTATACTGCTTTGGGGTGATTGATTTTTGTGGAAAAGCTTTGGTTACCATTATGCCTGTAATGGGGGCTTTGGTTGCCACTGTTTTGAGGGGGGCGGGAGCTGAATGTGGCTCACGACCCTCTCTCAAGGCTACATGTGGCTCACGACCCTCTCTCAGAGCTGAATGGGGCTCTCAAGGTCAGAAACTTTGGGGACCTCTGATCTAATATATAAAGCTGAATGTGTGTGTGTGTGTGTGTGTGTGTGTGTGTGTGTGTGTGTGTGTGTGTGTGTGTGTGTGTGTGTGTGTGTGTATGTATGTGTGTATGTCCGGGATTGGCATCTGCACCGTCGTAGCTACAGCCACAAAATTTTGCACAGTCACACGTCTGGACCCCGAGAGTGTCAAAGGCTATGTTGTGAGGCAAAATTTTAACCCCGTGCGTTCCAATTCACCAAACAATTTTGCCCCTATCTACATGATGGGGAAAAAGTGAAAGGAAAAGTGTTGGAGGCGAATTGACAGCCAAGAGGAGATGGCATACAGGTATATACTATATATAGGGGAGATGATATACAGCTATATATTACCGTATTTTTCGGACTATAAGACGCACCGGACCATAAGGCGCACACCAAATTTGGGGTGAAAATTGCAGAAAAAAAGATTTTTTATAAGATGGGGGTCTGTCTTATTGTCCGAATTTACAGAATCTTACCTGAGGGCTGGCGGTGGCAGAGCAGGGTCACAGGAGGCATGGTGTCGGCAGAGGTGGGGTGATGCTGGGATGAGAAGGTGCTGGGATGAAGAGGTGCTGGGATGAGGAGGTGCTGGGATGAGGGGGTGCTGGGATGAGGAGGTGCTGGGATGAGGAGGTGCTGGGATGAGGAGGTGCTGGGATGAGGAGGTGCTGGGATGAGGAGGTGCCGGGATGAGGGCGTGCTGGGATGAGGAGGTGCTGGGTTGAGGAGGTGCTGGGATGAGGGGGTGCTGGGATGAGGAGGCGCAGTGAGAGGTATGGCGTGAGAGGGGTCCCAGGCTTACCATGCAGGCTTACCGTGGCGGCAGAGGTGCGGTGGCACCCCGGTATGGTGATGCAGCAGCCCGGTAAGCAGCAGAGCCGGTTGAATCCTGTTGTTATCGGTGGGGGCGGCCATCTTCCTGAGGCCGCGCGTGTGCAGATGAAGCGCTCTGCTTCCCGGGGCTTCAGGAAAATGGCCGCGGGAGGCCGCGCGTGCGCAGATGGAGATCGCGGCGGCCATTTTCCTGAAGCCCCGGGAAGCAGAGCGCTCCATCTGCGCACGCGTGGCCTCAGGAAAATGGCCGCCACCACCGATAACAACAAGATTCACCCAGCTCTGCTGCTTACCGGGCTGCTGCATCACCTCACCGGAGAAAGGGACCCCGCTTACTACGCCTCCTCTGCCGCCGCACCTCTGCCGCCGCACCTCTGCCACCGCACCTCTGCCACCGCACCTCTGCCGCCACGGTAAGCCTGCATTGCGACTATTAGACGCACCCCCCATTTTCCCCCTTTTTTAGGGGGAAAAAGTGCGTCTTGTAGTCCGAAAAATACGGTATATATAGGAGGAGATGACATACAGGTATATACTATATACAGGAGGAGATGACCTACAGGTATATACTATATACAGGGGAGATGACTTACAGGTATATCTAATATATAAAGCTGAATGTGTGTGTGTATGTCACACGTCTGGACCCCGAGAGCGTCATAGGCTATGTTGTGAGGCGAAATTTTAACCCCGCAGGTTCCATTTCACCAAACAATTTTGCCCCTATCTACATAATGGGGAAAAGTGAAAGGAAAAGTGTTGGAGGCGAATTGACAGCTGCCATATGTGAACAAGGGGGACTTAAAGCGTGAGAGCGATGGCGCCAAAGAGTATATACCGTACAGTTGCTAGGGTGGGGCCCCGACATGGGATACTCACCACACACGGGGATATGAACACACACACAAAATACGCCACACACTACCACGTGCTTGAACACATATACCACCCGCAGCACACATTTCACGACACATATACCAACCTCGCCACATAAAAGTCGCCACTCAAAACTCGCCATGCGCAAAATTCGCTACATGCAAAACTCGCCACATGCAAAACTAGGCTCACTCAAAACTCGCCACACGTGCAAAACTCACCTCATGGAAAACTTGCCACACGCAAAACTTGCACACGTGGAAATATTGCCACATGCACAAAAGTTGCAACACATGCAAAAGTTGCCTCACACAAAACTTGCACCTACTCAAAACGCACCACACATAAAACTCGCCACGCGCAAAACTCGCCATGCGCAAAACTTGCTGGACACAACTTGCTACACTAACCTGTCACATGCAACTCGACACACAAAAAGTTGCTACACGCATGTCGCCACACAAAACTCATGTCACAAAAGTTGCTACATGCATGTTGCCACACGCAACTCAACACACACAACTTGACACATGAAACTCGCCCTAAAACACACATAAGTCTGGTATTATCCTTAAAAAATAAAAATCTGATTAATAAGCAGACAAACTACAAGAGCAACAAATGTACCATATAGGAAATACGGCAGCTGTCAGTCACATGACTGTCTATTATGTGTATGTGTGAGCTAATATATACTGCCAGGGGGGAGGGCTTCCTGTTGGCTGGGGATTTATCAGGCTGCCAATTTAGCTTACAAATACTGAGGTAAAAATACTGACCAAATAACGTGTGAACGAGGTCTAATACAGGAGGAGATGACATACAGGTACATACTATATACAGGGGAGATGACACACAGGTATATACTATATACAGGAGAGATGACACACGTATATACTATATACAGGAGGAGATGACACACAGGTATATACTATATACAGGAGAGATGACATACAGGTATATACTATATACTGGAGGAGATGACACACAGGTATATACTATATACAGGAGAGATGACACACAGGTATATACTATATACAGGGGAGATGACACACAGGTAAATACTATATACAGGAGGAGATGACATACAGGTATATACTATATATAAGAGGAGATGACACACAGGTATATACTATATACAGGAAGAGATGACACCGGTATATACTATATACAGGAGGAGATGACATACAGGTATATACTATATATGAGGAGATGACACACAGGTATATACTATATACAGGAGGAGATGACATACAGGTATATACTATATACAGGAGGAGATGACATACAGGTATATACTATATATGAGGAGATGACACACAGGTATATACTATATACAGAAGGATTTATACATATTAGTCCATAAGAATCTAAGACGAGTACATTCAAAATACTGATATTACCAAGGGCCCCCAAGATATTACACAGGCCACAGAATGTTTAGTTCAAAACATATAAAGTTTATTTATAATCCATGAATAAAACGTATTTCATTTCTTTTAACATCCATAATTTACATACATGTGCAAGTACCTCCAATCCAAACAAACTGGTCTTATGCACTTAATATATGATCCTAATATACTGACAAGCAATTATAAATATTACCTAATTTGTACAAATGTCAGATCTCATTGTAGAGCATAAAAAAACAGGATCAAAAAATTCCTAGGGTAAATATTACTCCATAATTGTAAGTTTCTAAAGTGCCCATGTGCATAATTTTGTAAACAAAACAGGCCGCAGTGGTATCTGCAAGTATATTACCAATTTTACTGTTTAACTAATGTTTCATATCTTGAACCAAAATATATAAGGCTCATGTATGATCAATCAATATACTGTTGGTAGATGTAATAGAAAATATAACGTAAATATAACAGTTTTACCATTTTAGGAACCTTGTAAACAATTACTCTCTTGAGTCCAGGTGTAGGACCCCTACATATTAGGCATATATACCATCAGCCAGTGAAACAATAAAGGGATATCCCAGCATATTTACCTCTGCAAGTGCTTATAAGAACCAGAGAAAACCCCTACGCGCGTTTCAATATGGTCTTCTTCCGGGGGCACGCCGGAAGGGGAAATTTTAGCAGAAGGGGAAATTTTGATAAATGCAGGGTACAATTTAAATAATGATTAGAAATGGTGTTATTCCTCATTCAGACCCAAGATAGCAAATTCTGAAAAGTTTCCTGAAATGACAGGTACACTATATAATGCCCTACTGGCATGTAGTTTTATACCCTGTAGGTATTGACCTTACCTTTTTTTCCCTTCAGTACAGCACAAAGTTTTCTTCTGATTTTTTCTGATTTTCTTTGGTTTGCTGATTTAGAAATCATCCCTTATCGTAGCGAAGACGAGTTTTTTGCTGCCAGTGCCTCTCGTATGCATTTCGTCGGTGTCAAATTTGAAGACCCCATGTCCTACAAGCTTATGTTCTTCCCCTTCTACATTCCAAAGCCTGCACCGTACATACAAGGTTTGTATGCCTATTGTGTTAATCTTCATTTTTTCCTATTTTTAATCTCTTGTCTGATTGCTGGGACCAAGGGTAGTATGGTTAGAGACTCCAGTATTTCTCAGGTAGGTAAATGTCATATCGACAGGCCTCTGAGCCCCCGATGTAATCCCTTTTGGCATATATTTGGAGGGTATATTTACTGTATAGGAGAATGCTTTATTATACAGAGGGACTCAGTAAAAAAAAATTATATACTAAGGCAGTCAAGTCCTTGATGTCTGACTAAATTGTGCATCTGATCTGTCGATCTAAATTTTTATTTTTCGACCAGATTGTTATTCTTCCGAGTGTGACTCTTTGCAGTATCACCATTCAGGATTCACCCAGATGCAAGGTTGTATAGACTATGCCATTATAAAGGTAAGGTGTCTCTTACCCAAGGGTTTAAAGGGAAACTATGCTTTTCAAAAAGGATATCTAATTAAATATAAGTTTGCAGATACTTATTTTCTGGTGCCAGATTAGTTCCTTCGAACACATGTACTGGGATGGCACAGGATTAGGAACTGGATATTGCTAGCATGCTGCACTAATGACTGGGATTAGAGGTAGCGCCAAGCCGGACTCTTAAAGGGAACCTGTCACCCCCAAAATCGAAGATGAGCTAAACCCACCAGCATCAGGGGCTGATCTACTTCTTGTCTTCACGCTGCGGCTCTGGCGCAGGTGTACTTTGTCTGCCCTGTTGAGGACGGAGCAAAGTACTGCAGTGCGCAGGCGCCGAGAAAGGTCAGAGAGGCCCGGAGGCTGCGCACTGCAGTACTTTGCTCTGCCCTCAACAGGGCAGACAAAGTACGCCTGCGCTGGAGCCGCAGCGTGAAGACAAGAAGAGGACGTCATCGTAAGAAGATGGGAGGCCCCGGACTGCGACGCCCATCGGACTGGTTCGCAGCGGGAACGCCCCTGGGTGAGTATATTATAACCTCTTTATAACCTCATCTTTCAGGATGCATCAGGGGCTTATCTACAGCATCACAGAACGCTGTAGATAAGCCCCTGATGCTGGTGTGCTTAGCTCATCTTCGATTTTGGGAGTGACAGGTTCCCTTTAAATCCCTTAGATTCTGCAGTCAATGCTGACAGCTGCATCTAAGCAGTTAGCAGCACATCGCTGGAGTCCTGGGTTCAAATCCCAAAAAGGACAACATCCGCAAGGAGTTTGTATGTTCTCCTCGTGTTTGCGTGGGTTTCCTCCGGGTTCTCCGGTTTCCTCTCACATTCCAAAGACATACTGATAGGGAATTTAGATTGTGAGCCCCATTGGGGACAGCGATGATAATGTGTGCAACCTGTAAAGCGCTGCGGAATATGTTAGCTCTATATAAAAATAAAGATTATTATTATTACTATAGTAGAGGGGCCTAAAAATAAATGGATGTGTATAGGTCCTATGAGAGGCTGCACCTGTGACAAGTGGTTGTATTATGCAAAAGTAGAAAAACTACAAATTCCTTTTGTTGTAATGGTAACAACGTACAAAATAAAATTCAAAGTCAATGTCATTTCTACCACATGAAAGTTCAAGACTACATTACAGTTATGACTTTTTTAAATATTGAGATAAAAAGACAGATAGGTGCTGTGTCATGAAGTACCAAACTAGTCTGCCTCCTTATAGGGTTAACCTTTGCAGAGAGACTACTGATTGTATTCGGCAATAGTAAGGTCTAGGAGTGCACTGACTATTTAGGAAAATTTCCAGACTGGAGCAACATATTGTCATTCACAGGTTGCTTTCTCTTCAGCTAAAAACCAACTATTCAGCCCGGGAGGATCTGTTGAGACCAAAAGCCACGGTTATGGAGAAGAAGCCTGTTGTTGAAGTGGACGGTTTCTACCACGCTCTCATGTCTATATGTCTGGTCATGGCTTTCTCACCATTTGGATGTTCCCCGGCAGCTTATATTGTGGCTGAAAAAGAAAAGAAACTAAAAGAATTCATGAAAATATTGGGGCTCCATGACACTGCCTTCTGGTACAGACAGGTTTCTGTATTCACTTTAATAGTGTTGTTTCTGTGTTCACTTTTATGGTGTTGATCCATACTGGCATGTTAACTTTATTACATTGCATTACTAACCTTGTAGTGATCCTTAGTTACATCCTGTATTATACTCCAGAGCTGCACTCACTATTCTGCTAGTACAGTCACTGTGTATATACATTACATTACTTATCCTCTACTGATCCTGAGTTACATCCTGTATTATACTCCAGAGCTGCACTCACTATTCTGCTGGTGCAGTCACTGTACATACATTACATTACTTATCCTGTACTGATCCTGACTTACATCCTGTATTATACCCCAGAGCTGCACTCACTCTTCTGGTGCAGTCATTATGTACATACTGTACATTACTATCCTGCACTGATCCTGAGTTGCACTCACGATTCTGCTTGTGGAATTGCCCTTTTCTGTGTCTTCCTTACAGGTTGCCCTGGGTCCTGTTGTACATCATTCTTATTCTCCTGATATCTTTGCTCATGGCCTTTATAACCACGGTCTTCACCCCATTCAAACACAGCAGCTGGTTCCTGATCTTTCTGCTGTATGCACTGTACGGGATCTCTTTGGTGAGTAGCGGACATGTTTTTGGTGCATTTCTGATATGTCCAGGAATTCTCCCAATTCCACTAGTACTAGTACCAGTACTACAGGTGCTGGAACTTTCCTTTCCTTATTTCCCAGCATGCAGCCCGCCTTTCAATATGCACTGGCTTGGACTGAAATGATAGCCGCGTGTTATACATGTGTTAAGTTGGATATACAGGAGAGGAGGCGCAAAGAAACAAAATAACTTCATGTAAAAAGAAAAGACCCAGCTCCACTTCCTGTAGAGAGAAATTACTACTGTAATTCCAGACTTCTTATAGAAAGAAAAGACTCACTACCCATTTCTTGTATAGAGATAAAAACCAGTATCATCTTCCTTTAGAGGGTCAAAAACGGCTCCCACTTCCTTTAGAAAGCAAGGACCCACGCCCACACCCACTTCCTGTAGAAAGACAAAAACCTGCCCCTCTTCATGTACAAGGACAAAGACCCGCCCCCTCTTCATGTACAAGGACAAAGGCCCACCCCCGCTTCATGTACGAGGACGAAGACCCGCCCCCGCTTCATGTACAAGGACAAAAACCCACCCCTGCTTCATGTACAAGGACAAAGACCTGCCCACTCTTCATGTACAAGGACAAAGGCCCGCTCCCTCTTCATGGACAAGGACAAAGGTCCGCCCCTCTTCATGTACTAGGACAAAGACCTGCCACTCTTCATGTACAAGGACAAAGACCCGCCCCCTCTTCATGTACAAGGACAAAGGCCCACCCCCGCTTCATGTACGAGGACGAAGACCCGCCCCCGCTTCATGTACAAGGACAAAAACCCACCCCTGCTTCATGTACAAGGACAAAGACCTGCCCACTCTTCATGTACAAGGACAAAGGCCCGCTCCCTCTTCATGGACAAGGACAAAGGTCCGCCCCTCTTCATGTACTAGGACAAAGACCTGCCACTCTTCATGTACAAGGACAAAGACCCGCCCCCTCTTCATGTACAAGGACAAAGGCCCACCCCCGCTTCATGTACGAGGACGAAGACCCGCCCCCGCTTCATGTACAAGGACAAAAACCACCCCCGCTTCATGTACAAGGACAAAGACCTGCCCACTCTTCATGTACAAGGACAAAGGCCCACCCCCGCTTCATGTACAAGGACAAAGACCCGCCCCCTCTTCATGGACTAGGACAAAGGCCCGCCCCTCTTCATGTACTAGGACAAAGACCTGCCCACTCTTCATGTACAAGGACAAAGGCCCGCCCCTCTTCATGTACAAGTAAAAAGACCTGCCCACTCTTCTAGTATAAGGATCCACCCTCTGTTCCTGTAGAAGGACAAAAACCCGCCCCCTCTTCATGTAAAGGTACAAAGACCTTCTTGTAGAAATGCATAGACCCGCTCCCCCTCTTCTGTAGAAGGACAAAGTCCCGTCCCCACCTTCTTAAGCGAGCAAGAATCCTCTTCAACTTCCAGCAAAACCAAAGAAATGAGCCTGAACATATGTTGGTATAGGTGCAATGTGAAGGTGCACTGGCACATTGTGGCCATTTAACAGACAATCCTAAGATAAAACCAAAATGAGCAAATACCCTGCAGTAACTAAATAAATAACTAATAATAGTACATGTACATAGCATAAGGTACATAGTTGACATTGTTTTAATAAAAAAAAAGTATAAAATCCATCCTACTGGGACAAGGTGTACCCAATCAGGACTGACCCTAACTCTTGTAGTTCACCTCAATATGTGTTATCAATATAGATGGGGACAGAAGCAGTACATTGCAAAAGGGCTTTTTTTACGCACTGTCTGACAATATCCATCTATGAAGGTGAGAATAACCAATTAAAGAAGAGTACACTTCTTCTCTAGCGATTGATCATTCTGAGGATTGCTGGGTGTTGTAGAGTCTGCAGTAAATTATGTGCCAAATCGTCTACAAACTTCCTCACTATTGTTTTCTTTCTCCAGATCCTTTTTGCTTTGATGCTTACTCCTCTTTTTAAAAAAGCCAAGCAGGCTGGGGGTATCGCCTTCCTGGCCACGCTGGTCCTCGGCGCTCTTGGCATCTTCATTGTGATGAAAGGCGACTTCCCCAAATCCTTCGTCTGGTTCTTCAGTCCGTTCTGTCAGTGTACGTTCATGATTGGGATAGCCCAGGTGAGTGTCGCAACAATATTGTGAAGAAACGGAAGAAACAGAACCTATGTTTCTGTACAGGAGTAATAGCAGAAGATGTGCTCATGTGTATTCATATAGCACCTGCATATTCAACAGCGTTGTTCAGATATCATCTCTCACATTGGTCCCTATTAAAGTGGTTGGCTAATATTCCTATCTTCAGAATCGTGTCGCTCCCTGGCCTCCCAGGTTCTTGTTTGCTAGAGGTTGGTGTGATCCTGAAGATTGACAGTTTTGGGCAGGTAGTATGGCAGCTTTACCTCTACAGCATTGGAGGAGCGTAGGGGCACTACAGATGGACAGCTCCAGAGCTGCACTTGCAAGCTGTATAGCAAACATCTTGCAGGCTCGGCACTAATAAAATGAAGCATACTCCTGAAGATTGACAGTTTTGGGGTGGTAGTATGACTGCGCTGTAACCTGGGGCAGCTTTGCCTCTGCAGCACTACAGATGGATAGATCCAGCTATTTGGACAGCTCCAGAGCCACACTTAACAGCTTCCAGGCGCTGCACTAATATAATGAGGCATACTCCTGATGATTGACAGTTTGGTCCTGAACTGCTCTTTTTCCAAAACTGTTCTAACCCACAAGGATCCAGCACGATTTGCTCTGGTGGTCTGCACACGGATGGAAACTATCTTCAGTTACCTGAGAACCAGATCCGTGGGGTAATGACGCCTCAAACTTACTCCCTATAATTTCCCTAGATCCAGCATCCGGGAGAAGAAGCGAAAATGCCCAGCTATTTGAAACCATGCCTTCCCCCTCTTTATTTTGTGTGGAGGTCAGAGAACCCCTTTAATAATTGCTGAGGGGGTCTCTGAAGTTTCTTCACCATGATGCCCCTGCTACTAGGTCTCTTTTTTCTTCATGGAACTTCGCAGTGTAGAGAAAGAAACGTTGAGGAGGAAACAGGACTAAAGTAGCCCTTTCATTCTCAGGGGTCACATAGTTAGGACCCCCAGCAATTATTAAGTGATGACATCCTAGAAATATATCATCACTTACTAAAATGGGGAATACCCCTTTAAATGTGTATTTTCACCTCATAAAGTGCTAGTATATTCCATCACCTTCTGATCAGCAGGGGTCCGACTGCGCAGTATGAACACGAAGCCTCGGCAGATTCACCACATGACATTTCATCAGATGGCATCTGTTATTCAGATCTGCCAGTATTATCTCTGCCTCCACCACAGACGGCTCATTCGCCCTCGTTCTTCCAATGTTTTCAGATTTTTGCTTGCTGTCACTGAATGGGAACAGTCTTGTATGTTCCCAGTGACCCCTATAGCCCTAGTCCTGAGGCGTGAATACACCATGTTCCAAATTATTATGCAAATTGGATTTAAGTGTCATAAAGATTTAATTGTTTTGTTTTTCAAATAAACTCTTGGATGGTATTGTGTCTCATGGCTCATTGGATCACTGAAATCAATCTTAAACACATGTGATAATTAGTTTTCCAGGTGATTCTAATTAAAGGAAAACTACTTAAAAATGATGTTCCGCACTATTGTTATGCAGGCCCCAGATTTCAAGTAACATAGGAAAGAAAAAGGATCTCTCTGCTGCCGAAAAGCATCAAATAGTGCAATGCCTTGTTCAAGGGATGAAAACATTAGATATTTCACCAAAACTTAAGAGTGATCATCATACTGTGAAGAGATTTGTGACGGAAACAGAGCACAGACAGAGTTCATGCAGATAAAGGCATAATGAGGAAGGTTTCTGCCAGACAAATTCATTGGATTAAGAGAGCAGCTGCCAAAATACCATTACAAAGCAGCAAACAGTTATTTGAAGTTGCTGGTGCCTCTGGAGTCCCTCGAACCTCAAGGTGTAGGCTCCTTCAGAGGCTTGCTGTGGTGCATAAACCTATTATTCGGCCACCCCTAAACAGTGTTCACAAGCAGAAACAGTTGCAGTGGGCCCAGACATACATGAAGACTAATTTTCAAACAGTCTTGTTTACTGATGACTGTCGAGCAACCCTGGATGGAGTAGTGGATGGTTGGTGGATGGCCACCATGTCCCATCAAGGCTGCGATGTCAGCAAGGAGGTGGAGGAGTCATGTTTTGGGCCGGAATCATGGGGAAACAGCTGGTAGGGCCCTTTAAGGTTCCTGAAAGTGTGAAAATGACCTCTGCAAAGTATATAGAGTTTCTGACTGACAACTTTCTTCAATGGTATAAAAAGCAGAAACCTGCCTTCAGGAGCAAAATCATCTTCATGCATGACAATGCACCATCTCCTGCTGCAAATAATACCTCTGAGTCATTGGCTGCTATGGGCATAAAAGGAGATAAACTCATGGTGTGGCCACCATCTTCCCCTGACCTCAACCCTATAGAGAACCTTTGGAGTATCATCCAGCAAAAGATCTATGAGGGTGGGAGGCAGTTTGCATCAAAACAGCAGCTCTGGGAGTCTATTCTGACTTCATGCAAAGAAATTCAAGCAGAAACTCTCCAAAAACTCACAAGTTCAATGGATGCAAGAATTGTGAAGGTGATATCAAAGAAGGGTTCCTATGTTAACATGTAACTTGACCTGTTAGGATGTTTTGGAGTTAAATAGCTTTTTTGTTCAGTGAATGTGACCTCCTAATGCTGCAAATTCCACAAATTAGCATTTTCAGTTCTTTAACCCCTTAATCCCATATGACGTACTATCCCGTCGAGGTGTCCTGGGACTTAAATCCCAGTGACGGGATAGTACGTCATATGCAATCGGCCGCGCTCATGGGGGAAGCGCGGCCGATCGTGGCCGGGTGTCACCTGACTATCGCAGCTGACATCCGGCACTATGTGCCAGGAGCGGTCACGGACCACTCCTGGCACATTAACCCCCGGCACGCTGCGATCAAAGATCATCGCAGCCTTCCGGGGGCATAGGGAAGCATCGCGCAGGTAGGGGGCCCCTCGGTACAAGGCGATGTGCTCACCTTGTACCGAGCGTCTCCTCCCTGCAGGCCCTGGATCCAAAATGGCCGCGGGGCTACTTCCGGGTCCTGCAGGGAGGTGTCTTACAAGCGCCTGCTCAGAGCAGGCGCCGGGAAGCCTCCCTGCTGTGCCTGTGTGATCGCTGATCTGACAAAGTGCTGTGCAAAGTGTCAGATCAGCGATCTGACCCTATAGTGTGATGTCCCACTGGGACAACGTTATAAAGTTAAAAAAAAAAAATTTAGATGTGTAAAAAAAAAAGAAAATTCCTAAATAAAAAAAAATATATATTGTTCCCATAAATACATTTCTTTATCTGAATAATAATAATAAAAGTACACATATTTAGTATCGCCGCGTCCGTAACGACCCCACTTATAAAACTGTCCCACTAGTTAACCCCTTCAGTGAACGCCGTAAAGAAAAACGAGGCGAAAAACAGCACTTTATTATCATACCGCTGAACAAAAAGTGGAATAACACGCGATCAAAAAGACGGATATAAATAACAATGCTACCGCTGAAAACGTCATCTTGTCCCTTACAGTGTCATCAGTGAAAAAATAAAAAAGTTACAGTCTTCGGAATAAAGCGATGCAAAAATAATTGTTTCTATAAAATAGTTTTTATCGTATAAAAGCACCAAAACCTAAAAAAAGATATAAATGAGGTATCGCTGTAATCGTTCTGACCCGAAGAATAAAACTGCTTTATCAATTTTACCAAACGTGAAATGATATAAACGCCCCTCCCCCCCCCCAAAAAAAAAAAAAAAAAAGAAATTCATGAATAGCTGGTTTTTGGTCTATCTGCCTCACAAAAATCTGAATAAAAAGGGATCAAAAAATGTCACGTGCCCGAAAATGGTACCAATAAAAACGTCAACTCGTTTTGCAAAAAACAAGACCTCACATGACTCTGTGGACCAAAATATGGAAAAATTATAGCTCTCAAAATGTGGAGACGCAAAAACTATTTTTTGCATAAACAGCGTCTTTTAGTGTGTGACGGCTGCCATTCATAAAAATCCGCTAAAATACCCGCTATAAATAGTAAATCAAATCCCCCTTCATCACCCCCTTAGTTAGGGAAAAATAATAAAATAAAAAAATTTATTTATTTCCAATTTCCCATTAGGGATAGGGTTAGGGCTAGGGTTAGGGTTGGGGCTAGGGTTAGGGCTGGGGTTAGGGTTGGGGCTGGGGTTAGGGCTACAGTTAGGGTTGGGGATAAAGTTAGGGTTGGGGCTGGGGCTAAAGTTAGGGTTAGGGCTGGGGCTAAAGTTAGGGTTAGGGTTGGGGCTAAAGTTAGGGTTAGGGTTGGGGCTAAAGTTAGGGTTGGGGCTAAAGTTAGGGTTAGGGCTACAGTTAGGGTTGGGCTAAAGTTAGGGTTTGGATTACATTTACAGTTGGGATTAGGGTTAGGGTTGTGTCAGGGTTAAGGGTGTGGTTAGGGTTATGGTTGGGATTAGGGTTAGGGGTATGTTGGAGTTAGGGTTGGGGTTAGGGGTGTGGTTGGGGTTAGGGGTGTGGTTGAGATTAGGGGTGTGTTTGGGTTAGGGTTTCAGTTAGAATTGGGGGTTTCCACTGCTTAGGCACATCAGGGGCTCTCCAAACGTGACGTGGCATCTGATCTCAATTCCAGCCAATTCTGCGTTGAAAAAGTACAACAGTGCTCCTTCCCTTCCGAGTTCTCCCGTGTGCCCAAACAGGGGTTTACCCCAACATATGGGGTATTAGCGTACTCAGGACAAATTGGACAACAACTTTTGGGGTCCAATTTCTCCTGTTACCTGTGACGCCTGCCGCACCTGGTTCGCAGCTATCGTTCGTAGTTCTTAGTTATCTCTCCCTGCGCTTCTCCCGCGGCTGCCGCTCCGGCTGGGTCTTCTTCTGGCTCCTGGTGCGCTTGTCCGGCTCTGCGCGTCCCCTGTGTGTCCGCGCGCCGCCTGGCCTCCCGACTTACGGTCTCCTCGCTGGCTCCTAGTTCCCGGCGGTAGCGTGGGCGCACTCCTTCCTCCGGCTCCAGCGGCGCACGCGCACCCCCTCTGGCCGACCTTCGTTCGTTCCGCTCCTCTTTTCCATGATGCTGCTGGTTTCCTGACCCGGAAGTTCTACTGACGCTTCCTTTATCAGGTAGCCTCTCCCTCTGTCCTTTGCCTGTTTGTCTATTGTTCTCTGCACTAGATTCAGGTCCCTCGCTTCCTGGTTCCTCTTGTTCTCGGCCAGTCTGTTCTGCATTCTGTGCGTTTCCTATCCAGCTCTCTCCTGCTTTGTTACCTCTCTGCGTTTCCCCTTTGTGCCTTTCGTCCGTCCGTGCCCTCTCCTTGTTTGTTTTCCATTTTTCGTGTCTCCTGTATATCTTTCATCCATCTTCCTTGTCCTGTGCCACTTCTATCCCTCCTGGTATCTCCTGCCTCCGCTACCTGTTTTCCCGCTTTCCTCTTGTGTTTCTCCTACGTCCTGTCCCCGTGTATCAGCATCCATGGTAATAGTCTCCTTTGGGCCTGTCCCTGATGCTCCCTGTATAAGGGGTGGTTTACCAGGCCAGCTCACCTTAAGGAGGTTCGTTGCCGTGGTCCACCGGGTTCACCCTAGGAGTCCCACAAACCGTACATTACCCTTGGGAAAATACAAAACTGGGGGCTAAAAAAGAATTTTTGTGGAAAAAAAAAAGAATTTTTATTTTCACGGCTCTGCGTTATAAACTGTAGTGAAACACTTGGGTGTTCAAAGCTCTCACAACACATCTAGATAAGTTCCTTAGGGGGTCTACTTTCCAAAATGGTGTCACTTGTGGGGGGTTTCAATGTTTAGGCACATCAGTGGCTCTCCAAACGCAACATGGCGTCCCATCTCAATTCCAGTCAGTTTTGCATTGAAAAGTCAAATGGCGCTCCTTCCCTTCCGAGCTCTGCCATGCGCCCAAACTGTGGCTTACCCCCACATATGGGGTATCAGTGTACTCAGGACAAATTGTACAACAACTTTTGGGGTCCATTTTCTCCTGTTACCCTTGGTAAAATAAAACAAATTGGAGCTGAAGTAAATTTTTTGTGAAAAAAAGTTAAATGTTCATTTTTTTTTTAAACATTCCAAAAATTCCTGTAAAGGGCATAAAAATTCAAAGTTGGAAAATTGCGAAATTTTCAACATTTTTGCCATATTTCCGTTTTTTTCACAAATAAACGCAGGTAATATCAAATAAATTTTACCACTATCATGAAGTACAATATGTCCCGAGAAAACAATGTCAGAATCATCAGGATCCGTTGAAGCGTTCCAGAGTTATAACCTCATAAAGGGACAGTGGTCAGAATTGTAAAAATTGGCCTGGTCATTAACGTGCAAACTACCCTTGGGGCTTAAGGGAGATTCTACTGTGCCTAATAATTTGGAACAGTGCATTTTGAGATTTTATTCATTTTAAGGATTATACTGTTATCATTGGGAGGTTTCTTCAATAACGGGTGGTGACTTTTATTAGACTGACTGTCATTTGCACCGACCATTTAGGAAAACTCGAGAAAAATGTACCGTAATTTGCATAATAATTTGGAACATGGTGTATAGTTACCATATTCGCCATGTAGGCAATTCTATGGATTTTAGGTGCATACATTTTACCTGCACTGACACATTGTAGCAAATGGTATATTTGTGTTAACCACTGCCCACAAAAAAGACAAGAACCAATATTCTTTTTACAAGGCGGGCAGAGGACCTTATCTAGCGCTTATAGAGCATTAGGTCTCTCGGGCTATGTTCACATGCATCACATTTTTTTCCAGCATTTTTGCCTCATTTTTGGGTGCGGATTACTTGTGTGTTTTGTCTACAGTACACATTTAATAATGTTAGTTATATTCGCAAAAAATGCTTAAAAAACATAGTTGCAGTATTTTTACGCTTTTCTTTTTTTTTATCTTTCTCGTTACTTTCTGTGGGAAAAAAACACGCTGAAAGATTTGACATAATGCCGATATAAAAAAAAAAACAGCAATTTTCCAATTCGGTCAGGAAAAAAAGCACAAGCGTTTTGGAATTTCATAGCTTTTGCTGGTACTGTAAAAATCAGCTTTGAATTTGAATAAAAAAAAAGGTTGCAAAAACGCAATATGTGAACATAGCCCAATACAGCTAACACCTGCTTCGCATCGCCCTAGGTGGAGCTAGCTCCAATTGTGGCAGGTTAACCCCTTAGATGCATCGGTTGAGCGCAGTCGCAGCATTTAGACAAGAAGGGGACATGCAAAAATGTAAGTAAAAAAAAATATATAGAAGAAATATCTAGAGAAAATGGCTCCTCGCAATGAAGGAGAACAGTGTCACTATTGTTGTCTGTTGAAATAGCAGTAGCATCCCCTACGCCAGTGATGCGCTTCCTGAGACTCTCTGACCTTTTCTTTTTAGAAGGCCCATTTCCCAGCCAACGACTCTTGTATTTTGCAGGCACTGATTAGCTGCAGCGGTCACCTGATGCTTTTGCAAATATAGCCAAAAGACAGAGGAGCGTTGCCAGTTTGGCAGCTGAGTTTTTTTTTTTCATTTTACCACCAACCAGGAATGATCAGTTTTCTCTGCGAGGAAGTCATCAGTATTCCTATCAGACAGTCACATTACTGCACTTTGTGTTTTACAGGTCATGTTTCTAGAGGCCCATGGAAAAGGGGCCCAGCTGTCTAACCTGAAGGACGGGCCCTACCCCCTTATCATTTCATTCATCTTCCTGGTGGTGGACAGTGTCATGTATCTGCTCCTGGCCTCCTACCTCGATCAGATCCTTCCCAGTAAGACGGGTCCTACATTTACTACATACCGCCAAGTGTTACAATTCTTTCATTTGTCCACAAGATGGGAAGGGTTTGGATGGAATAGATATGTACGATAAATAGATAGATATGGGATAGATATATATTAGATAGATAGATAGATAGATATGGGATAGATAGATAAATAGATAGATATGGGATAGATATATAGATAGATAGATAGATAGATAGATAGATAGATAGATAGATAGATATGGGATAGATAGATAGATAGATAGATATGGGATGGATGGATAGATAGATATGGGATAGATAGATAGATAGATAGATAGATAGATAGATAGATAGATAGATAGATAGATAGATAGATAGAAAAAAAACAGAGCAGAGAGCAGCACTTGGACACTGGCAGTAGTTGGGTGCAAGACTTCACAGGTACATGCCAGTACTAATATTGGAAAAATCAAAGAAGCAGCACACTATTATTTTAGTGCAAAAAAATCTATTTTAATAGCCCATTTGTGTGCGAAGTTTCGGCTCTGTGTGTGAGCCTTTTTCAAGTACTATACAAGTGCACATTTAGAGTATAATTTAACCCCTTACTGACATTGGGCATAATAGTACGCCGATGTCGGTATCCCTCGCTTTGATGTGGGCTCCGGCGGTGAGCCTACATCTTTTCCGGGGCATGTCAGCTGTTTTGGACAGCTGACATGTGCCCGCAATAGCTGCGAGTGGAATCGTGATCCACCCGCGGCTATTAACTAGTTAAATTTAAATTGTGCTTCCGGCCATCGGGCCGGAAATACGCACACCAGTGACCCCCGTCACGTGATCGGGAGGCATCGGTTCGTCAGCATGACAACCAGAGGTCTCCTTGAGACCTCTTTGGTTGTCAGTGCCTGATTGCTATGAGCGCTACCCAGTGGTCGGCACTCATAGCAAGTCAGTATATCTGTTACATAGAGGCGATTTGAACATCGCCTCTACGTAGCAGTGCCAATCGGGCTATGGAAGCATGCCACAAGTTAAAGAAAAATGTTTTTAAAAATATAAAAAAAATTTTAAAAAATATAAAAGTTCAAATCACCCCCCTTTCGCCCCATTAAAAATAAAACAATAATAATAAAAAATCAAACCTACACATATTTGGTATCGCCGCATTCAGAATCGCCCGATCTATCAATAAAAAAAAGCATTAACTTGATCGCTAAACGGTGTAGCAAGAAAAAAAAGTAAAAACGCCAGAATTACGTTTTTGGTCACCTCGACACTGCATTAAAATGCCATTAATGGGCGATCAAAAGAACATACCTGCACCAAATTGCTATCATTAAAATTGTCAGCTCGGCTCGCAAAAAATAAGCCCTCACCCAACCTGAGATCACGAAAAATGAAGACGCTACGGGTATCGGAAAATTGCACAATTTTTTTTTCTTTTCTTTTTTAAAGTTTGGAATTTTTTTTCACCACTTAGATAAAAAAGAACCTAGACATGTTTGGTGTCTATGAACTCGTAATGACCTGGAGAATCATAATGGCAGGTCAGTTTTAGCATTTAGTGAACCTAGCAAAAAAAAAAGCCAAACAAAAAACAAGTGTGGGATTGGACTTTTTTTGCAATTTCACCACACTTAGAATTTTTTTTCCCGTTTTCTAGTACACAACATTGTAAAACCAATGGTGTCGTTCAAAAGTACAACTCGTCCCGCAAAAAATAAGCCCTGACATGGCCATAATGACGGAAAAATAAAAAAGTTATGACTCTGGGAAGGAGGGAAGCGAAAAACGAAAACGCAAAACCGAAAAAAGCTCCGGGGGTGAAAGGGTTAAAGTATGCAGTGAAGTGAATACAATTTACATCAATATCAAAACAGTACAATTTCATATCTGTTATTCCATATTTACAGTTGGTACGGAAAGTATTCAGATCCCTTTAAATTTTTCACTCTTCGTTTCATTGCAGCCATTTTGTAAATTCAAAAAAGTTCATTTTTTCTCATGAATGTACACTCTGCACCCCATCTTGACTGAAAAAAATAGAAATGTAGAAATTCTTGCAAATATTTTAGAAAGGAAAAACTGAAATATCACATGGTCATAAGTATTCAGCCCCTTTGCTCAGTATTGAGTAGAAGCACCTTTTGAGCTAGTACAGCCATGAGTCTTCTTGGGAATGATGCAACAAGTTTTTCACACCTGGATTTGGGGATCCTCTGCTATTCTTCCTTGCAGATCCTCTGCAGTTCCATCAGGTTGGATGATGAACGTTGGTGGACAGCCATTTTCAGGTCTCTCCAGAGATGCTCAATTGGGTTTAGGTCAGGGCTCTGGCTGGGCCAGTCAAGAATGGTCACAGAGTTGTTCTGAAGCCACTCCTTTGTTATTTTAGCTGTGTGCTTAGGGTCATTGTCTTGTTGGAAGGTGAACCTTCGGCCAAGTCTGAGGTCCAGAGCACTCTGGAAGAGGTTTTCATCCAGGCTCTCTCTGTACTTGGCCGCATTCATGTTTCCTTCAATTGCAACCAGTCGTCCTGTCCCTGCAGCTGAAAAACACCCCCACAGCATGATGCTGCCACCACCATGTTTCACTGTTGGGATTGTATTGGGCAGGTGATGAGCAGTGCCTGGTTTTCTCCACACATACCTCTTAGAATTATCACCAAAAAGTTCTATCTTCGTCTCATCAGACCACATAATCTTATTTGTCATTGTCTGGGAATCCTTCATGTGTTTTTTAGCAAACTCTATGCGGGCTTTCATATGTCTTGCACTGAGGAGAGTCTCCCGTTGGGCCATTCTGCCATAAAGGCCCGACTGGTGGAGGACAGCAGTGATAGTTGACTTTGTGGAACTTTCCCCCATATCCCTACTGCATCTCTGGAGCTCAGCAACAGTGATCTTGGGGTTCTTCTTTACCTCTCTCAGCAAGGCTCTTCTCCCACGATTGCACAGTTTGGCTGGACTGCCAGGTCTAGGAAGACTTCTGGTGGTCCCAAACTTTTTCCATTTAAGGATTATGGAGGCCATTGTGCTCTTAGGAACCTTGAGTACTGGAGAAATTCTTTTGTAACCTTGGCCAGATCTGTACCTTGCCACAATTCTGTCACTGAGTTCCTTGGTCAGTTCTTTTGACCTCATGATTCTCATTTGGTCTGACATGCTCTGTGAGTTCTTATATAGACAGGTGTGTGCCTTTCCAAATCAAGTCCTATCAGTTTAATTAAACACAGCTGGACTCCATTGAAGGAGTAGAACCATCTCAAGGAGGATCACAAAGAAGTGGACAGCATGTGACTTAAATATGAGTGTCTGAGCACAGGGTCTGAATACTTATGACCATGTGATATTTCAGTTTTTCTCTTATAATAAATTTGCAAACATTTCTACATTTCTGTTTTTTTTGAGTCAAGATGGGGTGCAGAGTGTACATTAATGAGAAAAAAATGAATACTTTCATTTTCCGTCCCCACTATATATAACTATTATTATGATAGATATCATCCAACATATTGGGATGGTAATTTAAGTACATCGACCTCACCCAAAAAACCCACATATATATGAATATCACTAGATATCACTTTCGCAGAAGCAAGAATCAAAGGGATGTAATAAATAATCCAGCACATGTCAGCATATGTCCAAAGCTAGAAAACATCAATGCATTATTAATGGTGCCGTTTTACAAATCAGTAAGCCCCAAAGAAGAGTAATTCATTGAAAGACACCCTGCCTAGAAGAGCTTACAGGCTGTGCAACAGGATAAATCCAGCACTTACAATACTGATCCTGTACTGATCCTGAGTTACATCCTGTATTATACTCCAGAGCTGCACTCACTATTCTGCTGGTGCAGTCACTGTGTACATACATTACATTACTTATCCTGTACTGATCCTGAGTTACATCCTGTATTATACTCCAGAGCTGCACTCACTATTCTGCTGGTGCAGTCACTATGTACATACATTACATTACTTATCCTGTACTGATCCTGAGTTACATCCTGTATTATACTCCAGAGCTGCACTCACTATTCTGCTGATGCAGTCACTGTGTACATACATTACATTACTTATCCTGTACTGATCCTGAGTTACCTCCTGTATGATACTCCAGAGCTGCACTCACTATTCTGCTGATGCAGTCACAGCGTACATACATTACATTACTGATCATAGAATCCTAGAATGTTAGAGTTGGAAGGTACCTCCAGGGTCATCGTGTCCAACCCCCTGCAAAATGCAGGATTCACGAAACCATCTCAGACAGATGTCTGTCCAGTCTCTGTTTGAAGACTTCCATTGAATCCGAACATGCCACCTCTCTTGGCAGCCTGTTCCACTCATTGATCACCCTCACTGTACTGATCTTGTACTGATCCTGAGTTGCAATCTTTATTATACTCCAGAGCTGCACTCACTATTCTGCTGGTGCAGTCACTGTGTACATACATTACTTATCCTGTACTGATCCTGAGTTACATCCTGTATTATACCCCAGAGCTGCACTCACTATTCTGCTGGTGCACTCACTGTGTACATACATTACGCTCATTATTCTGCAGTCAAGCTTTGTGCACCTTCTGTATACGAATGACTGGGGACTCATTGCAACTGGCAAGTTGCTGCAACCACAAAAGTTGAAAAAGTTTGGCTTTTTTTGCAACTTGTTACTGTGGCAGCAACTTCCGGGTTAAAATACGACCCCATCATTCAATATTACCCTATCACGTTGCAGCAATATAGCTCTATATTTGATGAGTGGGTTTCAAATTGCATGTGCAGCTTCAGCCTAACTTTTTAGTCGATTTAGAGTCTTCTAAACAATATGGTTTGACCTCCACCGACCACATGTAATCTGTGGGTATGCCTAGCTATAGGTGTTTGAATTTTCTGCAGTGCCTCTGCAGGAGAATTGAGGAATTACAGTTTTCATTTATTTCAAATGGTTGTGAGTTCTGTTTAGTCCTAATTAATGGACATTTTCTGTAAATCCCAGAAGTAACATGGAGCCTTATACTGTATATACAGGCGAGTATGGACTGAAGAGGCAGCCTTTTTTCTTCCTGAAGCCATCTTACTGGTCAAAGAAGAGGAGAAACTATGGCGTTCTCAGCGAGAGCTTCTTTAGCGCAAATGCAGACCTGAGTGATATCGCAGAACCTGTAGCCTTAGGATTACAAGGGAAAGTAGCCATCAGGTAAATTACTGTGAAGATGTTTCCTGACATCGATCACTGGCGGTCCGACCTGTGGCACCACCACCAATCCTAACAATTAACATATAGTGAGCACTTGTCTCTGTATTCTCCAGAGCTGCATTCAAGCTATTCTTCATGTCATTACATTTCACTTTCTCTGCATCTTGAAAAGTGTGTCGTCCAAAAATAATAATAATATTAAAAAAACAATAACATGACCGTTTACTTCTAAAAACAGCAACATCCAGTGGTGCGGCCTCGATAATCCCCATCTAGGTGAGCTGCCTCGGTGGCCCTATCCAGTGGTGCGGCCTCAATAGTCCCCATCTAGGTGAGCTGCCTCGGTGGCCCTATCCAGTGGTGCAGCCTCGATAATCCCCATCTAGGTGAGCTGCCTCGGTGGCCCTATCCAGTGGTGCGGCCTCAATAGTCCCCATCTAGGTGAGCTGCCTCGGTGGCCCTATCCAACGGTGTGGCCTCAATAGTCCCCATCTAGGTGAGCTGCCTCGGTGGTCCTATCCAGCTGTGCGGCCTCAATGGTCCCCATCTAGGTGAGCTGCCTTAGTGGCCCTATCCTGTGGTGCGGCCTCGATAGTCCCCATCTAGGTGAGCTGCCTCAGTGGCCCTATCCAGCGGTGCGACCTCGATAGTCCCCATATAGGTGAGCTGCCTCAGTGGCCCTATCCAGTGGTGCGGTCTCGATAGTCCCCATCTAGCTGAGCTGCCTTAGTGGCCCTATCTACTGGTGCGGCCTCGATAGTCCCCATCTAGGTAAGCTGCCTTAGTGGCCCTATCCAGTGGTGCGGCCTCGATAGTCCCCATCTAGCTGAGCTGCCTTAGTGGCCCTATCTAGTGGTGCGGCCTTGATAGTCCCCATCTAGCTGAGCTGCCTTAGTGGCCCTATCCAGTGGTGCGGCCTCGATAGTCCCCATCTAGCTGAGCTGCCTTAGTGGTCCTATCCAGTGGTGGGGCCTCGATAGTCCCCATCTAGCTGAGCTGCCTTAGTGGCCCTATCCAGTGGTGCGGCCTCGGTGGTTCCCATCTAACTGAGCTGCCTCAGTGGACCCCATCCAGGGGTGCTGTGTCAGTGGTCCCCATCCAGTGGTGCGTCTTCAGTGGTCCCCATCCAGCGGAGCTGCCTCGGTGGTTCCCATCCAGCAGTAATGCCTCGGTTGTCCCCACCCAGTTGTGCTGCATCGATGGTCCCTGCTGGTTCTGACCTTAGCAGTGATGGTGGCATGTACGGCATGTGACCTCAGAGGCTAACAATTGGTTGCAGCGGTCACTTGAATGGTGTACAGCACATAATTGCTGCAGACAGTAGAGAGAAACTGGCAGGGGACCCCTGCTAAATTTCTAAAAAAAAAAAAAAACTATAAACTTTTTTTTTTCTGCAACTTTGTACTGCTTATTTAATTTTTTACATTTTCATTATTTTTTTTCCTCTAGAATTAAAAATATTCATAAATCTTTTAAGAAAGAAAATCAGCAGGTGGAAGCTTTACAAGGTGAGACACGTCATCTCTGTGATGTCAACGACGCACCCGACTTCGACACATGCATTGCACCCTTGGGACGCAGGGGAAACAGTTGGCGTTTCCGTTCACTGACAGCAAGCAGAAAGATTTAAAAACGACAAAGAGCAAATATGTGCAGACGTATTGCCTTACGCAATCGTTAATAGCTTTTCTGTACACCAGTGCATACTAATAATGAGCTGTTGTACTGAGGGGACAGGGCACCATTTAGGGACACTCCACTAATACCGATTTCTTACACTAGGGTTAACCTTGGATATATACGAAGGACAGATCACCGCGCTGCTCGGCCACAGCGGCACCGGGAAGACAACACTGATGAATATTTTATGCGGGCTCTGCCCTCCATCGGAAGGTGAGACGTTCAGCTCTTTCAGGATTACTGCAGCATGATGCAGTATCGCTCTCGTGGTGGAGGAGGAGAGCGTCTGTGTTCAGCCTGACATCCGCTCCTCTTCTCTTATATATATAGATCACAGCTGCCTGCAGATTTCACTGCAAGTCTACAGTGATCTGCATTTGCTTTCTTTTAAAAAACCCACAGAATCTTAAGGTACCGTCACACTCAGCGACTTTAGAACAATAACGATAGCGATCCGTGACGTTGCAGCATCCTGGATAGCGATATCGTTATGTTTGACACGCAGCAGCGATCAGGATCCTGCTGTGACATCGCTGGTCAGAGCTAGAAGGCCAGAACTTTATTTCGTCGCTGGATCACCCGCTGACATCGCTGAATCGGCGTGTGTGACGCCGATCCAGCGATGTGTTCACTGGTAACCAGGGTAAACATTGGGTTACTATGCGCAGTGCCACGCTTAGTAACCCGATATTTACCCTGGTTACCATTGTAAATGTAAAAAAAAAAACACTACATACTTACATTCCGGTGTCTGTCGCGTCCCCCGGTTTCAGCTTCCCTGCACTGTGTCAGCGCCGGCCGGCCGGCCGTAAAGCAGAGCACAGCGGTGACGTCACCGCTCTGCTTTACGGCTGGCGATTACACAGTGCAGGGAAGCTGACGCCGGGGGACACGACAGACACTGGAATGTAAGTATGTAGTGTTTTTTTTTTTTTTACATTTACAATGGTAACCAGGGTAAACATCGGGTTACTAAGCGCGGCCCTGCTCTTAGTAACCCGATGTTTACCCTGGTTACCTGGGGACTTCGGCATCGTTGGTCGCTGGAGAGCTGTCTGTGTAACAGCTCTCCAGCGACCAAACAGCGACGCTGCAGCGATCGGCATCGTTGTCTATATCGCTGCAGCGTCGCTTAATGTGACGGTACCTTTAGTTAGTGACTATTCACACCAGACATACGCATGTACCACTGTATAGACATCCATTGGTGTCTCTCTCCCGTGTTCACAAAAGTGTACCTTGAGCTTTGGTTTTTGTGCATTAATCTCCTGTACGAAATAGCTAAGTCGACAGCACTATTCCATACACTAGCGTGATGTGTGCTGGACGGACACTTTAGCCTCGGTAATCGGGAGAAATCCCTCTCTGGTAGCCTTCATTGGAAGATATAAGAAACCATGGGTGTATGCTGCACAATGGTTTCCTGTGTCCGCCAATGAAGGAAGGAATTTTTGCTACTTACTGTAAAATCCCTTTCTCATGTACCCCAATGAAGTATAGGAGAAAGGTATGTAAAGGTAAGTACCCAAAAAATTACAAAAATGTTTTCTCAGTTTTCATTGGAGTACACAGGAATGCATCTCTGCAGCAGCATACACCCATAGTTTCCTATGTGGCCCAACGAAGGTTATAAGAAAGGGATTTTATAGTGAGTACCAAAAATCCTATTTTCTCAGTGGCTTCATTGGGGGACACAGGAAACCATAGCAGCATCAGCATACACCCATAGTTTCCTGTGTGTCCCAATGAAGGTTATAATAATAATCTTTATTTTTATATAGCGCTAACATATTCCGCAACGCCTTACAGTTTGCACACATTATCATCACTGTCCCCAATGGGGCTCACACTCTAAGTTCCCTATCAGTATGTCTTTGTAATTACAAGAAAGGGATTTTATAGTGAGTACCAAAAATCCTATTTTTTCAATCGCTTCATTGGGGGATACAGGAAGCCATAGCAGCATCAGCATACACCAGTTGTTTCCTGTGTGCCCCAATGAACGTTGTAAGAAAGGGATTTTACAGTAAGTACCAAAAATCCTCTTATCAGTCACTTTATTAGGGGACACAGGAAACCATAGCAGCATCATACACCCATGGATTCCTGGGTACCTCTAAGAAGGCTAGGGGAAAGGGATTTTACAGTAAGTACCAAAAATCCTCTTTTCTTAGTCGCTTCATGTTTGGACAGAGGAAAACATGGAAGCAACATGCACACATGATTTCCAGTGTACCCCAATGAAGGTTACAAGAAAGGGATTTTACTGTAAGTGCCAAAAATTCTCTTTTTCCGGTCTCTTCATTGGAGGACACAGGTATATACCAGTTATTTCCTGTGTCCTTCATTGAAGCGACTAAGAAAAATGACTCTATTCAGACTGTAACGATCCCATTATCTCCCCCTTGTAGGCATAGCTTCCATTTATGGGCACAAAGTTACCGACATGGATGAGATCCTGGACATCAGGAAGGTGATCGGGGTCTGCCAGCAGTGCGATATCCATTTTGATGTTCTCACGGTGGAGGAGAATCTGTCCATCTTCTCCTCTCTGAAGGGCATAAGCCACACTACCAAGGAGCAGGAGGTAACGAGGGGCTTATAACGAGACCTGTAGAATTACACGGCCATAGCTTAGATTTTCTTAACCAAATATCCACATTTATTAACCCCTTCCTTATCAGGCAGTTCTTTTTTTTTTTGTTTCTTTTGCCTTCCCTTTTTTCAAGAGCCATAACTATTTTTTTATTATTATTTTTCCCCTACATAGCTATATTTTTTTTGGTAACAAGGAGGGGGTGATACAAATTTTTATATGCTTTTTTTTAATAGAACAGCTACAATACTAAACACCTCAATACATTAGTACTGCCATATGAAGCAAAATTAATACTTTTATATGAAGCTCAGCCTAAGACCGCACCACTGTTAACACCACGCACCGGCACTTCAGTGGTTAATCAGGTGCTGGCTGTATAAGACAGCCGGCACCCACTTTATACGGTAGTAACTCGGTACCTGAGCCCACTGTGTGCACACGACATAGGAGGTAGATGTACGTCCTGTGGCGAGAAGGGGTTAAAGGAGTCTTACTGTACTAATGACATTGACATCCGAAATTTTACACTTTAGATTAATAAGGTTCTTCATGATCTGGATATGGAAGCAGTGAAGCACAACCAAGTGAAGAGACTCAACGCAGGGCAGAGGAGAAAGCTGGCCGTGGCCATTGCTATTTTGGGTAACCCCAAGGTAATGTGCAGACATTCATTAATATTTCATCACTGGTTATCGATCTGCTTCATACCGCACCTCACATTATTTCATCAATGCCTCTAAATATAGAGAACGGCCACAAGTTCTGTGTCTTCCTGACATAGAGGTATTACAGGAAGAGTCATCCTGAAAAGATAAGGAACCACATACACGATGCAGGTCATACTGCAGACACTGAGCAGGCTGGAAATCCTGGCAGATTTCAGCTATATAGTCTGTATAGGTAAAAATATAATTCTGCAGTACATGGGATGTAACCCAGAATCAGTACAGGATAACTAATGTATGTACACAGTGACTGCATCATCAGAATAATGAGTGCAGCTCTGGGGTATAATACAGGATGTAACTCAGGATCAGTACATGATAGGTAATGTAATGTATGTACTGTTGTGAATTCTGTTGTCGGGCTCCCTCCTGTGGTCATGAATGGTACTTCGTCTGGTTCTGTCCATGGACTTCCTCTGGTGGGTGTTCCTGAGTTTCACAGGTGACGAGGTTAATTCGTTAGCTGCTGCTCTATTTAACTCCACTTAGATCTTTGCTCCATGCCACCTGTCAATGTTCCAGTATTGGTCTGTTCACTCCTGGATCGTTCTTGTGACCTGTCTTCCCATCAGAAGCTAAGTTCCAGCTTGTATTTCTTTGGTTTGCTATTTTTCTGTCCAGCTTGCTATTTAATTTGTTGTCTTGCTTGCTGGAAGCTCTGGGACGCAGAGGGAGCGCCTCCGCACCGTGAGTCGGTGCGGAGGGTCTTTTTGCGCCCTCTGCGTGGTCTTTTTGTAGGTTTTTGTGCTGACCGCAAATTAACCTTTCCTATCCTCGGTCTGTTCAGTAAGTCGGGCCTCACTTTGCTAAATCTATTTCATCTCTGTGTTTGTATTTTCATCTTTACTCACAGTCATATGTGGGGGGCTGCCTTTTCCTTTGGGGAATTTCTCTGAGGCAAGGTAGGCTTTATTTTTCTATCTTCAGGGCTAGCTACTTTCTTAGGCTGTGCCGAGTTGCATAGGGAGCGTTAGGCGCAATCCACGGCTATTTCTAGTGTGTTTGATAGGTTTAGGGATTGCGGTCAGCAGAGTTCCCACGTCCCAGAGCTCGTCCTTATTATCAGTAACTATCAGGTCATTCCGTGCGCTCTTAACCACCAGGTCCATTATTGTCCTGACCACCAGGTCATAACAATGTACACAGTGACTGCACCAGCAGAATAGTGAGTGCAGCTCTGGAGTATAATACAGGATGTAACTCGGGATCAGTACAGGATAAGTAATGTAATGTATGTACACAGTGACTGCACCAGCAGAATAGTGAGTGCAGCTCTGGAGTAAAGGATGTAACTCGGGATCAGTACAGGATAAGTAATGTAATGTATGTATGCAGTGACTGCACCAGCAGAATAGTGAGTGCAGCTCTGGGGTATAATACAGGATGTAACTCAGGATCAGTACAGGATAAGTAATGTAATGTATGTACACAGTGACTGCACCAGCAGAATAGTGAGTGCAGCTCTGGAGTATAATACAGGATGTAACTCAGGTTCAGTACAGGATCAGTAATGTAATGTATGTACACAGTGACTGCACCAGCAGAATAGTGAATGCAGCTCTGGGGTATAATACAGGATGTAACTCAGGATCAGTACAGGATAAGTAATGTATGTACACAGTGACTGCACCAGCAGAATAGTGAGTGCAGCTCTGGAGTATAATACAGGATGTAACTCAGGATCAGTACAGGATAGGTAATGTAATATAATATATGTACACAGTGACTGCACCAGCAGAATAGTGAGTGCAGCTCTGGAGTATAATACAGGATGTAACTCAGGATCAGTACAGGATAAGTAATGTAATATATGTACACAGTGACTACACCAGCAGAATAGTGAGTGCAGCTCTGGAGTATAATACAGGATGTAACTCAGGATCAGTACAGGATAAGTAATGTAATATATGTACACAGTGACTACACCAGCAGAATAGTGAGTGCAGCTCTGGGGTATAATACAGGAGGTAATTTAGGATCAGTACAGGATAAGTAATGTATGTACACAGTGACTGCACCAGCAGAATAGTGAGTGCAGCTCTGGAGTAAAGGATGTAACTCGGGATCAGTACAGGATAAGTAATGTAATGTATGTATGCAGTGACTGCACCAGCAGAATAGTGAGTGCAGCTCTGGGGTATATTACAGGATGTAGCTAAGGATCAGTACAGGATAAGTAATGTAATGTACAGTATGTACACAGTGACTCCACCAGCAGAATAGTGAGTGCAGCTCTGGAGTATAATACAGGATGCAACTCAGGATCAGTACAAGATCAGTAATGTAATGTATGTACACAGTGACTGCACCAGCAGAAGAGTGAGTGCAGCTCTGGGGTATAATACAGGATGTAACTCAGGATCAGTACAGGATCAGTAATGTAATGTATGTACACAGTGACTGCACCAGCAGAATAGTGAGTGCAGCTCTGGAGTATAATGCAGGATGTAGCTCAGGATCAGTACAGGATAAGTAATGTATGTACACAGTGACTGCACCAGCAGAATAGTGAGCGCAGCTCTGGAGTATAATGCAGGAGGTAACTCAGGATCAGTACAGGATAAGTAATGTAATGTATGTACACAGTGACTGCACCAGCAGAATAGTGAGTGCAGCTCTGTAGTATAATACAGGAGGTAACTTAGGATAAGGTGTATAAACCACATCCTGTTGTATTTTGGACAGATCAGTAATGACAGGGCCGGGAGCAGTCACTCTCCCTTCTTGTACTTTGGGCTTGAGAGCTTTCTTGCTTCCTGCAGGTGCTTCTTCTGGATGAGCCCACTGCCGGCATGGACTCATGTTCACGTTATACTGTGTGGAATGTACTGAAAAAGAGGAAAACCAACAGCGTGATCGTGTTTAGCACCCATTGTATGGAGGAAGCAGACATCCTGGCAGGTAGGCAAGCGGCCCATAGTTCCATTAAAGAAGACATCACAGGAGTAGTCCAAGCTCTATGATATTTATGACCTATCCAGGGATACATTATCAATATCATATCAATGGGAGTGTGACAGCCAGCACCCCTCCATCAATCAGCTGCACCCTTTATAAAGAATACGTAAGTGTGTTTTATGCAGGTGGACACCATTCATTTATCAGGCTGCACTATTATACCACAGGCATCGACGTCTTTGGGTGCTGATTTTTCTCCATAGAAGTCAACAGGCTCATGTGATTTAAATGTTCCAAATTTAGTTTTTCAATTCTCTGGCTTAGATTTCTTGCATTCTGATTACGACTTGTCAGATATATTGTAATGGTAGGAGGATGGTGCATGTCTGCACTCTTCCCGGGTAATTCCATGGTCTGCGGAGCCAAGCTCAGCACTGTTTTCATCTGCGTTCATCATGCTGCCAGCATCTACAATTACTTCTGGGCATGAACGCCATCAGATACATCCTCACTACGTCTCCATCAGTGTCCGATTATAGGAGGTTATTAGTATCACTTACATGTCAGCGCTGCATCTTCAGCCCGCTCTCTCTTTTCTAGTATGTCTAGTAAAGGTACCTTAACACTGAGTGACGCTGCAGCGATACCGACAACGATCCGGATCGCTGCAGCGTCGCTGTTTGGTCGCTGGAGAGCTGTCACACAGACAGCTCTCCAGCGACCAACGATGCCGGTAACCAGGGTAAACATTGGGTTACTAAGCGCAGGGCCGCGCTTAGTAACCCGATGTTTACCCTGGTTACCATCCTAAAAGTAAAAAAAAAAAACGCTTCATACTTACCTTCCGCTGTCTGTCCTCGGCGCTCTGCTTCTCTGTACTGACTGTGAGCACAGTGCCCGGAAATCACAGCGGTGACGTCACCGCTCTGCTTTCCGGCCGCTGTGCTCACAGTGAGTGCAGGAAAGCAGAGCGCCAGGGACAGACAGCGGAAGGTAAGTATGAAGTGTTTGTTTTTTTTACTTTTAGGATGGTAACCAGGGTAAACATCGGGTTACTAAGTGCAGCCCTGCGCTTAGTAACCCGATGTTTACCCTGGTTACCAGCGAAGACATCGCTGAATCGGTGTCACACACGCCGATTCAGCGATGTCAGCGGGAGAGCCAGCGACCAAATAAAGTTCTGGCCTTCTAGCCCCGACCAACGACATCAAAGCAGAATTCTGATCGCTGCTGCGTGTCAAACTGAACGATATCGCTAGCCAGGACGCTGCAACGTCACGGATCGCTAGCGATATCGTTTAGCGTGAAGGTACCTTGAGGTAAGGCTGCACATTAGGGGGTCCGATCTGCGACCGAGAACCTCACAGAGCGTCCTTTCAATCTGATTATCAAGTGTTTGCATAATCTCCTGCTGATAAAACACTGATTGTATTGAAACAGGAAAGCACAGCCTAGTAAGTGACACATTGCTGGAATCAGGGTCTATGACCTTTACATCATGCCGTTCTCAGATTACATAGAAAAAACCTTTTGACAAATAACATTTAAAGGCAAAAATAAGGAGCATTTTTTAATTTGCTCAAAAGTCATTGATGACGTGCGTCGTTTTGAAGAATTTGACACAAAATACGTTCAACAAATGGCACAAGACAAAAAAAAGAAAAGTGAAATAATGCAAGTGTGTTAAAAAGTTTTAAAACTTTTCGAGAAACATATGTAAAACTTGAAAAGTTATTAAACGCCAGCTTTCCTTTCAGCTATTTTCCACAGTTATCAGTCATGTAACACGTCTTTCGCGACATAAGAATCTGTATAGGAATAAAGCATAACAACCACGGATATAGTGAAGCCATAATATCATTGCCTTATGTGTTGGATATCATTTGTGATATGTTAAACATTTCGCTAATCTTATGAGTTACTGTTTCACACGCTTCCCGCATATATCCGCCTGTTATTAGTATCAGCAGAACTGCACCTTACAATTATCGCCACTTCCCTCTAATTATACCCTGACTCGCGTATCATTATATCACATTACTCCCACGTAGACCCCCGTTGTTACCTGTTTCCAGTAATTCCTATCACTGTAATAAGAGAAAACATGTCATTTCCTCATCATAGAGGCTAGTGGATGAATGAATATGCATCTATACCGCTATAGAATTTCTGCACAACCTTTTGCAGACTTCCAAATGACTGATTTTAAGGGCCCCTTTCCACTTGTGAGAAAAAAAAACGGTCCGTAATCTGGACCGAAAAAACGGATGTAACGTATGCGATTGTCATGCGTTTGTGATGCGAGTTCAATGCGATTTTTTTAATCGCACCATCCGTTTTTACATCCGTATGACATCCGTATGCAATCCGTTTTTTTTCTCTGCAACTATTTTTATACAGTCATTTACAGGACTCTTTACAGTGTTCTATGCCACAGAATGGTAAGGTATCCGTAAAAAACGGATGGAATACGGATGGTCCGTATTCCATGCGTTTTTTTTCTCGCACCCATTGACTTGCATTGGCGAGTCTCGTCGGAGACCCGCAGCAAATCGCAGCATGCTGCGTTTTTTTTCTCAGCCGACCCAGATTTTTCTCAGTCCGATTTCGGCTGAGAAAAAAAACGCAAATGAAAAGACACCTATTAAATAACATTGGTCCGAGTTCAAGCCGATTTTTTTATCGGATTGCACTCGTCCGTTTTCCTCGCAAGTGGAAATGAGCCCTAAGAGTTATTTCCATCTTCAGAAGTAGGTATTGTCGGGTAGTACTTGTAAATGCAAGCCTTTCCTGAGATATTAACACTTTTCTTTTGTTTACAGCTTGTTGCCTTGGAGATCGACCATCACTGCTGGGCAGTAGAACATATGCAGCCTTTACAAGCTCTTTTAGCTTTTGTTCTGCAGCTCCTCAGGATAACCCAAATGTGTTGTTGCCTTTTAACATTCAGCACAGTGCTCACAAGTCAGACAAGTCAGCGGCGGTGGTCGGTCTCCTAGGCAACTAGCTGTAAACTTCTAAAAGGTGCTAACTCAAGAATGGTTGCAAATTTAAAAAAATAGCTCTATCCAACAATATCCATCTATGAAGTTAGGAATTAACATCTTTGCGACTATATAATGTAAATAAATTCATATTGGCTCAGCGGATGTTTGGAACGGGCTCAGGAGCCATGCTAGAAAACTAGCGCCTGCCTCTAACATCAGTGACTTCCTTTGATTAGGGTCATGAACAAGTTCATGGTGTGCTTCCTTGTGCCCTCAGCCGTGAGGACGTAGAAAGGACCCAAGAGTTGTTAGTACACTGCTATTATGGCACATTAGGGTTCTCCATACACAGAAGAGTCTGAACTTGATCCTGGTGGGGCAAGCCGTCTATATTATGTGTATGGTGACCACCTGACCAGAGCCCTACGAGCCTCCTCCTTCCTGCCGGGATCCTTGGTGACTTTTCTAATTAGCCAGCAAATCACAAGAGGCATTGGGGACAGGTAAGAGCAGATTTGCATGGCTCTGGTCTAGTAGCCACAGACTACTGACGTGACTGCTGGACCAGAATCCTGCAAATCTTCTTTTTCTCATAATATCAATATAATAAAAATTTAAAATAAAGATGTAAAAAAAAGAAGAAAGTCCACAAAAATTCACTTGCATGTAATAACCCTAAGAATTAATTTAAGAGGATATTCTGTATAAACCGCAAAGTTAAAAAAAAAAAAATAATCTGCAAATTAAAAAAAACAAAAAACAAAACCCGTACTCCTAAACCACTCTGAACAAAATACAATTTGTAAAATGTAAGTCCTCATGTAGCCATTATCCTAGTTTTTATAACAAACTGACTACGTGACACAGAACTGAAAACCTGGGCCAGCATACTTGATGGTATAATTGCAATGTGTGGGTGCATAAGCCTAGCATAAAAAGAGTGCCAAAGCCATCCCACCTTGGCTAGGTGTCTATGAAGCTTTCCACAGAAGGGGCAAAACACAGTCATGCCAAGGACTCGTCTATTTTAACGTCTGCTGGCACATAGCGAGATGAGTTATCAGAGTTACGGACCATCCTGATTGGGGTTCACCTTGTCGCAGTGGGATATCTTTTATGCTTGTTTATATCAAAGTAGTTCCAACTAAGTGCCCTATGTTATTTATGGGCACTACTAATATTATTTTCTTACCTCTTTATTGTTTTTATTGTAGGTTTTGACTATGTAACAGTACCACCTTCTTCTCTTTCAGACCGAAAGGCTGTGATATCACAAGGAGCCCTGAAATGCGTGGGATCCTCTCTCTTCCTAAAGAGTAAATGGGGTGTCGGCTATCGCTTAAGGTTATTTCAATTTTGATGTTTTTTTTCCTGATTTTATTTTATTTTGTCTCGTACAATAAGCCAATCTCTGTCTCCTTAGCATGGACATAAAACCGTCCAGTAACATAGAAGCAATTTCATCCCTGATCTCACAGCATATCCCGAGGGCGACGTTAATGCTGCAGACGGAGAATTCCCTCATTTACGCCCTGCCACTGAAAGATGTGGACATATTCCCAGGTACACTGATTAACCAGATGATTATGACCAACCAGTTTGTCCGAGGTAGTGTAATCCAGGGAATTGGTGCAGCATGAGAAAAGTCTTGGAGACGGGCGTGGGAGGTTCAGATTATGGAGGATGATAGTCGTATCATGCGTAATATACTTGAAGGGGATTATAAAGGAGGGGGATATTGAATTGGGAGATCATACTATTGAATGGTGAGAGATGATACCAGGTGGGGAGATTAGACTGGAGCAGGGACAATCCTGTGGGGGTTATTTTGGATGGTGAGCTGGTACTGGAATGGGGAAGGTGTTACTTGAGGGGGGATTATACAGAAAGGGGCATAGAGGATGAGGAGATGATAGTTAATGGAGGATGGTAATGAGATGATACTTGAGAAGTGGGAGAAACAATACTAAAGGGGAGGAAAGACAATATTGCTGAGGAAATCATATAGAAGAGGGGAGATGGTATGGCGAGGTTGATATCATGGGAGAGTATACTTAAGGGCCAGATTATATTAAAGAGATAGGGGAGAATACCTGGGGGAAAGAGAAAAAACTTTAAAGAAGACTCATCATATCCTGGAAACTCCATGAGTTAAAAGAAGACAAATATAATAAACATTTATGAAATATATAATTTGGAAAAGCTAAATAAAATTTCTCACAATTTAGTAATAACGGCTCTGTCCGTTTAAAAGAAGGAGGTTGGAAGCGGCTCTCCGCTGTCTTAGTATCTGGACAACTGTGTGAGACTTCCTGCCTCTGAGCTGGGAAATACCACGATGTGGGGGGATACTGTAAACAGAGGGGTGATATGAAGCTATGTAAGATGGATTCCTGTGTATTATGAAGCATCAGGAGAAGGAGGATAGAAGAAACAGCTACAGACGTAAAGACTGTAGCAGCTTCTCTTCATTTTGTCTGCTGTGGGCTCTGTGTATGTAAGGAGAGGCTCATGACATAGGGGTAGGGGTCCTACATTAACCAATAACAATGATTTTGAATTTCAGGATTGTTTTCTGCTCTGGACAATGATTGCAGCTTAGGAGTGATGACGTATGGCGTTTCTATCACCACGCTGGAAGATGTCTTCTTCAAATTGGAAGCGGACATTGATGAAAATCATACAGGTCAATAATCAGTAGCGATTACTGCTGGACCTAAAGCTGCCAGGATGCTCAGGCCTCGAGACCGGGGACTCTGACTCAATTAGTGTCATGGGCTTCGGCAAAGCAGAACCTAGAAGTGAAGAAGACTGAGGCTGGTCTGGGATCCATATAGGGGACTGCTTTAGGGTCTGGTAATTTAAGGGTTCGATTTACGGTTTGATCACTTAGAGATCTGATCTGGGATCTGATCATTAAGGGGGTTTCTCTGATCTATGTTAATCACATGGTCTAGTCTGGGGACTGATAATGTAGAGACCTAAAATGGCATCTTTTAATTTAGGGGTCTGGCCTGGTCTGATAATGATGGGGTCTACATTCGGGTCTTATAGTCTAGTCTGGGGTCTAATATTACAGGGTCTGCTATAAGCTATGGTTTTTAAGGGGTCTCCTCTGGAGTCTGATCATAAAATTTTGCCCCAGTCAAAATAAAACAAAAAAATAAATAAATACACATTTGGTATCGTTGCATTCAGAAACACCAGATCTATCAAAATATAAACTAAATTAATCCAATCAGTAAATGGCATACTGAGAAAAAATAAAAATGCCAGAATTACTTTTCTTGGTTGAGGCAACATTGCAATAAAATGAAATAGCAGGCAATCAAAACTTGATATCTTCTACCCCAATATGGTAACAATAAAAACGTCAGCTCAGCGTGCAGAAAATAAGCCCTCGCCCCACCCCACATTCCAAAAAATGGAGACGCTATGGGTCTCAGAAAATGTTGCCTTTTTATTTTTTACAATCTTTGGATTTTGTTTTCACCACTTAAATAAAAAAGAACCTAAACATGTTTGGTATCTGTGAACTCGTAATGACCTGGAGAATCATACTGGCAGGTCCATTTTAGCATATAGTGAACATGTTAAAAAAATATTGTGGAATTGCGCTTTTTTTTGCAATTTTACCACACTTGGAATTTTTGTTTCCTGTTTCTTTATCGCCTCTCATTGGGGGACACAGGAACCATGGGGTGTATGCTGCTGCCACTAGGAGGCTGACACTATGCAAATAAAAAAGTTAGCTCTTCCTCTGCAGTGTACACCCCACCGACTGGCATTATACTCTTCAGTTTAGCTTAGTGTCAGTAGGAGGTGGACACGGGTCTTTTATTAGACCCTTATCTACCTCAATTTGCATCGTTTCCTTTACAGGTTTCCTCGGAGGGATACAGGGTGAGCAGTCACACCTGTAGTCCCACAAAGCGGACTATGAGTACAGCGTGTACTGCCACCCCGTATCCTCATAGATCCCTCTCCAGGACCAAGAGCCTAGCACACAAGCGTGCTCAGAAGTCCGGTCCTGGCTCCGTCCCCCACCCACTCGCCCACCAGAGCCTGTCGGTCGGCGGAGACGAGGACGTCCATTAGCCCCTGGACGTCTCACCGCCCTTTTAAGGTTAGTACCGGCGTGGGATGTTTTTAGGTGAGTATTCTCTCCCTTCCCATCCCAGATCTTTGATAGGGGGGTTCTTGTTAGGGGCTCCCTGTCGACCTGGGCATGCTTTTCGACACTCGTCAGTCCAGAGTCTTCCTTCCCAAGGACAAGAGATCCACCCTTTGTCGGGACATACGCTTGCTCCAGGGTCCTCGGCCTCCCTCCCTCCGATCGGCCATGAAGGTTCTGGGGAGGATGGTAGCTACCTTGGAAGCGATTCCCTTTGCCCAATTCCATTCTCGACCCCTTCAGCAAGCCATTCTGTCTCAGTGGGACAGGTTGGTCTTCTCCCTGGATCGGCCGATCAGACTCTCCTTTCGGGTCAAGCGGTCTCTCAACTGGTGGCTGACGTCACCTCTCATCTCCCAGGGCAGGTCCTTCCTTCCGGTTCACTGGCAGGTGGTGACAACGGACGCCAGCCTGATCGGCTGGGGTGCGGTTTTTCGCCACCTGACGGTTCGGGGCCGTTGGTCGCCGCAGGAGTCTTCTCTGCCGATCAACGTCCTCGAAATTCGGGCCATCTTTCTGTACCTCCGCCATTGGGAAAGGATCCTCAGGGGCCTTCCAGTCCGGATCCAGACGGACAACGCCACGGCTGTGGCATATGTCAACCATCAGGGGGGGACTCAGAGCTCCTTGGCCCTTGCCGAGGTATCCAAGATCCTCCTTTGGGCAGAGGCAACGGTTCCGGTGATATCCGCGGTGCATATCCCCGGCGTGGAAAACTGGGCCGCCGACTTCCTCAGCCGCGAGGGTCTCGCGGCAGGGGAATGGTCCTTGCATCCGGAGGTCTTCCATCAGATTTGTCTTCGATGGGGAACTCCGGATGTGGATCTCACAGCGTCTCGAATCAACAGGAAGGTTCCGCAGTTCGTCTCCAGGTTCCGCGATCCTCTCGCAGTGGGCGTCGATGCTCTGGCCATTCCTTGGTCACAGTTCGAGCTGCCCTACCTGTTCCCACCCCTTCCATTACTTCCCAAACTGTTGAAGAAGATCAAAGCGGAAGGGGTGCCGGTCATCCTGATCGCCCCGGATTGGCCCAGGAGAGCTTGGTTCGCGGAGCTCGTCAACCTTCTCGCAGACGCTCCCTGGCGCCTTCCAGACAGGCCCGATCTGCTGTCCCAGGGTCCGATCTGCCACCCGAATTCTCGGTCGCTCAGTTTAACGGCGTGGCTGTTGAGACCGCGGTTCTAAGAGCTTCCGGCCTTTCGGACCGGGTGATTCACACCATGATTCAGGCTCGGAAGCCTTCGTCTTCCAGGATCTACTACCGCACCTGGAAGGCCTACTTCCGTTGGTGCGAGTCCAACCGCGTTCCGCCTATGGTTTTTTCCCTGCCTTCTCTTTTGGCCTTCCTTCAGGCAGGGCTGGATTCGGGCCTGGCTCTTAGTTCCCTGAAGGGTCAGGTCTCTGCGCTTTCCATCCTCTTTCAGAAGACCTTGGCCTCTTGGCCACAGGTTAAGACCTTCTTTCAGGTGGTAGCCCACGCTGTCCAGCAGTACAGGGCCCCTGTGGAGGCATGGGACCTAAACCTGGTACTGGACATTTTGAAGGTTTCTCCCTTTGAACCTCTTAGGGAGATTCCTCTATCAGTTTTATCTTGGAAGGTGGCCTTTCTTGTGGCCATCACGTCCATTCGCCGCGTTTCCGAGCTGGCGGCACTGTCTTGCCGCCCTCCGTTTTTGGTCATTCACCAGGACAAGGTGGTCTTCCGACCCCCACCTTCTTTTCTTCCTAAGGTGGTTTCCACCTTCCACCTCAACGAGGACATCGTTCTACCTTCCTTTTGTCCAGCTCTGACTCATCCTCTGGAGCGATCGTTGAACAAGCTAGACCTCGTCAGGGCAGTGAGGATTTATTTGGATAGAACATCCTCTTTCCGGAAGACGGATTCTTTTTTCGTCATTCCTGATGGCACGCGCAGAGGCCAGCCGGCTTCTAAAGCGACTATTGCTCGATGGATCAGAATGGCAATTTTGGAGGCTTACCGGGTCAAGAACAGAGTGCCCCCGCCTGGGATTAAGGCTCACTCTACCCGGGCAGTCGGCGCCTCCTGGGCGGTGCACCACAGGGCTACCGCCCTACAGCTTTGCAAAGCGGCAACTTGGTCTTCCATCCACACGTTCGCCAAATTTTACAAGGTCCATACCTACGCATCGGCGGACGCCAGCCTAGGCAGAAGGATCCTGCAGGCGGCAGTGGTGAGTCCTCTGACCTGATGGAAGTCTGTTTTTCCCGCCCTTGGGACTGCTTTGGGACGTCCCATGGTTCCTGTGTCCCCCAATGAGAGGCGATAAAGAAAACAGGATTTTTGGTTGCTTACCGTAAAATCTGTTTCTTGAAGCCTCCATTGGGGGACACAGCTCCCTCCCAATGTTTTCTGTTGTTATCTGTTCTATGACTGTTCTCACGTTACAGTTCTTAAGTTTGTGGTTATGGTTTTTCAACCTTGTTTCATTATCTCCTACTGCTTTCTCACTAACTGAAGAGTATAATGCCCGTCGGTGGGGTGTACACTGCAGAGGAGGAGCTAACTTTTTTATTTGCATAGTGTCAGCCTCCTAGTGGCAGCAGCATACACCCCATGGTTCCTGTGTCCCCTAATGGAGGCTTCAAGAAACAGATTTTATGGTAAGCAACCAAAAATCCTGTTTTTCCAGTACACTGTTTGGTAAAACCAATGGTGCTGTTCAAAAGTACAACTTGTCCCGCAAAAAAACAAACCCTCACATGGCCATATTGATGAGGAAAATAACAAAGTTAGCTCTGGGAAGAAGGCATGCAAAAAATGAAAGCACAAAAACGGAAAATCCCAAGGTCGTGAAAGGGTTAAATAAACGTTTCTTGATTAGAAATAAAAGTGTGATCATTAAAGGGATTGTCCAGTAAAATGAAGCTAATAAATTTACAGAGGATAGTTTATAACTTGCTGATCAGTGGGGCTTCAACCACTGGGACCCTGAAATCAGCAGAATAGGAAATATTTGACAGGGAACTTTTTACCCGATGCCCAACCACTGCTCCATTTATTATTTATGGGGCTCCTGGAAAACAGCCAAGCACAGCCCCAATCAGTGCAGATCCCAGCAATCGGACCACCCCGATCACCAAGTCTTCATCTATCCTGTGGATAGGTGATAGCTGATATGGGGGGTCTAATAATTTGGTAGCCTGTGTTGGGTTATGATTATTCAGGGGTCTGGTCTAGGGTCTGTTAAATAAGGGACCTGATAATTATGAGCTTCCTCTGGGCTATAATTAAAAGCCAAGAAGCAACGAAGAGTGGTGGTGGTGGGAGACTCACTACTGAGAGGCACAGAAGCAGCCATCTGCAGACCGGACATAACTGCAAGAGAAGTATGCTGCCTTCCAGGTGCGATGATCAAGGATGTGACCGATAGGATACCAAAGCTCTTCAGCTCCAAGGACGTCCACCCATTTCTTCTGATACATGTTGGCACCAATGACACGGCAAGGAAGGACCTACCAACAATCTGCAAGGACTTTGAAGAGTTGGGGAAGAAAGTAAAGGAACTGGATGCACAGGTAGTTTTTTCTTCTATCCTTCCAGTAGACGGGCATGGCACCAGGAGATGGAACAGGATCCTTGATGCAAACAACTGGCTAAGACGATGGTGCAGACAACAAGGATTCGGATTCCTGGACCACGGTGTGAATTACTTGTATGATGGACTCCTCGCCAGAGACGGACTACACCTCAACAAACCAGGGAAACACACATTCGCCAGAAGACTCGCTACACTCATCAGGAGGGCGTTAAACTAGAAGAAGAGGGGACGGGAAGAAAAACATTAGACTTGAACAAAGACGACCCAGGAAAACATACTCAGAAGGGAGGTAAGAACATTTCTAAAACAATCCACAGTGAGGAGATTGGAACAAAACAAAATCCTCTAAACTGCATGCTCGCAAACGCCAGAAGCCTGACAAACAAGATGGAAGAACTAGAAGCAGAAATATCTACAGGTAACTTTGACATAGTGGGAATAACCGAGACATGGTTAGATGAAAGCTATGACTGGGCAGTTAACTTACAGGGTTACAGTCTGTTTAGAAAGGATCGTAAAAATCGGAGAGGAGGAGGGGTTTGTCTCTATGTAAAGTCTTGTCTAAAGTCCACTTTAAGGGAGGATATTAGCGAAGGGAATGAGGATGTCGAGTCCATATGGGTTGAAATTCATGGAGGGAAAAATGGTAACAAAATTCTCATTGGGGTCTGTTACAAACCCCCAAATATAACAGAAACCATGGAAAGTCTACTTCTTAAGCAGATAGATGAAGCTGCAACCCATAATGAGGTCCTGGTTATGGGGGACTTTAACTACCCGGATATTGACTGGGAAACAGAAACCTGTGAAACCCATAAAGGCAACAGGTTTCTGCTAATAACCAAGAAAAATTATCTTTCACAATTGGTGCAGAATCCAACCAGAGGAGCAGCACTTTTAGACCTAATACTATCTAATAGACCTGACAGAATAACAAATCTGCAGGTGGTTGGGCATTTAGGAAATAGCAACCACAATATTGTGCAGTTTCACCTGTCTTTCACTAGGGGGACTTGTCAGGGAGTCACAAAAACATTGAACTTTAGGAAGGCAAAGTTTGACCAGCTTAGAGATGCCCTTAATCTGGTAGACTGGGACAATATCCTCAGAAATGAGAATACAGATAATAAATGGGAAATGTTTAAGAACATCCTAAATAGGCAGTGTAAGCGGTTTATACCTTGTGGGAATAAAAGGACTAGAAATAGGAAAAACCCAATGTGGCTAAACAAAGAAGTAAGACAGGCAATTAACAGTAAAAAGAAAGCATTTGCACTACTAAAGCAGGATGGCACCATTGAAGCTCTAAAAAACTATAGGGAGAAAAATACTTTATCTAAAAAACTAATTAAAGCTGCCAAAAAGGAAACAGAGAAGCACATTGCTAAGGAGAGTAAAACTAATCCCAAACTGTTCTTCAACTATATCAATAGTAAAAGAATAAAAACTGAAAATGTAGGCCCCTTAAAAAATAGTGAGGAAAGAATGGTTGTAGATGACGAGGAAAAAGCTAACATATTAAACACCTTCTTCTCCACGGTATTCACGGTGGAAAATGAAATGCTAGGTGAAATCCCAAGAAACAATGAAAACCCTATATTAAGGGTCACCAATCTAACCCAAGAAGAGGTGCGAAACCGGCTAAATAAGATTAAAATAGATAAATCTCCGGGTCCGGATGGCATACACCCACGAGTACTAAGAGAACTAAGTAATGTAATAGATAAACCATTATTTCTTATTTTTAGTGACTCTATAGCAACAGGGTCTGTTCCGCAGGACTGGCGCATAGCAAATGTGGTGCCAATATTCAAAAAGGGCTGTAAAAGTGAACCTGGAAATTATAGGCCAGTAAGTCTAACCTCTATTGTTGGTAAAATATTTGAAGGGTTTCTGAGGGATGTTATTCTGGATTATCTCAATGAGAATAACTGTTTAACTCCATATCAGCATGGGTTTATGAGAAATCGCTCCTGTCAAACCAATCTAATCAGTTTTTATGAAGAGGTAAGCTATAGGCTGGACCACGGTGAGTCATTGGACGTGGTATATCTCGATTTTTCCAAAGCGTTTGATACAGTGCCGCACAAGAGGTTGGTACACAAAATGAGAATGCTTGGTCTGGGGGAAATTGTGTGTAAATGGGTTAGTAACTGGCTTAGTGATAGAAAGCAGAGGGTGGTTATAAATGGTATAGTCTCTAACTGGGTCGCTGTGACCAGTGGGGTACCGCAGGGGTCAGTATTGGGACCTGTTCTCTTCAACATATTCATTAATGATCTGGTAGAAGGTTTACACAGTAAAATATCGATATTTGCAGATGATACAAAACTATGTAAAGCAGTTAATACAAGAGAAGATAGTATTCTGCTACAGATGGATCTGGATAAGTTGGAAACTTGGGCTGAAAGGTGGCAGATGAGGTTTAACAATGATAAATGTAAGGTTATACACATGGGAAGAGGGAATCAATATCACCATTACACACTGAACGGGAAACCACTGGGTAAATCTGACAGGCTGAAGGACTTGGGGATCCTAGTTAATGATAAACTTACCTGGAGCAGCCAGTGCCAGGCAGCAGCTGCCAAGGCAAACAGGATCATGGGGTGCATTAAAAGAGGTCTGGATACACATGATGAGAGCATTATACTGCCTCTGTACAAATCCCTAGTTAGACCGCACATGGAGTACTGTGTCCAGTTTTGGGCACCGGTGCTCAGGAAGGATATAATGGAACTAGAGAGAGTACAAAGGAGGGCAACAAAATTAATAAAGGGGATGGGAGAACTACAATACCCAGATAGATTAGCGAAATTAGGATTATTTAGTCTAGAAAAAAGACGAGTGAGGGGCGATCTAATAACCATGTATAAGTATATAAGGGGACAATACAAATATCTCGCTGAGGATCTGTTTATACCAAGGAAGGTGACGGGCACAAGGGGGCATTCTTTGCGTCTGGAGGAGAGAAGGTTTTTCCACCAACATAGAAGAGGATTCTTTACTGTTAGGGCAGTGAGAATCTGGAATTGCTTGCCTGAGGAGGTGGTGATGGCGAACTCAGTCGAGGGGTTGAAGAGAGGCCTGGATGTCTTCCTGGAGCAGAACAATATTGTATCATACAATTATTAGGTTCTGTAGAAGGACGTAGATCTGGGGATTTATTATGATGGAATATAGGCTGAACTGGATGGACAAATGTCTTTTTTCGGCCTTACTAACTATGTTACTATGATAATTTAGGGATCTAGATTGGTGTTTGATATTTATGGGGTCTGGTCTTCAGTGAAGCTAATTTAAGTTAAGTGAGGCCAATTTGGTCTGGGGATAGCTACCGTACCTTTTGCAGCAGGTTTGGGGTCCTACAATGAGTCTGGTGATTGATTGCTAACTAATATTTACATTTTTACAAACCATTTGATGTTGAGGAAGCATGGGGGGGCTTACTATACCTTTTTAATTTCACTTAAGAGCCAGGCACTATTTATAATTTAGCTCGGGGCACGAGCCTTTTCCAGGTATTATCCCGATGCGCTGTGTCTTCTCATGGCAGCTGACAACTTCTCTCCACTATAATAATAGTTCGCCGTTTCTGAAGGCAAGTCCTCCTCTATATATTTACAGCTCACTCTCGCCATTACTCCTCACAGATAACAGTATATTCACAAGGAGAATAGAAGATGACGGGAAATGGAAATCCACAGAGGAGATTGATCAGGGATTGCTGACCATGCCCGAATCTCACCCGTGCACTGTCAGCGGCAGAGCACTGTGGAGGCAGCAAGTCGCCACCATAGCTAAGCTACACTTCCGTAATCTGCGCCGAGAAACCAAGTCTGTTCGATACGTGTGAGTACTGTCATAGTTTGTTACATTATTAGGTCACTCTTCTACCATGTTGTCATAAGTTTAATTTAGTCTTTTCTCATTTGTAGCTGATTCTGAGAAAGCAAGCCAGCCACCTTTCGCATCCTTCATACACGGCGGGAGCTGGCTGTTTTATACTGCCCGCACCTGCTTCTATCAGCAGCGACCAGAGCTGAGCTTTGTCTTTGACAGTAGCAATTAAATAGTTGCGTTTGCCATGCACAAGGCAATTGTAAAGTGTCGATGTAATTTGCAAGTGCCGATGCAATTGAAAAGTGCCGATGCAATTGGCGAAGTGCCGATGGGTCGCCTTTACAGTTGGCAGCCTATTAAAAGCACCCATCACCCACCCACTTTGTACTCCCATGACCCGCAGGCTAAGATTGCTAAGTTTCCGATATACTGTATTTCATTGTATAGGATGAAAGAAAACTCGTAATAGCAAGGCTAAAAAATAAAGTTAAAATTATGAAAAATAATATATATATGTGTTTGTATGTATATGAATGCGTTTGTGTATATATAAATTGAAAAAAATATGAACGTTTGCATCAGCTCATGTTTTCCAGTTTAAAAATAAAAGAACAAAAAAAAGAAAATATGACTTTATATCTCCACATCTGTAAAAGTTTTTTTTTTTATATATAAAGTTAATTAACCCATATTGTAAAGAAGAAAAAATGTAATTCCAGAATTGTCATTTCTCTTTTTTTTTTTTTTGCTCAATGCACCTTCCTCCAAAAATGCTATATAAAGCCATCAAAATGTCATATATAAAATAGTACCAATAAAAACTACAGCTCACCAAGCAAAAAGCAGGCCCCCAAATGGAAAAATACAAAAAAAAGTCTCCGAAAATGGTGACGAAAACCAAATTTTTAATGACGTTCAGAATCTTTTGTCTTCACTAAAATAATTTAAAAAGACAACTATACAAGTTTTGTATCGCCGTAATTGTACTGAGCTGTAGAATCATATTACAAGGTCATTTTCCCTGCACAGTGAACGACGTAAGAACAGAAACCCAAAAGACAATGGCGTAATTTGCAGCTTTTGATGGACGGCTACAGAATCTTTTACATGACATTTGATTTTCTTTCAGGTCTCTCTTTCTATTTCTGTTCTTAGCAGTCCAGGCAGCCATAAATATCATACACTGGTACTACCACAAATCCTCCTTGGAGATCCGACTCTCTCCTGATCTGTATTTCCTGCGCCCAGGACAGAAGAGTCAGAAGTATGTCACCAGTCTGCTGGTACAGAGCTCCACAGGTAACATAATGTGGCACGAAATGGACTTGGTGTAGAAATGGATGACGTCTAGATTCCTTAGTCCAAAGTGTCATTTTTTTTGATGGGTCTAGGGAATATTTCTGTTTTTTTAGTGAATCAAAAAAACTTGGTATTTTTATCATTGAACCATAAAAGTGAGAATTAAATGGGTAACCCATCTTTTAAAGAAGGGGTCCCCTACTTTTCTTATCTCAGGAGCCACATTCATTTCTGAGAGATGAGCAGCAAATATTTCTTAAAAGCATTATGTGCCCCTTTTAAAGTAATAATGCTGCAAGTGCCTTCATAAAATGTACTTATACCCCCCCCTATCGAGTAGTAATGCCTTCAGTGCCCCCGTATAAAGTAATTTTGTAGCGATTACCCTCTTAAAAAGTAATAACAGCCCCTATGTCCCCTTATAAAAAATTTTTGCTATAAGTGCTCCCTTATGATGAAATAATGCCCTCAGTTCCCAGTGTAATAATGCCCCAAATGCCCCCTTATAATGTAATAAAGTTTTCAGTGCCCCCTTGTAAAGTAAATAATACCTCCAGTGCCCCCTTAAAATTTTATAACTAGTGATGGGGGAACCCGTAGATGTTTGGGTCTGGCGGGTTCGGCCGAACATCTAAAAAAAAGTTTGTTTCAGGTACCAGAATGGTACCCGAACCCAGACCTCATTCATATGAATGAGGGGCTCAAACATTCATTGTTTGCCATGCTGTCATTTGCATGGCAGCACAGCATACACGCACTCTGATCGTTGGTAACATCATTACCGCCGGTCAGAGAGCTGAGGTTCCCATGCTGTCAGATGACAGCGTGAGTCAGCAGTTGTGGTCAGTGGTAAAGAGGTTACCTCCGGTCACAGGCATCGGCTGATGAGAGGGTACTACTCACATCAGTCTATGTCTGCTATTGCTGAAAACAGCGAGGCCAGGCGCCGCTGATGGGAATATTCATCAGCTGGCGCCTGTGTGCTATAAATAAATAAATACTTTTTTTTTTTTTTTAAATGACGTGGGGTCTCTTCTACTTTTGATAACCAGCGCAGGCAAAACTGACAGCTGTGGACTTCAACCCTCGACTGTCAACTTTATCATGACTAGTTCTTAAGAATCGAGAGGTCCCATGCTGTTTTTTAAAATTATTTAAATAATTTAAAAAAAACAGTGTGGGGTCCTCACGATCTTTGGCAACCAGCCAAGCTAAAGCTAACAGCTCAGGGCCAGCTCGTAATCTCAGACTGGTAAGGGGCTATGAATATTGCCACCCCAGCTTAAAAATAGCAGCCCACAGCTGCCCCAGAAAAGGCGCATCTATTAGATGCGCCAATTGTGGCGCTTTGCACGGCTCTTCCCACCTGCCATAGTGCGGTGGCAAGTGGGGTAATAATTGTGGGGTTCATGTCAGCTGTTTTATGGCTGCTGACATCAAGCCCACAGGTTAGGAATGGAGAGGCGACGTCCCCATTACTAACCCCATAGTATGATTTTAATAAAAGACACAGCCAGAATAAAATCCTTTATTTGAAATAATGACACAGTCTCCTTTATTTGAAATAAATGCACATGTATACTCATCTTTATGCCTAATGCATTAAAGCCCATGTCACCTGTAAAAAACAGAAAATAATAAACAACCATAATACTCACCTCTACGCCTAATCCACCAAGGCTCATGTCCCTTAGAAAAAGAAGAAAGATAATAAACAACCCTATCCCTCACCTGTCCAATCCATGACAGTCTGGATAATTTGATGTGACTGCTCTCCCTGTCAACTCCTGCAGTGTTTAGCGCTGAGCTTCCGTGAGAAAGTTCACCGGAGTTCAAAGCTGATGAACCCCAGTAACCTCACCTATGGCACCGCTTGCTTCTTGAGAACTTTAACAAACAGCAAGCAGTGCCATAAGTGAGGTCACCAGGGTTTATCAGCTTTGAACTACGGTGAACTTTCTCACGTCAGCTCAGCGCTACACACTGCGGGATCGATTACACTCTGGTTAATGTGTTCCGGCTAACAGGGATGTGACCGCTATCTAAATCATCCAGATCGTCGTGGGACAGTATGGATTGTCTTCACATCGGACAGGTGAGGGATATGGTTGTTTATTATTTTTCTTCTTTTCCAGGGGACATGGGCATCAGTGGATTAGGTGTAAAGGTGAGTATAATGGTTGTTTATTATTTTCTGTTTTTTACAGGTGACATGGGCTTCAATTGTATTAGGCACAGAGGATTAGGGTCCAACCTCGGGCCAACACTGAAATCTGAGAATAAAGGGATTGTAATGCAAATTTAGTACTGTTTCTGCTTAACTCCTTCATGTTCGGGTCACTTTCCATTATTGTGCTTTTTGTAGTATCTTTTTTGCCCTTTTCTTCCCAAGAGCCATACTTTTTTCTCTTTTTTTTATACTTTTCCAATGGCTTTTGTTTTGGGGATGGACCAGTTGTAGTTTTGTATGACTTCATTCATTTTACCATAAAATGTAGTTGGAAACCTAAAAAAGAATCCAAGTGCCGTGAAAAAAAACAAACAAAACACAATTCCATCATTATTTTGAGGGTTTTATTTCTATGGCGTTCATTGTGCGATAAAAATGATTTGGTAATATGGCTCAGAGATTAGTGTAAGGCTGCAGAGCTGCGGCATTCCCAGGATTAGTGGGTTTCACATTCCTTAAGAAATGGTGTATCTTAGCAAGTTAGTGCACAGCTACAAGCGGATTCAAGACTACATCAGCTTGGCACCCCCTTAAGATCTTTAGGGTTCTTGAGTTTGGACCCCACTTACAGTAAAGGGATGGCATTTCCTATTAATTGTGCCATTACGTTTTAAGTTGAAAATGCCCATTAAAGGGTTAAGTAAAATGAGACTAGTTGACTAACTGGTTAATGGTGCGATTGACTATGACTGATTTATTGCCGTAATAGTGGCCACATTGGTCATTGACATTGTGTTGGTCTCTAGCATATATGCTTATACCTATATATTTCCACCATAGGTGACAATATAGACGACTTAATAGAGGCCCTGAGGAGCCAGAAGATAAAAGTGGATATGATGAACGGAAGCGATTATATTTCCGTTGCGCCACACAATGGGGCCCTCGACGTCTCCAGATCAGGAAAGGTATAATGGTGTAAGGATTGAGCAGAGTTGAGCTTTGGACATAAGATTTTATATCCCTAGGTCAGATATAGCTACACCTTGTACTATATGTGTGTACAAACTTCCATCTTGACGCTTGTCACTGCCCCCTCACCTTGTGTTTCTTCTAGTACTTCACATACAAAGCCATATTTAATAGCAGCATGGTGCACTCTCTGCCCGTCCTCATTAACACCATCAGTAACACTCTGCTACGGCAGCTGCACGTGAATGAAAGCATCCAGGTGTGGAGCAGTCCCTTCCCACAGGTAAGTGGTGAGGCCATATCAGGCCTCTTTCACACTCATGCTTATTGTGTCCTGATGAATTTCATACATTTTTTTTTACAAGTATTTTTTGGAAATCTACAAGAAAAGAAAAAAAATGGATCAGTCATGGTTAATGTTACATACCCAATCTATCTCAAATATCTACACCGAAAAAGTAGATACCATAAATATATAGTAATTTTATTAACTAAAGTGTCATAAAAAAATAGTATGAAACACGTATAACACTTGTAATGGTGGGAAAACTCATTGACACAAAACCGAAGATGAACGGAACATAGTACATATGGTGTAGAATGTTAGAGTAATACCTTGGTCATGTATCACAGCCAAAACAATAGCTAAATGCATAAAATAAATCGACAAGAAAGTACCAAAGTGACAAATGCAAATATCAATAAATTTAAAAGCTATTTCGCTCGCGCTTCGTCAAGGGGAATAATCTATAAAGTACCCATACAAAGGGTTTCTGCTTCCCAACATATGTTTCTCTTGCTCTTTTTTCCGAGGAAATAATCTTTAAAGTCTCAATCCAAAAGGCTTTTTTCATCCTTACATACATTTCACTTGCGCTCTTTCCAGGGGAATAATCAATACATTTAATGTACCAATCCAAAAGCCTCTCTGCATGCTAATTTATGCTTCGCTTGTGCTTCTCCAAGGGGGATAATAAATATAAAGTGCCAGCCCAAAAGGCTCTCTGCATCCAGATGTACAATTCACTTGCACACTTCCAGGGGGACACAAATCAAGCGTAAGTCAGGATACAGAGAGCTTTTTACATTAGTACTTTGTGCTGTGCCTACCAATGAGAAAAAGCAACAGGGATCCTGGTAGATACAGGTCCTTCTCAAAAAATTAGCATATAGTGTTAAATTTCATTATTTACCATAATGTAATGATTACAATTAAACTTTCATATATTATAGATTCCTTATCCACCAACTGAAATTTGTCAGGTCTTTTATTGTTTTAATACTGATGATTTTGGCATACAACTCCTGATAACCCAAAAAACCTGTCTCAATAAATTAGCATATTTCACCCATCCAATCAAATAAAAGTGTTTTTTAATAACAAACAAAAAAACCATCAAATAATAATGTTCAGTTATGCACTCAATACTTGGTCGGGAATCCTTTGGCAGAAATGACTGCTTCAATGCGGCGTGGCATGGAGGCAATCAGCCTGTGACACTGCTGAGATGTTATGGAGGCCCAGGATGCTTCAATAGCGGCCTTAAGCTCATCCAGAGTGTTGGGTCTTGCGTCTCTCAACTTTCTCTTCACAATATCCCACAGATTCTCTATGGGGTTCAGGTCAGGAGAGTTGGCAGGCCAATTGAGCACAGTAATACCATGGTCAGTAAACCATTTACCAGTGGTTTTGGCACTGTGAGCAGGTGCCAGGTCGTGCTGAAAAATGAAATCTTCATCTCCATAAAGCATTTCAGCCGATGGAAGCATGAAGTGCTCCAAAATCTCCTGATAGCTAGCTGCATTGACCCTGCCCTTGATGAAACACAGTGGACCAACACCAGCAGCTGACATGGCACCCCACACCATCACTGACTGTGGGTACTTGACACTGGACTTCAGGCATTTTGGCATTTCCTTCTCCCCAGTCTTCCTCCAGACTCTGGCACCTTGATTTCCGAATGACATGCAAAATTTGCTTTCATCAGAAAAAAGTACTTGGGACCACTTAGCAACAGTCCAGTGCTGCTTCTCTGTAGCCCAGGTCAGGCGCCTCTGCCGCTGTTTATGGTTCAAAAGTGTCTTTACCTGGGGAATGCGGCACCTGTAGCCCATTTCCTGCACACGCCTGTGCACGGTGGCTCTGGATGTTTCCACACCAGACTCAGTCCACTGCTTCCTCAGGTTCCCCAAGGTCTGGAATCGGTCCTTCTCCACAATCTTCCTCAGGTTCCGGTCTCCTCTTCTCGTTGTACAGCGTTTTCTGCCACATTGTTTCCTTCCAACAGACTTACCATTGAGGTGCCTTGATACAGCACTCTGGGAACAGCCTATTTGTTGAGAAATTTCTTTCTGGGCCTTACCCTCTTGCTTGAGGGTGTCAATGATGGCCTTCTTGACATCTGTCAGGTCGCTAGTCTTAAGGTACTGTCACACTAGACGATATCGCTAGCGATCCGTGACGTTGCAGCGTCCTCGCTAGCGATATCGTCCAGTGTGACAGGCAGCAGCGATCAGGCCCCTGCTGGGAGATCGCTGGTCGGGGAAGAAAGTCCAGAACTTTATTTCGTCGCTGGACTCCCCGTAGACATCGCTGAATCGGCGTGTGTGACACCGATTCAGCGATGTCTTTGCTGGTAACCAGGGTAAACATCGGGTAACTAAGCGCAGGGCCGCGCTTAGTAACCCGATGTTTACCCTGGTTACCAGCGTAAAAAAACAAACAGTACATACTTACATTCAGCTGTCTGTCCCTTGCCGTCTGGTTCCTGCAATGACTGCTGGCCGTAAAGTGAAAGCAGAGCACAGCCACAGCGGTGAGTCACCGCTGTGTGACTCACCGCTGTGCTGTGCTTTCACTTTCACTTTACGGCCAGCAGTCAGTGCAGGAACCAGACGGCAAGGGACAGACAGCTGAATGTAAGTATGTACTGTTTGTTTTTTTACGCTGGTAACCAGGGTAAACATCGGGTTACTAAGCGCGGCCCTGCGCTTAGTTACCCGATGTTTACCCTGGTTACCGGGGACCTCGGGATCGTTGGTCGCTGGAGAGCTGTCTGTGTGACAGCTCTCCAGCGACCAAACAGCGACGCTGCAGCGATCCGGATCGTTGTCGGTATCGCTGCAGCGTCGCTTAGTGTGACGGTATCTTTACCCATGATGGGGGTTTTGAGTAATGAACCAGGCAGGGAGTTTATAAAAGCCTCAGGTATCTTTTGCATGTGTTTAGAGTTAATTAGTTGATTCAGAAGATTAGGGTAATAGGTCGTTTAGAGAACCTTTTCTTGATATGCTAATTTATTGAGACAGGTTTTTTGGGTTATCAGGAGTTGTATGCCAAAATCATCAGTATTAAAACAATAAAAGACCTGACAAATTTCAGTTGGTGGATAATGAATCTATAATATATGAAAGTTTAATTGTAATCATTACATTATGGTAAATAATGAAATTTAACACTATATGCTAATTTTTTGAGAAGGACCTGTATAAGATTTGCCGAGTGCTAGTCCAGCAAACACAGACTACCGACATGGTTTCTATAGCACTGCCCTGTGATCATTTTTCTCAATTCTACCACCAATCTCAGAAAAAACACCAAAAATTTCCCAGAACCAAAGTGACCCCAAAAAGTTACATTATTATAGGATTAAGGCAAAGGATTTCAAGTTGTCCTGCCAATGATGTATGTTGTTGCGCTTTGCAGCAGCTCTGGCAAAAAAAAACTCAACCAAAAAAACAGAGAATCTGACTGATGTCTTCATAGAGACATGTTATCTAAGAAATTGATTTTTTGAGTCTTTTAACCGCAGGAGCTTTTTTCGGTTTTGCGTTTCTGTTTTTCGCTCCCCTTCTTTCCAGAGCCATAACTTTTTTATTTTTCCATCAATATGGCCATGTGAGGGTTTTTTTTTCCGGGACGAGTTGTAATTTTGAACAACACCATTGGTTTTACCATGTCGTGTACTAGAAAACAGGAAAAAAATTACAAGTGCAGTGAAATTGCAAAAAAATTGTTTTTTGTCTGGCTTTTTTTTACTAGTAAACATACTGATCAGCTAACCAGTTATTAAACTGCACGCTAAATCAAGGAGTGTTTAGATTTTTTTTATAAAAAGTTAAAGCTTTATTAAACAAACAAATACAGAAAATACAAAATATAAAAGCAATGCCTCAAAACCATAAGTCAAATGGCAGGTAGGCGTAGGACAGGTATAAATACTAGCAGGGGAGCAATAGATAAAAAATAACCATTCCTGAAAAGATCAAATCCTCTTGAGCAACAGAGCATGCTGAGAAAATACTTCTCAAATAGTTGTATATAGCTATCCAAATCAAGCTCAAACCGCATGCTCCGTTGTTCAAAAAAACCAGGCAAATCCCGTTATGTGCAACATAAGGTGCTGTCAAATCTATGCACTTTGAAAATATAGTCTATTTCATGCACACACCCGTTATAAAATTACCAGTTGCTACAATACAAGAGATCCAAAGTTTCGATTATATACAGGTTTTTCAATTTGCGCACATGCTCATTAGAATGTTGGGGTCAGTTGCATGAATCTAAAAAAAGGCACACTAATTGAAATTTAGTCAAATGGGAAATAGTTGATGTAACATAGTAGCAACAACTATTGTGTATAATATTACGGCTTCATTGTATTAAGTCAAAAAGTTAAATCATATATTAAACAGAAACAATACTATCATACAAAGACCAAAGTGCACCTTTTAAGCAACTTGAACCACATTCAATATCGGTCAGGTTATGCATATTATATAGGGTGTAGCACAACAGAACGTCCACCACAGATCGTCCACCTACCAATCTAGACCGACTTGATGTTTATGCATATCACACCCTGCATGTACATGTACGTAACAGTGCACAGGATAAAGAAACCCAATGGTACATATTACCCCTGGAATGCGGTGCTCCCCGCTGAACATCCACGTGGCACGCCGATTCCTGCCAAACCCCGACGCGCGTTTCGCGATAGCTTCCTCCTTCCTCCTTCCTCTCTTTTCAGGAATGGTTATTTTTTATCTATTGCTCCCCTGCTAGTATTTATACCTGTCCTACGCCTACCTGCCATTTGACTTATGGTTTTGAGGCATTGCTTTTATATTTTGTATTTTCTGTATTTGTTTGTTTAATAAAGCTTTAACTTTTTATAAAAAAAAATCTAAACACTCCTTGATTTAGCGTGCAGTTTAATAACTGGTTAGCTGATCAGTATGTTTATTGATTGAGTAGGGTGTTACCCACCCCTTGGATAGGGTAATGGGTCAGGGTTATATGTTGACTTTTTTTTTACTAGGTTAACTAAATGCTAAAACTGACCTGCCATTATGATTTTCCAGGTCATTACGAGTTCATAGACTCCAAACATGTCTAGGTTCTTTTTTATCTAAGTGGTGAAAAAAAAATCCAAACTTTGTTAAAAAAATAAATAAAATTGCGCCATTTTCCGATACCCATAGCGTCTCCCTTTTCTTCTTCGCCTCATTGGGGGATGCAGGACCATAGGTGTTATACTGATGCCACTAGGAGGACACTAAGTAACCACAAAAAGATTAGCCCCTCCTCTGCAGTATACACCCACACGCTGGCTCCAGCCTAACCAGTTCATGCTTAGTGTCTGTAGGAGGCACATGGGTCTGATATTCAGACAACACTTTTTTATTTTTATTTTTCATTTTTATTCTTAAATTTTTCTCAATGATTACAAGGAGTGACGGATCCCTTCAGGGTTTTGATCTCCCCAAACCATCAACAGGCGTGAACGTGGAGTGTCACCTCCACGTACCCCCTCCTTCACAGACTGACTATGGCATGCCTGAGCTTTTTTTTAGAGGCGAAAGGTCCCTTCAGGGCACCGCTCTCCCCGCACTAACAACAGACAGGAACATCGAGTGTTGCCTCCACGTACCCCCTTCTGCAGCCAGGTTTTTTAAAGCTGGACCACCAGCCCTGTCCCATCCTAGAGGAGTTAACCCCTAGGATGTCCAGAGGCACTTACTGGAGTCCATGCAGCCCCCACTGCATCACCACTGAAAACCAGCGGTGATGGAAGGAGGCAGACGGTCCCTCTCCACCTACCTGTCAAAGGGATGATGGATAGTGGGCTCCCTGCACCGTCCACGCTACAGCAGCTGACCTGTAGCAGAGAAGCCGGGCCCTGCATATTCCTCCGGCGGTTTCTCCACAGCTCCACGAGTAAGTGGGGTCCCAGGTCTCTATCGGCAGGAGGGCTCCTGTAGCGCGCACATTCCCCAGGGCGATTCCAGCGTGCTCCGGCCGGCACCTACAAAATTAGGTTCTGGCTTTGGCCTTGTCTAGGCCACAGGACCTGGGTAAGAGCTGTGATACCCAGAATCAGGGACATTTTGGCCCTTCTCTGCAGTATTCACCGGGGTTCCTTAGCCATCCTTCTCTATTGGGGCATATTGACAGTAGCAGGGACATATTGGGGTACATCATGTCTCTCTCCAATACTTCCAGGAAGGTTAACAAAACACATACTGTGTTTTTCACCTCATGTACCACCTGCCAGACTGCGTTGCCACAGGGACAGAGTTCACCACTCTGCAAGGCCTGTGATCCCGAATGCGCTCAGGAGCCCTCCGCCGCTACCGAACCGAGTGTACCTAGTCCCCCTGAGTGAGCTTCATCACTGTCGCAGTCCATGGCCTCACTAGCCAAAGCGATTGAGTCCCTCCACGATCCCTCCATGGGTCTGGGCATTCATTGGCCTGTCTTAGAGGGTTCCTCTACCTCACGGGAATCGTCGGCTAGCAGGGGCCGTTCTCATTCAATGAATATACAGGCTTCTAGAAAACGGACCCATAGCACGTCTCTCGGGCCCTCTCGTGCCTCAGCATCCGTGAGTTCCGTTTCTCGTTCCCCATCACCCGGGGTTTGCAGCGACCAGGACTCTGAGTACGAGTCTGACGTGTCCCTCGCCGGATTATCAGGCGACGGTGGACAGTCTCATTGAGGCCGTCAACCAGACTTTAAAAGTTGATGAGAACTCTAATTCTGCCCTGGATCATGTTGTGTCCTTCAAGAGGACCAAACACCCTCATAGGGTTTTTTCCAACATCCTGAGTTTCAGGACATAGTTCGGCGGCATAGGGAGCCTCCAGACAAGCGCTTCACAGGTCAGAAACCTCTGGAGGCGAGATACCCTTTTTCATCGGATCTGCAGAAGGAATGGGACAAATCCCCTCCAGTTGATCCACCTGTATCCCGCCTGGCCACCAAAAACCTCCTGTCCTTACCAGATGGTTCCTCCATTAGAGACCCCACAGACCGTTTGATAGAGAACCTTGCCCGCTCAGTTTTTGAAGCCTCGGGCTTGGCATTCTCTCCTTCATTTGCCGCTACGTGGGTAGCTAAAGCTGTGGTCTCTTGTGCAGATACCCTGACCAGAACCCTTCAAGGTAGTATCCTTTCCCAGGAGGCTGCAGATCTGGCCAATCAGATCTATCTGGCCGGGAACTACAGTGTCTGGTACATGCTTCTCTGTACACGGCTACCTGTGCTGCACTTACAGCCTCAAACACCATCAGACGGGCACTGTGGCTCAGTGAATGGAAGGCAGACTCTGCTTCCAAAAAGTCCTTAATGTCTCTGCCTTACCAGAGCGGGCGTCTATTTGGAGAGAAGCTGGATCAGCTTATCTCCGACACTACAGGAGGAAAGAGTAAATTCCTCCCACAGCAGAAAACTAGGCGATAGACATGGTTCCGGTCCTTTTGCGACAATCCCAGTTGGTCCACTACGACCACCTCTTCCAGATCGGGGCGCTTCCACCGTGGCGACAAAGGTCCCCAGGTCTCTTATAGGACCAATCTGTCCTGGAAGAGCCAACCAAAGCAATCTAGATCTAAGGAATCCAGGTCCCATAGATTCTCGGCGCAATGACTCGTGGCATTACCCGGTAGACACCAGAAGAGTAGGCGGTCGCCTACTTCTGTTTCGTCACGTCTGGCTCTCCGTCGTTCACGACGAATGAGTCAAGGACCTGTGTCCTCCGGATACAAAATAGAATTTTCTTCCTGCCCCATGGCACGGTTCTTCCCCTCTCGCCCATACCCCCACCCCCACAAAACAGAGGCGCATGCCCGGTCTTTTTACCGAGCCATCTATTCGCTACACTAAACTGGAGTCATTGTTCCGGTCCCAGAAAACGAGAGGTTCGAGTAATTCTACTTGAATTTATTTGTGGTTCCGAAGAAGGACGGAACGGTGCGGCCCATTCTGGACCTGAAACTCCTAAACAAGTGTGTCAGGGTTCGGCATTTCAGGATAGAGTCCCTCCGTTCCATCGTCACCACGATGGAAAAGGGGGAGTTTTTAGCATCCATCGACATCAGTGATGCTTATCTTCATATCCCGATTTTTTTTATTTTTTTTTTCCCCATCACCAAAAGTTCCTACGCTTCGCAGTCCGCGTTGAACACTTCCAGTTCACAGCATTGCCCTTCGAACTCATCACCGCCCCCAGAGTGTTCACAAAGGTCATGGTGGCCGTCATGTCCATTCTGCACTTTCGGGAATGGTCGTTCTGCCATAGCTAGACGACCTCCTGATCAAGGGCCCGTCTTTCCAAGCCTGCACGGAGTGCATCCGTATCACGTTGGATACACTTTCTCGTCTGTGCTAGTTGAACTAACTTAAACAAATCTCCAGTCCCAGCTCAGGAGACATCCTTTTTAGGGGGCACCCTCAGCAGGGCGGCAATGTGTGAGGTGGAACGAACACATTCTCCGCTGGGCCGAGAGGAACCACTCGGTCATCTCAGCAGTACACATTCCGGGCGTGGAAAACTGTGTGGCAGACTTCCTCAGCCATCAGGGTCTCGCCTCGGGAGAGTGGGCACTTCTTTCGGAAGTCTTCCAACAGATTTGTCATCGCTGGGGGACTCCGGACGTGGATCTGATGGCCTTAAGGTTAAACACCAAGGTGCCCGAGTTCATAGCTCAGTCTCGGGATCCAGAAGCTATTGGGGCAGATGCACTGGTTCTTCCGTGGCATCAGTTTCAGATTCCGTACCTATTCATCAGGAAGATCAAGGCGAAAGGTGTTCCAGTGGTCCTAGTCGCCCCGGACTGGCCACGCCGGGCATGGTACGTGAAGCTGATACAGCTCGTCGTCGACGTTCACTGGCCCTCCTCTCGTCTTCTCCATTCTCACCATCTTAGAATTCCTTCAGACCGGTTTGGAATCAGGCCTAGCGCTCAGCTCTCTCAAAGGCCAGATCTCTGCCTTATCTGTTTTGTTCCAGCGCAGGATCGCTTCAAAGCCGCAGGTAAGGACATTCATTCATGGGGTTCGCCATGTGGTGCCCCCCTATAGACCGCCGATAGATGCCTGGGACCGTAATTTGGTCCTGGAGGTTCTACATGAGTCTCCTTTCGAGCCTCTGCAGGACATCTCTCTGACCCAAGGTGGCCTTTCTTGTCGCGGTTACATCAATTAGGCGGGTTTCGGAGCTAGTCGCCTTGTCCTGTCGAGCTCCTTTCCTGATTTTCCACCAGGACAAGGTGGTTCTCAGGCCATCCCCATCCTTCTTGACCAAGGTGGTTTCCTCCTTTCACCTTATCGAGGACATTGTCATGCCCTCATTTTGCCCAGCACCAGTACACTGTGTCGAGCGGGCTCTTCACACTCTGGATCTGGTGAGAGCTTTCAGACAGTACGTCTCACGGACGGCGTCCTTCTTTAAGTTGGACGCCATGTTCGTTCTTCCTGAGGGTCACAGGAAGGGACTCGCCGCTTCAAAGTCCACAATAGCCAGGTTGATTCGCTCAGCTGTTCAAGAGTCTTACCGTCTCAGGAGCCAGCCTGTCCCAGTGGGGATTAAGGCACACTCCACTGAGTCGGTGGGGGCTTCTTTGGACATTCGGCACCAGGCGGCTGCAGAACAGGTTTGCAAGGCTGTGACTTGGTCCAGTCTGCATACATGGTACGTGGGGTTTGGTTTGTTCTGTTGGTTCCCCACCCAGGGACTGCTTTAGGACATTCCATGGTCCCGTGTCCCCCAATGAGGCGAAGGAGAAGCAGGGATTTTTGTGTACTCACCGTAAAATTCTTTTCTCCGAGCCACTCATTGGTGGACACAGCACCCACCCTGTTAGCCTGAAGGTTTGAGTATTTTCTTTGGATTGACGTTATGTACCTTCATATGATGTTCACGTTCTCCTACTGTTTTTTTCACTGAACTGGTTCATCTGGAGTCAGCATATGGGTGTATACTGCAGAGGAGGGGCTGATCTATTTGTGTTTACTTCGTGTCCTCCTAGTGGCAGCAGCATAACACCCATAGTCCTGTGTCCCCCAATTAGTGGCTCGGAGAAAAGGATCCCTGTTTTCGTGATCTCAAGCTGGGTGAGGGCTTATTTTTTACGTGCCGAGCAGACGATTTTAATTATACCATTTTGGTGCAGATACAATCTTTTGATCGCCCGTTATAGCATTTTAATGTCGCGGCAACCAAAAAAATGTAATTCTGGCATTTTGACTTTTTCTCTTGCTACGCTGTTTACCGATCATGTTAATCCTTTTTTATTGATAGATCGGGCGATTCTGAACATGGTGATACTAAATATGTGTATGTTTGATTTTTTGTTATTGTTTTATCTTGAATGGGGCAAAAGAGGGGTGATATGAACTTTTAGATATTTTTATTTTTTTAATATTTTTAAAAACATTTTTTTTTACTTTTGGCATGCTTCAAAAGTCTCCATAGGAGACTAGAAGCTGCCACAATCCGATCAGCTCTGCTGCATAGAGGCGATGCTCAGATCACCTCTATATAGCAGATTTACTTACTTGCTATGATTGCCGACCACTGGATGGTGCTCACGGCAAGCTGGCACTGACAACCATAGAGGTCTCCAGGAGACCTCAAGTCGTCATGCCAACACACCTGTGACCCGCGATCACATGATGGGGGTCACCGTTGTGCGTATTTTCGTCGTGATTGCTGGAAGCACTTGTTAAATGTCGCTGTCAGCGTTTGACGACGCATTTAACTGGTTAATAGCCACAGGTGGATCGCGATTCCACCCGTGGCTATTGCGGGCACATGTCAGCTGTTCAAAACAGTCCAATCAATAATTTAACTCATATGTTAAACAGTGTAACGTAAAAATAATTAAATTCCCAAATTGCTTTTTTGTCAATGCAATTCCCATAAAAATTTGCCAAGAAAATGGATCAATACACTACAGTTTATGTACCCCAAAACGGTAAATAAAATCAACAGATTGCCACAAAAAAGACAATCTGCTCTCACAGCTCCATTGATAAAAAAAATTGATCTCAGAAGAAAAAAAGAAAAAAATTCACTACTTTAAAAAATTATTGGTCTCAGAAATTGTTTTTTCACTACTTAAAATAAACCTATCGCTGTAGTCTTAGTGATGTGGATAATTTTGTCACCAGGCAACTTTTAGCAAACAGGGAAACAAAATGCAAAGATCAGCTTCAGAATTGTGGGGGGATGGGTTTCGCCATTTCACAACACTTGGGTTTTTTTTCCTTTTTTTCCAGCACATTACATGGCAAAATGAATGATGTAATTCAAAACTGCAACTCATCCCTCAAATTAAAAAAAATAATAAAATAAACAGCTTTGTCAACGGAAATATAAAAAAGTTATGGATCTTGGAAGGAAAGGAAAGCGAAACAAAAATGTAAAAAAAATAAATAAAACTCATCGGTTATATAGGGGCTAAATACACTGCTGCATGAAAGAGCAGTGTACGACTGTATTGGCAAAGGCCCACCAGTAATAGATTCTTTGGGCCCACATCCAAAATAACCTGACCCTCATATACAAATTTACCTTTTCTTTTTTGTAATATTGACTTGGTAAGCTTGTTTAATGAATGATTAGATGATCCCTTTTTCTGCAAATTGTAAATCCAATGTAATAGCACTACTCATTAGCACTCCTTAACGGGGACCTACCGGAGGATTCTCCTGTTAGTCCGGGATCACACATACGCGAGATACGGCCGAGTCTCGCAGGTTAAAACCCAGCTCTGGCACCGGCACTCCGGAGCGGAGCGTGCAGCTCCATGTGTCGCTATGCGGCCGCACGCTCCGGAGTGCCGGTGCCAGAGCTTGGTTTTAACCTGCGAGACTCGGCCGTATCTCGCTGTGTGTGATCCCGGCCTTATCCTGTGAGCCAGACCGAGCCTGTGTAAGAGCCATAGTCTAAGGATATGAGTAATTTTCTTACCCCATGTTTATACCTACAGGAATATTTGGAGATAACATTTAAAACCACTCTATATTTCCTGGTCATTTACCTGGGGATTATTGCCGCCGGCATGCTTCCTTATTTTGCAATGGAAAACGCATACAACCATAAGGTGAGAATTCTTCTTGGGGCGTACTCGGGAATTGTTGCTTTCCATTTGTAGGACAGGACAGGATTGAAGCCTCTGGAAATACATTTGACTGTTCGGCTATGTGCACACGTTGCGGATTTTGCTGCGGATCGGCAGCTTGTTTGGTGCTGCGGATCCGCAGCAGTTTTCCATGCAGTGTACAGTACCATGTAAACCTATGGAAAACAAAATCCGCAGTGCACATGCTGCAGAAAAAAACACAGCAGGGTTTTTTTTCCGCAGCATGTCAATTCTTTGTGCGGATTCCACAGCGGTTTACACCTGCTCCTCAATAGGAATCCGCAGGTGAAATCCGCAGGTGTAAAACCGCAGGTGGAATCCGCAGAAAAAACAATTTTGCAAAAACAGTGTGGAAAAATCCGCACTCCAATCCGCGACTTGTGCACATAACCTTCCTATTCACCCACAGCAAGCACATGATTGCATACACAGGTTGTCCACGCACGTGTACACTATTGCACTTTGTAAGTGAAAACTTGCTGCATGATCAATGGGTAATACATATCTTCTCCTTCATAAGGTGAAAGCCTACACCCAGCTGAAGATGTCCGGCCTCTACCAGTCCGCCTACTGGGTCGGCCAAGCTGCAGTTGATTTGCCTTTGTATTTTATCATCCTCGTCATAATGTTGGGGACCTTGTTTATATTCAATAAAGGAATCTACCTGTATGTAGGGACATTTATCACCCTGGTAAGACTAATGTTTTTTTTTGTTGTACACATTTTCTCACTATATTCACCTGTCGTATCTTTGATGTCATTCCTGCCTTCAGTCGGGGTTTTGTTTAAAAAAAACCCCTTAGTGACCAGGCCAAATTTTTTAAATTCTTTTTTTGCTGACAAATTGTGGAGGAAAATTTGCTAAGCCTTGGCATTCTGTATACCAGTCTTAAAGGGGTCACCCAGGACTACTTTTATTTTTTTTATAATTTGCATGAGTTGATAACTACTTACTTGATGTGGCCAGCGCCGATCCTTGCCGGTACAGAACGGTCACACGTCAACAGGGCAGCAGCTTCTGTACTCTGCTCTGTTGACAGAGTAAGGCTGCCAATGTCATGCTGTATGACAACCGTCTCCTTGCTGCTTAACTGCGGGGAGTCGGCTGTCAATCAGCATGACATCGGAAGTCATGCCCTGTCGACAGAGCAACTCTGTTGTGGAGAAGCTCTGAGCCAGCGCTCGGTAGAACAGGCAGGAAGTCTGTTAGCAACTACCTGCCTGTTAATTTTTAGGCCCAAAGTAAAAAAAAAAAGTCCTGGTATATCATATGTCAGTATATGTGATGACTTCCCTTTGAGAGGTATATTCTTTAAATTAGTAGGCATGCATAATACCTGGCAGCTGTGCATGTATCCTGGCAGTCACTTGGCTTGGCGTCACTCATCTACTCAATGCAGAAGTGAGCAGTGCCAGTGCAGCCCTTTAAGACCTCATCCTCCTCTGCATCCATCTGTCCATGACCTTGTTCTCCTTGCCATCTGTTGGTTCGCGACCTCGTCCTCTTCGCCGTCCGTGACCTCTTCCACCTTGCCGTCTGTGACCTCGTCCTACCCGTCCACTACTTCATCCTCCTCATCATCTCTTGGTCCGCCACCTCATCCTCCTCGACGTCTGTGGGTCCGCGACTTCGTCCTCACCATCTGTTGGTCCGCTACCTTGTCCTGCTCACAGTCTGTTGACCTGCGACCTCGTCCTGCCTGCTATCCTTTATTCTGCGACCTCATCCTGCTCGCTGTCCGTTGGTCTACGACCTCATCCTCGCCAGACTACCTTAGAGTGAAATTCACCAAATTTATTAAGTGATAGACCCTTGTTAATCAAGGAACTGTAGGAGAAATCGGCACAAATAGGGTCTTATCCGATATGCACAATAAGGTATTACTTTAGATTAGATTAAATTGATGTATCCATAGAAAAAGCATGGAATGTGAGCATCAGCTGCATTGGATCCACGGGTCAGTCTGACCGTTAGACATCAAATAAAGGGATATTTGTGGATGGCTTCCGTGCTGCTAGATGAACTTGAGATGTATACTTCGGTATGATGAGTGAAAAGGTAGTGCTTTATTCGACGCGTTTTGAAGTACAAAATTAATTCTTCCTCAGAATTGACCACATGTATACAGAAAATGCAGAGGTAACGTTTACAGAGTGCTGTCCGTTTTCTGGGGTGGCTGGGGGCAGATGTTTTTAGCCGGGGGGGCCAATATCCATGGTCCCTCTCTAGGCTATTAATATCTGCCCTCAGTCACTGGCTTTCCCACTCTGGCGGAGAAAATTGTGCAGGAGCCCACACCAGTTTTTTCCGCAATTTAACCCTTTATTTTAACAGCTAGAGCCCCCAAATTTTGCGCATACATACTACTAACATTAGTAGTGACTGTACTGTATGTAAACTGTTTACTGTATGTAAACCATGTCTCATATCATGTCGGGTTTTGGAAGGACATAGCAAAAGCCGGCAATTGAATTACCGGCTTTACTGCTATCTAGCGCTGTATGAAATATAAATACATATATATATATACTGACACTATATACTATATACTATATATACACACACCTATACTATGTGTAGACATTAATTTGATCTATTCTAACCTGTCAGTGTGATTTTACTGTACACCACACTGAATTACCGGCTTTTCTATAGAACACCGCATTTCTCGCTAGTCACACTGTTGGTCCGTGTGTAATCTGTATTTTTCTTGCCCCCATTGACTTTCATTGGCGGATTTTTTGCACAATTCGCTGACAAACGCAGCATGCTGCGAATTTCCACGCCCGTACAAGACCGTATAATACGGATGCGTAAAACACGGCAAATAGGAGATGCCCCATAGAAAATCATTGGTCCGTGTGCAATGCGTATTTTCTGCGCCTCTCATACATCCGTAAAACTCGCTAGTGTGACGCCGGCCTAACTCCGTGTCTCCCAGATAAATCGGTAATGTTACAACACTTAGTCACTTCCCTATCACCCAATAATTTTTAATGCTTTTCATTGTCCTTATAATTATAATTTTCCTTTATCAAAATAAGGTGAATATAATTTTTTTCTTCATTATAATAAAATAAATATATTATTCATACCACAACTGATCAGTTAGAAAAATCGATTTAAACACCACAGTTTATATACAAAAAAATCTTTTGTAATATTTGTTATATATAATTTTAATGAAGATTTTTTTTTCAGAGGGAAAGGTTTTTATTCTTCTTACCGTATATACTTGAGTATAAGTTGACTCGAGTATAAGCCGAGGCACCTAATTTTGCCACGAAAAACTGGGTAAACTTATTGACTCGAGTATAAGCCGGGTAGGCATTTTTCCCTCATTCCTATACTGGTATGGCTCCCCCGTCCCTGTCCTTGTATTCATGACTCCACCGTCGCTGTCCTTGTATACATGGCTCTACCGTCCTGTCCTTGTATGCTTGGCTCCTTGACCCCTATCTTTGTATGCATGGCTCCAATAAAAAAAATTTAAAAAGCGTTCTACTTACCTTGCCTGCGTGCCCTCGCTGAATCTCGTTCCGGCAGCAGCAGCTCTTCCTGCTGAGCGATCACATGGCCCCGCTCATGCAGGTAATGAATATTCACTCCACACCTATGGGAGTGGAGAGGCGTGAATATTCATTACCTTAATGAGCGGGGACAGGTGATCGCTCGGCCGTAAAACCTGCTGGCGTCGGAACGGGAGGGCGCACAGGGAAGGTAAGTAGGATGTGTGCTGGTGGCTGAGGGTGTCACTGTGCGCTATTACAGAGAAATGAATATTCAATTCTCTTTAGCAGCGGCACAGGCTTTAGCCACAGCCGCTGCCTCTGTAACCCGATGCTCCGCCGCTCCCCCTCCCTTGTCGTCTTTCGTCTTTCTGGAACAATAGACTTGTGTATAAGCCGAGTGGGGCTTTTTCAGCCCAAAACATGTGCTGAGAAAGTCGGCTTATACACGAGTATATACGGTAATTTTAAATGGTTTTATTACATTGATCAAATGGAATAGGTATATTATATTTATTAATAATAATTTATTCACTTTTTTTTTCACTATCACTTCCTTCAGATGAAGTTGCTCATCAGGTCGAATGACATCTTGAAACTTTATTTTAGATGCTTTTTTTTTGTACAGGTTCTCATCCTTGCTCTGCTAACAGACACATTGGTTCTTTTTTTTCTTGCTTTTTCACATTTTCTTTTTTCCTTTAACCCCTTCCCGACCTGTAACACTGCGTATGCGTCATGAAAGTCTGTGCCAATCCGACCTGTGATGCATATGCTGCGTCACAGAATGATCGCGTTCCTGCAGATCGGGTGAAAGGGTTAAGTCAAATTTCACCCGACCTGCAGGGACAGGGGGAGTGGTACTTCAGCCCAGCGGGGGTGGCTTTGCCCCCACTTGACTACGATCGCTGTGATTGGCTGTTGAAAGTGAAACAGCCAATCATAGCAATTTGTAATATTTCACCTATGAAACTTGGTGAAATATTACAATCCAGCCATGGCCACGGCTGGAGACCCCGATCTGCCCCCGCCACCAACTGACGGCGGTGATCTGCCTCCGCTGTCAGTGTTTCCAACCCCTCCGTCCTGTCCTCTGCGCCCTCCTCTCCCCTCTGCCCCTCCGCCCCCCCGCTGTCCGATCTCACCCCCCCATACTTACCGAGTCCCGGTGTCCCTCCGTCTTCTATGGGCGCCGCCATCTTCCAAAATGGCATGCGCAGTGTGCATGCCGAATCTGCCAGCCGGCAGATTCATTCCAGGTACATTTTGATCACTGTGATAGGTTCTATCACAGAGTGATCAAAATAAAAAAATAGTAAATAAAAACCCCAGTTATAACCCCCATAGGTAGGGAACATAATAAAATAAAGAAAATATATTTATTTTTCCACTAGGGTTAGGGTTAGAATTAGGGTTAGGGTTGCAATTAGGGTTAGGGTTAGAATTAGGGTTAGGTTTAGAATTAGGGTTAGAGTTAGGGTTAGAATTAGGCTATATGCACACGGTGCAGATTTGGCTGCAGATCCGCAGCGGATTGGCCGCTGCGGATTCGTAGCAGTTTTCCATCACGTTTATAGTACCATGTAAACCTATGGAAAACCAAATCCGCTGTGCCCATGGTGCGGAATATACCGCTCGGTATTTTCCGCAGCATGTCAATTCTTTGTGCGGATTCTGCAGCGTTTTACACCTGTTCCTGTATAGGAATCCGCAGGTGAAATCCACACAAAAAACACTGGAAATCTGCGGTAAATCCACAGGTAAAACGCAGTGCATTTTACCTGCGGATGTTTCAAAAACGGTGCGGAAAACTGCACACAAGTCCGCAACGTGAGCACATAGCCTTAGGGTTGGAATTAGAGTTAGGGTTAGGGTTGGAATTATGGTTAAGATTAGGGTTAGGGGTGTGTTGTGGTTAGGGTTAGGCTTGTGGTTAGGGTTTGGTTAGGGGTGTGTTGGGGTTAGGGTTGTGGTTAGGGGTGTGTTGGGGTTAGGGTTTTGATTAGGGTCATGGTTAGAGTTGGGATTAGGGTTAGGGGTGTGTTGGAGTTAGAATTGAGGGGTTTCCACTGTTTAGGCACATCAGGGGGTCTCCAAACGCGACATGGCGCCACCATTGATTCCAGCCAATCTTGCGTTCATAAAGTCAAATGGTTCTCCCTCCCTTCCGAGCCCCGACTTGCGCCCAAACAGTGGTTTACCCTCACATATGGGGTATCAGCATACTCGGGACAAACTGGACAACAACTTATGAGGTCCAATTTATCCTGTTACCCTTGTGAAAATAAAAAATTACAGGCTAAAAAAATTTTTTTGAGGAAAGAAAAATTTGTTTTTATTTTCACGGCTCTGCGTTATAAACTTCTGTCAAGCACTTGGGGGTTCAAAGTGCTCACCACTCATCTAGATAAGTTCCTTGGGGGGGTCTAGTTTCCAAAATGGGGTCACTTGTGGGGGAGCTTCAGTGTTTAGGCACATAGAGACTCTCCAAACGTGACATGGTGTCCGCTAAAGATTGTAGCCAATTTTTCATTCAAAAACTCAAATGGCGCTCCTTCCCTCCCGAGCCCTGTCGTGCGCCCAAACAATGGTTCACCCCCACATATGGGATATTGGCGTACTCAGGACAAATTGGACAACTTTCAGGGTCCAGTTTCTCCTTTTACTCTTGGGAAAATTAAAAAATTGTTGCTAAAATATAATTTTTGTGACTAAAAAGTTAAATGTTCATTTTTTCCTTCCATGTTGCTTCTGCTGCTGTGAAACACCTGAAGGGTTAATAAACTTCTTGAATGTGGTTTTGAGCACCTTGAGGGGGCAGTTTTTAGAATGGTGTCACCTTTGGGTATTTTCAGCCATATAGACCCCTCAAACTGACTTCAAATATGAGGTGGTCCCTAAAAAAATAGTTTTGTAAATTTTGTTGTAAAAAATGAGAAATCGCTGGTCAAATTTTAACCCTTATAACTTCCTAGCAAAAAAAAATGTTGGTTCCAAAATTGTGCTGATGTAAAGTAGACATGTGGGTAATGTTATTTATTAACTATTTTGTGTCAAATAACTCTCTGGTTTAACAGAATAAAAATTCAAAATGTAAAAATTGCGAAATTTTCGCCAAATTTCAGTTTTTTTCCCCACAAATAAACGCAAACATTATCGATCTAAATTTACCACTAACATGAAGCCCAATATATCACGAAAAAGCAGTCTCAGAATCGCTCGGATCCGTTGAAGCATTCCTGAGTTATTACCTCATAAAGGGACACTGGTCAGAATTGCAAAAAATGGCCAGGTCATTAACCCCTTAGTGACGGAGCCAAATTTTTGAAATCTGACCAGTGTCACTTTATGTGGTAATAAATCTGCAGCGCTTCTACAAATCCCAGTGATTTTGAGATTGTTTTTTCGTGACACATTATACTTTATGATAATGGTAAATTTAGGTCAATATGTTTTGTGTTTATTTATAAAAAATATCAAAAATTTGAGAAAAATGATAAAAAATTAGCAATTTTCAAAATTTGAATGATTATCCCTTTAATCCAGATGGTCATACCACAGCAAAACATTAATAAATAACATTTCCCTCATGTCAGCTTTACATCAGCATCATTTGTAAAATGTTCTTTTATTTTGTTAGCATTTTAGGAGGTTTAAAAATGTAGCAGCAATTTTTCATTTTTTTTCAAGAAAATTTACATTTTTTTTTTTTTAGGGAACTATCCATGTTTGAAGTGACTTTAGGGGTCTCATATATTGGGAAATCCTCCAAACGTGATACCATTTTAAAAACAGCACCTCCTGACATATTGAAAACTGCTGTCAGGTAGTTTATTAACTCTTCAGGTGCTTTACAGGAATTAATGCAAAGTGGTATGACAGAAATGAAAATGTGTATTTTTACCACCTAAATGCCTCTGACTTCTGAACAGATTACTACAGCCGACAGACTCTAGGGCCGCTAATTGGTCGTGAATTGCCATCGCAAAGATCAGGACCACATAATCAAGATCTGAGGGCACCAATTAGGATAAAGAGGAAGCCCTCTGTTAACCATTTATATGATGTAGTCACTATTGACAGCAGCATCTAAGGGGTTAAACAGATTTGGAAGGTGCAAACACTGATCGTGGCTAATGCAGCAAGTTGTCAGCTATAGTGTACAGCGACAGCTGCGGGATTGTCACCAGTATGGGGAGGCTATTCTCTTCTATCTCAGGTCAGTTAAAAGACGTATCGGCGGTCATTAAGGGTTAAGGTCAAAATGGGCTGGGTCATGAAGGGGTTAAATGTCTTTAATGTTTCCCCATCCAGAATCCTATTGAAATAACAGATAATTGTATTCTCACCCTTTGATAGTTTGTTTTTTTTATTTATATATGTCATGTGCTGTATCATGTGGTATCCGACTGAACTCTGACTCTCCTGTCATGTGGCTCAGTTGGCGCCCACATTAAAAAAAAACTAACCTATTTACGCCGTACCCCTGCATTCTCTGTGTACATGTGGTCAATCCGGAGGAAGGAGCAATTTTGTACTTCGAAACGTGTCGAATAAAGCGCTACCTTTTCACTCATCATACCGGAGTATACGTCTCAAGTTCATTCAGCAGCGTGGAAACCATCCGCAAATATCCCTTTATTTGAAGACTCTTGTTAGTAAAATGGTTCCCACACCTATCTTCACCCAGTGTCAAAAGAAGTAAAGCGTTGCAAATTTTACCAAAATTTGTGTCTCTTTGTACTCTAGAACAGAGGTCCCCAACTCCAGTCCTCAAGGCCCACCAACAGGTCATGTTTTCAGGATTTCCTTTGCATTGCACAGGTGATGCAATTATTACCTGGGCAAGACTAAGGAAATCCTGAAAACATGACATGTTGGTGGGCCTTGAGGACTGGAGTTGGGGACCTCTGCTCTAGAAAACTCTTGTAAGGCTCTGTGCACACGTTGTGGATTTCCTGCGGATCCGCAGCGTTTTTTTACCGTGCAGAAACGCTGCAGATCCGCAAGTGATTTACAGTACAATGCAAATCAACGAGAAACTAAAAATGCTGTGCTAATGGTGCGGAAAACTCCGTGCGGAAACGCTGCGGATTAAAAGAAGTAGCATGTCACTACTTTTTTGCGGATCTGCAGCGTTTTTGTACCCATTCCATTATAGAAATCCACAGGGGTAAAAAATGCAAGAAATCCGCAGCAAATCCGCACAAAATCTGCACAAAAAACGCGCCAAATCCGCACCTGTGTTTTCTGCCAAGAGATGCAGAATCCGCACCAAAAATTCCTGAGGCTAATCCGCAACATGTGCACTTAGCCTAAAACTCTGTAATTAATCCTCGCTCCTCCATTGCATGCAATAACTCATTTCCATGTTCATATCAGAATATTCGGTGTATGCACGTTATTACTCCGCAGTGAATTTTCCTTCTGTTCTCAGACCTTCTGCTTAATCGGCTTCGTTCCGGCCTCTGTGCTCCTAACCTACGTTGTGTCCTTCACCTACAAGCAGATCAGCGACTCTCGGCAATGGTGGTCAATAATATTCTCATTGGTACGTCCTGTGATGGTTTCGCAAATGTCAGAAATTATTAGCAAAAACGGAATAAGCTTGTGCCTGTACACGAAAACAATCACTGTGATCCTTCCCGAAATCAGCATTGATGTGTATGGGGATTCAAGCTGAAGTTTCCATTTTTTGAAGATTTTAATAATTCAATGCAAAGCAGTAGGAAAGCTGAGCTGCAGTGGCTGTTCAGATGAGCACAACTGTAACCCAGCTTTCCCACAGCCCTACCACAACAGCAGATGAATGAATGTCATGAGAACCAGAACACAAAGCAGAGGGAAAGCGGAGTTACAATGGCAAAATCATTCATTGTCTCTGCGCACGTTGCAGATTTGCCTTTGTTGTTCCTCTTTTTCTGCTCACATTAGTCACAAAACTTAAAGGTTTCCTGATGACCCTTATTTTTGACTTGCACATTTAAATCTGTACAGTGTGAATTCTTTCAGCATTTTTGCTGCAGATTTCACTCAAACTAACGAGTGGGGAAAAATCTGCAACAAAAGCGCATGTAAAAAATGCGCCTATTTGACGCAATATTTTTACTGCCAAGAGATGCTGAAATTCCTGCACCCAATACTTAACATGTGCACATAATGTTAGGCTATGTTCACACATTGCTTTTTACTGCTGTGTTTTATTTTTTTCTGCAGCCAAAAGCTGATCTGTCGGCAGTGAAATAGCTGCTTACAAAATGCAGTTTTTGGTGCAGATTATATCTGTCATTTGTCTACAGCACTTATTTAATAAAGTGAGTTACGTTCAGCAGAAATGCAGAGTTGGTGAAAAATTTGTCCTGAATAGTTTACCTAAGGCCGGTTTCACACGTCAGTGGCTCCGGTACGTGAGGTGACAGTTACCTCACGTACCGGAGACACTGACTCACGTAGACACATTAAAATCAATGTGTCTCTGCACATGTCAGCGTGTTTTCACGGACCGTGTGTCCGTTTGAAAAACACGGAGACATGTCAGTGTTTGTGGGAGCGCACGTATCACACGGACCCATTAAAGTCAAGGGGTCCATGTAAAACACGTACCGCACACGGATGCTGTCCGTGTGCAGTCCGTGTGCCGTGCAGGAGACAGCGCTACAGTAAGTGCTGTCCCCCCAGCTTGTGGTGCTGAAGCCCCATTCATTTCTTCTCTCCAGCAGCGTTCGCTGGAGCGAAGGAATGAAAAATCTTTTTTTTTTTTTTTTTTTGTTGAAATAAAGCTCCCGGTAAACTCCCCCCTCCCTTCCCCTGTGCGCCCGCCCGCTGGCATTAAAATACTTACACAGCTCCCTCGGAGAGTCGGCGCTTCCTCTCAGCGTCGCTTCCTCTCCGCGTCGCAGCTCTTCCAGTATGAGCGGTCACGTGGTGCTGCTTATTACAGTGATGAATATGCGGCTCCACCCCTATGGGAGGTGGAGCCACATATTCATCACTGTAATGTGCGGCACCACGTGACCGCTCATACACGAAGAGCTGCGACGCTGAGAGGAAGCATCGAGGGAGCTGGGTAAGTATTTTAATGCCAGCGGGTGGGCGCACAGGGGGAGGGAGGGGGGAGATTACCGGGAACTTTATTTTAACAACAAAAAAAAATTTAAAAAAATGATTTTTCATTCCTTCGCTCCAGCGAACGCTGCTGGGAAGAAGGAATGAATTCTGGATTCAGCACCCAAAGCAGGGGAAAGCGCTTAACTCTAGCGCTGTCTCCTGCACGGTGCGTGTGGTACCCAATCGGCACACGGATGGCACACGACTGTCGCACGTGTGCCGCAATGATGTGCCACGTGAGCACACGGACACGGATAACTCGGGTACCGATTTTACCGGTAACGGAATTATCTGGACGTGTGGGACAGGCCTAAGACAATGGCAGAGCATGGAGTTTGTAGGACACTGTTTAACTTTCACTCTTTGGTCGGCTCTTGAGTTGTTCAGGTATTCTTCAATTTCACACCTTGGTCAGCCAATGTTTACTTTTCACACTAATCACTAATTTAATAAAACTGTACTAATCCCAACTGTGATTCTCAGGTGAGGAGACCAAGACATTATGGTTTTAAACTTGGGAAAATCACAAAAATAGCATACTGCTGTAGCTGCTTTTTTTCCACTACAAACACAGCAAAGCCTGATGTTTTTGCTGCAGTTTTGCTTTCTTTTTCTGAAAAAAGCGCTGAAAGAAGTGACATGCTGCAGTTTTCAAAAATGCTGCAGTTTTCCAATTCAGTCAGAAAAAAACCCAGCGTGTGTGCGTGACATTTCTGAAATCTCATAGCGTTTGCATGGTACTGCAAACCGCATCTTTTAACTTGCATAAATTTGCATAAAAAATGCAGAAAAAATGCATTGTATGAATATAGACTTAGTTTCCATAAAAAACGCACCAACAAAACTCAACGTGTGACCGTATCCTTACAGTGTCTGTTTTAGGGCCCCTTTCCACTTGTGAGAAAAACGGACGAGTGCAATCCGATAAAAAATCGGATTGCACTCGGATCAATGTTTTTCAATAGGTGACATTCCATTAGCGATTTTTTTTTCCCAGCCGAAATCGGACTGAGAAAAATCTGTGTCGGCTGAGAAAAAAATCGCAGCATGCTGCGTATTGCTGAGATTCTCGGACGAGACTCGCCAATGCAAGTCAATGGGTGCGAGAAAAAAAACGCACAGCACTCGCACCATGCGAGTGCAGTCCGATTTTTACGCACCCGTGTCCTTAGAAAAGCCGGCAATTCAGCGCAGAGTACAGTAAAATCACACTGACATGTTAGATTAGAGTAGATATTTACACATAGAATAGGTATATATACATATATATATATATATGTCAGGGAGACACCTATATATATATATTTATATTTAATGCAGCGTGAGAGAGCTTTAAAGCTGGTAATTCAATTACCGGCTTTTGCTTTCTCCTTCCTAAACCCGACATGATATGAGACCTGGTTTACATACAGTAAACCATCTCATATCACCATTTTTTTTGCATATTCCACACTACTAATGTCAGTAGTGTGTATATGCAAAATTTGGCCGTTGTAGCTATTATATTTAAGGGTTAAATGTTGGAAAAAATTGGCGTTGGCTCCCGCGCAATTTTCTCCGCCAGAGTAGTAAAGCCAGTGACTGAGGGCAGATATTAATAGCCTGGAGAGGGTCCATGGTTATTGCCCCCCCCCTGGCTAAAAACATCTGCCCCCTTTAAAGCTCTCTCACGCTGCATTAAATATAAATATATATATATAGGTGTCTCCCTGACATATATATATGTATATATGCCTATTCTATGTGTATATATCTACTCTAATCTAACCTGTCAGTGTGATTTTACTGTACTCTGCGCTGAATTACCGGCTTTTCAAAGGAGACCCGTGCGTAAAAATCGGACAGCAATACGGATGTCATACGGATGTTGCGATAAAAAAATCGCATGACACTCGCATGACACTCGCAGACGTTACATCAGTTTTTTCGGTCCGTAAATCGGACCGTTTTTTTCTCACACAAGTGGAAAGGGGCCCTTAGTGTGAGCACAGCTTTCCCACAGATCTGCAGTAGCAGCAGATACAGTCATGGCCGAAAGTGTTGGCACTCTTGAAATTGTTCCAGAAAATTAAGTATTTCTCCCAGAAAATTATTGCAATTACACATGTTTTGTTATACACGTGTTTATTTACTTTGTGTGTATTGGAACAACACAAAAAAACAGACAGGGGAAAAAAGACAAATTGGACATGATTTTTCACAAAACCTAAAAAATGTGCTGGACAAAATTGTTGGCATTTTTCCAAAATTGTGGGTAAACAACTTTGTTTCAAGCATGTGATGCTCGTTCAAACTTACATGTGGCAAGTAACAGGTGCGGGCAATATTTAATATTAATATTAAAATCACATCTGAAACCAGATTAAAAGGGGAGAAGTAGACTCAATCTTGGCACTATGTGTCTGTGTGTGTCACACAAAGCAGGGAGAACAGAAAGAGGAGACGAGAACTGTCTGAGAACTTGAGAACCAAAATTGTTGAACAATATCAGCAATCTTAAGGTTACAAGTCCATCTCCAGAGAACTTGATGTTCCTTTTCCCACGGCGCAAAACAAATGGAGGAGAAAAGTGGAATTGTGCTGCTAATCTGCTGTAAGAAGCAAGGAGGCAAGTTGAATAAACGTGAGGCGGGAAGCAGTACACTTTGGAAACAAGCGTGGGGGAGGAGTGGAGGTCAGAACTGCACGACTAATCTGCTATGAAAAAAACAGCAATTGCCTACAGTCATGGTCATAATAAAAGTCTGCCCTGCTTGTCTGTAACTATGGACGGATCAGTCTTGATAACAAGCAGTGGTCTACATCTGCGAGTTGCTCAGAAGGGAGTACCTAGAGGCCATAATTTTGGAGCAATTTCTCACTCAAAAAGCAACATTTTTTTTGTAACGAAAGTTTATTCCATTTTTGGTGATCTGATACACCTTAGCTTGTTGAAATGTTCGTGACCATTTAAGGAGCTCGTAAACATTTTGATGAAAATCTGCAGGATCCTGAAGACAGATGTTAGGCTAAGGGCTCCTTCTCACTTGCGAGAAATATGTCCGTGTCTCGCATGTTAAAACCAAGCTCTGGCGCCGGCACTTGGGTGCGGAGCGTGCAGCTCCATGTATTGCTATGCAGCCGCACGCTCCGCTCTAGAGTGCCGGGATGGGCAGGCCAGTATGGTGGCTCAGGTGTTCCGCCATGACAGATCTTCCTTGGTGGACCCAATGAAGACTGCAAAGGTTCTGTCACTTGAATGTTTCACTTAAAGGGACTCTGTCACCTGAATTTGGAGGGAACAATCTTTAGCCATGGAGGCGGGGTTTTGGTTTTTGATTCCCCCTTTCCTTACCCGCTGGCTGCATGCTGGCTGCAATATTGGATTGAAGTTCATTCTCTGTCCTCCGTAGTGCATGCCTGCACGGGGGCAATCTTGCCTTGTTATGCAGCTAGCGGGTAAGGAAAGGGTGAATCAAAAACCCCAAAACCCCGCCTCCATGGCTGAAGATTGTTCCCTCCAAATTCAGGTGACAGAGTCCCTTTAAAGAATATATTACCTCTGTTTTTGTATTTTAGACTGGATTGATCACCATCACAGTGATCGAGCTCGCCTCCATCATCGGCAATGATTTGATCTCCACAGTGTGCCACGATCTTTTCTCCATATTTATTCCTATCTACCCACTTATTGGAGTGCTGATTTGTTTCTCGAGAGTAAGCACTATTCATTATTTTGCTGGCGTCTTTCTATTATACCTGCAGGTATTTTGTTCTTGTTTTAAGAAAAGCATGTGCACCGGTGAGCTTCACTTGTATTCTGTGTATAAAAAAAAACCATCCCGATCTGCTCCAAAAAGGGTCACCTCTTCAGGTCGGGTTCAGTAGGTAAGACTAGACGGCGAGTACACATACAACATACTTACATATTAATCAATAGAACACATAAAAATAAGCAACTTTGTAATATATCTTATCAGATAAGTTTGCTTTCTTTCTCCATCGGGACTGGTCATTCATTCTGAAAAATGACAATTTTGAGAAGAAATGATCAGCCACAGAGGGAAAAAAAAACATATTTCTCTGATAAGATATATTACAAAGTTGATTATTTTGACATGTACTGTTGATTTATGTAATAAAATAAAAATTCCAGGTACACTTTGAGGTTATGTGCACACGGTCAGGTTTTTTCGCGATAAAAACGCATAAAAAACGCATACATATGCATCCTATCATTTAGAATGCATTCTGCAATTTTCGTGCACATGATGATACGTTTTTTTTCCGCGAAAAAAAAAAACGCATCGCGGTAAAAAAAAAAAAGCAGCATGTTCATTAATTTTGTGGATTTTTCGCGTTTTCCCTGCTATTTAATGCATTGGGAAAAAACGTGTCAAACGCATAAAAAAACGCATGCGGATTTTTGGCAGAAATGTCCGCTTTTTGTCAGGAAATTTCTGCAAGAAATCCTGAACGTGTGCACATACCCTAAGGCTACTTTCACTCTAGCGTCGGTACGGGGCCGACGCATGGCGAAAATAATGAACAACGGGGGCTGCGGATGCAGTTTTACAACGCATCCGCTGCCCCATTGTAAGGTCTGGGGAGGAGGGGGCGGAGTTCCGGCCGCGCATGCGCGGTCGGAATTGGACTCGACGCACAAAAAAACGTTACATGGCTCCATTAGTGTGAATGGTGTAGAGCTGCAATGCCCCACACAACTCAAAGACGGGAGTGGCTTTATTTTTGAAAAGATGATGGCCGAATCCGGAATAATCCTATAAAAGAATCAGTCCCATGAAATGTTGTATGCCCTAAACCTCTGTGATTGTGTGTGTAATGCAGTGCACGTGAGTTAATGCTTCCTCCATGCTCTAATTCACCGTTCCCCAACTCCAGTCCTCAAGAGCCACCAACAGGTCGTGTTTTCGGGATTTCCTTAGTATGGCCCAGGTGATTTAATTATTGCCTGTCTAGATGATGGAATTCTCACCTGGGCAATACTAAGGAAATCCTGAAAACATGACCCGTTGTTGGCTCTTGAGGACCAAACTTGGAGAACACTGCATTAATAACTGCAAAGAGGAGACTGAGAGAGAACTGTGCAGCCATATATTTACACTGCACAGTTCTCTGTGATTGGGCAGGGAACAGAGATTCTTCCCTATCATTAATGAATCACTCCCATTACATTTGTATGCCCTAAATCTGTGTAAGGCTATGTGCACACGTTCAGGATTTTCTGCAGAATTTTCCTGAGCAAAACCGGACTTTTTCTGCAGGAAATCCGCATGCGTTTTTTGCGCATTTTTTCCGGAGCTTCCCAATGCATTAAATAGCGGGAAAAACGCGAAAAATCTGCAAAATTAATCAACATGCTGCTTTGTTTTCGTGGAAAAAAAATGCATCATGTGCACAAAAATTGCAGAATGCATTAAAAATGATGGGATGCTTAATGTATGCTTTTTAAAGTGTTTTTATAGCATTTTTATTGCGAAAAAACATGAATAATCCTGAATGTGTGCACACAGCCTTAATGTGTATTAACATAGTGTAAGTGTATTAACATACTTACCAATACTTACCTAACGCCTTTCCAATCCTCCACTCACGTGTCTCTAATTCTGATTTGCCGGATCATATTGGGGTTTATGTGTTTTCTGGAAGTCGCTTTTACAATGTACAGTAAGACTAAGGACTGTCACTTCATAGACTTATATTGTAAAAGTCACTTCCAGCTTACACATAGCTCCATATGTGAACCAGAGTCAAAATAGGAGTCATGTGACCGAGAAGAGGATCGGAACAGCACTATAAACTGGGGAAGATGGACATCAGTGACTGTAATAACACACTTATACTACATTACATACAAATCTACACGGATTTCGGGCATAAAAAAACATTAATGGGCAGAATATCTGCCCTCCCCAATCATAGAGAACTATACCTCTGTAATTGTATGGCTGCACAGTTCTCTCTCGCTCTCTGTCTTCTGTCTGCAATTATCTTGATGATCAGTGCTGGGAGGAAGCAGGAGTCTGAGACAAGACCTTTACTGTAGACCACCAGGGATGCCGGCATTAAATGTTTCACTACCCGAGACCACAGGCATTTAAGGTAACCAGTCACTCGATTTATGCTCCCCAAACCCTTGGCAACAAGACTGTAGTGACAAGTTCCCTTTAAAGGGAACCTGTCACCCCGTTTTTTGAGATTGAGCTATAAATACTGTTAAATAGGGCCTGCGCTGTGCGTTACTATAGTGTATGTAGTGTACCCTGATTCCCCATGTATGCTGAGAAATACATTACCAAAGTCGCCTTTTTCGCCTGTCAATCAGGCTGGTCTGGTCAGGTGGGCGTGTTCACAGCGCTCTTTTCTTCCCCAGCTTTCCGTTGGTGGCGTAGTGGTGTGCGCATGTCCAGAGTTCCGACTTCCCTGCGCCCACGTGAAGACACAGCGCGCGATCTGCGCTGTAATCCCTTGCATCGGTGGGGGCGGCCATCTTCCTGGGGCCGCGCGTGCGCAGATGGAGTGCTCTGCTGCACGGGGCTTCAGGAAAATGGCCGCGGGATGCCGCGCGTGCGCATTAGAGATCGCGGCGGCCATTTTCCCAAAGCCGAGATGCAAACTCGGCTTTGGGAAAATGGCCGCCGCGATCTCTAATGCGCACGCGCGGCATCCCGCGGCCATTTTCCTGAAGCCCCGTGCAGCAGAGCACTCCATCTGCGCACGCGCGGCCCCAGGAAGATGGCCGCCCCCACCGATGCAAGGGATTACAGCGCAGATCGCGCGCTGTGTCTTCACGTGGGCGCAGGGAAGTCGGAACTCTGGACATGCGCACACCACTACGCCACCAACGGAAAGCTGGGGAAGAAAAGAGCGCTGTGAACACGCCCACCTGACCAGACCAGCCTGATTGACAGGCGAAAACGGCGACTTTGGTAATGTATTTCTCAGCATACATGGGGAATCAGGGTACACTACATACACTATAGTAACACACAGTGCAGGCCCTATTTAACAGTATTTATAGCTCAATCTCAAAAAACGGGGTGACAGGTTCCCTTTAATCCCTTCACTGCCCTAGGGATGGCACAGAACACACTCCAGTTTCTAATGCCATGTGTAGTGTTATCGGAAGTAATCAGATTGTCTGCAGTGGTCACAGTGATTGATGAACAACACATGGTCCCTGCAGAGGGTAATATGTGTGAGAGTGAAGCTAATGGGCACCAGTCTTAAATTCCATAAATGTCAGCAGTCCTACTACTGGAAACAATCACCATCTGTAGCCTTCTTGGTGGTGCTTCACCATAGAAAGAACTCTTGCATTCAGTGAGGAGAAATGGAAGGAAGGTGGCACTCCCCATCAGCTTTAGTGAAACAGTCCTTTATCTTGTCTGATGTCTAGGAGAAAATAAAGGACTATTTTACTGAAGCCAATGGGGAGTGCCACCTTCCTTCTGTTTGTCCTCACTGAACGCATATGAAACCAATGGTGCTTCCTGACGGCGGGGGATTGAAGAGCGGTATGGGTTTGTTTTCCTTTACTTTCTCCTGTTCTGATTTTTTGTTTTGGTCGCCATTTATAGTGACACGGGTTGTGCTTGTTCTCATTGGTATTTCTGTCTCGTAGATGGCCTGGAAAGTGTCAGGAGATGAAGACAGCTACACACAACTGGGAAGAGTGCTGGTGTCTGTCATATCTGTACGTAAGAGCGGTTACCTAATGTGTTACTTTAGGAAACTGCAAGGGATCAGTGTCCTTGGTGGACTGTAGAATGGTTGTGTTGGGACACATAAGCCGCGTCTAATCCTACTGATAGAATACGGCACTTGTAAGATGTTCACACAAGCAGTTTGCTAGGGAATTTATGTCAAATGTCCGCAAAGTATACGCCTCTCTCCCTACAAAAAAATTACCTATACATTAGCTGTATGGAATAATAAGCTGTGCAGAGGTGTCCTGCTCAGTCACTCACCCCACAGTTAGGACTTTGTATGGTGATCAGATGATCACTGTAGAACAACCAATAGAAATAGCTGTGTGTCCTGCTTGTCCGGGAAGGATCAGAGCATCTTAAGTAGCATGGAAATATACCTGAGAAAATGATTCCATTAGAAAACAGGAATGGACTAAATTGTTAGCTGCCAGAAGGGGAAGGAGACCGATTCTCTCCAGAGATTGCCCCCAGCTGCATAGCACCCAATAGAAGTAGCTGTCCAACCTGATTTTCAGGGAAAGTACAGAGGTTCTGCAGATAATACACTTGCAAAAAAATCCCTCAGTGGAAGCAGGCAGAGAACATATTATCTGCCAGAGGGGGAAGGGGAGAAATTTTGACCAGAGTCAGCCATCAACTGCAGAGCAGCTAGTGTAAGTAGCTTTCTACCCTGAGTGTCAGGAATCAAGCTGAGCTTTTGACGTAGTGTGACAGTATAACTGAGAAAACATCTTGTTCGGTTAAGGCAAGAATGGACTATATTGTTAGCTGTCAAAGGGGGAAGAAGCCTAATTCTGAGCAGAGTCTGCCCTAAAGAGCAGAGAAGTCATTGTAAATAGTTTTCTACCCTGATTGTCAGGTAACGAGCAGAGCTTCTGCAGTAGAATGGATTATATTGTCAGCTGCCAGAGGGGAAAGGAGACTAATTCTATCCAGAGTCCACACTTACCGTCAAAGTAGCCAATGGAATTTGCATTCAACCCTGATTGTCATGGAAAGAGCATAACTTCTGCAGTACATGGCAGTATAGCTGAGACAACTCCTTTTTCAGTTAAAGCAAGAAGGGTTATGGTGTCAGCTTCCAAAGGAGAAAGAAGACTGATTCATCCCACAGCTACTATTAACATCACAGGAGCCAAAAGAAATAGTCTTCTGTCCTGCTTGTCATGGAAGGAGCAGATTCTCTTCAGTATCATGGCAGTATAACCTGAAAACATTTTTTTTCCTGAGGGAACGCAAAAAGGGACTATATTAACTGCCAGAGGAGAGGAAAAGGATTCTGTACACCATGTTCCAAATTATTATGCAAATGATATTTTTCTCAGATTTTCCTAAATGGTCGGTGCAAATGACAGTCAGTCTAATAAAAGTCATCACTCGTTAGATTATACATCGAATTTTATTGTAGAAACCTCCCAATGATAACAGTATAATCTCCAAAATGAATATAAACACAAATTGCACTGTTCCAAATTATTAGGCACAGTAGAATTTCTAAACATTTCATATGTTTTAAAGAACTGATAATACTCATTTGTGGAATTTGCAGCATTAGGAGGTCACATTCACTGAACAAAAAAGCTATTTAACTCCAAAACATCATAACAGGCCAAGTTACATGTTAACATAGGAACCCTTAATAATAATAATAATAATAATCTTTATTTATATAGCGCCAACATATTCCGCAGCGCTTTACAGTTTAACAGTTTCAAACACAAAAGTCATAAGTAACAACGTTAACAATACAATAATTAAAGCAAAATAAGACGACCCTGCTCGTGAGAGCTTACAATCTACAATTAGGTGGGGGAGATACAAAGTACAGGTGTGTATTTACAATGATGTATTTACAATCATGGTCCAGCCATCTTCAGGGGGTGGGGAATAGATGGGGATAGTGAATGGGCTACACACACACAAACATAACATAACTTTGATTAGTGAACGTGATAGGCTGCTCTGAACAAATGTGTTTTGAGCAAGCTCCTAAAACTATGCAAATTATGGATGGTCCTAATATCTTGGGGTAGAGCATTCCAGAGGATTGGCGCAGCACGGGAGAAGTCTTGGAGTCGGGAGTGGGAGGTACGGATTAGTGCAGAGGTTAATCGAAAGTCATTTGCAGAGCGCAGTGGTCTGTTAGGCTGATAGACAGAAATGAGGGAGGAGATGTAAGGGGGTGCCGCATTGTGGAGAGCTTTGTGGGTGAGAACAAGTACTTTGAATTGTATCCTGTAATGAATGGGTAGCCAGTGTAACGACTGGCGAAGAGCGGACGCGTCCGAGTAACGATTAGCCAGATGGACGACCCTGGCTGCTGCATTAAGGATGGACTGGAGAGGGGAAAGTCGAGTGAGGGGGAGGCCAATTAATAGAGCGTTACAGTAGTCCAGGCGGGAGTGGATCAGGGCGACAGTGAGGGTTTCAGCTGTCTCCATGGTGAGAAAAGGGCGGATTCTAGAGATGTTCTTTAGGTGTAAGCGGCACGAGCGGGCAAGAGATTGTATATGGGAGGTGAAGGAGAGATCGGAGTCAAACATAACACCCAGACAGCGCGCCTGCTGCCGGGGTGTTATTATGGTGCCACCCACGGAGAGGGAAATGTCAGATTTAGGGAGGTTAGTAGATGGTGGGAGCAGAAGAAGTTCAGTTTTGGAGAGGTTGAGTTTCAGATAGAGAGCGGACATGATGTTGGAGACTGCGGACAGACAGTCAGTGGCGTTCTGTAGTACAGCGGGGGTAAGGTCAGGGGATGACGTATATAGTTGTGTGTCGTCGGCATAAAGATGGTACTGAAAGCCAAATCTGCTGATGGTCTGTCCAATTGGGGCCGTGTAGAGAGAGAACAGAAGGGGGCCAAGGACTGAGCCCTGAGGTACCCCAACAGTGAGAGGAAGAGGAGATGAAGTGGAACCAGAGAACAGAACACTGAAGGAGCGGTCAGAAAGGTAGGAGGAGAACCAGGAGAGAGCAGTGTCCTTAATGCCTAGTGACTGGAGCCTAGAGAGAAGGAGAGGGTGGTCAACAGTGTCAAAAGCTGCAGAAAGGTCGAGAAGAATGAACAGAGAGTGGTCACCATTACGTTTTGCTGTCAGAAGGTCATTGGTCACTTTGATGAGTGCAGTTTCTGTCGAATGTAGGGGGCGGAAAACGGACTGTGAAGGGTCTAGGAGGGAGTGAGTGGAGAGATAACGGGTAAGGCGGGAGTATATCAGGCGCTCCAAGAGTTTAGAGATGAAGGGGAGATTGGAGACCGGTCTGTAGTTGTTTGTGCAGGATGGGTCTAGGGTGGGTTTCTTTAGTAATGGAGTAATGATAGAGTGTTTGAAGGAGGAGGGGAAAATGCCAGAGGAGAGGGAGAGATTAAAGATTGTAGTTAGGTGACTTGTGACAACTGGAGAGAGAGACTGGAGGAGATGTGAGGGAATGGGGTCGGTAGTGCATGTAGTCGGACGAGAAGAGGAGAGGAACTTGGAGACTTCTTCTTCTGTGATGGGATCGAATGTGGAGAGTGAGCCAGGGGCAATGAGGGGAGGGATGGGAGTCACTGAACTTAGTTGTTGGGAGCGGATTTCCTGACGGATATTGTCTATTTTCTCTATAAAGTGGGAGGCCAGGTCACCAGCACAAATATCTGTGATAGGGGCTTGTGCTTTTGGCCTGAGGAGGGAGTGAAAGGTGTCAAAAAGTTTCTTGGGGTTGTTGAATAGTGAGGAGATCAGAGTGGTAAAGTAGGTCTGTTTAGCGAAGTGAAGGGCAAAGTTATAGGTCCTTAACATAAATTTGAAGTGTATGAAGTCTTCTGGTGTGCGTGTTTTCCTCCATAAGCGTTCAGCACACCTAGAGCATCGCTGGAGAAATCGGGTTTGTGATGTGAGCCAGGGCTGTTTTATTCTGTGTTTGGAGGTTCTGAGGGTGAGGGGAGCTACTTGGTCTAGGGTGCTTCTAAGAGTGTCATTGAAGTGATGTACAGCCAGATCAGGACAGGAAAAGGAAGAGATTGGGGACAATGATGAGCGTAGGGAGTCTAACCCTTCTTTGATATCACCTTCACAATTCTTGCATCCATTGAACTTGTGAGTTTTTGGAGAGTTTCTGCTTGTATTTCTTTGCATGAAGTCAGAATAGCCTCCCAGAGCTGCTGTTTTGATGTGAACTGCCTCCCACCCTCATAGATCTTTTGCTTGATGATACTCCAAAGGTTCTCTATAGGGTTGAGGTCAGGGGAAGATGGTGGCCACACCATGAGTTTATCTCCTTTTATGCCCATAGCAGCCAATGACTCAGAGGTATCCTTTGCAGCATGAGATGGTGCATTGTCATGCATGAAGATGATTTTGCTCCTGAAGGCACGTTTCTGCTTTTTATACCATGGAAGAAAGTTGTCAGAAACTCTATATACTTTGCAGAGGTCATTTCCACACCTTCAGGAACCTTAAAGGGCCCAACCAGCTGTTTCCCCATGATTCCGGCCCAAAACATGATTTCTCCACCTCCTTGCTGACGTCGCAGCCTTGTTTGGACATGTTGGCCATCCACCAACCATCCACTACTCCATCCATCTTGACCATCCAGGGTTGCTCGACACTCATCAGTAAACAAGACTGTTTGAAAATTAGTCTTTATGTATGTCTGGGCCCACTGCAACCGTTCCTGCTTGTGAACACTGTTTAGGGGTGGCCGAATAGTAGGTTTATGCACCACAGCAAGCCTTTGAAGGATCCTACACCTTGAGGTTCGAGGGACTCCAGAGGCACCAGCAGCTTCAAATAACTGTTTGCTGCTTTGTAATGGTATTTTGGCAGCTGCTCTATTAATCTAATGAATTTGTCTGGCAGAAACCTTCCTCATTATGCCTTTACCTGCATGAACTCTGTCTGTGCTCTGTTTCAGTCACAAATCTCTTCACAGTATGATGATCACTCTTAAGTTTTCGTGAAATATCTAATGTTTTCATACCTTGTCCAAGGCATTGCACTATTTAACGCTTTTCAGCAGCAGAGATCCTTTTTATTTCCCATATTGCTTGAAACCTGTGGCCTGCTTAATAATGTGGAACATTATTTTTAAGTACCGTATATACTAGAGTATAAGCCGACCCCCCTAATTTTGACACAAAAAACTGGGAAAACTTAATGACTCGAGTATAAGCCTAGGCAGCAGCTACCGGTAAAATTTCAAAAATAAAAACAGGTACCCAGTAGCGTAGCTACTGGGGGGGCAGAGGGGGCCATCGCCCCGGGCCCTGTCACATGAAGGGGCCCACTGAGAGCCAGGGCAGGGCCACTTCTGTGAGGAGGCAGAACACCGCATAGGAGCAGAGCAGTATAATGTCTGCTCCCTTCTGATGTCTGCACGCTACTAGCACAGTGGCCGGCTGCAGTCTCCTCCCCCCTGCAGTGAATGGTTTCGCCTGTCAGTGTCTGACCTGATCCTGAAGCTTTTCCTGGCTGCAGTTTCTTCACTCTGTGCACGCTGGGTCCTAGTGCCCACCTTTCATTTCACTCACTTCCTGGTCCTGCCTGCAGTGCAAACTTTCTCAGTAAGTGGGGATGGAACTTATTAGATTTATTAAATTCAGGTATGTCACTGTGAGACCGTTGGGGTATTGTGGGGGCTGAAAGTGAGTGAGGGGGACAGGGTACTGGGGGGTGATTGTGAGACCATGGGGGTATTGCGGGGGAGGGGAGTCAGGGCACTGGGGGGTGAATGTGAGACCATTTGGGGGTTGTGAGGGCAGAAGGTGGGTGAGGTGGGACAGGGTACTGAGGGGTGGATGTGAGATGATGGGGGTATTGGGGCTGAAGTGGAGGAGGGGGGACAGGGCACTGGGGGCTGAATGTTATAATGTTTTGTTATGATATTATATGTGCTCCATCACATGTAATATTTGCTGTCTGGGGAGGCTGGAGATGGGGGGGGGGGGGGGTTCATACATACCACCTGGGTCTTTTATGAGTATTAGTATAAGGAGCCCGCATACAGTAACCAAGAGCTGCATCACATTTACAGCACCACTCCAGCGTTATTTTATTTAATTGCTGGAGCGGTGCTGAAAATCCAAGTCCCCTGCCCTCTGTCTGATGCTCACCTTCTGACGTTTTTCATCTGGTTTTGTCTCCGCTCGGCTCCGTCTCCTGCAGTTAGTGACCTGTCCGCGGCTCCAGTGTTTCATGGAGCAGCGCAGAGGTAACTAATCAGTGTGAGTCTATGGGAGCCTCGTCCTGGCCCCTTTCTCATGCTCAGGCTATGTGCACACGTTGCGGATTGGCCGCTGAGGATTCGCAGCAGTTTTCCGTCTGGTTTACAGTGCCATGTAAACCTATGGAAAACCAAATCCGCAGTGCACATGGTGCGGAAAATACAGCGCGGAAACGCTGCGTTGTATTTTCCGTAGCATGTCAATTCTTTGTGTAGATTCCGTAGCGTTTTACACCCGCTACTGTATAGGAATCCGCAGGTGGTAAAACGCGGGTGAAATCTGCACAAAAAACACAGGAAATCCATGGTAATTCCGCAAACAAATCCGCAACAAGTGCACATAGCCTCATAGTCTTACATTGAGCGCTTGTGACATAACTTCTAACTTCTGGCCAGTCAGAAGCTGTGCTCACAAGTTTGAGCAGCGGCACTGCAGCAGTGCCACAAAATAGTGAATACGCTGGAGGATGAGTAAATGACCGGGACATCCAAATCATGACAGGAGGCTGTGAATCCATCAGACTGTGTATAAGGGAGCTGCGGGCCCATCATACTGTGTATACGGGAGCTGCGGGCCCATCATACTGTGTATACGGGAGCTGCGGGCCCATCACACTGTGTATACGGGAGCTGTGGGTCCATCATACTGTGTATACGGGAGCTGCGGGCTCATCATACTGTGTATACGGGAGCTGCGGGCCCATCACACTGTGTATAAGGCAGCTGTGGGCCCATCATACTGTGTATACGGGAGCTGCGGGCTCATCATACTGTGTATATGGGAGCTGCGGGCCCATCACACTGTGTATAAGGGAGCTGTGGGCCCATCATACTGTGTATAAGGAAGCTGCGGGCCCATCATACTGTGTATAAGGGAGCTGTGGGCCCATCATACTGTGTATATGGGAGCTGCGGGCCCATCACACTGTGTATAAGGGAGCTGCAGGCCAATCATACTGTGTATACGGGAGCTGCGGGCCCATCACACTGTGTATACAGGAGCTGCGGGTCCATCATACTGTGTATAAGGGAGCTGCGGGCCCATCATACTGTGTATACGGGAGCTGCGGGCCCATCACACTGTGTATACAGGAGCTGCGGGTCCATCATACTGTGTATAAGGGAGCTGTGAGTCCATCATACTGTGTATAAGGGAGCTGCGGGCCCATCATACTGTGTATAAGGGAGTTGTGAGTCCATCATACTGTGTATAAGGGAGCTGTGCACACATCATACTGTGTATATGGGAGCTGCTGGCCCATCATACTGTGTATAAGGGAGCTGCTGGCCCATCATACTGTGTATAAGGGAGCTGCTGGCCCATCATTATACTGTGTATAAGGGAGCTGTGGGCCCATTATACTGTGTATAGGGAACTGTGGGGGACATCATACTATGTATAGGGAACTGTGAAGGCATATTGTGCATATGGGAGCTGTTGGCCCAATACACTATATAGGGGAGCTCTGGGGGGCATTATACTTTCTATAGTGGAGTTCTGTCAGCATTATACTGTGTATAAGGGAGCATTGGGCTCATACTATGTATAGGGGAGCAGTGGGATCATACTGTGTAAAGGGGAGCAGTGGGAACATCATACGCTGTATCGGGGAGTTATAGAATCATCATACTGTGTATAGGGGAGCTGTGGGGGCCTTACAGGGCCGGCTCCAGGTTTTTGAGGGCCCCGGGCGAAAGAGTCTCAGTGGGCCCCCCCCCTTTAACACATACCCGATTTATGATGCACAGATATGGCAGAGAAATGTATAGTACAATGCCAGATTTCACTTCTTACATGAGTGACAGCTATTGTAAATTCTGCAGTGTATATATACAGGACAGGAGGAGTGGTACTGTGCAGTGTATATATACAGGAGGAAAGGTGCTGTGCAGTGTATATATACAGGAGAGGTGCTGTGCAATGTATACATACAGAAGGAAAGGTGCTGTGCAGTGTATATATACAGGGGGAAAGGTGCTGTGCAGTGTATATATACAGGAGAGGTGCTGTGCAGTGTCGTGAGCAGGGCGTTGTTGTATCAGAAAATCTTTTCTGTTTTGAGTTTTTCTATGAAACAAAGACTTTTCTACATAAACAACGTTGTTTGGTTTTGCGGCCCTAACAGATCTGTGCCACAAAGTAACATCGCTCGGGCATTAATGAGGGACCTGATGCTGAATCCTTTCCACAAACCCTAATGACCCAATTAGTGCCCCGTCATTAGAAGCTCATTAAACGCCTCCCTGTCCCGAGCAATCATGTACAGTATGGGGGGATCTTGCAGCCCACCCGTGACTGCTCCATACCATACACTGCCCTCTGTCGCTCTCACTATTATCCTGTGCATTTCTCCTTCATTGTTACCCCATGTTACACTTGTCACCCCCCACTACAGAGTAGCAGGGCAGCCAATGTCACCCCCTCCCGGACGCTAATGGCAGCAGGAAATGTCTGCTCCTCTATTGGGTTGGAACCTGATTTAATCAAGGAATAATGTGGATTTGTTGCCGGTGGCTGCAGGGGAAGGGTTAAGTGATGCCATGTCCTTGGTGGGAGCAGTGGCAGCTGCTGGGACCTGGACAGACACAACCAATGTTGCTGTGACTGCACAGTGTGACCTGGAGGAGAGAAGCTGAGACTCCGGAGCAGAAATCACCCACATGCCAGCACTGGGCAGAGTCCCTCCAGTCACCAGCATGGGGCCACGGGGCCCCAACCTACAGCCCACATGGCAGCAGCTCCCCTTCCTCCTGGCATCTGGTTAACCCCATTTATGCGGGTCAGATTGTTATATTTAAGGTTTAGCAATAACCTTCATACAGATGGGAAGGGGTTAAGCTTCTTCCTACCCCACTGGTGCAGGTTTGGTGCAGCATGCATGTATTCTGGGGTTCTGGGAGAGCTGGGTGGCTGCAGGCTGCACCCCACCAGCTGCTCCTCCAGACATCACCCACATTTTTAGGCAGCAGAGACAGACAGCAGCAGACTGAGCCACAGGACCAACTGCAATTATTGCTGGATACCTTTGCACTCTGGTAGGACTAGCTCCTCAAGAATCTTCCTGATAAGTTCAGCTCAGCAGCACTGTCTGCAGCCACCCAGGGGCCAGAGCAGAGAAGTGCTCTCTCCGCCCACAAACAGTCACGCTGGCTGCCTTCTCTTAACCCCTATGTGTGCCTGCCTGGCTGCACTGACTGAGTGAGAAGATGCTTGTGTCAGAGCTGGCACATAGGGGTTAAGAGAACGCAGCCAGCAGTGACTTTGTGGGCGGAGAGAGCATGTTATCTCCTGCTCTGCTCTCCCAGCTGCTAGTGGGCCCCCCTTTCTTCCCAAGGCCCCGGCATTTGCCCGCTGTGCCGGGTGCTGACGCCGGCCCTGGGGCCTTATACTGTGTATATGGAAGCTTTAAGCTCACCATACTGTGTATAATGGAGCAGTACATGGGGGAACTTAGGGGACATTATTAAATGTTAAGTGGGCACTTATGCATCATTGTTATAGGGGCACTCAGAGTATTGTGACCGTCAAAGTTGCATATCGACACAATATGGCGGTAATGTCAATGTTCGTTTTTGTATATAGATTTATTTTCAATAACAGCGCGGTCATATTCTGAGGTTCCACAATATTCACAATTAGAGTGTGTAACCATAGCTGTAATCAGGGTTAGCTGGTTAGGGGCCCACTCAGATGTTTCGCCCCCCCTAAGTTGAAACCCTAGCTACGCCTCTGCAGGTACCAATAAAAGTGAAATTAATTGAAATATCAGTAGGTTAAGTGTTTTTGATTATCCATATTCAATCAGGAGCCCCATATAATGCTCCATACAATTCATGATGGGCCCCATAAGATGCTCCATATTAAAATATGCCACATATCATGCTGCACAAAGGTTAATAAGGGCCCCATAAGATGTTCCATAGAGACATTTGCCCAATATAATGCTGCACAAATGTTGATTATGGCCCCATAAGATGCTCCAGAGATATTTGCCCCATATAGTGCTGCACAAACGTTGATTATGGCCCCATAAGATGCTCCATAGATATATTTGCCCCATATAATGCTCCACAAACGTTGAATATGACCCCATAAGATGCTCCATAGAGATATTTGCCCCATATGCTGTTGCTGCAATTAAAAAAAAAAGACATATTCACCTGTCATGGCTCAGGCCCCCGGCACTTGCAATACTCATCGGTCCTCGTTCCGGTGAAGCTGTGATTTCCGCGTCCTCTGCACTGACGTTCAGGCAGAGGGTACGGACTAACCACTTCATCGCACCCTCTGACCTGACCGTCATTGCAGAGGACGCTGAAGACGGAGCGGGGCCCGGAATGAGGACAGGTGAATATTGCGCAGTGCTCCCCCTCCCCATTATACTCACCTGCTCCTGGCGCGATGTCCCTGCATCTCCGGTCTCCGGGCGCTGACAGCTTCTTCCAGCATTGAGCGGTCACCATTACCGCTCATGACAGTAATGAATATGCGGTTCCACCCCTACGGGAATGGAGTCAGGTCCATATTCATTACTGTAATGAGCTGCACCATGTGACCGCTCAACGCTGGAAGAAGCTGTCAGCGCCGGGAGACCAGAGATGCAGGGACCTCGCCAGGAGCAGGTGAGTGTGTCACAGCCACCGCTCCGCCGACCCCCCAGGGACAATGACTCGAGTATAAGCCGAGAGGGGCACTTTCAGTGTAAAAAAATGGGCTGAAAATCTCGGCTTATACTCGAGTATATACGGTAGCTTTCCTTTAATTAGAATCACCTGGAAAACTAATTATCACACGTGTTTAAGATTGATTTCAGTGAACCATTGAGCCCTGAGACACAATACCATCCAAGAGTTTATTTGAAAAACAAAACAATTAAATCTTTGGACAACATCTGCAAGGAGTTTGTATGTTCTCCCTGTGTTTGCGTGGGTTTCCTCCGGGTTCTCCGGTTTCCTCCCACATTCCAAAGACATACTGATAGGGAATTTAGATTGTGAGCCCCATCGGGGACAGTGATGATAATGTGTGCAAACTGTTAAGCGCTGCAGAATCTGTTAGCGCTATATAAAAAATAAAGATATTTATTATTATTACTAGATGGTGGCCCGATTCTAACGCATCGGGTATTATAGAATATGCATGTCCACGTAGTATATTGCGCAGCCCACGTAGTATATTGCCCAGTCCACGTAGTATATTGCCCAGTCACGTAGTATATTGCCCAGCCACATAGTATATTGCCCAGTCACGTAGTATATTGCCCACTTACGTAGTATATTGCCCTGTCACGTAGTATATTGCCCTGTCACGTAGTATATTGCCCAGCCACGTAGTATATTGCCCAGTCACGTAGTATATTGCACAGCCACGTAGTATATTGCCCAATCACGTAGTATATTGCCCAGCTACGTAGTATATTGCCTAGCTATGTAGTATATTGCCCAGCTACGTACTATATTGCCCAGCCATGTAGTATATTGCCCAGCCACGTAGTATATTGCCCAGTTAGGTAGTATGTTGCCCAGTTGCGTAGTATATTGCCCAGTTACGTAGTATATTGTCCAGTCACGTAGTATACAGCACAGAGCCACATAGTATATTGCACAGTGACGTAGTATACAGCACAGAGCCACGTAGTATATTGCCCATCCACGTAGTATATTGGCCAGTCACGTAGTATATTGCCCAGCTACGTAGTATATTGGCCAGTCACGTAGTATATTGCCCAGCTATGTAGTATATTGCCCAGCCACGTATGTCACAGGGTAAAAAATAAAAAAAAACTATATACTCACCTTCCGAGGGCCCATTGTAGTTCGGTCACATGACCGTGATGTCATGGCAGGTCTTTCTCCCATACCATTCTTGGCACCGGAACCTACCGGAGGTCACCGGAGCGTCGCGAAAGGGGAGTATATAATGATTTGTTATTTTTTAAATTATTTTTAACATGAGATGTTTTTACTATTGACGCTGCATAGGCAGCATCAATAGTAAAAACTTGGTCACACAGGGTTAATAGCGGCGGTAACAGAGTGAGTTACCCGCAGCATAACGCGGTCCGTTACCGCTGGAATTAACCCTGTGTGAGCGGTGACTGCGGGGAGTATGGAGCGGGCGCTGACTGCAGGGGAATAGGGAGGGACTAATCGGACTGTGGCCGTCGCTGATTGGTCGTGGCAGCCATGACAGGTAGCTGGCGAGACCAATCAGCGACTTGGATTCCATGACAGACAGAGGCCGCGACCAATGAATATCCATGACAGACAGAAGGACAGAAAGACGGAAGTGACCCTTAGACAATTATATAGTAGATGTCACTTAAATCCAATTTTCATAATAATTTGGAACACGTTGTATAGAGCCTGCCTTTAGTGGCAGAGCAGCCAGAAATTGGTTTCTACCCTAATTATTGGGAAGAAGCATTGTCTGTTAAGTAGCATGGCAGTACAAATGAGAAGCCTCCTTCTGCAAGGGTAGTAAGAAGTTATACTGTCAGCTGCCAGAGAAGAAAGTCTAAGACTAAGTTTGTTCAAAGTGAACCCCCAGAATCAGAGTATTGTTCCTTTCATGACAAGCAGGGCATAAAGTTAGGTCTCTGCAGGATAATGGCAGTATGACTGAATAAGTCTACATCTGCTAGGGTAGTAAGAAGGTGCTATACCATCAGCTGCCAGAGGGGGGAGGAGATTGATTTAGCCCAGAGCCTGCCCCAGCAGCAGTATGGGGAAAACACCAAAGCAAAAAATGTTGAAGAGATATTTTTCATCCTGCACTGCAAATTACTTTAAAATGGATTTTTAATATGAAAGTAACTCATGGGTTAACGCCTTTAATCCAGCAAGCTGCAACGATTCTTCCTTGTCCCAATTCTCATTAGCTCATTGTGAATAGTGAAGCATTACTGCTTCCAACAGGCACATGGAATTCTGATACACGGGTACATTTCTTTGCAGCCCTATCTGCAGTGTTTGATCTTACTCCTAATCCTGGGTTACCTGGAGCTAAAGAATGGAGGCAAGTCCATAAGGAAAGACCCTGTTTTCAGGTACATGATTATATGTATACCGGCTATGGAAAGTAAGGACATTAGATGGAAAGTTACACTGCAAGTAAATGTTAGGCCGACGTCACACTAGAGAGGAATACGGACGAGCGAGAGGCGCAAAAACAACGCATTGCACACGGACCAATGTTTCTCTATGGGGCAGCTCCCATCAGCCGTATATTTCTCGGCCGTATTTTACGGGCTGAAAAAATTCCAGCATGCTGCGTTTGTCAGCGTACTGCGCAAAAAATCCGCCAATGGAAGTCTATGGGGGCGAGAAAAATACGGATCACACACGGACCATCAGTGTGACTTGCAATTCAGTGCGGTGTACAGTAAAATCACACTGACAGGTTAGAATAGAATAGATAAAACAAATGTCTACACATAGAATAGGTATGTACCAGTTATGACTTGTATTGTTTAAGATTATTGTACTTGTTTTTATTATGTATACCCCTCCTTACATGTAAAGCGTCATGGAATAAATGGCGCTATAACAATAAATAATAATATATATATAGAGAGAGAGTTTTTGCCAAAGCCAGCTTACCGCTTTGAAGAAACAGGACAACTGTGGTTACAGTTCGCACGGAAAACGGATTGGGACAAATCCACACGTGTATAGAAAAAACTTTTTGTTTCTGCAGCGATCAGTCCAATATGACATTTGGACCTGGAGGAAGACACATGTGGTGTCGAAACATGTCGTCCATAAGGGATTGAATGTATGCAATATCGTAACTGAAGAAATCTGGAACTTTTTAATGGATAAATAAAAGGTTTATTTTACTCTACCATTGGACTGGTCGCTGGAGAAACAAAAAGTTTTTTCTTTATGTATATATATATTTATAACATTGACACACACACATATATATATTTATATTTCATACAGAGCTGGATAGCATAAAAGCCGGTAATTCAATTGTCGGCTTTTGCTATCTACGTCGTAGAAATCTTCAGAATTGGAATGGCACTCGGACCAGCTACTCAGCAGCACGAAAACTTGCTATCCTGCGATCACATTTCTCCTTCACGTGCCAACATTAGTGTGCAATCGGATTTTGGTGCTCAGCTGTGTGCAAGTAATGTAATGCGAAATCCCATAAAAAGACTAAAAAAACAGCGGCACTCACCAATTTGCTGATGCGCAGTATTTAATCCATGTACAGATTAATACAGTCTCTTGCTAAGAAGTTACAGTGCTGCGGGGAGTGCAGGAGGACGACGGCCGTTTCGTGCGGATAGCACTTCTACGGGTCCATCATGGCTAAAAACATCTGCCCTCAGCCACCCCAGAAAAGGCACATCTGTAAGATGCGCCTATTCTGGCACTTAGCCACTCTCTTCCCACTCCCGTGTAATGGTGGGATATGGGGTAATGAGGGGTTAATGTCACCTTGCTAATGTAAGGTGACATTAAGCCAGGTTAATAATGGAGAGGTGTCAATAAGATACCTATCCATTATTAATCCAATAGTAATAAAGAGTTAAATAAACATGCACACATTATGAATAAAGTATTTTAATGAAATAAATACACATGGGGTTTTAATATCATTATTGTATTCTCAATCCAATTGACGATCCTTGTCTTCTGAAAAAAAAGGAAAATAATAAAGCAACAATATCCCATACCTGTCCGCCGTACAGTCATGTCCCACGATGTAAATCCATCTGAAGGGGTTAAATAATTTTACAACCAGGAGCCTGCTAATGCAGCCGCCCCTGGCTGTAAAAACTGGGGAATGAATGGAATGCAGCTTTGTTGACTTGCGGTGCTGCGCCCCCTGGTGGCATAAACTCATATGAACTCTAGCGTGATAACTTCACTGAATATTTTCTCACGCTAGAGTTCTAATGTGATGCCGGCTTTACACTGCATTTTCCTTGCAGGACAAAAGATAAAAAAAATAAGACGTGGAAGTTCACGGAGGTCCCTGAAGATGAGGACGAGGATGTGCGGGTGGAAAGAGCTAGGGTTGGAGAGTACATGGCATCAAACTGCTACGAGGTATAGCTATTAATACCTCATAAACAGAAAAAATTCCTGGGACCATTTAAGGACCCAGGAATTTTTTGTTTTTTCCTTCCCTTATTTCAAGACCAGACACATCCATATGAAGACTTGATTTTCTGCTGTAAAAAATGACCTAGCGAAATAATTCTCCAGGTCAGTATGATTACGCCGTGCCAAACTTGTCCAATTTTGGGGGTTATTTTCTGAAATTTGTAGAAAAAAAGCTTGTAACTTTTTTTGATACCCATAACTTTTTTCCAACCTCAATAGAGCTGGATAGTAGCATTTTTTTAGCAGATATTTTTTATTGATACCATGTTGGGGTACATATGACATTTTCATGGTTTTTTGTTGAATCTCTTTTTTGGGTGGGGAAACTGTGGCACTCAAAAAGTGGCAATTCTGCCGTTTTGATTTTTTTTTTTTGCTTCAATAATTGTATGTTTTTTTCTGACTTTTATTAGGACACAACAACACCAAACATGTTTAATTTTTCAAATTTCTTTATTTTTAATGAAGGAAAATGAGAGAATGATGCAAATTTTTCTTTATATATTTTTCTACATTTTATTTTTATTCTGACTTGTTTTTTGTAGTCTACTTAGAGGACTAATAGTCATCCACCTCTCTTCTACTCCAGAAGCCCGCCATCATGGTCAGTGGTCTACATAAAGAATATGAAGAAAAAGGCAAAACCATAATTGGAAAGGCAATGAGAAAACTAGTTGCCAATAACATATCGTTTTGTGTAAGAAAAGGCAAGTTTGGTCGTTGCGGAGAACGTACGTATATATACAGAACGTATAGTTGGGTCTCTCATGGATAATCTGCTCTTTATTCCAGGAGAAATCCTTGGATTGGTGGGGCCAAATGGAGCCGGAAAAAGCACATTACTGGACATCATGGTTGGTCAGACCGAGCCAAACGCTGGACAGGTCAGTGAGCTTTCAATGTAACATACCTCCTGATTGTTTGTGAGCTGTTGTACACTCCCACCTTGTTTGTCTGCTGTTGTACACCCCCTGCTTGCTTGTCACCTGTTACACAATCCCTGCTTGTTTGTCCGCTGTTGTACATTCCCACCTTGTTTGTCCGATGTTGTACACCCCCTGCTTGTTTATCAGCTGTTACACACTCCCTGCTTGTTTGTTCGCTGTTGTACACACCCTGCTTGTTTGTCAGCTGTTACACACTCCCTGCTTGTTTGTTCGCTGTTGTACACACCCTGCTTGTTTGTCACCTGTTACACAATCCCTGCTTGTTTGTCCGCTGTTGTACATTCCCACCTTGTTTGTCCGATGTTGTACACCCCCTGCTTGTTTATCAGCTGTTACACACTCCCTGCTTGTTTGTTCGCTGTTGTACACACCCTGCTTGTTTGTCAGCTGTTACACACTCCCTGCTTGTTTTTCAGCTGTTGTACACTCCCTGCTTGTTTGTCAGCTGGTACACACTCCCTGCTTGTTTGTTAGCTGTTGTACTCCTCCTGACTGTTCGTCAGCTAATCTCTGCCATTTTTCTACAGGCAGATGGTCAGGAATGATTATCAGTCCCTGTAAAAAGGGGCATAGAACAATAAGAACAACATTGCAGTGTGATGTGGGTTGTATTAATACATTAATACATCCAGTCAATATTATGTCCTTAGATTTTAATAGGTGACACAGACTCTGCAGAACGAGGAAGCGACACCGTCCGATTTGTGGGGTATTCTCCCCAAGTAAACTATTTGTGGCCTGAGGTGAGGCTAGAGGAACATCTAGAGACCTACGGATCCATTAAAGGCATGAGCAAAAGCAACTTGAAAGAGATAATAAAAAGGTATGAAGTCTAGTAGCCTGATTACAGAACATAGAACAGCCAAAGAAAAATGCAGTCACTGAATCCAATAAAAGTATCTTTATTACAAATCAATCTAAAATTACATACAAAAAAACCATGCGCCCCCTGAGGAAGGTACATCTACCGAAACGCGCCAGGCAGCTGGCGAGACCAATCAGCGACTTGGATTTCCATGACAGACAGAGGCCGCGACCAATGAATATCCGTGACAGGACGACAGACGGACAGACGGAAGTGACCCCTAGACAATTATATAGTAGATTTAAGTGACTGAAAAAAATTTAGAAGTGAAAAAATAGAGAAAAATTCCAATTAGGGTGAAATGGCAAAAATCATGCAATTCGGTCATTGTTCTTTTAAGCTTTGATTTTACAGTTTTCATTGTGCAGTAAAAATGAACTGGCAACATGATTTGCTAGGTCAGTAAGATTATGGTTGATACTTGTATATTTTAATTATTTTAGTGATTAAAAAAATTCTAAACATTTTAAAAAATAAAAAGTTGATTTTACCATTTTCTGAGACCCATAACTTTTTCATTTTTCTGTTGCTGAAGCTGAGTTGATAGCTTTTTTTTCCTTTATGTGCAAAACATTTTGATAGCTTTTTTTTTTGCATTTTTGGAGGAATTGCCACAACCAAATTTGTTTTTATTTGCGTCTCCAGTGCTTATTACTAGGGTTAAATAATTTTCCAGTGCTTATTGCTAGGGTTAAATAATTTTCCAGTGCTTATTGCTAGGGTTAAATAATTTTATATATTGATATATCTGACTTTTGCACATATGGCGATACTTAATGTGTTTCTTTTTTTATTATTAAATTTTTTATTGGGAATATTTAAAAAAAACATTTTTTTTGCTCTTATTGTTTAGGTTAGATACTTTCTATATTTTCATAGATCTTACATTTGCAGATATGGAGACACTGAATGTGTTTCTATTATTGTTATTTACTTTTACATTAGGAATTTTTTTAAATATTTTTAACCACATTTTTTTTTTCGGAAACCCAAGGCTGCTATTGATTGATGACTTGTACTATACAGTGGTATGTAAAAACTTGGGCACCCCTGGTTAAAATTACTGTTTATTGTACAGTAATAAGACACCAAGAATACTACAGACATATGCATATATGTGTAGTATTCTTAGTGTCTTATTAACAACTTATGAGTGGTGTATTTTTGCCTTGTGTTATACATTATTGTTATTTGGGCCATCTTTATATGATTATTCACTACTAGATGGCAGCCCGATTCTAAAGAATCGGGAGTCTAGAATCCATATATACTTGAAATTCGGCAGGAGCTTGAAGAGCAACGTCACTGGGCCCGCCTCCACGCAGTAGAAACTTGCTGTGAGGTAAAAATTCAAAAATCACACCAAAATGGCGGGCGGAGTGTGTCACAGTACGGCACGTTTCTGATTGGTCGCTCGCAGCAGGCGGCAACCAATCAGACACTGGACACTGTTGACGTCACTTATCTCCGGACATTAGCTCCGGACATTAGCTCCGGACATTAGCTCCGGACAAAGCCACGGCAGTTGGCACAAATTGCAGGAAGTAGTATTCTAGGCAATTATATATAAGACTAGATTGTGGCCCGATTCTAACGCATCGGGTATTCTAGAATATGCATGTCCCCGTAGTATATGGACAATGATGATTCCAGAATTCGCGGCAGACTGTGTCCTTCGCTGATTGGCCGAGGCAACCTTTATGACATCATCGTCGCCATGGCAACCATTATGACATCATCGTCGCTGTGCTCGTTGCTGATTGGTCGAGGCCGCCAGGCAGGATGTCTACGTCCTTTATGACATCATCGTCGCTGTGCCCGTTGCTGATTGGTCGAGGCCTGGCGGCCTCGACCAATCAGAGAGCCGGGATTTCCAGGACAGACAGACAGACAGAAAGACAGACAGACAGAAAGACAGACAGACAAACGGAAAAACCCTTAGACAATTATATATATAGATAGGACCAGTGGTGTGTTAGTTGTATTTTAACATGTTTTTATTTCGGTTGTGTTTTCTGTCTTGCTCTCAATAAATTTTTGTACTTTTGTAACTTTATAGTGTTCATCTTTCACTGTAGGCCTTTCAGAGATCATTTCATCTTCAGCTTGCTTAACTGTTCACAATAGCATTAATGACCAGGGGTGCCCACACTTTTACATGCCACTGTATACTGCAGTCATTCAGTATTAAAGTATATAGTTAATATAACAGTTTCTTATGAAGCCCAGCTGTGGTCTGAACTTCATATGCGTACAAGAGGAACAGCTTTGGGGGCTTTAGTAGGCCCTCGGCTGAAATAGCAAACCATTGGCACTTTGCACCTTGGTTACACAGCTGGGATTGGAGCTGGCTCTGATCTCTGCTGTTGGAGGCAGGTTCTGGCTGTATGACACAGCTGACATGCAGCCCACTTGTATTGATGTCCTCACCTCTCATGGCTTCTCTGATTATAGGATAGTAGAAACTCTGGACATGAAGGAAGATCTCTGTAAACCAGCTAAGAAGCTTTCCTTGGGATCCCAGCGAAAGGTGATTTTAAGCCTTTTAGGCCTGAGTTGTAGATAAACAATTATCAGGATAGGCCTATGAATATACTGTTTCCTCTCCAGTTGTGTTTCGCACTCAGCATGCTGGGGACTCCTGACGTCGTCCTGTTGGATGAGCCCTCCAACGGCATGGACTCCAAGGCGAAGCAGCGCATGTGGTGAGCACGGCTTGACTTTGCGATGCTTCTGTATAATTTTTTTTTATGGCTGTTATTACTCACAGCTATCATGTATCTGCAGGCAAGTGATACGGTCGACATTCAAAGGCAAAGAGCAGGCGGCGGTGCTAACCACGCATTTCATGGAGGAGGCAGAAGCTGTGTGTGACCGGGTGGCTATCATGGTATCCGGGGAGCTGAGGTGGGTGGAGTACATGGATATATCGTATGACCTATCACGAAGGAGACGTTTCTGAGATGTAACATGTTATTTAGTTCGTCCTTGCCTTTCATTCCAGATATATCGGCTCAGTTCAGCACCTGAAGAGTAAGTTTGGTCGCCATTTCTCCTTAGATCTGAAGCTCGATGCTGACTCGGGAATGCAGCAGATGGAGCTCCTGCATCGGGAGGTCCTGAAACACTTCCCCAATGCCAGCCGCCAAGAGAGGTATGATGAGGCTCAACCAGATCGCCCTTACTGCCCCGAATCGGGTAAAGACAACAGCTGTCGGTAGGATCAATTGCAGGGCGCCTTTGGGTTTTTTGGCAGGCAGGGGCTTTATGAAGTCTGCCATCTTTGGGGCTCAATAAAAGAGCGCTAACAGGCCAAAACACTGCAATACAGAGGTATTACGCTAATTGTGCATTAGCCCACCACCTGTGGGACTATGATTAGCACCCCCATACAGCTCTGATGCCATATTAGGCAACCAAGTAACAACCACATCCAGCATCTTCTCGCTTCCTACATGCCTCGTGTTGTCCTTATGCGCACCCTGCGCTCTCCTGTGTGCACAGAAGAAGAGAACAGGTCCTCTGGTGCCACCTATTGGAGGTGGCAATTCTAAAAGTTAATATCGGCCCATACTGCATGGATATCAAGAGTGTAGACCCCAACCAAAACTTCCATTTACAGACAGCTAGTACAAGATTTTTAAACCCATCGACAGTGCAAAGTATTAGACTGGTTGGCTGGGTGAGAGGTCTTTGCCAAAGTGTATAATGGGTACAGTTCCTCCTTTTTAGGAAGACTTATAGGCCATGCAGTTCTCCCTAATAATATAATTGTCCTGATTTCAGATTTGCCTCCTTGATGTCATACAAAGTTCCTAAAAGTGACGTCCAGTCTCTGTCACAGGCGTTCTTCAATCTGGAGCAAGGTGAGAACATCATTCGTTATTATGGCGCATCAATGATTGAAGTTGGCCTAGAAAAACTCCTTTGGGGATAATTGAAGGCGTCCTAGAAAAACTCCTTGGGGGCTGATTCATCAAGACTGACGTAGCACACAATTACACTGCACCAGCCTTGCTGGCGTACAAGGTGCTGAACTAGGCACACATGCGCCTGCGTGAGCTGCACCAGAAATGGTACTCGTTAGTCGCTGGAACATTTTGGCCCTTATAGACCATCAGAGATCTGATACTCATGATCATCAATATTTAATCCATTCCAGTTATAGCATGTACATGTACGTTTTTTGTCGGAGGTGGGTGTATGGAGCTGAGCCTACTGCTTACAAGGCAAGTATCAGCTGTGTTATACAGCCAGCACCTACCTCTAACAGATGTGACTGGAGCTAGCTCCAATCAAATAAATAAAGCAGCACTCTGTAGAGCCATAGCTTGCAAACATGAAATATGAAAATTGAATTGCATTACTGCACTAGAAATATGAAAAATTTAGAAAGCTTAGGGCATAAATTGGCCAATTCATGTGTACCTGGAAGCCACATTAAGGCGTTTCTCATTACCAGGACCTAACAATGCCAATCCTCTCTTAGAATAAAGTCTTCATCTGTATGGGAACTTAATATAAATCCTCTCTTAGACTAAAATCTCTCTCTCTGTGCAGGGGTAAGGTCCTGCTGTGATTAAAAACACCTGACGCTAAGAGGCGGAGTGCTCAGTCAGAAGGCTAATGAATATAAATTTAAAAAACTGACCATCACATCCAAACATAAACTAGGTATGAACAGGTGCTAACCTAGAGTCACCAACTCATATCCAATCAAATAAATAAGGCATAGCTTGCAAACATGAAATATGAAAATTGAATTTTCATATAGTACACTGGGGATAGGGAATTTAAAAGGGACAGCACCACACAGGATCTAAGCGCAATATTAAAAATATCACTAATAAAAGTGCAAAGCTGATGCACTCACCAAACTGAGGTTGAAGGAACAGCGTATCGGCCCTGGGCGAGTGTCCCAAACCAAGGTCCTAGTTGCTCGGTCTGCTGCACCATTCCTGGTCAACAGGGCGATCCTCAGTCATCCACAGGTGAAAAGTAAAAAGATGCAGAAGTCCAGTCTGGTGCCGTCGCTCCCAAAAATTGTAACATGATAGATCGGCTTATTTAAAAAGAAATTTATTCTGAAATGTACCGAGTAAAAACAACACGTTTTGGCTTAAAAAAAAAGCCAATCCATACATACATACATCCATACTGGAACAATAACCATGTCTTTATAAACCTTTTTACAATTGGAAAGGGAGGGGTGTTTGTTACTAGCACCAAGCCTTCACTTAATTTGCTTACTCCTCTTAATTGGTTTAACTCTTTAGCACAGGTGGATAAAAGATATAATTCACTAAGTGGAAAAAGGAACTTACCGTATATACTCGAGTATCAGCCGAGATTTTCAGCCCATTTTTTTAGTCTGAAAGTGCCTCTCTCGGCTTATACTCGAGTCATTGTCCCATGGGGGTCGGTGGGGGAGGGGAGCGGCGGCTGTGACATACTCACTTGCTCCTGGCACGGTCCCTGCATCTCCGGTCTCCCGGCGCTGACAGCTTCTTCCTGTATTGAGCGGTCACATGGTACCGCTCATTACATCACTGAATATGGATCCGACTCCACTCCCATAGGGGTGGAGCCGCATATTCATTACTGTAATGAGCGGTAACAGTGACCGCTCAACGCTGGAAGAAGCTGTCAGCGCCGGGAGACCGGAGATACAGGGACTGCACCAGGAGCAGGTGAGTATAATGGGGAGGGGGAGCACTGCGCAATATTCATCTTTCCTCATTCCGGTGCCGCTCAGTCTTCCGCGTCCTTTGCAGTGACGTTCAGGTCAGAGGGCGCGATGACGTGGTCAGTCCGCACCCTCGGCCTGAACGACAGTGCAGAGGACGCGGAAGATACAGCAGCGCCGGAACGAGGACCGGTGAGTATTGCAAGTGCCGGGGGCCTGAGCCACAAGAGGTATGTCATTTTTTTTTTTTTTTTAAATCGCAGCAATAGCATATGGGGCAAATATCTCTATGGAGCATCTTCTTGGGCCATAATAAACATTTGTGCAGCATTATATGGGGCAAATATCTCTATGGAGCATCTTCTTGGGCCATAATCAATGTTTGTGCAGCATTATATGGGGCAAATATCTCTATGGAGCATCTTATGGGGCCATTATTAACTTTTATGCAGTACTGTATGGGGAAAATGTGTCTATGGAGAATCTTATGGGGCCATTATTAACCTTTGTGCAGCATTATATGGGGCATATTTTATGGGGCCCATCATGAACTGTATGGAGCATTATATGGAGCTCCTGATTCAATATGGATATTCAAAAACACTTAACCTACTGATATCTCAATTAATTTTACTTTTATTGGTATCTATTTTTACTTTTGTCATTTACCGGTAGCTGCTGCATTTTCCACCCTAGGCTTATACTCGAGTCATTAAGTTTTCCCAGTTTTTTGTGGCAAAATTAGGGGGGTCGGCTTATACTCGGGTCGGCTTATACTCGAGTATATATGGTAAATGTGAACCACATATCTTAAAAAGTTATGCTCTAATGAAAGGTAATAATACATTATAAATACATTATAAAGCCTAAATAAAAAAAAATAACAAAAAAAAATTATAATAAAGCTGATCGCTGTGTCAATAGCTATAACATCTCTAAACTTTCTCCCCCCAAAAAAACATAATACAAAGTGATCAAAACGTTGTATGTGGCACCAATAAAAATGACAGTGACAAAAATATTAAAAAAGTCAGGGGTCTCAGAGAACAGCGGCACAAAGCAAATATTTTTATACAAAGTTCAGAATTTTTTAAGCCCCTAAAATAATAAATAAAACTAAATAAGTTAGGTATCATCATAATCATATTGACCTGGAGAATTCTGTTTCTGGAATATTTTTCCCCCATAGTGAATTCTGTAAACGCAAAAATCTATAGCGTAATTGTTTGTTTTATTTATATATTTTTGTATTCTGTTTTTTAGTACCTGATATGTTAAAGTGAATTGTGTTATTCAAACCTACAACTCGACCCTCAAACAATAAGCCCTCCTATGGTTATGTCGACGGGAAAAAAAAGTTATGGGTTGGGAAGATTTCTTCAAGAGTTAGTATAGATGTTATGTATTATATTGAGATTTATTTTCTATCCATTTTCTCCAGTGAAGCGATCATTCAACGTAGAGGAGTACAGCTTTTCACAGTCAACGCTTGAACAGGTAATGTTGGGTTAATTCGCATTTAAATGAGCTTTTCCAACTTGTGTAATATACCGTACTGATAGATCACATAAATGACTGGGTGCAGCAGACCCATCCTAAAGAAGCAAAGATTGCTGTCCTGTGAATAATTCGAGTTTTTGTGCCATCTTCTTACTGATATTTAGTCCATATTAACTACTTTAATTACAGCCAGTGCTACTTGTGAGGTTAGTTCTCAGTCCACAAGACTTAAAGGGGTTTACTACTCAGACAACCCCTTCACAATTGCAATATCCCCCCACTCTGAATAAAAACGCCTTATACTCATCTCTGGTCTGGACATCGTTCCACCGCTATTGGGTCTCCCAGGGCTAGCGTGAAGTTATGTCACATAAACCCTGCAGCCAATCAGCTACTGCTAATGAGCTGCCAAAAAGGAAACAGAGAAGCACATTGCTAAGGAGAGTAAAACTAATCCCAAACTGTTCTTCAACTATATCAATAGTAAAAGAATAAAAACTGAAAATGTAGGCCCCTTAAAAAATAGTGAGGAAAGAATGGTTGTAGATGACGAGGAAAAAGCTAACATATTAAACACCTTCTTCTCCACGGTATTCACGGTGGAAAATGAAATGCTAGGTGAAATCCCAAGAAACAATGAAAACCCTATATTAAGGGTCACCAATCTAACCCAAGAAGAGGTGCGAAACCGGCTAAATAAGATTAAAATAGATAAATCTCCGGGTCCGGGTGGCATACACCCACGAGTACTAAGAGAACTAAGTAATGTAATAGATAAACCATTATTTCTTATTTTTAGTGACTCTATAGCGACAGGGTCTGTTCCGCAGGACTGGCGCATAGCAAATGTGGTGCCAATATTCAAAAAGGGCTCTAAAAGTGAACCTGGAAATTATAGGCCAGTAAGTCTAACCTCTATTGTTGGTAAAATATTTGAAGGGTTTCTGAGGGATGTTATTCTGGATTATCTCAATGAGAATAACTGTTTAACTCCATATCAGCATGGGTTTATGAGAAATCGCTCCTGCCAAACCAATCTAATCAGTTTTTATGAAGAGGTAAGCTATAGGCTGGACCACGGTGAGTCATTGGACGTGGTATATCTCGATTTTTCCAAAGCGTTTGATACCGTGCCGCACAAGAGGTTGGTACACAAAATGAGAATGCTTGGTCTGGGGGAAAATGTGTGTAAATGGGTTAGTAACTGGCTTAGTGATAGAAAGCAGAGGGTGGTTATAAATGGTATAGTCTCTAACTGGGTCGCTGTGACCAGTGGGGTACCGCAGGGGTCAGTATTGGGACCTGTTCTCTTCAACATATTCATTAATGATCTGGTAGAAGGTTTACACAGTAAAATATCGATATTTGCAGATGATACAAAACTATGTAAAGCAGTTAATACAAGAGAAGATAGTATTCTGCTACAGATGGATCTGGATAAGTTGGAAACTTGGGCTGAAAGGTGGCAGATGAGGTTTAACAATGATAAATGTAAGGTTATACACATGGGAAGAGGGAATCAATATCACCATTACACACTGAACGGGAAACCACTGGGTAAATCTGACAGGGAGAAGGACTTGGGGATCCTAGTTAATGATAAACTTACCTGGAGCAGCCAGTGCCAGGCAGCAGCTGCCAAGGCAAACAGGATCATGGGGTGCATTAAAAGAGGTCTGGATACACATGATGAGAGCATTATACTGCCTCTGTACAAATCCCTAGTTAGACCGCACATGGAGTACTGTGTCCAGTTTTGGGCACCGGTGCTCAGGAAGGATATAATGGAACTAGAGAGAGTACAAAGGAGGGCAACAAAATTAATAAAGGGGATGGGAGAACTACAATACCCAGATAGATTAGCGAAATTAGGATTATTTAGTCTAGAAAAAAGACGACTGAGGGGCGATCTAATAACCATGTATAAGTATATAAGGGGACAATACAAATATCTCGCTGAGGATCTGTTTATACCAAGGAAGGTGACGGGCACAAGGGGGCATTCTTTGCGTCTGGAGGAGAGAAGGTTTTTCCACCAACATAGAAGAGGATTCTTTACTGTTAGGGCAGTGAGAATCTGGAATTGCTTGCCTGAGGAGGTGGTGATGGCGAACTCAGTCGAGGGGTTCAAGAGAGGCCTTGATGTCTTCCTGGAGCAGAACAATATTGTATCATACAATTATTAGGTTCTGTAGAAGGACGTAGATCTGGGTATTTATTATGATGGAATATAGGCTGAACTGGATGGACAAATGTCTTTTTTCGGCCTTACTAACTATGTTACTATGTTGCTTCACTTACTTTTTTCAGACGTAACTGACTTGCAGAGAAAGTCACAACTCTCACTTTTTCCGGATATCAGTTTTGTCCGTAAGAAGTGAGAATGACGCAGCACATTAATTTGGCTGCAGGGTTCACTTGACATCAGGGCCGTATTTGCCACTAGGCATTTGAGGGCACGTGCCTAGGGCGGGGACGATGCGGGGGGCGGCACCTGAGCAAGGTTTTTGTTTTGTTTTTTGGGGTTTTTTTTTTATAGCGATGCCTAGTCTGGTCTCAGCGACTGCAGCTCGTCTTGTGTGAGCGGTCAGGTGGTACCGCTCATTAAGGTCATGAATATGCTGCAAATGACCACCTGACCGCTCACACAGGACGAGGGTGCTGCGCCGGGACAGAGGTGGAGGATTCCGTTCCGTTCTGCGCGCCGTGCGTGGTGAGTATGATGACAGCCGGGGAGGACGGGGGGAAGGATGAAGGAGGACCGTGGACCGGGAGCCAAGCCATACAAAATGGGAGCGGTGCCGGCAGGGAGCCGATGACGATGAGCCATGCATGGAGGGGGCGGCTGGCCAGGGGGGAGAGATGACGAGCCATGCAAGATGGGAGCCGGCGATGAGCCATGCATAGGGGGGGATGGGAGATGAGCCAAAGGCTGAGCCACCCATGCATACAGGGAGGGGGAGATGAGCCACGCATACAGGGGGGGGGGGAGATAAGCCACCCATGCATGCAGGAGGGGTGAGATGAGCCATGCATACAGGAGAGGGGGGGAGATGAGCCATGCATGATGGGAGCGGGGAGCCGATGAACCATCCATACAGGGAGGAGGGGGAGATGAGCCATGCGTACAGGATGGGAGGGGGGAGATGAGCCATGCATGCAGGGAGGGGGGGAGAGATGAGCCATGCATGATGGGAGCAGGGAGCCGATGAGCCATGCATGGGGGGGGAGATGAGCCATGCATACAGGATGGGAGGGGAGGTGGGCCACTATACAGTATGCGTGAAGCATCATATGTGGCCATTATACAGTATGAAGCATCATATGTGGCCATTATACAGTATGAAGCATCATGTGTGGCTATTATACAGTATTGAGCATCATGTGTGGCTATTATACAGTACTGAGCATCATGTGTGGCCATTATACAGTATGGATCACTGTGTGGTCATTGTACAGTATGGAACACTGTGGGGCCATTATACAGTATGGAGCATCATATGTGGCCATTATACAGTATCAAGCATCTTATATGGGCATTATACAGTATGGAGCATCATGTGTGGCTATTATACAGTATGGAGCATCATGTGTGGCTATTATACAGTATTGAGCATCATGTGTGGCTATTATACAGTATGGAGCATCATGTGTGGCCATTATACAGTATGGAGCACTGTGTGGCCGTTATACAGTATTGAGCATCATGTGTGGCCATTATACAGTATGGAGCATCATGTGTGGCCATTATGTAGTATTGAGCATCATGTGTGGCCATTATACAGTATTGAGCATCATGTGTGGCCATTATATAGTATTGAGCCTCATGTGTGGCCATTATACAGTATGTGGAGCACTGCGTAGCCATTATACAGTATGGAGCATCATGTGTGGCCATTATACAGTATGGAGCACTGTGTGGCCGTATTTGTTTTTGGTTATAATTATTATATATGAAACAGTGTGATCAGCAGTGCTAAATGGGTGTGGTTGGGACGTGGATATGGGTGTGACTAGTTGTGAAATGGGTGTGGTCAGAGGCGTGGCCTAAAAATTGCCGCGATACACTACATGTGCCGCAAACTTTATACCTCTTTCCCTTCTTCAAAAGTTGGGAGGTATGGTACCACATTTGCCAGATCACAGCAAGTTCCGCAAATGCCATAGGGAATGAATGAGGCCAAACACTGTGTTGCTGTAAGTGATCAGTTACGCGGCAGATGCAGAAAAACTGCCGGATCTGCTGCAAAAGGCGACTTTCACATCAGCGATTCTTGCCAAAGTCACTGCCGATAGTGTCATACTCACCAAAGGGGGAGGCAGCGCTAAAAGTGCCTAGGGCAGCAGAAACTCTAAATACGGCCCTGCTTCACATAACATCACGCCAGGCCCATGAGAAGAAGTCGCTGGAATGAACCAGAAGTCGCTGGAATAGCACTGAAGGTGAATATAGGCTTTTATTCTACGTAAAGGAACGTTGTAATTAAGAACGGGTTGTCTGAGTAGTGGACAACCCCCTTTAAAGAGAACCTGTTACTTGCTCAAGATATTGAGTTGAATAGCTTGTAAAAATCCATGATCCCTCCTGATTCTGCTGCTCTTTTCCGTTTTGCTTTACATTGCACCATTGCAAAGGTATTCACATTTGTTTCTCCTGGAGCACAGTATGGGAAATCTTTGCTTGTAGCCCAACTGGGCGATTCTTCAGAGTCTTGGGGCGTGTGCTGTCACCCCTCGGTCCCAGACACTGCCAATCACACTTTAGCAGTTTCTCAAAGTACTCAACTGCTTGAGCTGTGATTGGCTGTGTTTGGGAGGGGGGAGTGTTGGCGCACGCCCCCAGGGAAGACTCTGAAGAAATACCTAGTTTGACTGTATCACATAGTGTGCTCCAGAAGAAACAAATGTGAATATCTCTGGAATGGAGCGACACGGAGCAAAATGGAACAGTGTGGCAGAATCGAGGAGTTGAGGGCATTTTTTTTTTTTACATGGTATTTATCTCAATTTTTTTGAGCAAATGACAGGTCCTCACTTAGAGGGTTATACTGAAGGCAAGCCAATTTAGAAATGTTTCTGCGATTTGTAGAAAAAAATGCTATCTTCCTTCATTTTTTGACGTTTAATCATAATCACTTTATGACAATTTTAATTGGAGGTTCTCCTGGATATCTGTCCAAGGTTATTCACATTTTTAAAAGTTATGGTTAATACCTTTCTGGGGGATGGTTAAATGCTTACATTCCAAGTACACATCATTGCAAAATGCCAATTCTTTGTGACTTTGCCACCCACAGGTGTTCATTGAACTTGCCAAGGAGCAGGAAGAAGAAGACAATTTCGCCACCATGAACAGCACCCTCTGCTGGAACAGGACACAGGAGGATAGGGTTGCTTTCTGAGCGCTGCATAAAAAACCCCAAAAAAACTGCACCTGTGCAAGTGTATACAGCAGCTCCGCTTCAACTCTTGCCCGAGGGACCAATGGCACGATGTTTTGGTGCAACGTTGCCGACCCCTTTCCGGCAGAGGATGTCTTCGAGGACTGCACTGTGTCTGTTTACCCCTGTGTGCTGCGTTTACTTGAAAACAGGAGGGCTCTGAAATTCAGGTTTTTAAGCACCTCGTGAGTAATTTAGTGCTTTAACCTGCTGCAGGCATTCCACTACTACCCCATCGTCTTGTAACCTGTATATGGGATGCGTTGTCTCGTCTTACGCACCCCAAGTCTTCCCCGTCCCCATGAATGTTTCCACCACGTAGGGACAGTGAACAATGCCCCCCTTTCTACTTCAGCGCCATCTTTGGTATCTGCTACTGACAACCAAATTTAGAAATGTAGTGGGTTTTTTTTATTACAAGTTCTGGAGCCCCCTTAAAGTGCGGCAGGGCTGCCCCCAAATGTAGCGGACTTCCTAGCTGTGTGGTGTTAGCGGGAATCATTACCTCTCTAGATCAGGGGTGCACAACCTGGGGGCTTCATATGGCCTGTAATGCCATTGTGTGCGGCCCCCCAATCACCTGGCTGCAGACATGCTTCCCGATGTCAGAAAGAAGACAGAAGCCCCCCTATACACAATAGATTAACTCCTTCCTGACAGGGTCATTTCTCTTTTTTGATTTTTTTTTTTCCTTTTCCAAGAGCCTTAACTTTTTTTTAATTTTTTTTACGTCATTTGCGTCCAAGGACTTGTTTTTTTTGCGGGACAAGTTGTTATTATTTATTTCTATAGCTCCATTGATTCCATGGTGCTGTACACGAGGAGGGGTTTCATACAAATTACAGATATCACTTACAGTAAGCAAACTAACAATTACAGACTGATACAGGGGGGCGAGGACCCTGCCCTTGCGAGAGTTATAGTTTTATATGACACCATTCATTTTACCATATGATGTACTGAACAACATTTCAGTTGGGTTGAAATGGCGAAAAATATTGTTTTTCTTTTTTTTAAAACCTTCCTTCAATTTTATTGTGTTCATTACACAGTAAAAATGACCCGGTGGTATAATTTTCCAGCTCGGCACGATTACGGCGATCCCAAACTTTTTTTTTTTTTGACTAATATTTTAGTGATTTAAAAAAGTCTGACCTTAGCAGAAAAAAAATTTAAGAAAATTGTTTTTAGAGAATGTAACTTTTTTCTTTTTCTGTGCATGTTGCTGTATGAAAGGTTGCTTTTTATGTACCTAGCCGTAATTTTTATTGTTCCACTTTGGGGGCATAGAAACTTTGCATTTTTGGGGACGTTTTTAGCATCTCAATTTGTTTTTCTCTGTTCTTCCTAACAGGATAAATGCTAACTTTTGATCAGACTTTTACAGATGAAGTGTTACCAAATATTATTATTTTGTAATATTATTTTAATTTAATTTTAAGATCAGTTTGATTTTTTTTTATTTCCTTTTTAGTTCCCCCTGGGGGACTTAAACGTGAGATCAGGTTCCCTTACCTAAAGCTACAGATGTCTATACCTGTGTGGTGGAAGTAAAGAAAAGTGTTGGCTGCGTAGATTTTACTAAAATGATCTGCTTGGACTATATATTTTAATAGTACCTTCGTATTAATCCCAATGGATAGTGCATAACTTTATAACTTGCAATTTCCCCTATAAATGTATTTGGGGCTAAAAATCAATTTTTTCAATTGGGTTTCTTAATTTTTTTGCCTTCTATAGTCTGTTTCACTGTCTGTTAGTGACTGCAGAATGAGTTAACTGAGAATCGGTCAGTGAGCTCAATCAGATTGACTGAATGCTCTTTTATGTGTCTTTTTCCGAGCTCCTCTCAGCTAATTTATGACCACAGACCACGTCAAAGTTGAATGCTCAACGAAGAACCTGTAAAAGCCAAACGGTGCAAGATTTATTTTTTTTTGTGAACACTAATTGCAAATAATATTTTTAGCCCCAAATACATGCCTTCAAGTAGAAACGAAAAATAATAATAATTGTCCTCAAAAGCAACCCCTGTAAATGATGCTGAGCCCACTTCATACACACAGACACACAGCCTGTCAACCAGGAGGGAATGAGCGGATACCTTGAATTTAAACTATTTGTTCTCTGTGGGAGTAAGCCTCCGCCAGCACCGCCTGGCAGCTGCTTACTCCCATAGACAACACATGCAAACCGAGTCAAGCCAACTGTGCATGAATATAGGGAAAGGCGAAACAAGCATTTACGACCCTTATGTACTAATGGCGCATTGGGTGGGGAATTAGTTCAGTTTGACCCCCAGACGTAAAAAAGGTTGTGCACCCCACCCCTGCTCTAGAGACAGATTGTATCACTCTGCACTACCTGCTTTGACCAATGGGTGGCAGCAGTGTCCAACCTTTCATTCTGTATTGATCACCCATATTACCCTTCAGATGTCCGTGATTTAAAGTGCAAGTGAGGCGCTATAAAAAGTGTTGAATGTCTTGAGTGTTTCATGGGAGAAACACTGTATCTGCACTGAAAGTAACTTTTTTATTATTATTATTATTAGTTGTTTTTTTTTAACAATGTGATACCTGACAGTACAGGGGGGAAGATGAGTGTTAATTTTTCGTTAATAGAGTAATTTTTTTAAAAAAATGATTCTTCTCAGTCGCTGCATTAACTTGTCCGACCTTCACGCATTTGTGCCTGCGAGACTTTGCTATGTAAGTACCAAGCAAAGAAATATTAGCAGAGAACGACCCGTCCGGCGCGATCTCCCGCTGTAGAGGGTAAGGTTAGAATTCCTGGGAATGGAGAAGCACAATTATAGAAGAAAAGAAAAAATATATACGGTATGTCCAAACACACAATATAACCTGACATTGATTTAAAGGGAATTTTCCAATTTTTATATAAATGGAGTTTAGTCGCTTTCTGCAACTTTGGAGCGGAAAAAAAGTCACAAGACCTGTGCTTGCTGTCAGTGCATGTCTTGATGAAATCTGTCCTGCTTGCATTCCCATAGGGGTATTCCTTTATTTTGGACATGCCATCACTTTAGGATCAGTGGGGAGCAACCTATTGAACCCTCAATCCTAAGAATGAAGGTGATTTAGCGCCGCATCTTCTAAATTGCTTCCATTTTTTAATGGTAGGGAAGGAGCAATTCAAACATTTATTTATATATATATATATATATATATATATATATATATATATATATATATTTACTTTATTTTTTGTATGCCTGATAGAGAGCTTGTACCTTCGATTGATTGATCAGTTTATATTATATGCTTCGATACTGTAGTAAAAATCACAATCTCCTATGAAGCGCAGCCTCTTGGGGTGGAGGGGATGCTGAACCGAAGCCTCACTGGCATTGCGCCCCTTAAATACCGCTGTCAGATTGACAGCACTATCTAAGTGGTTAAACGGCTAACTCCGATCACTGCTGATAAAGGCAGGGGATGGCTGTATAACCGCATAACCCTTGATAGTACATCATGGAACGGAAACTAGTAAATGGAGCCATGCTTCAGTTTCCTGGGCGGGTGACCTGTGTAGAAAAAAAATCAGAGAAGAGCTAGATCAGATCTCAGCCCCTTCATTCTTGGGATTGCAGATGGTCACATTGGTCTGACCCTCAGCATTCAGTAAGTTATTCCCTGTACTATGGATAGGAAATTACTTTCAATTTATTAGGATACACTTTTAAGAAGTAATGACGCATCTTTACAAGATGGGAATACCCCTTTTTTAACGCACCTGATCAAGCAGGATAGGTTTTCAACCTTTGAGTGAAAGAAAATTTAAAATGCAGCCATTCACTGACAGCAAGCATTCACAAGACCAAAAGCTACATATATTGTATTTTTATAAATCCTGGAAATCGTTTAGGAACATACTATTTATTATTTTCTTTTACCTGGTATTAAAGGGAATCTATTGCTGTGAAATCTGACAGCAGAATGATGTAGGTGCAGAGACCCTTATTCCAGCGATGTATCACTTAGTTTACTGAGTGCAGCAGTTGTGTTAGAATCACAGTTTTCTCTGCTGCAGATCTAGCAGAGCTCTGAATGCTGAGCTCTGTATAACCCCGCCCTCGCCACCGATTGGCAGCTTTCTGTGTACAATGTGCATGAGCAGAAAGCAGCCAATCAGTTGTGGGGGCGTGGCTGGACCAGAAGGCACAAGACACCTAGTCCTGTAGTGATAATCAGCTGCTGATAAAACATTGGTTTTAATGAAACCACAAAATACAGCCCAGTTAGTGAAACATCGCTGGAATCAGTGTCTGTGCCCCATCAGTATGCTGCTCTCAGATTACATAACATAACCTGCTGATAGATTCCCTTTAACAGACAGCGCTAATTCCCAGACTTCATGAGCGGTACAGAGGGACTTCCAGGACTTGCGTAAGGATATAGCGAGCGGACGTATATGTGTATATATTGCTGTCACGTTTTTTTAATGTCATAATAAATTATAATGGGAAAGATAATTAATAATTGAACTACCTTAGTATAATTCTGGGCGGCGAAAATTCTTTTTTTTTTTTGCTCTGTGTTTCCATCATGACCTTTTCTTTTTGATATTGAAACCGAAGCATAGAATTAATACAACTGGTAAAGTGTAATACAAACTTACGATCACCCCTGGCACATATGGTTGGGACCTCATTTAGGCAACTCTAATGCATCCGTATTACACCCGCAATTCCAGTCCCGAACAGCATCATAGGGCTCTATCTCAGTCTACCCAAAGTCGGGCCAGGATTGCTGTCATAAGACAGGTGCTAAAATGCCTCTATATTAGTCTTGGCCTCAACCAACGAATATTAGGCTGTATTGGCACACTCCAATGCTGTGATGTCGAGGACCCAAAGCAGCAAAACGCCAGCGGTGAACAGTGTGGGAACTACTGAGCATCAGGATACTATGTTTGATGTGGCCGTGGGGTAGCAGTTCCCAGTATTGTCTATACTGGGATAAACTAAAGAACATGTCATATACAAAATGACCACAAAAAGAGACGATTGTAACCCGAATGTTTCCTGACAACTTGCCTTACAGAGAAAATCCACCTTTTTTTTTTTTGCAATGCATGAAATGACCTGATGCAAGGTGCAGTATTGGAAATACTGTGTGAAGGTATCGCAAAAGCATCGGTTTCATCAAATACCTGAGACGGCTTTTGTCTTGTGCAGCACATCTGTGTTTCACCTTGGAAACGATGTTATCGAGAAATAAACATGGATTGCACTGATATTACCAATACATGAGCGTGTCTGTCTTCTCTTGCACTGAAATGATGAAAACAGATTGGTTTACACTTGCAACACAACCTGGGAGCAGCTTTACTCCATAGCACATGTTTGGGAAGGCAGGAGGTGACCCACTTGAAAGCTCGGGCTTCCAATTCAGCAGAAACTGGTAGACAACTGATAACAGTGGAGAAGGAGGTAGGTAAGCCAAGGTCAGTCATAGAGGTAATGGTAGATACCAGAAGGTAGCAATAGAATACAAGGCAGGGAAGCCAAGGACCATCACAGAGGTAATGGTTGGTTGGCAAAGGGTAGCAACGGACCGGAAGCTAGGCAAGCCAAGGACGGTCACAGAGGTAATGGTAGATGACAGAGGGTAAGAATGGAGAAGGAGGCAGGCAACCCAAGGACAGTCACAGGGGTAATGGTAGATGGACAAAGGGTAGCAACGGAGCAGAAGGTAGGGAACCACCGATAGTCACCTAAGTAATGGTAGATAACAGAAAGTAGCAACAGAGAAGAAGACAGGCATGCTAAGGACAGTCGCTGAGGTAATTGTAGATAACTGGGTAGCAACAAAGCAGAAGGACCGTCACAAAGCCATGGACAGTCAGCCTCTGTTATCTACCATTATCTTTATAACAATGGAGGAGGCAGGCAACACTAGGATAGTCACAGAGATAATAGTGGATAACAGAAGGTAACAAAGGAGCACAAGGCAGGCAAGCCAAGGACAGTCACACAGGTAATGAACGCCCTCCCCTTAAGGTACCTTCACACATAACGATATCGTTAACGATATCGTTGCTTTTTGTGACGTAGCAACGATATCGTTAAGGAAATCGTTATGTGTGACAGCGACCAACGATCAGGCCCCTGCTGGGAGATCGTTGGTCGCTGAACAAAGTCCAGAACTTTATTTCGTCGCTGGATCTCCCGTGGACATCGCTGGATCGGCGTGTGTGACACCGATCCAGCGATGTCTTCACTGGTAACCAGGGTAAACATCGGGTAACTAAGCGCAGGGTCGCGCTTAGTAACCCGATGTTTACCCTGGTTACCAGCGTAAAAGTAAAAAAAAAAAAACAGTACATACTTACCTACCGCTGTCTGTCCCCGGCGCTGTGCTCTGCACTCCTCCTGTACTGGCTGTGAGCGTCGGTCAGCCGAAAAGCAGAGCGGTGACGTCACCGCTCTGCTTTTCGGCCGCTGTGCTCACAGCCAGTACAGGAGGAGTGCAGAGAAGCTGAGCGCCGTGGACAGACAGCGGTAGGTAAGTATGTACTGTTTGTTTTTTTTCACTTTTACGCTGGTAACCAGGGTAAACATCGGGTTACTAAGCGCGGCCCTGCGCTTAGTTACCCGATGTTTACCCTGGTTACCGGGGACCTCGGGATCGTTGGTCGCTGGAGAGCTGTCTGTGTGACAGCTCTCCAGCGACCAAACAGCGACGCTGCAGCGATCCGGATCGTTGTCGGTATCGCTGCAGCGTCGCCTAATGTCAAGGGGCCTTTAGTAAAATCTGAGGGGGGGCGCATGATAACACAGCCACCATGATAACATTATATATACTGGTTTATATGGACAGTTTTGGATCCCTTCAATGGGTTAATTTATTGCCCTGGTAAGCTGTGCCACGCACGAGCAGGTTGTTGCTGGGCGAGTATGTTTTTCTGCCAGATGTTCTTCCCGCAATTTTCATGGACTTTGATTGGCAGAAGACCCTGAGCGGGGGGGGGATTTTTCCTATAAAACAGGTGTTTTGGGTGCGCTCAGCGCAGTTACTTCAAGCAACTTTTGAAGATAAGAAGATCAGAAGAGAACAGCGGATGGACGAGCTGATACAGCAGCTGCTCCAAAGGGCGGAGGACGAGGGCGGAGTAGAGTGGCTGCGGAGCTGTTTAGCTAATAAACCTGCTGTAAAACCTACCTCCGCCCCGGAGGCTTTATCAGCTCCTGTGCCGCAATCTCCGCTCTGTCCTTCAGTCCCGTGTGAGCCGCTCCCCCCGCCGTCTCCTTGCCGCAGCTCAGCCAGGAGTCGCCGACCCAGGAACTCTTACTCGCCGCCGCCATCCTCGAGAGCTCCCGACCGGACGCCGGAGCCGCGTAGCGGAAGTAGGAGATCTTCTCACCGGAAGTCCCGCAGCCCATCGCGGGAGCTCGGGGAAGCTCGTCGCATCCTGCCGGCGTCATCGGTACCTCCGCTAGGTGTCGCTCTCCATTTCCTGAGGCACCGGTTGCCGAACATGGCCCATCTAGCCACCGCGGCCATAAAAGAGCTGCTGTGGCCCAGGGAGCTCCAGCGACGACCTGCCGACAATTTAGGAGTGCGCGTCCAGGGGAGGTGAGCGCAGCTGCCGCTGCGGCGGCATCTTGGAGATCGGGGTCACCGGCTTCCGAACATGAAGAAGACTGCAGCCCGCCTTCGCGTCATCAGTCACCACCTCATGGGGGCTCGAATGTCGAAGTCTCCATGGAGCACGATGTTGTCCAGCAAGAAAAGGGTGAGGTTATCATTGTCCCCCCGTTTGTCTCTTCCTCGAACCTTAAAGGGACTCTGTCACCTGAATTTGGCGGGACTGGTTTTGGGTCATATGGGCGGAGTTTTCGGGTGTTTGATTCACCCTTTCCTTACCCGCTGGCTGCATGCTGGCTGCAGTATTGGATTGAAGTTCATTCTCTGTCCTCCATAGTACACGCCTGCGCAAGGCAATCTTGCCTTATGCAGGCGTGTACTATGGAGGACAGATAATGAACTTCAAACCAATATTGCAGCCAGCATGCAGCCAGCGGGTAAGGAAAGGGTGAATCAAACACCCGAAAACTCCGCCCATATGACCCAAAACCAGTCCCGCCAAATTCAGGTGACAGGTTCCCTTTAAGACAGTTGTCAGAGACGTCATTTTAGAATGTTTTTCTAGTAGTTCGCTCACTTCAATGCCTAATCTCGCTTCTTGCAACGATCCTGCTTCTGCGAGCGTTGTTATGAAGCCTGGTTTACCTGAAGTGCTGTTAAAGGAGTCATTGACATGCGATGTATCCCCTTTGGGATTTCATTTGAGCAACTCTGTTAAAGAACAAATTTGGAAAAAGGATTATGTTGACATTTTCTCCTTGTTACCTTCTGTTAAGGAGCAGCAGCATACATAGTAACATAGTAACATAGTTAGTAAGGCCGAAAAAAGACATTTGTCCATCCAGTTCAGCCTATATTCCATCATAATAAATCCCCAGATCTACGTCCTTCTACAGAACCTAATTGTATGATACAATATTGTTCTGCTCCAGGAAGACATCCAGGCCTCTCTTGAACCCCTCGACTGAGTTCGCCATCACCACCTCCTCAGGCAAGCAATTCCAGATTCTCACTGCCCTAACAGTAAAGAATCCTCTTCTATGTTGGTGGAAAAACCTTCTCTCCTCCAGACGCAAAGAATGCCCCCTTGTGCCCGTCACCTTCCTTGGTATAAACAGATCCTCAGCGAGATATTTGTATTGTCCCCTTATATACTTATACATGGTTATTAGATCGCCCCTCAGTCGTCTTTTTTCTAGACTAAATAATCCTAATTTCGCTAATCTATCTGGGTATTGTAGTTCTCCCATCCCCTTTATTAATTTTGTTGCCCTCCTTTGTACTCTCTCTAGTTCCATTATATCCTTCCTGAGCACCGGTGCCCAAAACTGGACACAGTACTCCATGTGCGGTCTAACTAGGGATTTGTACAGAGGCAGTATAATGCTCTCATCATGTGTATCCAGACCTCTTTTAATGCACCCCATGATCCTGTTTGCCTTGGCAGCTGCTGCCTGGCACTGGCTGCTCCAGGTAAGTTTATCATTAACTAGGATCCCCACGTCCTTCTCCCTGTCAGATTTACCCAGTGGTTTCCCATTCAGTGTGTAATGGTGACATTGATTCCTTCTTCCCATGTGTATAACCTTACATTTATCATTGTTAAACCTCATCTGCCACCTTTCAGCCCAAGTTTCCAACTTATCCAGATCCATCTGTAGCAGAATACTATCTTCTCTTGTATTAACTGCTTTACATAGTTTTGTATCATCTGCAAATATCGATATTTTACTGTGTAAACCTTCTACCAGATCATTAATGAATATGTTGAAGAGAACAGGTCCCAATACTGACCCCTGCGGTACCCCACTGGTCACAGCGACCCAGTTAGAGACTATACCATTTATAACCACCCTCTGCTTTCTATCACTAAGCCAGTTACTAACCCATTTACACACAATTTCCCCCAGACCAAGCATTCTCATTTTGTGTACCAACCTCTTGTGCGGCACGGTATCAAACGCTTTGGAAAAATCGAGATATACCACGTCCAATGACTCACCGTGGTCCAGCCTATAGCTTACCTCTTCATAAAAACTGATTAGGTTGGTTTGACAGGAGCGATTTCTCATAAACCCATGCTGATATGGAGTTAAACAGTTATTCTCATTGAGATAATCCAGAATAACATCCCTCAGAAACCCTTCAAATATTTTACCAACAATAGAGGTTAGACTTACTGGCCTATAATTTCCAGGTTCACTTTTAGAGCCCTTTTTGAATATTGGCACCACATTTGCTATGCGCCAATCCTGCGGAACAGACCCTGTCGCTATAGAGTCCCTAAAAATAAGAAATAATGGTTTATCTATTACATTACTTAGTTCTCTTAGTACTCGTGGGTGTATGCCATCCGGACCCGGAGATTTATCTATTTTAATCTTATTTAGCCGGTTTCGCACCTCTTCTTGGGTTAGATTGGTGACCCTTAATATAGGGTTTTCATTGTTTCTTGGGATTTCACCTAGCATTTCATTTTCCACCGTGAATACCGTGGAGAAGAAGGTGTTTAATATGTTAGCTTTTTCCTCGTCATCTACAACCATTCTTTCCTCACTATTTTTTAAGGGGCCTACATTTTCAGTTTTTATTCTTTTACTATTGATATAGTTGAAGAACAGTTTGGGATTAGTTTTACTCTCCTTAGCAATGTGCTTCTCTGTTTCCTTTTTGGCAGCTTTAATTAGTTTTTTAGATAAAGTATTTTTCTCCCTATAGTTTTTTAGAGCTTCAATGGTGCCATCCTGCTTTAGTAGTGCAAATGCTTTCTTTTTACTGTTAATTGCCTGTCTTACTTCTTTGTTTAGCCACATTGGGTTTTTCCTATTTCTAGTCCTTTTATTCCCACAAGGTATAAACCGCTTACACTGCCTATTTAGGATGTTCTTAAACATTTCCATTTCCATTTATTATCTGTATTCTTATTTCTGAGGATATTGTCCCAGTCTACCAGATTAAGGGCATCTCTAAGCTGGTCAAACTTTGCCTTCCTAAAGTTCAGTGTTTTTGTGACTCCCTGACAAGTCCCCCTAGTGAAAGACAGGTGAAACTGTACAATATTGTGGTCGCTATTTCCTAGATGCCCGACCACCTGCAGATTTGTTATTCTGTCAGGTCTATTAGATAGTATTAGGTCTAAAAGTGCTGCTCCTCTGGTTGGATTCTGCACCAATTGTGAAAGATAATTTTTCTTGGTTATTAGCAGAAACCTGTTGCCTTTATGGGTTTCACAGGTTTCTGTTTCCCAGTTAATATCCGGGTAGTTAAAGTCCCCCATAACCAGGACCTCATTATGGGTTGCAGCTTCATCTATCTGCTTTAGAAGTAGACTTTCCATGGTTTCTGTTATATTTGGGGGTTTGTAACAGACCCCAATGAGAATTTTGTTACCATTTTTCCCTCCATGAATTTCGACCCATATGGACTCGACATCCTCATTTCCTTCGCTAATATCCTCCCTTAAAGTGGACTTTAGACAAGACTTTACATAGAGACAAACCCCTCCTCCTCTCCGATTTTTACGATCCTATCGATATGACAAAAAGGAGGAATCTGATGATAGGAGAAAGGTCGCTAACAGTAAATCATTTAATAATTGGCTCCAAGCATTTGCTATCTATGCTGCTGTCTTAGGGGAGAAACATCCCAATGTTTGTTCTGGTCTTTTCCAACACCTAGATGCCATTTTGGAAGCCTATAGAAATTTTGGAGGGATGGCATGGCTTCAGTATGATGAATCTTTTAGGCAGAAATTAGCTATGTATCCCAATTTAGCTTGGGGAAAGAAAGATATTGGTCTATGGATAAATTTAATGTTGCCTCAGAGATTCACGAAATCTTGGCAGAATGTGAGTGCCCCTCTCAAAAAAGGTTTCTGTTTTGCTTTTAACGAGGGTAGCTGTAAGTGGGCTCTTAATTGCCGCTTTCGGCATGAATGTTCCTTTTGTGGGGGCAGTCACCCAATGTCGAAATGTTACAGGAAACAATTTCAGTCTGGGCAACAGGGGGCTAATAAAGAATCTATGGCAAAAAGCGCAGACCCCAGTGAAGCTCCAAAACATGGTCCCATGGTTAGGGGCTTTTCCAAATCAGGAGATTAGTTCTCTATTATTTCAGGGGTTTCGTGATGGATTTTTTGTTCCTCAATTTAAAGGTGAGGGGTGTCGATTGGTTCGAAATTTACCCTCTGCAGCGGAATATCCTTTGATTGTCAAAGAGAAACTTTTAAAGGAACTGGAGTTGGGTAAAATGTTCGGGCCGTTTGATTCCCCTCCATTTAAAAATTTTAGGATCTCCCCTATTGGGGTGGTGCCTAAAAAAGAGTTGGGCTCATTTCGGTTAATACATCATTTGTCTTACCCGAAGGGAGCTTCCCTCAACGATGAAGTTAACACAGATGTATGCTCAGTAAAATATTCTTCCTTTGATGAGGCCATTGAAATCCTTCAAAGGTTCGGTAGAAACGCTTTTATGTCAAAATCTGACATAAAGTCCGCTTTCAGACTTTTACCGGTTAATCCTCTAGGTTTTAATTCTCTCGGTTTAGTTTTTGATAATAAATTCTTTTTTGATAAATGCCTCCCTATGGGGTTTTCATTGTCATGTTTTTATTTTGAATCATTTTTTAGATTATATAAAGATTATATTTTCTTCATTTTTGCATTGGGTTGTCGAATTTTCCGTTGCTAAAGGGGGAGTTTTACATTATTTAGATGACTTTTTATTCATTGGCCCATTTGGATCTGACGCTTGTTCTTCTCTTCTATCTAGTTTTTTGAAAATTTGCGATTATTTTGGGGTTCCAATTTCAGAGGAGAAAACGGTTTATCCCTGTACTTCTCTAGAATTCCTCGGTATTCGCATTGACTCTGTTACAATGACGTGCTCTTTACCGGACGATAAAATTGTTAGGTTGCGTTCTTTAATTCATAGTTTTTTAATTAAGGATAAGGTTACTCTTAAAGAGCTTCAGTCGTTGTTAGGAATGTTAAATTTTGCCCTGAAAGTGATTCCTATGGGCCGGGTTTTCTCTAAGCGACTGTATGATCTTACAGCTGGTCACTCCTCTCCTAACACTCATCTGCGTGTCAGCAAGGATATGAAGGATGATTTACAGATTTGGTGGCAGTTTCTTTTAGAATTTAATGGTAAGAACCTTTGGCAATCTCCCTTCGTATCCTCTGAGGAGCTGAGCTTATCGTATTTTACTAGCGAAACTCTCGGGATGGCTTTGTCATTTTCTTCCAATTGGGCTTTTGAGTCTTGGCCTAAATTTTGGGTTGACATTAATATTACTAAGAATTTACCATTTTTGGATCTTTTTTCCATTTTTTAGCTGTCAATTTTTGGAGTGTTCATTTAGCCAACAAGCGCGTTATTTTCCGGTCAGATAAGCAAGGCCTTGTTTTTATGATAAATACTCTCTCGTCTAAGAACCATTTACATAGTAACATAGTAACATAGTTAGTAAGGCCGAAAAAAGACATTTGTCCATCCAGTTCAGCCTATATTCCATCATAATAAATACCCAGATCTACGTCCTTCTACAGAACCTAATAATTGTATGATACAATATTGTTCTGCTCCAGGAAGACATCCAGGCCTCTCTTGAACCCCTCGACTGAGTTCGCCATCACCACCTCCTCAGGCAAGCAATTCCAGATTCTCACTGCCCTAACAGTAAAGAATCCTCTTCTATGTTGGTGGAAAAACCTTCTCTCCTCCAGACGCAAAGAATGCCCCCTTGTGCCCGTCACCTTCCTTGGTATAAACAGATCCTCAGCGAGATATTTGTATTGTCCCCTTATATACTTATACATGGTTATTAGATCGCCCCTCAGTCGTCTTTTTTCTAGACTAAATAATCCTAATTTCGCTAATCTATCTGGGTATTGTAGTTCTCCCATCCCCTTTATTAATTTTGTTGCCCTCCTTTGTACTCTCTCTAGTTCCATTATATCCTTCCTGAGCACCGGTGCCCAAAACTGGACACAGTACTCCATGTGCGGTCTAACTAGGGATTTGTACAGAGGCAGTATAATGCTCTCATCATGTGTATCCAGACCTCTTTTAATGCACCCCATGATCCTGTTTGCCTTGGCAGCTGCTGCCTGGCACTGGCTGCTCCAGGTAAGTTTATCATTAACTAGGATCCCCAAGTCCTTCTCCCTGTCAGATTTACCCAGTGGTTTCCCGTTCAGTGTGTAATGGTGATATTGATTCCCTCTTCCCATGTGTATAACCTTACATTTATCATTGTTAAACCTCATCTGCCACCTTTCAGCCCAAGTTTCCAACTTATCCAGATCCATCTGTAGCAGAATACTATCTTCTCTTGTATTAACTGCTTTACATAGTTTTGTATCATCTGCAAATATCGATATTTTACTGTGTAAACCTTCTACCAGATCATTAATGAATATGTTGAAGAGAACAGGTCCCAATACTGACCCCTGCGGTACCCCACTGGTCACAGCGACCCAGTTAGAGACTATACCATTTATAACCACCCTCTGCTTTCTATCACTAAGCCAGTTACTAACCCATTTACACACATTTTCCCCCAGACCAAGCATTCTCATTTTGTGTACCAACCTCTTGTGCGGCACGGTATCAAACGCTTTGGAAAAATCGAGATATACCACGTCCAATGACTCACCGTGGTCCAGTCTATAGCTTACCTCTTCATAAAAACTGATTAGATTGGTTTGACAGGAGCGATTTCTCATAAACCCATGCTGATATGGAGTTAAACAGTTATTCTCATTGAGATAATCCAGAATAACATCCCTCAGAAACCCTTCAAATATTTTACCAACAATAGAGGTTAGACTTACTGGCCTATAATTTCCAGGTTCACTTTTAGAGCCCTTTTTGAATATTGGCACCACATTTGCTATGCGCCAGTCCTGCGGAACAGACCCTGTCGCTATAGAGTCACTAAAAATAAGAAATAATGGTTTATCTATTACATTACTTAGTTCTCTTAGTACTCGTGGGTGTATGCCATCCGGACCCGGAGATTTATCTATTTTAATCTTATTTAGCCGGTTTCGCACCTCTTCTTGGGTTAGATTGGTGACCCTTAATATAGGGTTTTCATTGTTTCTTGGGATTTCACCTAGCATTTCATTTTCCACCGTGAATACCGTGGAGAAGAAGGTGTTTAATATGTTAGCTTTTTCCTCGTCATCTACAACCATTCTTTCCTCACTATTTTTTAAGGGGCCTACATTTTCAGTTTTTATTCTTTTACTATTGATATAGTTGAAGAACAGTTTGGGATTAGTTTTACTCTCCTTAGCAATGTGCTTCTCTGTTTCCTTTTTGGCAGCTTTAATTAGTTTTTTAGATAAAGTATTTTTCTCCCTATAGTTTTTTAGAGCTTCAATGGTGCCATCCTGCTTTAGTAGTGCAAATGCTTTCTTTTTACTGTTAATTGCCTGTCTTACTTCTTTGTTTAGCCACATTGGGTTTTTCCTATTTCTAGTCCTTTTATTCCCACAAGGTATAAACCGCTTATTTCTGTGCAATAATTCTCAGGCAACTGATTCTTCTTTGTCTTAAATATAATATTTGGCTCAAGGCTGTTTTTTCTTTAAATGTCAATAATGATGATGCACGACTTATTTGTCACCGCCAGGCGTTTCAGTCCTCGGACCGATTGGCAGAATTAAACGAAGGAAGATCAATTTGTCCTACTCAGATATGGGAACTAATCCGAGTTTGATTCATTCGTTTGTGGAGAATTCTTTGGCACATAAAACATGGGCTGATTACTCGGCTGCATGGAATATGTGGGTTAGATTCTGTCATGTTAATAATTATTCTTGTCAGGATGTGAATCCAGCTGTTGCCCTACGTTTTGCTGAGCATTTAGTTAGAAACGGCCTATCCTTCTCAGCTCTCTCAAAAAGTCTTGCGGGTATTTCATTTTTTCTAAAAATTTTGGGTAAAAAAGGTTTATCAGAATTTTTTGTGGTAAAACAATTTTTAAAAGGTTTTAGGAAAGCTACCTTTTTACCTGACAAGCGTCGTCCTATTTCGGTGCTTTTACTAAGGGACATCTGCCTCTCTCTTCCTTCGGTTTGCAATGACCTTTTTGAAGCATCTCTTTTTTCCGCTGCATTTTCGTTCGCGTTTTTTGCAGCTTTGAGGGTGAGCAAAATAGTTTCTTCCAAAAAATCTACCCCGGCGGGTTTGTTTATAGAGGATGTTACATGTCTCGGGAATCATCTGATCCTATTTATCAGGAAATCTAAAACTGATCAATTGGGCAGAGGTTCATCAATAAAACTTAATGCCATTTCTGACTCGGTCATCTGTCCTCTTGCCAATGCTAAGAGGTGGTTGTCTGTGCGTCCTAGTTCCATCGGCCCGTTCTTTGTACATAAGAATTTAGAGCCAGCAACGGTTTTTCAATTTAATTTCATTCTCAAAAAATCATTACATTATTTGGGTTTGGGAGACCTTAAAATCTCATCCTATTCGTTTCGGATTGGGGCAGCTACTGAGGCTGCTAGAATTGGTCTTAGTGAAGCTTGCATAAAGAAAATTGGTAGATGGGAGTCGAACCGCTTTAAATTATACATTCGTCCGGAATTATATGATTAACTTGTTATTCATCTTTTAGGTATTTTCACTATTTGGATCGTCGGACATTCCTTTGTGTATTGGGCTGAGAAGAGGGCATCCGTACGATGCTATACAGAGAATTTATCCTTTGATAATTCCCTCATCCAAATTTTTTGGCATAGCAAGAGAGGGATGTTATGGCAGAACCTGATTTTTGAGTTTCGTAAGTTAGCTGAGAAGAGGCCTTATCCGAATTTAGTAATTATCCATTTAGGTGGTAACGATCTGGGTAAAGTGAAAACTCTCAACCTGCTTTCTTGTATTAAGAGGGATTTGTGTTTATTGAAAACTGAGTTTTTTAAAACTACATTTGTTTTTTCGGAAATTGTTCCTAGGCTAGTATGGTTCCAGAAGAGTTCTTCCTTCCTCGAGCGTATTAGGAAACGGGTTAATAGGAATATTCAGAATTTTATGCCGTTAATTCATGGCTTTTCTTTCAGGCATGTTAACCTTGAAGACGGAGTCCCGGGATTATATAGGCGGGTCCTGGTTCATCTGTCTGATATTGGCCTGGATATCTTCAATTTAGATCTCCAGGCCGTTGTTGAGAATTGGCTGGGGCGTTTTGGGGGGGCCTCGCCTCTATGAGGCTTGGCGTTTGGGAATATCGCCCTGTTCTTGGGTGGATTTGGACTTTATATGGTGAAGTTTATTCTGTCTATGGAATTTTACATAAGGATGTATTGGTTATTCTTATCAAATTAAATTCTTGTTTGGTTACTCAAAAAATAAACGCCACGGCCAATTCTATTCCAAAGTAAATTCTGTGTTTGTGTCTTTTTATTCATTAAAGGGGGTGGGGATTGTGTTACCATGAACGCCCTCCCATTAGTAAAATCTGAGGGGGGGCGCATGATAACACAGCCACCATGATAACATTATATATACTGGTTTATATGGACAGTTTTGGATCCCTTCAATGGGTTAATTTATTGCCCTGGTAAGCTGTGCCACGCACGAGCAGGTTGTTGCTGGGCGAGTATGTTTTTCTGCCAGATGTTCTTCCCGCAATTTTCATGGACTTTGATTGGCAGAAGACCCTGAGCGGGGGGGGATTTTTCCTATGAAACAGCTGTTTTGGGTGCGCTCAGCGCAGTTACTTCAAGCAACTTTTGAAGATCCCACCCGCCCTTCCCCTTTTTTCTGTATTCCCTTGATCTTGTCATGCGTTTATTTTTGTGGGAATATCGCCCTGTTCTTGGGTGGATTTGGACTTTATATGGTGAAGTTTTTCTGTCTATGGAATTTTACATAAGGATGTATTGGTTATTCTTATCAAATTAAATTCTTGTTTGGTTACTCAAAAAATAAACGCCACGGCCAATTCTATTCCAAAGTAAATTCTGTGTTTATGTCTTTTTATTCATTAAAGGGGGTGGGGATTGTGTTACCATGGGAGGTAACACAAGGTAGCAATGGAGCACAAGGCAGGGAAGCCAAGGACAATCACAGAGGCAATGGCAGAGGGTAGCAACAGAGTGGATGGTTGGCAAGCCATGGACAGTTGCTGTGGTAATTGTAGATAACAGAAGGCAGCAGTTGAGAAGGTGGCAGGCAAGCCAAAGACTGTCACAGAGGTAATGGTAGATAACAGTGGGTAAGGCTGTGTTCCCACGTTGCGTTTTTTATGCGTTTCTGCCGCAGCGGAAACTCATAAAAACGCTTAAAAACCGCATTCCCATGCAATCCTATGGGATTCCGCAGTTGTGCCCATGCTGCAGATTTTTCAGCTGCGGAATTGCATAGTGGTAAAATCCGCAGCATGTTTATTATTTCTGCGGAATCGCGGCGATTCCGCAGCCATAGGATTGCATTGAAATGCTCACGTTACGCATGTGGCAATGCCCACCATGAGAAAAGTGAGCGCTTCATGTGCGGATGGTACCCAGGTCTGGAGGAGAGGATACTCTCCTCCAGGCCCTTGGGAACCATATTTCTGTAGAAAAAAAAAAAAATTAAAATAAAAAATATGAATATACTTACCATCTGATGGCCGCCGGAGTCCTCCTGCCTCTCAGCAGTGCACGCGGCGGCTTCCGTTCCCAGGGATGCATTGCGCGAATCACCCGGGATGACGTCGCGGTGACGCGACTGTAATGTCACAAAGGTCCTTCGCGCAAAGCTTTCCTGGGAACGGAACGTACCGGGAGCGCCACTCAGGAGATCGGGCACCGTCGGAAGGTGAGAATAACCATATTTTTTATTTTTTGTATTATTTTTAACATTATCTTTTTACTATTGATGCTGCATAGGCAGCATCAATAGTAAAAAGTTGGTCACACTTGTCAAGCACTATGCTTGACAAGTGTGACCAACCTGTCAATCACTTTTCCAAGTGATGCTTCAAATCGGTTGGAAAACGCAAGCATTCTGCAAGCTAAAAATGCTTGCAAAACATTTGTGTTTTGCCGGAAAACGCATTTGAATTGTGCATGCATTTTACCTGCGGCAGGAAGTTGCAGAAATGCTGCGGACATTTCCGCAGCATTTCTGCAATGTGCGCACATAGCCTAGCAATGGAGAAGGAGGCACACCAGCCAAAGACAGTCATAGCGGTAATGATAGATAATAGAGGGCAGCAATGTAGCAGAAGATAGGCAAGCGAAGGACACTCATAGAGGTAATGGGAGATAACAGAAGGTGACAATGGAGCACAAGGCAGGGAAGCCGAGGACCGTCACGGAATTAATGGTAGATAACAGAGGGTAACAGTGGAGGATAGTAGCAACAAACATGGCACTCTTAAAGTTTATAGATGTGTGAAAATTTATTGGCAAGCCACAATATAATGTTTCGGTCTGTTTAGACCTTCATCAGAACTGATTGCCGTCTCGGGGAGACTTGAGATAAATGGAAGCAGCGTTATAGCAGAGCGTGATTCATGTCACTGCGGTATGGTTACCTTTCTGACTGCCAAGTTTGTTGCTACTATTACACTAGAGGTGGGAACCTTACTTGGGCACCTGAATCATTCACTAGCAATGCCGTATATTCTTTCTCAATGGAGAAGGAGGCAGGAAACCCAAGGGCAGTCACAGAGGTAAAGAGAGCAGGTAGCATACAATTTGTATAGACAGATGGACAGGAATTATTGTCAGATATAGCGGTAGAGGTCATACAGCACAGGTCAGTACCAGACAGAATTGGACAGTTGAATAATGATAGGTGTGAAAGGAGTCTGCCTTGGTCGGTCATTGTCTCACCATTAAAGCAGGCGCCATTTTGCTGAAAAAAAAAAAAAATTGGCTGCCGCTGAATGGCGGAGGCACTTGCACAGTAGCATCTATCCCACAGTCTGCCCCAGAGCATGAGAATCTCGTTAACTGAAAACAACAAATACAGATTAAACGACAACCAAAAGACAGATTTCATCAGCCCAGGTATCATCCTCATCATTATAACGGTGGCAACCTGACAGGTCTGTAGTTTACTGAGCACAATCCTGATGTCAGATTCACTTGTTAATTATAGAGATTGTAAAAAAAATCTATGTAAAAACAATAGATTGTAGAGTTAGAGCCTATACATAGTATTGCTCCACGTGGGGTTCACACTATATAGCTGTTTAGGGAACTGCAACACAGAACTAGGATAGAAGGGCGAAAACTGACCCTGCACTGAGACTAGGCTGATACCCTACGATGGAGTGGGCGACCCATTCCTTGCGAATAGACCCACCTACGATCCTTGGTTAATCTCAGCAAAGACCTATAGATAGAGGGAAGGAGGTCCTTGAAAGATCTAAGGACTGGGTATAAAAACAAGTCACCTCCTAATAGAAAAGAAAGAGACGGCTGCAGAAACCAACTGAAAACAGAAACTAAAGATAGCAGAACCAGAGATAACAGAACTGCACAATATCAAACACAGAAAGCTATCAAAGCACCTAGCCAGAACTTTAGCAGATTAACACTGTTGTCCAGCAAGGAATGAGAGGCGGGTGCTGGGTAAAAAAGGGTGATACAATCAGCTGACCTAAGGCAACCCAACACCAGGGGAAAAAGACCAGCAGCCAGAAAACCACAACAAGATTTCGGATGGTTAAAAACAAAACAGAAACTACCTCCCATTTTACGAGGATCCTCCGGATCCTCTTGGTCGAGCCTTATTCGGAAATCTCCTGTGAAAAGCCTTAACCAGCCTTGAGGCCAAGACGTCCTCAGCTTTCACCCAGGAATTATCCTCGGGACCAAAACCTTTCCAGGACACTAGATACTGCAACCTTCCTCTGTGCCACCTGGAATCTAAAATGCATGAAATCTCAAACTCGCCATCCTCATCAACTGGGGGAACAGTTGGCATCGCCTCCTTATCTGGTGTGTGAAATTGCTTCAGTAAAGATACATGAAAAACTGAATTCTCCAGGACGAGGGGATGTCTAATCTCACCACTGCCGAGTTGACAACCTGAACCACTTTGAAGGGTCCTACAAACTTAGGCCCCATTTTTTTAGAAGGGATCTTCAAACGCAGATTCCTAGAGGACAACCAGACTATGTCACCAACTGCAAACAATGCCTCCCTTCTTTTCTTGTCAAAATATTTATTTGACCTCCTATTTGCCTCCTTCAGATTATGGCGTACATTGGTCCAAACCCTGTCCAAATTTCCAGAAAAACTCTCCTCCTCAGGTACCGCTGCCCCAATCTTTGAAAATGGACCGAAAGATGGATTCCTCCCTGTACAGCAAAAAAAAGGAGAACACCCAGCTGAGGAAGACGTATGATTATTCAGAGCAGACTCAGCTAGTGGTAGATATTCCGACCACATCTCCTGATTGTCTGCTACAAAACATCTCAAAAACTGCTCGAAGTCCTGGTTCTTACTTTCGGTCTGCCCATTGGACTCCGGATGATAACCTGATGAAAATGACAAATGAATCTTTAATCTTTCACAAAAAGCGAGACACAAACTGTGGTCCTCTATTGGATACAATGTCCATGGAGCCTGACAATCTTTCACAAATGCCTTAGCTAAAGTCTTGGCGCAGGGTAATTTATTGAACTGGACCAGATGACACATCTTACTAAACCGGTCTACAACAACCCAGATGACAGAAAAACCCTCAGAGACCGGCAGATCGGTGATAAAATCCATAGCAAGATGTGACCATGGCGAACTAAGACCCTCCAAAGGGCACAGCAACCCTGTAGCCAGGGCATGTGAGGCCTTCGACCTAGTGCACACAGTACACTGACGCACCCACTTAATGATTTCTCTTTGCCACCCTGGCCACCAGAAACTTTGACCGATCGACTTTCTAGTTTCCGAAATCTCTGGATGACCCGCCAACCGACACTCATGACATTCAGCAAACAAAGCTCTCCGCAAAGGCTCTATGCACAAATAATTTACCATACGGAGTGTTAGTTGGTGCAGCATTCTGGGCCTCTAGGAAGCTACTCTCCAACTCAGAACCCACTACTGCCACCACCACCCCTTTGTGCAAAATACATTCCTCCTCAGTATTAACTACTGGAGAGAAACTACGAGACAAAGCATCCGCTTTAACATTCTTTGTCCCAAGGATATACAGTAAGTTACGGAGAAATGAAACCTGGCAAAAAACAGTGCCCACCTAGCTTGATGGGCATTCAATCGTTTAGCAGCATCCAGATATATCAGATTCTTATGATCAGTAAAAACCTGTATCGGATGTCTAGCCCCCTCCAAAAAATGTTGCCAATGCTTAAACGCAAGTTTAATGGCCAGCAACTCTCTGTTCCCTACATCATAGTGGAGCTCAGACTCCGAAAATGTTTTAGAAAAGAAAGCACAGGAATGCACCCCATCCTCTCCCTCCTGGGACAGAACTGCCCCCACCCCTACTGAAGAGGCATCAACCTCTACCAGAAAAGGCTTGGTCTCATCTGCCTGGATCAAAACAGGAGCAGAGCTAAACCTCTCCTTGAGATGATTAAAAGCCTTAACCGCCTCAGAGGACCAGTTAACAGTATTAGAACCCTTCTTGGTAAGATCAGTTATAGGTTTAGCGATCACAGAAAAATTCTTTATGAATTTTCTGCAATAATTAGCAAACCCTAAATATCTCTGAACCGACTTCAAACATTCAGGCCTAGGCCACTCCAATACCACCTGAACCTTCACCGGGTCCATCTCAAACCCATCACTGGAGACAAGGTACCCAAAAAAACTCATTTTCTGTACAGCAAACTCGCACTTCTCCAATTTAGCAAAGAGTGATTTTTCGCTCAAAATCTGTAGAACTTCGCGGACTCTCTGCTAATGCGACTCCAGATCGGACGAGTAGATCAAAATATCATCCAAATAAACAATAACACTCCTGCCGATCAACGACCTCAGAATGTCATTAAGGAAATTTTGAAAAAACACAGGCGCATTAGTAAGGTCAAAAGGCATCACCAGACACTCAAAATGACCTTCTGGGGTATTAAAAGCTTTCTTCCATTCATCGCCCTCCTTCACCCGCAGCAAATGATATGCCCCACGAAGGTCAATCTTAGAGAACCACTTCGCTCCAGTTGGTTAAACAAATCTGGAATCAGCGGCAATGGGTAAGGATTGCGCACAGTGATCTTATTAATCTCCTGAAAATCCAGACATTGCCTAAGGCCCCCATCCTTCTTTTTGACAAAACATCCTGGGGGCCAAATGCTGGGAACGAAATGTGCGAGGGCGAAATGTACCCAGGGACGAACTGCTGGGGGCGAAATGTGCGGGGGCAAAACATCCTGGGGGCCAAAAGCTGGGGCCGAAATGTGGGGGGGCGAAATGTACCCAGGGGCAAACTGCGGGGGGCGAAACATCCTAGAACCAGGACAAACAAGTCTATACACTCCTGATGTTCCATATTCACAGTAAGTGGGAACCCGGTAACCTTTCGAGAAATACACCCATGTTCCAGAGGAGTGTTATCAATAGCCACAACAGGAATATGAGATTACAATGGTTCAGAATCAAGCTTATATTTGTCTAGGAATTGTTGATCAATCAAATTAAGTGCAGAACCACAATCCACCATTACCTGAAAATTAATGGAATGACCATGATATGTGGTATTACCAGAAAAAAAAACTCCTGCTGACCGTAAAAACGCAATACGAACTGGAGTGTTTCTCCTACTGACCTTTTTTTTTTCTTTCCTTATTCGAACCTCACATTGCTTAATAAAATGGTCAGCCTTACCACAATACAAGCGTAACCTTTCAGAAAACCTCTTCTCGCTCTCCTGGGAACGAGAGAACATCGCCCCAAGTTGCATCGGTTCCCTGCTGTCGACGGGGCTATCCTGAGAGACGGGGTTCAGCATTATAAGAGCCTTCTCTTCATTCTGTCTGTCTCTCAATCTTCTATCCACACGGATAACTAACTGCATAGCAGTTTGAAAGTATCAGGTGCAGGATATGCAATGAGCAAATCTTTAACTCTTCCACTCAAACCTGCTAAAAACTGACTCTTGAGCGCTGGGTCATTCCATCTGATCTCTGTGGACCATCGTCTGAACTGGGTGCAATATCTCTCAGCATCAACAGAACCCTGTTTAAGTTATCTGAGATCTGCCTCAGCTGATGTGACCCGATCTGGATCATCATATAACAACCCCATTGTTGAAAAAAATGCTTCTACTGATGTCAAACAAGGATTATCAGGATGTAATGAAAATGCCCAGATTTGCGTTTCATTTCGCAATAAAGACATAATAATCCCCACACGCTGTATTTCACTCCCTGAGGATCTGGTTCTAAGCCAAAAATATAGTAAATATGCATTTTTAAATGTAAAAAAATCCTGCCGATTACCAGAAAAAATCTCAGGTAAGTCTACCTTAGGTTCTTCAGAGTGTGCTCCAGAGTAATTACTCACGTGCTGTTGCAGGTCGGTACTTCCAAAGTTAGCCCTTGCAAGCGTTGAGCAAGTTCTTGGACGTTGCACTTATTGAAGGAAACCGGGAGAGAATTTTCTTTTTTTTTTGTATGGCTGGACAAACTATTACGGAACTGCAACACAAAGCTAGGATAGAAGGGGGAAAACTGACCTTGCACTGAGACTAGGCTGATACCCTACGATGGAGTGGGTGACCCATTCCTTGCGAATAGACCCACCGACGGTCCTAGGTTAATATCAGCAAAGACAAGGACGTAGATCTGGGTATTTATTATGATGGAATATAGGCTGAACTGGATGGACAAATGTCTTTTTTCGGCCTTACTAACTATGTTACTATGTTACTATGTTACCTATAGCTAGGGGGAAGGAGGTCCCTGAAAGGTCTAAGGACTAGGTGTATAAACAGGTCACCTAATAGAAAACAAAGAGACGGCTGCAGAAACCAACTGAAAACTGAAACTAAAGATAGCAGAACCAGAGATCCCAGAACTGCACAATATCAAACACAGAAAGCTATCAAAGCACCTAGCCAGAACTCTAGTGGATTAACACTGTTGTCCAGCAAGGAATGGGAGGCAGGTGCTGGGTAATAAAGGGTGATACAATCACCTGACCTAAGACAACCCAGCACCAGGGGAAAAAGACCAGCAGCCAGAAAACCACAACAAGATGGCGGATGGTAAAAATAAAACTGATTCTAACAATAGCAATGTACACATTTAGCTAAAGAGTGCTGATGCACATGCTCGATCACTCTCACCTGCAGACAAGCAGCCAATAGAAATAACTGTGTCCTGCTTGTCATGAAAATAGTAGAGTGTCTGCAATAGCATGACTGCATAGTTAAGAAGGCTTCTTCTGTAGGGAAAGCAATACAGGACTTTATTATGAGCTTCCAGAGGAGAAGGAGGCTTTTTTTGCAGCCAATCAAAATGTCTTTCTGCCAGGGTTGGACTGGGACTAAAATTCAGCCTTGGCATTTGAAGTTACACAGGCCCACTTGTCACATGGTAACTATACAATATCTTTGTACACTTGTAGGTTACAAGAAGTGAGGGGAGTGTAACACGACTATATAACATATAATTACAGCTGTATCCAGCATTACAGCTCAGTCCTATTGCTTTTAGTCGCAGTACCAAGAAAAGCCGCTACTTTACCTACATAACTGGATCTCGTAGATAATGAAGGGATGAGATGACCAAAGGCTATGGAACCTCATTCTGATGCTCCATAAACTTTGCCTACAACCACTTTTGGTTCCGCTGCGCAGCACGAGACCCGGTGACTCTGAAAAGCGGTGACATCAGTAACGTCACCACTCTTCAGATATTCCAGGTCTTGCGCTGAGCTCGGCGACTGTGAAGAGTGGTATTGTTACTACCGTCACCGCTCTTCAGAGTCGCTGGGTCTCGCCAGGTCTGGGCTAGTAGTGGGGGTGTCTGATAGACACCTCTCCATTACTTACACCAGGGATTGATAGCAGCTGACATTACGCAGCTGACATCAACCCTAAAAATCATTAGCATTATTCCCAGGCACCGGGTGTTAACTACAACTGTCATCATCCTTGCCTCATCTCCCTGCGAAGGATTTCTGTTGTATTTACATGTGCTGATCTCAGGCCGCTAAACGAGTGTGATCGACAATACTGAAGTCGTTAGCTTGTTTCCCGGCCTCTTTACACCAACTGAGATAGAATGAAGGGAACAGAACAATCACAATGAGATCAATCTGTCCCCATACAATATCATGTTATCAGCAGCACAACTACAGTTTACACCGGCGATGTCCTGCTGAGAACAAGGATTTCTGTTCCCACATAAGCAAGCCAATCACTTGATGAATTGGCAGCATTTTGCTTGTTTAGTATAATACACCCCATAGTCCTCAACATATTATAATGTGTACCTCAGTCCTCCATATGGTATAATACACTCCTCAGTCCTCCATATAGTATAATACACTCATCAGTCCTCCATATAGTATTATACACTCCACATACAGTAGCCCTCCATATAGTATAATTCACTCCTCAGTCCTCCATCTACTATATAATTGTCTAAAGGGTACTTCCATCTGTCTGTCTGTGTGTGTCTTTCTGTCTGTCTGTAACGGAAATCCCGCGTCGCTGACTGGGATCAGTGACGGGCACAGTCCAGCCAAGAATTAGTCCCTCCCTACTTCCGTCCAGTCAGTGCCGGAAGCCCACTCCATACTCCCCTCCAGTCAGCGCTAACACAGGGTTAATGGCAGCGTTAACGGACCGCGTTATGCCACGGTGTAACGCACTCCGTTAACGCTGCTATTAACCCTGTGTGACCAACTTTTTACTATTGATGCTGCCTATGCAGCATCAATAGTAAAAAGATCTAATGTTAAAAATACTAAAAAAAAACAAAAACCTGCTATTCTCACCTTCCGTCATCCACCGATGCGCTTGCGGCTGCCGCCAGCTTTCGTTCCCAGAGATGGAAGCTGGCGGCAGCCGCGCGCATCGAGACAGCTTCACTGGACACCGGTGGGTGATTATATACCTACTAGATTGTGGCCCGATTCTAACACATCGGGTATTCTAGAATATGCATGTCCCTGTAATATATGGACAATGATGATTCCAGAATTCGCGGCAGACTGTGCCCGTCGCTGATTGGTCGAGGCAACCTTTATGACATCATCGTCGCCATGGCAACCATTATGACATCATCGTCGCTGTGCCCGTTGCTGATTGGTCTCGACCAATCAGAGACGCGGGATGTCTACGTCCTTTATGACATCATCGTCGCTGTGCCCGTTGCTGATTGGTCTCGACCAATCAGAGACGCGGGATGTCTACGTCCTTTATGACATCATCGTCGCTGTGCCCGTTGCTGATTGGTCTCGACCAATCAGAGACGCGGGATGTCTACGTCCTTTATGACATCATCGTCGCTGTGCCCGTTGCTGATTGGTCGAGGCCTGGCGGCCTCGACCAATCAGAGAGCCGGGATTTCCAGGACAGACAGACAGACGGAAAAACCCTTAGACAATTATATATATAGATTTTTTATTTAAATTTTTTTTTTTTAACAGGAATATGGTGCCCACTGCTATATATTACGTGGGCTGTGTTATATACTGCGTGGCTGCTATATACTACGTGGCCAGTGTTATATACTGCGTGGGCTGTGTTATATACTATGTGGCCTGTGTTATGTACTGCGTGGGCTGTGCTATATATTACGTGGTCTGTGTTATATACTGCGTGGCTGATATATACTACGTGGGCAGTGTTATATACTACGTGGGCAGTGTTATAGAATGTAATACAGCACAGCCCCATAGAATGTAATAAAGCCCCCATAGAATGTAATACAGCACAGCCCCCATAGAATGTAATAAAGCCCCCCATAGAATGTAATACAGCACAGCCCCATAGAATGTAATACAGCACAGCCCCATAGAATGTAATACAGCCCCCCTAATTGCCCCACAATCCAGTTATCGCTCACTGATATATTTAAAAAAAAAACCACTCTCCTCACCTCTCCTCGTGCCCCGCGCTGCTCTCGACTCCGGTCTCAGCAGCTGTACTCTGCCCAGCCACACAGCAGATGCGCAATGATATGACGTCATCATGCACCCGCAGTGTCAGAGCGAGGCAGAGCGGTGAATGATGGGAGAGGGAGCGACAGCGGACGCTCTCTCTTCCATCCTTGCATTCAACTGTACCGCCGTCATAGACGCCGGTATAGTTGAATGCGGGGCGGGGTGGGCAATCGGTGGGGGGTGAGTCAGTGCTGGCGGGAGGACTTGGCCCTGGCGCCGCTGATAGCAGCAGCGGCCCACTTCTGGCACCAGCCTTTCTGGCATTTGCCAGAAGTGCCCGATGGCCAGTCCGGCCCTACAGTTTCTGCCCTGCTTTTCAGCAAAGGAGAAGAGTCTCTGCAGTAACATGGCAGTATACCTAGAAATATTCCTTCTGCAGGGTAAGTCAATATAGAGCCTGTATTATAAGCTGCCAGAGGGGGAAGGAGACTGATTCTGCTCAGAGCTGCTAGCAGCTCCAATCATAACATATAGAAGGGAAAAATGATGAAGAAGTATTATGTTAGAAACCCTATAAATTACTGTACAATAGATATTAACAGCATTTTAGGACTTTTAGTGGATAAATAACTACTGATGGAACTGTTTCCCAAGATATCTTGAATATTTTTCTTTTATACATAAATCTATAGGAACAAGCAGTGAAAGCGTATTGCTACATTATTCAGAGAACAAGGCACATTTACCATTACACCAAGCACTATGGATGTTATGATCTGGTAGAATAGATGAAGCCAGAAATCCGAGAACCCCAGGTAAGAATTTGAGGGGCTAAAATGTAGACTATTTATTGTTTATTTTTTATGCCTTGCTTATATAGCGCTATCATATTCCGCAGAACTTAACATACATTATCATCACTGTCCCCAATGGGGCTCACAATCTAGACTCACTATCAGTATGGCTTTGGAGTGTGGGAGAAAACCCACAAAAAAAAACAGGGAGAACATACTGCTAGCCACTGAGCCACCGTGCTAGAACTGCACAGTGATTTTCACTGTGTCTCTGATCACGCAACTAAAGATCTCTGTAGCAGAAAAAAGAAAAAAATATATACCAGCTCACCTGTCGGCATGTGTTGTGGGGAAGCACGGATAACGTGTAGTCATCACGTGAGCAAGCAATCCAGAAAAAGAGAAAAAAATCCAGCTTCCAAAAACTTACAAATTTATTCAGGATAAAAGGCAAAGTCCAGTCCAATCCAATAAATCACATAGTGCAGAGTAGCAAGCTACGCGTTTCGAACAATGGTATGTTCTTTCTCAAAGCTACTGCATACATGTGGCAGCAAGGTTAAATACCAGCTGTCACCAATGAGAATTACTCTGTCGATCACATGATAAACAGAGCAAATCATCTGGTTAAAAATCTTATATTTACAAAAAAAAACAAAGAATGACTTAAACAACTTACAACAAAATAAAGAAAGAAAGAAAAACGCAAAAATAAACAAACATAATACAAATTATAGTTGCAATTCAGTAGTGGAACATGATCTCTCTCCGTGCATTCAGACCTGCAGGGTAGCAGGTATTCAGGCAGAACATCCAGTATGCTTCACGGGTCATTAAACGTCTCTTGAAATCTCCTCCTCTCGCTGATAGTTTAAGTTTCTCAATGCCGACGACTCGCAGAGATGCCGTGCTCCTCTGATGACAGGTAATAAAGTGCTTAGATGCAAATGACATAGATCGATTATCATTAACAGAAGTAATAATATCTGTAATATGTTCAGAAATGCGAGTTTTGAGCATTCTTGTTGTGCATCCTATATAACTTAAATTACATTCTATACATTTAATCATGTAAATTACATTTTTACTACTACAATTAATGAACTGTTGTATTTTATATTGTTGTTTAACTTCACTGTCGTAGAAAAAATGTGCAGTGTTAGAATGGGCACACGTCCTGCATCTAGAAGCACCACAGCGATAAAAACCACTGGAATGTAACCAGGTGCACAATGGGTTAACTGAGCTGAAAAAACTGGGAGAAAGAGCATCTGAGAGAGTGGTGGCTTTTTTTGCTACTACCTGACACCCTGACGACAAAATGGTAGAAAGTGTCTCATCTTCATACAGAATGGGAATATTTTTAAGAATCAATGATTTAATATTGTTGTATTGAGGGCTATATTGAATAGAGCAAATCACTTTTTGATTCTCAGTATTGCTACTATTTTTTTCTTTTGGTCTTATCATATCACATCGTTTTTTCTTTTGAACAATTTTCCTAGCCCTATTTAGCGACCAATTAGGATATCCCCTCTTTTTTAACTTTACACAACATGTATCTATCTCTTGTTTTAAAGCCACAGCATCACTACAATTTCTGGTGATTCTATTTAATTCACCTACTGGTATTGACTTAATAGTGTGACTTGGGTGGCTACTAGAAGCATGTAAAATGCTGTTACCAGATAGAGGTTTGTAATACGTAGAAGTGGTGATGGTCTCATCAACAGTGCCACATAGTGCAAGATCCAAAAATGCAATCATATGGGGATCAGTACTGCATGTAAAACGAAGCTTGAGCGCATTTGAGTTAAAGTAGCTCAGAAGCTCTGGTATGGCAGATACATCACCACTCCAGATATCATCTATGTATCTACCATACCAGAACACATCAGACAGAAAAGGGTTATCATCAGAATACAAAAACAGTTCCTCCCCGTAGGACATAACCAAATTGGCTATCGAAGGTGAGTGCTTACCGCCCATAGAAACTCCCTTACATTGAAGATAAAACTGTCGGTCAAAAGAAAAATAGTTATGATTCATCAGGAAAAATACAGCTTGCATTATAAAATTACATAGATCATTAGTGTAATTACTGTATTTATCTAGATGGAATTCTAACGCCTGAATAATGACATTCTGTGGTATGGACGTGTAAAGAGAAATGACATCACACCCAATCCAATGAAAATTCTCCTTCCATGTAATATTAGAGAGTTGATATAAAACATCTTTAGAATCTCTCAAAAAAACCTGGAACTCTCATAACTAAAGGCTGCAGCAACGAACCCACCCATTGACTAAGGTGCTCAGTCAGAGATCCTACACTAGAAATAATAGGACGCATTGGAGGGGGTACAATTTCCTTGTGGACTTTGGGTAAACCGTATATAGTGGGGATGACAGGATGGTTGACTTTTAAATATTCCATCTGTGTTTTAGTCAGCACGCCCAGTGCTACACCATCATCCACCAAACAAAACAGATCTTTCTTAAAAGAGACTGTGGGATCTGTGGATAGTTTTTTTTTATATGTGGTTTTATCATTTAGTAAATCATTCATCTGATCTCTATATGTAGCAGTGTCCATCACCACAATTAAGCCACCCTTGTCTGCTTTCTTTACAACTGTTTCTTTCATATTTTTGATCTCTTGAATAGCTTTGCGCTGCTTATAATTAAGATTGCCAGTATGCACCTTTTGTTTTACACACATGTCTAGAGATCTTAGTTCCCGTTCAATAACAGATTGAAATCTGTCCATGCACTCTACTCTTGATTGGACAGGATAAAACCTGGGATTTTTTGTGCATAGTTGATCAGCTTGATGTACATCTTTATGATTGGATAAATTGATCATATTTAGCTCATTTACATTTTTTAAAGCACATTGTTCATTAAACATCAAACCACAATATTCATTCTGAATGTTGGATTCCATAGTTGTAGCTCCAGATTCACTATAAAAAAAATGTCTCTTAACAGTTAAATTGCGGATGAATCTATTAATATCCATCAGTGTGTGAAACAGATCAAATCGTCGATCCGGTGCAAATTTCAATCCTAGAGAGAGAACTTGTAATTGTTCCACTGTGAGATTGCAACTTGAAATATTTAAAACATTAGAAAAATCACCTTGAGAAGATGGTATTATTTCCTGTTGCGGGTAGCCATTCTTGTGTTTACTGCTATGCTTGCGGCCCCCGCGCCTCTTGCGTTTTTTGAATGCTGTCTTCTTGGTCTACGATAGTATGTATTGTTCTCAGTGTTGTAACTTGTATTCACATCTTCATTAGCGCTGTTATCTGCAGAATCCATATCTGAGGAACTAAAAGAGACTCGACGCTCAGATGCATCGGAGGAGTAGTTAGTGCGTTTGAGAATTGGGCGAGGGCTTTTAGATGATTTTTGCCACCTGCCCCACTCATACACCTGATCCATTTGATAGTCTCCCAGATCTCGCTGGAATTTACTCCCTTTGCGATTCATAATTGCATCTTCTAATTTGGAAAGAGATTTTTTTATATTTAAAAGTTCATCCTGAATAAATTTTTATCCTGAATAAATTTGTAAGTTTTTGGAAGCTGGATTTTTTTCTCTTTTTTTTAAAGATCTCTGTATGCTGTTGTTCCATCACAGCATGATGCAACTGATTAGGGTCACCTTGGGACTCACAAGATATCATGACAAGCAAGCAAGCAAAAACTCTACAAGTCAGTAGCTGAACCTGCTCCACACATAACGGATGCTGGCTGTGTTATAAAGCTAGTATCCGCCTCAAACAAACTATCTCAGACACTCTGAAGCCAGTGGTCGCTGATGAATATTGAGGTTTGCTTCGCTCCAATATTCGAAAGATATATTTTTGACGTCGTAGCAAAGGGACGAACATAACACATTCGCTTAAATCATCGTAAGGCCAGCCAAACACCTCCAACTAGGGTTAAGCGAAACGGGTCGTTCATTTTCAAAAGTCGCCGACTTTTGGCAAAGTCGGGTTTCATGAAACCCGATCCGACCCCTGTGCGGGGTCGGCCATGCGGTACGCGACTTTCGCGCCAAAGTCGCGTTTCAATGACGCGAAAAGCGCCATTTCTCAGCCAATGAAGGTAAACGCAGAGTGTGGGCAGCGTGATGACATAGGTCCTGGTCCCCACCATCTTAGAGAAGGGCATTGCAGTGATTGGCTTGCTGTCTGCGGCGTCACAGGGGCTATAAAGGGGCGTTCCCGCCGACCGCCATGTTACTGCTGCTGATCTGAGCTTAGGGAGAGGTTGCTGCCGCTTCGTCAGAAGCAGGGATAGCGTTAGGCAGGGTCCATTAACCACCAAACCGCTTGTGCTGTAGCGATTTCCACTGCCCAACACCACCTTCGGTGTGCAGGGACAGTGGAAGCTACATTTTTTTTTTTTTTTCCCTCAGCGCTGTAGCTCATTGGGCTGCCCTAGAAGGCTCCCTGATAGCTGCATTGCTGTGTGTACGCCGCTGTGCAAACCAACTGCTTTTTTCAAAGCACAAATCCTCTTGTTCCTTCCTTTCTGCACAGCTATCTTTTTGGTTTGTACACACTTTTTATTTAATTTGTGCATCAGTCCACTCCTTATTGCTGCCTGCCATACCTGGCTGAGATTACTGCAGGGAGATAGTAATTGAAGGACACTCCCTGTTTTTTTTTTTTTTTTTGTGGGAGATTAAGATTGACATTTCTGCTAGAGTGCCATCCCTGTCTGTGTCATCTCTCACTCAGTGGGCCATAGAAAGCCTATTTATTTTTTTGCTTGATTTGGGTTATAAAATCTACCTGAAAAAATCACTACATCAATCAGTGGGAGAAAAATATTGGCCTCAGGGCTTGTGTGCCACTCTTGACTCCTGTGTGCATCATCACTCACTCAGTGGGCCATAGAAAGCCTATTTATTTTTTTGCTTGATTTTGGTTCTAAAATCTACCTGAAAAAATCACTACATCAATCAGTGGGAGAAAAATATTGGCCTCAGGGCTTGTGTGCCACTCCTGACTCCTGTGTGCATCATCACTCACTCAGTGGGCCATAGAAAGGCCATTTTTTTTTTTTTTTGCTTTATTTGGGTTCTAAATTCTACCTGAAAAAATCAATAAATCAATCAGTGGGAGATTAATATTGGCCTTTGGGCTTGTGTGCCAGTCCTAAGCGTGCCATCTCTCTCTCTCAGATAGTGGGCCATAGAAAGCCTATTTATTTTTTATTTTTTTTATTGGGTTTATAAATTTTCCCTGGAAAAAAAAAAAAAAAAGTGGGAGATTAATATTGGCCTCTGGGCTTGTGTGCCAGTCCTGAGCGTGCCATCTCTCTCACAAATAGTGGGCCATAGAAAGCCTATTTATTTATTTTTTTTTGGTTTTATAAATTCTCCCTTAAAAAAAAAAGGGAGATTAATATTGGCCTTTGGGCTTGTGTGCCAGTCCTAAGCGTGCCATCTCTCTCTGTCTCTCAGATAGTGGGCCATAGAAAGCCTATTTATTATTTTTTTTATTGGGTTTATAAATTTTCCCTGGAACAAAAAAAAAAAAGTGGGAGATAAATATTGGCCTCTGGGCTTGTGTGCCACTCCTGACTCCTGTGTGCGTCATCTCTCACTCAGTGGGCCATAGAAAGCCTTTTTTTGTTTTATTTGTTTTCTAAATTCTCCCTGAAAAAATCATTTTATTTTATTTGGTTTCTAAATTCTTCCTGAAAAAATCATTTTATTCTTTTTTTTTTTTTCCTAAAGTCTCCCTGAAAAAAAAAAAAAAACAAATCAGTGGGAGATTAATATTGCCCTTTCTGCTTGTGTGCCAGTCTTGACTCCTGGGTGTGCCATCTCTCTCTCTCTCTCCAATTGTGGGCCATAGAAAGCCTATTATTTTTTTAGCTTGATTTGGGTTCCAAAATCTACCTGAAAAAATCACTACATCAATCAGTGGGAGATAAATATTGGCCTCTGGGCTTGTGTGCCACTCCTGACTCCTGTGTGCGTCATCTCTCACTCAGTGGGCCATAGAAAGCCTTTTTTTGTTTTATTTGTTTTCTAAATTCTCCCTGAAAAAATCATTTTATTTTATTTGGTTTCTAAATTCTTCCTGAAAAAATCATTTTATTCTATTTTTTTTTTTCCTAAAGTCTCCCTGAAAAAAAAACAAAAAAAAACAAATCAGTGGGAGATTAATATTGCCCTTTCTGCTTGTGTGCCAGTCTTGTCTCCTGGGTGTGCCATCTCTCTCTCTCTCTCCAATTGTGGGCCATAGAAAGCCTATTATTTTTTTAGCTTGATTTGGGTTCCAAAATCTACCTGAAAAAATCACTACATCAATCAGTGGGAGATAAATATTGGCCTCTGGGCTTGTGTGCCACTCCTGACTCCTGTGTGCGTCATCTCTCACTCAGTGGGCCATAGAAAGCCTTTTTTTGTTTTATTTGTTTTCTAAATTCTCCCTGAAAAAATCATTTTATTTTCTTTGGTTTCTAAATTCTTCCTGAAAAAATCATTTTATTCTATTTTTTTTTTTCCTAAAGTCTCCCTGAAAAAAAAAAAAAAAATCAAATCAGTGGGAGATTAATATTTACATTTGTGCTTCAGTGACAGTCCTGCGTGTGTGGCATCTCTCTCATTTGTTGCCACCAACAACAGAGTGTGTAACATTGTGCCTGATTTTCGTTGTGGTCTCACTCACCTGTAAAGGGGTAGCTAAATCATACTGAAGTTATAGCTCACCGTGTAATTTGTGTGACAGCAACAAATACCGTTAGTTTGTTTACGTTTTTAAAACAATGAGGAAGTATGGTGGAAGAGGTCGTGGCCGGGGGCGTTCATTGTCAGCTGGTAATGAGGGTAGTGGTAGTGGTGGAGCATCAGCTGGTCGTGGGAAAAAAAATATTGCACCTAAGTCTGGAGCTGTGGAGCCAGGTTCGTTGTCTGGCTACACAAGGCCTCGAACGCTCCCTTTTCTGGGAGTAGGAAAACCGCTTTTAAAGCCGGAGCAGCAAGAGCAAGTTTTGGCTTATCTTGCTGACTCAGCCTCTAGCTCTTTTGCCTCCTCTCGTGAAACTGGTAAATGTCAAAGCAGCGCGTCGTTAGTGGATGTTCACGGTCAGGGACAAGTCGCTTCCTTGTCCTCTTCAGCAAAAACAACAACAGAGAAGAATGCAGCAGGCGACACAACGGGTTACTCCATGGAGCTCTTTACACATACCGTCCCTGGCTTAGAAAGTGAAGCAGTTAACAGTCCATGCCCATTACAAGTTGAATCTGACATGGAGTGCACTGATGCACAGCCACAGCCAGACTACTATGTTGGTCCTTTGACTCAGACCACAACATTGCCCTCGCAGGGTGCTGATCAAGAATCAGACCCTGATGAGACTATGTTGCCCCATCACGAACGCTATACCACCAACCGACACGGTGACACACACGAAGTTGCACACGAGCTACAAGAAGAGGTAATAGATGACCCAGTTCTTGACCCCGATTGGCAGCCATTGGGGGAACAGGGTGCAGGCGGCAGCAGTTCTGAAGCGGAGGAGGAGGGGCCGCAGCAGGCATCAACATCGCAACAGGTTCCATCTGCCGGGCCCGTATCTTGCCCAAAACGCGTGGCAAAGCTAAAACCTGTTGGAGGACAGCGTGGCCATCCGGTTAAAGCTCAGTCTGCAATGCCTGAAAAGGTATCCGATGCTAGAAAGAGTGCAGTCTGGCATTTTTTTAAACAACATCCAATTGATCAGCGCAAAGTCATCTGTCAAAAATGTTCAACTACCTTAAGCAGAGGACAGAATCTGAAAAGTCTCAATACAAGTTGCATGCATAGACATTTAACCACCATGCATTTGCAAGCCTGGACTAACTACCAAACGTCCCTTAAGGTTGTAGCACCCTCGGCCAATGAAGCTAGTCAGCAACGCAACATCCCTTCCGGCAGTGTAGGGCCACCATTTTCCGCACCACCTGCAGTATCTGTGCAGGTTTCTTTGCCAGGCCAAAGCCGTCAGGGTCAGGGAATCACCAGTTTCGTAGTAGGAAACACTGCATCTAGGGCACCGGTGGCAACAATACCATCTCCCACCGTCTCTCAGTCTGCCATGTCCACCGGCACCCCCGCTAGTTCCACGATCTCCAGCTCTCCAGTCCAGCTCACCCTACATGAGACTATGGTTAGAAAAAGGAAGTACTTAGCCTCGCATCCGCGTACACAGGGTTTGAACGCACACATAGCTAGACTAATCTCGTTAGAGATGATGCCCTACCGGTTAGTTGAAAGCGAAGCTTTCAAAGCCCTGATGGACTACGCTGTACCACGCTACGAGCTACCCAGTCGACACTTTTTTTCCAGAAAAGCCATCCCAGCCCTCCACCAGCATGTTAAAGAGCGCATCGTCCATGCACTCAGGCAATCTGTGAGCACAAAGGTGCACCTGACAACAGATGCATGGACCAGTAGGCATGGCCAGGGACGTTACGTGTCCATCACGGCACACTGGGTAAATGTGGTGGATGCAGGGGACAGCAAGTTTGGGACAGTTCTGCCTAGCCCACGGTCTAGAAAACAATTGGCTGTAGCCGTTCGCACCCCCTCCTCCTCCTCTTCGTCCTCCTGCAGAAGTGAGAGCTCGTCCACAGACCGCAGTCGCACAACCACTCCATCCGCAGCTGCCACTGTTGCACACCAGGTCTCCCATTATGGGGCAGCTACTGGCAAACGTCAGCAGGCTGTATTGGCTATGAAGTGTTTGGGCGACAACAGACACACCGCGGAAGTTCTGTCCGAGTTCTTGCAGAAAGAAACGCAGTCGTGGCTGGGCACTGTAGATCTTGAGGCAGGCAAGGTAGTGAGTGATAACGGAAGGAATTTCATGGCTGCCATCTCCCTTTCCCAACTGAAACACATTCCTTGCCTGGCTCACACCTTAAACCTGGTGGTGCAGTGCTTCCTGAAAAGTTATCCGGGGTTATCCGACCTGCTCCTCAAAGTGCGTGGACTTTGCTCACATATCCGCCGTTCGCCCGTACACTCCAGCCGTATGCAGACCTATCAGCGTTCTTTGAACCTTCCCCAGCATCGCCTAATCATAGACGTTGCAACAAGGTGGAACTCAACACTGCACATGCTTCAGAGACTGTGTGAACAGAGGCGGGCTGTTATGTTTTTGTGGGAGGATACACATACACGGGCAGGCAGTAGGATGGCAGACATGGAGTTGTCAGGTGTGCAGTGGTCGAAGATTCAAGACATGTGTCAAGTCCTTCAGTGTTTTGAGGAATGCACACGGCTGGTTAGTGCAGACAACGCCATAATAAGCATGAGCATCCCCCTAATGCGTCTGCTGATGCAAAGTTTGACGCACATAAAGGATCAGGCGTCTGCAGCTGAGGAAGAGGAAAGCCTTGATGACAGTCAGCCATTGTCTGGCCAGGATAATCCATAATAATATCAAAGCCAGCATATTTAAACCAATAACATAAATACGAGATGTACTATAAGAGAATCATATATGCTATATATGGATAACTGTAGGGGGCCAGCTGCCACTAAGAACATATGAAACACGAACAAAGACACAAGCAGCCATATGGTCCCATAAAAATACACTTTATTAAATAATATATATATATAAAAAACACCAGGCTAAAAGAGGTGTACAGGAAGGGGAAATGGAAGTATGGGGTCAGATCTGCGTGGTTCTTAGACCACCGCCATTTACTGTAAGTACTATGATGTATTGTTCATGCATTGTTTATGTATGATAGGAATCCCTGTGTAGGGGTATTTGCCCTATGTATTTAGCATACTTATGCTTACTATATGACATGGGGGTTCTCTCTTTTTGTCTAGCCTTGTGCTAGTCTAGCAGTGTGGTCTAAATTATCAGCTCGCAGTTCTGGTTTGTTATTACCATTTGTGTGCATACTTCCATTTCCCCTTCCTGTACACCTCTTTTAGCCTGGTGTTTTTTATATATATATATTATTTAATAAAGTGTATTTTTATGGGACCATATGGCTGCTTGTGTCTTTGTTCGTGTTTCATATTGTCTGGCCAGGGCAGTGTACAGGATGAGGTAGCGGGCGAAGAGGAGGAGGAGGACGAGGAGGATGATGGGGATGATTATATTTTAAATGAGGAAGCTTTTCCGGGGCCACTGGAAATTGGTGGCGCGGCAAGGCCGGGTTCTGTTTTTTTGAGGGACACAAGTGACGTGGATTTGCCTGAAACTGCCCCTCAACCAAGCACAACCGCAGATTTGAGAACTGGAACTTTGGCCCACATGGCGGATTATGCCTTACGTATCCTCAAAAGGGACACACGCATAACTAAAATGATGAATGATGACGATTACTGGTTGGCCTGCCTCCTTGATCCTCGCTATAAAGGCAAATTGCAAAATATAATGCCACATGAGAACTTGGAACTAATATTAGCAACCAAACAATCAACTCTTGTTGACCGTTTGTTTCTGGCATTCCCTGCACACAGCGCCCGTGATCGTTCTCACACGAGCTGCAGGGGCCAGCAGACCAGAGGAGTTAGAGGGGCAGAAATCAGAAGTGGCGTTGGCCAGAGGGGTTTTCTGACCAGGTTGTGGAGTGATTTTGCTATGACCGCAGACAGGACAGGTACTGCAGCATCAATTCAAAGTGACAGGAGACAACATTTGTCCAGTATGGTTACAAACTATTTTTCATCCCTTATCGATGTTCTCCCTCAACCGTCATTCCCATTTGATTACTGGGCATCAAAATTAGACACCTGGCCAGAATTGGCAGAATATGCATTGCAGGAGCTTGCTTGCCCGGCAGCTAGTGTCCTATCAGAAAGAGTATTCAGTGCTGCAGGTTCAATACTAACAGAAAAAAGGACTCGTCTGGCTACCCAAAATGTAGATGATCTAACCTTCATTAAAATGAACCACAACTGGATTTCGAAATCTTTTGCCCCACCTTGCCCGGCTGACACCTAGCTTTCCTATGAAAAGGTCTTGCCTGTGGACTATTCTGAATGCCTTTTCCAATCTCGTAATTTTCTGCACCTGATTGTCCAGCATACGACATGTTTACACCTCACTAAATGGCCAAACTCCCCACACGGGGCCGTGGTATCGACACTTGGCGACAGCACCCGTGAGAGTGCAGTTTGTCTGAAGAGGTGGGTGAGCCCGCTTTTGGTCGACGGCACTGCCACTGGGTCCCTCCTAGTACAATAAAGTGTCTCTGGCGGTGGTGGTGCGCACCCAACGTCAGACACACCGTTGTAATATGAGGGGCCCTGGGCCTGTACCGCCGGCCACAAGACAGTTTCCCCCCACCCCAGCTCAAACAGTGCTCTACCACTTGCAAAATTATCTCACAGCTCCACCAATGTTTAGTCTATGCGCTGACATCCTTCAATGCCTGCCACTGACAATACCATTGTATTGACATTTTTGTTATGTTAGGCCTTCGATGCCTGTCTGCGGTCACTCCTTCCACTAGGCCTCCACTGACCACACCACTGCTGCCCGTGTACCCCTGTAACCAATTTAAAATTGCCTACAGCCATGTGTTATTATTTTAGGCCTTCGATGCCTGTCTGCGGTGACTCCTTCCACTAGGCCTCCACTGACCACACCACTGCTGCCCGTGTACCCCTGGAACCAATTTAAAATTGCCTACAGCCATGTGTTATTATTTTAGGCCTTCGATGCCTGTCTGCGGTTACTCCTTCCACTAGGCCTCCACTGACCACACCACTGCTGCCCGTGTACCCCTGTAACCAATTTAAAGTTGCCTACAGCCATGTGTTATTATTTTAGGCCTTCGATGCCTGTCTGCGGTGACTCCTTCCACTAGGCCTCCACTGACCACACCACTGCTGCCCGTGTACCCCTGGAACCAATTTAAAATTGCCTACAGCCATGTGTTATTATTTTAGGCCTTCGATGCCTGTCTGCGGTTACTCCTTCCACTAGGCCTCCACTGACCACACCACTGCTGCCCGTGTACCCCTGGAACCAATTTAAAATTGCCTACAGCCATGTGTTATTATTTTAGGCCTTCGATGCCTGTCTGCGGTGACTCCTTCCACTAGGCCTCCACTGACCACACCACTGCTGCCCGTGTACCCCTGGAACCAATTTAAAATTGCCTATAGCCATGTGTTATTATTTTAGGCCTTCGATGCCTGTATGTGGTCACTCCTTCCACTAGGCCTCCACTGACCACACCACTGCTGCCCGTGTACCCCTGGAACCAATTTAAAATTGCCTACAGCCATGTGTTATTATTTTAGGCCTTCGATGCCTGTCTGCGGTCACTCCTTCCACTAGGCCTCCACTGACCACACCACTGCTGCCCGTGTACCCCTGTAACCAATTTAAAATTGCCTACAGCCATGTGTTATTATTTTAGGCCTTCGATGCCTGTCTGCGGTCACTCCTTCCACTAGGCCTCCACTGACCACACCACTGCTGCCCGTGTACCCCTGGAACCAACATCAGAAAATATAAAAATAAGTATTTTGCTTATAAAAAAGAAAATACTGGAGAGATATCAAATGCAGACATTTTAACATTAAAAACAAACACATACAACAAAAATCTGATACAGTACTAAAAATGGCCACCAGCTACAATAACTTTCTCCTGCAAGTAGTTAACTGAAAGGTTTTTTCAATTTTAAACACAGATATGGCATCCACCGAGTGTTGTCCTGTCGCGTCTTCTTTATATTATTGCCAAGAAGATGCAAAACAATGAAAATAATAAAATCATTATTTACCAAAAAAATAGAGTAAGTCAAAACCACATTGCAAATAAACATTCATTACAAATAAAGAAGCAGGGCGCGTCCGAGGGTGAGTATATACCTAATAAGAATATAATCACCCTCGGACGCGCCCTGCTTCTTTCCGACAGCCTTCCTTCCTAAGAATCAGCCCTTCCGTGGTGTAGAGAGAGGGTTTGTTACACTCCAAGGTGTTCCCCAGGTTGCCTTTCCTGAGCTTCGATCTTCCGGCTCTCGTTTAGTAGTTGTTGGAAACTACGCTGCATTGGGCCTACAAATTGGGTATGGGGTGTAGAGAGATGGTGTGTTCCACTCCAAGGTGTTCCCCAGGTTGCCTTTCCTGAGCTTCGATCTTCCGGCTCTCGTTTAGTAGTTGTTGGAAACTACGCTGCATTAGGCCTACAAATTGGGTATGGGGTGTAGAGAGATGGTGTGTTCCACTGTAGAGAGATGGTGTGTTCCACTCCAAGGTGTTCCCCAGGTTTCCTCTCCATTGCTTCGATCTTCCGGCTCTCGTTTAGTAGTTGTTGGAAACTACGCTGCATTAGGCCTACAAATTGGGTATGGGGTGTAGAGAGATGGTGTGTTACACTCCAAGGTGTTCCCCAGGTTTCCTCTCCATTGCTTCGATCTTCCGGCTCTCGTTTAGTAGTTGTTGGAAACTACGCTGCATTGGGCCTACAAATTGGGTATGGGGTGTAGAGAGATGGTGTGTTCCACTCCAAGGTGTTCTCCAGGTTGCCTTTCCTGAGCTTCGATCTTCCGGCTCTCGTTTAGTAGTTGTTGGAAACTACGCTGCATTAGGCCTGCAAATTGGGTATGGGGTGTAGAGAGATGGTGTGTTCCACTGTAGAGAGATGGTGTGTTCCACTCCAAGGTGTTCCCCAGGTTTCCTCGCCAATGCTTCGATCATCATGCTCTCGTTTAGTAGTTGTTGGAAACTACGCTGCATTAGGCCTACAAATTGGGTATGGGGTGTAGAGAGATGGTGTGTTCCACTCCAAGGTGTTCTCCAGGTTGCCTTTCCTGAACTTCTATCTTCAGGCTCTCATTAAATTGTGGTTAAACGGAACAACTGCATTTGGCGTACTAGTTGGTTTGGGGCCTACTATCGGTGTCTGCCGCTCCTTGCTGTTCTCCTGGTTTCCTGTCCTGAAATTCCGTTTTCAGGCGCTCGTTAAGTAGCTGTTAATGTTAGACTGCATTTGGCCTACTAGTTGGGTTGGGGCCTACTATCGGTGTCTGCCACTCCTTGCTGTTCTCCTCCACTGAACAAAGCTGTGCCGCCTGTTTACTACTGTTGCCAATTTTGAACTGCATTTCGACTACTTACTGATTTGGGCCTACTCTCTGTGTCAGCCTCTCATTCCAGTTGTCCTCCACTGCAATGCCCCCTGATTAGTCCTGTGTTACCAATTTTGAACTGCATTTAGCCCACTTTATTCTTTGGGCCTATATCTGTGTTTCCTCCTCATCCTGCCCATTGCCCAGCCAGTGATAGATGAGTCTGCTGGTACATTGACCCATAACGCAACATTTCCCGTGCACGCTACACTGCAAGATTGTGACCCTGCTGAAAGTCAGGTCCCCCTTCCCGCATACCATACCACCTTACACGGGGACAAACAGGAAGGTGCAGATGAAAGTGCAGGTTCCTTCATCAGGTGGGGGGAGGAATACTAGTTGGCGACGTCACTGGCACAGGGCCTCTCATGGTACGCAAAAGTGTTGCTGCCGGTGGGAGGCGCCCCCGCCGTGCAAACACACCGCTGTACTTTGAGGGGCCCTGTGCCAGTGCCAATGCCAACGAGTGGGCCCCCCCTGCTTGCTCAGGTTCACAGCACTTGCAAAGTTGAAATACTTACCTCTCCCTGCTCCACTGCCGTGACGTGGTCCAGATTTCCTGGGCCCACTAATTACTTGAACCAGCCCTACCCACCACAACTTTAGCCAAATGACCCCCAATTTCAAATGCCTTCCAATTATTATAAGGTAAATTACGCTTGACAAGCTTCATTAAGAAGAATGGATGGTTTTGACATTAAAATGGGCACTCTAGGTGTTTTCCTGGCCCCCACTCACTGCCGACTATGCTGCCCCATTGACTTGCATTGGGTTTCGTGTGTCGGTCGATCCCGACTTTACGTCATAATCGGGCGATTTCACTCGACCCGACTTTTGAGATAGTCGGGTTTCGCGAAACCCGGCTCGACTCTAAAAAGGTCAAGGTCGCTCAACTCTACCTCCAACTTCAACCTCCAACAATATTGGTCAGATGGATGATGCTATCCATGCCATGCCCAAAACTCTGACTACCTTGCGTCCATGTGCTTTTTTTCTAAAACATTTGTGTGTGTGTGAAGAGAAATTCTAATGTTGGGAATTGTGAATTACTTACTGTCAAATTGGCCTTTTGAGGAATGGAGGCATTTTTTGGAGGGGGTGGTTCATCCAGTTACTGAGGCCACTGATCACAAGAATTTAGCTTTCATTGAATCAGCTAAACAGCTAACTCCTAGACAGGCCAGATGGTCCTTGTTTTTCTCTACGTTTAATTTTTTTTAATACATTCAGGCCGGGGCCTAAAAATGTTAAAGCTGACTCATTATCTTGTAGTCTCGATTCACGTTCTGCTCCAGAACCTCTATTCATTATTCTGCATGGTATTGTGGTTTCTATGGTAACCTCGAAATTGGAAGAGGAGATCCGTAAAGTCTAGTCATTGGCTCATTCCGCTACTCCAGGGTCCAAATTATTTGTGCCTGTGTACCTAAGATTGTGGGTGTTAGAGGACTTTTTAATTCCATCTTGAGTGGTCATCCTGGGGTTACTGCTACACGGAAAAACATTGCTAGACTTTTTTAGTGGCCGTCAATGCATAATGATATTAAAGATTTTTTATCTGTTTGTGAAGTCTGCACACACGCTAAAGTCAGTCATAACCGGTCGGCCGGGGAAGTGACTCCATTGCCAATTCTAGAAAGACCATGGACTCATTTGTCCATGGATTTCATGTGATCTACCTCTGGTGGGAAGACTGCTATCTGGGAGGTTGTTGACCGATTCGGAAAACAAGCTCATTTTATTCCTTTGTCAGGACTACCTAATGCAGAGACACTCACCGGGTTGTTTATTTCTCATATTGTAAGATTACATGGGATTCCTTTTAACCCCTTAGTGACAGAGCCAATTTGGTACTTAATGACCGAGCCAATTTTTGCAATTCTGACCACTGTCACTTTATGAGGTTATAACTCTGGAACGCTTCAACGGATCCCGCTGATTCTGAGATTGTTTTTTCGTGACATATTGTACTTCATGTTAGTGGTAACATTTCTTCGATATTACTTGCGATTATTTATGAAAAAAACGGAAATATGGCAAAAAAAAATTAAAATTTTGCAATTTTCAAACTTTGTATTTCTATGCCCTTAAATCAGAGAGATATGTCACAAAAAATAGTTAATAAATAACATTTCCCACATGTCTACTTCACATCAGCACAATTTTGGAAACAAAATTTTTTTTTGTTAGGGAGTTATAAGGGTTAAAAGTTGACCAACAATTTCTCATTTTTACAACACCATTGTTTTTTAGGGACCACATCACATTTGAAGTCATTTTGAGGGGTCTATATGATAGAAAATACCCAAGTGTGACACCATTCTAAAAACTACATCCCTCACGGTTCTCAAAACCACATTCAAGAAGTTTATTAACCCTTTATGTGCTTCACAGGAACTGAAACAACGTGGAAGGAAAAAATGAACATTTAACTTTTTTTTGCCAACATCTTAATTCAGAACCATTTTTTTTATTTTCACAAGTGTAAAAACAGAAATGTAACCATAAATTTTGTTATGCAATTTCTCCTGAATACGCCAATACCCCATATGTGGGGGTAAACCACTTTTTGGGCGCACCGCAGAACTTAGAAGTGAAGGAGCGCCGTTTGACTTTTTCAATGCAGAATTGGCTGGAATTGAGATCGGACGCCATGTCACGTTTAGAGAGCCCCTGATGTGCCTAAACAGTGGAAACTCCCCACAAGTGACACCATTTTGGAAACTAGACCCCTTAAGGAACTTATCTAGATGTGTGGTGAGCACTTTGAACCCCCAAGTGCTTCACAGAAGTTTATAACGTAGAGCCGTGAAAATAAAAAATCGCTTTTGTTTACACAAAAATGATATTTTCGCCCACAAATTCTTATTTTCACAAGGGTAACAGGAGAAATTAGACCACAAAAGTTGTTGTGCGATTTCTCCTGAATACGTCGATACCCCATATGTGAGGGTAAACTACTGTTTGGGCGCACCGCAGAGCTTGGAAGTGAAGGAACGCTGTTTTACTTTTTCAATGTAGAATTGGCTGGACTTGAGATTGGACGCCATGTCGCATTTGGAGAGCCCCTGATGTGCCTAAACAGTGGAAACCCCCCACAAGTGACGCCATTTTGGAAACTAGACCCCTTAAGGAACTTATCTAGATGTGTGGTGAGCACTTTGAACCCCCATGTGCTTCAAAGAAGTGTATAACGTAGAGCCGTGAAAAAAAAAAATCACATTTTTTCTACAAAAATGATCTTTTTGCCCACAAATTTTTATTTTCACAAGGGTAACAGGAGAAATTAGACCACTAATGTTGTTGTGCAATTTCTCCTGAGTACGTCGATACCCAATATGTGGGGGTAAACCACTGTTTGGGCGCACCGCAGAGCTTGGAAGAGAAAGAGTGCCGTTTTACTTTTTCAATGTAGAATTGGCTGGAATTGAGATCGGACGCCATGTCGCATTTGGAGAGCCCCTGATGTGCCTAAACAGTAGAAATCCCCCACAAGTGACCCCATTTTGGAAACTAGACCTCCCATGGAACTTATCTAGATGTGTGGTGAGAACTTTGAATGCCCAAGTGCTTCACAGAAGTTTATAATGCAGAGTCGTGAAAATAAAAAATTTTTTTTTTTTCCACAAAAAAGATTTTTTAGCCCCCAAGTTATTATTTTCACAAGGGTAACAGGAGAAATTGGACCACTAAAGTTGTTGTCCAATTTATCCTGAGTATGCTGATGCCCCATATGTGGGGGCAAACCACTGTTTGGGCGCACGGCAGAGCTCGGAAGGGAAGGAGCGCCGTTTTGGAATGCAGACTTAGATAGAATGGTCTGTGGGTGTTATGTTGCGTTTGCAGAGCCCCTGATGTACCTAAACCGTAGTAACCCCCCACAAGTGACCCCGTTTTGGAAACTAGACCCCCCAAGGAACTTATATAGATGTGTGGTGAGAACTATGAATGCCCAAGTGCTTCACAGAAATTTATAATGCAGAGTCATAAAAAAATATATATATATATTTTTCCACAAAAAAGATTTTGTAGCCCCCAAGTTTTTATTTTCACAAGGGTAACAAGAGAAATTGGACCCCAGAAGTTGTTGTCCAATTTATCCCGAGTACGCTGATGCCCCATATGTGGGGGTAACCCACTGTTTGGGCGCACGGCAGAGCTCAGAAGGGAGGGAGCACCATTTGACTTTTTGAGCGCAAAATTGGCTGTCGTGTTTGGAGACCCCCTGATGTACCTAAACAGTGGAAACCCCCCAATTCTAGCTCCAACCCTAACCCCAACACACCCCTAACCCTAATCCCAACCTGATCCATAATCCTAATCACTAACCCTAACCATAATCACAACCCTTACCCCAAAACAACCCTAATGTCAACACTAACCATAACCCTAATCAAAACCCTAAATTCAACACACCCCTAATCCTAATCTCAACCCTAACCTCAAACCTAACCCTAATCACAACCCTAACCTTAACCCTAATCCCAAACCTAACCCTAATCCCAAGCGTAACCCTAATGCCAACCCTAACCCTAATACCAACCCTAATCCAAACCCTAACCCTAATCCCAACTCTAACCCTAACTTTAGCCCCAACCCTAGCCCTAACTTTAGCCCAACCCTAACCCTAGCCCTAAGGCTACTTTCACACTTGCGTCGTTTGGCATTCGTCGCAATCCGTCGTTTTGGACAAGAAACGGATCCTGCAAATGTGCCCGCAGGATGCGTTTTTTGCCCATAGACTTGTATTGCCAACGGATCATGACGGATGGCCACACGTCGCGTCCGTCGTGCACTGGATCAGTGTTTTGGCGGACCGTCAGCACAAAAAAACGTTCAATGTAACGTTTTTTTGTACGACGCATCCGCCATTTCTGACCGCGCATGCGTGGCTGTAACTCCGCCCCCTCCTCCCCGGGACATAGATTTGGCAGCGGATGCGTTGAAAAACTACATCCGCTGCCCACGTTGTGCACAATTTTCACAACGTGCATCGGTATGTCGGACCGATGCATTGCGACGGCCCCGTACCGACGTAAGTGTGAAAGAAGCCTAACCCTAAATTTAGTGCCAACCCTAACTCTAAATTTAGCCCTAACCCTACCCCTAGCCCTAACCCTACCCCTAACCCTACCCCTAACCCTACCCCTAACCCTAGCCCTAACCCTACCCCTAACCGTAACCCTACCCCTAACCCTACCCCTAACCCTAGCCCTAACCCTACCCCTAACCCTACCCCTAACCCTACCCCTAACCCTAATTTTAGCCCCAACTGCTCTTCTCCTGCCGGCCGGCAGATGGAGACAGATGGCGGGCACACTGCGCATGCGCCCGCCATTTTCTTTTCCCCAGAAGACGCCGGCGGCCAGGAGGAGCAGCAGGAGGACCCAGGGACACCGGTAAGTATGATAGGGTCCCCGAATGCCCCTATTTCTCTGTCCTCTGATGTGCGATCACATCAGAGGACAGAGAATTACACTTAGCTTTTTTTTTTTTTTTTTTTTTTTTGCGGTCGCCGGTAAACAGTTAATTACTGGCGATCGCAAAACATATCATGCTCTTTGGGGTCTCGGCTACCCCCGGTAGCCGAGACCCCAAAGACTCTCCCGGGGCCGGCCGGCGGGCGCACTGCGCATGCGCCCGCCATTTTGAAGATGGCGGCGCCCACCGGGAGCCACGAGGAGCACCGGGGAAGATAGGTGAGTATCGGGGGGCGATCGGGGACCCCTTTTCTCCCCTTTTCTCTGTCCTCTGATGTGCGATCACATCGGAGGACAGAGAAATTAAAAAGAAATTGCGTTTTTTTTTTTGCGATCGCCGGTAAACGGTTAATTACCGGCGATCGTAAAAGCGGGGTGGGTAAAAAAAAACCCGAATCATGTTCTCTGGGGTCTCGGCTACCCCCAGCAGCCGAGACCCCGGAGAAAATCCGACTTTGGGGGGCGCTATTTACTTTTTCCACAGCGCCGTTAATTAACGGCGCTGTTGTTTAAGTACCCTTAGCGGCCGCCGTTAAAAGGCGTATCGGCGGTCGCTAAGGGGTTAATCAAAAATATCAAGCAATAATAATAATTGCAATAATTTCTCTATGGCTCAAACTGAGCCTATATTTAAAGCATTATCTGGATCTGTCTGTGAAAATATTGTTAAATAAAGCTAGAGAAGCTCAATTGTTCGTTAAACCCATTAGGGCTAAGAGATTTTAACCAAAAAATCCACTGCGGGTCCTTCTCAATAACTCAAAAGGAAATCTGACTATTGTTGCCCCATGTTTTTGATTCACATGCCTCGCCAAAGGGGTGCCCCTCCATGTCTAATGTCACCCAAATGCTCGCTGTTCCTGACACGTAGCTCCCGCTTCGTCTTCCCCACATAATCCATAGGGCAAGTACAAATACAGAGGTAAACTACCCCCGTAGCCTTACAGTTGGCAAAATATTTCATAGTATAGCTTTTCGTATGTAACATAGTAACATAGTCATTAAGGTTGAAGGAAGACTTTAAGTCCATCTAGTTCAACCCATAGCCTAACTTAACATGCCCTAACATGTATGTATGGGAGCTAAAGAAGGTTTTAGAGGGACAAACAAATTGACAAAAGCTACAACGTCCGCATCTAAAGGTACCTACGGACCTATTTTGCAACCAGGTACCCTCTTTTTTAGGGGGATCCAGATGGCTCTGTACTACACGGTCTTTAATGGACCTCCCTTTTCTATACATGACCGATGGTCTGGGGGAGACAAAGTCACAGAAATCCGGGTCCATTTTCAAAATTGCCCAGTGTTTACTCAGGATGTCCATGACTCTCTTAGACTGGTCATCGTAAGTACCAATGAGTCTTATCATAGGGTCTGATTCCTCTTTTAATCTCGGAGTGAGCGAAGATGGCCTATTCACTCCCTTTGCATATGTATGTGACAAATCAATAATGTCCTTTGGGTAGCCCCTATTTTTGAACCGTCCCCTAAGATCCTTTGACTGAGATTCAAAATCGCCCCAGTTGGAACAGTTCCTCCTCAACCTCAGGAACAGTCCCCTGGGGATACCTCACTTGAGGAAGGGAGGATGGTGGCTCTCCCACCTTAAGAGGCTCTTAGTTGAGGTTGGCTTACGGAACAGGGAGGTTCTGAGCGAGACATCTTGCTCAACTGCTATATTAATGTCCAAAAAAGTGATCCGATTCCCTCCCACCTCTGAGGTAAAAAACAGACCGATATCATTAGAATTGAGGTACTTTATGAATTTCTCAAAGGACTCCTTATCTCCTGACCATAGGACGAGGATGTCGTCTCTGTATCTACCCCAGAACAATATGCGGGGACACCAGACGACATCCTCGTCCCTGAAGGTCATTGTATCCTCCCACCACCCCAGGAGCAAATTAGCGTATGTGGGGGCACATGGGCTCCCCATCGCAGTGCCCCTGAGCTGGTGGTAATACTTGCCATTGAATAAGAAAAAGTTAAGACATAATATGAATTCCAAAAGACTCTCAACAAACAAGTTATGCGGGCCCAAATGTAGCCCTCTACCTTTCAGAAAGTAGTTAACTGCTCTCAGGCCTTCTCTGTGTCTGATACTATTGTACAGGGCCTCAACATCTATCGAGGCTAGTATGGTGCCTGGTTCAACCACGATACCTTCCAATTTGTTAATCAAGTTCATAGTATCCCTTAAGTAAGAGGGGAGAGCCAATACAAAAGGTCTCAATGTTTTATCAATATAGATACTGGAATTCTGACAAAGGGCACAGATCCCTGAGACAATTGGTCGTCCCTTTAGGGATTCGATGCCCTTATGAATTTTAGGCAAAACATAGAAGGTTGCCACCACTGGCCATTTTGGTAGCAAGAAATCATATTCGTTTTTTGGAATAAGTTTAGAATGGAGAGCTTCTGCCAAAATTGTCAAGAGTCCCATATTATAATCTTTGGTTGGATCCATAGTGAGTATTTCATAAGTCCCATTGTCAGAGAGAATGGAGTTAGGCCTCTTTGACACTTCCGTCTTTTCAGATCCATTGCAATGCGTCCTTTTGGGAAAAAACGGATCCTGCAAATGTGCCCGCAGGATCCGTTTTTTTCCCATAGACTTGTATTAACGACGGATCGCAACGGATGGCCACACGTCGCATCCGTCGTGCGACGGATCCGTCGTGTTTTGGCGGACCGTTGTCTGGAAAAAACGTTCAATGTAACGTTTTTGTCTGCATCGGGAAAACGTGTCGCGATGGATCCTGCGGCATACGCCGTTGACTAGAATGGAAGCCTATGGACGCAGGATCCGTCGTGACACGTCGTATGACGGAATCCAGTGCTGGAATCCGTTTTTTTACACTGAGCATGCTCAGAATCAGGAATTTGTAGCCAATTGGCCAGACAGGCTCCAAATCTATATAAACCTGGCCTGGGGTGTCACCCCCAAATGTGCCAGCAAGACTCCTGCCAGCCTGAAGACAGCCAGCCAGTCAATATATTGGTTTCCCTATTTTCCAGTAGCCAATCACATTTGGGAGATTCCCATCTTTAGGCATGGAAAACGGATCCATGAAAAAAACTGATGAAATGGATGGTAAAAATGGACAAAACGGATGTAGCGAATCCAGTTTTTCGACGGAACCGTCTAGCAGATCTGTTGAAATACTGTATGCGTTGCATCCATTTTTCACCATTTTTGACGCATCAGTCGATACGTCGCGCCAACGCATTGTGACGGATTAAAAAAAAAGGGAGTGTGAAAGTAGCCTTACACATCAAAATATAATTACTCCTATCCATCATTACCGTATTACCGCCCTTGTCCGAGGATTTCAGGACAATCTGTTTGTTATTACTCAAATTCTCTAGGGCTCTCTAAGAGTACCTGCATTAAGCGGATAGAAGAAAAAATCAATTCTTCCTCCCATTTAGTCAATAATGTTGATGATCTCACCAGGGGGCTGGAGAGAGATGAATCCTCAACCCCCGTGGGACAATCCTTTGTCTAATATAATTTTCTAGGGATTGCACTTCTCACCAGGATTTAATATGTTCTTTGAATGCCTCAAGGAGGTCTGAGAAAACACTTTTTAAAGGGAACCTGTCACCTGAATTTGGCGGGACCGGTTTTCGGTCATATGGGCGGAGTTTTCGGGTGTTTGATTCACCCTTTCCTTACCCGCTGGCTGCATGCTGGCCGCAATATTGGATTGAAGTAGCTGTCTGTGGATGGATACCATGCTTGGCATAGGTGGCTTTCCTTCATAGGATGCTGCCCTTCCCGTGGTTGTTCCTTCCCGGGGAAAGGCCTGGCTATTCACTGCTTGCGTCGAGAAACACGTGATGGTGTCTCCGCAGCTTCTTTACATGCATCTGCATATTTCCCATAAGGGATGGGGGCAGTGTTCTGGAATCACTGCGTTGAGAAACACGTGATGGTGTCTCCGCGGTGTTGGATGTTTTGGTCTCCCCGAGGCCAATCATCCGTGCCTTTATAGCCTTTTTACTAGGCACTGCTCCTAATAGCCAGATTCCTACTCCACACTGATGAGGGGCAAAAACCCCTAAACAGCTGTCTGTGGATGGATACCATGCTTGGCATAGGTGGCTTTCCTTCATAGGATGCTGCCCTTCCCGTGGTTGTTCCTTCCCGGGGAAAGGCCTGGCTATTCACTGCTTGCGTCGAGAAACACGTGATGGTGTCTCCGCAGCTTCTTTACATGCATCTGCATATTTCCCATAAGGGATGGGGGCAGTGTTCTGGAATCACTGCGTTGAGAAACACGTGATGGTGTCTCCGCGGTGTTGGATGTTTTGGTCTCCCCGAGGCCAATCATCTGTGCCTTTATAGCCTTTTTACTAGGCACTGCTCCTAATAGCCAGATTCCTACTCCACACTGATGAGGGGCAAAAACCCCGAAACAGCTGTCTGTGGATGGATACCATGCTTGGCATAGGTGGCTTTCCTTCATAGGATGCTGCCCTTCCCGTGGTTGTTCCTTCCCGGGGAAAGGCCTGGCTATTCACTGCTTGCGTCGAGAAACACGTGATGGTGTCTCCGCAGCTTCTTTACATGCATCTGCATATTTCCCATAAGGGATGGGGGCAGTGTTCTGGAATCACTGCGTTGAGAAACACGTGATGGTGTCTCCGCGGTGTTGGATGTTTTGGTCTCCCCGAGGCCAATCATCTGTGCCTTTATGAAGTTCATTCTATGTCCTCTGTAGTACACGCCTGCGCAAGGCAATCTTCCAGACCTCTGCCAGACGAACATTCAGCTAAGTGTGGTTTGTCCCTCTGTGCCTTGCGTTCTTTTTGTAGATCTTTCATTGCCTGACCTTGGACCTCGTTCTGACCATCCATCTGTTTAATCCCTACTGCTTTGATCCACTAACTGCTGGTATTCTGACCTCGGAGTGTTACCTGATTACACTTCTGATTCTTGCTTCTGTTTTTGACGTACCTTCCTGGTTTTAGATGTCAGACTCCTTGACTTGACATAGGGTATACGTGAGTTCCGTGACCTGGAAAAATTACCCCAATCCCTTTAAACAGACCTCTTAACAATCTAAAGAATAAACTTCTAACGTACTCAAAACAGCAGACGGAGACATATGTTGGATTTAATTGGCCACAGCAGCCATTTTATTAAATAAAAGATAACAGAACTTTTATGACAACCCAGAATAGGAGGGGCGGTCCTCGAAGCCCCAAAGTTATAAAAAACTCAGTATCCCAAAAACTCCACAATGTTCAGCCCAGGATGAGTCTTACCCCCAGCCGTAAAGCACCAGCTCAGGGATAGATAACAACCAATCCTGGTCCACTGAACCCACCCCCATGCCAGGGGCCCATAAATCCACCTCACGCGGGATAACCGTACCGCGCCTTGTTCAATTCTATCATGGGGTGTCCAGGACCTCTCAAGATCCCCACCCCATTGAACCACGATTTACCATTTCCACCGACTTCGAGGACCTCCACCCCCGCCAACTGCCGTGACAATACCCTGACAGCATTCACATAACAAATTAATTACATTTAGACGCCTCTTAAAACAATACTCCAAAAGCCCACATATGCCGACTTCACCCCCCCAATTACCCTAACCAAAAAAGGGAGGGTGGGCGGGAGATTCCTCACTTGTCACGCAGGCACCTAAAATGGATGCCTGCGTGAGGAGCGTGCCCCTTTTTATGTGCCCCCTCCCCGCAGTCCCCTAGTTCCACCCCTTATTTTAAAAAAATGCCCCTAAAGCCACCCCTCGAGTTCCCAGTTAACCCCTTACAACCGTATCCCTTCTAACTGCTCCAGCTCCCCAGGTCCCACGTAACCCCGTCATGGCGGCCTCCCTTTACGTGCCGTGGGCCCCCAGTACGGCCTTTCTTGACATAGGGTATACGTGAGTTCCGTGACCTGGAAAAATTACCCCAATCCCCTTAAACAGACCTCTTAACAATCTAAAGAATAAACTTCTAATGTACTCAAAACAGCAGACGGAGACATATGTTGGATTTAATTGGCCACAGCAGCCATTTTATTAAATAAAAGATAACAGAACTTTTATGACAACCCAGAATAGGAGGGGCGGTCCTCGAAGCCCCAAAGTTATAAAAAACTCAGTATCCCAAAAACTCCACAATGTTCAGCCCAGGATGAGTCTTACCCCCAGCCGTAAAGCACCAGCTCAGGGATAGATAACAACCAATCCTGGTCCACCGAACCCACCCCCATGCCAGGGGCCCATAAATCCACCTCACGCGGGATAACCGTACCGCGCCTTGTTCAATTCTATCATGGGGTGTCCAGGACCTCTCAAGATCCCCACCCCATTGAACCACGATTTACCATTTCCACCGACTTCGAGGACCTCCACCCCCGCCACGAACACGAATGGCCTGACACCTTAGCCATTCATGTCCCTCCACACCTTCAAGCTTAATTCAATGCCACTACGGATAGCCAAACACCACATATCATTTCCCACCGCGTTCAGGTGCACGCCATCAGCTCTCCAGTAAGCTCCTTGACCCGATTCCAAGTCCACATGTCTCACGGCCAACGCGCCATTCCTCACCATAAACCGAGATATGGCCCTGTTTATTTTAATCCGGGCCCTGTTCACCCCCTCGTGTGATCTAGCACCTCTCCATCTTTTACGGGGAATGATGTCAGACCACACCAACAACACTTTTGGAAACATGACCCAGAACCTCAGGATATCGAATTTAATATCCTTAATCAGCTCCCTACAAGGCCGTTTAGCCAAATCATTCCCCCCTAAATGTATCACCACGATCTCTGGCACTCTATCCAGTCTAACAAAACGATGAATTTCAGGTAACCATTCCTTCCACACCATCCCCCTTTTACCGATCCATTGTAAAGTCACTGTCTCTCGAGAAAGACCCAACTGACGACCGTCCGGACGAACCGCAGCACGCAACGCAGCCCATACAACATACGAATGCCCCATGATCCAGACGAGCATCGGATCAGGCCCTGCAACACAGAAAGAAAGGCAACAAACAATTAACTTAACACAGCTTCTAACTCACAATAGGTTTGGGCGAACATACGACTGGAATCTTGAAGATTCCCACCTCCCAATTCTCCGAACCACATCCTCACCAAGGCCCCACCTAGCGGCCTCAGTCGCTGCCCCGATCCTGAAGGAGTGACCACTATATTGTGTTGCAGGTAAGCCCGCTGCCGCCAAACATTTCCTAAAAACAGAAATAAACTGAAAACGGGACAAGAAAGACCCATTTTTGTGCACCAGGAATGGCTCGTCTAACACCCCGCCCTTTGCCATGTACTTCTTCACGGATGCCACCGGGCACACCGGGGATCCTTCAACATTGAACAACACCACTTTGCACCCTTTCCCATACACGTCCGTTTTTGAAGCCTTAATAAACACTACCACCTTATTCCCTTCGACATCCACGTTTTCTCTTAACAAAATACCTTTTTTACTAACGGACGGGCTAACCAACTCACCTAACCGAAATGCCCCAAAGAAGGCCAAAGAAAAGGCTGCACGGAACAGAACCACTTCCCATTCGGAAAAACACACCTCTTGCAACTTCCGCTCAATGGCTGAGAGCACCTCATAAGATACGGGTCGGCGACCGTCCGAAGCCTTCCAGCCTTTCTTCCAACCCCGAACAACTTGCCGAACCAAGAAGGATTTCGTTATATCCTTATCCCCCCTCCATTTAAGGTTGAAGGCTAGCCCCGCCAGAAACTTATTCAAACGTGTCACAGACCAACCTGCCTCCCAATGATGACCTAAGAACAACAACAAACCATACTCCTCCTCCATATCCAGGTCCATACTTGACATCCAGGATTCCCACAAGCTCCAAGCCTGATTATAATGAGACCAAGATGAATCCGCGAGCGATTTGGTAAATAACTCTGTTATGGCCCTCGCGGCAGGTTCCACAACTCCACTGGACAATCCCGGCCCGCGCTCTCCGCCTGTGGTGCCAAATCCCGGAAAAGCTGCCACTGAAATTGAGAAAGAGCAACAACTATTGGATCAGGCGCTGACAAGCTAACTTCAGATACAATCCATAAGTTAAACTTAAGACCCAGGAAAACCAACTGCTGCAAGACCTTCACTACTGCAGGCGTAGCCGCTGACAACGAGTTTACCGCCGTCACTGTTCCAACATGCTCACAATGAAAAGAAATCTTCAAATTCCTCAATTTGTCACCCCACAGGGCCAACGCAACTACCCTGGGGAACAAATGCAACAGTAGCCGGTTGTTTGTTAACCCCTCCTCCTTCCATTCTTCTGGCCAAGCCGCTGCTGACCAGCTACCATGAAAGAAAAGACCAAAGCCACTCATTTCAACGACATGCACCAAAATGCCCAAGGAGGTAGCATCTGCCACCGGCTGAATCCACAGAGATCTGCCATTGTACTCGTCAAGAAAATCCGCCCACATCTTCAAATCGTCCCGAAACTCTTTCTTTATCCTGATGAAATGCAAAGGGGACTTTACCCCTACTGTTGCCAAGGATAGGCGGCGGCAGAACGCTCGACCCATCGGCATGATCCTACATGCAAAGTTCAATTTCCCTAACAACGATTGCAAACTGCGCAAATTTATCTTCTTCAAACCAATCGTATTAACCACATCTTGGCGCAACGCGGTAACCTTGTCTGCAGGTAGCCTACATTCCATTGCTACCGTGTCGATTTCAATGCCTAGGAAGCTCAACACTGTCACCGGACCAACTGTTTTATCCTCCGCCAAAGGCACCCCGAAGTTTTTTGTCACACTCTCCATTGTATGCAACAAAATCGAACAATCTGCTGATTCCGCTGGCCCTATAAACAGAAAGTCATCCAGATAGTGCGAACATGAGCGTATCCCAGACACATCTTTCACCACCCATTCTAGGAACGTGCTGAAGGCCTCAAAGTAAGCACATGAAATCGAGCAACCCATGGGAAGACAACGATCAACAAAGAAGCCGCCATCCCAAAAACAACCCAATAAATGCAAACTGTCAGGATGAACTGGCAACAAACGAAAGGCCGCTTCGATGTCGGTTTTCGCCAACTTAGCCCCCTTTCCACATGCTCGAACCCACTCCATCGCTGAATCGAATGATAAGTACGACACCGAACTCAACTCGGGATCAATACCATCATTAACCGAAGATCCCTTCGGAAACGACAGGTGATGGATTAACCTAAATTTATTAGGTTCTTTCTTAGGGACCACGCCAAGAGGTGACACCCTCAGATTTGCAATCGGAGGGGCGACAAACGGGCCTGCCATTCTTCCCAGAGCAACTTCCTTATTCAACTTCTCCGACACGACCTCCGGGAATTGTAACGCCGATTTCAAATTTTTTCTTTTTAAACTAACATCCTGCTCAACATAAGGGATTTTGAAACCCTCCTTAAAACCGTCACGCAATAAAACTGCAGCTGACCTATCAGGGTATCTACTTAGAAAGGCCTCCATCACGACCCACTGCACCGGAGTCACCCCTTTTGTCAGCTGAATCTCCGACTTTTTGCCTGTTACCCCTGAAACATTTTGAAGCGCTATGCACCCCCCCGCAGGTTGAACACTCGTGCCTATATTTACACTTGCTCCCGAATCTGCATACGCCATCATTGAAGGCGAAACACAGTCCCTTCTGCAAAGCCGCCGAGTGTCCTGACTGCCCTGAACTCCCGGCGCCCCCGTGAAAAGGCTGGCTGGTCTGACCTAAACGAGACGGGACCATAACTCTCATCCACAACGCTATGTCCTTGTGATCCCACCTGATACTTGGCCTAAAAGCCTTACGCTGACGAAACTGCTCGTCATAACGTAACCAACCCTGTCCCCCATAGGTCCTGTAAGCCTCCCCTATGGCATCTAAGTAACAAAATAATGCCGAGCAATTTTCCGGGGCCTTCTCCCCGATTACGCTAGCCATAATAGCGAAAGCTTGCAGCCAATTTGAAAATGATCTGGGAATCAGCCTATATCTCCGTTTCTCCTCATCTTCTTTTTTTAGAGTCCTCCCTTCTAGGTCTATCCAAATTAAATCTCTCTAGGGGTAAAAGAGAAAATATTTCTATGTACTCCCCTTTCCAGATTTTTTCCCTAACCTCCTGTTTTAAATGTGCCCCTAACGGGCCCTCGAAGCAGACATAGACCTCCCCCCTAGCAGCATCATCTAGTTGCGGTACATCCTCCTTTTCCTTATCCTGCAAAGCTCCCTCACCTGGTGCATCAATTCCTGACCCAGGCCCTGGTGCTGTTCCGTCCTTCTCCCTTGATGAGCTCCCCGTGTCTGCCGCAGGACCCGCACTGCTGGATGTACCCGTAACTTCAGACAACTGTCTAGACCCCTCAAACGACCCCGTATTTCCCAACCAAGCAGCTGACGGCAAAGACCCCCTGCTAAGACCGGACCCCCACAAGCCCGCTAGCTCCCCTAAACCTCTAAGGATTAAACCCATACCCCCGCTAGCAACTCCCGAAGTAATGTCACTATTCCTAGCTTCAGGGGAAACTATGCCTGGCAAATTAAAGATAGGGAAAATGTTCTCACCTAGCTGCCTGGGTGCTGTGAGCCCAGCAGCCGAAGATCCAGCTCCCAGCCGAAGGTGTCCTGCATCCCGACCTGCTTGATCCGCGATGTTGCCCGCCGAACTCCTGGCGGCCGTATCCGTGTCCTGGCGACTCGGTGATGCCGTCGACTGCCCTGGTGCTGCGGAAAGGGAAAAGGCCGAGCCAGCATCCTGCCGCCCGATGGAAGATGTGCAGCTCCTTGCCACGGATACGTCCCCGGCACTGCGTACCGAAGCGACGGAATGTCGCCTGCCGGAATCCGGAAAATTTCCGCCACCACCAGCAGAGGACGCAGATCCAGGAAAGTTCCGGCCATCACCAGCAGAGGGCGCAGATCCAGGAAAATCCCGGCCATCACCAGCAGAGGGCGCAGCTGCAGGAAAATCCCGGCCAACACCAGCAGAGGGCGCTGAAGCTGTAATATCCAGGCCACCACCAGCAGAGGGCGCTGCTGCGTTGAAGACTCCAGAGCTGTGCGCTGCAGAAGGCCGCACGCTGATGCCAGGGCCAGCCGACTGCCGCCCGCATAATCCTCGGCGCTGAGGGGTCACCGCACCAGACCCCCGTCTCCTCGGCTGTCGCTGCCTCCCACGCTGAGCGGCGCCAGCGGGCATGCTGGCGGCCGCCGTACCGGCTCCTGCTCCTGCCGCCCCACGTCGCCCGGACACTGAAGGAGGGGAGGAAGGATCCGCCCCCCGTTGTAGGCCCCGCCGCACTGGAGGATTCCTCCCGGCGCCGCGCTGTGAGGTGGAGGGAACAGCGCTGCTTACCGGAGGGTCCGCAGAGGGGCTCCTATTTCGGCGCCGGGCCCTGGGGATGATGTCCGGGCTTAGGCGCGCCGGAGGCCTAGTCCTCCGCGGCCGGCGCCCGTCCTGCGGTGCCTGCGATGGTGCTCCCGTTGTCCCCTGGAGAAGGCTGTTAACGGATGCATTCAGCCAATCTGTCCCCTGGGAGCTGGCTGCCGTCCGGAGACGCTGGAGGATCGCTTCAACGTCCATTCTGGTAAGTGTGACAGAGATTCCTCACTTGTCACGCAGGCACCTAAAATGGATGCCTGCGTGAGGAGCGTGCCCCTTTTTATGTGCCCCCTCCCCGCAGTCCCCTAGTTCCACCCCTTATTTTCAAAAAATGCCCCTAAAGCCACCCCTCGAGTTCCCAGTTAACCCCTTACAACCGTATCCCTTCTAACTGCTCCAGCTCCCCAGGTCCCACGTAACCCCGTCATGGCGGCCTCCCTTTACGTGCCGTGGGCCCCCAGTACGGCCTTTCTTTCTCATCTCACACTTTGGCCATTAGAAGTGTCTCAACGTCCCAGTTTCGCTGTTGGCAGAAGGGATGGAATAGACAAATGCACAAAAAGGAAAGGGTTAAGATGTAAAAGAACGATCAACTAAGATGGAGAGAAAAACAAACATAACCTAATAAACGAGAATGAAGATGTTGCTTAGATTCGGTGTTTGATCTACAATTACAGACACTACAGGGAAATTTTCTGTTAAAACAACAGACAAAATTCATTTGCTCTCCGTTGTTTTACTTCCAGTGAATGCAGCTGTTTATATGTTCTATATTCCAGATGTTCAAGGAAATACACATGGGGCCCAATTCATCATTTAGCTTATTTTTTTGTGTGTTTCTTTTTGCCTTGTGCCTTTTTTTTTCTCTTGTGTCATAGGCTATGTTCACACGTTGCGTTCTGTCCCTGCGGGTTCTCCCGCAGCGGATTTGATAAATCTGCAGGGCAAACCCGCTGCGGTTATCCCTGCAGATTTATCGCGGTTTGGCCTGCGGGTTCCGCTGCGGGATTTTACCCCTACTATTGATGCTGCATATGCAGCAATATGCAGCATCAATAGTAATGTTAAAAATAATAAAATCATGATATACTCACCCTCTGACGTCCCGATCTCCTCGGCGCTGCAGGCGGCGGTCCGTTTCCAAAGATGCTGTGCGACCAGGACCTTCGTGACGTCACGGTCATGTGACCGCGACGTCACCGCAGGTCCTGGTCGCATAGCAAACCTGAGACCGGACGGCCGCGTGCAGCGCTGAGACTTCAGAGGTGAGTATATCATTATTTTTTATTTTAATTCTTTTTTTTTTTACTCAAATATAGTTCCCGGGGCCTGGAGGAGAGTCTCCTCTCCTCCACCCCGGGTATAACCCGCACATTATCCGCTTACTTCCCGCAAGGTGGGCACAGCCCCATGCGGGAAGTAAGCGGATCAATGCATTTCTATGGGTGCAGAATCGCTGCGATTCTGCACAAAGAAGTGACATGCTGCGGGTTTTTAACCGCTGCGTTTCTGCGCGGTTTTTCCCGCAGCATGTGCACAGCGGTTTGCGGTTTCCATTGGTTTACATGTAAATGTAAACGCAATGGAAACTGCAGCGGACCCGCAGCGGCAAAATCGCTGCGGTTCCGCGGTAAAAACCGCAACGTGTGAACATGGCCTTATGTTGTTTTCTTCAAAATGGTGCGTATAGTTCATAAATTTGGTGCAAAAATCAAACATGCTGTTTATTTTTGTCTATATTGTTTTTTTCTTACTACTTTATTTAGTTGCGTGATCCGCCATAATCTTACAGAATTTGCTCAAAAATGTCCCATGTACATAAAATCACTACAGTGGGAAAGAAAATACAGAAATAAATAACAGAAATCATAAAAAAAGAAATAAGAAGGAAAATGAAGAGGAAATACTGGACTAAAAAAAAAATCACATTGTTTCTAATTTTACCTCTTTCCTTTGCAGAAGATAAGAAAAATTTACGCAGAATCAGTGAACTGCAGGGTCAGGACCATTGTGTGGTGTCCAAGTTCTTACTAATAAGGGATCTCTTGTCCACATTTTTATTCTCTTTTTATACCAATCCGTACCAGAACGTTGTACCCCCAGTCAAAACTTATATCAAAGAAAGGTATTCACCTTCATTTTCACCACTTCCAATATGGGACAAGAATTAAGCTCCTGCGTACACATTAGGTAGCTGTCGGCAATGCTCCATTAGTTGCTATTACCCAGTTCTGTCCCCCTCAATCCACCCCTTCCTCTTCCCCTTATCCCTTCACTCCCTCTCCTCTTTCACCTCCATTGTCCTTTTTTCTTATCTCTCTACCCCTTCTTTTTTTCTTCCCCTCCCCCTTTTTTTCTACAATTTCAGATCTGTCTTGGCAAATTCAGGTTGACAAGTATGCCTTTTATTTCTCCCTTCTCTCTTCCGCCTCTTCTTTATCATCTTCTCTCTTCTCCTTTACCCTCCTCTTTCCTTCTTCCGTTTTTCTCTTCTCCCTTCTCTCCTTCATTTTCTTTCAATCCTCAATTTTCTTTATCTCCTCTCTTTTGTTCTTTCATCCTTTCTCTTTTCTTCCTCTTCTTGTCCCTTTAACTTCTCTCCTCTTTTCTTTATCTCCTCTTTTCATCCCCTTCTTTCTCCTTTCTCATCCTCCTCCTGTCTCTCTCTTTCTCTTTCTCTATCCTCCTCTTTCTTCCCCCTCTGTCTCTACTCCTACCCTCTCTATCCTCATTTTATCTCCTCCCTTTTCTTTCTCTCCCCATCTCTCTTCCTTCATTCTCTTTTTGCTCTTCTACTCTGTGTGCAGAATTATTAGGCAAGTTGTATTTTAGAGGATTATTTTTATTGTTGATCAACAACTATGTTCTCAATCAACCCAAAAGACTCATAAATATCAAAGCTTAATATTTTTGGAAGTTGGAGTGAGTTTTTTTTTTTAGATTTGGCTATCTTAGGAGGATATCTGTTTGTGCAGGTAACTATTACTGTGCAGAATTACCGTATATACGCGAGTATAAGCCGACACGAGTATAAGCCAACCCCCCTACTTTTGCCACAAAAAACTGGGAAAACTTATAGACTCGAGTATAAGCCTAGGGTGGAAAATGCAGCAGCTACCGGTGAATTTCAAAAATAAAAATAGATGCTCCATACCGTTCATTATTGCCCCATAGATGCTCCTTATAAAGCTCTGCCATATAGTGCTCTGCACCGTTCATTTGTGCCCCATAGATGCTCCTTATAAAGCTCTGCCATATAGTGCTCTGCACCATTCATTATTGCCCCATAGATGCTCCTTATAAAGCTCTGCCATATAGTGCTCTGCACCGTTCATTTGTGCCCCATAGATGCTCCTTATAAAGCTGTGCTACCGGTATATATAATGCTGCAATAAAAAAAAAAAAGCCATACTCACCTCTCTTGCTTGCAGCTCCCGGCGTCTCGTCCCGGCGTCTCTCCGCACTGACTGATCAGGCAGAGGGCGCCGCGCACACTATATGCGTCATCGCGCCCTCTGACCTGCACAGTCAGAGCGGAGAGACGCCGGGAAGATGGAGCGACGCCGGGAAGATGGAGCGACGCCCGGCGTGTGGAACGGGGACAGGTGACTATGAGATACTTACCTGCTCCCGGCATCCCGCTCTTTCTCCCGGACAGCTGGTCTTCGGGTGCCGCAGCTTCTTCTTCTATCAGCGGTCACCGTTACCGCTGATTAGAGAAATGAATATGCGGCTCCACCCCTATGGGAGTGGAGTCCATATTCATTTCTCTAATGAGCGGTCCCACGTGACCGCTGAACAGGGGAAGAGCTACAGCACCCGAAGACCGTGGGACGGCAGGGGGAGCACCAGGTTCGCCGGGACTAGGTAAGTATGCCTCAGCGCCCTCTCCCCCTCACCCGCCGACCCCACCGCTACCGTGACTCGAGTATAAGCCGAGAGGCACTTTCAGCCCAAGAATTTGGGCTGAAAATCTCGGCTTATACTTGAGTATATACGGTATTAGGCAACTTAATAAAAACCAAATATATTCCTATCTCACTTGTTTATTTTCACCAGGTAAGTCAATATCTGTGCACAAAATTTAGAAATAAACATTTCTGACATGCAAAAACAAAACCCCAAAATATTAGTGACCAATATAGCCACCATTCTTTATGATGACATGCAAGAGCCTTCCATCCATAGATTCTGTCAGTTGCTTGATCTGTTTACGATCAACATTGCGTGCAGCAGCCACCACAGCCTCCCAGACAATGTTCCGAGAGGTGGACTGTTTTCCCTCCCTGTAGATCTCACATTTTATGATGGACCACAGGTTCTCTATGGGGTTCAGATCAGGTGAACAAGGGGGCCATGTCATTATTTTTCCTTCTTTGAGACCTTTACTGGCCAGCCATGCTGTGGAGTGGTTGGAGGCATGTGATGGAGCATTGTCCTGCATGAAAATGTTTTTCTTGAACGATACCAACTTCTTCCTATACCACTGCTTGAAGAAGTTGTCTTCCAGAAGCTGTCAGTAGGTCTGGGAGTTGAGCTTCACTCCATCCTCAACCCAAAAAGATCCCACAAGTTAATCTTTGATGATACCAGCTCATACCAGTAACCCACCTCCACCATGCTGGCATCTGAGTCGGAGTGGAGCTCTCTGCCCTTTACTGATCCAGCCTCTGGCCCATCCATCTGGGCCATCAAGAGTCACTCTCATTTCATCAGTCCATAAAACCTTTGATAAGTCAGTCTTAAGATATTTCTTGGCCCAGTCTTGACGTTTTATCTTATGTTTCTTGTTCAAATGTGGTTGTTTTTCAGCCTTCCTTACCTTGGCCAAGTCTGTGAGTATCGCACACCTTGTCCTTTTTGTTACTCCAGTAACGTTGCAGCTCTGAAATATGGCAAAACTGGTGGCAAATTACATCTTGGCAGCTTCACGCTTGATTTTCCTCAATTCATGGGCTGTTATATTGCGCCTTTTTTGCCCAATACGCTTCTTGTGACCCTGTAGCTATTTGCCTTGAAACGCTTGATTGTTCGGTGATCACGCTTCAAAAGTTTGGCAATTTCAAGACTGCTGCATCCCTCTGCAAGACATCTCACAATTTTGGACTTTTCAGAGCCCATCAAATCTTTCCTCTGAACCATTTTGCCAAAGGAAAGGAAGTTGCCTAATAATTAAGCACACCTTATATAGGGTTTTGATGTCATTAGACAACACCCCTCCTCATTACAGAGATGCACATCACCTGATTTAATTAATTGGTAGTTGGCTCTCAAGCCTCAACAGCTTGGAGTAGGACAACATGTATAAAAAGTATCATGTGATCAAAATACAACTTGCCTAATAATTCTGCACACAGTGTAATGCCTTTTATTTCTCTCCTCCCTTCTTTTTCCTACTCCCTTCTCTGTACTCCTCAATTCTCACTCTTTTCTCTCTTCCTCTTTTCTCCCTTCTCTCCCTCCTCGTTCCTTCCTGTTTCTCTTCCTCTCTTTCCCTTCTCTATTCTTCTCCTCTTCCGCTCTCTTTTCCCACCGTTGTGTCTCTCTCTCCTCCCCCCATTTTTTACTGTCACTTCCTACCATCTTTTCTCCTTTTCCTTCTCTCTTTTTCTTTTCATCTTCCCTTTTGTTTTTCTCCTTGGATTTAATATCCTCTCTTTTCTCTCCTATCACGCCTCCATGTTTTTCATCTATTTTCTCCTTTCACTATTCCATGGAAGATACAAGTTATGTAACCTACCTCTGCATTAACCTTCTAACATTTGTAATCAGATGAACTGTAGGACAGTAATTTGAATGATGGGGACAGTAACAATAAAAAACGGGGAAAAAAAGTTGTTTTCTTTAAAAAAAAAAAAAAAATGATATGAAGAGACAATGATTTTACTCAGTAAGCATTTCCTTTTCCTGCCAATTTGTCAGTTTGATTCATAGTGTGCCAGATGTTACATAGAGCAAAAGGACATTGGACAGCCCTTAATTTTTGGAAGCTAATGAGCATGGAGAACAGAGGTGGTCTTGTACCCATGCTGACAATCAAAGTCTTGTGTCTTTCTCTTCTTTGCCCTGTCATTTGCTCCTTTTTAACATGAAGAATAAGTACAATCTCTTATTAATAATAATTAATTTTATTTCTATAGCGCCAACATATTCCGCAGCACTTTACATTTTAGAGGGGACTTGTACAGAGAATAAGACATTACAGCATAACAAACATATACGGTAAATCAACAGATACCAAGAGGAGTGAGGGTCCTGCTCGCAAGCTTACAATCTGTGAAATCTTAATTCTTCCTAAAAGATATCAGAACACGTTTCCATGTTACTAACCACATGTTCCATGTTAATCAACAGCAATACTGTATAACAATAAAACCCTGAAGCAAAATATTAAAGGCTATTTGTCCTGTAGATGTATATGAAATCTAAGAAAAAATGGTATGATTTATGACCCAATTGTTGCCTCTATTACAGTTTATGTCTGAAGGACCAAGAAGAAGAGGCACTGCTGTGAACCTAAAAAAATATATAAAGCGCCTATTTTAAACACCATACAAAATAAACAAAAAAACACAAAATATCTATTTAGTTAGCTTGTCTACCTAACTCTAAATATATATATATATATATATATATATACACTTATACCTAAGCTCAGCTTTTTTTTGCGGTAAAAAACGCAAAAAAAGCATGCGTTTTTTTCCCTATACTTAACATTAAAAACGCATGCGGTTTTTTGCATGTGTTTTGACGCGTTTTTGCAACGCATGCGTTTTTTCTCTGCATGCGTTGGGTTGCAGAAATGCAACATGTAGTAATTTTAGCAGCGTTTTTTTGCGGCAAAAAAACGCATGCGTTTTTTCGCGGCAAAAAAACGTATTGATGTCTATGTAAACGCATGCGTTTTTAAGCACCTTCGTTTGCATGGGTTTTTATAGAAAAACACAAGAATACACACTTTTAAGCCACCCCCCAACCCTAACCCTTACCCTAAAACACAAACTCTAACACAAACTCTAACCCTAACCCTAGGGATCCTAACCCTAACACAAACCCTAACCCTAAAACACAAACTGTAACACAAACTGTAACACAAACTGTAACACAAACTCTAACACAAACTGTAACACAAACTCTAACACAAACCCTAACACAAACCCTAACACAAACTGTAACCCTAACCCTAGCCCTAACCCTAGGGATCCTAACCCTAACCCTAGGGATCCTAACCCTAACTCCTAGGGTTAGGGTTAGGATCCCTAGGGTTAGGGTTACGGTTAGGGTTAGGGTTTGTGTTAGGGTTAGGATCCCTAGGGTTTGTGTTAGGGTTAGGATCCCTAGGGTTAGGGTTAGGGTTTGTGTTAGGGTTAGGGTTAGGATCCCTAGGGTTAGAGTTTGGGTTAGGGTTTGTGTTAGGGTTTGTGTTAGAGTTTGGGTTAGAGTTTGTTTTAGAGTTTGTGTTACAGTTTGGGTTAGAGTTTGGGTTAGGGTTAGAGTTTGTGTTTTAGGGTTAGGGTTAGAGTTTGTGAAAGGGTTAGGGTTAGGATCCCTTAGGGTTAGGGTTACGGTTAGGGTTAGGGTTTGTGTTAGGGTTAGGATCCCTAGGGTTTTTGTTAGGGTTAGGATCCCTAGGGTTAGGGTTAGGGTTTGTGTTAGGGTTAGGGTTAGGATCCCTAGGGTTAGAGTTTGGGTTAGGGTTTGTGTTAGAGTTTGGGTTAGAGTTTGTTTTAGAGTTTGTGTTACAGTTTGGGTTAGAGTTTGGGTTAGGGTTAGAGTTTGTGTTTTAGGGTTAGGGTTAGAGTTTGTGAAAGGGTTAGGGTTAGGATCCCTAGGGTTAGGGTTAGAGTTTGTGTTAGGGTTAGGGTTAGGATCCCTAGGGTTAGGGTTTGTGTTAGGGTTAGGGTTAGGATCCCTAGGGTTAGGGTTTGTGTTAGGTTTAGGGTTAGGATCCCTAGGGTTACTAGGGTATTTATGTTTATAGTGGGTTTTCCAGTTGATTTTGATGATTGGCAGCTGTCACACACTTCTCATCATGCATTTCAAAAACGCAAACGCAGGAAAAAACGCGTTTAAACGCGTCAAAACGCGTTTAAATGCAAAAACACATGCGCCTAAAAAACCTGCCCAGAGCCTGCAATGCTGGTAGTAGAGTTACTAGTTAAGCACAGTGCATTTCCATATGGAGATGAAGAGATGAAAGTGTCTAAAGACCTCTGTGCTGTTATCTGGTGTCCCGACTCCTTCTCATAACGGAAGCTGTTCATCAGGATCTCCTGACGGGGGTCACTGGTATAGGGTATGAGTCTTCCCTCACTGCACATGACTCATTATGGTGGGCTATGTGGGCGAAGATAGATGGCAAGGACCAGTTCACCTGTTCTGTGCAGATGCCCCAAAGACTTGCTGTGCTAGAGGTCCTGCCTGGTAGACATAGCGAGAGAGCACATTGTGGCTTAGACTACACTGTCCACTTGGTCTCTAGGTGGGAAGACAAGGTGAGCAATTATGCCTTCTTGCCCATAGTCACTAGCTGTGTCTGAAAAAAAAATCATTAATGATACAGAAAGGTACTGTACAATCGGGTCTGAACGCAGACCTGTGTCTACCTCCGTAGACACTAAGCAAGAACTGACAATCTTGATGTCCTGCTCCACTAAGGAACCAGATGGCACACGGCGAGACGCATGGGAGGAGAAGCACTGCAACTAAGGAAAGATGAAATGGGAACCCCTGAATCTTACAATGCGAAACCCTTAGCTTTCTGATGTCCCTAGATGCGTTCTTTCACCCCATGTGGCAATCTCATTCCCAGTCCCCTGGCTAGTATGTGGGGCATCAGAAATGCTGATCCTGCTCTATAATACAGACACAAACAGAGACCGATAAGGGTAAAGTTTAGAAAGATAACTCCAAACAAACCTTCAAACATCTCAAAAGATGACTCCTAAACAGCTTCTAATGCTATTGAATACAGCTCTCAAGCCAAATCCAAGGTATAGCAAACTATCATTGGCAACTGCTCAAGCTAAGAGGTGAGCATTTATACCAGAGAGGAGTGGCAAACTCAGAACAGCTGAGATAACTCAGGACAGAGAGCTCTAGGAGACAAACAGAATTGTTTAATCCCATGCAACAACAGAACAAGGGAAATCTACACCTTTTTCCCGTTGCAACACCAGAACAAGAGTAATCTGCACAACTAAATGGAAGGCAAAGCAGATCCACCTAGCGCAGGTGCACGTGTAGCCAGACACTGCATTCTTCTGATCCCTCTCTGTCCACGTGACAGTAACTCCCCCTCTAAGAAGGGACTACGGACCCTCAGGACCAGGTTTATCTGGATGTGAAACATGAAACAACAGAACCAACCTGATTGCATGAACATCAGATGCTGGTACCCACATTCTCCTCTGGACTGTAGCCTTTCCAATGTACCAAATACTAAAGCGACTGGCATTCAAAGTGAGAGTCAATAATCTTAACTATCTGGAACTCCAGAATCCCATTAACAACGACCGGGGAAGGTGGTGGTAGAGCCGGTCCTGAGGAAGCAATATATGTGTTGAGAAGTGATCGGTGAAACACATTATGGATTTTAGAAGTACGTGGCAAGTCAAGACAAAATACTACCAGAGAGATTATGGCAACTAACTTATAGGAACCGATAAACCTGGGTCCCAGTTTCCAATAAGGAACTTTCACCTTAATGATTTTTAATGAACAACCACACTAAATCACCAACACATAGGTCCAGACCAACCAAGCGCTTCCGATCAGCCATACTCTTATATGTAGAACCCATCATCCTTAAATTATTAAGAACACCCCACCACATAAAAGTAATAGATGAAGAAAACAGCTGGTCCTCAGGCATTCCTGGAGAACGATTTCCATTAAAAGTGCAGAATTGACGATGAAAACCATATGCCTGAAAAACGGGCACTTGCCAGTAGATTCATGACAACGGGTATTAACCGCAAACTCAGCTAAAGGTTAGAGACCCAATTCTCCTGATTCTCGGGAACAAAACACCTTACTTACGTCTCAAGATTCTGATTTATATATTCCATTCAGTCTGCCCATTTGATTGTGGATGAAAGGTGGACAAAAATGAGAGATGAATCCCTAAACGAGCACAAAAAGCCTTCCAAAACTTTTATGTAAATCAGAATCAATATCAGAGGGGATCCCACTGAGTTTCACAATCTCATTAATGACAATTTGTGCCAAATGTTTAGCATTCGTATGTGCAGGTAACACAATAAAATGAGCCATTTTGATAAATCTATCTACAACCACTAATATTACCTTGTTACCTGCGAACATGGGCAGATCAGTGATAAAATTGACCAACAGATGAGTCCATGGACTACAGGGAATGACCAAAGGTCGCAGAACCCCAAACGGATGTGTATGTGGGGTCTTTGAACGTGCACAAGTACTACAAAAATACTGCAGAATGTGCCTTATGACCACAAAAAAATCAAACTCCTGTTTTGCACCGAATCACTGGTGGACGGGTACAATGAGTTCCCCTCAACTGCATGGGTTCTTCAGAGAGCTTCAACCTAGGCTTATTAAGCACAAGTCCCACAGTAGATAATGGTGTCTCCTTAGATCTTTCACAGAGACCATGATCCACATGGATAGCTAAAGACATACGAGGGGCGATCCAAAAGTAATGATAATCAATACTAAACACAATGAATATAGTCAAAAAATTATTTTTTTTTCTACATAGTCTCCTAACAAGTCTATACATTTAGTCCATCTCTTTTCTAAACTTAGAATTCCCTTTGAAAAAAATTCTTGATCTTGACCCTCAAAAAAATCCCCAACAGCGGTTATCACGTTGCTATTGTCGTCAAATTTCTTGCCCCGGAGGTGTTCCTTGAGCCGAGGAAAGAGAAAGAAGTCACTGGGGGCTACATCTGGTGAATAGGGGGGGTGTTCCACCAGTTCAAAGCCCGCTTCTTGAATGGTAGCCATGGCAACTGCAGCTTTGTGAGCCGGCGCGTTATCTTGGTGAAACAGCACTCCAGCCCGCAGTTTGCCGCGCCTTTTCTCCTTGATAGCCTCCCGCAATCTTCTTATTTGTTCTGCATAGTAGGAGCCCGTAATAGTGGCTCCCTTCTCCAAAGGCCGGCTTCACACTCAGCGTATGAAAATACGGTCCGTATATTACGGCCGTAATACGCTGAAAAGTCCCGAAAATAGTGGTCCGTAGCTCCTCCGTAGGCAGGGTGTGTCAGCGTTTTTTGCGCATGGCATCCTCCGTATGTAATCCGTATGGCATCCGTACTGCGTGGTTTTCTCGCAGGCTTGCAAAACCAACATACCGCTATAGACACATATATGTATATATATTAATATTTTTTCCAGCGCTATACAGCTTGAAAGACGGTAATTCAATTACCGGCTTTTTCTTTCTCCTTCCTAAAACCCGACATGATTTGAGACATGGTTTACATACAGTAAACCATGTCTTCTCTCCATTTTTTTTGCAGATTCCACACTACTAATGTCAGTAGTGTGTATCTGCAAAATTTGGCCGTTCTAGCTCTAGTTGTTGGAGTATTTTATTCTACGCCCAATCCAGTCACTGAAGACCCTCGTTCTGTAAGTAAAAAAACATAATAAACCAACAATATACTTACCCTCCGCAGATCTGTAACGTCCAACGATGTAAATCCTTCTGAAGGGGTTAAAACATTTTGCAGCAAGGAGTTACGCTAATGCAGGCTGCTCCTTGCTGCAAAACCCCGGGGAATGAGGCTAAATATAGATCAATGATCTATATTTAGCTTCATTTGCGGTGAGGTTGGATGTTCATAGATCGTGGAAACTTTCCTAGAAAGCCTGGGAGCTTTCTAGGTAAGTTCCCACGATCTATGAACATCCAGCAGAGGGTGCCTCACCGCAAATGAAGCTAAATATAGCTCATTGATCTATATTTAGACTCATTCCCTGGGGTTTTGCAGCGAGGAGTAGCATTGCATTAGCAAAGCTCCTTGCTGCAAAAGGTTTTAACCCCTTCAGAAGGATTTACATCGTTGGACGTTACAGATCTGCGGAGGGTAAGTATATTGTTGGTTTATTATGTTTTTTCTTTCACAGAACGAGGGTCTTCAGTGACTGGATTGGGCGTAGAATAAAATACTCCAACAACCATTGTTTTTATTTCATTAAAATAATTTTAAATAATGTGTTTGTGTTTTATTTAACCCTTTACTACAATTGGATTAATAATGGATAGGTGTCATAATTGACGCCTCTCCATTATTAATTAGGCTTAATGTCACCTTACAATAGCAAGGTGGCATTAACCCTTCATTACCCCATATCCCACTGCTACACGGGAATGGGAAGAGAGTGGCCAAGTGCCAGAATAGGCGCATCTTACAGATGTGCCTTTTCTGGGGTGGCTGGGGGCAGATGTTTTTAGCCAGGGGGGGGGGGGGCAATAACCATGGACCCTCTCCAGGCTATTAATATCTGCCCTCAGTCACTGGCTTTACTACTCTGGCGGAGAAAATTGCGCGGGAGCCCACGCCAATTTTTTCCGCCATTTAACCCTTTATTTTAAGAGCTAGAACGGCCAAATTTTGCAGATACACACTACTAACATTAGTAATGTGGAATCTGCAAAAAAAAATGGAGAGAAGACATGGTTTACTGTATGTAAACCATGTCTCAAATCATGTCGGGTTTAGGAAGGAGAAAGAAAAAGCCGGTAATTGAATTACCGGCTTTCAAGCTGTATAGCGCTGGAATAAATATTAATATATATACATATATGTGTCTCACTGACATATATATATATATATATATATATATATATACAGTGGGGCAAAAAAGTATTTAGTCAGTCAGCAATAGTGCCAGTTCCACCACTTAAAAAGATGAGAGGCGTCCGTAATTTACATCATAGGTAGACCTCAACTATGGGAGACAAACTGAGAAAAAAAAATCCAGAAAATCACATTGTCTGTTTTTTTAACATTTTATTTGCATATTATGGTGGAAAATAAGTATTTGGTCAGAAACAAAATTTCATCTCAATACTTTGTAATATATCCTTTGTTGGCAATGACAGAGGTCAAACGTTTTCTGTAAGTCTTCACAAGGTTGCCACACACTGTTGTTGGTATGTTGGCCCATTCCTCCATGCAGATCTCCTCTAGAGCAGTGATGTTTTTGGCTTTTCGCTTGGCAAGACGGACTTTCAACTCCCTCCAAAGGTTTTCTATAGGGTTGTGATCTGGAGACTGGCTAGGCCACTCCAGGACCTTGAAATGCTTCTTACGAAGCCACTCCTTTGTTGCCCTGGCGGTGTGCTTTGGATCATTGTCATGTTGAAAGACCCAGCCACGTTTCATCTTCAATGCGCTTGTTGATGGAAGGAGGTTTGCACTCAAAATCTCATGATACATGGCCCCATTCATTCTTTCATGTACCCGGATCAGTCGTCCTGGCCCCTTTGCAGAGAAACAGCCCCAAAGCATGATGTTTCCACCACCATGCTTTACAGTAGGTATGGTGTTTGATGGATGCAACTCAGTATTCTTTTTCCTCCAAACACGACAAGTTGTGTTTCTACCAAACAGTTCCAGTTTGGTTTCATCAGACCATAGGACATTCTCCCAAAACTCCTCTGGATCATCCAAATGCTCTCTAGCAAACTTCAGACGGGCCCGGACATGTACTGGCTTAAGCAGTGGGACACGTCTGGCACTGCAGGATCTGAGTCCATGGTGGCGTAGTGTGTTACTTATGGTAAGCCTTGTTACATTGGTCCCAGCTCTCTGCAGTTCATTCACTAGGTCCCCCCGCGTGGTTCTGGGATTTTTGCTCACAGTTCTTGTGATCATTCTGACCCCACGGGGTGGGATTTTGCATGCAGCCCAAGATCGAGGGAGATTATCAGTGGTCTTGTATGTCTTCCATTTTCTAATGATTGCTCCCACTGTTGATTTCTTCACTCCAAGCTGGTTGGCTATTGCAGATTCAGTCTTCCCAGCCTGGTGCAGGGCTACAATTTTGTTTCTGGTATCCTTTGACAGCTCTTTGGTCTTCACCATAGTGGAGTTTGGAGTCAGACTGTTTGAGGGTGTGCACAGGTGTCTTTTTATACTGATAACAAGTTTAAACAAGTGCCATTACTACAGGTAATGAGTGGAGGAAAGAGGAGACTCTTAAAGAAGAAGTTACAGGTCTGTGAGAGCCAGAAATCTTGATTGTTTGTTTCTGACCAAATACTTATTTTCCACCATAATATGCAAAAAAAATGATAAAAAAAACAGACAATGTGATTTTCTGGATTTTTTTTTCTCATTTTGTCTCCCATAGTTGAGGTCTACCTATGATGTAAATTACAGAAGCCTCTCATCTTTTTAAGTGGTGGAACTTGCACTATTGCTGACTGACTAAATACTTTTTTGCCCCACTGTATATATATATATATATATATATATATATATACCTATTCTATGTGTACACATTTATTCTACCTATTGGACTGTAAGCTGTCAGTGTGATTTTACTGTACACCGCACTGAATTACCGGCTTTTCTCTCTAACAGCGCTGCGTATTTCTCGCAAGTCACACTGCTTGTCCGTGTGTAATCCGTATTTTTCACGCTTCCATAGACTTTCATTGGCGTATTTCTTGCGCAGTACGGTGACAAACGCAGCATGCTGCGATTTTGTACGGCCGTAGAAAGCCGTATAATACTGATCAGTAAAATACGGCAGATAGGAGCAGGGGCATAGAGAATAATTGTGCCGTATTTTTTGCGAGTTTTACGGACGTAATTTCTGCGCTCTTACGTCCGTAAAACTCGCAAGTGTGAAGCCGGCCAAATAGTCCACCATAATAATTCCTTCAGCGTCCCAAAAAACGGACGCCATAACCTTCCCTGCTGAGCTTGACACTTTGAATTTCTTCGGCATCGGTTCATCGGCTCATTTCCATGTCATCGATTGTTGTTTAGTTTCGGGATCAAAGTGGTGGATACAGGTCTCGTCCATGGTCAAAAAAGTGACAAAATTTTTTTCTTGTCTGCTTGGAACTTTTCGAGATTTGCTATTGAAATGTCAACTCGTTTCTTCTTTTGCTCGTCAGTTAACATTTTTGGCACCCAACGAGCGGAGACCTTTCTCATATGCAATTCTTTTGCAAGGAGATTCTTTGAATACTGCCATATGAGATCCCTGTGACCTCAGCTACATGCCTGATAGTCACTCTTCGATCTGCCAATACAACTTCTTCAACTTTTTTCACGTTTTCTTCATTGAGGGACGTGGATGGGCGTCCTTCACAATGTTCATCTTCCGTCGATGTTCTTCCCAGCTTAAATTCCTTGGCCCAGCGTGCAACTGTGGAATATGGAGGAGAAGAGTCCCCCAATGTTTCCCCCAAGTCGCTGTGTATGTCTTTGGTAGTCAATTTTTTCAAGCAGAGGTATTTGATGACAGCTCTGAGCTCGTTTTTTTCCATTTTGATGTTCACTCCTCGGCAGTTCATATTCAAATGAATGTAGCTCCCAGGAATCGTGGTCTATTTAAGTGATTTTTTTTCCTGGACTAGTGGGTACCTAAGAGAGAAGAAAACATTTTATTTTAATTTCTGTGTGCAATAGAAATAACCAATTATCATTACTTTTGGATCGCGTAGCGCCCTCCAAGGAAACGGATCTCGTTCCAGACGAAGGCATCCTTGAGTCTCCCAAAAAGATCCTGACAAAAATGACTCCATAGAAGGGGGGTCATTCAGCCCAATGTCCATGGGCCATCTTTGGAACTCAGAGCAGAGCTCCTCTGCTGGCCGGTCTCCATGCTGAAGCTGACGTAGTTTGGATTCAGCAAGGGTGACACGGTCAAGATCATCATAAATAAGTCCCAGGGCACTGAAAAATTCCTCAACCATCCGGAGTGACTGAGAAACAAACAAAAGGGAATAAGCCCAGGCTTGGGGGTCCCCCTGGAGATGACTATCCCCACCTGCTGCTCCTTGGTACCTGCGGAATGTAGTCGCAGCCTAAAGTACAGTTTGCAGGCCTCCCTAAACACCAAAAACTTGCCCCGACCTCCACAGAATCTATCTGACACAGCTAGTTTAGGTTCAGACAGGAGTTGCCCAGGAGCAGCGGCTTCTAAACCTGGGGTCGGAGGTGGGCACTGCAATGCCACAAAATGCACATCTTTCAACTGTTCCTCCATAGCATCCACAGGGTTCATCGTAGACCCAAATAAGATGGGGCTAATGCTAATGTGAAGCTCCACTAAGGAGCCAAACGGCACACAGCGAGACGGATGGGAAGGGAAGCACTGCAATCTTGCCCCATGCAACCCTGAGCTCCCTTACATCTCTAGACTGGTTCTTTAACCCTAATCCCTATCTCGTCCTAAGCACAGCCATGGCTATTGCATAGGGTAGCAGGAACACTTGTCCTGCTCTATAATACAGACAGAAAAGGAGTCTGAAAATGGAATAGAAAACAGCAATCACTCTAAATGCACCCAAGCTAAGGAATGGTATATAACAGGAGAGGAAGGGTGAGGCAATCCAAAAAGGGAGATAAGAAAAGGATAACAACAAACTTCCAAACAGCAATATCGAGAAATGACTCGTAAATGGCAACTAACTCCATGAATCACAGCTCCGAAACCAAGTCCAATGTATAGCAAGCTATCACTGGCAACTACTCAAGCTAAGAGGTGAACATATTTATACCAGATGGGAGTGGCAAACTCAGAACAGTTGTGATAACTCAGGAGGAGAGCTCTAGGAGACAAACAGAACTGTTTAACCCTTACAACAACAGAGCAAGGGAAATCTGCGCAGCTAACTGGAAGGCAAAGCAGGTCCATTCAGTGCAGATACATGTGTATCCATATGCTGTGATCTTCTACTCCTCTGTCACGTTATCCCCGTGACACTTAGTTCCAGTTAGTGGGTGTAGCTTTCTAGGGTGGAGTTAATTTTTTTCTGCCTAGTGTCAGCATCATAATATCAGCAGCATACACCCATGGTTTCCTGTGTCCCCCAACAAAGCGATAGAGAAATAGCCTTTTTTCATGTGTGATCACCCCTTTTAACCCCTTTCTGACCTCGGACGGGATAGTGCGTCCAAGGTCAGAAGCCCCGCTTTGATGCAGGGCTCCGCGGTGAGCCCGCACCAAAGCCGGGACATGGCAGCTGTTTTGAACAGCTGACATGTGCCCGTAATAGGCGCGGGCAGAATCGCGATCTGCCCGCGCCTATTAACTAGTTAAATGCCGCTGTCAAACGCATTCAGCGGCATTTAACTACCGCTTCCGGCCGAGCGGCCAGAAATGACGTCATCGATGCGTCAGGATGGTAACCATAGAGGTCCTATAGACCTCTATGGTTACTGATCACCGGTGGCTGTGAGCGCCACCCTGTGGTCGGCGCTCACAGCACACCTGCAATTCTGCTACATAGCAGCGATCTGATGATCGCTGCTATGTAGCAGAGACGATCGTGCTGTGCCTGCTTCTAGCCTCCCATGGAGGCTATTGAAGCATGGCAAAAGTAAAAAAAAATGTAAAAAAAAAAATGTGAAAAAAAAAAAAATATATAAAAGTTTAAATCACCCCCCTTTCGCCCCAATCAAAATAAATCAATAAGAAAAAATCAAATCTACACATATTTGGTATTGCCGCGCTCAGAATCGCCCGATCTATCAATTTAAAAAAAGCATTAACCTGATCGCTAAACGGCGTGGCGAGAAAAAAATTCGAAACGCCAGAATTACGTTTTTTTAGGTCGCCGCGACATTGCATTAAAATGCAATAACGGGCGATCAAAAGAACGTATCTGCACCAAAATGCTATCATTAAAAATGTCATCACGGCACGCAAAAAATAAGCCCTCAACCGACCCCAGATCACGAAAAATGGAGACGCTACGAGTATCGGAAAATGGCGCAATTTATTATTTTTTTCTTTTAGCAAAGTTTGGAATTTTTTTTCACCTCTTAGGTAAAAAATAACCTAGTCATGTTAGGTGTCTATGAACTCGTACTGACCTGGAGAATCATAATGTCAGGTCAGTTTTAGCATTTAGTGAACCTAGCAAAAAAGCCAAACAAAAAACAAGTGTGGGATTGCACTTTTTTTGCAATTTCACCGCACTTGGAATTTGTTTCCCGTTTTCTAGTACACGACATGGTAAAACCAATGATGTCGTTCAAAAGTACAACTCGTCTCACAAAAAATAAGCCCTCACATGGCCAAATTGACGGAAAAATAAAAAAGTTATGGCTCTGGGAAGGAGGGGAGTGAAAAACGAACACGGAAAAACGAAAAATCCCAAGGTCATGAAGGGGTTAATAATCACAGCCATGAAGGATTATACAGGTACTTCTCTTCATGTTATCACCCCTATTAGCAATGACAGTCATGGGTGAATACAGGAACTTTGTTCTAGTTATTAGCCCTCTTATTAATCACAACCAGGTGTGATTATAGGAACTTTTCTTTATATTATCACCCCTTTTAGAAATGACAGCCAGAAAGGATTGCAGGAACTGTTTTCATGTTATCATATCTCTTACTAATCACAAGTAAGGGTGATTAACATGAACTTCTCTTCATGTTATCACCCCTTTTACAAATCACAGAAAGAGGAGATTACTGGAACTTTTCTTCATGTTATCACCCCTATCACTAATCAAGGAATACATTAACTCTCTAGCTGTCAGGTGTAGGGTAGTAAGTTATTTTTAGTAACACTAAAGGCGTTAGAAGTTGAACAGTTGCACATATAATCATGTCCTTCCTTTTGTTATGTTTTTTTTTTTTGCAAACCTCTTTGCAAAATTTCATGAAGGTGCAAATATGAAGTGGGGAAATTATATTTTTTATTTTATAATTCGGTGTTTGCCAAAAGTGTGAAAGCTGTCCTGGCAGCAAAATATACCTAAAATATAAATTATACTGTACTATCATGTCACAGCTTTATCACATGTCATTTTTGCTAATTGAACATGGTGATAAGAATGACCTAGTAAAGATTAATGACATTTACTTACCGGATGTCCATCTTCTTTACTCAGTGTTGGTGGACACGCATGCTCAGTCACCTTCCTAACAGTCAGGTCTCTGCATAGTGATTCTATGTTCACTACAGAGCAGCCATAAGAAATAGATTTCTGCAATACATAATAGGAAAGGATCAGAATATCTGCTGTACCATGGCAGCATATCCAAAAAGTCTTCTTTCCTAAGGGGAGTAAGAAGATAATATATTAATAACTTCCAGAGGACAAAGGAGACCGATTTTCTCCAGAGCATATCCCGAGGAGTAGAGCAACCAGTGGAAAAAAAACCTCACTGCCCTTGTTGTTAGGAAACAAACAGGGTCTTTGACGTAGCATGGTAGTATAGCTGAGGAGACACATTTTTTAAGGGTAGTAAGAAGAGATTAAAATTACATCTTCCATAGGGGGAAGGAGACTATTTTTTTTTCCAGAGCTTGCCCCCAGCAGCAGAGCAATCAGTGAAAAAGCTTTCTGCCCTGCTTCTCTGGAAAGGAGCAAAGACTAGTGTATGCAGTAGTATGGCAATATAGCTATGAAGATTTCTTCTGCAGGGGTTAGCAAGAAGAGACTATAATGTGAGCTACCAGAGGGCGGAGGAGACTTATTTTATCCAGGAATAGCAAAACATAAGCAGTAGCATTGAAGTTTAACTGAGAAGTCTCTTTGTAGCGCTATTGCAGGCGCCCTGTGCATGGTGTCCTTTTCTCCCTCCAAGCAGGGACCCCGACTTAGTCACCGCCCTGGCCCTCGCCCTAGTCCCCAGCATGCTTTCTGCTGATGTACGTGCTTCAGTTTGTTGCTGCGCAACTAGAGCATGCGCTCCCCTGCTCTTAAAGTTGCAGCGCGCATATGGTAAATGCCCTAAGCCTATTGCTGAATTTAGCATAATAAGTTCACCGGCAAGATGGCTCCCAGCCAATAGTTGGGAGACATCTTGTATAAAAGAATCCCTTTCCTTTAGGGAGTCGCCAAGCAACGAGTTGAGTCATTAGGTAGTTGGTGTTCTATTAGTGCAGTTATGAGGTCCCCAGGTCCTGTTGCGGCCAGAGCCCAAACGTAGTCCCCTAGTCTTGGAGTGGCCAGTCGTGTATCTGAATTCCCCGTTCCTGGAGTGGCCGGTAGTGATGAGTGAATATACTCGTTACTCGAGATTTCCCGAGCATGCTCGGGTGTCCTCCGAGTATTTTTTAGTGCTCGGAGATTTAGTTTTTCTTACCTCAGCTGAATGATTTACATCTCTTAGCCAGCTTGATTACATGTGGGGATTCTCTAGCAACCAGGCAACCTCCACATGTACCTATGCTGGTTAACAGATGGAAATCATTCAGCTGTGGCGATGGAAACTAAATCTCCGAGCACTAAAAAATACTCGGAGGACACCCGAGCATGCTCAGGAAATCTCGAGTAACGAGTATATTCGCTCATCACTGGTGGCCAGGTCTGTATCTGAAGTCCTCTGGTCCCGATGCGACCAGTTCTGATCCTGTAGTCCCCTGGTCCGGATAGCGCCAGCACCTGAACATTGTCCCCTGGTCCTGGAGTGGCCAGTCCTGTATCCAAAGTCTCCTGGTCCCATTGTGCCCAGTCCTGTTCCCAAAGTCCCAAGGTCCCAGTGCGGCCAGTTCCTAAACATTGTCCCCCGGTCCATGTGCAGCCAGTCCCTTATACAGTATACTAGACCGATTTGTCTGAACGTAGCTCTAGTCCGTGTGAGAGAACCTGACCCTGGGGTCAGCAGCTGCAGTACTGAGATCTGCCTAGGAGGGTACCTGGCAGTTACCTGCAGCCTAGTCTGTCTCCACCATGAGGAGCTCCAGTGAACACCTGGTACCCACTCAGCTACGCCCCTTCCTAGGCAGGCCCGATCCTGTGGCACAGTTGGTCCACAAACTCACGTGCATAGGCGTAACACTTTTAATGCTGGTAATGTAAGAAGGGATTATACTTTCAGCTGCCAGAAGGAGGAGGACACAACAGCAGCAAGCAAAAATCATGAAAGGGAATTTTTTTTAATACTGGAAACACTGCAATTTATTATGAAACAGCTATCTACTTAATTTCTACACTTTGGGCATACAAATCTTTCACAAAATAACATATTTTCCCAACTCCCACCAAGTTTTCCTGAGAAATGCCACAGATGTTCCTCCTGCCAGCAGAGGACATTCTCATTATACAATGAAGCCTCTTGTCAGCAAGAACCTTGGCTCATTTTCTTTTTCTGAGTAATGCATCGCCAGCGATGGTTGTAACAATCGGACAATCCCAAGACATATCACGTGATCGGACTTGTTTTCATTCTGAAGATAAAATATAGAACAGCTAGTGAGTATTCTCTACTACTCTGTAGGATCGGAAAGGCACAGACTCAAAGATCTCTACCCCTCCCAACAACTCCAAAATCTTCAGAGCAACTGAAGACAACATGAAGCTGAGAGACCCCAAACTCTACTCTGTGAGAAGCCTGAATTTCTAACTAATACTGACTATCAGCCCTGCGACTGACAGCAGCATTCAGGGTAAGTCTGGGGTACTGACACAGTCCTGCTTCACGTAGCACTTTAATAGTTAATGCAATAACATAACAGATGATTAGTCATTATAGAATAATTATAACTGTATACACTGTAACTGTATACAAGTATATAAAGACCAACTAACAATACATCAGTTAATTGAGCATTCACTTTAGAGAAAGTGTATAGATATATATATATATGATATACCAGTCCACCATAACATGTATGCCACTGTCATTGCCAAACTGGTGATAATGGTGCCTGCCAAGAGTGGTGGATATATTAGGAGCAAGTGATCAGTCAGTTTTAGAAATTGATGGGGATGTTCAAAGATCTGAGGGACTGTAGCTAATGTTAGCCAATTAAAGTTAAATTGTGATATCTACTGTATACTCACAATGATCTAGTCAGAGAATCTTCAAAACAGCAGGTCTTATGGGGTATTCCTGGTATATAGCAGGTCTTCTGGGGTGTTCCTGGTATAGAACAGGTCTTGTGGGTTATTCCTAGTATACAGCAGGTCTTGTGGGGTATTCCTGGTATACAGCAGGTCTTCTGGGGTGTTCCTGGTATAGAACAGGTCTTGTGGGTTATTCCTAGTATACAGCAGGTCTTGTGGGGTATTCCTGGTATACAGCAGGTCTTCTGGGGTGTTCCTGGTATAGAACAGGTCTTGTGGGTTATTCCTAGTATACAGCAGGTCTTGTGGGGTATTCCTGGTATACGGCAGGTCTTATGGGGTGTTCCTTGTACACAGCAGGCATTGTGGGATGTTTCTGTATATGGCAAGTCTTGTGGGTTGTTCCCGGCATATGGCAGGTCTTGTGAGGTGTTCCCAGTATACGGCAGGTCTTGTGGGGTGTTCCTTGTGCACGACAGGTCTTATGGGGTGTTGCTGGTATATGGCAGGTCTTGCAGGGTGTTCCCGGTATATGGCAGGTCTTGTGGGGTATTCCTGGTATACAGCAGGTCTTGTGGGGTGTTTCTGGTATATAGCAGGTCTTCTGGGGTGTTCCTGGTATAGAACAGGTCTTGTGGGTTATTCCTAGTATACAGCAGGTCTTGTGGGGTATTCCTGGTATACAGCAGGTCTTGCAGGGTGTTCCTGGTATACGGCAGGTCTTATGGGGTGTTCCTTGTACACAGCAGGCATTGTGGGATGTTCCTGTATATGGCAGGTCTTGTGGGGTGTTCCCGGCATATGGCAGGTCTTGTGGGGTGTTCCTAGTATACGGCAGGTCTTGTGGGGTGTTCCTTGTACACGACAGGTCTTATGGGGTGTTTTCGGTATATGGCAGGTCTTGCAGAGTGTTCCCGGTATATGGCAGGTCTTTTGGGGTATTCCTGGTATACAGCAGGTCTTGTGGGGTATTCCTGGTATACAGCAGGTCTTGTGGGGTATTCCTGGTATACAGCAGGTCTTGTGGGGTGTTTCTGGTATATAGCAGGTCTTGTGGGGTGTTCCTGGTATGGAACAGGTCTTGTGGGTTATTCCTAGTATACAGCAGGTCTTGTGGGGTATTCCTGGTATACAGCAGGTCTTGCGGGGTGCTCCTGGTATACGGCAGGTCTTATGGGGTGTTCCTTGTACACAGCAATACTAGAAAAACTCTGGCACTCAAGACAAGAAACAGTTTCTTCATGCAAGTCAAAAATTTCTTTATTCAAATCAAAATGTTGGTGGGAATCCACTAATGGTTTTTTCGTAAATAGGTAATAAACAATTTATATAATTTCCAATTCTCAACGTTTCGGCTATTAGAGCCTTTTTCAAGAGATATTGTCTGCAACATACAGAAAACATATATGAGAAAAATATATACATAAGTAAACATAAAAATAGAAATAGAACATTTTAGTACCCGAGATACTGTTTGCTCTCCAAATGCAACATTTATATACACAGTGGTTCATATCAAGACTTTAAGCCTATCAGAACTAATAGCATTCGTTGGATCCACCAACCTGTGAGCCATATTAGAAAATAACTGAATATGGGACCATAGATAGTAACAATCCGTGTCATGACAGAAAAAGCTTCCATATAGTAATTCCTAACAAATATCAGCTACTGAACGTGAGCTCAAAAGTCAAAAGAAAAAATATGAGGAATATTACTGGACCCAGAACCAAAATAATATTGAAAATAAAAATAAAATAAAAATAAAAATAAAAATAGAAATAGAAATAAAGAAGCAGCTCAGAGTTATATCTTCAGTAGGTTGCAAAGATATCAATAATTAATAATTATTGAGATATTACTAATAGTACTTATATATGAAAATTACACTTATAAATGAAAATTGTAGAAAATAGAACCGCTGGTAAAAAAACCGCTGGTAAAGAAACCCAAAAGGTTGGGTATAATATTAGAGAGGAATGTATCCTCTTTACTCCAAAAAAGTCTATCACTCCGCTATAGTCCAACTATGGATAACATATACAGACATAGTAGAAATAAAATGAAAGGACATATTACTTATCCGTCTTTGGTGTGAATGTGGAACTCCCACTATTGGAAGAAGAAAGAAAACAGAAAGAGGGGGCACATGTGACTATCTCAGAGGCTTACATGTGAGGCGGGGCAATGGCTGAGGAGATACCTTCAAGATAGAAATACCTTAGAGACAAGAGCCGCTTGTGTGTCCGGTGTGGAGGTCCGGGAGGCAGTGACCGCTCAGTAAGGAAGTGTAAGGTATGTGACACGCTGGCTTTTTAACCGGTGCGATGAACGGCCGGGTCAAGTATATCCGGGTCAGGAGTTGACCCCCTAGTGCGGAGCGCTAGTAAACACAGTGAGGTTCGGAAGCCGAGTGCCGCCGAAGTCGAGCCGAAGTCACGCATGCGCCGATGTTGCGGTGCTTTAGTTTGGATTCCCGCTTGTATGCTGAAAAGAAAGGAAAACAAGAGAATGAGCACTAGAATACTGATTTAAAGTGACCACTATGTGGTGTGATATTAATAATGTCTAGAGGGAAGAAAATGAATAAATAAACAAATTAATAAATATTATAATACCTGAATATTGGAGATAAAACAACCCCATATTGGTACATGAATACATTTAAACAGGGAGACAAAGTTGAAATAGAATCCGATGTAGCCAAATATACATTAATGTTAGTATACCAACATAGCACCACCTGTAGTATATAGGAAACTTATATATGGAGAGAGAATCTCATGCTCATATAATTTATAGGAAGAAAGAAGATTCAGAACGGAACAAACTAATATGAGATCTCATAGTCTCTATTTAGTCCTAATGGGGCAAGAGTCTGGAGAGTGTGAATCCAGAAGGATTCCCTCTCTTTTAATTTCTTAATTCTGTCACCACCTCTCCTAGCCATTGGAATATGTTCCAACACCTGATACCTTAATTGAGCCACAGTATGGTGATTTTGTATGAAGTGAGCTGGAATCGGTAATAGTGTCTTGCCACATCTTATGGTTGATTTGTGTTGTGAGATGCGATCTCGGATATGTTGGGTAGTTTCGCCCACATATCCGAGACCTTGTACACAGCAGGCATTGTGGGATGTTCCTGTATATGGCAAGTCTTGTGGGGTGTTCCCGGCATATGGCAGGTCTTGTGGGGTGTTCCCAGTATACGGCAGGTCTTGTGGGGTGTTCCTTGTGCACGACAGGTCTTATGGGGTGTTGCCGGTATATGGCAGGTCTTGCAGGGTGTTCCCGCTTTATGGCAGGTCTTGTGGGGTATTCCTGGTATACAGCAGGTCTTGTGGGGTGTTTCTGGTATATGGCAGGTCTTGTGGGGTGTTCCTTGTAGACAGCAAGTTTTGTGGGGTGTTCTCAGTATTTGGCAGGTCTTGTGGGGTGTTCCCAGTATATGGCAGGTCTTGTGGGGTGTTCCCAGTATATGGCAGGTCTTGTGGGGTGTTCCCGGTATGCGGCAAGTCTTGTGGGGTGTTCCTTGTACACAGCAGGTCTTTTGGAGTGTTGCTGGTATACGGCAGGTCTTATGGGGTGTTCCCAGTATATGGCATGTCTTGTGGGGTTTTCTTGGTATACTGCAGGTCTTGTGGGGTATTCCTTGTACATGGCAGGTCTTGTGGGGTATTCCTTGTACATGGCAGGTCTTGTGGGGTGTTCCTGTATACAGCAGATATTGTAGGGTGTTCCCAGTATCCGACAGGTCTTGTCGGGTGTTGCCGATATATGGCGGATCTTGTGGGGTGTTCCTGTATACAGCAGGTCTTGTGGGGTGATCCCGGTATATGGCAGGTCTTGTGGGGTGTTCACGGTATATGGCGGGTCTTGGGTGTTCCCAGTATGCGACAGGTTTTGTGGGGTGCTCCCAACATATGGCAGGTGTTGCGGGGTATTGCTGGTATAAGGAAGATCTTGTAGTGCGTTCCTAGTATATAGCAGGTCTTGTGGGGTGTTCCTGGTATAGAACAGGTCTTGTGGGTTATTCCTAGTATACAGCAAGTCTTGTGGGGTATTCCTGGTATACAGCAGGTCTTGCGGGGTGTTCCTGGTATACAGCAGGTTTTATGGGGTGTTCCTTGTACACAGCAGGCATTGTGGGATGTTCCTGTATATGGCAGGTCTTGTGGGGTGTTCCCAGCATATGGCAGGTCTTGTGGGGTGTTCCCAGTATACGGCAGGTCTTGTGGGGTGTTCCTTGTACACGACAGGTCTTATGGGGTATTGCTGGTATATGGCAGGTCTTGCAGGGTGTTCCCGGTAAACGGCAGGTCTTGTGGGGTATTCCTGGTATACAGCAGGTCTTGTGGGGTGTTTCTGGTATATGGCAGGTCTTGTAGGGTGTTCATTGTACACAGCAAGTTTTGTGGGGTGTTCTCAGTATTTGGCAGGTCTTGTGGGGTGTTCCCAGTATATGGCAGGTCTTGTGGGGTGTTTCTGGTATACGACGGGTCTTGTGGGGTGTTCCTGTATACGACAGATCTCGTGGGGTGTTCCCGGAATATGGAAGGTCTTGTGGAGTGTTCCCAGTATATGGCATGTCTTGTGGGGTTTTCCTGGTATACAGCAGGTCTTGTGGAGTGTTCCTTGTACATGGCAGGTCTTGTGGGGTATTCCTTGTACATGGCAGGTCTTGTGGGGTGTTCCTGTATACAGAAGGTATTGTAGGGTGTTCCCAGTATCTGGCAGGTCTTGTCGGGTGTTGCCGATATATGGCGGATCTTGTGGGGTGTTCCTGTATACAGCAGGTCTTGTGGGGTGTTCCCGGTATATGGCAGGTCTTTTGGGGTGTTCACGGTATATGGCGGGTCTTGGGTGTTCCCAGTATACGGCAGGTTTTGTGGGGTGTTCCCAACATACAGCAGGTGTTGCGAGGTATTGCTGGTATAAGAGTAAATAGATAGCACTACAAACCTCAGCATTATATAGACCATAGAATACACGCTGAGCCCAAAATCGGGGACTATGACAAGACTAGTCGCTATATAGCATAACTAAACAGAATTGGTCCACGGGGACCAAGAACAAACGACCAAACAGTCAATATCAAAATATAAATATAGAAAAATCTTTATTCAATATAACAACAAAATCATAGAACAAGAAAGACACAAGTAGGGGGAAGTACCGCATGGTGTGCACATCTGCCTCACCGGTGCATAAAAGACCACAGACGCACGGGACCAGGGAGGAAGGACATCCGCATATATAATAATAAATGAATAACAAGGAAGCTAAGAGAATCAGCAGCCACAGAGGCCCAACATGGATGATACTGCAGAACAAAGCTTAATAAGTAAACAGAGACCACCCATTCTTACATAATGAAGCTCAAATTAGTGCGTATAGTGAGACTCCACTACAAAAAGCAGTACCGCAGTATATACAGCATATAAATAATGGCCATGGCGCAGCGCTTACCTCGGATGTAAGAAGCAGAGCACTCCTCCCTGGGACCGTACGCCCTCCCCAGGCGTATAAATAATGGCCATGGCGCAGCGCTTACCTCGGATGTAAGAAGCAGAGCACTCCTCCCTGGGACCGTACGCCCTCCCCAGGGAGGGCGTACGGTCCCAGGGAGGAGTGCTCTGCTTCTTACATCCGAGGTAAGCGCTGCGCCATGGCCATTATTTATATGCTGTATATACTGCGGTACTGCTTTTTGTAGTGGAGTCTCACTATACGCACTAATTTGAGCTTCATTATGTAAGAATGGGTGGTCTCTGTTTACTTATTAAGCTTTGTTCTGCAGTATCATCCATGTTGGGCCTCTGTGGCTGCTGATTCTCTTAGCTTCCTTGTTATTCATTTATTATTATATATGCGGATGTCCTTCCTCCCTGGTCCCGTGCGTCTGTGGTCTTTTATGCACCGGTGAGGCAGATGTGCACACCATGCGGTACTTCCCCCTACTTGTGTCTTTCTTGTTCTATGTTTTTGTTGTTATATTGAATAAAGATTTTTCTATATTTATATTTTGATATTGACTGTTTGGTCGTTTGTTCTTGGTCCCCGTGGACCAATTCTGTTTAGTATTGCTGGTATAAGGTAGATCTTGTGGTGCGTTCCCGGTATATGGCAGGTCATGTGGGGTGTTCATGGTGTACGGCAACTATTGTGAGGTGTTCCATATATGGTGTTCGATATATGGAAGGTCTTGTGGGTTGTTCCAGTTATGAAAGGTCTTGTGGGGAGTTCCCGGTATACGTCAGGACTTGTGGGGTGTTTGTGGAATACGGCAGGTCTTGTAGGGTGTTCCCGGTATATGGCAGGTCTTGTGGGGTGTTCGCGGTATATGTTCTTCGTATATGGCAGGTCTTGTGGGGTGTTCCTGGTATATGGTAGATCTTTTGGGGTGTTCCTGGTATATTGCAGATCTTGTGGGGTTTTCCCTGTATACAGCAAGTCTTTTGGGATGTTCCTGGTATATGGAAGGTCTGGAGAGGTATTTCTGGTATATGGATGCACTTGTGGGGTGTTCCCGCTGTATGGTAGATCTTGTCTGGCGTTCCATTTATATGCCAGCTCTTGAGGGTCCGGCTATACGGCAGGTCCTGTGGGGGTTACCAGTATATTGAGGTCTTTTGAGGGTGTACACAATTATACAGCAGATCTTATGGGTGTGAGGGTGTTCTCGATATACAACAGATCTTGTGGAGTGTTCCTGGTATATGGCACATTTTACACCATGTGAACTGCCAGATGCGTCACTTACCTAGGGAAGAGATTCCACCTCTATCTGAAGGGGACAAGTGGCACGGTATTTAGTCAGTACAATGGTTATATAGGTTGTATTTTTCCCATCGACATGATACCAGAGAACAATGTTTCCAACAAGGAGCTGCTGGAAACCTTGTGCCCTGGCATCATGTGGATGTGACAAGTGCCATGTATATTACCATTGTATTTGAAGTGATGGCAGGGAAACCACCAAGGTGCAGGGAGACTACCGTACACAAGATGAGGTGCAAACAACAAAGGGTAAATTTATTGGAAGGCAAGGAATGAAGTGGAAGAGGATGGCGCAAATCTTGCCTTGCGCAGGCATGTACTACGGAGGACAGAAAATGAACTTCAATCCAATATTGCAGCCAGCATGCAGCCAGCGGATAAGGAAAGGGTGTATCAAGCACCCAAAAACCCCGCCTCCATGGCTGAAGATTGTTCCCTCCAAATTCAGGTGACAGTGTCCCTTTAAAGCCTACACTAAGCCCTGACATGTGCACAAAACAGGAACAAACTCACGGTGATCTTGGGGACTCAGATCCAGTCCTGGGGGCCCCCAACAGTCTAGTATGGTGGTGCACACGGCTCTCTGCCAGCTCCGTGAAACGTGGTCTTCTCAATGCTTCTGGGTCCTCCTTGCTTCTGGGTCCTAGAGGTGCTCCTGGAAACTGTAAATCCCTTTCTCAGTATCAAACTAGCACAGGACAGCCACCCTTGCTACAGCCAAAGAGTCAGTCCAATTTCACGAGTCCACTCTGTTCCAGGCTGTGGGTCCTCTTTCACAGCTACAAGCACATATGTTCTCTGCAGCAGCTTTAGCTCACACGCTCTAAAGGCTCAACCCCTCCCCTCAGCACAGTTGATTCACACAGTCTATTGCAGGGGGGAACATTCCATCACACCAGACAAGGGGGTGTGGTCTCTTGAAGTGGCATTGTGTTCCTTACTGTCCATAACAGCACCGCCCCCCTACATATTGACCAAGTCTCACCCTTAATGGCAGAGGGATTCCCTAGTGGCAAGTGCCCTTTTTCTAAGATCTGCAGTTTATACAGGATTAATGCTTACATGTCAGGGCATGCGGCTGTGGATCTGTTGTGTGACAGCCCCTTTAAGGTGATAACAATTGTGGAATATGTATGTATGTATTTATATTAATGAGAACCATTGTTTGGCATGGGTTACTGTATTTGGGAATATATGAGAGGGAGTCTATGAAAAGAAATAGAACTCACCAATGGGTTTTATTGCCGACCTTCTGTCTTCCAGATGACGGAGAAGATTGTGATGGATACCAGTCTTCTTCAACAAACCTTGGCCCTGCTTCTGAAGAATCTGCTTCTGAAATGGAGGAGTAAATGCTCCACTCTCTGGGTAAGCAAGTATTGTATCTGCCGAAGGTGCTAACCACTAACAATAGCCGCCACAGTGCCCATAGGAAATCCTCAACGGCTTACAGTATGATACTTATCAATGGGGTTTTAAAAGCACCACCTGCAAAAATCTCTGGGAATTAAGGGCAAACAGGGCCGGACTGGCCATCTGGCAATTCTGGCAAATCCCAGAAGGGCCTGTCTGGTTGTGGGCTACCTTGTCTGCTACGTCGTTAACAGAGTAGGTATTCTCAAGACACCCATATTGTTAAGAGTTATGATGAAGCACAAAGTAGGTGACTGTCAATTAACACAGCAGATCTCTGGGCATCATTAGAAATATTGGTCTTATAGTAAATATTGCTTACCTCGGTCCAGGGTAATATTAGTAATATATCCCGTATGGTGCTTGGGGACAGGGACAGCATGGGCCTGTGTGATTTCAAATGCCAGGGCTGAATTTCAGTCCCAGTCCGTACCTGAGGGCAAATATTCTATCGCTCCAATGCTGTGATTTTTTTCCCCCAGATTTCACAGTTTACAATACTCAAGGTGAAATCTGTCTCAAAATCAGCGTAAAGCACATGCAGATTTTCATGATGATTATTCGTTGCAAATTTGTTGCAGGAAATCTCTGCCGTGTATGGATGGAACAAAAAGTTTTGATCAGTGAGTCCAGATTAGCTACCTCGGAGCCTAGAAATACGTCTAAATGGGATGGACACAGGCAGGATTTTCTGGTGTGAATTTGCATGGAGAAAATCCGCTGCGTAATACATCACCTGCTAATTGGTTCGTGTTTTAAGAAAGCTCATCTTTGAATTTGAAAGCTTCGGCATTGCAATTTATTTTTCGATTTTCCAAATGCAATTCTACCGGAAATGTTCAGCATTCCCACAATGAGAACTGGGACATTTTACTTGAATTCGACATGTGTGATCTTGGCGCTTTGCAAATATTCTTGTGTTTCCAATTTCTGAGAATCTCTGGGGCCTGCAGATGTGCCTTATGTATGATCTCATGTTACGGGGGTGGATTGGGGGTGGGGGGAACAAACCGTAATTCCCATATTCCTCTGCAGAATATGCTTTCCAGTTTAAGTAGGATTAGTAAAAAAGCCGAAGTCCCGTCCCGAACATCTGAATAGATTTGTTTCTGCAGCGTGACTATGGATTTCGGCAAGTCTTGGTCACATAAATGGAAAAGTTGCAACTGCTTCTGCAACGTTTTTCCAGTAAGTAAATATGGCTTCCACCGATCCATGACATCATCATCACACACTTGGAGTGTTGTCATGAACAGCCATACAGTAACCCTTCCTGACATCTGCCGCACATATGTGGTGGGTGTGCGTATATGGAGCAGAATCAGGAACCTATGCAGGCTGTGTTGTACAGACATCACACGACTTTAACAGGAACCATCAGATTTACAGTAGCTCCTATCTCTGCTGTTTAACCAAATAAATGCCGCTGCCAGTATCAGACAGGGTAGGGCAGGGTCCATACCAATGCCCATGGATCCCCCAAATTCAGCAACACGATCGCAGTGCGCCAGTAGGTTGCCTGATGAAGGAAACACCGCTCCCATCGTTGTAATCCTGAGAAGCCCAGCTGGTATGGCTTCATAGGAAATCTTAAATTTCAGTTATTTCATTGCTGAAAATCTGCAGCCTATTGCAGAAGTTATCAAACAATTGCATGTTCTGCAATCTTTTACTGTTCTTTTTTTACAGTCATCCGTTTCCCCAAAAACTGCAACGAAAGAGATCAATACACTGTATGTAACCCACAATGGTATCAATAAAAACTACTAGTGATGAGCGAGTATATTCGTTGCTCGGGATTTTCTGATTTTCGGGTGGTCTCCGAGTATTTGTCACTGCTCGGAGACTTAGTTTTTGTTGACGCAGCTGCATGATTTATGGCTACTAGCCAGGCTGAATACTTGTGGGGGTTGCCTGGTTGTTAGGGAATCCCCACATGTATTCAAGCTGTCTAGTAGCCGCAAATCATGCAGCTGAGGCAAAGAAAACTAAATCTCCGAGCAGTTACAAAAACTCAGAGACCACCCGAGCAACAAGTATACTCGTGTACAAGAAAAAAAGAGAAGCAGCAAAGGCCATAGAAAGGGGGATCACCAGGCAGCATGGATTTGTGCAAAAAAAACAGCTTTTATTAAGGTGAAATACAGGACAAAAAATTAAAAACATCTAAAAACAGATAATAACAATGCCTAAAATAAGGCAAGTGCCTGTATACAATACAAAAAAGGGGAAAGAATAGACATGCATGCAAATATATAACAGACTCCTATATGGACAGCATATGTAAAAAATACATTAATATAGTGGCAGAGCTAGCCATATAGTGAAACAATAGATGCCCTAGGAGTCACACGAGGTAAAATAGACGTGCTAAAATACACAAAGATATAATGCATGTAATATAACAGTTCTAAGCAAACCAGAACAACCTATGATTGAGCTAGCATAGCTGACAAAAAAATGCTAATGGAACAGTATCATAGATAGATCTATATAAAGCAAGGGGCTACAGACCTAATGGCCCTGGAAGCCCAAATACTTAAGAGAGACCAGGTAGTGCATGAAGCAATAATAATGCACTCTAAGTAAAACAGCTCCCTAAGTGCAAAGCATGCTAGCTTGCCATTTCCCCACAAGCAGATTGGGTATGATAAGCCAATCTAAATGAAAACAGGCACCAAAAAAAGCGTATACCCTACGCGTGTCGCCACAGCGGTGGCTTCATCAGGGGTATAGTAATCGCCACATATGCCCATGTATAAATACCTTAGATCATGATGTAATCTGATGCAGCTGTGTGCGTATTGGCCTCAGCCTCATGAAGCAGAGTGCCCAGCGGTATTAGCTGCGCAGGCGCCGGCGTGCTGATGCCGGAACTCACCGGCGCTTAGCAACAGTGCGATGTGTGGACCCTGTAAATCAACGCCCACACACAGCTGACGTGTGGTGACGTACAGCTCAGAGCGGCCAGGTCTATACAAATGCCAGCATTCTGATACCGGAAATAGCTGGCACCTAGCAACAAGTATACACAAGGCGTCACAGCATAGCGCCTGCGCAGTGGCCGCCAACTAAAGCACATCAGTGCCAGAGTCCGTCGGTGCCTAGCAACCAAGTGTATAGATGCTGCCGGAGTATAGTGCCACCTATACCTGAAATAGCCAGATCCATACAGGCGCTGTCATCCCATAATCAGAGCACCGGCGTGCTGATGCCGGGACTCACCGGCACTTGGCAACAGTGCGATGTGTGGACCATGCAAATCCACGCCCACACACAGCTGACGTGTGGTGACGTATGGCTCAGAGCGGCCAGGTCTATACAAATGCCGGCATTCTGATGCCGGAAATAGCTGGCACCTAGCAACAAGTATATACAAGGCGTCACAGCATAGCGCCTGCGCAGTGACCGCCAACCCCAGCACATCAGTGCCAAGTCCGTCAGTGCCTAGCAACCAAATGTGTAGACGCTGCCGGAGTGTAGTGCCACCTATACCTGAAATGGCCAGATCCATACAGGCGCTGTCATCCCGTAATCAGAGATGATCAGTGCAGAATAACAGATATACATAAGGACGCATCAGCACAGCGCTTGTGTAGTAATAACCAACCCGGTGTAGTATAAGTGTGGATGCACATAGTCTGCAGCCACACAAGACCAGCGTAGAAAGCAAAAAGAGATACCTAGTCAAATTCCCCATATTCAATGAAGTGTAGTGAATCAGATATTCCAAATATGGACCTGCGGTGGCTGTAATGTAATTAAAGACATGTCAGCACAGACGGCCACCTAACATTGTACAGACAAGTACAAATATCAAAAAGTCCACCCCAGCACACCCATAGGTAAACAAATAAGCATGCTGAAGTAGTAGCCCATTCATCTTGTGGAGGTGGACACCGTTAGAAATATACCCCATGTTTAATACATATAGCAACAATAGCCATCTGTCACCCACAGGGAGACAAAAATGTCAGATATTAAATGTAGCCGCGCAAATAGACCCTTTGCAGGAAAATCATGCATAGAAAAAAGGGGGTTTCCAATATACCGAAATAGACTAAATACAGACTCAAGTGTCATAAAAGCCGAGCCTAGCTATAGGACACATAAAGGATTGGCCACCGCAGCAAAAGCTGCGATGAAAATGCCCAAACATCAGTGTTATCCCCAAGGGAGGGCCAAACCCAGGGGAAACACTAACGTTAGAGTAAAGTAAAAAACACACATACTGTTAGAGCCTCGTAAGTAGTGCCCCAGCCTGCAAAATAATGCTTCTAATCCCATAGAAGGCATAGACACAATTCTAACCCTATAAGTGATGTTAAGAAGGGTAGCCTTCACCCTACTAAGAAGTGCGGCATAGAAGTCTCTAATGTACATATAAGCATTGACATACTGCTTGATTTTAAAGTTTATTATATCAGAACAACAATAGTGATAACAACCCGATAGCCTGGAGTAACCACCTATAAACACCTAATAACTCTGCCAAAGAACTATATATGCTGTCCATATAGGTAACAGTTGGAAATAGCAAATAGAAATGCAGTCCATACCTAAAAAGAGGTAGAGTTAGAGTAGTCCTGATGGAAAAAAGGAAAATACATACTAACAATATGATCCTGCAGTATCCTTAACCAAAAAGCAATGTCACATGCACTTGTAGAAGCCGGTGAACAGCAAGTCCTCATTGAGGCCTAGCGGGGCCACACAATTCAGATCAAAGATCCATTTTGACTCGCGTCTAAGCAATTCTGAAGTAATATTGCCCCCTCTGATGTTTAAAGTAACTTTCTCCAAGCCACAGATCTTAGTTCCATTCCAAAGTGAGTTGTGTTGCGTCAAGTAATGTGAAGCAACAGACGTGAGGGTCTTTCCTTTCATCTTATCCTTCTTCGCCGTCGTGATGTTCGAAAAATGTTGCTGAATTCTTTTCCTTAATTCTTGCGTTGTTTGCCCAACATAGGCCTTGGGACATGGACAAACCAAGGCATAGACCAAATTTTTGGTCTTGCAGTTGAAATATGCTCTGGGGGCAATCTGGAAAGGCAAAGAAGGTAAGGTAACATTAATATCTCCAGCTGTAAACGGACAAATGTTGCAATTACCGCATGGAAACGTGCCACGGAGATGGAATCCCCTATTTGTGCTCACAGTTGGACGCTGAAAGTGGCTATGACTAAGGCAGTCTTTCAAGTTTCGGGCTCTCCTGGCTATCAAATTGGGTCTGGGCGAGATGTGTGGTACCAATTTGGAATGGAACTAAGATCTGTGGCTTGGAGAAAGTTACTTTAAACATCAGAGGGGGCAATATTACTTCAGAATTGCTTAGACGCGAGTCAATATGGATCTTTGATCTGAATTGTGTGGCCCCGCTAGGCCTCAATGAGGACTTGCTGTTCACCGGCTTCTACAAGTGCATGTGACATTGCTTTTTGGTTAAGGATACTGCAGGATCATATTGTTAGTATGTATTTTCCTTTTTTCCATCAGGACTACTCTAACGCTACCTCTTTTTAGGTATGGACTGCATTTCTATTTGCTATTTCCAACTGTTACCTATATGGACAGCATATATAGTTCTTTGGCAGAGTTATTAGGTGTTTATAGGTGGTTACTCCAGGCTATCGGGTTGTTATCACTATTGTTGTTCTGATATAATAAACTTTATCATCAAGCAGTATGTCAATGCTTATATGTACATTAGAGACTTCTATGCCGCACTTCTTAGTAGGGTGAAGGCTACCCTTCTTAACATCACTTATAGGGTTAGAATTGTGTCTATGCCTTCTATGGGATTAGAATCACTATTTTGCAGGCTGGGGCACTACTTACGAGGCTCTAACAGTATGTGTGTTTTTTACTTTACTCTAACATTAGTGTTTCCCCTGGGTTTGGCCCTCCCTTGGGGATAACACTGATGTTTGGGCATTTTCATCGCAGCTTTTGCTGCGGTGGCCAATCCTTTATGTGTCCTATAGCTAGGCTCGGCTTTTATGACACTTGAGTCTGTATTTAGTCTATTTCGGTATATTGGAAACCCCCTTTTTTCTATGCATGATTTTCCTGCAAAGGGTCTATTTGTGCGGCTACATTTAATATCTGACATTTTTGTCTCCCTGTGGGTGACAGATGGCTATTGTTGCTATATGTATTAAACATGGGGTATATTTCTAACGGTGTCCACCTCCACAAGATGAATGGGCTACTACTTCAGCATGCTTATTTGTTTACCTATGGGTGTGCTGGGGTGGACTTTTTGATATTTGTACTTGTCTGTACAATGTTAGGTGGCCGTCTGTGCTGACATGTCTTTAATTACATTACAGCCACCGCAGGTCCATATTTGGAATATCTGATTCACTACACTTCATTGAATATGGGGAATTTGACTAGGTATCTCTTTTTGCTTTCTACGCTGGTCTTGTGTGGCTGCAGACTATGTGCATCCACACTTATACTACACCGGGTTGGTTATTACTACACAAGCGCTGTGCTGATGCGTCCTTATGTATATCTGTTATTCTGCACTGATCATCTCTGATTACGGGATGACAGCGCCTGTATGGATCTGGCCATTTCAGGTATAGGTGGCACTACACTCCGGCAGCGTCTACACATTTGGTTGCTAGGCACTGACGGACTTGGCACTGATGTGCTGGGGTTGGCGGTCACTACGCAGGCGCTATGCTGTGACGCCTTGTATATACTTGTTGCTAGGTGCCAGCTATTTCCGGCATCAGAATGCCGGCATTTGTATAGACCTGGCCGCTCTGAGCCATACGTCACCACACGTCAGCTGTGTGTGGGCGTGGATTTGCATGGTCCACACATCGCACTGTTGCCAAGTGCCGGTGAGTCCCGGCATCAGCACGCCGGTGCTCTGATTATGGGATGACAGCGCTTGTATGGATCTGGCTATTTCAGGTATAGGTGGCACTATACTCCGGCAGCGTCTATACACTTGGTTGCTAAGCACCGACGGACTCTGGCACTGATGTGCTTGGGTTGGCGGCCACTGCGCAGGCGCTATGCTGTGACGCCTTGTATATACTTGTTGCTAGGTGCCAGCTATTTCCGGTATCAGAATGCTGGCATTTGTATAGACCTGGCCGCTCTGAGCTGTACGTCACCACACGTCAGCTGTGTGTGGCCGTTGATTTGCAGGATCCACACATCGCACTGTTGCTAAGCGCCGGTGAGTTCCGGCATCAGCACGCCGGCGCCTGCGCAGCTAATACCGCTGGGCACTCTGCTTCATGAGGCTGAGGCCAATACGCACACAGCTGCATCAGATTACATCATGATCTAAGGTATTTATACATGGGCATATGTGGCGATTACTATACCCCTGATGAAGCCACCGCTGTGGCGACACGCGTAGGGTATACGCTTTTTTTGGTGCCTGTTTTCATTTAGATTGGCTTATCATACCCAATCTGCTTGTGGGGAAATGGCAAGCTAGCATGCTTTGCACTTAGGGAGCGGTTTTACTTAGAGTGCATTATTATTGCTTCATGCACTACCTGGTCTCTCTTAAGTATTTGGGCTTCCAGGGCTATTAGGTCTGTAGCCCCTTGCTTTATATAGATCTATCTATGATACTGTTCCATTAGCATTTTTTTTGTCAGCTATGCTAGCTCAATCATAGGTTGTTCTGGTTTGCTTAGAACTGTTATATTACATGCATTATATCTTTGTGTATTTTAGCACGTCTATTTTACCTCGTGTGACTCCTAGGGCATCTATTGTTTCACTATATGGCTAGCTCTGCCACTATATTAATGTATTTTTTACATATGCTGTCCATATAGGAGTCTGTTATATATTTGCATGCATGTCTATTCTTTCCCCTTTTTTGTATTGTATACAGGCACTTGCCTTATTTTAGGCATTGTTATTATCTGTTTTTAGATGTTTTTAATTTTTTGTCCTGTATTTCACCTTAATAAAAGCTGTGTTTTTTGCACAAATCCATGCTGCCTGGTGATCCCCCTTTCTATGGCCTTTGCTGCTTCTCTTTTTTTCTTGTACATGTGTATATTCTAAGATCAGGGTTGGATCCCAGTGTTTTATATTCTGTGGTGCCCCCATAGTACATTTTCTCAACAAGTATACTCGCTCATCACTAAAAACTACAGCTCGCCACGCAAAAGAGCAAGTTCTCTTACAGCTCAGTTGATGTAGAAATTAAAAATGTATGCGTCTCGGAAAATGGCGACACAAAGTAATTTTTTTTTAAAGTTCTGAATTCTTTTAACCAGTAATATAAAAAATAAACTATACAAGTATGTTATCACCATAATAGTGCTCATATGAAGAATCATGTTAACAGGTAATTTGGTAGGGCCCTGCCAGGACCTTCTTCCTCCACCTCCACTGTCACATTTGTGGACACTTGGGCATGGCCAGTCCCGTGCATTGGGGACACATCATCCAGTGGGAGGCATGAGAGATGTGGTGGTGGAAGGGTACTAACAATGATTGATCAGGACATCACACAGGCCTGTGGGCAGAGAAGAGGGATGGGAAACCAGGGTGCATCAACATGAGATATGGTCTTGATTTAGCCGGATGATTACTTTTATCGGGCATCTATAGCGTTTTGTGTTTTTGTTTCAGGAATGGATGCAGAACTTGGCATTTGTATTGTTGATGCTGGCTTTAATCAGCATTGGGGAACATCGTTCGTTGGAGAGCATACGGCACTCCCCTGCACAGGAGTTCGGGGCATTGGATGGAATTAACAGTTCCAACATTACGGTCGGATATGTCCGTAGTCCTCCGTCCACCAGAGAGATCATGGAGAAGGTGGCTGCGAGTAGCATAGTACCAGGTAGGTGCACAGAAAGCACAAAGGCAGAATTTGGATTTCATTTTAAAATACAATTCCAAAAATAAAAAAGTGGACACCTGTAAAGATAAATGATAGAAGCTCGGCTGCCAGAAGCTGCTCCAACATAGAAACAAGAGAATACCTCCGTGGTATGCTGCAGGTTACATTGCTTGCAGTAGAGAGCCATAGGGACTGGTATATGGGCTGCACACCCCGGTCTGCTGTATGCCATCAGGCCTTAGACTACATTCACTCGGTGCAGGTACATGGCAATGAATAAAAAAACCCTCAGTTTACCTGGACCTTTTTGCTATGACCATAAGGCTACGTTCCCATGATGAATTTTTGGTGAGTTTTTGATGCTGCATATTTTTGAAAAAAATGCAAGTAACCTAACTTGATGGGTGCAGAATATCAAAAACTCACCAAGAAGCTCATCGTGGGAACGTAGCAAGTTTGTTCACATGTCTAAGCATTAGGGTGTATCTACTTGAGATATTTTCTTTGTGGTTTACCCTATTTTTAATGATTCTGATGCAAATTTGCCACAGTTTGTAGCCATATTATGCTTTTCTGCAGAGATTTTTGCAAAATTGTAGCAAAGCACCACCAATCTGCAGTGATTTTGCAAAAAATGTGGCAAAAAAAAACCACATATTGGAAATTAACCAGTGGATGATTTTGCCATGGTACTGACAAATCTACTTTTTTTTTTCATCATTTGACCACACCATCAACCTGTCCATCCCTCATAGGACTGGCGCATTATAACACCAGGTCTTACTACTCTTCAAGTTTTGATGAAAAATTCCTGTAGATCTTAAAAGGAAATCGCCAGTCTCAACAGGGAGTTCTGTTCATAGTGCAACTTTCTATTGTATACGGGTTATATTCATGTAATGTGATTGCATGTGATGGGCACCTATAATTGTGTGCTCTACACAAAGGACACTATTACATGTAGTCATTACACATACATTGTTTTATTGAACGGTCAACATTTTGGCTAGAGAGTCTTTGATTTTTAATAGACATCCACTCCGCATCGATTTCCAAGCAAGAGGCATGATAACCGGTATCCTTCAGCAATGCAGTGCGTCAATGCTTGTTTTTATGTTTTCACCATACGATCATCTTCTCCACATTTTTGGCACTTTGTGAATATAGTTCAACACTCTATCCATGTCCATTAAGTATGTAGTGGACTTCCGTCATCGCTGGGTGACCGGTCACATATATCTTTTGATAAGCTGTTAAAGAGCGAGTCTTGGCCATCATTGTCCTTAAGTATTAAGGGTCTACTCTACATCCATTTTGGTGCACATGTAGTGTCTCAAAAACATTTAGAAATTGAGAGATCTATTTTATTAAGTCTTTAAAACTTTCCATACTTGAAGTTTTAGTTAAGTCGTACGTCATAGTCTTTCATCTTTCACCATGTTTGTGCTCTTGGCAAATTTTTCTACTATTGTGTTTGGACACCACGGTATTGTCTGAGGAGAGACAGATGCTGACCATCTCCTCTATGCGGATAAAAATAGCTTCTTCCAACAAGTACTTGCCAGAAAAGTGGTCTACTCCTCCGATATAAGCTGGGCTCTGTTTTGAGCTTTTACCAGTCCAAGAGGAGTTTCCTGAGGTCTGTCCATGATCTGGACCATTGTGTTTGGACACAACATGTATTGTCTGAGGAGATACAGGTGCTGTCAATCTCCTCTATGCAGAAAAAGCTTCTTCCAACAGATACCTGCCAGAAGAGCGGTCTACTCCTCGGATATAAGCTGGGCTCTTTGCTGAGCTTTTTCCAGTCCAAGAGGAGTTTGCTGAGGTCTGTCCATGATCTGGACAATTGTGTTTGGACACAACATGCATTGTCTGAAGAGATACAGGTGTTGTCAATCTCCTCTATGCGGAAAAAGTTTCTTCCAACAGATAGAGAGGTCTACTCTCTATCTTTGTCTATTAGCAATAAAGGTACACTTTGGTGCACATTGAGCTTGTAAAGTCTCGAAAATGTGCCATAAAAACACATAACCGACCTCACCATCATCACATAGTCTTTGGGTACAGTCACTAATGATTGGCCAAGTGGCTGACCCTGTTAATAAAAGTCTCTAAAACTTTCTGTACTGGTAATTTTAGTAGAGTTGTCTCCATAGTTTTTTTTCTATCTCTCCCTGTCTGTGCTCTTGGCACTTTTTGGGAGCAACCTAAATGTACACAATAGGAACACTCCTGTGGAGGGACAGGTACGAGCTTATTACCCTGGTGCCATCCTTCTCTATACTGAAATGGCTTCTTCCAGCAGGAAACTGCTAGAAGAGCGGTCTACTCCTCTTGATATAAGCTGGGCTCTGTGCTGAGCTTTTTCCAGTGTAGGAGGAGTTTGCTGAGGTCTGTCCATGGTCCACAACATATGGACAAGACAATATATGAGCCAGCAATTTCTTTTATAGTAGGCATCTGCCTGAAAAACAGTGTACTCCTCAGTCTCTGAGGCGTTTGCAGTCTATGATCTACAACATATGGGTAAGACAATATATGGACTACGAATCCAATTTGCAATAAGTATTTGGGAATGAGTTAAGCTGCTACGTTGTTCATCCATGCAGACGGGACTCCTGATTGAGTTATGTCCGCAACACGATGACTTGGAAGCGATGGATGCTAAAGATGGCTGTAGTATAGATAGTCATAGTCGTGGTGGTTCCTGGAGAACCGATAAGCGGATTTCTTCTCATCACCTCCAGTTGTTGGACCAGTTTTAGTAGCCAGTCTCTAGTCCTCTCTTTCCATCCGTGTTGATCATGTGTCTACCATATGTCATAAATCCCGGGAGCCGGTACATCTGACATCCATAAAGGTTTCTTGCCAATGTTGGAGGCAGCGGTTTGTGCCCCACCTGCACGAGCATCTTCACATACATGAAGGTGTGAGACACAAGAGTGAGACTGGAGTCCAGAAGTAGCTGCTTAGCCGGGTCCATTCTCTCCAAAGCGTCCAGACAATATCGCTCCTCCATGTCAATTCCTCTTTGCGTCTATTCCAAACATCATTACGACCAAGCTGTGATGTCATAAACACCAAGTTCCAAAGATGTCCTCTGCAGCTCGTGTAGGGTGATGCCATCACTTCAGAGCCAGCCATGGTAGTAACCATGGAAACTTAGCACATGTAATGTCACCAAGCTTCTGTAGAAACAGATCTAACCAAGAAACCTCTGGATTGTTAACAACTGGGCAGATGACGATGCAAAATTTGTTTTCTGCCATTTTATTATTTTAGGAGGAATTAGTCTTAAAGGGGTTTTTGTATCACTTTAATAAATATAGAATTACACAATAATGTATTTAACCATTTCATGACTGTCTGATTTTGTTTTTGTCTTTGTGAGTTCGATTTTTCCTTCCCTTCTTCCAGGAGTCATACCTTTTTTTTTTTTTTTTTTGTCTCTGCATCAACGTATAAGGGGTTTTTTTGTGTGGAGACGAGTTGTAGATGTGAATGACACCATTACCATCTAATGTACTGAAAAACAGAGAGAAAAAATCCAAGTGGAGTGAAATGGTGGAAACAAAATACAATTCCACCATGTTTATTTTTATTTTATTTTTAAACCGTTCATCTTTCCAGCGATACCAAGCTTGAATGTTCTTTTTAGTATTTTAGTGGTTACAAAAATTTCAGAACTTGGTAAAAAAATGTACTTTGTTTTACCATTTGTGTGTGTGTGTGTGGGTACATGTTTTTTTATACCCCGAGATGACATTTTTATTGGTACCATTTTGTGGTACATTTGACATGTTCGTGGAAGCGCAGTGAACAAAAAACACATACCTGGCTTTTTGATATTGTTTTTTTTTCTGTTCAGCATGTAACATGTGGTTTAAATAATTTTATATGTTCATGTTTAAGTACAGGGCAATATCGAACATGTTTACATATTTTTTTATTTCTTAATTTTTGAGCATAGAAAAGGTGGGTAATTTAAAATTTTATGTTTTTTAAAATATTTCTAAAATATTTTTTACATTTTTTTGGTCCTTTGGGACTTGAACCTATGATTGCTTATACTATACTTGTTCGATCGCCTATACTACTGTATATACTGCATAATATTATGAAATTGGACAATTCCGGTCATGTCTATGCAAACAACCCCTTTATACAGGTCCTTCTCAAAAAATTAGCATATAGTGTTAAATTTCATTATTTACCATAATGTAATGATTACAATTAAACTTTCATATATTATAGATTCATTATCCACCAACTGAAATTTGTCAGGTCTTTTATTGTTTTAATACTGATGATTTTGGCATACAACCCCTGATAACCCAAAAAACCTGTCTCAATAAATTAGCATATTTCACCCATCCAATCAAATAAAAGTGTTTTTTAATAACAAACAAAAAAAACCATCAAATAATAATGTTCAGTTATGCACTCAATACTTGGTCGGGAATCCTTTGGCAGAAATGACTGCTTCAATGCGGCGTGGCATGGAGGCAATCAGCCTGTGACACTGCTGAGATGTTATGGAGGCCCAGGATGCTTCAATAGCGGCCTTAAGCTCATCCAGAGTGTTGGGTCTTGCGTCTCTCAACTTTCTCTTCACAATATCCCACAGATTCTCTATGGGGTTCAGGTCAGGAGAGTTGGCAGGCCAATTGAGCACAGTAATACCATGGTCAGTAAACCATTTACCAGTGGTTTTGGCACTGTGAGCAGGTGCCAGGTCGTGCTGAAAAATGAAATCTTCATCTCCATAAAGCATTTCAGCCGATGGAAGCATGAAGTGCTCCAAAATCTCCTGATAGCTAGCTGCATTGACCCTGCCCTTGATGAAACACAGTGGACCAACACCAGCAGCTGACATGGCACCCCACACCATCACTGACTGTGGGTACTTGACACTGGACTTCAGGCATTTTGGCATTTCCTTCTCCCCAGTCTTCCTCCAGACTCTGGCACCTTGATTTCCGAATGACATGCAAAATTTGCTTTCATCAGAAAAAAGTACTTGGGACCACTTAGCAACAGTCCAGTGCTGCTTCTCTGTAGCCCAGGTCAGGCGCCTCTGCCGCTGTTTATGGTTCAAAAGTGGCTTTACCTGGGGAATGCGGCACCTGTAGCCCATTTCCTGCACACGCCTGTGCACGGTGGCTCTGGATGTTTCCACACCAGACTCAGTCCACTGCTTCCTCAGGTTCCCCAAGGTCTGGAATCGGTCCTTCTCCACAATCTTCCTCAGGGTCCGGTCTCCTCTTCTCGTTGTACAGCGTTTTCTGCCACATTGTTTCCTTCCAACAGACTTACCATTGAGGTGCCTTGATACAGCACTCTGGGAACAGCCTATTTGTTGAGAAATTTCTTTCTGGGTCTTACCCTCTTGCTTGAGGGTGTCAATGATGGCCTTCTTGACATCTGTCAGGTCGCTAGTCTTACCCATGATGGGGGTTTTGAGTAATGAACCAGGCAGGGAGTTTATAAAAGCCTCAGGTATCTTTTGCATGTGTTTAGAGTTAATTAGTTGATTCAGAAGATTAGGGTAATAGGTCGTTTAGAGAACCTTTTCTTGATATGCTAATTTATTGAGACAGGTTTTTTGGGTTATCAGGAGTTGTATGCCAAAATCATCAGTATTAAAACAATAAAAGACCTGACAAATTTCAGTTGGTGGATAATGAATCTATAATATATGAAAGTTTAATTGTAATCATTACATTATGGTAAATAATGAAATTTAACACTATATGCTAATTTTTTGAGAAGGACCTGTATCATACACATTAGTCCTTCAACTTAATAATAATATAAAGGTCTTACATAGAGCAGAGAGCGGCTATAAAAATCATGTAATGCTCTGTAGGACCCAGCAGACGTATTGCTATGAGACCTCAAAGCCAATGTCCAAAGATACCTTATAAGAAAACTTCTCATCAGAAAGTGACCTATTGTTTTATGATACTTAAACATATTTTGGTGATTTTTTTTTATTTAGTTTTCTATATAATATATATATATATTTAAAAATAATAATAAAAAAGTCCTGAAATTTTGCAGTGTTTACTCTGAGCATTAACCTCGTAATATGTATAATTTCCCTGCTGTCATCAAATTCCCTAAATATAGATAGTACAGGATCAACCATTCACAGTAGTTGATGGTCACATTTCACTTTTTCCCCCTTCTAGCACAGTGACTTGTGCACAGATTACTGAGCATGCCCATAACACATTTACATACAAGTCAGTGGGTCATCTCATTATCACAAACATGATTACAATGACTGATATCTCTGTACACAGTAGATAACACAGGATCCACCATTCAAAATAAGTGATGTTACAGCTCACCTCCTCCTCCTAATAACATCTCTATATACAGTGAATATCACATGTTAACCATTCACCTCCTGTACAATGACTGATAACACCTCTATATACAGTAAATAATATAGGATCCACCATTCACAATAGGTGATATCACAGCTCGCCGCCTCCTGTACAATGACTGACAACACCTCTATACACAGTAGGTAACACATGTTGTCACAGCTCACCTTCTCCTCCTGTGCAACGACTGATTACATCTATATATACAGTGAATAACACATGATAAACCATTCACAATAGGTGATTTCACAGCTCACCTGCTTCCCCTCTCTGTAGAATAACAGATTCGAGTCCAGCGCCTGTACTCATTTATAATCTCTTTAGACCCCCACATTGGAGTAGCCTACAACTAGTGTTGTACATGGTAGGCGAGGGCTCTGTTCATCTGTTACAGATTTTGCATTGGGGTCTAGGAATGCCAAGATACTCCACTTACCTCCCATAAATCACATCAGTGATAACAAAAATGCCCCATTAAATGTCACCTGCTTAACCCAGCAGGAAGTACGGTGGCGTCTAAAAATCACTAAAATTGACAAATCTCCGGGCCCGGATGGGATACACCCCCGAGTACTGCAGGAATTACTGTAAGTACAGTCATTGATAGACCATCATTTTTAATCTTTAAAAACTCCATAATAACAGGGTCTGTACCACAGCACTGGCGTATAGCAAATGTGGTGCCAATATTCAAAAAGGGGACAAAAACTGAACTCAGAAATTATAGGCCAATAAGTTTAACCTCTACTGTGGGTAAAATCCTGGAGGGCATTCTAAGGGATGCTATACTGGAGTATCTGAAGAGGAATAACCTCATGACCCAGTATCAGCACGGGTTTACTAGGGACCGTTCATGTCAGACTAATCTGATCAGTTTCTATGAAGAGGTAAGTACCGGACTGGACCAAGGGAACCCAGTGGACGTAGTGTATATGGACTTTTCAAAAGCTTTTGATACAGTGCCACACAAAAGGTTGATACATAAAATGAGAATAATGGGGATAGGGAAAAATATATGTAAGTGGGTTAAGAGCTGGCTCAGGGATAGGAAACAAAGGGTGGTTATTAATGGAGCATACTCGGACTGGGTCGCAGGTAGCAGTGGGGTACCACAGGGGTCAGTATTGGGCCCTCTTTTTTGAACCTATTTATTAATGACCTTGTAGGGGACATACAGAGTAGAATTTCAATATTTTGAGATGACACTAAACTGCAGGGTAATCAATACAGAGGAGGACAATTTTATATTACAGGATGATTTATGTAAATTAGAATCTTGGGCTGATAAATGGCAAATGAGCTTTAATGGGGATAAATGTAAGGTCATGCAATTGGGTAGAAGTAATAAGATGTATAATTATGTGCTTAATTCTAAAACTCTGAGCAAAACCGTCAATGAAAAAGACCTCGGTGTATGGGTGGATGACAAACTCACATTTAGTGGCTGTAATGAATGGAAACGGAGGCACAGAAGGTGAAGTTCACATTTGTTTTTATTGAAGTTTAGCATGGAACCTTGGGACCACAGTCCGGGGGGTTCCGAAGGGGGCGTGACTACGTGAGCCCCAGACACCCGTAGTATGTCCCCTCGAACAAGGTCAGAATGGAATGCCTGGCGGACACGGGTGCGGCCTCTAGTTAGACCCCGGACTCGTGGCAGCTGTCCCAGTGGAACAGGTGGACAAGCAGGATTAGCAGAAGACATGGAGCTAACCAGGTGATACCTGGTGTACGGGTAAGAGCTGGTACCGGCGAGTCTGGCGTTGTCCGGAGAGGAGGATGACTGACTGTCAGGACGAGATGGGATTGAGTTGATAGAACAGATGTCGTCCAGGATAGCCCGGTAGCAGGTAGCTGATGATCTGTGGAGACAGACAGTATAAGCGGAGTACTGGCAGAGAACTTCAGAAACAGAAGCACGTGCTGACAGGAACCGGAAGTAAGCAACAGTGGATACTTGTTGCTTCGGCACCTTCTCTATGGTCGAGGGGCTAGAAATAGTGATCATTAACATGCCATTGGTCAGAAGTACTTTTTGGAAAATGAGTGCTGTCTCTTTAAGAGACCGAGAGTGAGCGCGCGTGTGCGCGACCTAAGCACTCTGCCCGGGAACCTGCTGGCTGCGTACTGTATCCATGGCAGAGGCTGTATCCGGACAGCGTGGAGCCGGCACAGAGCGGGAGTCCCAACGGGGACCCCGTGAAGGGACAGGGGTTGGACCGGGTGTAACAGTGGTCAGTGTCAGGCAGCTGCTACAAAGGCAAATAAAATAATGGGATGCATTAAAAGAGGCATAGATGCTCATGAGGAGAACATAATTTTAGCTCTATACAAGTCACTAGTTCGACCACACTTAGAATACGGTGTACAGTTCTGGTCTCCAGTGTATAAGAAAGACATAGCTGAACTAGAGCGGGTGCAGAGAAGAGCGACCAAGGTTATTAGAGGACTGGGGGGTCTGCAATACCAAGATAGCTTATTACACTTGGGGCTATTTAGTTTGGAAAAACGAAGGCTAAGGGGTGATCTTATTTTAAATGTATAAATATATCAGGGGACAGTACAAAGACCTTTCTGATGATCTTTTTAATCATAGACCTGAGACAGGGACAAGGGGGCATCCTCTATGTCTGGAGGAAAGAAGGTTTAAGCATAATAACAGACGCAGATTATTTACTATAAGAGCAGTGAGACTATGGAACTCTCTGCCATATGATGTTGTAATGAGTGATTCACTACTAAAATTTAAGAGGAGACTGGATTCCTTTCTTGAAAAGTATAATGTTACAGGTTATATATATTAGATTCTTTGATCCAGGGAACTAGTCTGATTGCCATATGTGGAGTTGGGAAGGACCCATTCAGATGGAGACGTTTATTCTCAGCGAGGTAAGGCAAGCGTAGGACCTGGTATAAGAGAGATGCCGTAAAGAGGCTACCAGGTACACATAAAATTGGCCATTTTTATGCGCTAAAAGCTCTCATTTTTCATATTTCTAGTGCAGTAATGCAGTTCAAATTTCGTGTTTTCAAGTTTGGAAGTTTTAGCACTGCAGTGTGCTGCCTTATTTACTTAACTATATACGAGTTGGCGACTCTAGGTTCAGCACCTGTTCACACTGAGTCTATGTTTGGATGTGCAGGTCAGGTTTTTGAAATGTATTCTCTAGCCTTCTGATCGTGCACTCCGCCTCCTAGCTTCAGGTGTTTTAATTACAGCAGGTCCAATACCCCTCCACAGAGAGAGAGAATTTTAGTCTAAGAAGAGGTTTCACATGCACCCATTCAGATGGAGACGTTTATTCTCAGCGAGGTAAGGCAAGCGTAGGACCTGGTATAAGAGAGATGCCGTAAAGAGGCTACCAGGTACACATAAAATTGGCCATTTTTATGCGCTAAAAGCTCTCATTTTTCATATTTCTAGTGCAGTAATGCAGTTCAAATTTCGTGTTTTCAAGTTTGCATGTTTTAACGCTGCAGTGTGCTGCCTTATTTACTTAACTATAAACTGTAGTGAAACACTTGGGGGTTCAAAGCTCTCACAACACATCTAGATGAGTTCCTTAGGGGGTCTAATTTCCAAAATGGTGTCACTTGTGGGGGGTTTCTACTGTTTAGGTACATTAGGGGCTCTGCAAACGCAATGTGACGCCTGCAGACCATTCCATCTAAGTCTGCATTCCAAATGGCGCTCCTTCCCTTCTGAGCCCTCCCATGTGTCCAAACGGTGGTTCTCTCCCACATATGGGGTATCAGCGCACTCAGGACAAATTGAACCACAACTTTTGGGGTCCAATTTCTCCTGTTAACCTCGGGAAAATACAAAACTGGGGGCTAAAAAATAATTTTTGTGGGAAAAAATTTTAGTTTTATTTTTACGGCTCTGCATTATAAACTTCTGTGAAGCCCTTGGTGGGTCAAAGCGCTCACCACACATCTAGATAAGTTCCTTAGGGGGTCTACTTTCCAAAATGGGGTCACTTGTGGGGGGTTTCAATGTTTAGGCACATCAGTGGCTCTCCAAACTCAACATGGCGTCCCGTCTCAATTCCTGTCAATTTTGCATTGAAAAGTCAAACGGCGCTCCTTCCCTTCCGAGCTCTCCCATGCGCCCAAACAGTGGTTTACCCCCACATATGGGGTATCAGCGTACTCAGGACAAATTGTACAACAACTTTTGGGGTCCAATTTCTTCTCTTACCCTTGGGAAAATAAAAAATTGGGGGCAAAAAGATAATTTTTGTGAAAAAATATGATTTTTTATTTTTACGGTTCCGCGTTATAAACTTCTGTGAAGCACTTGGTGGGTCAAAGTGCTCACCACACCTCTAGATAAGTTCCTTAGGGGGTCTACTTTCCAAAATGGTGTCACTTGTAGGGGGTTTCAATGTTTAGGCACATCAGTGGCTCTCCAAACTCAACATGGCGTCCCGTCTCAATTCCTGTCAATTTTGCATTGAAAAGTCAAACGGCGCTCCTTCGCTTCCGAGCTCTGTCATGCGCCCAAACAGTGATTTACCCCCACATATGGGGTATCGGTGTACTCAGGACAAATTGTACAACAACTTTTGGGGTCCATTTTCTTCTGTTACCCTTGGTAAAATAAAACAAATTGGAGCTGAAGTAAATTTTTGTGAAATGTTAAATGTTCATTTTTATTTAAACATTCCAAAAATTCCTGTGAAGCACCAGAAGGTTAATAAACTTCTTGAATATGGTTTTGAGCACCTTGAGGGGTGCAGTTTTTAGAATGGTGTCACACTTGGGTATTTTCTATCATATAGACTCAAAATGACTTCAAATGAGATGTGGTCCCTAAAAAAAATGGTGTTGTAAAAATGAGAAATTGCTGGTCAACTTTTAACCCTTATAACTCCCTAACAAAAAAAATTTGTTTCCAAAATTGTGCTGATGTAAAGTAGACATGTGGGAAATGTTACTTATTAAGTATTTTGTGTGACATATTTCTGTGATTTAATTGCATAAAAATTCAAAGTTGGGAAAATTGCAAAATTTTCAAAATTTTCGCCAAATTTCCGTTTTTTTCACAAATAAACGCAGGTAATATCAAATAAATTTTATCACTATCATGAAGTACAATATGTCATGAGAAAACAATATCAGAATCACTGGGATCCGTTGAAGCGTTCCAGAGTTATAACCTCATAAAGGGACAGTGGTCAGAATTGTAAAAATTGGCCCGGTCATTAACGTGCAAACCACCCTTGGGGGTAAAGGGGTTAATAACTATATTACTATGTGACTATTTAAAGGGACTACCCATGAATGCACAATGACATGTTAAATATATTTCCAGATTACACAGTACGTATACAGTAGAAACATTTAGTGCCCCAATGATTGCAGGATTAGGTTATGGTGGACAGTGGTAGTCACAGGGTCCTTCCTGACCTTTTGTTTCATATCAGCCTTTTTGTTTGTTTCTTTCTTTCTTTCAGCAGAGAATTTTGTAGAATTTGAAGATGAAAGCGAATTACTGGATGCCATAAGCAGGAACCTGACGGTGGCCGTTATCTTCCAGGACTCATTCCGCTATCATATCAGATACAACATGGCTGATATCGTCCTTCCCAATGAATACCTCTCACGCATGGGTAAAGGAATCATTCATTGATTAGTCATTAATCAGGGCCTCAGTTTCTCATTTGGCAATCCAGTCAGGTCTGTTTTTTTCAGTGATGGACAGCTACTTTCTTTTTGCAGGATTCTGTGATACACCAGAGTCAGAGTACTGCGTTCCCTTTCAGTATTGGAAAAGCGGATTCATCTCACTGCAAGCAAGTATCGACTCCTCCATCATTGAAGTGAGTGGAGTTTGTTTGTTGTTTTTTAGAAGGTTTTGGGTTGCTTTAACAGTATGTTTTATTTCTGACTTTCCCTGTATCTCGGGCTGATATATTATGCCCAAGTCCACGTAAACATGTTCCTGGGACGCTTTGTCTCATTGGGCCTTTATTTTCGCACGTTTTTATTGTTTTCACCTTTTTTCAGTTGCACCTTTTACTTCTTTTTCCATTTACATCTTTTTATTTGTTTTAGCCTGTTTGTTTTTCAATGTTTATCAATTTGGGTGATGTTTTCGGCTAATTCATTGATTGTGACTCTTTAAAAAGTTGCAAAATTTAAGTTTTTTTCTGCAAGCAAATCTGCTCTCTTGGCACTAAAGAAGCTGGTTTCAAAAAGCATGTTTTGCTGCATTTTTCAGGATCCCAAAGTTCGTATTTGCTTCCACCACAGAAGCATGAACACAGTTCACCAATGCAAGACATATGTGAAACCATAAAAACATTTTTGGAAAAAAAAGGGCAAATTGATCAAATTATTTAGTGGAAAAAAATTTTTTGTCTGATAAAATAGTGACTATGCTGAACAAAAAAGTTTGTAAGTGTTCATGAAAAGATACACAAGTACAAATATAAGAGCAGGGAGAGGTGAAGTAGATGGGAATAGTTTGCAGAGTTCTTAGGACACTGTTTACTTTTACACTTTGGTCAGTCCTTGAGTTGATCAGGTATTGTTCAATTTCACTGCACACCTTTGTCAGCTAATGCTTACTTTTCACACTTCACTAAACTGCACTAATCCTAGCTGCCATTCTCAGGTGAGGAGACCAAGACATTATGGGAACATCATAAATAAATGGGTTTCACATACTGCTCTTTCTGCTTTTTTTTTTTTCATTAAAAACAAAGGAAAACCTGACACCTGCGTTTTTACTACGTTTTTGCACTTACTCATTGCTTTCTGTGGGTGAAAAAACACTGAAAGAAGTGACATGCTGCAGTTTTCAAAAACGCATCAGTTTTCCAATTCAGTCAAGAAAAAAAACAATGTATGTGCATGAGATTTATGAAATCTCATAGTTTTTGCTGGTACTGTAAAATGCAGTTTAAAATTTTCAGAACAAAAGCAGCAAAAAATGGAGCATATAGGCAACATGTGAGCATAGCCTATCAGTGTCCACGTTTTCTGGCAGGTTCATGTATGACACAGATGGCAATTTGTTTTGTCCACCATGTAATACTGTATTTCATCTCCAGTGGCAGCTGTTAGGCCAGACTTAGACTTGGTGTACCATGGTCCGGGGAGATTCTGGAGGGGTGTAACTGGTGGGGTTAGACTTGGGTCCAGATCAACTCCTGGTGCTACTCCAGGATGGACACTGGAGAAGAATCGGCCAGGAACTGGTTAAACAGGAGAGATAAGGCTGGTAGGCAGATGATGAATCAGACACAGGCAGGACAGGTACAGGAACACACATCAGCCACAAGTACGGAATCACAGGTGCAGGTATGCAGGGGCAGGTTCGGGCAGATAAGGAGCAGGACTAGGCACAGGCAGGATGGATATTGGTATGGGTTCAACAGGACAGATTGGAACAGGTGCAGACAGGGAAGACCGGATCAGGCAAGCGGGACAGAGAGCATGAGTACGAGGACCTAACAATTAGCTGGCAGGATATACACGGATTGACTAAAGTTGCTAAGGCACCTCCCATTAGGGGAGGGTGCCATATATACCAGATGTCTCTCAGCTATTGGCTGGTATCGTTTTTAGCAGCACGTGCGGTGGCCCTTTTAGAGTAAGGGAGCCGCACGTGCCCTAAGCATACTCCCAGGAGATCTGCGTGCTGTGCGCAGGTCCTGGGAGCAGACAGATGCCGTGGGAGATCAGATGGGTAAGTGAATATGGCGTCATCTCTGCAGGGGGAGAGGGAGAGGACACAAGCAGGGGTGCCGGCGCTGCCCTAACACTTGGCTTTCTACGACGATCATCTCTGATCTCAGGTGGTCTCAGAACTTTTAAAAGAGGTAATTTTTAACTGCTATATTACTCCATATTAATATCGCCACAACCAATTTTATGATTTACAGATGACCACCAATCATTCTGTATGGAAAAATATGGCTTCCATCAGGGTAACCAAAATGCTGTCTCCAACTCAAATGTGGCGAAACAATCTGCACATCGGATCCTTCCTGCTCTTCATAAACTTGAGCTTCGTGTGTGTGATGTATCTCCTGTCTCTGTACGTTTCAAGGGAGCGGCGTGAGATGAAAGAGATCATGGACATGATGAGGCTGAGAAACCTTGCTTTCTGGTGAGCTGTCAAACATTATTCTCCTTAAAGGCATAACAGAATACCCCTTTAAAGGGAAATGTAGGTTTCTTTAACATGGCAAGTGTTAGTTCATTGCATTTATTGCTCTTCACCTTTAGGTTATCCTGGGCCATAATGTACACCATCTACCTGTTCATCATTGCCAATCTGATGACTCTGCTCACACAAGATTTTCTGTTTTTGCAAAGCTCCTATGGCGTGATCATGCTCTTGTTTTTCCTGTATGGTTTATCATCGGTAGGTATTATCATTCTACTAATTATTAATTACTAGGGTCTGGAACAATGTATACTTTCAACAGAGATTTTAGGTCCAAGATTCTGTACTTAGCAATTTCATAATTTACCTTTGGTAGGGATTGGAGCATGTTTTTTTGTGATACATACCTCCTCTCCAAACAACCAAAGATGTAAATGATAGAGTTTAGATCAACTTCAGTCACCATTAGGGGGAGCGATATAAGCTGTAATAATTACACCTTTTGTCTATACACTGTGATAATGCCCCTGCTTTGCCGCCATATAGCAATAGTGTCCTTCTTATGCTTCCACAATTGCAAAACTCCCATTGTGCGTTCATATAGTAATTGTGCCCCCTCTGTGCCTCCATATAGTAACAGCGCCCACCCCACTCTGTGTTGCTCCATATAGTAATAGTGCCCCATCTGTGCCTCCATATGGTAATAGTGACCCATCTGTGCCTCCACATAGTAATAGTGCCCCATCTATGCCTTTGTTTAGTAATAGTGAGCCACCTGTGCCGCCATATAGAAATAGTGCCCCCATGCCTCCATATAGTAATAATGCCCCCTTTATGCTTCCATAGGAGTGCTTTTGTGCCTCCAGAGAACTGACCTCATCTGTCCCTCCACATAGTAATAGTGCCCCTCTTTGTGCCTTCATGTATTATTAGTGCCCCCTTTGTGCCTCCATATATTAATAGCACCCCTCTCTCTCTGCCTCTATATACTAGTAGTGCCTCCTCTGCCCCTCCATGTAGTTTTTGTCATGATCCATTCCAGAGTTTAGTCCTGTCTGCTCTTTCTCCGGGCGGATCATGTCAAGGGTTAATTTTGCTCTGCCTCATTCTGGGCTCAGGTTTGCTATTTAGCTCCCAGGTATCCTGAGGGTGGTGTCAGCTATAGTTCTGCCTTCGACGTGTGAACCTGACTCTGGAAGCCCTTGATTTGTCCTGCTGTAAACCCTGACTTGTCCTGTGTCTGTTATCTCCTTCCGTCTGCCCTTTCCCAGTGTTTCTCTGTTTGTCTGTTGATCTGCTTGATTCTCCGTTTCTGACCTCCTGGCTTGGCTATTGACTCAGTTTTGGTTTGTCCCTATTTTGTACTGTATTTTGCCCATCCTGGTTTACTGATCTCTTGCTACGTCCTGACTATCCATTCTGTCTAAATCCTTTTGTACTGTCGTGCTATCTTGTGCACTGACTCGGCTTTTCTGACCACTCTCTCGCCACTTGGTGGCGTCTGTTCTGCTGCTCAGTGTGTGCAGTCTTGCCTCGCTATCAAGCTCCCCCTGGTGGAGGTTGCACTGTACTGCACTGTAGCTGCATGACAGTTTTAGTGCCTTTCACTGTGCCTCTTCATAGTAATAGCGTCCTTCTGTACTCAGGAAATAAAATCAAAGAAAATAAATACTTTCCTCACTCTTCTCCCATGATAAGTGGTGAATGCCTCTTCGACCTTTCTGCAGTCTGTGTGTTGGTCTAGGCAGCATGAAGAGGTGACCTCATTGCACTGCATGACGGCCACTATGTGATCCTGATGTCTCTCTAATCTACCACAGTTTTTAACAGTATCCACATACTGAGGACCCAATGCAGCTCACCTCCAGCACTGGGTCAAATAGGATTTGCCAGAATTGCCAGATGGGCAGCACGGCCCTTAATACTGACATAACTTATGTCACTGACAGTATTTTCATTTTTATACAGATGTGTTTCACCTTCATGCTGATCGCTCTTATCAAGAGTCCTCGAGCTACGGCCATCGCAGGGTTCTTCATCACCTTCCTCCAATCTGTCCTCAGCCTCCTCCTTCTAATGAAAGATCTCCCCAAATCTATGGAGGTGCTCCTAAGCATCTTCCCGACATTTGCCTTCTCAGTTGGGATTACACAGGTAATCTACCGAGACCCTCAGCTTAGAGTTTCCTTTATTATCATTTGTATTAAATACTGACTTCACATGATTTCTATGAGCAAAGCATTCATTAAGGGGACTTAAAGCTTTTATGAGAAGTCAGTGATAGTGTGAATGACATAATTTCTAAGCGATGTCTACCTGTATGATAACTAATTTTATGTAAAAAAACGAGTGGGATTTCCTTACAAAGTGTGTAATTCTTCATTTCTCCTGGGGTGGCACTGTAGAATATTGAACACTTGGAGCTTAAATAATCATCAATCAAAATTGATCACAGGAGATTTAAGTAATACAATTGTAGCTGACTTCATCTACCATTAGGAGCAATTCACCATAATCAGATGAACGCCACTGGTGTTCAGCCCGCTCCTGTGCTGCCACTTGTCATTGTCTGTTATGGATTTTGCTTTTTTTTTCAGACTGTATATTTGGAACGTGATTTTCGAGGTGCCCACTTCTCCAACATGATGGACAATTCCTCTCACATCCTGTTCAGCTGCATCGTTCTCATTGTGGATGCTTTTTTCTACATGATGATGACACTGTATTTCGAGAAGATTTTAGCCGGTAAATAATGTGATGTGTACATGAGACGATTTACACAAAAAGCAGAGCATTAGAGGGGTATTCCTATCTCATTTACACCAACAGGAAAAGATTGACCCCTAAAAATTGACTTGAATTTCTTTTCCTAAAAACATTAAGGACTAATAACCCACAGCACAAATACAGGCAAATAAACTGGGGTGTTTGAGCGGTGTCTGGGATCACCCAAATATTTTCAGGACGTAAATACAGTTGTGCTCAAAAGTTTACAAACCACGGCAGAATTTTTGCTTTCTTGGCTTTTTTTTCCAGAGAATGTGAATGATAACACCAAAATGTTTTCTCCACTCATGGTTAGTGGTTGGGAGAAGCCATTTATTGTCAAGCTACTGTGTTTTCTCTTTTTAAATCATAAGGACAACCCAAAACATCTAATTGACCCTGATCAAAAGTTCACATACCTGAATTCTTAATACCGTGTATTGCTTCCTCTAACATCAATGACAGCTTCTAGTCTTTTGTGGTAGTTGTGGATGAGGTTCTTTATTTTCTCAGATTTTAAAGCTGCCTACTATTCTTGGCAAAATGCCTCCAGTTCCTGTAAATTCATGGGCTGTCTAGCATGAACTCTGCACTTGAGATTTCCCCAGAGTGGCTCAATGATATTGAGGTCAGGAGACTGAGATGGCCACTCCAGAACCTTCACTTTGTTCTGCTGTAGCCAACGACAGGTCGACTTGGCCTTGTGTTTTGGATCCTTGTCATGTTGGAACGTCCAAGTAAATCCCATGCGCAGCTTCCTAGATGATGATTGCAAATTTGCCTCCAGTATTTGCTGATAACGTGCTGCATTCACCTTTCCTTCAATATTGACCAAGTTTCCTGTGCCTTTGTAGCTCACACATCCTCAAAACATCAGTGATCCACCTCCTTGCTTTAAAGTAGGAATGGTGTTCCTTTCATCATAGGCCTTGTTGACCTCTCTCCAAATGTAACGTTTATGGTTGTGGCCAAACAGTTCAATTTTGGTCTCATCACTCTAAATTACCTTGTTCCAGAAGTTTTGAGGCTTGTCTCTGTGTTGTTTTACGTATTGTAGGTGAGATAATTTGTGACATTTGCGCAGTAACGGCTTTCTTCTGGCGACTCGACCGTGCAGCCCATTTTTCTTCAAGTGCCTCCTTATTGTGCATCTTGAATTTTCTAGGCAGTTGTGGATGACATTTTTGTTGGTCACCTGACCGTGGTTTTGTTTTTATAGAGCCCCTGATTTTCCATTTGTTAATCCCAGTTTGAACTCTGCTAACTGGCATTATCAATTCCTTGGATATCTTTTTGTATCCCTTTCCAGTTTTATACAGTTCAACTACCTTTTCCCGTAGATCCGTTAACAATTCTTTTGCTTTCCCCATGACTCACAATCCAGAAACGTCAGTGGCTGGATGAAAGATGCAAGAGTCTGTCTGGATCCCAGAAACTCACTCAGCTTTTATGCACACACACTGATTACAAGCAAACAGGTCACAGGTGAGGATGTTACCTTTAGTAGCCATTCAAATCCATTTGTGTCAACTTCTGTGCATGTTATCAGGCCAAAATCACCAGGGTATGTGAACTTTTGATCAGGGTCATTTGGATATTTTGGGTTGTCATTATGATTATAAAATGAGAAAACACAGTAGTTTGACCATAAATGGCTTCACCCAACCACTAACCATGAGTGGAGAAAAAGTTTTGGTGTTATCATTCATACTCTCTGTAAAAAGGCCAAGAAAGCAAAAATTCTGTTGTGATATGTAAACTTTTGAGCACAACTGTGTGTAGCCCTAATAGGTCCCTACCTCTCCCTAGATTGTCTCCCTTCTTTACAGCGGAGGTTGGCACCCTAATTTGTACCTCGTGGCGCCCCGGCTCAACGTCGGTGTCCCTACTCACCCTATTACACCCTAGCTCAAATTGTAGACACAAAACAGATAGAGAGTGGGAAAACATTAAAATGTATGTTCATGAAGGTCCCAAACCAAGTCTATTCGGTATCCTTGAAAGAGCAACCTGGTTCCATAGGAATCTTGAGGATGTAAACAATGTCATATATAGATGGAAATTTCAGAGATACAGTGTACACTGTAGATCTATAATATTTTCCCTGTATGTGGTAAGAGATCTGAGCCCTTCTATTAGGGATCCCAAACATGGAATACATAAAATATTTGTTCCTATATTGTACACAACCATGAGGGGGTATTATTGATATCAATACGTGGCAAAGACATGCAGATGTAGGCATGATATCAGTATCCCCACTAATTTGTAAGCTGTCAAGTATCATCCCTCTACCGAGGAACCATCAATATGGTATGAGAAAAGCAACCATCAGTATGGTGTCAGGAAAGCATAGACATTAATCATTAGTGATCCCTAGTTCAGAATTCCATCATCCAATATGGTATCATAAATTTCCACCATCCAATATGAGAACAGACATTTCCGCCATCCTATATAGTTTCAGACATTACCACCATCCAGTCTTCACTTAAGGTGACCATATGCAAAGGCACCCGCTGATTTGGGCAGGACTGGTCCTCCATCTAACATGTTTTGAGTTTTGGTGACTCTTTGCACAATGGCTGATGTCGAGGAAAAGGAGGATCGGGCATGTTGTCCTTCAGCATGCCCAATCTTTTGTTTTTGGAAAAATGAATTTCCACAAGTACCGGATTACTGCCATTAAGAACAAGTTTGCTCGACCGAGTGGAGAGTGCATGGAAGATGCGAGGAATAGCGAATGACAATCAAAAGTATATGGCCACCTTGACACTTCCCAGAGATATGAGGTATCAGCACATTCTTGGTCTAACAGCTTATTTTATAATGTGTGTATGATTCTCAGCTGATCCTCCAAAATGTATATGTATTGTGTACGACTTGTGGTCCTTGCTTTACATATAAGTACTGACATCAGTATTATGCCCACTAGATAAACATGGCAGGAAGTACGAGCCGTTATTCTTCCTGAGATCTTCATTCTGGTCAAAACGGAACCCGACCCCTCTAAAAACAGAGGAGGATGGAGGCAACGATATGCCGGCAGGGGAATACGTAGAAAAAGTCTCTACAGAATTACTGGGCAAAGAGGCTGTAAGGTAAAGACGGCGAGGTTCTTCTTCTGCTCCATCTTGTAAAGAGGTGCCTGCTCAGGTCGGTCCGATCCACTCTCGCTATCTTCAATTCTGGTATGAATACTGGCACAAGAAACTAAGAAATAGGGAATCCGCGATTGTAAGAAGGGGAAGAAAATCATTGACCCCTCCTAAAATTGAGAATTTAGACTTTATTTTGCAGTGCATTGTGAGGACTCTGATGAGGATTACATAATTAAATCTAAGATGTCTACACTATATGGAGAAAAGTATTAGGACACACATCTTAATCATTCAATCCCACTATTTCATTCAGTTCCATTGTCCCAGGTGTATAATATCAGGCTCCTCACCCCTGGCGTATAATATCCAGTCCCTCACCCCTTCAGTGTATAAATTGAGGCCTCTCGCCCGGCGTATAACATCAGGCCCCTCACTGCTGGCGCATAATATCCGGTCCCTCGTCCCTTCAGTGTATAAATTTCCGACCTCTTGCCCCCCCAGTGTATAACATCAGGTACCTCCCCCCGGGTGTATAACATCTGGCCTCCCGGTGTATAATATCCAGCCCCTTGCCCCTAGGGAATACCATTCGGTCACCCGCCATGCCATAACATATGACAGAATGGCTGGTGGTGCAGAGCTCACTAGGAGCCATCTGTGTAACCAGTCAGTTCATCACATTTCTTCCCTCCTAAATCTTCCCCATCACCTGTGAGTGATATTATTGAGAATCGAAAGGAACCGCAGCAACGTTACAGACGGGGGGACAAGTGCTGAGGAGCAGAGGACATTAAAGTCGCAATGCTCTGCTGACTCCATAACTGCAGAGATGAGACCTACTTTGGTATTAATATCAGCACAAACACCATGCCCCTGCCAGGAGCTTCATGTCCGAGCAGCTTCATGCAGCCTTACATCACCAAGCACAATGCTGAGCGTCAGATGGAGTGGTGTAAAGCCGTCACCACTGGATTCTGAAGGAAACGTGTTTTGTGAAGTGATGGATCACATGTCTCTATCTTAATTCAATAATTCAAGACATTTTAGACAGCGGTAGCTTCTAGTTTAGTGGGAAAAATTTGGGGAAGGCCCTTTTCTGTTCCCCATGACTGTGCCCAGTGCGCAAGAGCCATACAGACATGGATGGGGGGAGTGTGGTTTTGAAGAACATTAAAATCTTTACAAAACAGTAAGGCTGCAGCTTTTTTGATTTTCCCTAAAAAAAAAAAAACTTTTGCAAAAGTTACTGAACTTTCACTGAAGAGTTAATTCTAAAAATTTTAAAAACTTAAAACCGTTAATTTTTCTTCTAGGATACATGAGGTTAGGAAGACATTCATCGACTCGAATAAAAAGGTTGAAGCTTTGAGAGGCAAGTTTATTTATTGTTTCTTTTTCTGCACTGTAAGTACTGCAATGCAATATTCCTTTTTTATGCTCCTGTGAAGATTTTGCAAGAAAACTTCCAAAACTTTAGGGTTTCCAGATGTTTTTGTTTGACTCATCACTTGCAAGTCACTAAATTTGTTGCAAATGTTCTCTAGTCCTCCCCCAATCCTTGGATTCCAGAAATTTTTGTCACTTATAAAAAGTCTCAAAAATCTTCAAAGACAAAAAGAGCTTTTGAATTTATGTAAAATTCATGGCCCCTGTTTGCCATTTTCAAGAATTTGGTGCAAAAATCATCAATGAAGAAAACCACAAGACAAAAAAATAAAAGTGACTTAAAATGTTGAATCGGGGCCAATTAGTTATGACAGCTGTGGATTTGTGCAGGGAAATTCCTTTAATTTGGCATCGAGGGTTGAAAATGCGCTGAATTATTAGACAGTCATTAAACTTAATTTTTTTTTTCTCTCGCAGGTTTAAACTTAAATATATATGAAGGGCAAATTACGGCTTTGCTTGGACACAGCGGGGCAGGAAAAACAACACTACTAAATATTTTAAGTGGGATGTGCCCAGCGACTGGCGGTAAGATGTCATTGTAATGTCAATAAATATCATTAACCCTTCATGACCATGTGATTTTTCATTTTTGCACTTTATTTTTTTTTTCCATCCCTTTTTATGGCATAACTTGTTTATCTTCCCATCGACATAGCCAATTTTTATTTTTTTCCAGGACAAGATGTAGTTTTACTTTACTGAAAAATTAAATGAAATCATAAAAAACTCTCAAAATTGCATTTTTGAGACAGGTGCGGTGACCAAAAAACAGCAATTTTGGCATTTCAATTATTTTTCTCATCACAGCATTTACCGTTCAGCTTAATTTAAGATTTTTATACATCAGACTTTTATGACTGTAACAGTATTGAATATGTATATATAACTACTATATAATTGTATAAGGGTCACTTCCGTCTTTCTGTCTATCCTTCTGTCTGTCTGTCTTTCTGTCACAGATATTCATTGGTCGCGGCCTGTCTGTCATGGAAATCCAAGTCGCTGATTGGTCGCGGCAAAACAGCCACGACCAATCAGCAACGGGCACAGTCTGGCAGAAAAATGGCCGCTCCTTACTCCCGTGGCCTGTGTTATACACTATGTGGCCTGTGTTATACACTACGTGGCCTGTGTTATATACTGCGTGCATGGGCTGTTATATACTACGTGGCTGTGTTATATGCTATGTGGGCTGTTATACACTCCGTGGACTGTGCTATATACTATGTGGCTGTGTTATATACTACGTGGCTTTGTTATATACTACGTGGCTGTGCTATATACTACGTGGCTGTGCTATATACCATGTGGCTGTGCTATGTACCACATGGCTGTGCTATATACTACATGGCTGCTATTTACTACGTGGGCTGTTATATACTACGTGGCTGCTATTTACTACGTGGGCTGTTATATACTACATGGCTGTGTTATATACTACGTGGCCGGCCACGAACAATCAGCGACAGGCGCAGCCCGGCCGCGAATTGACGCGGGATTTGAACCACGCTTCACTAATTGGTTGCGGCAGGCCGAATCCTGTGTATTCAATGTATTCTAAAATCTTCATAAATAAACTACATACATATTCTAGAATACCTGATGCATTAGAATCAGGCTACCATCTAGTACATATCTACAGTATATATATATATATAATTGTCTAAGGGGTACTTCCATCTGTCTGTCTTTCTGTCTGTCGGCAACTTCCGTCACGGAAATCCCGCATCGCTGACGCGACGGGCACAGTCCGATTAGTCCCTCCCTACTCCCCTGCAGTCAGTGCCCGGCGCCCACATACTCCCCTCCACTTACCGCTCACACAGGGTTAATGCCAGCGGTAAAGGCCACGGGTACCGCACTCTGTAACCGCTGCTATTAACCCTGTGTGACCAAGGTTTTACTATTGATGCTGCCTATGCAGCATCAATAGTAAAAACATCTAATGTTAAAAATAATTAAAAAAAACAAAAAACCTGCTATGCTTATCTTCTGTAGTCCGAAGATGCGCTCGCGGCTGCCGCCATCTTCCGTTCCCAGAGATGCTTTGCGAAATTACCCAGAAGACTTAGCGGTCTCGCGAGACCGCTAAGTCATCTGGGTAATTTCGCAATGCATCCTGGGAACAGAAGATGGCGGAAGCTGCGCGCATAGGGACAGCTTCGCTGGATCCCCGCGGGTGAGTACATAACTATTTTTTATTTTAATTATCTTTTTTTAACACGGATATGTGCCCACACTGCTATATGCTACGTGGGCAGTGTTATATAGCGCGTGGGCTGCGTTATATAAAGCGGCAATATACTATGTGGCTGGGCAATATACTACGTGGGCTGTGCAATATACTACATGGATATGCATATTCTAGAATACCCAATGCGTTAGAATCGGGCCACCATCTAGTACATAATAAGTGAGTACACTATATACTAAGGGACTGTGTTAGACATAATAAGCAATAATAATGTCTTCTTCCACCTCCCCCTGTTCCTAAGTACATTTTAAGTCCCCCTTCCTCCCATTCCAATCCCCCACACCTCTCATTGTCCCCTTCCCTGCATCCCATTATTGTCCTCTCCCCACCCCATCATTGCCCTCTTCACCACCTCCATCATTGCCTTCTCCACCACCACTATCATTGCTTTCTCCCCCACCACCCCATAACATTGCCCATTCCACCACCTCCATCATTAACTCGTCCCCACCAACCCATCATTGTTTTTTTCCCCTACCACTCCCATCATTGCCCTTTCCATCACCTCCATCATTTCCTCTTCCCCCACCACCCAATTACTGCCCTTTGCACCACCACCATCAATGTCTTCACCACCACCATCAATGCATTCTCCTCCACTACCCCATCATTGTTCTTTCCACCACCTCCATCATTGCTTTCCCCCACCACCCCATCATTGCCTTTTCCACCACCTCCATCATTGCTTTCTCCCCTACCACTACCATCATTGCCCTTTTTACCACCTCAATCATTTCCTCCTCCCCCACCAGCCCCATTATTGCCCTTTCCACCACCACCATCATTGCATTCTCCCCCACCTCCATCATTGCCTTCTCCCCCACCACCCCACCATTGCCCAGTCACGTTGTATATTGCCCAGTCACGTAGTATATTGCCCAGCGACGTAGTATATTGCCCAGCGACGTAGTATATTGCCCAGTCACGTAGTATATTGCCCAGTCACGTAGTATATTGCCCAGCACAGAGCCACGTAGTATAGAGACTTAAAAAAAAACAAAAACATATACTCACCTTCTGAAGGGCCGTTGGAAGTCCTGCTATACTCACCATCCGCCGCCTTTACCGCTCCTCGCCACGCTCCCGGGACCGCTCCATTGCAAGTGGCAGCTTCCGGTGCCAGGGCTGGTGTGAGCAGGACCTATGATGACGTCGCGGTCACATCGGACTGTGCCCGTCGCTGATTGGTCGCGGCAGCCATGACAGGCAGCTGCCGAGACCAATCAGCGAACGAATAACCGTGACAGAAGGACAGACAGACGTAAGTGACCCTTAGACAATTATATATATATATATATATATATATGAAGAAAAAAGAGAAGCAGCACAAAAAAAAATAAAGAAAAATGTGGACTTTATTGCCTGGATGGCGTGGCGACGTTTCGGATACAAGATCCTTTTTCAAGCAGTGAACACATGGGTGAAACAGTCATTTATACAAAACCCATAACAATCTCATTATAAAATCCATTATGTGCAATATCATAAATATACGAGAATTACATTAAACAACAGTCCATGAAAAAGTGACTCCATATACAGAGGGATACTTTCATAAAATCCGTACTCAGTGTACATCAAACACTAATGTGACAAGTGATATATCATAAAATATCCTAATGATCAATTGCTAATCAAGTAAAGTCAAATTATCTCAGGTGTGTCCATCCCATACGCTCCGATCGGATAAGTTATATGTATATATTACCTAAGATCTGCACGCCACGGCTCTCGGCGTCCACCCGCGCACACTGCGCATGTCCGTGACGTCAGAGCCAAAGGAAGCCCATAATGCCACAGCTCGCAGCTGCGCAAAGCAGCGCCGAAGGTCCGGCCGCCATCTTTGGAAAGGGAAAACTTCGCCCACAGGGAACACCGGCTCCACAGCTATTAGAACTCTACATTATTAAAATATCTAACCATAACAAGTAGAAACGGACTCATATTCACGGGCCAAACGTATTATGGCCATACTAGACCCAAATTGCTCAAAACTTTAATCTCGAAAAACAACCTTGAAACACCTGCTTTGGAATCAGAGATAAAATGCCTTATGAAGGAAGACGAATGGAATAGCTGGAAGGAAAATTTAAAAATTAAGTTTGATAAATTGCGGTTGGAGCTGGAGGATGTTAAACGAAGGAAGTGGAACCGTGATATGGACGATTATAAGGAAGGAAATATTTATAACTGGCAGAAGGACAATACAGGAAATTGGAGAAAAAAAAGTTTTTTTCCCATATAGGGATTCTTCGTATAAATGCGGTGATAATGCCCTGTTTTTTAACCATGAGTTTTCCAGGTTTAGAGTCTACAAAAGAGAAGCCCAAAACGGCAGAAAGAGAGGAGGAAAAAAGCACCGGAGACAGCAAAAAAGAGAAAAAAGGGAAAAACAAGTCACCAGTGGAAAAACAGATGGCAACGAGGAGCAGGGATCAGGCTTGATTGTTAACATCTCGAACAAAATACTTTCTAAAGATCAGGTATCGGTTCTGAACAGGGGTTTGTCCTTTTGTCGAGAGCCGTGGCGTGCAGATCTTAGGTAATATATACATATAACTTATCCGATCGGAGCGTATGGGATGGACACACCTGAGATAATTTGACTTTACTTGATTAGCAATTGATCATTAGGATATTTTATGATATATCACGTGTCACATTAGTGTTTGATGTACACTGAGTACGGATTTTATGAAAGTATCCCTCTGTATATGGAGTCACTTTTTCATGGACTGTTGTTTAATGTAATTCTCGTATATTTATGATATTGCACATAATGGATTTTATAATGAGATTGTTATGGGTTTTGTATAAATGACTGTTTCACCCATGTGTTCACTGCTTGAAAAAGGATCTTGTATCCGAAACGTCGCCACGCCATCCAGGCAATAAAGTCCACATTTTTCTTTATTTTTTTTTTGTGCTGCTTCTCTTTTTTCTTCATATCGCTGGAAGTCATTGGACTACTGACTGGGGAAGCTTTGCACTTTATCAGGTATTCTGTAGATGCTGTTCCAATTTTTGCCTATATATATATATATATATATATATATATATATATATATATATATATATATATATACTAGATGGCAGCCCGATTCTAAAGAATCGGGAGTCTAGAATCCATATATACTTTATTTATTCAAATGTAAGAATAATACAATTAATAAATAATAGTAAGAAAGAACAAAAATAATAGGCAGTATATGGAGAAAACACCAAACAAAAGTTCAAAATTGGTGTGAAAATGTCACTGAACCACTTCACAACTAAATATATATAGTTTTGGTAAATGGTATTATCATTTTTTTGACGAAATTCGTCAAGAGCTTGAAGAGCAACGTCACTGGGCCCGCCTCCACGCAGTAGAAACTTGCTGTGAGGTAAAAATTCAAAAATCACACCAAAATGGTGGGCGGAGTGTGTCACAGTACGGCACGTTTCTGATTGGTCGCTCGCAGCAGACACTGGACACTGTTGACGTCACTTATCTCCGGACATTAGCTCCGGACATTAGCTCCGGACATTAGCTCCGGACAAAGCCACGGAAGTTGGCACAAATTGCAGGAAGTAGTATTCTAGGCAATTATATATTAGATTATTATTTTCTTTTTATTATTTTCATTTTTCATTTTATTTTTTATTATTTTTTGTCAACATATATGTGATGTATATTTTGTATATGGGTATTTGTTCGATCCACCCACATATATATGTTTTGCACAGATGTCCTGTATTGTTTGTATTTGTATTATTATTTTCTATCTGTTATCATCGGTCTACATGCGGCGCTCTGGTCTGGCCAGTTGTCCTTTGATGTGCAGTCATTACATATCCTGTGGGGAATTGCTGATCGCAGCGTTATATATTTATTTTTGCGTCACTCTTTGGACGCTGGCTGGCCAGGAGCGCTCCATATGTCCGAGGGATGGTATTATGAGTATGTCTTGTTTTATTTTGTTGTGCCCTTATGTTTGCCCTCAGTAATAATGGTGCCTATTTTTTGCTGTATGGGTGTCCGGTACTCGCTGGTGCGCAGGCGCTCATCTGTGGCCTGTCCTTGCCGACGCCCGCTGTCAGGTGGTGCCGGATCACGTGGGGCCCGCGTGTTTCCGGTTCCGGATGGCAGCGGTGCTTCGGCTGGCGGCGCTAACAGGTGATGCGCCATGCGGCTTCAGTGAGTATCGGCGCTACTATATTTAAGCTGCCATGAAACTTGCTGTGAGGTAAAAATTCAAAAATCACACCAAAATGGCGGGCGGAGTGTGTCACAGTACGGCACGTTTCTGATTGGTCGCTCGCAGCAGGCGGCAACCAATCAGACACTGGACACTGTTGACGTCACTTATCTCCGGACATTAGCTCCGGACATTAGCTCCGGACAAAGCCACGGAAGTTGGCACAAATTGCAGGAAGTAGTATTCTAGGCAATTATATATTAGATATATATATTATAAGGGAACGATTGAAACTCAGTTTTTTTTTCTCACTTTAAGGCCGGGATCACACATACGCGAGATACGGCCGAGTCTCCCAGGTGAAAACCAAGCTCTAGTGCCGGCACTCCAGAGCGGAGCGTGCAGCCGCACAGCAATACATGGAGCTGCACGCTCCGCTCCGTAGTGCCGGCGCCAGAGCTGGGTTTTCACTTGCGAGACTCAGCCGTATCTCGCGTATGTGTGATCCCGGCCTAATAGGGACTTAAACCTGTGATCATTTCACTTCTTGCTCTGATCTCCTATGAGTTCCAGCCTATTGCGTGGATTCATGGAGTAGAACGATGATGCTGATGCCTTTAGCAGGTTGACCCCCATCTGCACCTCAACCCCTTGACTTGATGGGTGCCGGAACAGTCACATGATGTGATCGCTCCGTTTAATGCTGCAGTCAACGATTGACAGAGACATTTAAGTGGTTGAACAGCAATGATCGGTGCTAGCTGGCACCTGTCTTTCGAAGCGAGAGTTTAGTTCCTGAGCCCATTTCATAACCCCATCAGATATAGGACATACCAGAAAGTCTTGAGTCAACAAGGGTTTAAAGGGTGTGTAGACTTTTGTGAATATTTTAAGCACTCAACTGCATTCAAACCTTAAAAAAAAAGTCAAGAACAATAATTCACAATTTTTAGTAAACAGCTCCTGTGCAGATGATGTTACTTTGAATCCCTCTCCAGGTTCAGTCTCTGTGTATAACTACAGTATATCACATATGGAGCACGTGGAAGAGATAAAGAAGAGACTTGGCTTCTGCCCGCAGATTGATGTGAAGTTCGACCCTTTAACAGTAAAAGAAAATCTGAAAGTATTTGCCATAATAAAGGGCATCCCCGCCAAGCAAGTGAATCAAGAGGTAACGTCAAGTATCCACACCCCACCTTTATGTACCTGAGATGCCGCCAGACCCTAAATATGAAATACTGACACCCTCTATTATTACTGAACCCTTAGGCCGGCGTCACACTAGCGAGTTTTACGGACGTATGAGAGGTGCAGAAAATACGGATTGCATACAGTACAATTATTCTCTATGCCCCTGCTCCTATCTGCTGTATTTTACTGATCCGTATTATACGGTCTTCTACAGCCGTAGAAAATCGCAGCATGCTGCGTTTGTCACCGTATTGCACAATTTTTGCGCAATTCAGTGCGGTGTACAGTAAAATCACACTGACAGGTTAGAATAGAATAGCTAAGATAAATGTCTACACATAGTATAGGGGTATATATATATATATATATATATATATATATCAGTGAGACACATATGTGTATATATATATTAATATTTCATACAGCACTAGATAGCTTACAAGCCAGTAATTCAATTGCCGGCTTTTCCTATCTCCTTCTCAAACCCGACATGATATGAGACATGGATTACATACAGTAAACCATCTCATATCCCTTTTTTTGCATATTCCACACTACTAATGTTAGTAGTGTGTATGTGCAAAATTTGGGCTGTCTAGCTATTAAATTAAAGGGTTAAATTGCGGAAAAAATTGGCGCGGGCTCCCGCGCAATTTTCTGCGCCAGAATGGTAAAGCCAGTGACTGAGGGCAGATATTAATAGCCTGGAGAGGGTCCACTGTTATTGGCCCCCCCTGGCTAAAAACATCTGCCCCCAGCCACCCCAGAAAAGGCACATCTGGAAGATGCGCCTATTCTGGCACTTGGCCACTCTCTTCCCATTCCCGTGTAGAGGTGGGATATGGGGTCATGAAGGGTTAATGTCACCTTGCTATTGTAAGGGGACATTAAGCCAGATTAATAATGGAGAGGCGTCAATTATGACACCTATCCATTATTAATTCAATAGTATGAAATGGTTAAAAATAACACACACATTATTACAAAGTATTTTAATGAAATAAATACACAGGTTGTTGTAATATTTTATTATACTGGTAATCCACCTGAAGACCCTTGTCACCTGGAACAAATGTAAACAAAACAAACAACAATATTCCATACCTTCCGACGATCCGTCTCGTCCCACGCTGTAAATCCATCTGAAAGGGTTAACTAATTTTACAAGCAGAAGCCTGCTAATGCAGCTGCCCCTGCCTGTAAAAACCCGGCGAATGAATGGAATGTAGGTGAATGACCTGTAGTTACCTCGAGTTGCGGTGATGCGCCCTCTGCTGGATGTCCTCATATAAACTCGAGCCTGGGAACTTTTTTGAATATTTTCCCACGGTCGAGTTCAATAGCAAGGTGACATTAACCCTTCATTACCCCATATCCCACAGCTACAGGGGAATGGGAAGAGAGTGGCCAAGTGCCAGAATATGCGCATCTTCCAGATGTGCCTTTTCTGGGGTGGCTGGGGGCAGATGTTTTTAGCCAGGGGGGGGGGGGCAATAACCGTGGACCCTCTCCAGGCTATTAATATCTGCCCTCAGTCACTGGCTTTGCCATTCTGGCGGAGAAAATTGCGCGGGAGCCCACGCCAATTTTTTCTGCCATTTAACCCTTTAATTTAATAGAGCGCCCAAATTTTGCACATACACACTACTAACATTAGTAGTGTGGAATATGCAAAAAAAAGGGATATGAGATGGTTTACTGTATGTAACCATATCTCATATCATGTCGGGTTTAAGAAGGAGATAGGAAAAGCCAGCAATTGAATTACCGGCTTTTAAGCTATCTAGCGCTGTATGATATATTAATATATATATATATATATGTGTCTCACTGACATATATATATAGACAGTATATATGTTTTTACGATTATTTGAGCCCATGGATCCATTGTATGTCCGTATGTCGGTTTTGCAAGCCTGCGAGAAAATCTCGCAGTACAGATGTCATACGGATTACAAACGGAGGATGCCATGCACAAAATACGCTGACACACCCTGCCTACGGATGACATACGGACCACTATTTTGGGACTTTTCTGCGTATTATGGCCGTAAATAACGGACCGTATTTTTATACGCTGAGTGTGAGGCCGGCCTTACACTCTAACAGTGCTTTTATTGGAATTTAAGCAGTCTAGGCCAGCTTTCCTAATCTGGTGCTATAGTATATCTAATATGTGCTACTGCTCGTATAGTTTACTCCATTATGTTAGCCTACAATTTGATACTGGAAATATAGGTATTTATTGTACATGCTTGGTACAGACAATACTTGCTTCCTTCCTGCGTCTTGTAACCAAAGTGACTGTTCAGCCGCCACGACGCAAAGCTCTTCACTGGCGTCTGGTAATGTTGACCACGGCTGCGCCTCCTAAGACACATAGGCACATGATCCTGACATGGCCGCTTTCGATTGGTACAATAAACGGGACATCATGATAGGCAGGTTCATGTGCGCATCACTACGTGGGTGGGCAAGAAGCTTAACCCCTTCACCCCGAGTAATTTTCCCTTTTTTGTTGTTTCCTCCTCTTCTTCCAAGAGCCATAAGTTTTTTTAAATTTTTCTAGCCAGATGAGGACTTGTTTTTTTTGCAGGACGAGTTGCACTTTTGAATGACCCCATTAATTCTGTCATACAGTATAGTACATTGGAAAACGGGAAAAAAATCCAAATGGGGTAAAATTGCAAAAGAAGTGGAATTCTACAATGTTTTTTTGTTTCTTTTATTCATTATGTTCACTATATGGTAACATTGACCTGGCAATATGATACCCCATGTCAGTGTGAGCTTGCAGATACCAAATATCACCATTTTCCGAGACCAGTAGTGTCTCCATTTCTCAGCATCTTGGTCTATGTGGGCTTATTTTTTGTGCCCTAAGCTGACAGTTTTATTGATCCAATTTGAGTGTAGATCAGGGGTGGGGAATCTTTGTTCTGCCATGGGCCATTTGGATATTTATACCATCCTTCGGAGGCCGTACAATCTCCCCCCACAAAGTACATCCTGACTCTGGCACTGGTGTCAGGACGTAATCTTTCATTGCATGCCCTTCGGTGTTCAGTAGTGAACACTGCATGTGTGTGCTAACAGAGCAAGAAGAAGTTAATGAGCTGGTAGCAATCAAAATACACCTCCCTGCCCAAGAATGCGGTCCCTGAGAATCTGCCCGGGGGCCTGATAAAAGGTCATCGAGGGCCGTAAATGGCCCTGGGGCCTGATGATCCCCACCCCTGGTGTTGATACAATGTTTTTCATTTTACTGGAATGTCGCCGCCACAAAAAAACGTAATTCTGGCATTTTGATTTTTTTTCTTGTTACGTCATTTATCAGTCAGGTTAGTTTATTTTATATTTTGATAGATCGGACTTTTCTGAAAGTGGCGATACCAAATATGTTTATTTTTTAATTGTTTTATTTTTAATAGCACAAAATTGGAGTGAGGTGAACTTTTTTTTTTTTTGAAAAGCTGTTTATTAGAGTTTTCTGAAACATTACAAACCATACATTTTCAATGTTGAAAATACAATAAAGTAACAATATTGAATGACATTGTATCCCCAAAACCCTCCCTCCCCTACATAAACCAAAACATGAACCCCCAGACTCTGCGTACATACAATCATTGAAATATCTTATGGAATTGGTGAGTTGCCACCTATCCGCTCTAGTAAGTACCACTGGGTATTTTCAAACTGTGCTCTCAGTTTCTCCCTAGTCTCTAAAGGAAGCGATGGAATAAATGTAGCCCATGTAGAAAAGAATTTGCCTACTAGTTTTTCTTTGTTGGTCAATGCGTCCAACCACTCCATTCTGAATATAAACTGAATTTTTGTGCGAATGAAAGGGAGTGAAGGGACCAGGGGACTCAACCATTGGTGCAAAATGCTTTTCCTAGTTGCTGAAGCCCAAATCGTAAGTGTTGCCTTGATGTGTTTGGGTAATTTACGAGACGTCTCGTCCAGGATATTAAAAATGGCCCATTGTGGAGTGAGTGTGAAGTCCACCCCACAAATTGTTTGCAATTCTCTATGTACCTCGCCCCAAAGTCCCCGAATATGCGGGCAGCTCCATAAGTGATGATATATGTCAGTATTACGGGATTTGCATTTGGAGCATAGGTAGACGATGGATGGGGACATCTTAGACTGCAGGCAAGGTGTGATATAGGCTCTATGTAGTATTAAAAGTGCCATGTCTGTGTAACTACTGTATGGCAGAATCTTTTTCTGAGTCATGGTAGCCTCAAAGAGATCACTCACCTCCAGGCATGGCATGTCCCTCAGCCACCTCGCCACTCCCGTAGTTTTCCCTTCCCCCACCCATTTTCTACGTAGAATTGAATAAATGTTGCTTATAGAGGCTGGATGAGATTTTGCATTTCGGATAAAACCGTCTAGATTTGTCCTCCCCTCCACCATCTCCCCCACTGACTGACATTTCTGTACCAAGCTACGCGCCTGAAGAAATAAAAACGGTTTATTGTTAAATAATGGGAATCGCTGTGACGCCATTTCAAAGGATATTATTGAGAAGTTAAGATCTAAGAGGTCTACTACCTGCCCGCATCCCTGGGAAGCCAAAAGCTTATAAAAAGACGGTGCAGAGCCCCTCAGGAACCCCGGATTTCCCAAAAAAGACTGGAAGGGGGATAGATTGTATTTTAGCTTACAAATCTTTCTACAGTGTCGCCAGGTCTGCAGCGTTTGCCAAAGTGACGGGTGATCCTGTAATTCCACTGGGAGGTCCTCCCCGCCTAAGTGTAATAAAGCCGGTAGCGAGATATGTGGGTAAAATTGTTGTTCCAACTCAACATTTGCAAAGTGAGAAAGGCCCCTAATCCAATCAATTGCATATCTGAGGTTAGCCGCCAAGTTATATCTTCCCAAATCAGGAAAGTTAACACCACCCTCCATTCTTGTCGCCTGTAGTCTTGCCAGACTTATGCGCGATCTACCACCAACCCCCCAAATGAACTTTCGGAAGTTTAGGTTCAACAAATTCAGATCTGATTGAGTCAGGAGAAGGGGCAGGGTCTGAAAGGTGTAAAGCAGTTTAGGAAACACTATCATTTTAATTAAATGGCATCTACCAGAGAACGATAGTGTAAAGTGTTTCCAAGAATGGAGAAGATTAACTATGGAGTGGATTAGTGGTTTGTAATTGGCTCTATATAAAATAGATGGGTCTGCTGGTAACCGTATCCCCAGATATTTGATAGATTCCTGGCACCAGTGAAATGGGAATGTGGGGTCTCTCAACCTCCCGGATCTAAAAACCGCCAATGCCTCAGATTTACTGTAATTAACTTTGAATCCGGAGCATCTACCAAAACTCTCTAGAGTATGCATGATAGCCGGGATTGCTTTTTCCGGGTTGGCAATGAATAAGAGAACATCATCAGCAAAGGCTGAGATCTTTACAGATGTAGCTCCCATCCTCACCCCCTCAAAAGCTGCCTCGTTCTGCAGTGTTCTCAGGAAAGGGTCTAATGCTATATCGAACAAAAGTGGGGACAAAGGGCAACCCTGTCGTGTCCCCCGCTGAATCTCAAAGGGTTTGGATAAAACATTGTTCACGGACATCCTGGACAATGGCTGTCTGTAGATTGATTTGACCGCTTCACAAAACCATGGGCCAAACTCTCGGAATGATAGCAGATCATATAGATAGTCCCAAGCTACTCTATCAAACGCCTTGTCAGCGTCGAGACTTACCACAATAGTTTTCATGTGTCTGTGTGCTCTACTATAAGATATGGCACTCACAGCTGTCCTAATGTTGTACGTGATGGATTTCCCGTGGATGAATCCAGTTTGTTATGGCGATATCAATTTTGGGATTATTTTTTGTAGTCTGTCTGCCAGGATTTTTGTGAAAATTTTAAAGTCCGAATTTAATAACGAGATAGGTCTATATCCCTCAACCTGAGTGTGGTCTTTACCTGGTTTCGGTAGAACAATAACCACCGCTTCATTAAACCGGTCTGGCAGGTGACCAAGTCTAACTATGTTGTTAAATAACTCACTCAGGTGGGGAGCTATACATGTACCTAGAATCTTATAATGTTCATTGCTGAACCCGTCGGGGCCCGGTGCTTTGGATACTTTAAGTTTAGTTATAGTCTGTAAAATTTCTGAGGGTGTTATTGGGGAGTTAATAGTTTCCCTCTCTTCCTCTGTGAGCGCTGGAGCAAGGTGGTCATTGAGGAATTCCCCACTCCCTCCCCCTGCCTCCGACCTATATAACTCACTGAAGAAAGAACGGAACTCATCCACTATCTCTTCATTTTTGATTAAAGTGTGGCCATTGCGTTGTTGTATTTTATATATTCTCGTTGGTTTCCTATATGGCCTTGTAAGAGATGCCAACACCTTCCCTGGTTTGTTAGCCCATTTAAAATATTTTTGTTTTTGGTAGTCCAAATTGAACAAAGCCATCTCATGGGCCAGAGTATCCGCCTCCTCCTTTGCCTTCAAAATTTTTTCCTTTGTCAGTGGGGTGTTATTTAATTTAAAATCCTTGTAGGCTTGTGTTAGGGTACCGTCACACAGTGCAATTTTCATCGCTACGACGGTACGATCCGTGACGCTCCAGCGTCGTAACAATATCGCTCCAGCGTCGTAGACTGCTGTCACACTTTGCAATCTACGACGCTGGAGCGATAATTTCATGACGTATGTGCGATGTAGAAGCCGTTGGTTACTATGCGCACATCGTATACGATATATGTTACACCATGCAATCATGCCGCCACAGCGGGACACTAGACGACGAAAGAAAGTTTCAAACGATCTGCTACGACGTACGATTCTCAGCGGGGTCCCTGATCGCAGGAGCGTGTCAGACACTGCGATCTCGTAACTATATCGCTCGAACGTCACGAATCGTGCCGTCGTAGCGATCAAAATTGCACTGTGTGACGGTACCCTTACAGATTTTTGTGTTTCCTTTGCTCTTTTCATAATTTCTTTTTTTTTTATGGCTAACATAGGAGATAATTTGACCCCTCAGCACAGCCTTAGAGGCCATCCAAAACAAGTGTGTGTCGTCACAGTGGACCTGATTATCATTTTTATATACTCCCCATGACATTTGCAAATATTTTTTAAAATCATCTGATTGGTATAGGTATGACGGGAAGCACCATCTCCTCTCCTGGTGGATTGGGGATGTTAGTTTGGATTGAAATGTTACCGGGGCATGGTCTGAAATATGAATGTTATGTACATTTGACTGTGTTACTAGGGGTATTAAAGACTCGTGTAATAGCCAGCAGTCGATTCTAGCGTGTGAATCATGTACATGGGAGTAGTGGGAATAGTCCTTCTCCAGGGGGTGTTGTAGTCTCCATATATCAATCAAGTCAAAGTGATCCATCAGTGACTGGATACCACTACCCTGCATCGGTCGATGAGCATCTTTAGGGTTAGATCTATCCATAGAGATGTCTGCTACCTCATTGAAGTCGCCTCCCATGACCAGCCGTGACGTATCCCACCCCGCCAACCTCTCCCTCAGTTTAACCTGAAACTGAGCCTCAGGCGTGTTTGGGGCATATATGTTGACTAGACTGAAACATGTTCCTTCAATCATAATTTTAACCAGGAGGAATCTGCCTTGAGGGTCTTCTAAAGTGTCAATTATCTCATAATTGAGGCCATTATATATTAGTATAGCTACTCCTCGTTGTTTTTTTGTGTATGAGGCCTCAGCACAAAGTGTGTATTTTCTGCTTAGCAGAGAGGGGTGATTACCCTTAATCCAATGCATTTCCTGAAGGAAAATGATGTGGAAGTTTTGTTTTTGTAAAAAATTTAGAACCTTTTTCCTCTTAACTGGGGAGTTCAGTCCATTAACATTCCATGAGCACCATTGTAAAGAGCGGATAGTGGTGTCTCTAGTGCCTGCCTGGTTGGTCATTAACCTATCCCTTTTCGGGTGACCGCCAGACCTACCTGCATAAATTGTAAGTGAGATCCCCACCCATCCCAGCGAGTGAGCGCAAGATCTCCCAGGACCCAAGAGTTAAGTATGCGTAAGCAGAGCCCCTCCCCCCACCCCAAATCCCTACCCCAATTAAACTCTATAACTTTCAGATATTGTGAGCGAGATCCCCAACCATCCCAGCGAGTGAACCTGAGATCTCCCTTAACCAAATTGTTATGTGTGCGCATGCAGAGACCCTCCCCCCCACCCAACTCCCTTCCCCAATTAAACATTATAACTGTAACAGGTGTACTCAACCACAGAGTGAGCACTACATAAAAAGTAAACATGCCGCCTGGGGGCAAAAGACGACATAAACGCATAAACGCGACATCACTTATTAATGACAATTTAAAGCAGCTCTGCTTGTTCAGGTGTTGACAGAGTTAAAATGTGCCTAGGATTCCTCCCGAAGAAATTTCAGTGCCCTTTCTGGGTCACTGAAAGACCAATTTTTCCCCGCCATGCCAAAACGCAAAATTGAAGGATATTGCAGGCTAAAGCGAATATTTTCATCAACCAAGATTTTGCAAGCAGGGTTGAAAGCTTTGCGCCTGGTAGCCAGGGCGGCCGAATAATCCTGGAACATGAGCAGTTTATGATTCTCATACAACAGGGAGCGTTGTTTTCTGTACGCTGACAAAATGCGGACTTTGTCTTGAAAGTCCAGAACCTTAAAGATGACTGGTCTTGGTCTGTCACCATCCCCTCCCCTTGGGGGTCCCAACCTGTGTGCTCTCTCAATGGCCATTACACCTGATGTCGGTAGTACCCCAAGGGATTTTGGTAGCCATTCTGACGTGATTTTGATCAGCTCCGAGGGAGGGACAGACTCTGGAAGGCCTATAAGTCTCAAGTTATTACGTCTGGACCTGTTTTCAAGGTCATCCACCTTGTCCAAAAGATCTAAGATGTCCTTTTCTTTGCCATCTAGTTTGCCTTTGAGGGCGTTGGTAGAGTCCTCTAAGTCTGAGATTCTTTGTTCCGCCTCTGCTATGCGTGCTCCCTGAGTATTAACTTGTGAGACAATTGTGTCCAAAGAAGTTTGAAAAGCTGCCAGACGATTATCTATCTCAGGCAGATGCGATTGACTGTGGGTTCTCTGTGTTAACATCAGCGGTTTGTGATGTGGGAGATGTGCCTGCCTGATTACGTGTGGAACTTCTGCCAGGCTTGGCATTTTTACCCACAAATTTGTCCATGTTGAGATAAATGCCCGAAGAAGTAAGTATGGTTGTCAGTGATGTTGCTATGTACTTTCGTTACATCTGGAGATAGATTAGGAAATCCTAGAAGTTACCACAGCTCAATTGCTCTCTTCCACTCATAGTATACTTTTCTCCTCAGATTTACACAATATTTGAGCCAGGTGAGCATATAGTGCCCCATTCAAAGATATTACCAATGATCTTCAGTCAGTGTATAGTTGTGATTAGGGCCAGTGTAGATCCAAGGATATATTGTAGTACAGTCTTCCCAGCAATGAAATACTGGTGCCTGATATGCCTCTCTTCAAGATGGCGCCAGCACTCTGCTTCCTCCCTCACCTTTCCCCTCTATCGTCTTTATCCGCCCCAGGGGTCCTCTCCGACCCTGCTCACCTTCCCTCTGCTGCGGGTTACCAGAGTCGTCCCGTTCAGTCTCCTGCTGCGGGTCTGTAGTCTGGGGATTTGACGCACTTCCAGCAGGGAGATGACTGGCAGGCTTCAGCCCCCCTGTTAACAGCCGTCCTCAGATACTTCTGGGGCCAGAGGTGCTGCGGGTTTTCTACCACCGCTCACCTCAAACCAGCGGCAGCATTGGTGGTTCAGCTCTGCCTCCCTCTCCTGGTCTGGCCTCCGGTGTGGCGCGAGGCCCTGTTCGCATTCCGGCAAGATGGTGCCGGTTCACTTCCTACTCCCGCGCTGTCTTCCCGCCTCACCGCCGCCTTTGTTCAGGGACACCGCGGGCCTCCACCGACGTCCTCCTTAGTGTACTATCCGGTGAGTACACCCGAGCTGCTGATGGGGCGCGCTGCTCACCCTTCCCCCACTTGCTCCTTCACCGCTTCGGGTCTCCGGCTGCGGGTTGCGGGTGGCGCTGCGTGCGGCGCTGTCTGCGCCCTGGAACTCCACGGGGATCCGGAGAGCTGGGTCTGCACTCTGTGACCCTTGTCCGGCCCTTATCCTGGCCAAGTGTAAAAATAAAGGGCGATAAAAGATTATATATGCGCCCACAGTCCAGGAGCTCAATTAAAATGCGGCCATTACCAGGCTCCGCCTCCCGGAAGTGAGGTGAACTTTTGTATTTTTTTTTTATATTTTGTAAAACTTTTTCCTGTGTTTATTAATCCCCTTAGGAGATTTGAAGCTGCGATCGTCGTATCACTGGTGCTGTACATAGCAGTACACCAGCTCTGCTATGTATAGTAAAAATAACCATGTCCTAAGAATCTAGAATTAGTGGGCTCCTTGATTTCTGTAGGTCCTCGATTAGTGAATTTATATAAAAAGACAATATTTTAAAAAATATATATATATTTTTTTCCACCAGGTCCAAAAAATTATCTCCGATCTGCACATAAAAAATATTGAGAATGTGGAGGCCAGTAAACTAAGCGGAGGACAGAAGAGGAAACTGACACTTGGGATCGCCTTGTTGGGGGACCCACAGGTAAGGTTTTCATGGACAGGTCTCTTCCGCTCATAATGAGCGACGATATAACTAGTCGAACAACGCTCGTTGAAGACACTTTTTATCCTGGCCGATACACCAGACCATACAGCACGCATACTGTCGTCAAGCCATTACTGGTTACACAAAATGTTCTACCAAAAGCACTTATCTTTTTGGCTGCACAAAAAATCCAGTTTCATTGACTAACTGATTGCTGCCATGTTACAGTAACATAGGCTGTGTCTTTGGTCCAGAAGACGAGCTTTATTAACTTCATAAACTCCTGAAGTACTTAAAATAAAAACAACCTTTCTCTAACACAAAAGTAAAACAGAAGAAAACAGTTCGTACAGCAGATGTAAGTCCAACACTTTGTCTCTGGCAGATAGCAACAAACCTTAGGCTAGTTTCACATTAGCGGTCGAATCCGCAGCGTTTAATCCGCAACCGCAAGTGCAGGAAAAACGCATAGAAACACGTACAAACACAGCGTTTTTTAGATGCATGCGTTTTGTCATGCGTTTGCGTTTTTTGTGCGCATGGTGGAAAATTTTACAGGAGAAAAATCTAGATAACCAGACACCGCCAATGGGACTACAGAGGGCGCGTATTATGGGATATCTATATATAGACCCTAGGACTGCTGAAATCTTAACAGTGTGCTACTGTGTCCTGTGTCATGATGGATGTTCGCATGGATAGCTTTTATTTCAACCTTGATTTAAGCATCAAGCTGTTTCTTGCCTGTGCGTTTGTTTGGGAGCAACACAGAAATCGCGAAAGACGAAGAAGGACACGGCATAGGCGTTTTTGGCGACACCCCATTATCGAACTCCGTGAGAGCTGTGGAGCCTATCACACGATACAGGGCGAGCTTAATGCCAACCCGGACAAATTCCCAGAATATGCCAGGATGTCGCAAGACTCTTTTCAGGATTTGCTTGGTCGTGTCCAAGGAGCCATTCGGAGACAAGACACCCAGCTCCAAATGCTGCGGAACCCGGGTGTCCCACAACGGAACTCGCTCATGGACCAGGGAGATAAGGAGGTCATTTTCAATGAGGTCCTCATCCCATTCTGGAACCTAAAAAATAAATAAACACATTAATTTTGGAGACATTAACATAAGGAAAAGTAAGAAAACAGAGGATGAGAAATGGCATGAATTTTCAAAGTCAAGAAAAAAAAGGAGTCCAAAAGAAAAATGTAAAGAAAGAGGAAAGTAAAGAAATGAAGATTCAAGAATAGTAAAGTGAGGATACAATAAACAGTCAGCCACGTATACGTACATGCTGCCACCTTTCCACCCGACTATGACCCCGCTGCTCCTGCTCAGCCTCTGCCGCAGTGGAAGAAGTGCTCTAAAAAAAAAAAGGGAAAAAAAATTGTCATATGTGTAGATGTGACAGTGAATATTTACCAATCTGAGGAGGTGAGTACTCACTTCACTGACATGTTCGGCTTGTGCAGGCCCAGGCCTTTGCTCCTCATCAGAAGAAGAAGACATTCTTATGCATGCAGAAAGAAATGGCAGAAATTAGGACATATAGAGACAGAAAATAGAAAATAAAGACATTGGCTAGGATATACTCACATTGTTCAGAGTGTAGATTCCTTCCTGTGTCTGCTCTGCTGTGTCTGGAAAGCTTCTCTGTCTGCTGAGTAGTGACCTGCAAATGTCCACTCCCTCCATTTATCACTTTGTATGTGGGGGGTGGCTAATCAGTGTCTAGACATGTTTTCCTGTGGTGCAACGCATGCGCTTGTGGCCACATGCATTCACATAGACTGTAATGCGTTTTTTTTGCCGCATTCCTTCCGATAACAACCGAATACGTTTCTAGGCAGCAAATTGACGCCTCTAAAATTACTACATGTAGCATTTACCGCGCCAAACCCTAGACAATGAAACGACGCATGCGTCGTCAAACGCAGCAAAACGCAACCGATCGGAGACACATGCGTCCCTAATGTTAAATATAGGAATACACAACGCATGCGGATAGTAGCGGAAGAAACTCTGCGGACACAACCGCAAATGTGAAACCGGCCTTAGAGTCCTTCCCGCCTTTCACACACAGATCATTTCTGAGATAGCTCTGCTGCCTGAAATAAGAGCTAAAAAGCCTGGACTGGAGCTTTTGGGATCCACCACCCCAATCCAAGCTCTTCTGGTCACTCCTAAATCTCAGACCCAAAATTCAGTCCCATTAAAAACTTCTCAGCATCCTATTATTTCTGGAACCTTCATTTCCAGGACTTACATCACCGAGGCTAGACAAATATCTCCCGTCCTGGACTTTATCTCCTGCTTTCGTACACACCCCACATAAGAGGACATTACGTGTCATATAGATGTTCCTATTAGGATGGGTTTTCAGATTGGTCGATAATCTGATTAATTAAGGGTTTAATTAAGACGTACCCACAATTAACGTGGAAAATCCCCTATTTTATCAGCAGTAACAAAAAAATGTAACTCAGATGAGATACTTATATACAACGGAGGAGAGTCAGTTCACCCACTAGAATGGCTGGAGGCAGAGGAACTCATAGTGCAATGAGAGGTCATGGATGGAAGAAAAAGAAAAATCCAGCTTCCAGGATCATCCGATAATATCCAAAACTATATTATACCGTAGACAAAAGGTATAAAAACTGTCGCAGCTAAAAACTCCACAGTGAAAGATCAGATGAGATACTGGTCAGAAATTTTACAACATCAGCATATTTACAGACTCCGCAATTCTCCAAAACTCATGCCTTCTCTTGGCCACGTGATAACTGGGCACAATTCTGTATTTGTCCAATCGTTGGTCACTCTCTCACCCTGAGAAATTATAGAATCCTAAGAGTTGGAAGGGACCTCTAGGTCATCGTGTCCAACACCATGTTGAATGCAGCGCAGGATTCACTAAACCATCTCAGACAGATATCTGTCCAGCCTCTGTTTGAAGACTTCCATTGAAGGAGAACCTTTCGTGGCAGCCTGTTCTACTCATTGATCACTCTCGCTGTTAAAAAGATGGTTCTTCTGGGACACGTGTCTACCACAGGTTTACTAAAGCACTCATTCCACAAACCTTATGATCTTAGGCGGCACTCGTCGCCATCTACATATTTTACAATCCCGGTAGCAAACTCTTCACCATTCACATATATCATCATTTTGGTGACTAACTAACTCCTCATGGTTATGCACAGAGTGTCCTCTCAGATAATAGTACCCCATTGCTTGTACTTCAACAGTCTCTCTTTATTTCAGTTGGTACCCTCTAAGCTCCTCACCCTCACTTACCGGGTGGTCTCTTGCTCCTGTCCTAACAGGCGGGCATGACCTCCTCTACATGGTGAACATCCACTTCGTAATCTGGATGGATGCATCTCTTCAAATGTGCCTTCTTCACTGTAGGACTCAAAGAGAAGAGGGCCCCTGTGCAAGAACAGTACATGGGTCCTTTTCAGTCCAATAACATCATAATGCCCAATTCCTCCTGCTTTGGGGATGGAAATTGGCGCCCTTACATCTTGGACTCCTGCGCGGCTGCACTGGTTGCGCTATTTATATGTCCGCCCCTGGCCCTCCTCCGTTTACATGTAGTGGGCTCAGATAGGCAGCGGAGCTCCTACCTTCCTATTCCTTGTGCTCTCTGCAACTGACCCAATATAGAGGGAAGCCAGCTATTATAGACCACATGGATAAACGCAGTGAATATGAGTCCTGGTGAGAAGCTGAAGTCTCACAAAACAACGACGATTAGCAAAATAGTCATTTGTCATTTTCAGCCCTCTTACAATCGGTCTAACCCAACAGCGGATGTTGGGGTAAATGATTGGGCATGTTGGATTTCGACACGCCTGATCCTTTTCATCTGATGAGATAACCCACCGACAGCCAAGTGGTGAAATGACAAAGAACCTCAGGACATACTTATGGTGTAGTCGGAATAAATAGCTGTCTTTTGACTGACAAGCATGGCCACTCATACTGTGACAGCCCATCTATTTTATGGGGAACATTATACACCGCTATGTTTAATTTTCCCTTCAGTGGCATTAACATTTTCTCCCAGGTTCCCCCACAGATTACACCTAATGCCTGAAAATAAAGAGGCATTATTTAGGGTTGACCTTCCTAGATTTTTCTGGGGAGAGGTGTAATCTACATTGTTAAATATGCAAGGATTGATTAGAAAATGATTATCATTTATTACAGATTTTGCTCCTGGATGAGCCCACCGCAGGATTAGACCCGTGTTCCCGCCACTACATTTGGGCACTGTTGAAAGAAGGCAAAGCCAATCGAGTGACCATGTTCAGTACTCAGTTTATGGATGAAGCAGATATACTTGCTGGTAAGCAAAAAGAGGGCCTGTTTCTTGTCAGAAATATGTATTTGTTTTTAAATCAGTTGTAAATGCCACCGTTCTCCTTTATCTAGTGGTGTTTTTCTTTTGTTCCTGCTCCTCTCTGTTCTAGAGATATGGCCTCATCTTTCCTGTATATAATTCCCGTCTGATTAGCCAAATGGGTGTGCTCATCAACTCTTCTTTGTGGGCTTATGGTTAGGACCATGCTCACTTGGCTAACAAAACTACATTTATATAAAGAAAAGAAAGGGCCAAATCTCTGGAACCGAGAAGCACAGGAACAAAAGAAAAACAAAGCTGGATTCAGGAGAACAGTGGCATTTAACACGGGCAAAAAATAAATATATATATATATATATATATATATATACAGGTCCTTCTAAAAAAATTAGCATATAGTGTTAAATTTCATTATTTACCATAATGTAATGATTACAATTAAACTTTCATATACAGGTCCTTCTCAAAAAATTAGCATATAGTGTTAAATTTCATTATTTACCATAATGTAATGATTACAATTAAACTTTCATATATTATAGATTCATTATCCATCAACTGAAATTTGTCAGGTCTTTTATTGTTTTAATACTGATGATTTTGGCATACAACTCCTGATAACCCAAAAAACCTGTCTCAATAAATTAGCATATCAAGAAAAGGTTCTCTAAACGACCTATTACCCTAATCTTCTGAATCAACTAATTAACTCTAAACACATGCAAAAGATACCTGAGGCTTTTATAAACTCCCTGCCTGGTTCATTACTCAAAACCCCCATCATGGGTAAGACTAGCGACCTGACAGATGTCAAGAAGGCCATCATTGACACCCTCAAGCAAGAGGGTAAGACCCAGAAAGAAATTTCTCAACAAATAGGCTGTTCCCAGAGTGCTGTATCAAGGCACCTCAATGGTAAGTCTGTTGGAAGGAAACAATGTGGCAGAAAACGCTGTACAACGAGAAGAGGAGACCGGACCCTGAGGAAGATTGTGGAGAAGGACCGATTCCAGACCTTGGGGAACTTGAGGAAGCAGTGGACTGAGTCTGGTGTGGAAACATCCAGAGCCACCGTGCACAGGCGTGTGCAGGAAATGGGCTACAGGTGCCGCATTCCCCAGGTAAAGCCACTTTTGAACCATAAACAGCGGCAGAGGCGCCTGACCTGGGCTACAGAGAAGCAGCACTGGACTGTTGCTAAGTGGTCCCAAGTACTTTTTTCTGATGAAAGCAAATTTTGCATGTCATTCGGAAATCAAGGTGCCAGAGTCTGGAGGAAGACTGGGGAGAAGGAAATGCCAAAATGCCTGAAGTCCAGTGTCAAGTACCCACAGTCAGTGATGGTGTGGGGTGCCATGTCAGCTGCTGGTGTTGGTCCACTGTGTTTCATCAAGTGCAGGGTCAATGCAGCTAGCTATCAGGAGATTTTGGAGCACTTCATGCTTCCATCGGCTGAAATGCTTTATGGAGATGAAGATTTCATTTTTCAGCACGACCTGGCACCTGCTCACAGTGCCAAAACCACTGGTAAATGGTTTACTGACCATGGTATTACTGTGCTCAATTGGCCTGCCAACTCTCCTGACCTGAACCCCATAGAGAATCTGTGGGATATTGTGAAGAGAAAGTTGAGAGACGCAAGACCCAACACTCTGGATGAGCTTAAGGCCGCTATTGAAGCATCCTGGGCCTCCATAACATCTCAGCAGTGTCACAGGCTGATTGCCTCCATGCCACGCCGCATTGAAGCAGTCATTTCTGCCAAAGGATTCCCGACCAAGTATTGAGTGCATAACTGAACATTATTATTTGTTGGTTTTTTTGTTTGTTATTAAAAAACACTTTTATGTGATTGGATGGGTGAAATATGCTAATTTATTGAGACAGGTTTTTTGGGTTATCAGGAGTTGTATGCCAAAATCATCAGTATTAAAACAATAAAAGACCTGACAAATTTCAGTTGGTGGATAATGAATCTATAATATATGAAAGTTTAATTGTAATCATTACATTATGGTAAATAATGAAATTTAACACTATATGCTAATTTTTTGAGAAGGACCTGTATTATAGATTCATTATCCACCAACTGAAATTTGTCAGGTCTTTTATTGTTTTAATACTGATGATTTTGGCATACAACTCCTGATAACCCAAAAAACCTGTCTCAATAAATTAGCATATTTCACCCATCCAATCAAATAAAAGTGTTTTTTAATAACAAACAAAAAACCATCAAATAATAATGTTCAGTTATGCACTCAATACTTGGTCGGGAATCCTTTGGCAGAAATGACTGCTTCAATGCGGTGTGGCATGGAGGCAATCAGCCTGTGACACTGCTGAGATGTTATGGAGGCCCAGGATGCTTCAATAGCGGCCTTAAGCTCATCCAGAGTGTTGGGTCTTGCGTCTCTCAACTTTCTCTTCACAATATCACACAGATTCTCTATGGGGTTCAGGTCAGGAGAGTTGGCAGGCCAATTGAGCACAGTAATACCATGGTCAGTAAACCATTTACCAGTGGTTTTGGCACTGTGAGCAGGTGCCAGGTCGTGCTGAAAAATGAAATCTTCATCTCCATAAAGCATTTCAGCCGATGGAAGCATGAAGTGCTCCAAAATCTCCTGATAGCTAGCTGCATTGACCCTGCCCTTGATGAAACACAGTGGACCAACACCAGCAGCTGACATGGCACCCCACACCATCACTGACTGTGGGTACTTGACACTGGACTTCAGGCATTTTGGCATTTCCTTCTCCCCAGTCTTCCTCCAGACTCTGGCACCTTGATTTCCGAATGACATGCAAAATTTGCTTTCATCAGAAAAAAGTACTTGGGACCACTTAGCAACAGTCCAGTGCTGCTTCTCTGTAGCCCAGGTCAGGCGCCTCTGCCGCTGTTTATGGTTCAAAAGTGGCTTTACCTGGGGAATGCGGCACCTGTAGCCCATTTCCTGCACACGCCTGTGCACGGTGGCTCTGGATGTTTCCACACCAGACTCAGTCCACTGCTTCCTCAGGTTCCCCAAGGTCTGGAATCGGTCCTTCTCCACAATCTTCCTCAGGGTCCGGTCTCCTCTTCTCGTTGTACAGCGTTTTCTGCCACATTGTTTCCTTCCAACAGACTTGCCATTGAGGTGCCTTGATACAGCACTCTGGGAACAGCCTATTTGTTGAGAAATTTCTTTCTGGGTCTTACCCTCTTGCTTGAGGGTGTCAATGATGGCCTTCTTGACATCTGTCAGGTCGCTAGTCTTACCCATGATGGGGGTTTTGAGTAATGAACCAGGCAGGGAGTTTATAAAAGCCTCAGGTATCTTTTGCATGTGTTTAGAGTTAATTAGTTGATTCAGAAGATTAGGGTAATAGGTCGTTTAGAGAACCTTTTCTTGATATGCTAATTTATTGAGACAGGTTTTTTTGGGTTATCAGGAGTTGTATGCCAAAATCATCAGTATTAAAACAATAAAAGACCTGACAAATTTCAGTTGGTGGATAATGAATCTATAATATATGAAAGTTTAATTGTAATCATTACATTATGGTAAATAATGAAATTTAACACTATATGCTAATTTTTTGAGAAGGACCTGTATATATATATTTATGACAAGTGACTGGTCCTTATGAAGAAGTAATTTTTCCACTGCTGCTTAAATTAGTTAACAAAAACTGACATTTTGGAAACAGATACAAATGTATAGTCCCCTAACCCAGGACCTATAAGAGCAACTCTCTAAATATCATATAATCCTACAGTGAACAAAAAGGAGCAATGACCCTTCACAAAGAATAAAGTGAGGTGAAAAATGGTAATATTGGTAAGGTAAAAAAATATATCTATATTTATCCAACACACTCACATAAATAGTATGGGCGTAAATAGCCCCAAATACAAATACAAGACAGAAGTTTTTAAAGGGGACAGAGGAACCAGGCAGCACTTATCATAATGAACCTCTCACAGGAGCAGGGCCGGACTGGCCATCTGACAATTCTGGTCGTGGGCTGCCTTGTCTACTATGTTGTTAACAGAACGGGTGTTCTCAAGATACCAATACTGTTAAGAGTTGTGATGAAGCACAAAGTATGTGACTCTGTCAATTACCACAGCAGGCCACGGGTATCATTAGAAATATTGGTCTTGTAGTAAATCTTGCTTTTCTCCATCCAGGGTAATATTAGTAATTTATCCCATCTAGTGCTTGGGGACAGTGACAGCATAGGCCTGTGTGATTTCAAATCCCAGGGCTGAATTTCAGTCCCAGTCCGTACCTGCATAGGAGATAGTATATAGGGGCCGCCGAGGAAACAAACTACGTGGAACGCGCATCGGGGCTTTGGCGTGCATGTGTGTTTACTGCTCCTCTCTCCCTCATGGGTAAGCAATAGGTGTTGCATGCACTATGAGGGGCACTATATTCTCTGGTAATTATGGGTATCTGTAGCCATATGTGCCAATATGTGCACATGGACTGGTTTAGGATTTGGGCTAATGGTATCCTGTGATCTAGAGATTTGTAGAGCTCTGACAAAGATCTGTAAAGATCGAAAGGCATTGCTCGTTTCCTGTTGTGCTATGGAGAGTTACTTAGCCTATGTTTTTATCATGGATTAATAAAGGATCGATATTTTAAATTTTGGAGCTGGAACAAAGTTTTTTTCCTTTCTCTATTCAACACTACGGGGATCAATGTGGAGGTTCCGTGCACCTGCTGAGGCTGCCTGGTGAGCTGGATTTTGTTTTTTTCTATGTATCCTGTGATCTAGAGATTTGCTTATACATTGTCCTATGTGCTCAATGCAAGTAACTATATACTATCTCCTATGAGAGGTTCATTATGATAAGTGCTGCCTTGTTCCTCTGTCCCCTTTAAAAACTTCTGTCTTGTATTTGGGGCTATTTACACCCATACTATTTATGTGCGTGTGTTGGATAAATAAAGATATACTTTTTACCTTTACCAATATTACCTTGCTTCACCTCACTTTATTCTTTGTGAAGAGCCATTGCTCCTTTTTGTTCGCTGTAGGATTATGCGCTGCTTAATTAAGAAGTTTACTTGGATGCTATTGGGGATATATGTCGTCAAAAACGTAATCTCAAAATATGTAACTTGTGTCCTAAGTACTTATTAGTGTATTTGTTCCTTTGTATTCCTTTTAGATAGGAAAGCTGTAATATCTAATGGCAGACTGAAATGCGTTGGCTCATCCCTGTTCTTGAAGAGAAAATGGGGCATTGGCTATCATTTAAGGTATAGAAATTTACTTTTAGGCCGGGATCACACATGCGAGAAACACGGCCGAGTCTCGCATGTTAATACCCGGCACTCGGGAGCAGAGCGTGCGTCTGCATGTATTGCTATGTGGCCGCACGCTCCGCTCCTGAGAACCGGCGACAGTGTCGGGTATTAACATGCGAGACTCAGCCGTGTTTCTCGCATGTGTGATCCCGGCCTTCAATAAATACTAGCGTCGTCATAGCATACTGGGAGTTGTAGTCTGCTAACAGCTGGAGAGCTACACACGATTTTGGCTGCAGCTACCACTAGGGGGCGCATACTTAAGGCAGATGTACTTAGCTCTCTTTGGACTCCATAATAAGAGAAATTGAGTTCCATTCCTCATAAATAATACATCAGGAAATAATTGACCATTGAATAATATATGCAGCATAAATTTGTCTTCATTCCTTACATTAGTTGTTTGTTTTTTTTACAATTTGGTTATTCCTCTGGCAATGGTCAGGATGCAGGTCCCTCCGTCTTGTGACCCCGAGCAGATGACCTCCATCATTAGGCAGCACATCCCCAGGGCTCAGCTGTCGGTGCAGAATGAAGAACAGCTCACCTACATGTTACCTTTTGAAAACATGGACAGCTTCTCGGGTAAGTAATACACCTCCGTATCCCACACGGCCGGATTAGTGTCATGTTACCGCCACTGGACACCGTTTTAATACAAAGACAAATTTTTCAAATATTTGAATTTTAGACCTTTTCGCGCATCTGGACAGACGTGTGGGAGAGGACGTTGTTACTTATGGAGTCTCCATGACCACACTGGATGATGTATTCATTAAACTGGAAGGGGAGGCAGAGCTGGAAAAGGGAGGTAAAGAGAAAGGTTGTGCTGAGCTGCCATAGGACCTGCTGGTGGCAATACTGCCCCCCTATATACAGTCATGGCTGAAAGTGTTGGCGCCCTTGAAATTGCTCCAGAAAATGAAGTATTTCTCAAAAAAAATTATTGCAAGTACACGTCTTGTTAAATACATGTTTATTTCCTTTGTGTGCATTGGAACAACATAAAAAAGAGGAAAAAAGGCAAATTGAACATAATTTCACACAAAACCCCAAAAATGGTCCGGACAAAATTGTTGGCACCCTCAATTTAATATTTAATTGCACACTATTTGGAATAAATAACTGCAATCAATAGCTTCCTATAACCATCAACAAGCTTCTTACACCTCTCGTTTGGAACTTTGGACCACTCTTCTTTTGCAAACTGCTCCAGGTCTCTCATATTTGTGCCTTCTCCCAACAGCAATTTTACGATCTCTCCACGTGTGTTCAATGGGATTTAGATCCAAACTCATTGCTGGCCATTTCAGAATTCTCCTGCGATTTGTTTCCATCCATTTCTAGGTGCTTCTTGAATTATATTTGGGGTCATTGACCTGCTGGAAGACCCATGACCTAGGACACACACCTAGCTTTCTGACACTGGGCACTATATTGTGACCCAAAAGCCTTTGGTAATCTTCATATTTCTTGATGTCTTGCACACAGTCAAGGCACCCAGCACCAGAGGCAGCAAAACAATCCCAAAACATATTTGAACCTCCACCAAATTTGACTGTAGGTACTGGGTTATTTTAGTTGTAGGCCTCATTCCATTTTCTGTAAACAGTAAATGTGATGTGCTTTACCAAAAAGCTCTAACTTTGTCTCTTCTGTCCAAAAAAGGCTTCCTCAGTAGGATTTTAGCTTACTCACATACATTTTGGCAAACTGCAGTCTAGCTTTTTTATGTCTCTGTGTCAGCAGTGGGGTCCTCCTGGGTCTTATGCCACAGCATTTCAGTTAATTCAAATATCAACAGATAGTTCATGCTCACACTGTTGTACCCTGAGCCTACAGGACAGCATGAATTTCTTTGGAACTTGATTGGGGCAGCTTATCCACCATCCGGACTATCCTGCATTGTAACGTTTCATCATTATTTCTCTGCCGTCCATTTCCATTGCCATGGGTTGTAAACTTCATGAATATGTTGAGCACCATTTACAAAAAAAAAAGATCTCTGGAGATGGACTGGAGATCTTGATATTGTTCAACAGTTTTGTTTCTTGAGTCCTCAGAAAATTCTCTTATCCACTCTCTGTTCTTCATGCTTAGTGTGGCACACACAGGCACAGATTGAGTCAACTTATCCCCTTTTTTGTGAATTCAGGTGTGATTTTCATATTGCCCACACCTGTCACTTGCCATAGGTGAGTTTAAACAATCATCACATGCTTGAAACACAGTTGTTTACCCTCAATTTTGGAAAGGTGGCAACAATTTTGTTTGACCCTTTTTGAGTTTCTGTTTGAAATTATGTGCAATTTACCTTCTTTTCTTTGTTTTCTTTGTGTTGTTAAAATACACACAAAGGAAATAAATTTGTGTATAAAAAACAGGTGTAATTGCAATAATTTTATGGGGGAAATACTTCATTTTCAGGAACAATTTCAAGGGTGCCAACACTTTCAGCCATAACTACAATATTGCCCCTATGTACAAGAGTATAACTACTATACTGTAATATTGCCCTTACAAGAATATAAGTACAATAATACTGCCCATATGTACAAGAATATACACATGTGGTTAAAATTGTTGGTAACTCTCGTTTAATTACAGAAAAACCCACAATGGTCACAGAAATAACTTGAATCTGACAAAAGAAATAATAAATAAAAAATGTATAAAAATGGACAATTGATAGTCAGACATTGCTTTTCAACCATGCTTCCACAGAATTGAGCTGCAGATGGTTTACCCGTAGGTGTGGAGGTCTGCGGGTGTTGTAACGGCCAAACCGTCTGCAGCTCAGGTTGTAAGTAAGTGGGTAGTGCTACGGCACTTATTACCGCCATTACTCTCTTATGCTCATTTCAAGCTGTATATGGGTACACCGCATGCTGTAGCTTTTAGGCTACCATAGCCACGTCTAGTTGATTGTATATGTATTAGCGCTATACCTCATTTGCTAGTTTCTTTTCTTCCACCTTTTGGATTGTGACAGGGTTGGCACGGCACCTGTCTGGTATCAGCAGCTTTAGACCTTTGCATTCTTAGCGCCAGTGTGTGATTACTATTTACTATTGTCTAGAAATGATGTACCCTTAACTTAATATTTTGTTGCACAACCTTTTCAGGCAATCCCTGTAATCAAACGATTTCTGTAACTGTCAATGGGACTTCTGCATCTCTCAACAGATATTTTGGCCCACTCCTCAAGAGCAAACTGCTCCAGTTGTCTCTTGGTTGAAGGTTGCCTTTTCCAGACGGCATGTTTTAGCTCTTTCCAAAGATGCTCAATAGGATTTAAATCAGGGCTCATAGAAGGCCACTTCAGAATAGTCCAACGTTTTCCTCTTAGCCATTCTTAGGTGTTTGTACCTGTGTGTTTTGGGTCATTATCCTGTTGTAAGACCCATGACCTGCAACTGAGACCAAGCTTTCTGACACTGGGCAGCACATTTCTCTCTAGAATCCCTTCACAGTCTTGAGATTTCATTGTACCCTGCACAGATTCTAGACACCCTGTGCCAGATGCAGCAAAGCAGCCCCAGAACATAACAGAGCCTCCTCCATGTTTCACAGTAGGGACATTTTTTTTTTGATATGTTAATTTTTCTGTCTGTGAACATAGAGTTGATGTGCCTTGCCAAAAAGTTCCATTTTTGTTTCATCTGTCCATAGGACATTCTCCCAGAAGCTTTGTGGCTTGTCAACATGAAGTTTGGCAAATTCCAGTCTGGCTTTTTTATTATTTTTTCAACAATGGTCAATCAATTTTCCTCCTGCGGCCACGTCCAGGGAGGTTGGTTACAGTCCCATGGATCTTAAATTTCTGAATAATATGTGCAACTGTAGTCACAGGAGCATTAAGCTGCTTGGAGATGGTGTTATAACTTTTACCTTTAACATATTTGTCTATAATTTTCTTCCTAATCTCCTGAGACAACTCTCTCCTTCTCTTCCTCTGGTCCATGTTGAGTGTGATACACACCATGTCACCAAACAGCACAGTGAGTACCTGTAGCCCTATATACAGGCCCACTTACTGATTCCAAGATTGTAGACACCTGTGATGCTAGTTAGTGGACACACCTTGATTTAACATGTCCCCTTTGTCACATTATTTTCAGGGGTACCATCATTTCTGTCCAGGCCTATTTCATGAGTTTTATTTTTTTTTTTAATTCTGTGGAAGCATGGTTGAAAATCAATGTCTGACTTTCATTTGTTCATTTTGATAGATCTTTTATTTATTATTACTTTTGTCAGATTCAAGTTATTTCTGTGACCAATGTGGGTTTTTCTGTCATTAAATGAGGGGTGCCAACAATTTTTACCACGTGCGTAACTACTATAATACTGTTCCTATATACAAGAATATAGCTACTGCTCCTATGTACAAGATTATAACTACGGTACTATAATACTGATCCTATGTGCAAGAATATAACTCCTATAATACTGCTCCTATGTACAAAAATATAGCTACTATAATACTGCCCCCTCTGTACAAGAATATAACTACTATATTACTGCCCCTATGTACAAGAATATAACTACTATAATACTGCTCCTATGTGCAAGAATATAACTAATATAATACTGCCCCTATGATCAAGAATATAACTACTATAATACTACCCCCTATGTATAAAAATATAATTGCTATAATACTGCTCCTATGTACAAGAATATAACTACTCTAATACTGCTCCTATGTGCAAGAGTGTAACTACTATAATACTGCCAGTATGTACAAGAATATAACTGCTATAATACTGCTTCTATGTACAAGAATATAACTACTATAATTCTGCCCCCTCTGTACAAGAATATAACTACTATAATATTGCCCCTATGTACAAGAATATAACTACTATATTACTGCTCCTATGTGCAAGAATATAACTATTATAATCAGTTGTCAGTGATTGGAGGCGTGAGGAGAGGGTGTGTTTACTCACCCATTATCTTGCCCACGTCATTCCCTGACACCTGAGACCCGTTGAAGCGCCACAGTAGGCGTGAAACGGCCGTCGTCTTTCCCTGCTCACCTCCTTGTCTCTCCTGCTCCCCCGTGCCGTCAGCATGTTATCTACACTGTAAGCGTTCTTAATAAAGGACTTGGACCACGCATCTTCGGTGAGTGCTGCCGCATTCTTTCTTATATATGGTATAACTATTATAATACTGTCCCTATGTACAAGAATATAACTACTATAATACTACCCCATGTATGAGAATATAACTACCATAATAATGCCCCCTTTGTACAAGAATATAACTACTGTAATACTATCCCTATGTATAAGAATATAACTACTATAATACTGCCTCATATGTACAAGATTATAGCTTCTATAATACTGCCCCTATGTACAAGAATATAATTACTGTAATACTGCCCCCGATGTACCAGACTATAACTACTATAATAGTGCTCTGTATGTACAGTACAGAGCAAAAGTTTTGGACACCTTCTCATTTAAAGATTTTTCTGTATTTTCAGAACTATGAAAATTGTAAATTCACACTGAAGGCATCAAAACTATGAATTAACACATGTGGAATTATATACTTATCAAAAAAGTGTGAAACAACTGAAAATATGTCTTATATTCTAGGTTCTGCAAAGTAGCCACCTTTTGCTTTGATGACTGCTTTGCACACTCTTGGCATTCTCTTGATGAGCTTCAAGAGATAGTCACCGGGAATGGTCTTCCAACAATCTTGAAGGAGTACCCAGAGATGCTTAGCACTTGTTGGCCCTTTTGCCTTCACTCTGCGGTCCACCTCACCCCAAATCATCTCGATTGGGTTCGGGTCTTGTGATTGTGGAGGCCAGGTCATCTGGCGTAGCACCCCATCACTCTCCTTCTTGGTCAAATAGCCCTTACACAGCCTGGAGGTGTGTTTGGGGTCATTATCCTGTTGAAAAATAAATGATGGTACAACTAAACGCAAACCGGATGGAATAGCATGCCGCTGCAAGATGCTGTGGTAGCCATGCTGGTTCAGTATGCCTTCAATTTTGAATACATCCCCAACAGTGTCTCCAGCAAAGCACACCCACACCATCACACCTCCTCCTCCATGCCTCATGGTGGGAACCAAGGCATGTAGAGTCCATCCGTTCACCTTTTCTGCGTCGCACAAAGACACGGTGGTTGGAACCAAAGATCTCAAATTTGGACTGGTCAGACCAAAGCACAGATTTACACTGGTCTAATGTCCATTCCTTCCTTTAGCCCAAACAAGTCTCTTCTGCTTGTTGCCTGTCCTTAGCAGTGGTTTCCTAGCAGCTATTTTACCATGAAGGCCTGCTGCACAAAGTCTCCTCTTAACAGTTGTTGTAGAGATGTGTCTGCTGCTAGAACTCTGTGTGGTATTGACCTGGTCTCTAATCTGAGCTGCTGTTAACCTGCGATTTCTGAGGCTGGTGACTCGGATAAACTTATCCTCAGAAGCAGAGGTGACTCTTGGTCTTCCTTTCCTTGGGCGGTCCTCATGTGAGCAAGTTTCTTTGTAGCGCTTGATGGTTTTTGCCACTGCACTTGGGGACACTTTCAAAGTTTTCCCAATTTTACGGACTGACTGACCTTAATTTCTTAAAGTAATGATGGCCACTCGTTTTTCTTTACTTAGCTGCTTTTTTCTTGCCATAATACAAATTCTAACAGTCTATTCAGTAGGACTATCAGCTGTGTATCCACCAGACTTCTGCTCAACAAAACTGATGGTCCCAACACCATTGATAAGGCAAGAAATCCCACTTATTAAATCTGACAGGGCACACCTGTGAAGTGAAAACCATTCCCGGTGACTACCTCGTGAAGCTCAACAAGAGAATGCCAAGAGTGTGCAAAGCAGTCATCAAAGCAAAAGGTGGCTACTTTAAAGAAACTAGAATATAAGACATATTTTCAGTTGTTTCGCACTTTTTTGTTAAGTATATAATTCCACATGTGTTAATTCATAGTTTTGATGCCTTCAGTGTGAATTTACAATTTTCATAGTCATGAAAATACAGAAAAATCTTTAAATGAGAAGATGTGTCCAAACTTTTGCTCTGTACTGTACTTAGATATGTAATATGTGATTCACTGCCTCATTCTAGATTTCAGTGTCTTCAGCCCGGAGCAGCAGACAGTAGATGACTCCTTCTTGGCAGAAATGGATGAATCTGTCTTACTGATGTCAGACTCGGGAAATGTGACACTTACCGGCTTCCAGCTCTGGAGACAACAAGTTCTGGCTGCTGCACGGATCCGATACCTGAAGCTGAAACATGATACGAAAATCTTCAGATCTATGTGAGCTGTAACACATTAATGAGTCCTGTGTCTAGTATCACGGTATAATTGCAATAGTTCATCTCATATGGAGCTTATAGAACTGATGGTCATGGATCTGGGAGAAAACTTTACATTTTGCCTATACTTGAAAGCATTCTGTCCCATTTACCCATATTTTTAACCTCTTCCCTCAGCAGCAAATTTTCATTTTAGTGCTTTACTTTTTCCTTCCTTTTCTTTCAAGAGACATCACTTTTTTTATTTTTCCGCTAATTTTTTTCTTTGCAAGACAGGTGGAATTTAAGAATGACACCACTCATTTTACTATATCATGTACTCAAAAATGAAGAAAAAATTCCAAGTGCAGAAAATTTCGAAAAAAAAAAATGCATTTCAGAAATTTTTTTGTTTTGTTTTTACAACATTCATTATGTGGTAATAGGTACCATATGAGATGATTCCCCAGGTCAGTACGATTGGTGCAATACCAAACAAACAAAGTTTTGTTTGTTTTTTGATTTGTTCACTTTAGTGGTCAAAAAAATTCTCAAATTTAAAAAGAAAATATTTTTTTGTATTTTGGGACTATTTTCATATTACTTTTTTTTATTTTTCTGTCAATTGAAGGATTGTTTTTTTTTTGCCAGGCAAGCTGATGCTTTATTTAGCCCTCTTTTAGGTACATTGAATATTTTGATCACTTTTTGTTTCATTTTTTTTCTGTGCAAGTGCTGCTACCCAAAAATGACAATTTTGAATGGTTTATATATTTTACTTTATGGTCTTTGGTTATATCATTTTATATTTTGTAATTTTATATGTTTTTCTTTTTTTTTCAATCTACATTTTAATGAGGGAAAAAGAGAAGGATTCAAATTTTTATTTACATTTTTAAATATTTTCTAAAACTTTTTTTCGTAGCACTTTTTGTTTTCTAGTACTCTTAGAGGACGTGAACCTGCAATCGCTTATTCTACATACTGCAATCCGATTGTATATATATATATATATTGTATATAGAGAAAAGCACAAAGACAAACTCCTATAAAGGACAACCTGTGGCTGGGTAACACAGGAGCATGAACATGGCAGCCAGCAGACCCCCAGATGCCATAGTAGCCAGTCAGTACCCTGCAATCACATAGTGGAGGGTCAATGGGTGCACGGAATAGCATAGCGCTTCCCCTATCCATATACCTTAAATGCTACTATCAGAGATTGACATCGCCATTTTAGTAGTTAACAGCAGTGATCTGAGCTTATTTCCAATCACAACTACTTAAAGGCAGATTCTGGCTATGGTGCTGGCTCAACTCCTCAGCCTGCTTTATACTCCCACACCCAATATGTGCTCTGCTCTACATGTCCTGCAGATTTCGGGAATTGGTTTAAAGAAGGTTAATGGTTTCCTAACTTTCTGACTTCCAATGCTTTCCCTGCTCTCTAATGTCAATGATACAGTGGCATGTAAAACTTTGGACCCGCCTGGTAAAAATTACTCTTCTTGTGAACAGTTAAGCAAGTCGAAGATAAAATAATCTCTAAAAGACCTAAAAGTTAAAGATTGTTTGTGGCTTAACCCCATTCTGGTGTCAGAGTTTCCTTTCAGCGCTCCTTAGACCGCGTTTCATCTGTTTTCCTTAAAGTTAAAGATGGTACATTTCCTTTGTATTTTAGGCAAAAAATATATATAATGTCATTTTGTTACATTTTAAAAATTATTATAAAGGAAAATGTACTGATGCAAACGTTCGGGCACCCTTGGATATTTGTGTGCTCAGATAACTTTGACCAAGGTTTCAGACCTTTGTTGGCCTGTTGGGGTTATGGCTTGTTCACCATCATCGTTAAGAAAGGCCAGGTGATGCAAATTTCCTAACTTTATAAAAACCCAGCCTCCTCTAACCTTGTGTCAAAAAACAGCAGCCATGGGTTCTTCTAAGCAGCTGCCTAGCACTTTGAATATGAAAATGGTGGAGGCCCACAGAGCAGAAGAAGGCTATATAGCAAGATAGCAAAGTATTTTCAAGTTCCCTTTCCTCAGTTTGAAATGTAATTAAAGGGAACCTGTCACCCCGAAAATCGCGGGTGAGGTAAGCCCACCGGCATCAGGGGCTTATCTACAGCATTCTGTAATGCTGTAGATAAGCCCCCGATGTTACCTGAAAGAGGAGAAAAAGACGTTATATTATACTCACCCAGGGGCGGTCCCGCTGCTGGTCCGGTCAAACGGGTGTCTCTGGTCCGCTCTGGCGCCTCCCATCTTCATTACAAGACGTCCTCTTCTGATCTTCAGCCACGGCTCCGGCGCAGGCGTACTTTGCTCTGCCCTGTTGAGGGCAGAGTAAAGTATTGTAGTGCGCAGGCGCCGGGCCTCTCTGACCTTTCCGGCGCCTGCGCACTGCAGTACTATCCTCTGCCCTCAACAGGGCAGAGCAAAGTACGCCTGCGCCAGAGCTGTGGCTGAAGATCAGAAGAGGACGTCTTGTAATGAAGATGGGAGGCGCCACAGCGGACCAGAGACACCCGTTTGACCGGACCAGCAGCGGGACCGTCCCTGGGTGACTATAATATAATGTCTTTTCCTCCTCTTTCAGGTAACATCGGGGGCTTATCTACAGCATTACAGAATGCTGTAGATAAGCCCCTGATGCCGGTGGGCTTACCTCACCCGTGATTTTCGGGGTGACAGGTTCCCTTTAAGAAATGGCTGTTAACAGGAAAAGTGGTGGTCAAAATAAGGGCTGGAAGAGGAAGCAAAATTTAATTCAGGGCTACTAGATTGCAAGATTGGCAAACCAGAACCCCCACTTGACTTCAAAAGATTTTCCGAAATATTTAGCAGACTCTGGAGTTGTGGTACATTGTTCTACTGTTCAGAGACACAAGCACAAATATTGCTGTCATGGAAGAGTCATCAGAAGAAAACCTCTCTTGAGTTCTCACCATGAAATTCAATGTCAGAAGTAAGTAAAAGAACATCTAAACAAACCTGATGCGTTTTGGAAACAAGTCCTGTGGATTCATGAGGTTAAAATAGAACTCTTTGGCCACAATGATTTCCACAAGGAAAAGAACATCTCGCCAACCATTAAGCAATGGGGGTGGATCAATCATGGTTTGGGGTTGTGTTTTGGTCAATGGCACAAGGATTATTTCACGGGTAGAGGGAAGAATGGATTCAATTAAATTTTAACAAATTCTTGATGCAAACATAACACCATCTGTAAAAAAAAGCTGAAGATGAAAACAGGATGGCTTTGATAAATGGATAATGATTCTAAACACATGTCAGAATCCACAATAGACTATAATAATAATAATCTCTTTATTTATATAGCTCCAACATATTCCACAGCACTTTACAGTTTTTGCACACATTATTGCTGTCCCCACTAGGGCTCACAATCTAAATTACCTATTAGTATGTCTTTGGAATGTGGGAGGAAACTGGAGAACACCCACGCAAACACGGGGAGAACATACAAACTCCCTGAAGATGTTGTCCTTGGTGGGATTTTAACTCAGGACTCCAGTGCTGCAAGGATGCAGTGCTAACCACTGAGCCACCGTGCTGCACACTACCTCAAAAGGCGCAAGCTGAAGGGTTTACAATGGCCCTCACAGTCCCCTGATCTGAACATCATTGAAAATCTGTGGCAAAACCTCAAAATAGCAGTGCATGCAAGACGACCCAGGAATCTCGCAGAACTGGAAGAATTGTCCAAGTAAGAATGGACGAAAATCCCTCAAACAAGAATTGAAAGATTCTTGGCTGGCTACAAAAAGCGTTTACAAGTGGCGATACTTTCAAAAGGAATTGATACTGGGTACTAACCATGCATCGACTATATTACTTTTTGCAATTTTTAAAATTTAAAAAATGAGAATGTATGTATTTATATGAATATACACTGATCAAAAAATATAGGGAACACTTAAACAACAGAATATAACTCCAAGTAAATCAAACTTCTGTGAAATCAAACTGTCCACTTAGGAATCAACAATGTTTGACAATCAATTTCACATGCTGTTGTGCAAATGGAATAAACAACAGATGGAAATTATTGGCAATTATCAAGACACACTCAATAAAGGAGTGGTTCTGCATGTGGGGACCACAGACCACATCTCAGTACCAATGCTTTCTGGCTGATGTTTTGGTCACTTTTGAATGTTGTTTGTGCTTTCACACTCGTGGTAGCACGAGACGGACTTTACAACCCACACAAGTGGCTCAGGTAGTGCAGCTCCTCCAGGATGGCACATCAATGCGAGCTGTGGCAAGGTTTGCTGTGTCTGCCAGCGTAGTGTCCAGAGGCTGGAGGCGCTACCAGGAGACAGGCCAGTACACCAGAAGATGTGGATGGGGCAGTAGGAGGGCAACAACCCTGCAGCAAGATTGCTACCTCAGCCTTTGTGCAAGGAGGAACAGGAGGAGCACTGCCAGAGCCCTGCAAAATGACCTCCAGCAGGCCACAAATGTGCATGTGTCTGCACAAACGGTTAGAAATCAACTCCATGAGGATTTTCTTCAGAGCCAGGTACCATTACTGGATCTTTGCAGTAGTAAGTCAGAGTGGTGGGAGATGTTCAAGGAAAGGGTGGCGAGATTCTTCCGCCAGCTCTCGAGCCTCAGGAGTCTGAGCAGGTACCGCCTGTATCAGGGTCTGAGGAGGAAACTCGAGCATCTTGTCTCAACTGGAGGTAGCCGCGAGGAGATCTCCAGAGTGAAATCTTTGCTTATGAGGTGTCAGTATGATAGACATGCATCTTTGCTTTTTGAGAGGGATTACGGGAAGTACCGCTCGCCCAACCCTTACAGAAACTGCAAGATGTCAGTGAATAGTAAAGTGGTTACAGGACTGGTCGACACTACGGGGTCCCTGAGGCGATCCAGATCAGGGATGCTGGAGGTTGTCAGATCCTTCTACTCACACCTCTTGGGGAAGAGGGATCTTGATTGGGATGAGATGTCGGCTTTCCTGGCTGAAGCTGTCCCCGAACCAGGGGTAGACCCCTCTCTTGACATTTTGACAGAAATGATCAGGGAAGAGGAAGTTCAGTTGGCGATTGAAGGGCTTTCCCCAAAAAAATCGCCTGGTCCAGATGGCTTAACATCTGAATTCTATAAGACCTTTAAGGACGTTTTGGTTCCCCTCTTGACTGAGGTATTCAATGAGTGTCTCTCCTCGGGCACTCTGCCGAAGTCAATGAGGAGGTCTGCTCTGATCATCTTGTCAAAGGGTAAGGACCCATCTTGCATTGAGAATTGGCATCCCATGGCGCTTCTCAATGCAGGCAGGAAGGTTCTGGCAAAGGTGCTGTTTAATCGGCTGGTCAAATTTGCACCCTGACTCCTTTCGGGGGCCCAGCATTGCTCTGTTCCAGGCCGCAGAACATTTAGTGCTGTGCTCTGTGTCCGAGAGGCAGTGGAGCAGGGTAGGGCTGGTCACTGGAAGGGGTACATGCTGTCACTGGACCAGGCAAAAGCGTTTGATCGGGTTAATCATGAGTACCTCTGGTCCGTCCTTCTGAGATATGGCCTGCCGGGGGGGGGTTTGTTGATTGGCTTAAGACCTTGTACAGTGGGGCAGAGAGTTTCCCGCTTGTGAATGGTTGGATTGGCAGCTCTTTTGAGGTTGGGTCCGGTGTTCGCCAGGGTTATCCCTTGAGCCCGCTTCTGTACGTGTCTTCGATTGACCCTCTTCTTAGGAGGGTGGAGCGTGGACCGTTGGCCGGGATCGGGATGGACCAGGCAGCACCGGAAGCCACTCTGAGGGTGGTGGCGTATGCCGATGATGTCACTGTGTTTGTTTCCTCTCATGAAGAGGCAGGGTGGCTGATGTCAGAGGTAGATCGCTACTCGGAGGCATCCGGGTCCAAGATCAACCGGGATAAGTGTGAGAGAGGCTGGGAGGAGGAGATCCTGGTTTTGATCTCCCGGACACCCTTCCAGGACCCAAAGTCTCTGCAAAAGTCCTTGGCATCGAATTTGGCCAGGGGGATTACCCCAAACAAAATTGGGACAGCAGGCTAGAGATCGCCACTCAGAAGGTGAACCAATGGAAGGGTTGGTCTTTGACCCTAAGGGAAAGGGTAAACCTGATCAAAACTTACCTGCTCCCTTTACTGATTTATCTGGGCAGTGTATGCATCTTGCCGGAATCTCTCTGGACTCGGGTCTACAGTTTGTTCTTCCAACTGTTATGGGGGAATAGACTGAGCCTGGTCAAGAGGGAGGTTACTTACCGTACGAGGAGACTAGGAGGGTTAGGTATGGTCAACCCTGTGGTATTCCTTGTGGATACCTTCATTAAGATCAATATCGCAAACCTCTGGAAAGAGAGGGCTCCTCCGTCGGTATTCTCCTGTAGGGGATGGTTTCAGCCTTTCTTCCAGGAATGGGAGACAGGAGGGCAAGTGAAGGATCTTCGCACACCGCATGGACATCTTCTGGCTTACGCTACCTTGGTTCTGAAGGTAATTCGTCGGTGGGGTCTGGGAATGTGGGAGATCAGGACTCTGCCAAGGAAACTCCTTGACAATAGGGTTCTGTTGACCCATTTCCAGAGGCCTCTGGCGCTCAGGGACTGCCCAAGTCGGGATCTTGGGGTGGGTTTGCATCTTTTGAATTCTATCAGGATCCCCTCAAAGTTTTGGGACTTGGCTTGGCGCTGCTTCCATGGGAAACTGTGTGTGAGGGACAATCTTAAGTGTAGGAGCTCTGAGGACAGGAATTGTCCTCGGGAGCATTGTGGTATCTTGCTGGAAAGCATGGACCACTTCCTGCTTCATTGTTCCTTCAACACAGAGGAGTACAACAGGGTGGGCGCCTTCATTGGCTGGTCTTGGCTGGCCGGTCTCTCCTATGCGGAATGGGCCTATGGAGCATTCGGAGACCTTGGTGGTCGGGACCGCTGCACCTTATTTCTAGTTAGCACAGTGGTTAGGTATCACACGTGGAACGCACAGTGCTTAGTATTGACGCAACGAAAAATCCTCCCAGTGGAAGATGTGTTTAGGACCATACTTGGTGACCTGGTGAAGGTGCGCTCTCTGGAGTATGGGAGACTGGGCGCACGGAGGGCCGCTCTCCTCTGGAGGGGCTTTTCTTTTAGTGTGCCCTAGTCTGGTCATCTCCTTTCCTGGTGGTGGGCTGCTGCTGACACTGTAGATTTTTGTTTTGATTGATCATTACCCTATATTAAGGGTCACCAATCTAACCCAAGAAGAGGTGCGAAACCGGCTAAATAAGATTAAAATAGATAAATCTCCGGGTCCGGATGGCATACACCCACGAGTACTAAGAGAACTAAGTAATGTAATAGATAAACCATTATTTCTTATTTTTAGTGACTCTATAGCGACAGGGTCTGTTCCGCAGGACTGGCGCATAGCAAATGTGGTGCCAATATTCAAAAAGGGCTCTAAAAGTGAACCTGGAAATTATAGGCCAGTAAGTCTAACCTCTATTGTTGGTAAAATATTTGAAGGGTTTCTGAGGGATGTTATTCTGGATTATCTCAATGAGAATAACTGTTTAACTCCATATCAGCATGGGTTTATGAGAAATCGCTCCTGTCAAACCAATCTAATCAGTTTTTATGAAGAGGTAAGCTATAGACTGGACCACGGTGAGTCATTGGACGTGGTATATCTCGATTTTTCCAAAGCGTTTGATACCGTGCCGCACAAGAGGTTGGTACACAAAATGAGAATGCTTGGTCTGGGGGAAAATGTGTGTAAATGGGTTAGTAACTGGCTTAGTGATAGAAAGCAGAGGGTGGTTATAAATGGTATAGTCTCTAACTGGGTCGCTGTGACCAGTGGGGTACCGCAGGGGTCAGTATTGGGACCTGTTCTCTTCAACATATTCATTAATGATCTGGTAGAAGGTTTACACAGTAAAATATCGATATTTGCAGATGATACAAAACTATGTAAAGCAGTTAATACAAGAGAAGATAGTATTCTGCTACAGATGGATCTGGATAAGTTGGAAACTTGGGCTGAAAGGTGGCAGATGAGGTTTAACAATGATAAATGTAAGGTTATACACATGGGAAGAGGGAATCAATATCACCATTACACACTGAACGGGAAACCACTGGGTAAATCTGACAGGGAGAAGGACTTGGGGATCCTAGTTAATGATAAACTTACCTGGAGCAGCCAGTGCCAGGCAGCAGCTGCCAAGGCAAACAGGATCATGGGGTGCATTAAAAGAGGTCTGGATACACATGATGAGAGCATTATACTGCCTCTGTACAAATCCCTAGTTAGACCGCACATGGAGTACTGTGTCCAGTTTTGGGCACCGGTGCTCAGGAAGGATATAATGGAACTAGAGAGAGTACAAAGGAGGGCAACAAAATTAATAAAGGGGATGGGAGAACTACAATACCCAGATAGATTAGCGAAATTAGGATTATTTAGTCTAGAAAAAAGACGACTGAGGGGCGATCTAATAACCATGTATAAGTATATAAGGATACAATACAAATATCTCGCTGAGGATCTGTTTATACCAAGGAAGGTGACGGGCACAAGGGGGCATTCTTTGCGTCTGGAGGAGAGAAGGTTTTTCCACCAACATAGAAGAGGATTCTTTACTGTTAGGGCAGTGAGAATCTGGAATTGCTTGCCTGAGGAGGTGGTGATGGCGAACTCAGTCGAGGGGTTCAAGAGAGGCCTGGATGTCTTCCTGGAGCAGAACAATATTGTATCATACAATTATTAGGTTCTGTAGAAGGACGTAGATCTGGGTATTTATTATGATGGAATATAGGCTGAACTGGATGGACAAATGTCTTTTTTCGGCCTTACTAACTATGTTACTATGTTACTATGTATGTTACATTATACAGTGATGTAGGGCTGCAGGCGCCGAACTTGGGCCTCGTGATTTGTAATTATTGTGGTGTGTGCTGCTGTATATAATGTATATATTGTATATAGGGATATAGAATTGGGTGTAGGTGTTAGGTTGGGTGGTGGGAAAAGGGGGGAGGTGGGATTATCTTGTGGGACTATGGGACACTGGGTTGTTTGGGGGAAAACTAGCACTGCCTGATCTGGCCTATGGACGTTGGACATGGACTGAGGCATGAGACGCAGGGCCAGCTCTCAGGCCAGTGCGGGGGGTTGGAAATGAAGGAAAGCTTAGTATTGTATATATTTGTAGTTATTTTATTAAAAAATATATATATATATGAAAAAAAAAAGTTCAAGTATATAGTTTTTGTTTGCCATTGTTTTTTTTTATTTGTTAATATTATTTTGTTTGGTGACCGGACCAGAGTCAGCGTTGTTATTCTGTATATACTGTATAGTATGAGTGAGAGGAGAGAATGAGCGGCTGGACCAGTGTTCAGTATACGGATTATTTTCTGGCTAATATTTTTGTTAAGTTTTCTGCTATTATTATTGTTATGTTTTTCATTTTTGTAATAAAAGATCTACAGGATGCAACTCCAGATCAGTACAGGATAAGTAATGTAATGTATGTACACAGTGACTACACCAGCACAATAGTGAGTGCAGCTCTGGAGTATATTACAGGATGTAACTCAGGATAAGTACAGGATAAATAATGTAATGTATGTACACAGTGATTGCACCAGCAGAATAGTGAGTGCAGCTCTGGAGTATAATACAGGATGCAACTCCAGATCAGTACAGGATAAGTAATGTAATGTATGTACACAGTGACTGCGCCAGCAGAATAGTGAGTGCAGCTCTGGAGTATAATACAGGATGTAACTCAGGATCAGTACAAGATCAGTAATGTAATATATGTACACAGTGACTGGACCAGCAGAATATTGAGTGCAGCTCTGGAGTATAATACAGGATGTAACTCAGGATCAGTACAGGATGAGTAATGTAATGTATGTACACAGTGACTGCACCAGCAGAATAGTGAATGCAGCTCTGGGGTATAATACAGGATGTAACTCAGGATCAGTACAGGGTAAGTAATGTAATGTATGTACACAGTGACTGCACCAGCAGAATAGTGAGTGCAGCTCTGGAGTATAATTCAGGATGCATGTATAGGAAACACAGCTATGCAGGATGTACAATATATGTTTTTTTGTTTTCTTTTCCAGATTACTGATCTTGGTCTTGTTTATGTTACCACTGATTTCGATGAGAATATTTATTGCCGTTGTTCCTATGATATATTCATTGGAACTATCCCCCAATCTGTACTTCTCAAGACCAGGAGATCGATACCATGGGTACTACACCAGCCTCTTGATTCACAATAACACAGGTATCTGGTTGAGGAGACGTTATGTTGTGGGTTGTAATAATCACCTAGACAGGTTAATACTATTTTTTGTTCCTTAAGTCCATGGTCTAAGGCTATGTTCACACAGTGCGTTTTTTACCGCGGAACCGCGGCGGTTTTGCCGCTGCGGTTCCGCAGCTGTTTTCCATGCAGGGTACAGTACACTGTACCCTATGGAAAACAGGACACACTGTGCACATGGTCCGGAAATTGTAAAAAAAAAGACGCGCTGAATAGCTCCCGGAAAAAAGAAGGAGCATGTCAATTCTTTTTCCGGAGCCGCAGCGGTTCTGCACCCATAGACCTCCATTGTGAGGTCCAAACCGCAGTAAAACCCGCAGATCAAAAATATATCTGCGGGTTTTACTGCGGTTTGATGTGCAGAACCGCTGCAGCAGGAAGTGCGGGGAGCGGGCGGAAGTGCGTGGGCGGAGTGTGGCTGCCCCCCCCGTGTTCCGATCCCGCCCCCCCGTGCTCCGATGCCCCCCCCCAGTGCTCCGATGCCCCCCCCCCAGTGCTCTGATGCCCCCCCCCGTGCCCTAATCTCCCCCCCTTATACTCACCCGGCGTCCCGGTGTCCGTCCGGCCGTCTTCTCCCTGGGCGCCGCCATCTTGCAAAATGGCGGGCGCATGCGCAGTGCGCCCGCCGAATCTGCCGGCCGGCAGATTCGTTCCAAAGTGCATTTTGATCACTGAGATATAACCTCAGTGATCAAAATAAAAAAATAGTAAATGACACCCCCCCCCCCTTTGTCACCCCCATAGGTAGGGACAATAAAAAAAATAAAGAATTTTTTTTTTTTTTTTCACTAAGGTTAGAATAGGGGTAGGGGTAGGGTTAGGGGTAGGGTTAGGGGTAGGGTTAGGGTTAGGGGTAGGGTTAGGGTTAGGGGTAGGGTTAGGGTTAGGGGTAGGGTTAGGGTTAGGGGTAGGGTTAGGGGTAGGGTTAGGGGTAGGGTTAGGGGTAGGGTTAGGGTATTTTCAGCCATTTTAACCCTAAAAAAATTCCTAGAAAACACACAGACTCTGGCTAGAAAACTGCATCAAAAAAACGCATCAAAAAACGCATCAAAAAACGCATCAAAAACGGACCAAAAAAGGACCAAAAAAAGGACCTGCGTTTTCTGCCAAGAGCTGCAGTTTTTTAAAAAACAGTCAGGAAAAAAAAAGGATGGAAATCCTGAACGTGTGAACATACCCTTACAGTAATTTCGGGTAGATGGTCACAATGCAATGTCCCAAGACTACAAGATCCCAACCCGGCATGGAAAGTTCCACTGCCTCCGTACCAGGTGATACCCACTGTGTCCCAACTTTTGGTTGGTCAACTTTTGGTATCTCCTGATAGCTTAGTCTGCAGTGACAGCTAGGGTTGAGCGACCTTTACTTTTATAGGATCGGGTCGGGTTTCACGAAACCCGACTTTTTCAAAAGTCGGGTCGAGTGAAATCGGCCGATCCTATAAAAAAGTCGGGGTCGGGGTCGGCCGAAACCCGAAACCCAATGCAGTGCATTGGGTTTCCATGGTTCCCAGGGTCTGAAGGAGAGAAAACTCTCCTTCAGGCCCTGCGATCCATATTTTAGTGTAAAATAAAGAATTAAAATAAAAAATATCGCAATACTTACCCTCTGACGCGCCCTGGTACTAACCGGGAACCTTCCTCCTTCGAATCAGCCCTTCCAGGACCTTGCGGTGACGTCGCGGTGACGTCGCGGTTTGTGATTGGTCGCGCGGCCGCCCATGTGACCGTTCGCGTGACCAATCACAAGCCGCGACGTCACCGAAGGTCCTGGAAGGGCTGATTCTTAGGAAGGAAGGCTGCCGGAAAGAAGCAGGGCGCGTCCGAGGGTGAGTATATTCCTATTAGGTATATACTCACCCTAGGACGCGCCCTGCTTCTTTCCGACAGCCTTCCTTCCTAAGAATCAGCGCTTGCAGGACCTTCGGTGACGTCGCGGTGACGTCACGGCTTCTGATTGGTCGCGCGAGCGGTCACATGGGCGGCCGCGCGCCCAATCACAAACCGCGACGTCACCGCGACGTCACCGCAAGGTCCTGGAGGCGCTGATTCGAAGGAGGAAGGTTCCCGGTTAGTACCAGGGCGCGTCAGAGGGTAAGTATTGCGATATTTTTTATTTTAATTCTTTATTTTACACTTAAATCTGAATTCCGATACCAATTCCCGATATCTTAAACATATCGGGAATCGGTATCGGAATTCCGATTCCAGATTCAAAAGATCGCCGACTTCATGGCCGACCCCACAGAGGGGTCGGGTCGGGTTTCATGAAACCCGACCTTGCCAAAAGTTGGCGACTTTTGAAAATTTTCGACCCGTTTCGCTCAACCCTAGTGACAGCCTCTGTTCCTCCAGACTATGGATATCACGACTGTAGAACGTGTATCCCACTCCAGCTGGCAACAACAGTCCTTCAGATAGTTCTTCAAGTCTAGACAACAGATCCCACAACCGTACCTTCACTAAACATGTAGATTATTGTTCTCCCTCTCCTGGATCAGCCCCCTGGATGGGCAGAAGTGTTCACTCCCCCTTAAAAATTAGCTTTTGGCACAAAGAATGAAGTGTGTTCCAGAAGCCCAGTCTCCAGCCTGTCCACAGGGCTGTGCACAAAGAATGCCCCCTGCAGAGAGGAATAAAAACACACATGCCCCAAAAAGATGCAGGACAGAAATGCTAATGTAAGCCTTATGTATATGGATCGCCCCCAGGGGCCGTGGGGTACTCGGTACCGGGTCCTGCGGTTCACAGGGGGATGTAACGGTGGCTGACCCGGTCCGTGGCCCTGGGACGTCTGTATAAAAGGGAAAGGTATTTAAAGGGGTAAAGTTTATGTTCATGACGCCACCTGTGGTATTCGGTCAGGGTGACCGACGGTGCGTTAAGGGGTCCACTGGGGTGATGGTACGGCAGCTAGATGGTATACCTTCCCACAGGTGAAGTGTATCACCAGGGCTTCCCAGTATGTAGATGGTGGATGGTGTGAGGCGCAGAGAACAAAAAGGACACAAGGTTGCAGTCTCTTTACCTTTACTGAAGACTTCAGCATCCACAGTCCAGAGCACCAGACCATAGGGTAGGCAGAGTCCGGCCGGCTTGGAGGCAAGTCCAGAGTTCCTTTGTCCTGGTGGAAATCAGTAGCCTTCCCTTGCGCTGCAGTGTAGTCCCTTACTGCCTATGGCTTCACATAAGGGTCTCACAGATGTGATGTTTCGCTCTCTCTGTCCCCCTTATAAGATAGGACAAAACCCCTATGACTGGTGACTTGAGCCTGTTTATAGGGTCTCTTAGATAACCCGGGTCTGAGGGGTGTCACCATGCCTCCTGGGTGTAGGTGCGGACAGGTAACATGCAATTAGCTGTCCTGCCGGTCTCTGAAATAAGGTGTAGGGGTCCTTATTCCCTCGGTGTGCCGGCTACCGAGGTTCTGCGCCTCAGAAGGAGGCAGCCTGTTCAGGGCTGGTCCCCTTCTGGTATCCTCTACTTTGAAGGAGAATGGTATTGCAGTGAGCGTGAAGGAAATCGCAGCAAAGTGTCTCTTTCTGGGAGCTACAGCTCTGTGGGTATGCACAGCTCCGTGGACCCTCTGTCGTCCTCAGACTACTGTCTGGAACTTTCTAACTTTCCCTACAGACTACCACTTATCTATATATATGGGGAGTGACCTAATAAATAGGAGCAGAAGCTCCGCCTGGTGGCCTGGAGTGTGAATGTGTTGCATGTTTGTGATACCTGGATGCAGCTATCCTTTCTTGCCTCCAAACGTAGCATCACTCTCCCCGAGAGGAAAGCAATACCACTGTGACAACCAGGACCCTGGGGTGCCACATATACATGAGATCCAGCCCACATGTCTTCCTCTGCTTACTATCAATGAATGGAAACACTGACTTGACGCTGAACACTCTCCAAGAGAAATCTGTGCACCCCAAACTAACGAGCAATCAAGTCAGCTCCTCACACTGAGCACATTGATTTTCATTCAAAATAAAATATTCCAAGCTTATCTGCAATATGTCACACACTGGGGGCTTTCTCAGCTTGTTTCTACTCCTGATCTAATTTGGAGATATTTTGCGTCTGGTGTTGCCGATTTTCCATTTTGGAGGCAGTGGAAGCCTGTCACTCAGCATTATCAGACACATACAGGGAAGTTGAGTAGGATTTTCTATAACTTGCTAGAATGATATTTAATTTGACTATACAGGATTTTTTCTTTCCTGTCACCCTACCAGGCTCTGCTATTGAAGACTTTGTCATGGCCGTACAAGCACAGGACATTGTGGTTGATGTGGTGGATGGCAAATATGACCCAAGCACTGAAACATACCGAGGAGCCATTGAGGTTTCTAGTGGAGAAAAGGTCATTCATCATTCTGGCGTTGCCCATGGGTGATTTCTTATCAGTATTGTTATAAAAGGGTCACTGCATGCATTGAATTTAATGGCAGCGGTACATATTTGCAGACAATAAGCGCCCTCTAGTGGCAGCTTTTTATGGTCCGCATTTTGCGATGTGCTCTAGGAGTCTCTGACGTTTATGTTGCATTATTTTTTTTTTATTATTATTGTAGGGCTATAGCTTTCAAATAATTGGAAACACAAAAGCGATAAACATCTTACCCGTCCTTGTGAACATCATCAGTAATGCTTTTCTCAAGTTGTCGAAGTCTGGAAATGTCATCCATGTGTGGAACAACCCGATATTAGACGTACGTCACTAGTGGAAAATGAAATAGAGGTGATATTATCTGTCTCTGGGAATTGCTGGGATAATAGTCATGATATTTCCCATAAGTTTTGTGATGGCAGATTTTTTTGGCAGGGAAAAACTATGTTCTCCTTTTTGCCGTATATTTTTTCTTTGCTCCAACTTATCAAAAATGAAAAATAAGGCAACTTAGCAGACAGTTTGTATAAAAAAAAATGTCTTACTGATTTGTGTATACAGCTTATATGTGGACTAGTGATGAGCGAGTGTACTCGTTGCTCGGGTGGTCTCCGACTATTTATGACTGCTCGGAGATTAAGTTTTCATCGCCTCAGCAACATGATTTACAGCTATTAGCCAGTTTGATTACATGTGGGGATTCCCTAGCAACCAGGCAACCCCCACATGTACTCAGCCTGGCTAATCGCTGTAAATCATTCAGCTGCCGTGATGAAAAATAAATCTCCGAACACTAACAAATACTCGGAGGTCACCCGAGCGTGCTCGGGAAAACCCGAGCAACAAGTACACTCGCCCATCATCAGTGAGGACCTATGCATCTCCATGGTAACAGACTACAAACAAACTGTGTAGTCTGGTCATGCTGTCTTCCATATGTCCCTAACTGCTGCTTTTCCATTATTAAATACATAATCGGAACACCTAGGGCAGCGAGACACCACTTATCACTGCAGCGTCCGACTACACGTATGTTTGTTTGTAGTCTGTTACTATGGAGACATTTTTTTAGTGGGACTATTGCTTTTTTTTAATGTACTTGTTTTGCCACAAGAAAAAAAGGCAACAAAAGGAGATATAGTTACTTCCTATTCTTTATCTTCTAATTTTTTTAGGATGGTGAAAAAGATTTCCATATGTTACACATTGTAAAGATTTTATCCTACGCCCTGTTCACTGCCAGTCTCTCCCCTCACTTTGCGATGAGCAGCATCAGTGACAACAAGGTAAGTAAGGTGGCCAATGCCCGGCACCTACCGGCACAACCTATATTTAAAGAGTATCTGTTGTTTAATCTTTATAATCTTTATTTTTATATAGCGATAACATATTCTGCAGCGCTTTACATTTTTGCACACATTATCATCACTGTCCCCGATGGGGCTCACAATCTAAATTCCCTATCAGTATGCCTTTGGAATGTGGGAGGAAACCGGAGAACCCGGAGGAAACCCACGCAAACACGGAGAGAACATACAAACTCTTTGCAGATGTTGTCCTGGGTGGGATTAGAACCCAGGACCCCAGCGCTGCAAGGCTGCTGTTCTAACCACTGCACTACCATGCCGCCCCACATGCCCCATTGTTTCAATTTTTATTTATAAATTAATAGTACACATGAAAATAACTTTGTAATTTATCTTATCAGAGAAATCCGCTTCTTTCCTCCTGGACTGATCTTTCACTCTCAATTCACAGATAAAATCTGTTTTCAGTGAAGACATATTTTCCCATTGTTGAGATTGTAGATGACAGTTGGTGCTCATCGGATTCTATGAAGGGGAGGAGCTATAGGCAAATACAGACATTCTGCTGCAAGTTCCATAAATCTTTATGAGCACCAACTGTCATTTCCTATTTGACTAATGAGAAAATCTGTTTCCACTGCAGACACATCTTACCTGTGAATTGAGAATGAACGATCAATCCAGGAAGAGAAAGAAGATTTATCTTATTAAATTGATTTATGAAAATAACATTAAAACGATTGTTATTCTTTAAGTTCAGTGAAACCCATGGGCCTAACGAAGTGATTTTTACTTTCTTAGATTAAAGCTCGGTGTCAGCTGCGGTTGTCAGGCCTCTTCTCTTCAGCCTACTGGCTCGGACAAGGATTAGTGGACATCACCTTCTACTGCCTCCTGCTTTACCTGTTGACAGCATTATTTTTTGCTTTTGATCACTACCTTGTCATGTCGTTTGGGAAGGTCGTGCATCTGGTGAGTAATCAGAAAGAGGATTGTCACTAGAATGGATTATTTCATTTTTATGTTTTTCCCATCGGCTAATCTGGCATTCAGCAACATAATCCAGAGCTCCATTAACATTTCGCTAGTTTGTGGTTTAAATTGTAGTAAAAAAAACAATCATGCCACACCTCCTACATAAAAATTCAGTGGTTTGTTTTAGAAAAGTAGCAAGAGTGACAGAAAAGGAGGGCAAACAATTCTTGCAAGTAAGGCAAAAACAGGCAACTTTTTAATGCCAGAAAACTGGTGCAAGTATAAGAAAAATCAGCCGCACTCAAATGGTTGAAAGTTCAGCAAACTGTGTAGTTTCTTTATTAACACAAACAATAAACATCACCAGGTGCTTTTTTAGGAGGTAAATGGGTGGCGGACTATTCAATTCGGGTAACGTTTCGACCCCAGCGGGTCTTTATCAAAACCTCACTTATGCCAAAGAGGTAGAGGAGAGGAGAAAGAGCCGAGTTCCCATAGAGCAGCTCTGGTGGAATTGTGTGGAAGCGCGTCCGCCTGGTGGGTGATGTAGTAAAACTGGGGCAGGCCCTTTCATAAATGTCTCCCACTGTCTAAACGTGTTACAAGACTTACTCTGCACTGATTAAAAGTTCTTGTTATGCTTTTGCACATATAGATCGTGGACCCACTGTGCCAAACGCCGGGTTTCCCCAGAAAGGGCGTGGCAAAGCGGCTACCTTGTCTTCGCTAGAGCTCCTGATGGTGGAGATAGTGCCGCGCTGCAGGCAGCTGCCAGGTACCACTCCTGGGCAGTCTGCGGCACTGCAGCTGCTGACCCCAGGGATCAGGATAGCAGTCACGCACAAAGACTCGGAGTCACTGACAAACAGGATTCGGACACTGGTGTAACAGTCCGACGAACAAGGAATGCTGGGATAGGTTCATGTTCAGACAACATGGGTTTATGAAACTAGTTCAGGTACTGCTGGAGTGGCTTTAGGTACAGGTACTGCCGGAGCGGCGTCCTCTTCTGGTTCAGGCAATTCAGGATACGGGCTATCGTTCAGACAATACAGGTTTATGAAAACAGGACCAGAAAACTCGGAACACAGGAACAGGATCCCGAACAAACTACACAGGATACCAGGTTGGGAGATTTGGCAACATACAGTTGCACTCACACTCAATGTAGGGAACTACAGTGGTTGCTCAGGCACCTCCCTTCTGGGGAAGGTACCATATATACAATTTCTATTTGTGTTTTGTATGTTACCCCTTCTCATGTACAGCACCATGGAATCAAAGGTGCTCTAAAATTAAATGTTAGTAATATACAAGAAGCCTTCCAGCTATTGCTAGAACAGGGGAGCAAGCGTTCCTTTAGGTGCGCCGCCAGGATGACTGTGCGACGTGCACAGACCAGGAAGCAATGACTGAGGCCACACTGTGCAGCTGGAGCAGTGAGTGTGTTGGCATCCCTGAATTACCATTACAGCTCCCCCTCTGTTACGCCCCCTCTTCTTTAAGTCCACAAGGACTGTCACCGAAGAAGTGAAGCCTGACTTGTCTTCTTGGACTCCCATGACTTCTCTTCAGGGCCACGTTCACTCTAGTCCACTACAAGAAAGGTTACTTCATTCACCTTCTTCTTCGTTAGGATGCTTCTAACCATCAAGACATCCTCAGAGCAGACCAAAGCTGGCATGGAAACAGGATCCTTAAATTGCTGAGTCTCTCTTTGCCCAGCAAGACCAGCTACCACCTTGGAAGAATAGAAGACAGACTGGAGTTCATCCACCTGGTCGGTGGATACTAGAGACTTAGAAGGTCGCTCTGACTTGACATCATCGTCAGCCAGCCACTTGAGAACAGGAGATACCCTTTCTGGGTCCAACTCCAAACTGGTGTCCATGAAGATATGTTCAGGAGGTTCGCTGGAGCAGGTCACTGAAACAATTGCTAGAACTGCATGGAGATATTGTCTCTGCTTCCCTTCTTTCGGAGATGTCAGCACACGATGAATCGGTGACTAGCAGACCTGCCAGAGAAGATGGTGACACAGGCGACCAAACTGGACATACAAGGACCAGACACCTCTAGTGACACAACTGTCTCCAATGAAGCACTTCACCAGATCTCCAGTCAAGAACTGGCTCATGAGTTCTCAGCCACGGAAGACCTAAGAGAAGTGGATGAAATAAACCAGACAGCACAATAGAAGGCAATTTTCTCCTATGCAATTCTCCTATCTGGAGATCTACTTTCTCAGTAACGACTTGAATGACTTCAGATAAGACCTTTGCTTTTATGGATGATACCTTCAACGAATTCAGGAGGTGTTAGACGGGCTGCATTCACTATTCTGCTGGTGGTGTCACTGTGCACATACAAGGCTGTCACTAGAAATTTCAGGGCCCCCTTGAGACTCCACCCAGCTCCGCCTTCACCCCTCAAACCTTCCACAATCCCACCGCTCACTCTTGGAACAACTACACTTATGCACCACATCCTCACCAAGCACACATTAACAGTTCCCATCTAACACCATATCACAAACATAGCCATCAGCTTTTGTTTTGGCCAAAAGATTTTTTTAAGCCGCTACCACGAAAAGGTATATTCTTTTGGCTGGACCGTATTTTACTCTAACCTATTAAATATTTTTATTTATTTTTCTTTAAGGGAATGTGTCACATATATTTTTTAAAATGACCAATAATACCATATACAAGGGACAAATACTGCCACACCTTGGCCGAACCACAGAGTCGCACCACATAGTGACCAAATAATACCACATCTAGGGGACAAATACCTCCAGACCGTGAGCAGATCACATATAACCGCCACATAGTGACCAAATATTACCACAGAGAAGGAACAAATACCGTAACACCATGACCAGACCACATATTACCACCACATAGTGACTGAATAATAGCACATACAAGGAACTAATACTGTCACACCATGACCAGACCACATATTACCACCACATACTGACTGAATAATGCCACATACAGGGACAAATACCATCACACGATGACCAGACCACATATAACCACCACATAGTGACCGAGTAATACCACATACAGGGGACAAATACCACCACACAATGACCAGACCACATATTACCACCACATAGTGACCAAATAATACTACATACAGGGACAAATGCTGTCACACCACGACCAGACCACATATCACCACCACATAGTGACTGAATACCACATACAAGGAATAAATACTTTCACACTATGGCCAGACCACATATTACCACCGCATAGTGACTGAGTACTACAATACTGATCATTAATAAAAAAAATACTAATATTACCATAAGTCCCATTATACACAGGAGCTTCAAACATAGTATATAGTTTAAGCACACAGGTAACTTACTGACTCACTAGTTACATTATACCCATGAGCTCTGTGTATAGTGTCAGTGTACAGGTAATACAGTGATCACCAAAGACCGTATACACAGGAGCTCTGTGTATACTACATAGTGTATAGTGTCAGTGTACAAGTAAAATATTTAGAATTGCGAGTCCTCAGTGGTTGATACCTTTTAATGGCTAACTGGAACTATGGTAACAAATTGCAAGCTTTCGAGACTACACAGGTCTCTTCATCAGGCAAAGACTAAAAGAAATTCTGAAGAATCACATATTTATGCACAACATAGCACAGAAAAAAAAAGGAAAAACCATGGATAAGACAGGTGACATGAAGCAGAATTACCATGAGTGATAAACAGTTATGTCCATAAATATTGGGCCAGCTCTTAGATAAGGATTGTTTTATTGTCCTCTGATTGGGGTCAGGTTCTGTTGTGATGACCCCTTATAGTCTGAGGGGCAAGTTCCTTAGTTGATGTAAAAAGACATAAATCCGTGCTACACATTCATTCCTGCAGTGAGACTGTCAAAGGTCGTCATCAGTTTATATTCCCATACTCTTCTGTCTCTCTTAGATTTGAAGCTACCTTTTAACACAAGTAATTTCATGTCCATAATGTTATGATTTGGGAGACAAAAATGTATTGCCACAGGTAGATCCATTCTTTTTTCTCTTATTGTGTGGCGGTGAGAATTAATTCTTGTTCTAAGCTTTTGCCCTGTCTCCCCCATATACAGACCCCAAATTGGACATTTAGTACAAGTAACACACTGACTCACCAGTGACATTATACACAAGAGCTCTGTATATACTACATAGTGTATAGTGTCAGTGTACAGGTAACACACGGAGTCACCAGTGACATTATACACAGGAGCTCTGTACAATACCCTGACTCATCAGTGAAGTCTCTAGTTGAAGATCTTCATCTTCCTGTATTATACTCCAGAGCTGCACTCACTATTCTGCTGGTAGTCACTGTGTACATACATTACATTACTTATCCTGCACTGATCCTGAGTTACATCCTGTATTATACCCCAGTGCTGCACTCACTATTATGCTGGTATAGTCACTGTATACATACATACATTACATTACTTAACCTGTACTGATCCTGACATTATACACAGGGGCTCTGTATAAGTAATACAATGACTCACCAGAGAAGTCTCTAGTTGAAGATATTCATCATCTCTTTTCTTCTTCATCCAGTGTAGACCGCCATCATTTCTTCCAGCCAGGAATAACACAGTTATCTAGAGCACATTCCCCAATTTTTCTCCAACCTCTACACTACGCCAGATGAATAAAAAATGCAACAGTGTCACCCTGCAGAGAAACAGGACCACCGACCCCCTAACCCCACCTGACAAAGAAAACAGTATCCTCAAAAATAAAATATATCACAGCAGTAATAATATCCCTTAATTAGCCCCTACAGTAATAATGTCCTATTTTGGGCCATTTATGTTGCTTTCCGTTTGATATCATGTGCCACTGATCTCTAGCTGATGTGAGACGCCGCTGATCCTTAGCATCAGGATCTTCCTGACCACTGACGCCAACACAGAATAACACTTTGGTAAGAGGATCAGAACTCTGAAGCCCCGCAGCCCCCTCACACTGCTGCCGCTTCTCAACTAAGTGATCAGGGTCAACAGCATTCAGAGGCACTGAGGCTACCGATACCGCCCCCCCCCCCCCCCGACACCGGACCTCTCACCCTCCCCACTGAGGAGTGTACCACAGCCACAGTATCATGGCCTGACAAGTGAATGCCCGCCACTGGGCCGCTTTCACTGTCTAGATTAGGTTTTTGTCCTGATGAAGAGGTCGCATGTGGCCTTGAAACGCGTTGACACTGTAAACCTGTACATTGAACTTTCTCAAGTTTTAATCTGCATCGAGTCTGCATCAGTAACGCATTGAATTAAACCTCCATCCCATTCCATATACTCCAGAGTTTTACTCAGTATTCTGGTGGTGCAGTCACTGTGTACAAACATTACATTACTGATCCTGTACTGATCCTGAGTTACATCCTGTATTATACTCCAGAGCTGCACTCACTATTCTGCTGGTGCAGTCACTGTGTACACACATTACATTACTTATCCTGTTCTGATCCTGAGTTACATCCTGTATTATACCTCAGAGCTGCACTCACTATTCTGCTGACACAGTCACTGTGTACATACATTACATTACTTATCCTGTACTGATCCTGAGTTACATCCTGTATTATACTTGAGAGCTGCACTCACTATTCTGCTGGTGCAGTCACTGTGTACATACATTACATTACTTATCCTGTACTGATCCTGAGTTACATCCTGTATTATACTCGAGAGCTGCACTCACTATTCTGCTGGTGCAGTCACTGTGTACATACATTACATTACTGATCCTGAGTTGCATCCTGTATTATACCCCAGAGTTGGAACTCACTATTCTGCTGGTGCAGTCACTGAGTACATACTTTACATTACTTATCCTGTACTGATGGTGAGTTACATCCTGTATTATACCCCAGAGCTGCACTCACTATTCTGCTGGTGCAGTCACTGTTTACATACATTACTGATCCTGAGTTACATCCTGTATTATACCTCAGAGCTGGACTCACTATTCTGCTGGTGCAGTCACTGTGTACATACATTACATTACTTATCCTGTACGGATCCCGAGTTACTTCCTGTATTTTACTCAAGAGCTGCACTCACTATTCTGCTGGTGCAGTCACTGTTTACATACATTACATTACTTATCCTGTACTGTTCCCGAGTTACATCCTGTATTATACTCCAGAGCTGCACTCACTATTCTGCTGGTGCAGTCACTGTGTACATACATACATTACTTATCCTGTACGGATCCCGAGTTACTTCCTGTATTTTACTCAAGAGCTGCACTCACTATTCTGCTGGTGCAGTCACTGTGTACATACATACATTACTTATCCTGTACGGATCCCGAGTTACATCCTGTATTATACGCCAGAGCTGCACTCACTATTCTGCTGGTGCAGTCACTGTGTACATACATACATTACTTATCCTGTACGGATCCCGAGTTACTTCTTGTATTTTACTCAAGAGCTACACTCACTATACTCATAAAGTAAAGACGATCACTAGAACAAGATTTGTGATGATACTGAACATGTAAGTAGTGATGGGAGATTACAGGTGAAAAGTTGCAGAATTATTAACTTCAGCTCTGGAAGTATAATAAGGGCTATGATGAGATAAATCATAATAAATATTTAGTAAGTTGCTCATGTTCTTCTGTCAATTATATAAATGTTGGTCCATGTGATGTATTATGTTCTGTTTCTGTAGATCGTCAGCATCATTGGATACAGCGCTACGATGGTTTTCTACGTTTACGTATTTTCGTTTATTTTTGGGAAGAATAAAACCCATTACGACAGCTGGTCCTTATTCTTTGCACTGGTAAGTCGTCAGCCGAATAGAGAAGGCAGGTACAGCCGAAACCCTGTTCTGCGCACTCCTATAATGTGGAAGCTCCTGTGATTTGCCCTCACTCTGTTTTGTATAATGTCATACTTCTGCTGTGACGGATGCCCCCTTTGGACCCTGGGTGAGTCGGTAACCTCTGTACCCCCTGTAACTTGCTGATCATCCACAAAATACAAAATGGAGCTGTATATGACGTCTATGTACTTCTGACCAAAGGATCCAGCCTCTCTGCAGTCTCACCCCCATATTACTAATGTTGGACAATTCCTCATAAAGCAGTTCAGTTAGAATATGTATCGTAACTTTATGCTACTCTTTTTCAGTCCTCCTTCGTTCCCTTGAGTCTAGTGGATCTGTTCGGTACATCCATTCCTGGCGAAATGCTGCTGTACAGCTTCCTCTTTCCCAGCAGCACCCTATGCGGAATCCTGCAGAACATAGTAAGTGAGATCTGAAACATTAGAAATATCTCTGATCCCAATGATCCAGGATTTTTTCCCGCAACTGTGGGCAGTGCCAGGTAGCTTATCATTACATCTTTGTGATCCATATTACTGTCTTGTTTCTTTTTCTTCCATTTTTTTGCTTTGCAAAAAGATTAAAAAAAACAACGATAATGCGCTTTCAGGGTTTTTTGTGTGTTTCAGGATTCACAGTATGGGATTAATATTCTGATATTTTATTAGTTTAGTTACGCACATGGCAACACAATGGTTTTTTTTTATTTATGTTCTGGGAAAAGGTCATTATGAACTTTTTAATATTTTTTTTTATTAAATCCCTGCAATCACTAGTACAGTGCACTGCAATACTGTAATATTACAGCGCATTGTAAAAGTACTGATCTACCGGCAGAATTTCTTAGAAGTAGAGAATCAAGAGGTTGGGGGTCTTAGGTAGGTCACTATTTGTCATAAGCGTGTTATTGGTACCCTGCAATTGCATTGCTAGGGAAGGGAGGAGGTTAGGTACCAGAAGGGACACCTCTCCCATTTAATCTCATCATCCTAAATGTTGCATTCACAATTGACAGCGACATTTACAGTGGCTTGCGAAAATATTTCCCCCACCCCTTGGCATTTTCCTTGTTGAAAACCTGGAATCTCACTTTTTCTTTTTGAGGGTTTTTATCAGTTCATGTAAAGCACATGCCTACAACTGTGAACATTTGGTTTTCTTTTTATTATGAAGGAAACAACAAGAAAACAAACTAACTGAAAACTTCAAGTGTGCATAACTATTCACCCCCTAAAGTCAGTATTTTGCAGAGCCTCCTTTTGCGGCAATTACACCTGCAAATCACTTTGGATAGGTAAACTTAAAAAAAACTGAACGTCACATCCAAACATAGACTAAAGGCCCCCGTCACACTTAGCGACGCTAAAGCGATCCCGACGATACGACCTGTCAGGGATCGTTGCTGCGTCGCTATGTGGTCGCTGGTGAGATGTCAAACAGTGAGATCTTCCCAACGACGCAGCAGCGATGCGGCGACCTGTAGCGACCTGTACAACGATGTCGTTGGTCGTTGTGACACTGTCACATGGCAGCTATTATGACGATTCAGACCTCGATGAGGGACGTCCTGTGTGACGTTGTAGTCACACAGGTGTGCATTTGCGTTGCCTTTTCCGCGCCCATTCAGTTCCGATTGGTGGTTTGCAGATTAAGGAAAAATGAAAACGCATTTGAGACCCCAAACGATACCTACCGTGCACAAAATATAGGTGTCAGAAGAACCGTTGAAGAATAGATACATCGAAGAGGAGTCGCAGGCCGGAGAACTCTACAACGATCTGCAAACCACCACGCGGTCAGGTACAAAGGATGGAAGCGCTACTATGTCGCCTTCTGTTGAAGGCATGACCGCCAATCAGAACACAGTAGCGACCACCAATCGGAGCGGAGGGGTGGGGAAAAGGCAACGCAAATGCACGCCTATGTGTCGGTGTCTGAGTCGTCAACGAGGTCGTTGGTAAAGTGTCAAACACAGCGATGTGTGCTACCCAGCGGGACCTCAACGATCAAAAAAAGGTCCAGGCCATTCCGACACGACCAGCGGTCTCACAGCAGGAGCCTGGTCGCTGCTACGTGTCACACATATCACAAACCAAAAAAAATGAAGTATAACAACTCACAAAGTACATATAAAATTCAATATTTATTAATGCTCATCTAGCAACATTAAAATTTGTTAGAGACAAAGAGTCCAGTTATATGATCACAACAATAAACATAAGACAGAAATATGAGAATATTGAGAATGGGTGCAATAAAAAAACCATGTTGCACCATGGATGTAGCAAAAGGGGAAGTATATAAAGGCTCGGTGGCACAAGAACAGTAACTGCCAATGGGGTAAAATAAAGTGCCCAGTGCTAAACAGTATCCCTAGCAGCTATATGGAGTGCAAGCATCCTAATCAAATAAAGGGTAAGTACCCTATAGTTCAGCCACCCCACATTAATAAGAATATAGGAGGACTAGTCCCATATCCACACCTTACCCTTTTCCTTCTCCATAGTCCACAACACGCGCCCCTACGCGCGTTTCGCCCTCAGCTTCGTCGGGGGGCCCGCATATTGCTTATGTCTCCCATGTCCTGCTTTTTATAATCCGCGGCAGTGTCAATAAATGGCGCATGTCTATGACGATAACGGCCGCTGCACGACGCATCATACTACGCGCCAACATGGCGGTGCGGGTCACCGGAATAAACCGGTGACGTCATTGACCCGCACACGTCACAAACAGGCGCCCGGAGGATGCCGCAGCTATTGACCGCGTCCCAGACATGCGCACTGACTACGTACCAGCTTCTCATGCAGGCACAGATGGAATCCTATTGTGCAGGGTAAGGACGGTCCAATAATGTGCACCGCCCACCAAGCACATCACTATTACGTCATCTGCAATACGATCGAATGGATGCTATTACGAGCAACTACAGTGTAATGAGAAATTCCCACTTATTAATCATTAAGCGGTGTAGCAATCACACCTAGCCATTACATAATTAAATGCAGTGCGAACATAAAAACAGATAAACAAGTGAAAAAATGAATAAAAAAATATAAATGAAAAAATAATAACAAGTGAGATCTATATGATAATGCTACATCATAGCAAACAGAGAATAAGGCTAACATCAGAGGAACTAAAAGTGACACAGTGCAAAAATATATGTATATATATATAAAAGGCATCCAGAAGTCTTATTCCAATCGATGACAGTCAAAGGTCCATCTCCAGGCCAGCTTTTAGTAAGATGTATTGATGACACGAATCCATATTAATAACGTAACACTAAAAAGATTTATAACTAGAAGAAAAAAGAAGAAAAGAGAGAAAGAGAGACAAGTATGTTAAAAACCAAAAGTAAAAAACCAGTGATCCTACATCCAGAGATGACAAAGTCTACAAAAATGATGAAAAACTGAGTTGCTCATTAAGTCCGTTAGGGACCATGGTGTCAAGATTGACTATCCATCGGCATTCTTTTTGCATTAGAACCCGCACAGCATCACCCCCTCTAATCCCCATGTGTACGCAATCAATCCCCCAGATCTTCAACTCTTTAGAATTGCATTTATGTTTGAGTTTAAAATGTCTGGGAATTGTTTTTAAAGACTCCACGTCATCTACATCACGAGCGGCCTCAATATCCCGTACATGTTCGCGGGTTCGAACCCGCAGTTCACGAGACGTAAGGCCAATATATATAAGATTACAACTACACATGGCATAATATACGACATGTGTAGTCGTACATGTGATGTTTTCTCTAATGTCATATGTCTTGAGGCCGCTCGATGATGTAAAGGACGTGGATCTAATGTGGTTTTTACATGCCAGACATTTTCCACAGGGGAAAAAACCTTTTTTAACACCCCTACTACCAAAAAAGGGGGTTGGTTTAGAGACATAGTGACTTGACACCAAGGTATCACGAAAATTTCTCCCTCTACGTGCTGTCATAAGGGGTGTCGGGGAGAGTTGATTTTTCAAAAATGGATCGGTCAGTAAAACTGACCAATGTTTTTTAAGGATAGTTCTCATTAGATCCCATTGTTGGTTGTACGTAGAAATAAAACGTACTTGTGTGTCTTTTCCTTTTTTCCCTCTAGAGTCACCCTCTTGTGGACCCAGGAGATCTATTCTCCTGGTATTTTTGGCTCTCACATAGCCCCTCTTGATGCTCCTGTTACTATAACCACGATCTCTAAATCTCTGCCCAAGGTCCCTGGCCTGTCCCTCGAATAACGCATCAGAGGCACATATTCTGCGAGCACGCAGGAATTGACCCGTTGGAATGGCGGCAATCGTAGAATATTGATGTGCAGAAGATGCGTGTAACAATGCATTGACAGATGTTTTTTTGCGATACATATCAGTATGGATCAATCCGTCATCCTGCACCCTTAATTCAACATCAAGGAACGACACCACCTTTTGATCATATACATAGGTGAGTCTGATGTTGGATTCGTTGCGGTTCAGACCCACCATAAATGCCTCTAAATCAATGGCAGAGCCCTGCCATAAAAACAAAATATCGTCAATAAAACGAAACCATCCAAGGACTTGGGGAGCGGCCTGTGCACCGTCCAATAACAAACCCCTCTCCCAAAAGCCGAGAAAGAGGTTTGCGTAGGAGGGCGCACACGCCGCCCCCATAGCGGTCCCACGTTTCTGTAAAAAGAACCGGTCCTTGAATGTAAAAAAGTTATGGGTGAGAATGAACCGCAACAAATCCAACACCAATTCTCTCATATCCGCATCCAAATTGCTCGCCTCCAGAAAAAATTGCGATGCTCGCAATCCGTCCTCATGGTTGATACTTGTATATAGGGATTCAACGTCCGCTACTACAAGAAATGTGCCCGGGTCGAGGGACAGGCCATCAAGGCGCCTCAGGACGTCCGTCGTGTCCCTGACATAGGAGGGCAGCGTTTCCACCTGAGGGTGCAAATAATGTTCGATAAATTTACAAATGGGGTCACACAGCCCTCCAATGCCAGAAACAATCGGACGTCCCGGGGGGTTGACAGGGTCTTTATGGACCTTGGGCAAGAGATAGAACGTGGGCACAACAGGGCATTTAACCAGAAGACCATCTAGAACCCTTTTGGAAATAATACCCCTCTCATGTGCTATCTCCAAAATCCAAGCAAGTTCTACTTGAAAAGAAGCTAAAGGATTTTGTGTTAGTTGGGTATATGTCTGTTTGTCCCTCAACTGCCTAAATGCCTCTTTCTCATATCTCTCCACTGGCCAGATAACCACATTCCCCCCCTTGTCTGCCGGTTTGATGACTACGTCATCCAGTTTCTTAAGATCTTCCAATGACTTACGTTGTAGGGGAGTTAGGTTGTTTTTATTCCCATTATTATAAATCGTTTTAAATTCCTCTGTTACTAATCTAGTAAATATGTCGACCTGCGGACATAGAGACAAGGGGGGGAATGCAGTAGATCTGGACAGAACAGGTGGTGGAGAGATACCTGCAAATTCTGGATTCGATTCTCGTTCCAGGTCCTCCAGGGCCTCAATTGCTTCCCGTTCCGTTACAAATCCACTGCCCTGGTCAATAGTTGATTTAGAATGTAGTTTACGTAGTACCAATTTTCGAGAGAACAGATGGAGATCCTTTAACGCTAGAAAAAAGTTAAAGTTGTTAGTAGGTACAAAAGATAAACCAAGGCCCAGAAGATCCTTCTGGGTCTGAGATAGCACATGAGAGGATAAATTAATCACCTCCAATGTGTTATTTTTCGTCCTTTTATCCAAGGGGGGTGAGGAGGGTATCTTGCGTTTCTGATTTCTCTTACCACCTCCTCTAGGGCGATTTTCTCTAAAGAAATCTCTCCTTTCCCATGTTGTCCTAGGGATTTCGGGGCCCTGGGTTCTGTCTTCAATTGAAGACATAGATGAAATGGATGTAGAACGTGCCCTTGAAAAGGATCTCTGACCCAATCCCCTCCTCTTCCATTTATAGACCTGGTCATTCTGGAAATCTAGTTGGTCACGTAAATATTTCTTCGTTTTACCATCCACAATCTCTTTTTCCCATTTTTGTTGTTCCATATCTATTTCTCCTTTGAGTTTGGTGACTTTGTCGGGGGTTAGATGTTCATTAATATCATCCTGTATTTTTTTCAATTCCCCATCAATCTCCATAAGGGTTAATTCATTTGATCTTATCAATAGCTCCAAAAATATTTTGGAGCAGTTTGAAGAAGCCCCTTCCCAGGCCTTAATGAAATCTTCATTGGTAATGGGGAAGGAGGGGAAAACTTGGATCCTAAGACCCCTTGGAATAAGACCACAACCAACATATTTTTCCAAAAACGCCTTATTCCACCAAAGGCGGGTGCGTTTTTTGAGCAACTCTTTGTATTTTTTGATAAGTTCAATGTCATCTCTGGATTTCGGATCACATGGGGCACCCAGACCCACATCAAATACTCTGTCTAATTGTGTCCGCCACGCCTTTTCACGTTCGCGGAAATCCATCTGGTCTGAGATAGACACTGTGAAAACACAGACAATAATCAGAAACACAATCTCGGAAACAGATACCATTGCCAAAAAGCAGTCCCGTCTGGATTACACGGGACCAGTGGGGTAAATACCCTGAAATACTTCCTCAAATATCACAAACCAAAAAAAATGAAGTATAACAACTCACAAAGTACATATAAAATTCAATATTTATTAATGCTCATCTAGCAACATTAAAATTTGTTAGAGACAAAGAGTCCAGTTATATGATCACAACAATAAACATAAGACAGAAATATGAGAATATTGAGAATGGGTGCAATAAAAAAACCATGTTGCACCATGGATGTAGCAAAAGGGGAAGTATATAAAGGCTCGGTGGCACAAGAACAGTAACTGCCAATGGGGTAAAATAAAGTGCCCAGTGCTAAACAGTATCCCTAGCAGCTATATGGAGTGCAAGCATCCTAATCAAATAAAGGGTAAGTACCCTATAGTTCAGCCACCCCACATTAATAAGAATATAGGAGGACTAGTCCCATATCCACACCTTACCCTTTTCCTTCTCCATAGTCCACAACACGCGCCCCTACGCGCGTTTCGCCCTCAGCTTCGTCGGGGGGCCCGCATATTGCTTATGTCTCCCATGTCCTGCTTTTTATAATCCGCGGCAGTGTCAATAAATGGCGCATGTCTATGACGATAACGGCCGCTGCACGACGCATCATACTACGCGCCAACATGGCGGTGCGGGTCACCGGAATAAACCGGTGACGTCATTGACCCGCACACGTCACAAACAGGCGCCCGGAGGATGCCGCAGCTAGCGTTAAAGGATCTCCATCTGTTCTCTCGAAAATTGGTACTACGTAAACTACATTCTAAATCAACTATTGACCAGGGCAGTGGATTTGTAACGGAACGGGAAGCAATTGAGGCCCTGGAGGACCTGGAACGAGAATCGAATCCAGAATTTGCAGGTATCTCTCCACCACCTGTTCTGTCCAGATCTACTGCATTCCCCCCCTTGTCTCTATGTCCGCAGGTCGACATATTTACTAGATTAGTAACAGAGGAATTTAAAACGATTTATAATAATGGGAATAAAAACAACCTAACTCCCCTACAACGTAAGTCATTGGAAGATCTTAAGAAACTGGATGACGTAGTCATCAAACCGGCAGACAAGGGGGGGAATGTGGTTATCTGGCCAGTGGAGAGATATGAGAAAGAGGCATTTAGGCAGTTGAGGGACAAACAGACATATACCCAACTAACACAAAATCCTTTAGCTTCTTTTCAAGTAGAACTTGCTTGGATTTTGGAGATAGCACATGAGAGGGGTATTATTTCCAAAAGGGTTCCAGATGGTCTTCTGGTTAAATGCCCTGTTGTGCCCACGTTCTATCTCTTGCCCAAGGTCCATAAAGACCCTGTCAACCCCCCGGGACGTCCGATTGTTTCTGGCATTGGAGGGCTGTGTGACCCCATTTGTAAATTTATCGAACATTATTTGCACCCTCAGGTGGAAACGCTGCCCTCCTATGTCAGGGACACGACGGACGTCCTGAGGCGCCTTGATGGCCTGTCCCTCGACCCAGGCACATTTCTTGTAGTAGCGGACGTTGAATCCCTATATACAAGTATCAACCATGAGGACGGATTGCGAGCATCGCAATTTTTTCTGGAGGCGAGCAATTTGGATGCGGATATGAGAGAATTGGTGTTGGATTTGTTGCGGTTCATTCTCACCCATAACTTTTTTACATTCAAGGACCGGTTCTTTTTACAGAAACGTGGGACCGCTATGGGGGCGGCGTGTGCGCCCTCCTACGCAAACCTCTTTCTCGGCTTTTGGGAGAGGGGTTTGTTATTGGACGGTGCACAGGCCGCTCCCCAAGTCCTTGGATGGTTTCGTTTTATTGACGATATTTTGTTTTTATGGCAGGGCTCTGCCATTGATTTAGAGGCATTTATGGTGGGTCTGAACCGCAACGAATCCAACATCAGACTCACCTATGTATATGATCAAAAGGTGGTGTCGTTCCTTGATGTTGAATTAAGGGTGCAGGATGACGGATTGATCCATACTGATATGTATCGCAAAAAAACATCTGTCAATGCATTGTTACACGCATCTTCTGCACATCAATATTCTACGATTGCCGCCATTCCAACGGGTCAATTCCTGCGTGCTCGCAGAATATGTGCCTCTGATGCGTTATTCGAGGGACAGGCCAGGGACCTTGGGCAGAGATTTAGAGATCGTGGTTATAGTAACAGGAGCATCAAGAGGGGCTATGTGAGAGCCAAAAATACCAGGAGAATAGATCTCCTGGGTCCACAAGAGGGTGACTCTAGAGGGAAAAAAGGAAAAGACACACAAGTACGTTTTATTTCTACGTACAACCAACAATGGGATCTAATGAGAACTATCCTTAAAAAACATTGGTCAGTTTTACTGACCGATCCATTTTTGAAAAATCAACTCTCCCCGACACCCCTTATGACAGCACGTAGAGGGAGAAATTTTCGTGATACCTTGGTGTCAAGTCACTATGTCTCTAAACCAACCCCCTTTTTTGGTAGTAGGGGTGTTAAAAAAGGTTTTTTCCCCTGTGGAAAATGTCTGGCATGTAAAAACCACATTAGATCCACGTCCTTTACATCATCGAGCGGCCTCAAGACATATGACATTAGAGAAAACATCACATGTACGACTACACATGTCGTATATTATGCCATGTGTAGTTGTAATCTTATATATATTGGCCTTACGTCTCGTGAACTGCGGGTTCGAACCCGCGAACATGTACGGGATATTGAGGCCGCTCGTGATGTAGATGACGTGGAGTCTTTAAAAACAATTCCCAGACATTTTAAACTCAAACATAAATGCAATTCTAAAGAGTTGAAGATCTGGGGGATTGATTGCGTACACATGGGGATTAGAGGGGGTGATGCTGTGCGGGTTCTAATGCAAAAAGAATGCCGATGGATAGTCAATCTTGACACCATGGTCCCTAACGGACTTAATGAGCAACTCAGTTTTTCATCATTTTTGTAGACTTTGTCATCTCTGGATGTAGGATCACTGGTTTTTTACTTTTGGTTTTTAACATACTTGTCTCTCTTTCTCTCTTTTCTTCTTTTTTCTTCTAGTTATAAATCTTTTTAGTGTTACGTTATTAATATGGATTCGTGTCATCAATACATCTTACTAAAAGCTGGCCTGGAGATGGACCTTTGACTGTCATCGATTGGAATAAGACTTCTGGATGCCTTTTATATATATATACATATATTTTTGCACTGTGTCACTTTTAGTTCCTCTGATGTTAGCCTTATTCTCTGTTTGCTATGATGTAGCATTATCATATAGATCTCACTTGTTATTATTTTTTCATTTATATTTTTTTATTCATTTTTTCACTTGTTTATCTGTTTTTATGTTCGCACTGCATTTAATTATGTAATGGCTAGGTGTGATTGCTACACCGCTTAATGATTAATAAGTGGGAATTTCTCATTACACTGTAGTTGCTCGTAATAGCATCCATTCGATCGTATTGCAGATGACGTAATAGTGATGTGCTTGGTGGGCGGTGCACATTATTGGACCGTCCTTACCCTGCACAATAGGATTCCATCTGTGCCTGCATGAGAAGCTGGTACGTAGTCAGTGCGCATGTCTGGGACGCGGTCAATAGCTGCGGCATCCTCCGGGCGCCTGTTTGTGACGTGTGCGGGTCAATGACGTCACCGGTTTATTCCGGTGACCCGCACCGCCATGTTGGCGCGTAGTATGATGCGTCGTGCAGCGGCCGTTATCGTCATAGACATGCGCCATTTATTGACACTGCCGCGGATTATAAAAAGCAGGACATGGGAGACATAAGCAATATGCGGGCCCCCCGACGAAGCTGAGGGCGAAACGCGCGTAGGGGCGCGTGTTGTGGACTATGGAGAAGGAAAAGGGTAAGGTGTGGATATGGGACTAGTCCTCCTATATTCTTATTAATGTGGGGTGGCTGAACTATAGGGTACTTACCCTTTATTTGATTAGGATGCTTGCACTCCATATAGCTGCTAGGGATACTGTTTAGCACTGGGCACTTTATTTTACCCCATTGGCAGTTACTGTTCTTGTGCCACCGAGCCTTTATATACTTCCCCTTTTGCTACATCCATGGTGCAACATGGTTTTTTTATTGCACCCATTCTCAATATTCTCATATTTCTGTCTTATGTTTATTGTTGTGATCATATAACTGGACTCTTTGTCTCTAACAAATTTTAATGTTGCTAGATGAGCATTAATAAATATTGAATTTTATATGTACTTTGTGAGTTGTTATACTTCATTTTTTTTGGTTTGTGATATTTGAGGAAGTATTTCAGGGTATTTACCCCACTGGTCCCGTGTAATCCAGACGGGACTGCTTTTTGGCAATGGTATCTGTTTCCGAGATTGTGTTTCTGATACGTGTCACACATAGCGAGATCGCTACTGAGGTCACTGTTGCGTCACAAAACTTGTGACTCAGCAGCGATCTCGCTAGCGACCTCGCTTAGTGTGAAGTAGCCTTAAGTGTCAACAGGTGCTGAACCTAGAGTCACAAACTCATATACTCTCCAACAAAAAGGCAGCGCACTGTAGTGCCATAGCATGTAAATATGAAAATTGAATTGCATTACTGCATTAGAAATATGAAAAATATCAAAAATGAAATATGAAGTCTTTAGACTTTATTCTAAGTGAGGAAAGGCATTTCTAGGTCCTGGAAACAAGAAATGCCTTATCGTGGCTTCCAGGTACACATGAATTGGCCAATTTATGCGCTAAACTTTCTCAATTTTTCATATTTTATTTTTGATATTTTTCATATTTCTAATGCATAAATGCAATTCAATTTTCATATTTCATATTTACATGCTATGGCGCTACAGTGTGCTGCCTTTTTGTTTGAGACTTTAGATAAGTAAGTCTTTATGAGCTTTCCACATCTTGCCACTGGGATTTTTGACTATTCCTCAAGGCAAAACTGCTGCAGCTCCTTCAAGTTAGATTGTTTCCACTGGTAAACATCAATCTTCAAGTCTGACCACAGATTCTCAATTGGATTAAGGTCTGAGCTTTGACTAGGCCACTCCAAAACATTTACATACTTCCCCTTAAACCACTCGAGTGTTGCTTTAGCAGTAGGCTTTGGGTCATTGTCTTGTTGGGAGATGAACCTCCATCCCAGTCTCAAATCACTGACAGACTGAAAAAGGTTTTGCTCAAGAATATCCCTGTCATTCGCACTGTTAGGGCTAGCGGAACGCACCAAATAATAAGACAGATAGAGTATGGTGCGTTCGCAGCCCGGGGTCCACCGTGCAGAGATGGAACCTGCTGCCAAGTAATGACGGACTATATGGCGGTACTCATAAGTATACACACGTGGGTTAAACTTCACCCAGCGTGAAGGAAGCGATCCTGTTGCGTCACAGGACCGCGGTACCGCACATAGAGCGCGAGCAAGTAGTCAGCGAACTCAACCCCAACTAGGATTGAAGTCCGATTAGACCCTTGCTGGCACAACACCGCAACTGGGTGTGTAAGGAAACTAAATAACCATATTAAGGCACAAGAGTGCATGCGGTGCCGCACTGACGAACGCCACTAACCACCCAGGCTTGGGTAAGGAAAGCACAGAGGAAGTGCACGGCGCCGTACTGGCGGTCACAGCAACTGGACGCTGTAATGTGTGATTCGTGCTGTAGGATAAGTCGGGCGCTAAATAGCAACCATACACCTTCCGCGAACAGACATTCAATAGGGTAGGGGTATCCAAGGACGACTTGCACTCACAACATACACACATTAACAATTGTACACTAGCGCATGGCCGTGCGGTCATGCGCAGTTTATATAGTTGCAGCACAGGAAGTGGCCATAGAAACTTTGCCCTTCCAAGACCTGCCAAGAGGACCAATGGAATGTGCTGCAGAGCCTGAGCACATGACCCTCGATCTCCAACGGGAGATCTTGCCCTGGGCATGCTCAGTGTGTGCAGACAAGGACTTAGTCCCAGAGAAGTCCGCTCGCTGCTGACCAGCACTGACTTTAATGGCAGAAGCTGAAGAAGCAGCAGTAACTCTCTGTACAGAGTGAGACTGAGCAAGACGCTGGGACCGACGTCCCTGCTGAGCAGACTCCACTGCGGCTGGATAAGAATGGGAGACCGCAGCGGAGATGGCTTGAGATTCCCCCTGTGCAGAAGCGGGAACTCGAGACCTAACATGCACCATCCATCTTCCCCTTGACTCAGACCATTTTCCCTGTCCCTGATGATGAATAACATTCTCACAGCATGATGCTCCGCCACCATATATCACTGTGGGGATGGTGTATTTGGGGTGACGGGCTGTGTTTGTTTAGCACCAGAGATCGTGTTTACCTTGGAGGCCAAAAAGTTCAGTTTTGGTCTCATCTTACCACATCACCTTTCTCTAGACATTTGAGGAGTCTCCCACATGTCTTTTGGCAAACTCAAAACAAGCCTTACAATTTTTGTGTGCAAGTAAATTCTTTTTTCTGCTCACTCTTCCATGAAGGCCACATCTGTGGAGTGTACGGCTTATTGTGGTGGTATGGACAGATACTCCAGACTTTGCTTGGATACTCTGCAGCGCCTTCAGGGTTACCTTTGGTTTCTGTGTTGTCTCTCTGATTAATGCCCTCATTGCTCGGACTGAGAGTTTTGGTGAAGGGCCCTCTCTTAGCAGGTTTGTTGTGGTACCATGTTCTTTCCATTTGCTGATAATGGATTTGATGGTGCTCTGGGGAATCATCAGAGATTGCGATATTTTTTTTTTTTTTTATAACCCAACCCTGACTTGTTCTTCTCAACAACTTTGTCTATGACTTGTTTTAAGATCTTCTTGGTCTTCATGGTGTTTGGTTAGTGGTACCTCCTGCTTAATGGTGTTGCAGCCTCTGTGGCCTTTCAGAAAAAGTTTTATATACTGACAGACCATGTGACGTACAGATTGCACACAAGTGGGCTTCCTTTCACTATGCATGTGATTTCTGAAGGGAATTGCTAGCACCATACATTTTTAGGGGTGTCATCACATTGCTCCTTTCCTGATTTCCTATTCTTTTGCATGTTTCTCACACTTAAATGTTTCAGGTCATCAAACAAATTTAAATATTAGACAAAGATAACGCAAGTAAACACTGAATGCTGTTTTTAAATGAAGGTCTTTCTTTATTAATAAGGGAAAAAGAAATCCAAACATACAGGGCCCAGTGTGAAAAAGTGATCCCCCTACCTTAAACATAAATTATCTGTGGTTCATCACATCATTGGGAAGCTGAGTTCAATTTCCCTACCCACACTCATCCCTGATTACTGCCACACCTGTTCTCTCAATCAAGAAATCACTTAAATAGGACCTGCCTGACAAAGTGTAGAAGGCCAAAAGCTCTTCAAATGCTAAACATCATGCCGCAATCCAAATAAATTCTGAAACAGATGAGAAACAAAGTAACTGAGATCTATCAGTCTGGAAAAGGTTGTAATGCCATTTCTCAATCTTTGTCACTCCAGCGAACCATAGTGAGAGCCATTATCCACAAATGGCGGCAATGTGTAAGGGTATGTTTCCACGTGCTGGAATGGCTGCGCTTTGGATGCAGCGGATACCCCGCTTTGCCCAAAGCACCGCCCCCTTTGTACGTGCGGTGATTCTGCATCTGCTCAATGAATCACCGCATCCTATCCATAGACTAGGTTATTTATCTTGCGGAGACGGAGCCTCTCCACAAGATAAATAGACATGCTGCAGTCTAGAAAAACGCTCTGCATGTCCGGATACGCAGGGCCGCTGGATACGGCCGTGCGCAATAGTGGAGATGGGATTTCATAAAATCCCCTCCACTACGCTGTAACATCAGCAAATCCTGATGTAATACACCCAGTGGAAACTGTTGTGAATTCTGTTGTCGGGCTCCCTCCTGTGGTCATGAATGGTACTTCGGCTGGTTCTGTCCATGGACTTCCTCTGGTGGGTGTTTCTGAGTTTCCTTCCACAGGTGACGAGGTTAATTCGTTAGCAGGCTGCTCTATTTAACTCCACTTAGATCTTTGCTCCATGCCACCTGTCAATGTTCCAGTATTGGTCTAGTTCACTCCTGGATCGTTCTTGTGACCTGTCTTCCTAGCAGAAGCTAAGTTCCAGCTTGTATTTCTTTTGTTTGCTATTTTTCTGTCCAGCTTGCTATTTTTATTGTTGTCTTGCTTGCTGGAAGCTCTGGGACGCAGAGGGAGCGCCTCCGCACCGTGAGTCGGTGCGGAGGGTCTTTTTGCGCCCTCTGCGTGGTCTTTTTGTAGGTTTTTGTGCTGATCGCGAAGTAACCTTTCCTATCCTCGGTCTGTTCAGTAAGTCGGGCCTCACTTTGCTAAATCTATTTCATCTCTGTGTTTGTATTTTCATCTTTACTCACAGTCATTATATGTGGGGGGCTGCCTTTTCCTTTGGGGAATTTCTCTGAGGCAAGGTAGGCTTTATTTTTCTTTCTTCAGGGCTAGCTAGTTCCTTAGGCTGTGCCGAGTTGCATAGGGAGCGTTAGGCGCAATCCACGGCTATTTCTAGTGTGTTTTATAGGATTAGGGATTGCGGTCAGCAGAGTTCCCACGTCCCAGAGCTCGTCCATTATTATCAGTAACTATCAGGTCATTCCGTGTGCTCTTAACCACCAGGTCCATTATTGTCCTGACCACCAGGTCGTAACAGGAAACATACCGTAACAGTGGTGAACTTTCCCAGGAGTGACTGGTAGACCAAAATTACCACAAAAGCGCAGCGATGACTCATTCAAGAGGTCACAGAAGAGCCCACAACAGTATCCAAAGAAATGCAAGACTTATTTCCCTCTGTTAAGAAATATAATATAAACTTCGGCACTCCAAGTTACAAGTTAATATAAGTTTTATATGTAAACTTGAATCACAGACATTCAAATTTAGCCAATTTTTCAGCCAGTATGTGGAATTTATCAAGGTAAGTCTGTAGGTGCTGTGACAAAGCTTCAGAGATTAGTAAAGTGGAATCAGGTGGATATGCATACCTGTGGGTGCCGTGATAAGGCCCCAGGGTCTGTGGGTGCTGCGGCAGGACTCTAAGATCTAGTCCTCCTTGTTGCTGAGGAGATAAGCACTTTACTAAACTCTGAAATTTTGTCACGGCACCTACTGACTTACCTTGATAAAGGCCACATACGAGCCAAAACGTTGTCTTAATTTGAATGTCTGTGATTCAAGTTTACATATAAACTTTCATTAACTTGCAACTTGGAGTGCCAAAGTTTATATTACATTTCATTTATGTGACTTTCTGTCATACTTCACAGCACCCATTCATACTGTTGAGCGACACCTATCATCCACTGTTCCCTCAGTTAAGGTCATTGTTCATGACTCCACCGTAAGAAAAAGACTGGGCATAAATGACCTACATGGCAGAGTTCCAAGACGAAAACCACTGCTCAGCTATGAGAACATAAAGGCCCGTCTAAGTTTTTCCAGAAAACATCTTGATGATCCACGAGGCTTTTGGGAGAATACTTTGTGGACTGACAAGACAAAAGTTGAACTTTTTGGAAGGTGTATGTCCATTACATCTGGCGTAGAAGTAACACAGCATTTCAGAAGAGGAACATCATACCAACAGTAAAATATGGTGGTGGTAGTGTGATGGTCTGGGGCTGCTTTGCTGGACCTGGAAGACTTGGTGTGTTAAATGGAACCATGAAATCTGCTGTCTACCAAAAAATCCTAAAGGAGAATGTCCGGCCATCTGTTCATGATCTGGAACTGAAGGGCACTTGGGTTATGCAGCAGGACAATGATCCAAAACACACCAACAAGTCCACCTCTGAATGGCTTTGGATAAACAAAATTAAAACTTTGAGTGGCCTATTCAAAATCCTGACCTTAATCCGATTGAGATGCTATGACATGACCTTAAAAAGGCAGTTCATGCCCGGATACTCTCCAATGTGGCTGAATTACAACAATTCAGCAAAGATGAGTGAACCAAAATTCCTCCAGAGCGTTGTAAAAGACTCATTGCCAGTTATCACAAACACTTGATCGCAGTAATTGCTGGTAAGGGTGGCCCAAGCAGTTGTTAGGTTTAGGGGGCCCTGTAGGTTTGGATTTCTTTTTTCCCTTACTAATAAAGACCTTCATTTTAAAATCTGCATTTTGTGTTTACTTGTGTTATCTTTGTCTAATATTTACATTTGTTTAGTGATCTGAAACATTTAAGTGTGACAAACATGCAAAAGAATAGGTAAGCAGGAAGGGGGCAAACACTTTTCACACAACTGTATGCACATGACAATTTTTAGTTATTTGTTCCCATAAATTTAAGTTATGCCTACATTTTTCTCACTTCAACAACTTAGACTATTTAGTGCTGATGCATCTCACACAAATCGGATTACAAAAATATTTAAACACATATTGTTATGTAACAAAATCAGTAAAAAGCCAAGGGGCGAATACTTTCGCAAGCCACTGTAAGGGATTATACCAGTGGTATTACACAGCCAGCACTCAGCTCCTGTGCTCTCTTCATATTTTCAATGTATACATTTATGAAGTCGATGTAAAGGTATGTTCACATCATGACTTTATTTTGACAAGATTTTCCTAGGCTACGCAGCATTGGGAATTTTTTCCTGGCTTTACTGTCAGTTTTTCCATTGATGTCCTTTTTCTGTTGTTTGAACTATAAAGAGGAGGCTGCTTCCAAACAAAGCTGCCCGAAGCATGTCTGTTCATTTAACCGTTTCACGGTTTCAAACCCTGTAGAGGTTAAAAGAAGTAACAAAAGACTGATCATGTGCACAGCAACCTCAATTTTACATTGCTGTGCGCTATGTTTCCTGGCAGAATCCGCCAAATGTTGTGTGCACATGCGCTAAAACTGAACTGAATGGCACATTGGATCTTCGCACTTGCCTGGGTTCTCTGGGTGCTGATTGTTGGCCCAGGAATCCAATATATGCTCAAAAAGTCCTTTTTGGCATGCACGCAACTGTAAAAGATGTAACCCTTTGCTTCCCACGCACATGTCAATGTTAGTTATACTATGAATTTTTTTATTTTGCTCCAGATGTTTTTCGATCTCGATCCTGATTTTGCAGTTGAATACTACATTACCATAATGGTGAGTATGCTTCTTACCACCCACATTATATTACACACAGGGGACGTCCTGGTAAAGTACCAATACCTAACTGCTGCAGTCTCATGCTTCAAGGGAGAACAGGGCAATGGTAAAGCCAGATGTTTCCTTTCTTGAAGACTGCTCTGAATCCATGACGCTTGTTCCAAGTGTTGAAAAGCCAGGAGCACCAACCCAGACACAGATCTTGCATACTCTCGCCATGTTCTTCTGCTTTCTACATCACTCCATTGACATCTCCACCTTTGTCTTCCACTTCCAGCCCTTGATTCATATCATCTTATTCTTCGGGATTCTGTGGGGCCTGGAGTGGTTCTTCGGGAAGAAAACCATCAGGAGAGATCCAATTTTCAGGTTTTGTGCAATTCTTATTTTCCAGATGATTCAGATATCATTACCCATGAGTGTTGTCAGGACAGAACAGATAAAGCAGAGTCACTGTAAGAACATCATGGGTTTAATAGACCATTCTTCATTTTATGGCAGAAAACAGCATATAGAAGTTGCCAAATTTTTGTGCAACAGTTTAGTAAGTTTTGGGATCATGTGATTGCTGGGAGCCGGAAAGGAACAGGAGCTGCTGGATCCAAACAGAACCAGATCAGCTCTGCAGTCTCCATCAGGAGGCTGATTTTGTCCTGTAACTGGGGCTAATATATCAGCTCCAGTTACAGGGGAAATGAAACAAATGTGTATTTAAATGTTATGATGCCCCCTAAAGATGTTTTATGACTTTAAGGAGGGCACAATGAGTAAAATAAATGAATGGGGGAAAATGGATCGATATTGAACTGGTTTACTAGCATGCAAGAAACTGTTCAGTGACACACTCAGCTCTGATACATCTGTACTTTTGGACAAATATATGATCAGAGGATGCAGTCGGTTGGTGAGGTTGATAAAAAAAAAAGTAGTATCCCAGTCTATCATCCCATCATTCTGCAAAATGATTTCTTCCTGTCATTCTAGAACCTACAGGCAGAAAACCAAAGTGAAGGAAAACCCCGAGGCGCTGGAGGAACCTGAGGATGACACTTTGTTGGCTTCCAAATGTGTGGAAGAGGTAATCATTCATAGACTGCAGACCTGGTGCTCGCTGGGTTTGAGGAGTCAGTGATCAGCTGATCCACGAGATTGCACCTCTTTAGGCCGGTTTCACACGTCAGTGGCTCCGGTACGTGAGGTGACAGTTTCCTCACGTACCGGAGACACTGACTCACGTAGACACATTAAAATAAATGTGTCTCTGCACATGTCAGCGTGTTTTCACAGACCGTGCGTCCGTTTGCAAAACACGGAGACATGTCAGTGTTCGTGGGAGCGCACGGATCACACGGACCCATTAAAGTCAATGGGTCCGTGTAAACACGTACCGCACACGGATGCTGTCCGTGTGCCATCCGTGTGCGTTTTTCCTGTCATAGGGTTAAAATTGTAAAAATTGTTGCAATACACGGACACACATACAGCACATAGACAGCACACGGACCCTAAAAACGTACTCACGGACATCACAAGGATCCCACACGGATGGCCTACGTGAGCACACGGACAACTCCGGTACCGGAATTATCTGAACGTGTGAGACTGGCCTTAGAGATGGGTTTCTGTGTGAACCAAACTGCAAGTCTGTAGCAGAGGGCTCAGAGGAGGCTGGGTTTCATTGAGGAGTCATACAGGGGAAATAATGCAAATAAGTTCTTTTCCAGAAGGAACTAAACCACCTCTCCTGTGCCTCTTATTGGATGTGGCTACTCTTTACCCCCTTTACCTCCAAGGGTGGTTTGCACGTTAATGACCGGGCCAATTTTTACAATTCTGGCCACTGTCCCTTTATGAGGTTATAACTCTGGAATGCTTCAACGGATCCCGGTGATCCTGACATTGTTTTCTCGTGACATATTGTACTTCATGGTAAAATTTCTTTGATATTACCTGCGTTTATTTGTGAAAAAAATGGAAATTTGGCGAAAATTTTGAAAATGTCGCAATTTTCCAACTTTGAATTTTTATGCAATTAAAATCACAGAGATAAGTCACACAAAATACCGTATATACTCGAGTATAAGCCGAGATTTTCAGCCCACTTTTTTGGGCTGAAAGTCCCCCTCTCAGCTTATACTCGAGTCATACGCAGGAATTGGCAGGGGAGGGGGAGCGGGGTCTGTCTAATTATACTCACCTGCTCCTGGCGCGGTCCCTGCAGGTCCCTGGCTTCCCCGGCGCCGGCAGCAGCAGATTCTTCCTGTACTGCACGGTCACATGGTACCGCTCATTACAGTAATGAATATGCGGCTCCACCTCCCACAGAGGTGGAGCCGCATATTCATTACTGTAATGAGCGGTAACGGTGACCGCTCAGTACAGGATGAAGCTGCGGCGTCGGGGAAGCCAGGGACTGCACCGCGCCAGGACCAGGTGAGTATACGGGGAGCGCTGCGCGATAGTCACTTTTCCTCGTTCCAGGCGTCGCTCTGTCTTCAGCAGTGACACTCAGGTCAGAGGGTGCGGTGACGTAGTTAGTGCGCGCCCTCTGCTGAACGTCAGTGCAGAAGACGGAGCCGCACCGGAACAAGGAGCAGGTAACTATTGAAAGTGCGAGGGGGCCTGAGCGACGGAGAGGTGAGTATGTGATTTATTTTTTTTATCGCAGCAAAAAGGGGCAAGTGTCTGTATGGAGCATCTATGGGGCCATAAGGTTTGTGCAGCACTATATGGGGCCATAACATTTGTGCAGCACTATATGGGGCTATAACATTTGTGCAGCACTACATGGGGCCATAACATTTGTGCAGCACTATATGGGGCCATAACATTTGTGCAGCACTGTATGGGGCCATAACATTTGTGCAGCACTATATGGGGCCATAACGTTTGTGCAGCACTGTATGGGGCCATAATATTTGTGCAGTACTATAAGGGGCCATAACATTTGTGCAGCACTGTATGGGGCCATAACGTTTGTGCAGCACTATATGGGGCCATAACATTTGTGCAGCACTATATGGGGCCATAACGTTTGTGCAGCACTATATGGGGCAAGTGTCTGTATGGGGCCATAATTAACGTTTGTGGAGCATTACGGTATATGGGGCAAGTGTCTGTATGGAGCATCTTATAGGGCCATAATCAAGGTTTGTGCAGCACTATATGGGGCAAATATCTTTATGGAGCATCTTATGGGGCCATAATCAGCATTTGTGCAGCATTATATTGGGCAAATGTGTCTATGGAGCATCTTATGGGGCCATTATTAACCTTTATGCAGGATTCTATGGGGCATATTTTAATATGGAGCATCTTATGGGGCCCATCATAAACTGTATGGAGCATTATATGGGGCTCCTGATTCAATATGGATATTCAAAAACACTTAACCTACTGATGTCTCAATTAATTTTACTTTTATTGGCATCTATTTTTACTTTTGACATTTACCGGTAGCTGCTGCATTTCCCACCCTAGGCTTATACTCGAGTCATTAAGTTTTCCCAGTTTTTTGTGGCAAAATTAGGGGGGTGGGCTTATACTTGGGTCGGCTTATACTCGAGTATATACGGTACTTAATAAGTAACATTTCCCACATGTCTACTTTACATCAGCACAATTTTGGAACCAAAATTTTTTTGTTAGGGAGTTATAAGGGTTAAAAGTTGACCAGCAATTTCTCATTTTTACAACACCATTTTTTTTTAGGGACCACATCTCATTTGAAGTCATTTTGAGGGGTCTATATGATAGAAAATAACCAAGTGTGACACCATTCTAAAAACTGCACCCCTCAAGGTGCTCAAAACCACATTCAAGAAGTTTATTAACCCTTCAGGTGTTTCACAGGAATTTTTGGAATGTTTAAACAAAAATGAACATTTAACTTTTTTTTCACAAAAAATTTACTTCAGCTCCAATTTGTTTTATTTTACCAAGGGTAACAGGAGAAAAGTGACCCCAAAAGTTGTACAATTTGTCCTGAGTACACCGTTATCCCATATGTGGGGGTAAACCACGGTTTGGGCGCATGGCAGAGCTCAGAAGCAAAGGAGCGCCATTTGACTTTTCAATGCAAAACTGACTGGAATTGAGATGGGACGCCATGTTGCGTTTGGACAGCCCTTGATGTGCCTAAACATTGAAACCCCCCACAAGTGACACCATTTTGGAAAGTAGACCCCCTAAGGAACTTATCTAGATGTGTGGTGAGCACTTTGACCCATTAAGTGTTTCACAGAAGTTTATAATGCAGAGCCGTAAAAATAAAAAAAACATTTTTTCACAAAAATGATTTTTCGCCCCCAATTTTTTATTTTCCCAAGAGTAAGAGAAGAAATTGGACCCCAAAAGTTGTTGTACAATTTGTCCTGAGTACGCTGATACCCCATATGTGGGGGTAAACCACTGTTTGGGCGCATGGGAGAGCTCGGAAGGGAAGGAGCGCTGTTTGACTTTTCAATGCAAAATTGACAGGAATTGAGATGGGACGCCATGTTGCGTTTGGAGAGCCACTGATGTGCCTAAACATTGAAACCTCCCACAAGTGACACCACTTTGGAAAGTAGACCCCCTAAGGAACTTATCTAGATGTGTGGTGAGCACTTTGACCCATTAAGTGATTCACATTAGTTTATAATGCAGAGCCGAAAAATGAAAAAATTTTTTTTACAAAAATGATTTTTCGCCCCCATTTTTTTATTTTCCCAAGGGTAAGAGAAGAAATTGGACCCCAAGAGTTGTACAATTTGTCCCGAGTACGCTGATACCCCATATGTGGGGGTAAACCACTGTTCGGGTGCATGGCAGAGCTCGGAAGGGAAGGAGCGCCATTTGACTTTTCAATGCAAAATTGACTGGAATTGAGATGGGACGCCATGTTGCATTTGCAAAGCCCCTAATGTACCTAAACAGTAGAAACCCCCCCCAAGTGACCCCATATTGGAAACTAGACCCCCCAAGGAACTTATCTAGATGCGTTGTGAGAACTTTGAACCCCCAAGTGTTTCACTACAGTTTATAACGCAGAGCCGTGAAAATAAAAAATCTTTTTTTTTCCACAAAAATTATTTTTTTAGCCCCCAGTTTTGTATTTTCCCAAGGGTAACAGCGGAAATTGGACCCCAAAAGTTGTTGTCCAATGTGTCCTGAGTACGCTGATACCCCATATGTTGGGGTAAACCCCTGGTTGGGCGCACAGGAGAGCTCGGAAGGGAAGGAGCACTGTTTTACATTTTCAACGCAGAACTGGCTGGAATTGAGATCGGACGCCATGTCGTGTTTGGAGAGCCCCTGATGTGCCTAAGCAGTGGAAATCCCCCAATTATAACTGAAACCCTAATCCAAACACATCCCTAACCCTAATCCCAACGATAACCCTAACCATACCCCTAACCTTGACACACCCCTAACCCTAATCCCAACCCTATTCCCAACCGTAAATGTAATCCAAACCCTAACCCTAACTTTAGCCCCAACCCTAACTTTAGCCCCAACCCTAACTGTAGCCTTAACCCTAGCCCCAACCCTAACCCTAATGAGAAAATGTAAATAAATACATTTTTTTAATTTTTACCTAACTAAAGGGGTGATGAAGGGGGGTTTGATTTACTTTTATAGCGGGTTTTTTAGTGGATTTTTATGATTGGCAGCCGTCACACACTGAAAGATGCTTTTTATTGCCAAAAGTATTTTTTGTGTTACCACATTTTGAGAGCTATAATTTTTCCATATTTGGGTCCACAGAATCATGTGAGGTCTTGTTTTTTGCGGGATGAGTTGACGTTTTTATTGGTAACATTTTCGGGCACGTGACATTTTTTGATCGCTTTTCATTCCGATTTTTGTGAGGCAGAATGACCAAAAACCAGCTATTCATGAATTTCTTTTGGGGGAGACGTTTATACCATTCCGCGTTTGGTAAAATGGATAAAAGCAGTTTTATTCTTCGGGTCAGTACGATTACAGCGATTCATCATTTATATAATTTTTTTATGTTGTGGCGCTTTTATACGATAAAAACTATTTTATAAAAAAATTATTATTTTTCCATCGCTTTATTCTGAGGACTATAACTTTTTTATTTTTTCGCTGATGATGCTGTATGGCAGCTCGTTTTTTGCGGGACAAGATTACATTTTCAGCGGTACCATGGTTATTTATATCTGTCTTTTTGATCGCGTGTTATTTCACTTTTTGTTTGGCGGTATGATAATAAAGCGTTGTTTTTTGTCTCTTTTTTTACGGTGTTCGCTGAAGGGGTTAACTAGCGGGACAGTTTTATGGGTCAGGTCGTTACGGACGCGGCGATACTAAATATGTGTACTTTTATTGTTTTTTTTGTTATTTAGATAAAGAAATGTATTTATAGGAACAATATATACGGTACATTTTTTTTTTTAGGAATTTTTTTTACATTTTCTTTTACACATGTGAATATTTTTTTTTTTTACACTATAACATTGCCCCGGGGGGCATCATGTTATAGTGCAAGATCGCTGATCTGACACTTTGCTCTGAGCAGGCACTGGTAAGCCACCTCCCTGCAGGACCCGGAAGGCCCCCCGCGGCCATATTGGATCCGGGCCTGCTGCAGTGAGGAAGGAGGTAGGAGACCCTCGGAGCAACGCGATCACCCTCCGGACTAATGGCGGACACAAACACAGCAGAAAGACTCTCATCTCCAGAAGATCGGGGTCTAAGAGAAAAAAAATCTTGCAACTTTCCTTAAAAGTATGAAATCTCTCCCTCTCCCCAGAGAAGGTATCTGGGAGCTTAACTGTAGGTTCAGGAAAGTGCAAAGAGACATCAACAGTGTCAGAGTACTTACAGTCAGTCTGCAACAATTTAATGGTGTCAGAAAGCTCCCTTTGCAGGTGGTTATGAGACGAGGACAAGGCCCTCTGTCCCACAAACAGGTCTTGTATCATAACTGTCAAACTGTCCATTTGATCTGCCAAGCTATGGAGCGGATCCATAGCAAACAGCGCAGAGAGAGAAAAATGCAGAAATCTCTTTAAATGTTTGGTCAGCTATAATGTCTTGCAGCTGCAGTGCAGTACAGAGCAACTTCCACCAGGGGGAGCTTGATAGGAAAGCGAGACTGCACACACTGAGCAGCAGAACCGATGCCACCTAGTGGCAAGAGAGTGGTCAGAAAAGCCGAGTCAGAGCATGAGATAGCACGACAGTACAAAAGGATTTAGACAGAATGGATAGTCAAAACATAGCAAGAGATCAGTAAACCAGGACGGGCAAAATACGGTACAATAGGGACAAACCGAAATAGAGTCAATAGCCAAGCCAGGATGTCAGAACCGGAGAATCAAGCAGATCAACAGACAAACGCTGGGAATGGGCAGACAGAGAAAGATAACAGACACAGGACAAGTCAGGGTTCACAGCAGGACAAATCAAGGGCTTCCAGAGTCAGGTTCACACGCCGAAGGCAGAACTATAGCTGACACCACCCTCAGTATACCTGGGAACAAAATAGCAAACCTGATCCCAGAATGAGGCAGAGCAAAGTTAACCCTTGACATGATCCACCCAGAGAAAGAGCAGACAGGAATAAACTCCGGAATGGATCATGACAACAGGTCATGTGTTGAGGACACATCCCATGGGCAAATAGTATCTAGAATGGAATTCCCGGCCCTAGAAATTATTTTTTTAAACTTTTTTCTCTTTTTAGAAGCCAGTGATTACTGTCAACAACCTGCGCAAAGAATATTTAGTCAGGAGGGGATGCTGCCGGCTCCAGAAAAAGACCAAAGTAGCAATGAGAAATATTTCATTTCACGTCAAAAAAGGTTTGTTTCAAAAATTATTTTTACAACTTTGTTGAAATGTAATATTGTATAGTCCCGTTACCCAAAGTTACACTCCATGACTGATGTACTGATCTGATTGTCCGCTTGTCTTTGTATGTAAAGGTGAGGTGCTTGGTCTATTAGGACCCAATGGAGCAGGGAAAACCACATCTGTGTACTTGCTGGCGGGCGAGGAGGAACCAACTGCAGGAAATGTGAGTATCCTTAAGGTCCACAGAGGTTGATAAATGTGGAAATAAACCAGAAAACACAAAAAACGCTGTGATAGTTCCACATAAGAGAATTGTTTGTACTGCTCCTATATCCTGTAGATGGGATATGGGTAGTAATGAGCAAACCTGCCGAAATTTACGATTTGTCAGTTCGCTCAAATTTATTCAATATGGATCAAATCTGTCACATTTTGCTTAGCGATCCCTCCGAGTACCAGTGGGTAATAAATGAAGGGTGAAAAAATATATATTTTCACAACGCCGCTCACCAATCGAAGTGTCCTGCCTGGTCATCCAGTCTTCTCTTCACCTCCAGTGTCTCCATTTCTTCAGGGTTGGAAACGGACGTCTTCTAGATCTTCGGTCATCACCTACAAGACCCCGCTGGTGACGAATAGTGATGAGCGGAAATGCTCTTTACTCGAGTATGCCCAGGGTGCTCAGGTATGCACAGAGTATTGCGGTTGCTAGAGTGCCCACGGCCACATATTTAACATCTGTTAGAAAGCTACAAACGAGTGGGGATTGCCCGTGTATGTCAGGCAATCCCCCATGTTTTGTGACTATCTAACAGTCTTGAAATATGCAGCTGCAGGGAATCAAACATGTCACCCTAGCACCCGCGATACTCTGTACATACCCGAGCACCCTGGGCAAACTCGAGTAACGAGGACTTGAGTTCATTACTAGTGATGAATATTGCCATACTGCGTCACCCAAGAGCTAGTTGATGTCGGAGATCCAGAACTTAAGAAAGAGGAAGTCCTTCGCGACACCCAAGAACAGAAAGCACCAAAGCCACAGGGAGGGATTGGATGAGAAGCTGCATTGGTGGGAGTGCAGAAAGGACAAATGCCCGTCATCGCTGTACAGTATTCCATCATTATTTGCAGGTAGAGCTGTGTGGCGTCGGATCTCCAGTGTCCCACAAGACGGATGAGTCCACTGGCTTCCTTGGCTACTGTCCTCAGATGAGCCCTTTGTGGCCGAGCCTGACCGTACGGGAACATCTCGAGATTTATGCCGCTGTGAAGGGTCTGAGGAAGGAAGACGCAGACGTGGCCATAAGACGGTAAGCAATGGCCATCATGCGTCCTATATGAACGTTAGCGTGCACATTACGTGGGAGCATACTTGTACTGTGCATTCTCTAATCTTGACATTCTCTATGCTAGCCCATATATGAAGTGGCCACTATTATTATTAGTATTTATTTATTAATTCCGTGGTGCTGTACATGAGAAAGGGGTTACATACAGAATTATGGATATCGTTTACATTAAACAAATTTACAATGACAGACTGGTAAAAAGGGTATAGGATTCTGTCCTTGTAGACTTTCATTATACGGGATAATTGGGAAGAGACAGAAGGTAGGGGGTGCAGCAGCTCTGGTGGTGGTGAGGCAGCAGCTTTGCTGGTGGTGAGGCGGCAGAATGGTTATTGCAGGCTGTGGGCTTTCCTGAAGAGATGGGTTTTCAGGTTCCGTCTGAAGGATTCGAGGGTGGTGGATAGTTGGACGTGTTGAGGCGTGGAATTCCAGAGGATGGGGGATATTCGGGAGAAATCTTGGAGGCAGTTGTGTGAGGAACGAATAAGTGTGGAGGAGAGTAGGAGGACTTGGGAGGATCGAAGATTACGTGAGGGAAGATAACGGGAGATTAGTTCGGGAAGGGGACAGGTTGTGGATGGCTTTGTAGATCAGTGTTAGTAGTTTGAACTGGATTCGTTTGGGAATTGGGAGCCAGTGGAGGGATTTGCAGAGGGGAGAAACAGGGGAATAGCGAGGAAAGAGGTGGATTAGCCGGGCAGCAGAGTTGAGGACGGACTGGAGTGGTGCAAGAGAGTTAGCGGGGAGGCCACAGAGGAGAATGTTGCAGTAATCACCACTAGAGGTCAGTATGTCACAGTAGCATGTATCTAGTGGACTTCATAGGTCGTTTCCCCCAGGCTGCATGGTCCTAAGGACTGTTCTTCTAACCTTTCAGGACTGGGTATTTTTCATTTTTGGCACTTTGATTTTTTTCTCTCTCCTTCCAAGAGTTATAACTTTTATATTTTTTCATCGACATACCCGTATTAGGCTTGTTCTTTTGCTGGACCAGTTGTGGTTTTAAATGACACCATTTACTTTATCATATAACGTGGCAGGAAAGGGGTGAATAAAAATCCAAGTGCTGCAAAATGGTGCAAAACATTAAATTCTGCCATTGCTTTGAAGGGTTTGTTTTCACTGTGCTCCTTGTGCAGTCACATGATTCCCCAAGTCAGTACGATTACGGCAGAGGCGAACATATCCTTGTTGCAACCTGTGTAGAAGCATAAGCATTTCATACACTATGCATAAGTATTTGATAGACTACCAATATTGCAAGTTCTCCACCTACAAAGAATGGAGAGGTCTGTAATTTTAAGCACAGGTACACTTCAACGATGAGACATAATCTTAAAAAAAATCCAGAAAATCATATTGTATGATTTTTACATAAATAATTAGCATTTTATTGCATGAAATAAGTATTTGATACAATAGAAAATCAGAACTTAATATTTGGTATAGAAACCTTTGTTTGCAATTAGAGAGGTCAGATGTTTCCTGTAGTTCTTGACCAAGTTTGCACACACTGTAGAGGGATTTTGGCCAACTCCTCCATACAGATCTTCTCCAGATCTATCAGGTTTTAGGTCCATCGCTGGACAACATTGAGTTTCAGCTGCCTCCAAAGATTTTCTATTGGGTTCAGGTATGGAGTCCGGCCACTCCAGGACATTGAAATGCTTCTTCCGGAGCCACTCCTTAGTTGCCCTGGCTGTGTGTTTTGGCTCATTGTCATGACCCATCTTCAATGATCTTACTGAGGGAAGGAGATTGTTCGCCAAAATCTCACAATCCAAGACCTCATCCATCCATCCTCCCTTCAATACGGTGCAGTCATCCTGTCACCTTTGCAGAAAAGCACCCTGAAAGTATGATGTTTCCTCCACCATGCTTCACGGTAGGGACAGTTTTTGGGGTTGTATTCATCCTTCTTCCTCCAAACACGAAGAGTGGAGTTGATTGCAAAAAGTTCTATCTTGGTCTTATCTGACCACATGACCTTCCCCCCATACCTCCTCTGGATCATCCAAATGGTCATTGGCAAACTTCAAATGAGCCTGGACATGTGTTGGTGTGAGCAGGGCGACCTTGCGTGCCCTGCAGGATTTTAATCCATGATGGTGTAGTGTGCTACTAACGGTAATGTTTGAGACTGTGGTCCCAGCTCTCTTCAGGTTATTGACCAGGTCCTCTGGTGTAGTTCTGCGCCGATTCCTGACCTCTCTCAAAATCATCCTTACCGCACAAGGCGAGATTATGTATGGAGCCCAGACTGAGGAAGATTGAAAGACATCTTGTGTTTTTTCAATTTTTTAATAATTGTGCCAACAGTTGTTGACTTCTGACCAAGCTGCTTGCCTATTGTCCTGTAGCCCATCCCAGCATTGTGGAGGTCTACAATTTTCTCTCTGGTGTACTTAGACAGCTTTTTAGTTTTGGCCATGGTAGAGAGGTTGGAGTGTGATTTGATTGATTGCGTGGACAGGTGTCTTTTATAAGGTAATAAGTTCAAACAGGTGCAATGAATACAGGTAATGAGTGCAGCGTAGGAATGTTTCTTAACCCCTTCCCGACCTTTGACGCCACGTAGGCGTCATGAAAGTCGGTGCCATTCCGACCCATGACGCCTATGTGGCGTCATGGAAAGATCGCGTCCCTGCAGATCGGGTGAAAGGGTTAACTCCCATTTCACCCGATCTGCAGGGACAGGGGGAGTGGTAGTTTAGCCCAGGGGGGGTGGCTTCACCCCCTCGTGGCTACGATCGCTCTGATTGGCTGTTGAAAGTGAAACTGCCAATCAGAGCGATTTGTAATATTTCACCTATTATAACGGGTGAAATATTACAATCCAGCCATGGCCGATGCTGCAATATCATCGGCCATGGCTGGAAATACTAATGTGCCCCCACCCCACCCCTCCGATCGCCCCCCCAGCCCCCCGATCTGGCCGGTACACTGCTCCGGCTTCCCTCAGTACAGGGCTCCGCTCCCCCCCGTGCTCTTGTCCGCTCCCCCCGTGCTCCAATCACCCCCCCCCCGTGCTCCAATCACCCCCCCTGCACTCCGATCCACCCCCCCGGTGCTCCGTTCCACCCCCCCCGTGCTCCATTCCAGCCCCCCCGTGCTTCGTTCCACGCCCCCGTGCTTCGTTCCACGCCCCCCGTGCTCCGTTCCACCCCTCCCGCGCTCCGATTCCCCCCCCCCCGTGCTCCGATCCCCCCCCCCGTGCTCCGATCCCCCCCCCACCCCATCATACTTACCGATCCAGCCGGGGTCCCGTCGATCTTCTCCCTGGGCGCCGCCATCTTCCAAAATGGCGGGCGCATGCGCAGTGCGCCCGCCGAATCTGCCGGCCGGCAGATTCGTTCCAAAGTGCATTTTGATCACTGAGATAGATTATATCTCAGTGATCAAAATAAAAAAAATAATAAATGACCCCCCCCCCTTTGTCACCCCCATAGGTAGGGACAATAAAAAAATAAAGAAATTTTTTTTTTCCACTAATGTTAGAATAGGGTTAGGGTTAGGGGTAGGGTTAGGGTTAGAGCTAGGTTTAGGGGTAGGGTTAGGGGTAGGGTTAGAGCTAGGGTTAGGGGTAGGGTTTCGGTATGTGCACACGTATTCTGGTCCTCTGCGGATTTTTCCGCTGCGGATTTGATAAATCCGCAGTGCTAAACCGCTGCGGATTTATGGCGGATTTACCGCGTTTTTTCTGCGCATTTCACTGCGGTTTTACAACTGCGATTTTCTATTGGAGCAGTTGTAAAACCGCTGTGGAATCCGCACAAAGAAGTGACATGCATGTGTACAGCGATTTTTGTTTCCCGTAGGTTTACATTGAACTGTAAACTCATGGGAAACTGCTGCGGATCCGCAGCGTTTTCCGCAGCGTGTGCACATACCTTTAGAATTAGGCTATGTGCACACGGTGCGGATTTGGCTGCGGATCCGCAGTGGATTGGCCGCTGCGGATTCGCAGCAGTGTTCCATCAGGTTTACAGTACCATGTAAACATATGAAAAACCAAATCCGCTGTGCACATGGTGCGGAAAATACCGCGCGGAAACGCTGCGTTGTATTTTCCGCAGCATGTCAATTCTTTGTGCGGATTCCGCAGCGTTTTACACCTGTTCCTCAATAGGAATCCGCAGGTGAAATCCGCACAAAAAACACTGGAAATCCGCGGAAAATCCGCAGGTAAAACGCAGTGCCTTTTACCCGCGGATTTTTCAAAAATGGTGCGGAAATATCTCACACGAATCCGCAACGTGGGCACATAGCCTTAGGGTTAGGGTTGGAATTAGGGTTGTGGTTAGGGTTGGAATTAGGGTTGTGGCTACAGTTGGGATTAGGGTTAGGGGTGTGGGGGGGTTAGTGTTGGAGTTAGAATTGAGGGGTTACCACTGTTTAGGCACATCAGGGGTCTCCAAACGCAACATGGCGCCACCATTGATTCCAGCCAATCTCGTATTCAAAAAGTCAAATGGTGCTCCCTCACTTCCGAGCCCTGACGTGTGCCCAAACAGTGGTTTACCCCCACATATGGGGTACCAGCATACTCAGGACAAACTGCGCAACAATTACTGGGGTCCAATTTCTCCTGTTACCCTTGTGAATCTAAAAAAATGCTTGCTAAAACATAATTTTTGAGGAAAGAAAAATGATTTTTTATTTTCACGGCTCTGCGTTGTAAACGTCTGTGAAGCACTTGGGGGTTCAAAGTGCTCACCACATATCTAGATAAGTTCCTTGGGGGGTCTAGTTTCTAAAATGGGGTCACTTGTGGGGGTTTCTACTGTTTAGGCACATCAGGGGCTCTGCAAACGCAACGTGACACCCACAGACCATTCCATCAAAGTCTGCATTTCAAAAGTCACTACTTCCCTTCTGAGCCCCGACGTGTGCCCAAACAGTGGTTTACCCCCACTCATGGGGTATCAGCGTACTCAGGAGAAACTGGACAACAACTTTTGGGATCCAATTTCTCCTGTAACCCTTGGGAAAATAAAAAATTCTGGGCTAAATAATTATTTTTGAGGAAAGAAAACGTATTTATTATTTTCACGGCTCTGCATTATAAACTTCTATGAAGCACTTGGGGGTTCAAAGTGCTCACCACACATCTAGATAAGTTCCTTTCGGGGTCTAGTTTCCAAAATGGGGTCACTTGTGGGGGGTTTCTACTGTTTAGGCACATCAGGGGCTCTGCAAACGCAACGTGACGCCCGCAGAGCATTCCATCAAAGTCTGCATTTCAAAACGTCACTACTTCAATTCCAAGCCCCGGCATGTGCCCAAACAGTAGTTTACCCCCACATATGGGGTATCACCGTACTCAGGAGAAACTGGACAACAACTTTTGTGGTCAAATTTCTCCTGTTACCCTTGGGAAAATAAAAAATTGCAGGCTAAAAGATCATTTTTGAGAAAATAATTTTTTATTTTTATTTTCATGGCTCTGCGTTATAAACTTCTGTGAAGCACTTGGGGGTTCAAAGTCCTCACCACACATCTAGATTAGTTCCTTTGGGGGTCTAGTTTCCAAAATGGTGTCATTTCTGGGGGATCTCCAATGTTTAGGCACACAGGGGCTCTCCAAACGTGACATGGTGTCTGCTAATGATTGGAGCTAATTTTCCATTTAAAAAGCCAAATGGCGTGCCATCCCTTCCGAGCCCTGCCGTGCGCCCAAACAGTGGTTTACCCCCACATATGGGGTATCAGCGTACTCAGGACAAACTGTACAACAATATTTGGGGTCCAATTTCTCCTATTATCCTTGGCAAAATAGGAAATTCCAGGCTAAAATATCATTTTTGGGGAAACAAAAATTATTTTTTATTTTCATGGCTCTGCGTTATAAACTTCTGTGAAGCACCTGGGGGTTTAAAGTGCTCAATATGTATCTAGATAAGTTCCTTGGGGGGTCTAGTTTCCAAAATGGGGTCACTTGTGGGGTTGCTCCAATGCTTAGGCACACAGGGGCTCTCCAAACGCGACATGGTGTCCGCTAACAATTGGAGCTAATTTTCCATTCAAAAAGTCAAATGGCGCGCCTTCCCTTCCGTGCCCTGCCGAGTGCCCAAACAGTGGTTTACCCCCACATATGAGGTATCGACGTACTCGGGAGAAATTGCCCAACAAATTGTATGATCCATTTTATCCTACTGCCCATGTGAAAATGAAAAAATTGAGGCGAAAAGAATTTTTTTGTGAAAAAAAAGTACTTTTTCATTTTTACAGATCAATTTGTGAAGCACCTGAGGGTTTAAAGTGCTCACTAGGCATCTAAATAAGTTCCTTGGGGCGTCTAGTTTCCAAAATGGGGTCACTTGTGGGGGAGCTCCAATTTTTAGGCACACGGAGGCTCTCCAAACGTGACATGGTGTCCGCTAAAGAGTGGAGCCAATTTTTGATTCAAAAAGTCAAATGGCGCTCCTTCCCTTCCAAGCCCTGCCGTGCGCCCAAACAGTGGTTTACCCCCACATATGAGGTATCAGCGTACACAGGACAAATTGGACAACAACTTTCGTGGTTCAGTTACTCCTTTTACCATTGGAAAAATAAAAAAATTGTTGCTAAAAGATAATTTTTGTGACTAAAAAGTTAAATGTTCATTTTTTCCTTCCATGTTGCTTCTGCTGCTGTGAAGCACCTGAAGGGTTAATAAACTTCTTGAATGTGGTTTTGTGCACCTTGAGGGGTGCAGTTTTTAGAATGGTGTCACTTTTGGGTATTTTCAGCCATATAGACCCCTCAAACTGACTTCAAATGTGAGGTGGTCTCTAAAAAAAATGGTTTTGTAAATTTTGTTGTAAAAATGAGAAATCGCTGGTCAAATTTTAACCCTTATAACTTCCTAACAAAAAAAAATTTTGTTTCCAAAATTGTGCTGATGTAAAGTAAACATGTGGGAAATGTTATTTATTAACTATTTTGTGTCACATATCTCTCTGGTTTAACAGAATAAAAATTCAAAATGTGAAAATTGCGAAATTTTCAAAATTTTCGCCAAATTTCCGTTTTTATCACAAATAAACGCAGAATTTATTGACCTAAATTTACCACTAACATGAAGCCCAATATGTCACGAAAAAACAATCTCAGAACCGCTAGGATCCGTTGAAGCGTTCCTGAGTTATTACCTCATAAAGGGACACTGGTCAGAATTGCAAAAAACGGCAAGGTCTTTAAGGTCAAAATAGGCTGGGTCATGAAGGGGTTAAAGGGAACCTGTCACCTGAATTTGGCGGGAAAGGTTTGCGGTCATGTGGGCGGGGTTTTCTGGTGTTTGATTCACCCTTTCCTTACCCACTGGATGCATGCTGGCTGCAATATTGGGTTGAAGTTCATGCTGTGTCCTCCGTAGTACACGCCTGCGCAAGGCAATCTTCAATCCAATATTGCGGCCAGCATGCAGCCAGCGGGTAAGGAAAGGGTGAATCAAACACCCGAAAACCCCGCCCATATGACCGCAAACCTGTCCCGCCAAATTCAGGTGACAGGTTCCCTTTAAAGATAAATTAACAGGTCTATGAGAGCCAGAATTCTTTCTGGTTGGTCAGTGATCAAATAATTATTTCATGCAATAAAATGCATTTTATGTTTAGATTATGTCTTTTTCAGTTTAAGTGTACCTACGATAATAATTACAGACCTCTCCACAAAAAGTTATTATTAAAGGGATATTAGCTTTCTGGTGACATTTATGGAAAACGTAAAAAAGTTGATACTACAGTGATATTTTAGCATGAAAGTAAAGCATTTAAGTAGAAGCATGCAATGGTGATTTCCTCATCTCAGACAATTTATTGAAGCCAAAGCCAACAACAGTGGTGGGTATGCCCCAACAAAAAATGTCAATATCTTGGCACGTGTCCTTGAGCAATAATTATAGCTTGACAATGAGGCCTCCTGCTGTTTACAAGTCAAGATATTGTCTGCTGAGGGATCTCACTCTTCTTGTGAGGTGGCCCTCAGGTCATTGAGGTTCTGGGGTACAGAGTTACAAGTTTCTACATGGTGACTCAGCTGATTCCATAGGTTTTCTATGGGATTCAGGACTGGAAAGTGAAGGCCACTCCATTTGAGGGACCCACGTCTCCAGCAGTCATTCCGTAATGATGCAACCTCAATGAGCTGGAAAATTGTCATCCATGAAGATGAAATTAGGCCTGTGCCGTTTGTGGCAGATGGACGATGACTTGGTTAATGATGTTAATCAAGTAGTAGGTGTTGTCACTGTACTATTCCCAAAGTGTAGGGCAGTTCTGTATTGACTTGACACACCTGCCCACATTGTAACACCACCACCACCAAAGTCTCATCTGGTTACAACAGTGGCTGATGTATTGGGCTCTCCTTGACGTCTGCAACATTGTTGGCGGCCATTTCTGCTAAGCGTGAATCTGCTTTCCTCAGTCAACAGGACTGAAGTCCCTCGTCCGCTTACATGCTCCCTGGCCAATGCAAGACGATGACACCTGTGCCTGGTGGTGTGTTCAGGTAGCTTTGCAAGTTGTGTAGCACGCAGACCATGGGATGTAAATGGTTTCAAATGGTGTCACATGACACTTGGGTGCCTCTCACCTCCCTTAAATGTGCCTGGAGTTGTGTGGCAGTCATCATCTGGTTCCGAAGGGGATTGTTCACAGAGATTCTGTCATCAGTGTGGGATGTGGTCAAAGGACGTCCACTTCTCTGCCTTTCTGCGACTTTCCAGTCTCTCTGTATCTGTGTTGCAACCTGTTGGTGAACACTCTAATCTCAGTGGCCAAATCCTGCTTGAAGCCTCACAATGGCGAGGTACTGTTCATTACTTTTTAGATGTCGTCTTGGCCTCATGATGTCAAAATGTGAACAGTATGATGAGATTAATACCAATTCTAATTGAACCCTGAAATATATTGGCTGATTCATGGATCAAACACCTGTTTTGCCATTAAGCTCCTTGTTAGATAACAGCAAGTTGTGCAAAAAGTACTAAATCATTGACCAATTGTACATGTGTATTCAGAAGTTTAGAGACGGTCACATTAAGTTCATCTGAAAAGGTTAATAAAAAATAATGGATTAATTTACACTTTATTGTTCAGTCCCAATTGGGGGGCCTTGGGCTTGCAATTCTTTGATAACTTGATCTATACACTGGGCCCAAAGTGGTACAGAATCGTATAGTGTCCCACTTGCCATGGAAGCCCATCGCGACCTAATTATGGTAGCGCGGCCCCTCATTAGGAAGCAATGTTACATCTATATGTGTCAAGGAGTTTAAACAAAAATCCACCTAAAATCAGGAGGAAGTTTCAGCCTCTTTGCATTTACAGACAGGCAAAAGAGGTCTACATCACGGTGAGGACCAGAAACACAAAGGTGAGAAAGTTGTAGGAACATTTTACTAAACTTCACTTTCTGCTTCTGTTGTCTCAGCGTTTCCGATGCTTTGGATCTGAAAGACCAGATGGGAAAAGCGGCCAAGAAGTTATCGGCTGGAGTGTGCAGAAAGGTGAGCACTGTTCAGGTCAGAAATCCCAGTTTTCTGGTCACACAGGTATTATCAGATCAAAGGGAGAAAATCTCACACAGAAAAAATACACAAGGTAGCACTTTTTTTTTTGCAACAGTATGGGGATTATGTTTGGAATTGATCGCCTAATCCGCATTTGCCATATTGGTACATTTTCTGGGGTGGCTGGGGGCAGATGTTTTTAGCCAGGGGGGGGGGCAATAACCATAGACCCTCTCCAGGCTATTAATATCTGCCCTCAGTCACTGGCTTTCCCACTCTGGCGGAGAAAATTGCGCGGGAGCTCACGACAATTTTTTCTGGGATTTAACCCTTTAATTTAATAGCTAGAGACTCCGAATTTGACACAAAGACACTTCTTACATTACTAAAGAGGAATATGTAATAAAAGGGATATGAGATGGTTTACTGTATGTAAACCATGTCTCATATCCTGTCGGGTTTGTGAAGGAGATAGGAAAAGCCGGCAATTGAATTACCGGCATTTCTCCTATCTAGCGCTGAATTAAATATATATATATTTATATGTATCTTACTGATATATATATATATATACCTATACTATGTATACACATTTATTCTACCTATTCTATTCTGTCAGTGTGATTTTACTGTACACCGCACTGAATTGCCGGCTTTTCTATAGAACACCGCTGCTTATTTCTCGGAAGTCACACGCATGGTCCGTGTGTAATCCGTATTTTTCTCGCCCCCATAGACTTTCATTGGCGTATTTTTTGCGCAGTACGCTGACGAACACAGCATGCTGCGATTTTCTACGCCCGAAACATACCATATATTACGGATGCGTAATATATGGCAGATAGGAGCTGCCCCATAGAGAATCATTGGGCCGTGTGCAATGCGCATTTTCTGGACGTATTTTCTGCACTCATACGCCCGTAAAACTCGCTAGTGTGACGCCGGCCTAAGAGTCTAGAGGGCGATATCATGCCTTATGTGATCTGTCATTCATGGATTAGGACCGTCCCCCAGACTCATTTAGGCCAAGATATTTCAATGAATTTTAGTTCTGTGGTACCATACGATCTGTTGCTTTCCATTTCAGGTGTGTTTTGCTATTAGCATGCTGGGTAATCCTACCATTGTTCTCCTGGACGAACCCTCTACAGGGCTGGACCCTAGAGGTCAACAGCGTCTCTGGTAAGGGGGCAAAAAAATTAAAAAAAATCTGACAACACCTAACAGCTCCATGTCATTAGCTTTTACCTTTCTTCTTACACTAAAGGAGAGCCATCAGGGCGGCTTTCAAAAACAAGGAGCGTGGGGCGATATTGACCACCCACTACATGGAGGAGGCAGAGGCGGTGTGCGACCGGGTCGCCATTATCATTTCTGGAAAACTCAGGTAAATCAGAAGCTGAAAGCTTGACAATGGAGATTATTGGAGGTTATGACCGCCTTTATTTTCCAAAGAATTTAAATAAAAAAAATGCCTTGTGTCTACAGCAGCATCTATGTGTTGTCATGGAAACAGACTACAATCATGTGTAGTCAGATCATTTGTCCCTTATTTCTTGACAACATCCATTTGGTACATTAGCAAGAAGTAGTGGAAATATGGAAAAGATATGACTGCAGGGTCAGACTACACAAGGATTGTTTGTAGTCTGTTACTATGGAGACACATAGGTCTGCAGAAGCGCTGCAGTTTATTTAAAAATTCTTCGAACATCTAAGCAGTTCACTTTTTTACCTTTGCTAATTCTTGGCCACTTCTAAGTCTTTGCTGAACTGGAATAGACCAGGTTTGTGCTGCGCCTTGGGGCTTTTCTCATTTTTTGACACATATTGGTAACATATGGGAAAGTACAAAAAACATTAGTGCTCTTTACAGCTGGACAACATTCGTGCGGCCACTCCTATGCGGATCTGGTGCTGTGTAACAAATTGATGGCTGCTTTTCTTCCCAGATGCATCGGATCTATACAGGAACTCAAGAGCAAATTTGGCAAACATTATCTCCTGGAGATCAAAGTGAAAGATTCCCAGCAGCCGGAGGAGATCCACACTAAGATGATGCAGCTGTTTCCTCACGCAGCGCGACAGGATAGGTGAGGCTCATTCTGGGTCATTGCTACCATTAGATATACCAACAGAAAACAAAACCCATAAAATAGAACTTTTAATTGTTAGCATAAACGCAACATCCATTATCATGCATCCTAAAATGGCGAGTTTGGTAGTCCAAGTCAAATATTCCAGTATTAATTAATACTATTTAAATACTCAGAAAAATTCTAAGGGAGACAGAAACTTTGCCTCAGTGTCCCTACCTATCAGCTGCGGTTGGAACCCTGATTGCTAATTCCATATAAGATACATTATTGACCTCTTTACATCTCTTTCATCTTCTTGATAGGATGCTCCCCATTGTATGTAATGAGCACATTTTTTCTCTCCAAATCTGTTAACTTTACCCAATCTAGGCCCTCTATATCTTGTTGTTTCACGGCTACCACTAGAACCTGTGTCAGTCAAGTCAGTCACATTCTATGCATTGCCATGGTTACAGACTACAAACATTCCATCTGTAGTCAGATCCTCCTCTTCATTTCTCCATTTCTCCCCTATTTCTTGATAATGTAAATTTGGTACATAAGATATAGCCGAAATATGAAAAATAGATGACAAAGATTATTTGTGGACCGATACCATGGATCACACTCAATACGCACATATATCAACAGTAATATGAGGACTAGGGGGCAGAATGTGTGAGTAATGGCTGGTGACTAATGCAGAATATCAGGTCATCTGAGCATTGGTGTTACATAAGGTCCTGCTCTATTCCTGCAGATTCTCCTCATTGCTGGCATACAAGATACCAAAGGAAGATGTGGGCACCTTGTCGCATGCCTTTTTTCTCTTGGAGGAAGGTATAAGATCTCAGTCACATAGTGAGATTTATGCTGTGCAGTGTAACAAACAGCGCCACCCTTGTCTATTGGCGGTGTGTGGTATTGCAGCTCAATCCAATCATGTGAATATTGCAATTCTATACATAGTCAATTTCTAGCAGAGGAGTCTTTATCTGTGCGTTTTACAACGTCACTTACTGGAGCTTTTCAGAGTTGGCAAGGGCATAATACATTTATATTACTGATGAGGTGTAATAATCTGCATCATCCCCTCCACAGCTAAGCAAGCCTACAACATAGAAGAGTACAGCTTCTCTCAGCCCACCCTGGAGCAGGTAACCTAGTCCTGTCTTGCCATAAATGGGGGAGGTGCGGGCGCATTTTCAGCACTGCTATGTCCTCACACAGCCTCTTCTACCTCTGTTCAAGGTGTTCATTGAGCTGGCGAAAGAGCAAGACCCATAGGAAGACGAAGCACCTGAGAGAAGAGAATATGTGAGCCAGCGGCATCGCTCAGCGCTGAGCACATATCAGATGGCCTCAAATACACTTTACTGCAATAGCAGAGGTTTTGAAAACTATATCTATAAAGCACCCAGTGGTCACAATGGCCCTTCTGTATATGTGTACTAGACTCCTGAACTGAGCACAGTGCTGGAGCGCGGTCCCGCTCTCTATTACAGTGCTGGAGCGTGGTCCCGCTCTCTATTACAGTGCAGGAGCGCGGCCCCGCTTTGTAGTACAGTGCCTCAGCAAGGTCCCGCTCTCTATTACAGTGCCGAAGCGAGGTCCCGCTCTATAGTACAGTGCCTCAGCAAGGTCCCGCTCTATTACAGTGCCGAAGCGAGGTCCCGCTCTATAGTACAGTGCCTCAGCAAGGTCCCGCTCTCTATTACAGTGCCGAAGCGAGGTCCCGCTCTATAGTACAGTGCCTCAGCAAGGTCCCGCTCTCTATTACAGTGCTGAAGCGAGGTCCCGCTCTATAGTACAGTGCCTCAGCAAGGTCCCGCTATTACAGTGCCGAAGCGAGGTCCCGCTCTATAGTACAGTGCCACAGCGAGGTCCCGCTCCATAGTACAGTGCCACAGCGAGGTCCCGCTCTATAGTACAGTGCCACAGCGAGGTCCCGCTCTATAGTACAGTGCCACAGCGAGGTCCCGCTCTATAGTACAGTGCCACAGCGAGGTCCCGCTCTCTATTACAGTGCCAGAGTGAGGTCCCGCTCTCTATTACAGTGCCGAAGCGAGGTCCCGCTCTATAGTACAGTGCCTCAGCAAGGTCCCGCTATTACAGTGCCGAAGCGAGGTCCCGCTCTATAGTACAGTGCCACAGCGAGGTCCCGCTCTATAGTACAGTGCCACAGCGAGGTCCCGCTCTATAGTACAGTGCCACAGCGAGGTCCCGCTCTATAGTACAGTGCCAGAGTGAGGTCCCGCTCTCTATTACAGTGCCAGAGCGAGGTCCCGCTCTCTAGTACAGTGCCAGAGCGAGGTCCCGCTCTCTAGTACAGTGCCAGAGCGAGGTCCCGCTCTCTATTACAGTGCCAGTGCGAGGTCCCGCTCTCTATTACAGTGCCAGTGCGAGGTCCCGCTCTCTAGTACAGTGCCAGAGCGAGGTCCCGCTCTCTAGTACAGTGCCGGAGTGAGGTCCTGCACTATATTACAGTGCCGGGGTGGGATCCCGCTCTATATTTCAGTGCCGGAGTGAGGTCCCGCTCTCTATTACAGTGCCAGAGCGAGGTCCCGCTCTCTATTACAGTGCCAGAGCGAGGTCCCGCTCTCTATTACAGTGCCAGTGCGAGGTCCCGCTCTCTAGTACAGTGCCAGAGCGAGGTCCCGCTCTCTAGTACAGTGCCGGAGTGAGGTCCTGCACTATATTACAGTGCCGGGGTGGGATCCCGCTCTATATTTCAGTGCCGGAGTGAGGTCCCGCTCTCTATTACAGTGCCAGAGCGAGGTCCCGCTCTCTATTACAGTGCCAGAGCGAGGTCCCGCTCTCTATTACAGTGCCAGTGCGAGGTCCCGCTCTCTAGTACAGTGCCAGAGCGAGGTCCCGCTCTCTAGTACAGTGCCGGAGTGAGGTCCTGCACTATATTACAGTGCCGGGGTGGGATCCCGCTCTATATTTCAGTGCCGGAGTGAGGTCCCGCTCTCTATTACAGTGCCGGAGCGCAGGCCCGCTCTATATTACAGTGCCAGAACAAGGTCCTGCACTATATTACAGTGCTGGGGTGGGATCCTGCTCTATATTACAGTGCCAGAGAAAGGTCCCGCTCTATATTAGTGCCAAGGTGGGATCCAACTCTGTAGTGCAGTACCGGAGCGAGGTCCTGCTCTATTTTACAGTGCTGGAGCGTGATCCCACTCTACGTGACAGTGCCATTGTGAGGTCTCGCTCTATATTACAGTGCCAGAGCAAGGTCCTGCACTATATTACAGAGCCGGGGTGGGATCTCGCTCTATATTACAGTGCCAGAGCGAGGTCCCGCTCTATATTACAGTGCCAGAGCTGGGTCCCGCTCTCTATTACAGTGCCGGAGCAAGGTCCTGCACTATATTACAGTGCCGGGGTGGGATTCTGCTCTATAGTGCAGTGCCAGAGCAAAGTCCTGCTCTATTTTACAGTGCTGGAATGCAATCCCACTCTACGTGACAGTGCCGTTGCGAGGTTCAGGTTCATGCCGGGGCATGGTCCCATGCTCTATATTACAATGCCTGAGGTGGAGCTGCATTTTACATTGCATGTATTATGTTCTCAGTATTACACTAAAGATTGAACCTTCAGTTATCTGCCCCTCTTAGCTCTCGTCTATATATTCACCATTTTTAAATATGTAAAAAGTTTGAGTAAATGTGTTTATTAAGCATTTTTACGTCAGCTCTTCCATCTTCTGCATTTCCTTGACAACATGGGTACGGTTTGCGTTAGCCGTAGATTTGTTGCCGATTTTTTTTTTTTTTCAACAATGGTGCTCTGGGATCCAAGTGGAGTACGAAATCGAATTTTATTTTATTCCTGCATCTGGAGACTAACATGTGACAAAAGGTGCAAATAGAGCAAAACAAAAAAAGTGACTTAAAGACCAAGCAAAAGAATAAACTGGGCCTTACACTTCTCCAACTTTTGAATCAATTCTTGGCTTTGAATTTACAAACTGTGCCTAAAACCTGAACGTGTGAACACACCCTAAAGTTTGCCCCTAAAGTAGTGTGAAAAGCAAAGGGTTTGTCATTGACTATGAGAATCTCTTAGATGAATCCGCTGCCTTTCAAGTCCCTTGACAATCTATTGTTAGTGTCGGGGTCATCACACCTGCGATGCCACACACACAGCTCATCATACACAGTGTGTCCACCTGGGGGCAGCACTCGCCTTTCTCAGAACACATTTTTCTGCACAGAAATCAGGATTTGGCTGGAGTCACACTAGCGATTTTAAAGTCAGTGAGATTTTGTTTCTGCAAAGTCGGATGAATGTAATGCAAGTCAGATCCGATTTCTCACACCTAGAATCTGACTTGCATCCTAATGCAGTGTGATTGCTATCCGATGGCAATGCAATTTTAACATGAGCTTTTCCAGAGAGAAATTCTCTGTCATTTACACATCGTTTTCAAAGGAAATATTCTTCAAAAAACACATAAATATACATAGATTTATATATATTAATTAATAATTAAGAGCAAGGCTAAGTGCTACAATTAGCACATCTTAGAAATGTGCCTTTTCTGGGGCAACTGAGAGCTGATGACTTTAGCCTGGGGGGGCAACTATCCATGCCCCCTTCCTAGGCTATTAATATCAGACCACAGCTGTTTGCATAGCCTTTGCTGGTAAATAAAATTATAGGGGGACCCCAAGTCATTTTTTTTTTTTTTGGGGGGGGGTCCCCCATTTTAATAGCCAGTAAAGGCTAAGTATACAGCTGTGAGCTGATATTAATAGCCTGGGAAGCTGGCTATTAATGAAGTCACGCCACGGGGTCTCCGATGCAAAGGCAGAGGGGCTGTCAGCCCCTGCGCCGGCTTCCGGAATGCTGCGATCGTGTTCGATCGCAGTATTTCGGGGGTTAAAGTGCCAGCTGTCAGAATCAGCTGACACCTGGTGGCGATCAGCCGCGCTCCCCCCATGATCGCGGCTGATCGCCCAGACGTACTATTCCATCCACGGTCAAATTGGCCTGGGTCACATGGACGGAATAATAGAACAATATATCTGATGTCAAAAAGGGGTTAAACACATCTGGACTCCAAAGGAGGAGTAGAACCATCTCAAGGAGGATCTCAAGGAAATGGACAGCATGTGACTTAAATACGAGTGTCTGAGCAAAGGGTCTGAATACTTATGACCACGTGAAATTTTAGTTTTTCTTTTTTATTAAATTTGCAAAAATTACTACATTTCTGTTTTTTCAGTCAAGTTGGGGTGCAGAGTGTACATTAATGTAAAAAAATGATTTTTTTTTAATTTACCAAATGGCTGCAATCAAAAAAAGTGTGACAAATGTAAAGGGGTCTGAATACTTTCCGTACCCATTGTATAATCAAGGCTCGGTCCGTCTGTCACATACTCAGTGCTGTACAGGGAAAGTGGCAACATCAGTACAAACCCCACAACCACCGCACCTCAGTGACGGGAAGTGGTGACACAGGAGGATGGCGACCTCGCCTTTACTTTCAGGTAACAGAAAAATCTGAAAACCGCAGCTTTATGTATAAGATCAGACAGGACATAACCCCGGGATGTGCACTGGCCGTAGGAGCAGTCACCCAGCTTTTCCAGACATCTGACACAGCCATGTTGACACACAGCCATCGTTAATGTCCGTCACGGCCTCAGTTTTGGCAAGAAACAGGAACAGAAAACCCCATGTAACTGTGCCCAAAATCCAAGCCTCCAATTCATCATCCTTTTTGCATCTTTCTAATGGATTTTATTTTTGCACCAAATTCAGTATAGTTTTTGCTCCATTTTAACACGCTTTTTTTTTTTTTTTTTTTGAAAGCTTGATATTTTCAGCTAACTCATCTTTTGCAAAAAAATGTTTTTTTTATTATTTGCAGTTGTACAAAAGTTCTTTTTTTGAGCAGTTTAAGTTGGGGTGTGTTCACACTTGGCACTTTTACAGCGTACTATACGCATGTTTGAGTAAAATACGCATCGCTTCACAGTACCAACAAAATCAATGAGATTTCTGAAATCCATGCAGACACTGGGGTTTTTCTTGTTTTTTTTCTGTGGGTATTTTGATCCCTGCTGCTTCTTTTATGCCATGTCAATGCTTTTCTTTTAGCGTTTTTGCTGCACTTTTCTCTACTAGTAAAACCGTGAGTTTTGTTCACCACCATTCTGGTTTTTGGTGCAGAAATTAAAAAAAAAAACAAAAAAAAAAACCTGCAATGTGTGAACATACCCGGACATGTAACTGGGCCCCATAGATATTATTCCCAACATGATACAAGCCCCCAAGCATTTTAAGGTAAGAAACCGCGGCCCCTTCTTGTTGGAATCCTACTATAAAAACCCTTTCAGAAATAACAGGTCACTGCCGTAATAAAATCTGATGACAACAGGGGGTCACTGGAGACTACCGCCACCATAGTGACCGCAGAGTAGGGGGTCCTAAAAATAAGAATCGCCCCAACCTCCCCCCCCTACAAGCGATCTATAGAAATAGTAAGTTTGGGAATTGCAAAAAAAAATTAAAAAAATGGAAGTTTCTGGTAAGCTGGGTGTCAACCGGTTTGGGCACCACAGGGACTCCCCTGCTGTATGAGAACTGTGCCAACCTGTGCAGGAGAGAGGGGAGCGTTCCCCCTTAATAACTAGGCCCAATCATCGATGCTGAAGGTCCCACCCAAGAATGTATCCCCCCAGAGTATTAGCGCTGACAGGTCGCCGTGAGCACCAGTCGATTCTGGGAAAGCAGAGGAGAAGGGGAAGTGGGGTTAGCACACAGCCTGTCATGTAATCGGTGAGGCAGCGGGCAGTCATTGGCGCAGTGATGGGCCCTGGTTTCAGAAGAGACCCGAGAAGTCGTCATACATTTCTTCACTGAGCTGGTTTCCACACGGGAAGTGCGCACAGTGTCGTCTTTCTGCTTGACTACGAATCCCATTGTTATTTTTATGTTGCTCAGTGCTCGAGATTTTGAAAGTGATGATTGCTTCAAAAGTTGCATCTAATCACAATCTCTCCTTAGGAGGCATCTACAATATTTAATTGTCAGGTTCTAGCACTTAGTTTCCAAATGTATCTATTTCTGATACACAGCTCCAAACCCCCTGCATAGGCATAAAAAAATAAAACTGCCTACATCCACCACTAGGAGGATCTCACTGTATACTGCTCCATGTCTGCCGTCCTACTGACATCACTAGCGGGAGCTCACTTTATACAGCTGCATATTGCTTCATGTCTGCCTTCCTGCAGCCACCACTAGGGGGAACTCACTGTATACAGCTTCATACTGCTCCATGTCTGCCTTCCTGCAGCCACCACTAGGGGGAACTCACTGTATACAGCTTCATACTGCTCCATGTCTGCCTTCCTGCAGCCACCACTAGGGGGAACTCCTGATATCCAGCTTTATACTGCTCATCTGCTGCCTGTAGCCGCCACTAGGGGGAGCTCCTGTATACAGCTTTATACTGCTCATCTGCTGCCTGTAGCCACCACTAGGGGGAGCTCCTGTATACAGCCTTCTACTGCTCTATGTGTGCCTTCCTGTCGCCACCACTGGAGGGAACTCACTGTATACAGCTTTACACTGCTCCATGTATGCATTCCTGCAGCCACCACTAGAAGGAACGCACTGTATACTGCTCCATGTCTGCCTTCCTACTGACATCACTAGCGGGAGCTCATTGTATATAGCTGCATATTGCTTCATGTCTGCCTTCCTGTCGCCACCACTGGAGGGAACGCACTGTATACAGCTTCATACTGCTCCATGTCTGCCTTCCTGTCGCCACCACTGGAGGGAACGCACTGTATACAGCTTCATACTGCTCCATGTCTGCCTTCCTGCAGCCACCACTAGAGGGAACGCACTGTATACAGCTTCATACTGCTCCATGTCTGCCTTCCTGCAGCCACCACTAGAGGGAACGCACTGTATACAGCTTCATACTGCTCCATGTCTGCCTTCCTGTCGCCACCACTGGAGGGAACTCACTGTATACAGCTTCATACTGCTCCATGTCTGCCCTCCTGTCGCCACCACTGGAGGGAACTCACTGTATACAGCTTCATACTGCTCCATGTCTGCCTTCCTGCAGCCACCACTAGAGGGAACGCACTGTATACAGCTTCATACTGCTCCATGTCTGCCTTCCTGCAGCCACCACTAGAGGGAACGCACTGTATACAGCTTCATACTGCTCCATGTCTGCCTTCCTGCAGCCACCACTAGAGGGAACGCACTGTATACAGCTTCATACTGCTCCATGTCTGCTTTCCTGCAGCCACCACTAGAGGGAACGCACTGTATATAGCTTCATACTGCTCCATGTCTGCCTTCCTGCAGCCACCACTAGAGGGAACGCACTGTATACAGCTTCATACTGCTCCATGTCTGCTTTCCTGCAGCCACCACTAGAGGGAACGCACTGTATATAGCTTCATACTACTCCATGTCTGCCTTCCTGCAGCCACCACTAGAGGGAACTCACTGTATACAGCTTCATACTGCTCCATGTCTGCCTTCCTGCAGCCACCACTAGAGGGAACGCACTGTATACAGCTTCATACTGCTCCATGTCTGCCTTCCTGCAGCCACCACTAGAGGGAACGCACTGTATACAGCTTCATACTGCTCCATGTCTGCCTTCCTGCAGCCACCACTGGAGGGAACGCACTGTATACAGCTTCATACTGCTCCATGTCTGCCTTCCTGCAGCCACCACTAGAGGGAACGCACTGTATACAGCTTCATACTGCTCCATGTCTGCCCTCCTGTCGCCACCACTGGAGGGAACTCACTGTATACAGCTTCATACTGCTCCATGTCTGCCTTCCTGCAGCCACCACTAGAGGGAACGCACTGTATACAGCTTCATACTGCTCCATGTCTGCCTTCCTGCAGCCACCACTAGAGGGAACGCACTGTATACAGCTTCATACTGCTCCATGTCTGCTTTCCTGCAGCCACCACTAGAGGGAACGCACTGTATATAGCTTCATACTGCTCCATGTCTGCCTTCCTGCAGCCACCACTAGAGGGAACGCACTGTATACAGCTTCATACTGCTCCATGTCTGCCTTCCTGCAGCCACCACTAGAGGGAACGCACTGTATACAGCTTCATACTGCTCCATGTCTGCCTTCCTGCAGCCACCACTGGAGGGAACTCACTGTATATAGCTTTACACTGCTCCGTGTCTGCCTAACTGTAGCCACCATTGGGAACTCCCGATATACAGCTTAAGGGTAAGTTCACACAGGACTTTTTTGCTGCATATTTTTATGCTAATTTTCGACTGCTTTTTACAGTACCAGCAAAGCCTATGAGATTTCAGAAATCTCATGCACACACATTGGTTTTTTGTTTGATCAGTATTTTGTGCTTTGCTGCGTTTTTTTGACAGAGCATGTCACTTCTTTCAGCGTTTTTGCTGCGTTTTTTCACCCATTGACTTGAACGGGTGTTGAAAAAAACGCAGGTGTCATTATTTGCTGCGTTTTTGCTGCTGAAAATCCAAGGACATTAGCCTGGAAAAAGAGAAGAAAAAAAAAAAAACGCACCAAAAAAAATGCACCTAAATTAGCATAAAAAACGCAGCAAAAATATGCAGCCATAAAGTCCTGTGTGAACTTACCCTTATACTGTTCACCTGCCTGTAGCCGCCACTAGGGGAGCTCCTGTATACAGCTTTATACTGTGCACAATGAACTTGACTTAGGCTACGTTCACATTAGCGTTACGCTTATGTGCGTCGCTGGTGCGTCGGCGACGCAGCGGCGACGCGCCCCTATGTTTAACATAGGGGACGCGTGCGTTTTTTTGTTAGCGTTTTTCGACATGTGCGTCTTTTTCGACGCTAGCGTCGGACGCACGAAAATGCAACAAGTTGCATTTTTCGTGCGTCCAATTTTCGTCAAAAAACGACGCACGCGTCGCAAAACGCAGCGTTTTTGCGCGCGTTTTTGGTGCGTCGCGCGTTGCGTCGCCGGTGCGTCGCCGACACACCGGCGCGCAACGCTAATGTGAACGTAGCCTGAGGGATGGGTTAGAATCACTGGCCTAGATGATAGCTAGTCACAGAGTGGGCAGTGGTGCCAGAAGACTAGCATTTCAGTTTAACATATCTGCCTAAATCTGCAGGAAGCCTGTTCCCATGCAACTGAAAAAAAATACTAAAACTGAATGTTCACTGAAGACTTTTAATAGAAAGATTGAGGAGACAGCAGGTTTTTTGGTGCTCCAAATCAATAAAGTACCTCATGTTTGAGATGAAACTCCAAGAGCAAGACATCATCCATGTACCTGCATCAGGAGAAACAACACAAAGCTATTCATCCCATAATGGAAACCATCAGCAAGCAGCCATTCTCCTATTTTTGCATGTCCAGAAGAAAAAAGTCAGGAATGGATTTAAGTTCACACTGCGTTAGCAGCAGCCCGTTCAGCACATACGCTAACGGGCTGCTGTAACGCAAGTGCCGGCGTTTGCATCGCGCTAGCGCAGATAGAGCATCTGCTAGCTCTATCTGCGGTAGCAGTGACGGACCCGGAAACGCTGCAGCCCGCGTCTCAGGGTCCGTCACTCAATGACAGCACATCCCTAGCGCACGCCCATTGTGGGCGTGCACTAGCGATGCGTCCGACATTGCAGTCAATGGCGGCAGTAACGGACTACGTTACACCGCGTTTATGCCGCGGTGTAACGTAGTCGTCTAACGGACACTATTGATGCAGTGTGAACCCATCATCATCCCAGCACAGGATGCAGCACATAGTAACATAGTAACATAGTTAGTAAGGCCGAAAAAAGACATTTGTCCATCCAGTTCAGCCTATATTCCATCATAATAAATACCCAGATCTACGTCCTTCTACAGAACCTAATAATTGTATGATACAATATTGTTCTGCTCCAGGAAGACATCCAGGCCTCTCTTGAACCCCTCGACTGAGTTCGCCATCACCACCTCCTCAGGCAAGCAATTCCAGATTCTCACTGCCCTAACAGTAAAGAATCCTCTTCTATGTTGGTGGAAAAACCTTCTCTCCTCCAGACGCAAAGAATGCCCCCTTGTGCCCGTCACCTTCCTTGGTATAAACAGATCCTCAGCGAGATATTTGTATTGTCCCCTTATATACTTATACATGGTTATTAGATCGCCCCTCAGTCTTTTTTCTAGACTAAATAATCCTAATTTCGCTAATCTATCTGGGTATTGTAGTTCTCCCATCCCCTTTATTAATTTTGTTGCCCTCCTTTGTACTCTCTCTAGTTCCATTATATCCTTCCTGAGCACCGGTGCCCAAAACTGGACACAGTACTCCATGTGCGGTCTAACTAGGGATTTGTACAGAGGCAGTATAATGCTCTCATCATGTGTATCCAGACCTCTTTTAATGCACCCCATGATCCTGTTTGCCTTGGCAGCTGCTGCCTGGCACTGGCTGCTCCAGGTAAGTTTATCATTAACTAGGATCCCCAAGTCCTTCTCCCTGTCAGATTTACCCAGTGGTTTCCCGTTCAGTGTGTAATGGTGATATTGATTCCCTCTTCCCATGTGTATAACCTTACATTTATCATTGTTAAACCTCATCTGCCACCTTTCAGCCCAAGTTTCCAACTTATCCAGATCCATCTGTAGCAGAATACTATCTTCTCTTGTATTAACTGCTTTACATAGTTTTGTATCATCTGCAAATATCGATATTTTACTGTGTAAACCTTCTACCAGTTCATTAATGAATATGTTGAAGAGAACAGGTCCCAATACTGACCCCTGCGGTACCCCACTGGTCACAGCGACCCAGTTAGAGACTATACCATTTATAACCACCCTCTGCTTTCTATCACTAAGCCAGTTACTAACCCATTTACACACATTTTCCCCCAGACCAAGCATTCTCATTTTGTGTACCAACCTCTTGTGCGGCACGGTATCAAACGCTTTGGAAAAATCGAGATATACCACGTCCAATGACTCACCGTGGTCCAGTCTATAGCTTACCTCTTCATAAAAACTGATTAGATTGGTTTGACAGGAGCGATTTCTCATAAACCCATGCTGATATGGAGTTAAACAGTTATTCTCATTGAGATAATCCAGAATAACATCCCTCAGAAACCCTTCAAATATTTTACCAACAATAGAGGTTAGACTTACTGGCCTATAATTTCCAGGTTCACTTTTAGAGCCCTTTTTGAATATTGGCACCACATTTGCTATGCGCCAGTCCTGCGGAACAGACCCTGTCGCTATAGAGTCACTAAAAATAAGAAATAATGGTTTATCTATTACATTACTTAGTTCTCTTAGTACTCGTGGGTGTATGCCATCCGGACCCGGAGATTTATCTATTTTAATCTTATTTAGCCGGTTTCGCACCTCTTCTTGGGTTAGATTGGTGACCCTTAATATAGGGTTTTCATTGTTTCTTGGGATTTCACCTAGCATTTCATTTTCCACCGTGAATACCGTGGAGAAGAAGGTGTTTAATATGTTAGCTTTTTCCTCGTCATCTACAACCATTCTTTCCTCACTATTTTTTAAGGGGCCTACATTTTCAGTTTTTATTCTTTTACTATTGATATAGTTGAAGAACAGTTTGGGATTAGTTTTACTCTCCTTAGCAATGTGCTTCTCTGTTTCCTTTTTGGCAGCTTTAATTAGTTTTTTAGATAAAGTATTTTTCTCCCTATAGTTTTTTAGAGCTTCAATGGTGCCATCCTGCTTTAGTAGTGCAAATGCTTTCTTTTTACTGTTAATTGCCTGTCTTACTTCTTTGTTTAGCCACATTGGGTTTTTCCTATTTCTAGTCCTTTTATTCCCACAAGGTATAAACCGCTTACACTGCCTATTTAGGATGTTCTTAAACATTTCCCATTTATTATCTGTATTCTTATTTCTGAGGATATTGTCCCAGTCTACCAGATTAAGAGCATCTCTAAGCTGGTCAAACTTTGCCTTCCTAAAGTTCAATGTTTTTGTGACTCCCTGACAAGTCCCCCTAGTGAAAGACAGGTGAAACTGCACAATATTGTGGTCGCTATTTCCTAAATGCCCCACCACCTGCAGATTTGTTATTCTGTCAGGTCTATTAGATAGTATTAGGTCTAAAAGTGCTGCTCCTCTGGTTGGATTCTGCACCAATTGTGAAAGATAATTTTTCTTGGTTATTAGCAGAAACCTGTTGCCTTTATGGGTTTCACAGGTTTCTGTTTCCCAGTTAATATCCGGGTAGTTAAAGTCCCCCATAACCAGGACCTCATTATGGGTTGCAGCTTCATCTATCTGCTTTAGAAGTAGACTTTCCATGCTTTCTGTTATATTTGGGGGTTTGTAACAGACCCCAATGAGAATTTTGTTACCATTTTTCCCTCCATGAATTTCAACCCATATGGACTCGACATCCTCATTCCCTTCGCTAATATCCTCCCTTAAAGTGGACTTTAGACAAGACTTTACATAGAGACAAACCCCTCCTCCTCTCCGATTTTTACGATCCTTTCTAAACAGACTGTAACCCTGTAAGTTAACTGCCCAGTCATAGCTTTCATCTAACCATGTCTCGGTTATTCCCACTATGTCAAAGTTACCTGTAGATATTTCGGCTTCTAGTTCTTCCATCTTGTTTGTCAGGCTTCTGGCATTTGCGAGCATGCAGTTTAGAGGATTTTGTTTTGTTCCAATCTCCTCACTGTGGATTGTTTTAGAAATGTTCTTACCTCCCTTCTGAGTATGTTTTCCTGGGTCGTCTTTGTTCGAGTCTAATGTTTTTCTTCCCGTCCCCTCTTCTTCTAGTTTAACGCCCTCCTGATGAGTGTAGCGAGTCTTCTGGCGAATGTGTGTTTCCCAGGTTTGTTGAGGTGTAGTCCGTCTCTGGCGAGGAGTCCATCATACCAGTAATTCACACCGTGGTCCAGGAATCCAAATCCTTGTTGTCTGCACCATCGTCTTAGCCAGTTGTTTGCATCAAGGATCCTGTTCCATCTCCTGGTGCCATGCCCGTCTACTGGAAGGATAGAAGAAAAAACTACCTGTGCATCCAGTTCCTTTACTTTCTTCCCCAACTTTTCAAAGTCCTTGCAGATTGTCAGATTGTCCTTGCAGCCTACAGCCTGCAGTGATCCTCAACCTACTGAACAGCCGCACAGCCAGCTCTTCCCTCTCCTAGTGTATCCTCACCCACCCCCTGCAGACTGTGAGCCCTCGCGGGCAGGGTCCTCCCTCCTTATGTACTCGTGTGCCTTGTTATCTGCTCATGTTTAATGTATTTGTCTATATTTGCCCCGTATTCACATGTAAAGCGCCATGGAATAAATGGCGCTATAAAAATGTATAATAATAATAATAATAATAAAATTGTCGGTAGGTCCTTCCTTGCCGTGTCATTGGTGCCAACATGTATCAGAAGAAATGGGTGGACGTCCTTGGAGCTGAAGAGCTTTGGTATCCTATCGGTCACATCCTTGATCATCGCACCTGGAAGGCAGCATACTTCTCTTGCAGTTATGTCCGGTCTGCAGATGGCTGCATCGGTGCCTCTCAGTAGTGAGTCTCCCACCACCACCACTCTTCGTTGCTTCTTGGCTGTACTTTTTGCTGTCACTTGTTGCTGTGTGCCCTTTTCTTTTTTGCTTGCTGGTATTGCTTCATTCTTAGGTGTGCCATCTTCATCCTCTACAAAGATTTGATATCGGTTCTTCAGTTGTGTGGTTGGTGATTTCTCCATGGTCTTCTTGCTTCTTTTGGTCACATGCTTCCACTCATCTGCTTTTGGAGGTTCTCTGACACTTTTTGCACCTTCTGTGACCAGTAGAGATGCTTCTGTTCTGTCTAGAAAGTCTTCATTCTCTTTGATGAGTTTCAAAGTTGCTATTCTTTCTTCCAGACCCGGCACCTTTTCTTCTAAAAGGGCCACTAGTCTACACTTCTGACAGGTGAAATTGGATTCTTCTTCTGGTCGATCTGTGAACATGTAGCACATGCTGCAGCTCACCATGTAGGTTGTCACATCTGCCATGTTGCTCCTAGATCCTGCTGACTTGCTGTGTAATAAATAGGATGTATTAGGACCTTTTTCCCACCTTGTCGTTAGCAGGGGCACAGGGTGACGGGTTTGGTTTACAATGTCAGGGCCAGATTATTCGTTGCTGGATGCATAATCTGAGTTATACGCAATGTATAATCCAGTGTAACCAGAGGTAAAAGAGCAGCAGAGACCGACACTTCCCATCAATCTGCTCTGCAATCTCCTCCTCCCACACACAGAGCATGGCCTTCATCTGGGTTTCCTAAGTAAGGTCAGACCGTGTCTTAAGAGGAAATTTAGCAGTGGTGGCTTGGTGTTCACAGGTAAGTGACTCATGTCACTTTAGTTTCCCTTTAATAAGTAAAGGGAAGATGCAGAGTTTACAGTGTGAAACTGGAGGGTGGGATGAGGTGCAGCACTACAGAAGAGCGTTCAGCAGCAGAGCCGCTCCGCGGAATAAGGAAACTAGAAGTGGCCAGAGATGACTGCGCCGGCTTATAGAGGCGAAAAACACCTGGAAACCCAAATATGTATTACACACACTCGTCTGCTCTGTGCAGAAGCATTCACACCTCAGCCTGTAAAGGGAGACAGACTACAACTCTCAGCATGCCCTGACCAATGATCTACAGCATTCCTCATCCTTTCCATAGCTGGATAGGGCGGGACCTAAAACAAGGCTGTGCAGTATGTAGAGGCAGTCTCCTGTGTAGCATCACTGTACAATATGGCAATCACAGAGTAAACTGATGCTACATTAGACGGCCCAGGTGACAGCATAGTGCTGCCCGTGTAGCCCAGTCTCCAGCCATGACATGGCTATGGTAGGTAGGTGAAATATCAGAAATCACAATGTCTGTGCCCCATCAAGTTCTGCAGCGGCAGAGGAGTGCAGAACTAGGCTGTGCAACAGCAAAGGTGTTTCGTAAGCCACTGTGGCGGCCGAGGAAAGCAGTGTGAGGCTCTGCGGCGGCCAAAATCAATCATTGTGCGACATTTTGTTACATGCAAAGACGCAAAGAAGTTCTCTCTTAGAAATGCTGGGTGTAGTTGTTCTCTGTAGCTCTGCGCTTCCTGCCATCAACACCTACTGTAATCCTTCTGCACCACTGCTCTCTCAGGAGGCGGCTGGATGCATACATGACGACAATGACAGAAGCGAGAGCAGCCCTCGGGGGACGACGCACTCTGTATATTCTCGGAAGACTGAGATGTCATTAGTCTTCTGGTCACAGTCTGTTCTGGGAAGTGGGAGTTCTGCATCCACCCGACCTGCACCCTGGGGAACGACAGGATTTTGAGCGCTGACTGGCACTGAACCCCTGGTGTAGAGGCGAGGAGCATCTGTGATCGCAACCCGGGAGCTTTCATGCCACTTATTCACAGTACAAAAAAAGGAAACCATCAACAAGCAGCCGACATATACTGAGAGTTAAACTTTAATAGGGGATGATTTGCAGATCCCTGGGGGTCCCACCGATCCTGGAAACAAAGATTTGATGTGGCACAGTGGTGGCCTACGCCATTGATTATGCACCTCTGCTATGGCGAGCAGAGTACAGCACTCGGGACAGGACTATAGACCATGCTGCACTTTGGATCGGGGTCCCAGCAGTCGGACCCCCAATGACTAGCAAATTATTACCGATCATATAGATAGACGATGTCTTGGAGCGCTAGGAACAACCATTTAAGGACAGAGAACTTGTTTTGGAAAATAAACAGGAGTGATTGCTCACACAGTTGCCGCTGCAGACAGTCAAGGTCTTGTGGCACCAGAATTGTAGGACCCCCCACCCTTATGATACAGGTGTTAATCTGTAGTTTTCTACAATTGCGGATTGCAGATTTTCCATAGCCCCTGGTCTTTGCTGCTCGGCCCTTACCACCCAAGGACGTCAACATTACCAGCAGCAAGACATGGCACGACGTGTATAGCGCCCCCAGCTATCTGCTGACACTTGTCTGCACATTCCCCATGAAAGCTGATGCTCCTTCCTCTGGATGAAGGCACTTGAGAGTTTACAATTTTGACTCTTTGACAAAGAAAAAGAATGATTACCGCTCATAGTGGACAAACTTGTCTGGCATCTTCCAGAAAAGGCGTTCTATAAAAAGCTGCAGCACGCTGGCGGGACTTACAGTAACAGCCGATTACACGGCCGCCACATTCCTGCCCAGGTCGTCCTCCTAATAATACAGCCATGCTGTGCTATTACATAAATACACAACTACAGGAGGCGGCTTCTCAGGTTATCCCAGGCCAATGGTGAAAGTCAGCAAATAAGGCAGTAGTGGAAAGAAACTCCCAGACGTTGTCTTCTTTCCCGTAGAAATATTCTCTAGGACCTGCCATAACTTTTGGAGTAATCAATATGTGACATCTGGCCTCAGTCAAAGACTGGTCTACTGCACCGATGTAACATAGTAACATAGTAACATAGTTAGTAAGGCCGAAAAAAGACATTTGTCCATCCAGTTCAGCCTATATTCCATCATAATAAATACCCAGATCTACGTCCTTCTACAGAACCTAATAATTGTATGATACAATATTGTTCTGCTCCAGGAAGACATCCAGGCCTCTCTTGAACCCCTCGACTGAGTTCGCCATCACCACCTCCTCAGGCAAGCAATTCCAGATTCTCACTGCCCTAACAGTAAAGAATCCTCTTCTATGTTGGTGGAAAAACCTTCTCTCCTCCAGACGCAAAGAATGCCCCCTTGTGCCCGTCACCTTCCTTGGTATAAACAGATCCTCAGCGAGATATTTGTATTGTCCCCTTATATACTTATACATGGTTATTAGATCGCCCCTCAGTCGTCTTTTTTCTAGACTAAATAATCCTAATTTCGCTAATCTATCTGGGTATCGTAGTTCTCCCATCCCCTTTATTAATTTTGTTGCCCTCCTTTGTACTCTCTCTAGTTCCATTATATCCTTCCTGAGCACCGGTGCCCAAAACTGGACACAGTACTCCATGTGCGGTCTAACTAGGGATTTGTACAGAGGCAGTATAATGCTCTCATCATGTGTATCCAGACCTCTTTTAATGCACCCCATGATCCTGTTTGCCTTGGCAGCTGCTGCCTGGCACTGGCTGCTCCAGGTAAGTTTATCATTAACTAGGATCCCCAAGTCCTTCTCCCTGTCAGATTTACCCAGTGGTTTCCCGTTCAGTGTGTAATGGTGATATTGATTCCCTCTTCCCATGTGTATAACCTTACATTTATCATTGTTAAACCTCATCTGCCACCTTTCAGCCCAAGTTTCCAACTTATCCAGATCCATCTGTAGCAGAATACTATCTTCTCTTGTATTAACTGCTTTACATAGTTTTGTATCATCTGCAAATATCGATATTTTACTGTGTAAACCTTCTACCAGATCATTAATGAATATGTTGAAGAGAACAGGTCCCAATACTGACCCCTGCGGTACCCCACTGGTCACAGCGACCCAGCGACGATGTAACGCCTTGCTTCCCGCTAAATTAATCCCTGCAGAGCAGTACTCCCTGTTATGCAGGAAAACCGCTGCAGCACTGTGGGGTCTTCAGTCCCAGATTGAAGGGGAAATCCCACTGATCGTAATACTAGATATGAGAATACTCTAAGTCCTTTCCCGACAGCGGGTGCCCATGTATGAAGGAGAGAGAAAAAAAAATGAAAGTGAGGACTAGCCTGGCAGGATTAGGATAAACTTTCCTGTGCCAGATCTTTTTAACTTTTTCAGTATATAAAAGCAAAAAGAAGAGGTCAGTCACTTCACAGTCCGAGAAGATGGTGCAGTGTAGCCTCTAGTAGCCCTTGAGAGGACAACCAGCACTTCAGTGCCCTTCATGTAGTGCACAATGCCAACTGCCTGCAGCGCTCATCACACTGATCGCAGCAGAACCGATGCTTTAGAGATTGCATCTGTGGAGTCGTTCTATCATTAAAGATTTTAAGGCTCGAAGCAAGCAGCACAATATAATCCATGCAAGTCTTGGTGCCCAGTGTCATCCCTTGTCTTCTGTATCTTTTACTACAATTGACCCCTACATTAGTGCATCCTAGTAGGATTTATGCCAATGGAGGATGTTTCCGAATATCTCCAGACATTCTGTTTTGGGGTCATTATTCTGTTGGATGACCCGTGACTCAGACCAAGCATTCTGACACTCGGCAGGACGTTTCGCCAGAATGTCTTTATAGTCCTGAGATTTCATTGTTCAGATTCAAGACCCCCCCCACCTTGTGCAAGATGAAGAAAACAGCCCCAGAACCTACCCGAGCCTCCTCCATGTGTCACAGGAGGTACAATGTTCTGTTCTTTGCTTCATTTTTGTGTGTGTGTAACCATAGGGCTGATGTCACTTGTGTGACGGGGTGTACGGCAGAGCAAGAAGGGACAACATGCCGAGGGATGATTCAACAGATTTATTATCAAGAACGCTGGAACAACACATGAAGGTAGATCTACAGAGTCCACAATTAGTCCAATGGAACAGGTTCGGGGGCACCTCCCGATAATCCTTGTGCCAGGTAACAAAGCAATAGTCCACAATTAGTCCAAGGGATCCCAAAACAATCTCACGAACGACGAGATATGTACTCAGCTCAAGTCTCGCCCCGTTCGCTTCCACAGTCCTAGATGGGCGTGGGGTCTTGCCTCAGCTAAGAATCCCCACTCCTTCTCCTTCAAGGATCAACTCACATCTGATCTCAAAATAAGAATGGATTGTCTGAGCTCCTGGGATCCGCCCATGAAGGGGGGTCACACCTTCTATTCAATGGTTGGGTCCACCAGAAGATTCTAGACTGGTGGGCTCCAGGCAGTCTATGTAATATGTACATTTGACTAGCCACCTGCTGTGAGGAAGAATGGCTATTCCTCCACTAGTGATGTTGACAAAGCTTAATTACATTATAGCTTAGGGCTGCAAGTATTGGGGGAAGGAGACATATTGTTACAGGTGAACTCCCAGCCAAGAAAATACATGAATTACAGCTAATAGAAACCAGAGAACAGTTACATACATCAAATGGCATATTATTCAAATACAGGACAGGGCAAAAGTACATATCATGACAATCCCTTCCCCTCCCAATTTGTGTACGTACTAGGGACCTCTACAGGTCGCTGGTTAAGTACACACAGGCATGGCTGACCGGACTCAGGGCTCCTCTTGCCTGGACAGTCCATCTGCATTTTGGTGTTGGCTGCCTCTTCTATACTGTATGGTAAAGTTATAGGGCTGCAGAGCCAGGCTCCATCGTAGTAAGCGTCCATTGTCCCCAGAGACTCTGTTCAGCCAGATGAGGGGATTGTGATCAGTAACCACAGTGAATTCTCGTCCATACAGATACGGTCTTAGTTTCCTGAGGGCCCACACTACAGCCAGACATTCCTTTTCAACAGTTGCATAGGCCACTTCTCGGTCCAGCAATTTCCAGCTGAGGTAGGCAATGGGGTGCTCGTCCCCAGCTGCATTCACCTGGCTGAGTACAGCTCCCAGTCCATAAGCAGAGGCGTCCGTCTGCACAATGAATCTCCTCTTGTAGTCTGGAGCAGCCAGAACAGGGTCGCAGACCAGAGCGTCCTTCAGCCGGTTAAAAGCCTCATCACAGGCTGGAGTCCAGACCACCAGCCGGGGCATCGTTTTCTTGGTCAGGTCGGTAAGAGGCTTGGCCACAGTGCTGAAATGAGAAACAAATTTTCGGTAATAACCGGCAGTGCCCAAAAAAGCCATAACTTGTTTCTTAGTTTGGGGTACAGGCCAGTCTCTAATAGCCTGGATTTTGGCAGGCTCAGGACGGAGCTTCCCTCCTCCCACTCTATGCCCTAGGTACTGGACTTCACCCATCCCCAATTGGCATTTATCTGGTCGAATGGTTAGGCCTGCTGCAAGAAGCAGGTCAAGAATAACGGCTACTTGGTTCAGATGTTCCTCCCACGTCTGGCTGAAGATGGCGATATCATCCAAGTAGGCACAAGCAAAATCACCACATCCCCGGAGGATCTGGTCCACCATTCTCTGGAAGGTTGCAGGGGCAGTCTTCATTCCAAACTGGTGGCAAGCAGTGGGACCAGAGCAGAAGGAATGGAGGACAAAGGCCCATCAACATCGGGAACCAGCACCGCAGAGTACAAGAACTGGACTGCGGTGAACCTACAAACAAAGGCCCGTGAACTGGGAGTCAGCTACAAGGGACTCTCCAAGGAGCAGCTCATTGAGGCTTTGGAAGGAGTTCGCCTGCAAGATGACGCTGAGGAAGGATCCTCACAGCAAATGGAGGAAAGACTGCAGCCGGAGGTAAATGCCCAAAGGAGTCAGTGGGTTGTGTGGTACGAGGAGGAGTTGGCATTGCTGGGAGAAGAGGCCACCATAGACTATAAGAAAGAGGCCATTCACCGAGCTCAAGAGAGGGAGAGGGAGGCCATTCACAGAGCCGAGGAGAGAGAGAGGGAGGCCATTCACAGAGCCGAGGAGAGAGAGAGGGAGGCCATTCACAGAGCCGAGGAGAGGGAGGCCATTCACAGAGCCGAGGAGAGGGAGGCCATTCACAGAGCCGAGGAGAGGGAGAGGGAGGCCATTCACAGAGCCGAGGAGAGGGAGAGGGAGGCCATTCACAGAGCCGAGGACAGAGCTCAGGAGATGGCATTGCTGGAGAGGCAGATCGCTTTGGAAGCAGCTAGAAGCTCCAGACAGACTCTAACCCCAGCACCCACCATGAGGGAACTCCCCAGAGTGTCCCGCAAAGACTTCAAGCCCTTTAATGAGGCTGCAGGCGACATTGAGGGCTTCTTCCAGGACTTTGAGCATCAGTGTCGATTAATGGAAGTCCCAGAAAGGGAGCGAGTCCGACATCTGGTGGGGCTCTTAGAGGGTGGAGCTGCCGCAGCCTATAGAGCTATGGACCCTCGGGGAAACTGTGAGTATGCGGAGATTAAACAGACTATTCTAGAACATTATGCTGTTACGCCAGACACTTACAGGACTCAGTTTCGCACTTTAGCCTGCGATGAGGAAGTGTCTTTCAAGATGTATGCCCACAGACTCAAACAAATATGTCATTGCTGGCTGGAGGCAGAGGAGGCCTTAACCTGGGAGACCTTCTTCCAGGTTATCCTAAAAGAGCAGTTTTACTTCAAGTGCCCTGCTGAGATCCGGGAATGGGTGCGTGAGAGGAGACCAGCCACTGTGGAGGAAGCTGCAGCTCTAGCTGATGAGGCTCTCACCATCAAGCCTCAGTGGAAAAAACTACTATTCAGTGAGAAAAAAAAAACTACCAGCCCCCCAACGCTGGCGGCCCCTGGTCCTTCGGCCTCCAATATTTACCATCCCACTGCTGCCACCAGTTTGTGACGGGGTGTACGGCAGAGCAAGAAGGGACAACAGGCCGAGGGATGATTCAACAGATTTATTATCAAGAACGCTGGAACAACACATGCAGGTAGATCTACAGAGTCCACAATTAGTCCAATGGAACAGGTTCGGGGGCACCTCCCGATAATCCTTGTGCCAGGTAACAAAGCAATAGTCCACAATTAGTCCAAGGGATCCCAAAACAATCTCACGAACGACGAGATATGTACTCAGCTCAAGTCTCGCCCCGTTCGCTTCCACAGTCCTAGATGGGCGTGGGGTCTTGCCTCAGCTAAGAATCCCCACTCCTTCTCCTTCAAGGATCAACTCACATCTGATCTCAAAATAAGAATGGATTGTCTGAGCTCCTGGGATCCGCCCATGAAGGGGGGTCACACCTTCTATTCAATGGTTGGGTCCACCAGAAGATTCTAGACTGGTGGGCTCCAGGGAGTCTATGTAATATGTACATTTGACTAGCCACCTGCTGTGAGGAAGAATGGCTATTCCTCCACTAGTGATGTTGACAAAGCTTAATTACATTATAGCTTAGGGCTGCAAGTATTGGGGGAAGGAGACATATTGTTACAGGTGAACTCCCAGCCAAGAAAATACATGAATTACAGCTAATAGAAACCAGAGAACAGTTACATACAGTGGGGCAAAAAAGTATTTAGTCAGTCAGCAATAGTGCAAGTTCCACCACTTAAAAAGATGAGAGGCGTCTGTAATTTACATCACAGGTAGACCTCAACTATGGGAGACAAACTGAGAAAAAAAAAATCCAGAAAATCACATTGTCTGTTTTTTTAACATTTTATTTGCATATTATGGTGGAAAATAAGTATTTGGTCAGAAACAAACAATCAAGATTTCTGGCTCTCACAGACCTGTAACTTCTCCTTTAAGAGTCTCCTCTTTCCTCCACTCATTACCTGTAGTAATGGCACCTGTTTAAACTTGTTATCAGTATAAAAAGACACCTGTGCACACCCTCAAACAGTCTGACTCCAAACTCCACTATGGTGAAGACCAAAGAGCTGTCAAAGGACACCAGAAACAAAATTGTAGCCCTGCACCAGGCTGGGAAGACTGAATCTGCAATAGCCAACCAGCTTGGAGTGAAGAAATCAACAGTGGGAGAAATAATTAGAAAATGGAAGACATACAAAACCACTGATAATCTCCCTTGATCTGGGGCTCCACGCAAAATCCCACCCCGTGGGGTCAGAATGATCACAAGAACGGTGAGCAAAAATCCCAGAACCACGCGGGGGGACCTAGTGAATGAACTGCAGAGAGCTGGGACCAATGTAACAAGGCCTACCATAAGTAACACACTACGCCACCATGGACTCAGTGCCAGACGTGTCCCACTGCTTAAGCCAGTACATGTCCGGGCCCGTCTGTAGTTTGCTAGAGAGCATTTGGATGATCCAGAGGAGTTTTGGGAGAATGTCCTATGGTCTGATGAAACCAAACTGGAACTGTTTGGTAGAAACACAACTTGTCGTGTTTGGAGGAAAAAGAATACTGAGTTGCATCCATCAAACACCATACCTACTGTAAAGCATGGTCGTGGAAACATCATGCTTTGGGGCTGTTTCTCTGCAAAGGGGCCAGGACGACTGATCCGGGTACATGAAAGAATGAATGGGGCCATGTATCGTGAGATTTTGAGTGCAAACCTCCTTCCATCAGCAAGGGCATTGAAGATGAAACGTGGCTGGGTCTTTCAACATGACAATGATCCAAAGCACACCGCCAGGGCAACGAAGGAGTGGCTTCGTAAGAAGCATTTCAAGGTCCTGGAGTGGCCTAGCCAGTCTCCAGATCTCAACCCTATAGAAAACCTTTGGAGGGAGTTGAAAGTCCGTGTTGCCAAGCGGAAAGCCAAAAACATCACTGCTCTAGAGGAGATCTGCATGGAGGAATGGGCCAACATACCAACAACAGTGTGTGGCAACCTTGTGAAGACTTACAGAAAACGTTTGACCTCTGTCATTGCCAACAAAGGATATATTACAAAGTATTGAGATGAAATTTTGTTTCTGACCAAATACTTATTTTCCACCATAATATGCAAATAAATTGTTAAAAAAACAGACAATGTGATTTTCTGGATTTTTTTTCTCAGTTTGTCTCCCATAGTTGAGGTCTACCTATGATGTAAATTACAGACGCTTCTCATCTTTTTAAGTGATGGAACTTGCACTATTGCTGACTGACTAAATACTTTTTTGCCCCACTGTACATCAAATGGCATATTATTCAAATACAGGACAGGGCAAAAGTACATATCATGACAACTTGCCACAAAGTTCCAATTTTATCTCATCCTTTCAAATGGCATTTTCCCATAAGCTTTGTGGCTTGTCAATATTCATTTTGTCAACTTCCAGTCTCACTTTCTATTATTTACTTTCAACAGTGGTTTCCTCCTCAGTTGTCTTCCATGAAGTCCTCTTTGGTCAGCGATGCATGGTGCAATCTGACACCGATGGACCTTCACCTTGGAGTTCACCTTTGGAAATTGTTCTGGGCTCTTTGGTTACCATACTATCATTCTCTTCAGTTTGTCATTAGGTTTCCTCCTGCGGCCACATCCGGGGAGGTCAGCTCCAATCCCACAGACCTTACACTTCTGAATAATATGTGCAATTGTATTAACAGGAACATCATGTTGTTAGGAGATGGTCTTACAGCCTTTACTATGTTGCTTTATAATTTCTTCTCTACTCTTAGACATCTCTCCTTAGCTTTGCTCCATGCTCAGTATGGTGCACACCATGATACCAAACAGCACATTGACTACTTTTCACCCTATAAATAGGCAGACTGACTGATTACAACCTTGTGTACACCTCTGATGCTAATCACAAGACACACCTAAGCTTCACACGTCCCTACTGTCAAATTATTTTCTAGGGGAGCTATCATTTTTTTCCTTGATTGTACCACAAGTCACAAGCAAGGTCTACTTCCATTAAATTTACCGAATATCAACTATATAGCTTAAAAGGGACAGTCATTTTCAGTGACCTTTGTGGGATTACTTACTTTACCAGAAGAGCACCAACAATTATGGTCAAAAGAACCCAGCTTTGCTTCAGAATTAAATGCATGTTTAGCATGTATATTCTCATGGAATAAATTCATGTCAATATAGGGCACAGAACAATGGACCTAAATGTTCATACACTCTACCCACTTCCTGACATGGCCAATTTCCATTTTTTCCTCCCCAGGAGCCATAACTATTTTTTTTCTGTCCACAGACCTGTGAGGGCTTGTTTTTTTTGGAGGAAGAGTTATATTTATGAACGATAATCATTTTACAACTGGACAAAAAAAATCCAGGTGCAATGAAATTGAAAAAAAAAAAAAATCCAAATTTTGACATTGTACATTGTAAAAACAATTCCCCAAAAAACGACGTGTGGCAAAAATGACCTGGCAGTACGATTCTCCTCATCAGTACAGTTACGGTGATCTCAAGGATCTCCAGTTTTTGTTGTGCCACCATGTCCTGAGATTCGGAACATTTTCCTTTTTAGGGCTAATGGAGCAGTGTAAGGGCTTTTTTTTTTTTGCAAGATGACTTTTTTTTGCTATTTTGGGATAAAAATGATTTTATTGCCTCTTACAGCATTATTTTTGCATTATTGGGTGAATTTGAAAAAATAATTTTGGTTGTTTTTTTTTTTAACCCCTTCATGACAGAGCCCTTTTTCGTTTTTGCGTTTGTTTTTCGCTCCCCTCCTTCCCAGAGCCATAACTTTTTTATTTTTCCATCAATATGGCCATGTGAAGGCTTATTTTTTTCAGGGCAAGCTGTACTTTTGAACGACACCATTGGTTTTACCATGTCGTGTACTGGAAAAAAAAATTACAAGTGCGGTGAAATTGCAAAAAAAATGCAATTCCACAACTGTTTTTTGGATTTTTTTTTACCATGTTTACCAAATGTTAAAACTGACCTGCCATTATGATTCTCCAGGTCATTACGAGTTCACCAAACATGTATTAAGTTCTTTTTTATTTAAGTGGTGGGGAAAAAAAAAAAAAATCCAAAGTTTGTATATATATAAAAAAAAAAATAATAATTTTTGCGTGATCTCTGGTTGGGTGAGAGCATATTTTTTGCGTGCCGAGCTGTCATTTTTAATGATACCATTCTGGTGCAGATATGTTCCTTTGATCGCTCATTATTGCATTTTAATGCAATGTCGCAGCAACCAAAAAAAAAAAAAAAATGTAATTCTGGCGTTTTAACTTTTCTTTCTCGTGATGCTGTTTAGAGAGCAGGTGAATTCATTTTTATTTATTTTTATTGATAGATCGATTCTGAACGCGGCCATACCAAATATGTGCAAGTTTGTTTTTTTCTTGTTTTATTTTGAATGGGGCGAAAGTCGGACGATTTGAACTTTTATATTTTTTTATAATATATATATATATATATACACACATATACATATATATATACATACACACATATATATATACATACACACATATATATATATATATATATATATATATATATATATATACACATATATATATATATATATATATATATATATATATACACATATATACACTATTGCATGCTTTGATACGCTCCATGGGAGACTAGGAGCTGCCTCAACCCGATCGGCTCTGCTACATACAGGTAATGATCAGATCGCCTGTATGTTGAAGAATTGCTGACCACTGGGTGACGCTCATAGCAATCTGGCAGTGACAACCATTGAGCCTGCTGGAGATCTCTGGTTGTCATGCCGACACATCGGTGACCCGCGATCACCGACGGGCGGTATTTCCGGTATGCTTGCCATAAGTGCGCGTGAAATGCCACTGTCAGAGTTTGACAGCGGCATTTAACAGGTTAACAGCCACGGGTGGTTCGCGATTCCACCGGCGGCTGTTGCTTGCACATGTCAGCTGTTTCAAACAGCTGACATGTGCTGGAAAGATGTGGGCCGGAGCCAGAGCCCACATCAAAGGGGGAGACGCAACATGTGCTGTACTAGTACGGCGCATGTCGTGAAGGGGTTAATCCATTTACAATGTTTGTCTATCGTGTTAATTATTTATTTTATTTTTTTTACATTTGTATTTTATGGGGTAATAGAGGCGATTTGAACTTGTTTTTTTTTCATATTGTTTAAAACTTTTTCTTTTAGTTTTTACTGTAATTGTTAGTCGCTTTAAGAGACATGAACCTGCAGCCGTCCGATACCACAGTATTGCTGGATAAAGTAAAAATCATGCTCACTTTCAAGCACGGCCACAGGCTGGGCTCCTATGGCGGTATGGGATGACGGACACAGAGGTCTTCAAGAGACCCACGGCTGTCATAACCCATCGGCGCCCTGTGATCGGGGGATGCCGATGGGCGCACGGAAGAATCCGCCCCCCTCATAGATGGGTCTGGTCACAATCATTCTGCACCATTTCAGTGACCCCTTTGACTCTTCGATGCAAGGACCCCATATTTCCATGTCTGCGCTCTGAGGTTGGTACTTCTGGGTTTCCGGGCAGAAGACATTTTTACCAAGATTACAGCGGTGGCAGGGTGCCCAGCCGCTGGGGTGAGGGACTTCACAACACCAATGTGCAGAGTTACGGTTTTATTTGCTTCCATGCTTCATATACAAGTCCTATTAAATAGTTGGGCAAATTAGTAAAAAACTGTTCTTCGTGGAGGGCGCGTTACCCGGATACCTGGCGTGGTAGCCGGCGGGCGAGCGAGGGAAAAGCCACACACAGCTATGCAATACTGGAGCAAAGACATCCTCATCAAAAGGCATCATGGTGGATCCTCGGGAGACGGCGGCCATGTCCAGCGTCTGCCGACACCTGGAAACACAGGAACATGTGAAAAGGCAAGAAATACACACAGCTGAGGGTTTGTTACAACTGCATCCAATCTGCAAATTGGAACAAACCCTCAGCTGTGACAAGTTTCTTTTGTATATAATCAGGAATTATCCCTTTCACTGACAGCAAGCAGAAATGTTGGCACCGACCAGGAATTGAAACAAAGTACGTAAGTTACAAACCATTTTTCTTAAATTAAAAAAATAACCTCTCCCTGAAGCCGTTTTGAAAACTTTCATTGTACTATAAAAAAAAAGTAAATTTCAGTGGAAAATGAGCTGTAAAGATACTCTTGGAGGCTTTAGAAGGCCTCTATATGTAGTCGTGCATCCCGTATCCATCAACGTTCCCAGAATGATGGCAGGTTGCGCTCATCACCCCCATCATCCTAAGGCCGTCGTGGAAGGAATGAGCCCCCCTGCAATTACATAGAAGCTGTAATGGATGCTGCCCCCCATCGACATGCTGGCAGCCCACCCAGACAGTTGCTTTCCTGTAATGCAGATTAAGGGAATCCCGCTTTATATTTAGGCCTGAGCTCAGGGGACAGAGGACAGGGGGGAATAAGAAGCTCAGCCGGTGGGAGCGCCCCGGGATTTGCATACTATCACTGATGTGAAACTGTGAGGGAGTTTCTGGCTTCCGCCCTCTAACTTCATGGTGATTTCTGCTGCAGTCGCGATTACATTAATAGGAAGGATGACTTCACCACTTCTGCTACAAGGAAAAAAAAAAACTCACTTCTGTTAAGATGGAAGACGTAGCGAAATCTAGAATAATACGGCCGACTTGTCTTCATTGCAAAAGTCAAATGAGTCACGTCACCCAGAAGGGAAGAGGGGCCGAGGCAGTGACAGATCAATGATGGCCGCACGATCACTGCTTCCTGCTCTGGGTATGGCCTTGTGTAATGATTCTGGGTGATGGGGGCATACGTACAGTAATGCCAGTCTACCGGTGACCGGGGTGGGGGTGCCACATGTGCAGCAATGCCAGTCTGCCTGTGACAGGGGAACTACATGTGCAGCAATGCCAGTCTGCCTGCGACAGGGGTACCACATGTGCAGCAATGCCAGTCTGCCTGCGACAGGGGTACCACATGTGCAGCAATGCCAGTCTGCCTGCGACAGGGGTACCACATGTGCAGCAATGCCAGTCTGCCTGTGACAGGGGTACCACATGTGCAGCAATGCCAGTCTGCCTGTGACAGGGGTACCACATGAGCAGCAATGCAAGTCTGCCTGTGACAGGGCTGGGGGTGCGACACGTGCAGTAATGCCAGTCAGCTGGCGATATGGGGGGGGGGGGGGGGGGGGGGGGGCGGTGGCACACGTGCAGTAATGCCAGTTTGCCGGGTGACCGCATCATCACACAATGTACTGCTCTACGGACCCTTTAGCGTGACCCCAGCGGGGTGGTCTCTGTATCCAGTGTCTAGTGCAGTTTCAGATCTTTTTAAATTCATAACATTTTGAAACTTTATATACATTGTGTTTCCTTTCATCAACACATTCAAGATGTCCGCTTGCAGTCAGTGAATGAAAACAGTCATGATCAGCTGTAAAAAAAAAAAAAAAAAAAAGATTCAGCCCAAGCCTAATACTTTCTACAGCTAAAAGTGGAATGTGCCAATTGTATCACCCCATCTGTGAGCTCAGAAAGGCAGTGCACATTTCTCAATAGTGCTGATTGTTTGTTACAGTGTATCAGTTTCAGTAAATAAATATGCCAGCCTGCATTGCAGACTCTTCACAGGACTGTTTAAGCTGGATACAACTGTAACAAACTCTCAGCTGTGACAGGATATTCACACCAGGCTATAGCGGCTACAATTGCTCACACCTATCAGCATGCATAGTCTCCAGCCGACGAGTGGATCTCATGACCAGAGATCATCATCACGGCCATCTTATTTGGGTGACGGCGGGATAACGGGGTCATTTAATTAGCCTGAATCCTATCAGCTCAAGGAAAAAAAAAAAAAGTTTCTATTCACCAACAAGAGGGGATCTTGGGCAGATTGTTACCTAAAAACTGCTGAGCTGTACCCTAAGGGCTTTCTTTAGCCCACGTATGGGCCAGCACTTTTTTGTACAGCGGCCACAACGTGGTATAAAGAAATTAGCCATGTGCCTAGTCCGGTCCCCAAAGCAGCTGGTCATCTCTAGTCACCTAGTCTAGGTGCCTGGGATGCCAAGGAGGACACGATCAGGCCCATGTAGGTCGTAGCGTGTTCTGAAGTGGCAGATCAGAGGAATACACAAAGATCTGCACAAACCCTTAGAAAGGTCAGACTGATCCTCATGGTTTAAGGCCAAAAATAATTTGATTTTCACCGCTGCCATCACTCACAGGAACTTCAGAAGAAATTCTTTATCAGAGGCGTCACCAGCTTCACCCAAAGCTTCACGTATCGGCTGGGATGCAGGAAGGTATCGGGGGTCACGTCAGCCGATCGCTTGTACAAATTCTGCTGCTCCTGTAGAAACAGACATGGCCGGTACGTCATCCTTCCTGCATCAATCTTTGGGCGTCATGTCGGATCACGCCTGGTTTAGGGTTACAAGATTTGCTTTCTGTGTCACCAAAGTAGGGCAGGATTGTAATTCCTGCTCATTACTGGGCCTCCCAGGCGAGCATCTCTGCTATAGAGGATGCCAAGACCGCCAACAACATTTAATGGGGGCTGTGCCCCGTTGTCAGGTGCATGGCATAGAAGTAGGGGCAGACCTGACACCAGCAGATTTAACACATATTGTGAAGGGAATGACGGGGTGCTGTGCTGGGTCTGATCATGGCCACGGCTCACTTGGGATGTAATAAGCCGATGCCAGTAAGAACACAATGCAGGGGGTGTAAGAAGGAAGGGGCACGGGCCTCATGACGAGCACATCCCACCACAGCAGCACAAGGGCACGGAGGGACTTCCTGCTTTACAGTAAATCTAGGTGAGGGAACACAAAGGGAAAAGCAATTTCAATGTCGCTCACATTGGCCAGTGTGGAGTTATGCAAAAAAAAAAAAAAAAGCCACGGTTGAAGTCTGTGCCTCCCCCGTGGTCATTGTCCTCACTGTAACACATGGAGGAAATGGAGACTAACCCGGCAGATCCATTACTGACACAGTTTCTGTATACAGGGGGAGCCGCTTGCAAAGCTTTACGCTAAAAACATGGCCGTGATTTCTCAATCCGAGAACAGGAAAAACAAAAACTTTCACAGAAGTTACAGGAAAGCGAAAATAAGAACTGGCTCCGGAAAAACATGTCGGAAGGAAACGTATCCATGATGACAGGATGTGTAATGGATTGTTGGGGTCCAATATGCCGCCCACTGCCCTATTCAGAATTTATGGGACTGACGATCATCAGTATCAGAAACCACAGCACAGACCATGTACGTCTCACAGCAGAGGGTTTGTTACAATTAAAAGGGTTGTCCGGAGAAAATAACTTAATACAGTTAGGAAGGTCGGATGCCAGAATGCAACTCCATTTGTTCTATATGGGGTTGCCGGAAAAAGCTGAGTGCAGCTCTCGGCAGCCCTATAGAATATGAACGGAACGGCGGGCGGGATCATGCACAGCGGCTCCATCCGAACAGGGAATAAAGTCCCCTTTTCTGCCAGTCGGTGAGGAGCCAAGCAATCAGATCTTGTGATTAGGCGATTGCTAGACAACCCCTTTAAGCCCAGTCTAGGTGAACGTCCTGTGAGCTAACCCGCTAGGACAGGCTTACACATTTTAGATCTGCTGATACAGTGTAGCAAAGTGATCAGAGTTGCCCAGACAGTAGGGGGCTATGCACACTCCCAGCGCATTTATCTGCCCCAGTACTGAAACATGCGACGGCATCAAGCGGCACGGTGCCCTATTTATGCCATGGCACTGCCTGGGATGTATGTGCAGCTGTTTGAGCAATAATTACAAAGTCTCCTTGGATAACAGATAAATACAATCATGCAAAGCAAGAAAAAAAAAAAAAAACCTCATGAGAGGCAGCCGAGGGGTACATCTGACCTTACAGGGATGGAGGAGAAACATACTTGTGTACTTGGCAGCTGTGGAGGGGTCCTCTGTGACAATTAAAATCCGACCACAGGCTGCTCTTTAAATAGAGCACCCCCTGTACGGATCATAACGTAACCGTCAGCCTACCTACTAGCCCCCTGCACCGGTCATAAGGTATCCACCAGCCCCCTGTGCAAATGCCAGTCACCTGATGGAGCTGCCGCTGCAAGTCTTTGTTTTCGGTCACTAGGGCGATTTGTGCTTCCAAATCCCGGTGAACAGATCTGTACCCGAAGTTCGGAGATCCGATGAGTGTAAGACACGGCATGTTTTTTCCCGCTGGGTAGAGCCACAGACCTGCAGGAGGAATCAAACAAAAAACAAGTTATAGAAAAACAAAAAAAACAAAACTAATGAATTTATCATTATACAAACAGAATAATAAGATCGGCGGCGCCCACAACATATCCCTGTACACGCGCAGGCAGTCGCCCTGCTGAGGTTTCCTGGCATGGCCTGTGTAAAGCAGGATTTACGGGCAGCGGCGTGTCAGGTTGAGCCAGTTTTACTGCACGAGACACAGCAGCTAGGTTTCTATAGAGCAGAACAAGGAGAAGGGGAACAGGAGCCGGTCACATTATCCAAGATGAGCGGGTCCTGACTTGACCATCTTACTAGTGCGTCTTGTGTTACCCAGAGCCTGTACGGGCAAAACCCACACTAAGATGGTGATGGTCGCTGCCAAGTGAAGTTTGGCACAACTTCAAACCCAAAAGGCTGCCCACGGACGAGGTATACAGAACACTTCAAATCAGTAGCAGACGTGGAGCAAACCTGCATTGTTTGGATCGGAAGCGATGAGTGGGTTGGATGCTTTATGGCAGGTCATAAACTCGTATACTTGATAGTGAAAAGATATTACGGGGGTGCACTTGACCGCCCCATACAGCAAGTGTTGATGTGCAGCAGATGTTGTGAATGGGTTAAAGGATTAATACGCTTGGAAGGGAATCCAGAGGACAGTCTCACCTTTGGCGTGAAACGTCCACTGGTCTCTGAAGTATTCCCGCAGCCGGACCCTCAGCCGCTGCCCTTGTCTGCAGACCTCGTTATAAAACTGATGTTCTATGTGCACATAGGCCGCCGGTATGGCACCTGCGACGCCCTTTGCTCCAAAGAAGCCATTGACTTCAGGTGAGGCCAGGAGAATGTTGTAGTCAGCCCTCGTGCCCAGCACCAGGTCCATGTAACCCTGCGTCAGGTTGAAGTACCCCGAGGTCAGATGCAGCTGGTCTCCGCGCTCCGCCTCTGTCAGTAAAGTCTCTGTCACCAGCTCGTCTATCTGGATCCCAAATGGCTTCATTTGTATCAGTGGGTAAACCCATGTATCTGCCGTCTCTGTGCCCACGGTGGGCTCCTGGCTCTGGAAGCTGGCGCTGTGCAGCTCACACTGCTTGTGTCGTGCCGTCTCTATCACGTTCATCACTCTGTTCTTGGCGGCTTCACAGTATTTGGCTTTGTCACCTGTAAAATGATTACTACACATCACACATGGTTATAAAACATGGTAAAAAACCCACTAAAAAAAAGCTGCCAATCCAATTCCAACATCAGATATGCAAAAAGGATTGGTTTCCATTTAACACCGCTTCCCCCCCCCTCTTTAATAATATAATATATATGAACTAGTGAAGTTCCCCTCCTTGTGTTGAGCATCCACCTCTCAGGAGCGACTTGCCTTCATACGGGTGCTCCATTCCCTCTTCTACGTAAACCGTATCATCCGGCTCCAGCTGCAGGGAAACGTCTCCGACAGCCGCCACCAACTCATCGAAGAAATCCGCCATTTCTGAGCAGCCCTGCAGTAGAATATATCTGTCCTGGCGATTGGTGAAATAGGAGTCGCTCAGGTTTGCTCTGAAAAGGATCATATACATCATTAAATAGATCTATGGAGTAAAACTTGAAAAGGATCATTTTTGTATCAAAACTGATCCTGAGAATAGGGTTGCGGTTCCTGGCAGAGAGACGGGTGGACATGCACAGTGTGCGTGCGTGTGTGTTGGCGGACGTACCCACTAAGGATGACATTGTCATCACACAGATAGATCTTCATGTGCTGCAGACCGATTGTCTCGTTGAACCTCTCTGGTGCCAACAGACGCAGGAGTCCTCGAAGGTTTGGGGTGTGAAATAGGGACACACGTACCCGGTCTGGGTATTTCCGCAGCAAAGGGAGTAACATGGTGCGGGAATTCTTTTTTCCTGTAATAGTAAGAAAAAAAACACAAAAAAAAACCAACAGTTAACTGTGATAACCGATGAGTACAATTCCCATTACCAAGAGTCCGAAAACATGGAGAAGTCGCAACCTGAATTCCCAGGATTCCATCACTGACCTCGCGATCCTCTGGTGTAGTCCAGCAGAATGGACACTTGGAGGTCAGTCCGGTCCGTTCTGTGCAGGGTTTCTTCTATACAGTCCACCTAAACCAGCAACACAAGTGGAAATTTATCTAAAGCCAGAAACAAACACAAAATAAAAGTCGTCGTAAGGCTCATTCAGATGTCCGGGCACATCGGTCCGAAATTGAATTGCAATACACGGACTGGTCGCGCTTTCTCGACATGAGAAATACATGAAGCGGTCACGCTCAGGTCGGGAGATCCGTCGCCAGTCCGTGCATTAGTGGTCCGATCTCACAGATTTTCCTCAGGGGAATTGTGTTCAGCGTGTGATCGACTTCTATGCACCTCTGGTGGATAGGTGAAAATAAAGACAAAAAATAATGCCAGATTTGTTCTCCACCAAAATTAGGACAAGGTCTCCCAGGACTAATATTACAAAGGCGAGTTCTTAAAAATTAATGGAAGGTGAAAAAGTAGAATTGGCAAATCAGATCATGGTTTAAAAGTAGTAAGAAAAAAAAAAAAAAGCATAAGAAAAGCTGCTCACCAGTTCTTGCTCCAGAACTCCTGTGCCCAGGTATAGAGACGCCATCGTGATTCGCTTCTTAGCAGTTTTCATCTGAGACTGAAGAAAACATAAAATCAACATCTTCCAGCGGCCTGAAGACGCATGGCTCACACTGGGGATGATGTAGTACACTGATTGTGACTCAGTCGCACTGGGTATGACTGGAACCCCATAGCTCGTTCCTCACCAGCACACTTACAGTTAGGTCCATATATATTTGGACAAAGACAACATTTTTCTAATTTCGGTTACAGACATTGCCACAATGAATTTTAAACAAAACAATTCAGATGCAGTTGAAGTTCAGACTTTCAGCTTTCATTTGAGGGTATCCACATTAAAATTGGATGAAGGGTTTAGGATTTTCAGCTCCTTAACATGTGCCACCCTGTTTTTAAAGGGACCATAAGTAATTGGACAATTGACTCCAAGGCTATTTCATGGACAGGTGTGGGCAATCCCTTCATTATATCATTCTCAATTAAGCAGATAAAAGGCCTGGAGTTGATTTGAGGTGTGGTTCTTGCATTTTGAAGGTTTTGCTGTGAAGTAAACATGCGGTCAAAGGAGCTCTCCATACAGGTGAAACAAGCCATCCTTAAGCTGCGAAAACAGAAAAAAAAACATCCGAGAAATTGCTACAATATTAGGAGTGGCAAAATCTACAGTTTGGTACATCCTGAGAAAGAAAGAAAGCACTGGTGAACTCATTAATGCAAAAAGACCTGGGCGCCCACGGAAGACAACAGTGGTGGATGATCGCAGAATGATCTCCATAGTGAAGAGAAACCCCTTCACAACAGCCAACCAAGTGACCAACACTCTCCAGGAGGTCGGCGTATCAATATCCAAATCTACCATAAAGAGAAGACTGCATGAAATTAAATACAGAGGGTTCACTGCACGGTGCAAGCCACTCATAAGCATCAAGAATAGAAAGGCTAGACTGGACTTTGCTAAAAAAACATCTAAAAATGCCAGCACAGTTCTGGAAGAACATTCTTTGGACAGATGAAACCAAGATCAACCTCTACCAGAATGATGGAAAGAGAAAAGTATGGCGAAGGCGTGGTACAGCTCTTGATCCAAAGCATACCACTTCATCTGTAAAACACAGCGTTGGCAGTGTGATGGCTTGGGCATGCATGGCTGCCAGTGGCACTGGGTCACTAGTGTTTATTGATGATGTGACACAGGACAGAAGCAGCTGAATGAGTTCTGAGGTATTCAGAGCCATACTGTGTGCTCAGATCCAGCCAAATGCAGCAAAACTGATTGGTCGTCGTTTCATACTACAGATGGACAATGACCCAAAACATAAAGCCAAAGCAACCCAGGAGTTTATTAAAGCAAAGAAGTGGAATATTCTTGAATGGCCAAGTCAGTCACCTGATCTCAACCCAATTGAGCATGCATTTCACTTGTTAAAGACTAAACTTCAGACAAGAAAGGCCCACAAACAAACAGCAACTGAAAACCACAGTAGTGAAGGCCTGGCAGAGCATCAAAAAGGAGGAAACACAGCATCTGGTGATGTCCATGAGTTCAAGACTTCAGGCAGTCATTGCCAACAAAGGGTTTTCAACCAAGTACTAAAAATGAACATTTTAGTTAAAATTATTGAATCTGTCCAATTACTTTTGGTCCCTTTAAAAACAGGGTGCCACATGTTAAGGAGCTGAAACTCCTAAACCCTTCATCCAATTTTAATGTGGATACCCTCAAATGAAAGCTGAAAGACTGAACTTCAACTGTATCTGAATTGTTTTGTCTAAAATTCATTGTGGTAATATCTATAACCAAAATTAGAAAAATGTTGTCTGTCCAAATATATATGGACCTAACTGTACATTAGGAAATCTGCGCTATCCCATGTAAGCCATCAGTATTAGATCGGGGAGGGTTTGAAGTATTTTCCATCAGCTCGCTCTCATCGGCCACTTACTTTCATCACCTGGTAGAACTCGGCCGGGCTGGTGAGAATCCTCACACTCGAACCTGAGATCCCAAATTCCGGCACCAGGTTCCCCACCCATTGAAAGCGATGGGCTCCCCGTGGACAAACGCAACCTAAAGGGGGGTGCCGTGTCTTGGCTGGTGGGACGGAGGGAGCCACGAGTGGCGCCAGAAGGAACAAAGGCGTCCTAGAAAAATAAACAATAAGTATAGGTAAGGAATCCAACTTTCAAGGAGGTTTTCCACAAAGCATTTTTTTGGCAGAGTGACCTCAAGCACTTGGACTTCCAAACTAGCTAAAAATGGGACCCCCTATTATACACCAGAAAGGAGGGCTGGGGTATGCAGATCTCGCTCTGCACAACTTCTACCTCTCCTCCAGTCAAACTGGCACTGGTGTTCCCATATCTGTGGATTTGCTAATATGTGAAGGTCCCGGCAGTCCCTAAAGAACCTTCATACACTTCAATGGGAAGACCATGGACATGGAAAGTATGCAATGCTGCATTTAACCTGTGGAGGCACCGCAGGGAAAATAAACACCGATCACAGCCGCTGGTCTCAGGGTAAACTACGGTATCTTATTTTCGGAGATGCCTTCTAAATCAGACATGCTCTTTACCTACCCCAGTAAAGGGGTCAATCCTTGGGCAGACCATGAACATCACATGGAGGACTTGCAGAAATTTCCATTGGAATCTTTTGGAGCAGGAATTTTGGAGATACCCAAAAACTCACATTACAAAAAGATTATCTATGACAATATCGGGAAGTCCCGTAGTTTTTTTCTTTTGTCATCTGCGTGGTCTCTTACAGGATCATTACCAGTTTCACAGAAAGGAGGAACCAACACCAGAGTATTCGTTTGGATATTCCTCTCCACAGAAGGGAAATGGTTGAAAGCAAGACCGGCTGAAAGCAAACAGTGGTGGTCTCCAACTTGTGGCTTTCTAATGAATCACATGGAGACATTACGGCATACACGTATAAAGTATGAACAAGGAGCATTCATTAACCATAGGAAGGTATCAGGGGGTTCCCGACTTTGTACTAAAGTAGCAAAAAAAAGAGAAAAAGGCGATTGTTGAGGTCCTGTATTTTAATGATGTAGGCTGGGCAAAGTGTATGGGGGATGCAAGGACGGACCATGGTGATCTGCAACACCCCGATCAGTTGATTAAGGGGCCACAGACTTAGGGCGGCATCTGCAGCCACTCGAGTCACCTTTCCTGGACCAAAATTGCACTTGGAGGTTACAGTCACAAAACCAAAAGAGACAGATACATACGAATTGGGCAAGGTTAGAAGAACGGTGATAATTTGGGTACATTTCTTGTCTTCTGGAAGATGAAGTAATCAACTACACCTAAAGTACATGTAAATAAATTTCCTTTCATGGGGAAAGGGAATGAGAAATGGGAACCATTCATAATGATTTCTGGAAGACTGTTTCAACAGTGTGATTCATGACAAAGGAGAATCACCGACAGCTCAGAAATGAAGATTCCCAGAAGCCGGGTGTTTGCTAATGCCAGGGTCGGGGCAACAGAACTGAGTCATGGCCCAGGAGCAGCTTCCTCTAATTACAAGTGTGCGCAGACTACACAAAAACCTCCTCCAACTGCGGCCCTAAATGTTTACACAGACTAAAAGCTAAACACAGCGCGGGATACACCCACCACGGAAGAGGCCACGCACGCTAGTCTTAGGATAATGGAAGCAGAGGACCGGACACCAGACTGTGGCGGGGTGCTGATCGCCAGAGCGGGGTCCACGGACTGCAAGACCACAGCAAGGGGGCTGAATTATGCCTGCGCAGCTCCAATCATATCTATGACAATGATGAAGACAGCCACACGCAGGGTCCGCCTCAGTGTCACAGCCAAAAATGGAGCCACCTGACCTGTGGTGTCATACAACTCATGTTGGCAGAAATTTGGGGCCAGAGATTTAGGGTAACAATCCTCCCATTTTAGCAATCAATTGGGTTACTTTTTTTTTTTTAAGTTGGAATAACCCTTTAGGCGATTGATAACTAGTCCTTTCTCCAATGTCATTGATTGTATGACAGTAAGGAGGAAAACGTATATTGCTGGTGAAGCAAAAAATCGTTCACCTGCCAATGAATGTGTATGGCCACCTAAGAGAATCACTAAAAAGTTGGGAAGATGCCACAACCCGACACGCCACTAAGCAGCAACCAGCCCGACCCGTCGATCTCTCGCAATGTGGACCTCAGAGCAAACCCCATTTACATCTATGGGTTTATACACATGTACATGGTTGGTGCCTTGATCTTCAGGAACATGACCATAATGTGTGAATAAACCCTTTCTTGATCATAAAAAAAGTGGGGGGCTATAATGTTTTTCTAAACTCCGAATCCCCAATAGAAACCTGTCCCTGGAGATCAGCAGCGCTCAAGAGGAGGGCAATGAGCGGCTGTCAGCCAGCCCTTTAACGCTTGTTGCTGGTGGAAGAGCTCATCAGCCTCAGGTACAGTAAGAACCAAGAGATTTTTGTTTCACCCCACCCCAATGCCAGGAATGGGATCAGTGAATGGCTCTGATGTCACTAGGTTAACACTAGGAATGAGGTCACAATCTTCTCATTAACGTGTGCATGGACGAGCAGACACGGAAACCTCTGCTGTACCGGCCATGTAACGTGGCGAGCCTCGATGCACATGTAGGTGAACTTGAAACCAAAGACTAAACCTGATTGCACCTTGGAGATTATGTCCCAGGAAACAAGTCTGTTCCTAAAAATAACCTTACACCACGGTCTGTGACAGAAGGTGGAAACTGGGTTTTTGTTACAAAAGTTCCCGGTTGGGTAATGTCAAAACGGTTTCTAAGCTTTACTCAAGATGTCAGGATACTGGAAGATTAGCTCATTATTCCTCATCTTAATAAGTAAATTACGAAATCTCAAGCCCTTTCCAAACCACACGGGCGACTCTGTAGGCCGTCTTACCAGATTAATCACTTGTATCAGTTATAAAATTTGCATTGGGAATAGGGGAAAAACCCTGGTAGGCTAAGGCTTCCTGATAACGGTGAGGGCTGCGGGAAGCGGAGGGGTATCCTACTGTAATATATGTGGGGTGTAGGGCACTCGCCTGTGTCCCCCATTACTGCACAGAGCCGGCTGGCTCCAGGAAACCTTCCCGAGCCAGAAGCCAACACTGCCCTTACTGGCAGAGAGCCTCTTTCTTGCATGGAGAGAGCTCTGGTATTCCTCAAAAGGCGGATAATGAAAACATTACGTAAGATTTCAGAGAAAAGGGCAACAAGTGGGGTGGTGATTATTAGTATAACCAAGAAGGAAGGACCAAAGCGATAACCCGGGGTAATAACCACGTGCTACAGAGTCACTTCAAGACTGCCTACTGATCACTCAAAAAAACAAGCAGACGCTTTACCCACCGAATATATACAAGTCATTCGTGTTTTGCAAATACTTTACTGATCCGGAGTTACATCCTGTATTATACTCCAGAGCTGCACTCACTATTCTGCTGGTGCAGTCACTGTGTACATACATTACATTACTTATCCTGTACTGATCCTGAGTTACATCCTGTATTATACTCCAGAGCTGCACTCACTATTCTGCTGGTGCAGTCACTGTGTACATACATTACATTACTTATCCTGTACTGATCCTGAGTTACATCCTGTATTATACTCCAGAGCTGCACTCACTATTCTGCTGGTGCAGTCACTGTGTACATGCATTACATTACTTATCCTGTACTGATCCTGAGTTACATCCTGTATTATACTCCAGAGCTGCACTCACTATTCTGCTGGTGCAGTCACTGTGTACATACATTACATTACTGATCCTGTACTGATCCTGAGTAACATCCTGTATTATACTCAGAGCTGCACTCACTATTCTGCTGGTGCAGTCACTGTGTACATGCATTACATTACTTATCCTGTACTGATCCTGAGTTACATCCTGTATTATACTCCAGAGCTGCACTCACTATTCTGCTGGTGCAGTCACTGTGTACATACATTACATTACTGATCCTGTACTGATCCTGAGTTACATCCTGTATTATACTCCAGAGCTGCACTCACTATTCTGCTGGTGCAGTCACTGTGTACATGCATTACATTACTTATCCTGTACTGATCCTGAGTTACATCCTGTATTATACTCCAGAGCTGCACTCACTATTCTGCTGGTGCAGTCACTGTGTACATACATTACATTACTGATCCTGTACTGATCCTGAGTTACATCCTGTATTATACTCCAGAGCTGCACTCACTATTCTGCTGGTGCAGTCACTGTGTACATGCATTACATTACTTATCCTGTACTGATCCTGAGTTACATCCTGTATTATACTCCAGAGCTGCACTCACTATTCTGCTGGTGCAGTCACTGTGTACATGCATTACATTACTTATCCTGTACTGATCCTGAGTTACATCCTGTATTATACTCCAGAGCTGCACTCACTATTCTGCTGGTGTAGTCACTGTGTACATGCATTACATTACTTACCCTGTACTGATCCTGAGTAACATCCTGTATTATACCCCAGAGCTGCACTCACTATTCTGCTGGTGCTGTCACTGTGTACATGCATTACTTATCCTATCCTGCACTCATTATTTTGGACTATTACAAAACCAATTTAGCCCTTGAAGGGGTTTACCACACTTGGCGGTGAGAAGAGATACATCTATATGTTACTTAGGACACCATTTCTCCGCCAGGATCGGAAGTAGTGAGGTCTAGAGGTAAGGTTTAGAGGTAAGACACATTCCTTATTTTGTAACAACTCCTCTTCTCTACCAAGTTTAGAAAAAAAAAAAGTTCTGAAAAATCTTTTTTGAAAACAGTTTTAATGGCAGAGACCCTCTCATTCAGGACATGACTGCCGACTGTGGGGGTCCTCCCTGTATAAGGTGTACATTCCCAGGTACCAGGCAATGAGTAATCAAAGACATGGCAAACATGGCTGCCACGTGGTTCTACCATAATCCCCGCCTAGTAATGCCCGTAACATAACATGTCAGCAGTTAGTTGGTAGTTCCCTGTCTTCCCCAGAAACACTACTATCACCTGCAGGTACTACAATAGCACCAGGACAATGGGGAGTGACCAGGGGACGGCAGGTACAGCACCGATTCCAGGCAGGGAACAGTCCTTGCAATGACAGTTCAGGGAATCACCCGGGTTCTGCGGGTGGCGCACACCTACCATTGTGTCTCTTATGTATATTGGCATGAGATCTTACAAGACAAAGCAAACCAGTTTCAGAATGAATCACGAATCCCATTTACTATAAATCTGATACTTTCTTATCAGAAGATCACACACCAGAGAGCTGCCATGACCTACCCGTGGTCACTAATAGGAAGTGCTCCCCCCGGACCTCGCGGGTACCAATGTTCCCTCAGAAGCCAGTAGATCCCACCCTACCAAAGCCCAGCATGCCATAATGGAGGATTGCTGCCGAGATGACCCTGCACGGTTTCTAGAGAAATGGCGTTGACATGCGGATGGCCAAGGACAGCAATTGACACTTGCCGTTACTAGCCATGCGACACCTGGCATTTTTAGTGCAGGTTGGTGTGGTTTTTACCTACATTATGGACAACATGGGACACAGCCCAACCTGGCCAATCTACCCCATACAGCTGGCCTTCACACAGACTCTTGTAGATCAGTGGCTGCCAGAAACACAAGGCCCCGCTGATCCCAGGATCATTCTTGATCCATTACCAAACGCTTTTGCTCCCAGCTCTGTAGTATAGTGGGGCGAGAATGTTTACCCCCTCTGCGCCTAGTTACACGTCTTCCTTTACCAGCGTCCCCCGGATCCAGTCACTCTTTCCATTCCTCGCAGTCTCCCAACATTTGCTGACCATACGTTTTTTTTTCTGCTATGTATATTGAGATACCCACAGCTTGGAAGAACTGTACAAATACCGCAGAAATCCAATAATTCAACACAGATGGAGCAAACCTCAGTGTACATCTCCGGCCTCTGCCATTGTGACTACCGGGCCTGCACTTTACTTAATCCGCTAAACATAGCACGGACATAAGGGTCCGTAGTCCACGGTTCAGCAGCAGCCAGGGGTAGCGACATCTCAGTGTCCGGTCACAGTCGTCCTCCGCCTGCCGGATTAGTCATCTGCAGAACTTTGTGTTACCATGAGGTAGTGTCAGACGTGGAGGGGGCTTTTCTAACAACAATCCTCATTCCTGGAGGTGCGGGACAAGGTGTCGTCACTCCGTCCAACGCTTTACTGCGCTGACGTAAGCTGGCTATCGTTCCCAAGATTTCACATAACTAACGGGTGAGATCAGTGCCAAGAGGAGGAAATGCATATTTACATTATTTTCTTCGTACAAGGGATTATCTGGAATTCACGACAGAACACATAGATAAAAAAAAAGTTGAGAGGTGAGAGTATATACAGTGGGTACAGAAAGTATTCAGACCCCTTTACATTTTTCACTCTGTTTCATTGTAGACATTTGGTAAATTCAAAAAAGTTCATTTTTTTCCCTCATTAATGTACACTCTGCACCCCATCTTGACTGAAAAAAACAGAAATGTAGAAATATTTGCAAATTTATTAAAAAAGAAAAACTGAAATATCACATGGTTATAAGTATTCAGACCCTTTGCTCAGTATTGAGTAGAAGCACCTTTTGAGCTAGTACAGCCATGAGTCTTCTTGGGAATGATGCAACAAGATTTTCACACCTGGATTTGGGGATCCTCTGCCATTCTTCCTTGCAGATCCTCTGCAGTTCCATCAGGTTGGATGATGAACGTTGGTGGACAGCCATTTTCAGGTCTCTCCAGAGATGCTCAAATGGGTTTAGGTCAGGGCTCTGGCTGGGCCAGTCAAGAATGGTCACAGAGTTGTTCTGAAGCCACTCCTTTGTTATTTTAGCTGTGTGCTTAGGGTCACTGTCTTGTTGGAAAGTGAACCTTCTGCCAAGTCTGAGGTCCAGAGCACGCTGGAAGAGGTTTTCATCCAGGATATCTCTGTACTTGGCCGCATTCACGTTTTTCTTCAATGACAACCAGTCGTCCTGTCCCTGCAACTGAAAAACACCCCCATAGCATGATGCTGCCACCATGTTTCACTGTTGGGATTGTATTGGGCAGGTGATGAGCAGTGCCTGGTTTTCTCCACACATACCACTTGGAATTATCACCAAAAAGGTCTATCTTCGTCTCATTAGACCAGAGAATCTCATTTCTCAGTCTGGGAGTCATTCATGTGTTTTTTTTTTTTTTAGCAAACTATGCGGGCTTTCATATGTTTTGCACTGAGGAGAAGCTTCTGTCAGGCCACTCTACCATAAATGCCTGACTGGTGGAGGGCTGCAGTGATAGTTGACTTTGTGGAACTTTCCCCCATATCCCTACTGCATCTCTGGAGCTCAGCCACAGTGATCTTGTGGTTCTTCTTAACCTCTCACCAAGGCTCTTCTCCCATGATTGCTCAGTTTGGCTGGACGGCCAGGTTTAGGAAGACTCCTGGTGGTCCCAAACTTCTTCCATTTAAGGATTATGGAGGTCACTGTCCTCTTAGGAACCTTGAGTACCGCAGAAATTCTGTTGTAACCTTGGCCAGATCTGTGCCTTGCCACAATTCTGTCTCTGAGCTCCTTGGCCAGTTCCTTTGACCTCATGATTCTCATTTGGTCTGACATGCTCTGCGAGGTCTTATATAGACAGGTGTGTGCCTTTCCAAATCAAGTCCTATCAGTTTAGCTAAACACAGCTGGACTCCAATGAAGGAGGATCACAAAGAAATGGACAGCATGTGACTTAAATATGAGTGTCTGAGCAAAGGGTCTGAATACTTATATGACCATGTGATATCAGTTTTTCTTTTTTATTAAAATTTGCAAAAATTACATTTCTTTTTTTCCAGTCAAGATAGGGTGCAGAGTGTACATTAATGAGAAAAAAAATGACCTTTTTTGAATTTACCAAATGGCTGCCATGAAAGTGAAAAATTTAAAATTTAAAGGTGTCTTATCTATAATATAACGCTGGGAGCGTCACTCTGTCCGAAGCCTTTATAGACTGCGCAAGCGCAGGCGCAGTCTGGGCCTCACAGAGTGACGCTCCCGGGAGATCGCGGTATGCGTTAACACTGAACGCACACCGCGATCTCCAACAGAGGAGCAGGGACCGCCAGGAGGGTGAGTATCGGCTTTATTCACCTGTCCCGTTCCACCGCTGCGCGCCTATATCTTCCCGGTCCTCGGCCTGTGACCTTCAGTTCAGAGGGCGCGATGACGCGCTTAATGCGCGCCGGCGCCGCCCTCTGACTGAACAGTCACAGCCAGAGGACCGGGAAGATGGCGGCACGCAGCGGTGGAACGGAGGACAGGTGAATATAGTAAGTGCTGGGGGGCCTGAGCTGGCGGCGATACCGGCACCTGACGCCCACAGCGCTCAGGTGTCCCTGCCTGCTCATGCCCCCCAGCACTCGGCGCCGAGCGGGTCAGAGGCAGCGGGGCCGAGCGGGTCAGAGGCAGCGGGGCCGAGCGGGTCAGAGGCAGCGGGGCCGAGCGGGTCAGAGGCAGCGGGGCCGAGCGGGTCAGAGGCAGCGGGGCCGAGCGGGTCAGAGGCAGCGGGGCCGAGCGGGTCAGAGGCAGCGGGGCCGAGCGGGTCAGAGGCAGCGGGGCCGAGCGGGTCAGAGGCAGCGGGGCCGAGCGGGTCAGAGGCAGCGGGGCCGAGCGGGTCAGAGGCAGCGGGGCCGAGCGGGTCAGAGGCAGCGGGGCCGAGCGGGTCAGAGGCAGCGGGGCCGAGCGGGTCAGAGGCAGCGGGGCCGAGCGGGTCAGAGGCAGCGGGGCCGAGCGGGTCAGAGGCAGCGGGGCCGAGCGGGTCAGTGCAGAGTGTGGCAGATGTAGCAGGCAGGGTGTGGCAAACGTAGCAGAGCAGAGTGTGGCAAACGTAGCAGAGCAGAGTGTGGCAGACGTAGCAGAGCAGAGTGTGGCAGACGTAGCAGAGCAGAGTGTGGCAGACGTAGCAGAGCAGAGTGTGGCAGACGTAGCAGAGCAGAGTGTGGCAGACGTAGCAGAGCAGAGTGTGGCAGACGTAGCAGAGCAGAGTGTGGCAGACGTAGCAGAGCAGAGTGTGGCAGACGTAGCAGAGCAGAGTGTGGCAGACGTAGCAGAGCAGAGTGTGGCAGACGTAGCAGAGCAGAGTGTGGCAGACGTAGCAGAGCAGAGTGTGGCAGATGTAGCAGAGCAGAGTGTGGCAGATGTAGCAGAGCAGAGTGTGGCAGATGTAGCAGAGCAGAGTGTGGCAGGATGGGAGCAGCCCATGTCAGAATGGGGACGCAGGATGGAGCAGCACATGACACATACTGTGTATACATATATAATAAACAAATGGAGGATTCTGAAATCTCAAACATTGGATTTTTTGGAGAAGACACATTAGTAAGTCTCAGATGGATCCCACAGACTTATAGTGGTGGTGGTTCATAGCTGCTACTGTACACAGGATACACAGTGCAGATGTGACCCGAGCCTAATATTTGTATGTTACCCCCGGTATGTAAACATTGGTGTAAAAGTACCTTCACACTCAGCGACGCTGCAGCGATACCGACAACGATGTCGATCGCTGCAGTGTCGCTGTTTGGTCGCTGGAGAGCTGTCACACAGACCGCTCTCCAGCGACCAACGATGCCGGTAACCAGGGTAAACATCGGGTTACTAAGCGCAGGGCCGCGCTTAGTAACCCGATGTTTACCCTGGTTACCATCGTAAAAGTAAAAAAAAACAAACGCTTCATACTTACCTTCCGCTGTCTGTCCCCGGCGCTGTGCTTTCCTGCACTGACTGTGAGCACAGCGGCCGGAAAGCAGAGCGGTGACGTCACCGCTCTGCTTTCCGGCTGGCTGGCGCTCACAGCCAGTGCAGAGAAGCACAGCGCCGGGGACAGACAGCGGAAGGCAAGTATGTAGTGTTTTTTTTTTTTTTTTTTAACTTTTACGCTGGTAACCAGGGTAAACATCGGGTTACTAAGCGTGGCCCTGCGCTTAGTAACCCGATGTTTACCCTGGTTACCAGTGAAGACATCGCTGAATCGGCGTCACATCTGCATTATGGCTATGCCAGCGAGTCGATCCATTTCTGGATGCAAGCCTTGAGTCTTACATGGCGGCATGGGGGGGTTCTTTCGATTAGCTGGCACATCCTGGCGGTGTGGCGCGTGTGACATTGCGCCAGTCCGGCTAATCAAACGAAAGGCAGTGGATGCTGTCAGCAAAGTGGCGTTTTTCAGTTTCAGACCAACAGCCAGAGACCAGGGTTGTGGCTGATAGACTCAGCCAATTGATTCACGTTAACTCTACCAGCCACTCGTCGGCCTTATTTACACACTGGCACATGACTCAATGGCTCCTACATGACACTGACGGACAATTCTAATGTAGCAAGTCTTATGAAGGTGTTTTTTTGTGGCCATCTGGCGTAAAAGTAGCCATAAACTTCTTAGCTGACACCTTCTCCATTAATGTGAGCGTGCATGTGTTCTCCATAGGTGGCGGAGAATAATTTTCACAAAACATGATGAAACCAAACATACCCGATCCTCCCCCACTACCCTCCCATTTATTGGGTGACCCCCATTATACACTAGCTGGTCAGCCAATTTCTACAGGATCATATTTTCATTTTTTGCTGACATTTACCTGTATGCGTTTGAGCATGGTAAAAAGACTTCTGGCACTGGTCACTTCAGTGTGAGGAGGTGAAAGGCCCTAGATGACACCACATGCCGGAAATGGTGCCCGATACCCGACATCTCGGTGCCCTCACCTCTCGATGTGGATGTGAATGGTGCCGTATAACCCTTTATGACAGGTGCAACTCACAGCTTTTGTCTTGCATGAACCCATGACCCAGACAGATTTATGTCAACCTGGGGGTTCAATCTATTTCCAGCTTTTTCATAAAACATGAAAGATGGCAGAACGCTTACTCATAAGTTTCTCTGCCTCCGCCGATGTGTTGTCTCTTTCCTATGCACAGTAATAAGTGCTGACCTCAATAACTCGATCTGGTACAAACGCTGAGAGTAGTAGTGTAACGATCCCTTCATGTGTATCGTCAGCAGCGTAGAGCATGGCCAGGATGTGTGGCTATGAGTGTGCCATGTGCGCAGATCTGACACGGATCTGTAGGCAGCTGTGATGTGACCTCCCGTATCCAGGATGTGCACATGACATTATTAGGCCTCACATAAGATGGGTATCTACACACATGGCACGCTGCCACCAACACCCATTACTATAGGGTGCAAAGTTCCCAGAAGACGTCCCGGATCACAGGAGGAGGCGACTGGAATCTCAAGGATAACCGGCTGGCCATGGCTCACCCAGCAGGATATGAGGGCAGCTGACCACGCTGATTCACTGCTGGGAAATATTACTACACTAAACCTCAAAGCGTGAGATCACCTGAGGCTCGGCTAACCCCCCGAGAGCCGGATGGACCACTGCAAGGAATAGCCATGTCTAAAAGTTAGTCCAGACAGGAAGCCAATAAAGCTGGTTATAGTCTGTCTGTAATGATATCCGCTGGCACAAAGGGTGACCATCACCAACATCACCATATAGATGAAATCCCAGAAGGTGAAGGCACCTATCATCCCATCAAGGTAGGGAGGGACCCATACTGTGCAATCTGGCAACCAAATCTAGTGGCCCAGTAAGAACCTCAAGAGATCAATTGGCTACTGGAAGGTCTCCCGCCTGGCACCGATTCCATTCCCTCCTGCAAAGAAAGGGAGCTGTAAAGTCAGCCGCCCATGTCAGGCCCTTTCCCAGTAAGTAGTGGCTATAAGGTTCACATGATAACATTTATGGGCAAATTCCTGCACAATAGTGACAGGCAGAAATGCTCATACACAGACACCTATCAGCCTCCTCATTTAAAGGGATTAGTCCTTAGAAAACTTCAGTCCCTTCTCTGTTGAAGTTATGGAGGGCAAGACCAGTAACAAATCTAATAATAAATGTCGGCAAAAAAAAAAAAAAAAGTTAAGAAAGTTCCTGCCAACACCCCAAAGCCTCACTAAAATCATCATATCCATCATACAGGTCAGAAAGTTAAAAAAAAAGCCAATCTGTAATGGGAAACCAAGCTCAGCAGTGACTTCTAAAGTCCTCCATACACAAGAGAGAAGAGTCAGCAGGACAGGACAACCATCCTATGTGTATGGGGCCGGCCATAGGAGTCTGTATAAGGCATTCTCCACTCCCCACTGAAAACATGAATACTGAGCCCAAAGGTGCATTAATGTGCATTGGGGAGAGGGGTCAAAAGTTAGCGGTCTGCCCATCCCGAGGAAAGAAAGTGAGCTCCTGAAAGCTGACAGTTCAGGCAAGGGTAATTTGCAGACTTGCTTGTTTTTACAGGCACCTTGGAAGTTCACCCATATAAGAGGAGAATAACCCTGCTTCAATGGATGTCTATGACAGGGGGTCTTCAACCTGCAACTCCCACTGTTGTCCTGTCCAAGCTTGCTAGAAAGTATATAGTCACAGCTGACTGGAGACCTGACCCTCTATGGTATACGCCATCACTGAGGACCTGCATTATGTAGAAAATGTGTTGGTCCCACATCAGTCAATCCTGCTGCCACTAGTCCAATGTGTATAGTGGGCCTCTTGACGTATGATGTTGGAGGAGAGAAAGATCAGGCTGCTGATTCTGCCTTGGATCTCTTTGTACTCAGAGATCAGCTATGGCCAGATGATTCTGTCCCCGGCCCGCTCATAGAAAACATGAGATCTGGGCAGATTTCAAAACCGCACCGCAGCTCATTGTCCTTAGCATTAAAGGAGTTGTCCAGTTAAGCATGAAAGTCTGCAGGTACTATGTGACTGCAGACTTCTGCGTCCTAACAGTGCGCGCTGTCAAGATTCTCCAATGCCGGCAGTGAGAGCGGGCAGTCACCACAAACACACGATATACATACACCTGGCCACATTCTGACTAGGCCTTGCTTAATACAAGTGAGCTGAGCGAGGCTACGCAAGACAGAATGTGGCCAGAAGTATACACAGCACGTTTTTAGGGACCACCTCACATTTGAAGTCAGTTTGAGGGGTCTATATGGTTGAAAATACCCAAAAGTAACACCATTCTAAAAACTGCACCCTTCAAGGTGCACAAAACCACATATAAGAAGTTTATTAACCCTTCAGGTGCTTCACAGCAGCAGAAGCAACATGGAAGGAAAAAACGAACATTTCACTTTTTAGTCACAAAAATGATCTTATAGCAACATTTTTTTTAATTCTCCCAAGGGTAAAAGGAGAAGTTGGACCCCGAAAGCTGTGGTCCAATTTGTCCTGAGTACGCTGATACCTCATATGTGGGGGGGGGACCACTGTTTGGGCACACGGCAGGGCTCAGAAAGGAAGTAGCGCCGTTTGACTTTTTGAATGAAAAGTTGGCTCCAATCTTTAGCGGACACCATGTCGCGTTTGGAGAGCCTCTGTGTGCCTAAAGATTGGAGCTCCCCCACAAGTGACCCCATTTTGGAAACTAGACGACCCCCCCAAGGAACTTATCTAGATGCATACTGAGCACTTTAAACCCCCAGGTGCTTCACAAATTGATCCATAAAAATGAAAAAGTACTTTTTTTTCCCCACAAAAAAAGTTTTTAGCCTCAATTTTTTCATTTTCACAAGGGCAACAGGATAAAATGGATCCTAAAATTTGTTGGACAATTTCTCCTGAGTACACTGATACCTCACATGTGGGGGTAAACCACTGTTACTTTGGACACACGGCAGGGCTCGGAAGGGAAGGCGCGCCATTTGACTTTTTGAATGAAAAATTAGCTCCAATCGTTAGCGGACACCATGTTGCGTTTGGAGAGCCCCTGTGTGCTTAAACAATGGAGATCCCCCACAAGTGACCCCATTTTAGAAACTAGACCCCCCCCCCCCCCAAGGAACTTATCTAGATGTGCGGTGAGCACTTTGAACCCCCAAGTGCTTCACAGAAGTTTATAACGCAGAGCCGTGAAAATAAATTATTTTTCTTTCCTCAAAACTGATTTTTAGCCTGCAATTTTTTTTTTTTCACAAGAGTAACAGGAGAAATTGGACCCCAAAAGTTGTTGTCCAGTTTGTCCCGAGTATGCTGGTACCCCATATGTGGGGGTAAACCACTGTTTGGGCACACGTCGGGGCTCGGAAAGAAAATAGTGACATTTTGAAATGCAGACTTTGATGGAATGGTCTGTGGGCGTCACGTTGCGTTTGCAGAGCCCCTGATGTGCCTAAACAGTAAAAAAAAAACACAAGTGACACCATTTTGGAAACTAGACCCACAAAGGAACTTATCTAGATGTGCGGTGAGCACTTTGAACCCCCAAGTGCTTCACAGAAGTTTAGAACGCAGAGCCATGAAAATAAAAAATAATTTTTCTTTCCTCAAAAATGATTTTTTAGCCCGCAATTTTTTACTTTCACAAGGGTGACAGGAGAAATTGGACCCCAAAAGTTGTTGTCCAGTTTGTACTGAGTACACTGATACCCCATATGTGGGGGTAAACCACTGTTTGGGCGCACGTCGGAGTTCAGAAGGGAGCACCAGTTGACTTTTTGAACACAAGATTGGCTGGAATCAATAGTGGCGCCATGTCGTGTTTGGAGACCCTCTGATGTGCCTAAACAGTGGAAACCCCTTGATTCTAACTAACACTAATCCCAACACATCCCTAACCCTAATCCCAACTCTAGCCATGACCCTAGTCACAACCCTAACCCCAACACACCCCTAGCCACAACCCTAAACCCAACCATAACCCTAACCCCAACACACCCCTAACCCTAATCCCAACCATAACCCTAACCCCAACACACCCCTAACCCTAATCTTAACCCCAATTCCAACCCTAACTCTATGGCTATGTGCCTATGTTGCGGATTTGTGTGTGGATTTTTCCGCACCATTTTTGAAAAAATCCGCAGGTAAAACACACTGCGTTTTACCTGCGGATTTCCAGTGTTTTTTGTGCAGATTTCACCAGCGGATTCCTATACAGGAACACGTGTAAAACGCTGCAGAATCCGCACAAAGAATTGACATGCCGCGGAAAATACCGAGCGGTATTTTCCGCACCATGGGCACAGCGGATTTGGTTTTCCATAGGTTTACATGGTACTGTAAACGTGATGGAAAACTGCTACAAATCCGCAGCGTTCAATCTGCTGCGGATCTGCAGCTAAATCTGCACCATGTGCACATAGCCCAATTCTAACCCCAACCCTAGTTCTAACCCCAACCCTAGTGGAAAAATAAAAATAAATATATTTTCTTTATTTTATTATGGTCCTTGCCTATGAAGGTGATAAAGGGGGGGGGGGGGATTATTTACTACTTTTTTATTTTGATCACTGTGATATGGTCTATCACAGTGATCAAAATGAATGAGTGAATATGCCGGCCGATTCGGCGGGCGCACTACGCATGCGCCCGCCACTTTGGAAGATGGCGGCGCCCATGCAGAAGACGGACGGACACCGGGAGGGAGGACACAGAGGTCGGTAAGTATGGGGGGGGGTGGGATCGGGACGACAGGAGGTCAGAGGACTGGGGAGATCGGCGGTGGTGGCAGATTGTGGTCTCCAGCCATGGCCGATGGTATTGCAGCATCGGCCATGGCTGGTTTGTAATATTTCACCAATTTTCATTGGTGAAATATTATGATTGCTCTGATTGAAAGTGAAGCGTCACTTTCAACAGACAATCAAAGTGATTGTAGCCACGGGGGTGGGGGGGGGGGGAGGGGAAGCCACCCCTCTGGGCTGAACTACCACTCCCCCTGTCCCTGCAGGTTGGGTGAAATTTCAGTTAACCCTTTCACCCGATCTGCAGGAACGTGATCCTGCCATGACACCACATCATAGGCGTCACATGTCAGATTAGCACCGACTTTTGTGACGCCTACGTGGTGTCACAGGTCGGGAAGGGGTTACATAAACCCACCGCAGAAGCATGAACACAGGTCACCAATACAAGACATACATGTTCATGAAAAAAAAAAATACACGTACAAAAGGTAACCTGTACTTAAGACCCTGACAGTGCATTGAGTTTGTAGGACACTGATTATCTTTCACACTTTGCTCAGCCATTGAGTTGCTCAGGCATTGTGCAATCTCACACCTTGGTCAGCCACAGGAATTATACGATTTCACACCTTTGATGGCCAATGTTTACTTTTTATGCATCACTGATTTAAAGAACCTGGCATCTCAGGTGACCAAAACAGTAAACCTTGGGGGGGGGGGGGGGGAAATCACAAAAATAAATGGGTTTCACGTACTGCTGCACTTGCAGGGTGAAAAACGCTGGGGGGGGACTCAAGGTTACATGCTCTGTCCAAAAAACATTCCAAGACAAAATAATGCTGAAAAAAAACCTAAAAAACCAAGGTGTTTGCATGAGATTTCTGAAATCGCATAGGCTTTACAGGTAAGACAAAAGGCAGCTGAAAATTGGCATTAATAAAAAACACAAAAAATGCCTAGTGTGAACTTAGCCAAATACGGTGTTTTTTTTTTTTCTTTTTTAAGAATGATAATACACACCAAACAATTATGCGATAACAACCCCCAGACAGGACATTTGAGGCGGGGGATAGAGGCCTCCGGCTAGGAAATATGGGGGGGGGGGGGGGGGGGAGAGAGCCTCCAGGCAGGCCATATGGGGGGGGCGGGGTTGACAGTGGCCTCCAAAAAGGACATGTGGCATATGGGGGGTGGGGGGAGGCGACAGCATCCTCCATACTGGACATATGGGGGGGGGGGGGAGGGGGAGGGGGAGGGGAATGACAGCATCCTCCAAACAGGACATATTGGGGAAGGGGTGTTGATAGCGTCCTCCAGACAGGACATATGAAGGGGGCGTAAGGGAGGGTGACTGCGTCCTGCACAGGACATATGAGGTGGGGGAGGGGACAGCATCCTCCACACAGGAAACCAATGGAGACAACAAAAGATTCTCCAAAGATGAAATATGTGAAAATTCATTAATCTTTATTTAATTACCAATATAAGTTTAAAAAACACGACCTAAAACAAAGGAAATGGCAACACATTTTATGCAGAATACGACACTGTGAAAATAAATCGTAAATATAAAGTTGTAAAAATGGGTAAACACCTAATGTAAACGATACCTAATATAGCGGCAATGAACTACTGACAGGTGAAAAATATCCTACTAGATATCCCAGGAAGCAGCAAAATATATAAAGTGATGAGTAATATTATGAAAGCGCCAAGTGCTTGAGAGTTGAGATGTGGAAATAATGCAGAGTGATGCTTGAAGATGTCCTGAACCTGTGCTGCAGATCAAGAGGGATGGATTTCAGGAATAAAGCTATTCGGCTATGCGCCCACACTGCAGAAATGCTGCGGAAATGTCCCCAGCCTTTCCGCAACTCCCTGCCGCGGGTAAAACGCATGCGGAATTCTCATGCGTTTCACCGCAAAACACAAGTGTTGTGCAAGCGTTTTTAGCTTGCAGAATGCTTGCGTTCTCCAAGCGATTTGAAGCATCGCTTGGAAAAATGATTGACAGGTTGGTCACACAAGCATACTGCTTGACAAGTGTGACCAACTTTTTACTATTGATGCTGCCTATGCAGATAGAATGTTAAAAAATATTGTTATTCTCACCTTCCGAAGGCCCCCCGATCTCAGCAGCGCTCCCGATACAGTCCGTTCCCAGGGATGCTTTGCGCGAAGGACCTTTGTGGCGTCATCTCAGGTGATTCACGCAATGCATCCCTGGGAACTGAAGCTGCCACGTGCACCGCTGAGAGGCGGGAGGACTCCGGGGTCCATCAGAAGGTAAGTATATCCCTATTTTTTTATTTTAATTCTTTTTTTTTTTTTACAGGAATATTGTACCCAGAGCCTGGAGGAGAGAGTCTCTTCTCCTCCAGACCCTGGGTACCATCCGCACATGAAGCGCTGACTTCACGCATAGTGGCCACATGCGTAAAGTGAGAGTTTCAATGCAATCCTATGGCTGTGGAATCGCCGCAATTCCGCATAAGTAATGAACATACTGCGGATTTTACCGCTATGCGATTCCGCAGCAGGAAAATCCACAGCATGGGCACATCAAATGCAGAATCCCATAGGATTGCATGGGAATGCATTTTTAAGCGTTTCCGCTGCGGCAAAAAACGCGGCCGAAACGCACAAAAAAACTCAACGTGGGCACACAGCCTAATAGCATTAATCCAAACCCTATGTCCGCAAACAGGCCAGGGAGTGCCTATAAAAGTTAAATAAATTTTTGGCAAGGGTTACCCAAGACTAGGGTTGAGCGACTTTAGTTTTTTAGGGTCAAAAGTCGAGTCGAGTGAAATCGGCCGATTATGGCGACAAGTCGGGGATCGACCGAAACACGAAACCCAATGCAAAGTCAATGGGAAATCTAACACTTTTTTTCTCTCTCTCCTCCGTCCAATGGCGCCAAACGCGTCATACAAAACGCGACTTTGGCGCGAAGATCGCCGACCGCATGGCCGATCCCACACTAGGATCGGGTCGGGTTTCATGAAACCCGACTTTGCCAAAAGTCGGCGACTTTTGAATTTGTCCGATTCGTTTCACTCAAGCCTACCCAAGACTATATTTACCCAGTGCTGGATTTGGGACAGTGGACCCCTTTACATGCATTTCGGCTGTTTTTCCTCAGAAGGGGTGCTGGTCATTTAATTTTTGTTTTTAAACTTACACTATCGTTCCAAAGTTTAGGGTCACTTAGAAATTTCCTTATTTTTTAAATAAAAGCACAGTTTTTTCCAATGAAGCCAACATTAAATGATTCAGAAATACACTCTATATATTGTTAATGTGGTAAATGACTGTTCTAGTCTCAAACGTCTGGTTTGTAATGCAATATCTTCATAGGTGTATAGAGGCTCATTTCCAACAACCATCACTCCAGTGTTCTTATGGTACTTTGTGTTTGCTAACTGTGTAAGAAGGCTAATGGATGGTTAGAATACCCTTGAAAACCCTTGTCAAGCATGTTAGCACAGCTGAAAACAGTTTGGCTGATTAGAGAACCTATAAACCTGACCTTCCTTTGAGCTAGTTGAGAATCTGGAGCATTGCATTTGTTGGTTCCATTAAACTCTCAAAATGGCCAGAAAAAAAAGAACTTTCATGTGCAACTCGACGGTCTATTCTTGTTCTTAGAAATGAAGGCTATTCCATGCGGGAAGTTGCCAGAAACTGAAGATTTCCTACAACGGTGTGCACTACTCCCTTTAGAGGAGAGCACAAACAGGCTCTAATCAGAGCTGAAAGAGAAGTGGGAAGCCCCGCTACACATCTGAGCAACAATACAAGTACATTAGAGTCTGCAGTTTGAGAAATCGATGCCTCACAGGTCTTCAACTGGCAGCTTCATTAAATAATACACGCAAAACACAAGTGTCAATGTCTACAGTGAAGAGGCGACTCTGGGATGCTGGCCTTCAGGGCAGAGTGGCAAAGAAAAAGCCATATCTGAGACTGGCTAATAAATGGAAAAGATTAATATGGGCAAAAGAACACAGACATTGGACAGAGGAAGATTGGAAAAAAGTGTTATGGACAGACGAATCCAAGTTTGAGGTGTTTGGATCACACAGAAGAACATTTGTGAGATGCAGAACAACTGAAAAGATGATAGAAAAGTGCCTGACACCATCAGCACGGTGGCGCAGTGGTTAGCACAGCAGCCTTGCAGCGCTGGAGTCCTGGGTTCAAGCCCCACTAAGGACAACATCTGCAAGGAGTTTGTATGTTCTCTCCGTGTTTGCGTGGGTTTCCTCCGGGCACTCCGGTTTCCTCCCACATTCCAAAGACATACTGACAGGGAATTTAGATTGTGAGCCCCAATGGGGACAGCAATGATAATGTGTGTAAAGCGCTGCGGAATATGTTAGCGCTATATAAAAATAAAGATTATTAATAAAGATTATTATCAGTCAAGCATGGTGGAGGTAATGTGATGGTCTGGGGTTGCTTTGGTGCTTGTAAAGTGGGAGATTTGTACAAGGTAAAAGGGATTTTGAACAAGGAAGGCTATCACTCCATTTTGCAACGCCATGCCATACCCTGTGGACAGCGCTTGATAGGAGCCAATTTCATCCCACAACAGGACAATGACACAAAGCACACCTCCAAATTATGCAAGAACTATTTAGGAATGAAGCAGGCAGCTATAATTCTATCTGAAAGGCCAGTCTCACACGTCCAGATAATTCCGGTACCGGAAAAATCGGTACCGGAATTATCCGTGTCCGTGTGCTCCCGTGGTACATCAATGTGGCACACGTACGGCATCCGTGTGCCGCCCATGTTCCGACTGGGTACCACACGTACCGTGCAGGAGACAGCGCTACAGTTAAGCGCTGTCCCCTGCATCTGGTGCTGAAGCCGCCATTCTTTTCTTCTCTCCAGCGAACGATTTTTTTTTTTTTTTGGGTGTTTAAAATAAAGATCCCTGTCCCCAACCCCCTCCCACAACCTGTGCCCCCCCCCCCCCCCCCCCGCTGTTAATAAAATACTTACCCGGCTCCCTCGCTGGCGCTTGCTTCCTGTCCTCGCCGCAGCTTCTCCTGTATGAGCTGTCACGTGGTACCGCCTATTACAGTGGTGAATATGCGGCTCCACCTCCAATAGGGGTGGAGCCGCATATTCATGACTGTAATGGGCAGCACCACGTGACCGCTCATACAAAAGAAGCTGCGGCGAGGACAGGAAGCAGCGCCAGCGAGGGAACCGGGTATTTTATTAACAGCAGGGGGCGCACAGGGGGTGGGAGGGGGTTGGGGACAGGGATCTTTATTTTAAACACCCAAAAAAAAAAATAATAGATTTTTCATATCTTCTCTCCAGCGAACGATGCTGGAGAGAAGAAATGAATAGCGGCTTCAGCACCACGCTGGGGGGACTGCGCTTACCGTAGCGCTGTCTCCTGCACAGCACACGGACTGCACACGGACAACATCCGTGTGCGGTACGTGTTTTACACGGACCCATTGACTTTAATGGGTCCGTGTAATACGTGCGCTTCCACAAACACTGACATGTCTCCGTTTTTTCCAAACGGACACATGGTCCGTGAAAACACGCTGACATGTACAGAGACACATTGATTTTAATGTGTCTACGTGAGTCAGTGTCTCCGGTACGTGAGGAAACTGTCACCTCACGTACCGGAGCCACTGACGTGTGAAACCGGCCTAATGGAGTGGCCAGCGCAGTCACCGGATCTCAACCCCAATGAGCTGTTGTGGGAGCAGCTTGACCATATGGTATGCAAAAAGGGCCCATCAAGCCAAACCAACTTGTGGGAGGGACTTCTGGAAGCATGGGGTGAAATTTCTCCAGATTACCTCAACTGCTAGAATGCCAAAGGTCTGCAATGCTGGAATTGCTGCAAAGGGAGCATTCCTTGACGAAAGCAAAGTTTGAAGGAGAAAATTATTATTTCAAATAAAAATCTTTTTTTCGAACCTTGTCAATGTCTGGACTAGATTTTCAATTCATTTGGCAACTCATTTGATCTTTGTTTTCAGTTCTCAATGTGCTCTGTGTTATTATATAGGACACCATAGATTAGATCCTCCAGACAGGACACATGGGGGGAGGGGGCGACAACGTCCTCCACAGGACACATGGGGGGACTATAGACTACTATGGGGGAGGAGGGAAAGCTGCTTCCAGACAGGACACGTGAGGGGACTATAGACTACTATGGGGGAGGAGGGAAAGCTGCTTCCAGACAGGACACGGGGGACTATAGACTACTATGGGGAAGGAGGGAAAGCTGCTTCCAGACAGGACACGGGGGACTATAGACTACAATGGGGGAGGAGGGAAAGCTGCTTCCAGACAGGACACGTGGGGGGACTATAGACTACTATGGGGGAGGAGGGAAAGCTGCTTCCAGACAGGACACGGGGGACTATAGACTACTATGGGGAAGGAGGGAAAGCTGCTTCCAGACAGGACACGTGGGGGGGACTATAGACTACTATGGGGGAGGAGGGAAAGCTGCTTCCAGACAGGACACGGGGGACTATAGACTACTAAGGGAGAAGAGGGAAAGCTGCTTCCAGACAGGACAGGTGGGGGGGGACTATAAACTACTATGGGGGAGGAGGGAAAGCTGCTTCCAGACAGGACACGGGAGGGGACTATAGACTACTATGGGGGAGGAGGGAAAGCCGCTTCCAGACGGGACGTGTGGGGGGACTATAGACTACTATGGGGAAGGAGGGAAAGCTGCTTCCAGACAGGACACGTGGGGGGGACTATAGACTACTATGGGGGAGGAGGGAAAGCTGCTTCCAGACAGGACACGGGGGACTATAGATTACTATGGGGGAAGAGGGAAAGCTGCTTCCAGACAGGACACGTGGGGGGACTATAGACTACTATGGGGAAGGAGGGAAAGCTGCTTCCAGACATGACAGGTGGGGGGACTATAGACTACAATGGGGGAGGAGGGAAAGCTGCTTCCAGACAGGACACGTGGGGGGGACTATAGACTACTATGGGGGAGGAGTGAAAGCTGCTTCCAGACAGGACACGGGAGGGGACTATAGACTACTATGGGGGAGGAGGGAAAGCTGCTTCCAGACAGGACACGGGAGGGCACTATAGACTACTATGGGGGAGGAGGGAAAGCTGCTTCCAGACGGGACACGTGCGGGGACTATAGACTACTATGGGGAGGAGGGAATGCTGCTTCCAGACAGGATACGGGGGACTATAGACTACTATGGGGGAGGAGGGAAAGCCGCTTCCAGACGGGACACGTGGGGGGACTATAGACTACTATGGGGAAGGAGGGAAAGCTACTTCCAGACAGGACAGGTGGGGGGAACTATAGACTACTATGGGGGAGGAGGGAAAGCTGCTTCCAGACAGGACACGGGGGACTATAGACTACTAAGGGAGAAGAGGGAAAGCTGCTTCCAGACAGGACAGGTGGGGGGGGGGGGGGGGGACTATAGACTACTATGGGGGAGGAGGGAAAGCTGCTTCCAGACAGGACACGGGAGGGGACTATAGACTACTATGGGGAAGGAGGGAAAGCTGCTTCCAGACAGGACAGGTGGGGGGGGGGGGGACTATAGACTACTATGGGGGAGGAGGGAAAGCTGCTTCCAGACAGGACACGTGGGGGGACTATAGACTACTATGGGGGAGGAGTGAAAGCTGCTTCCAGACAGGACACGGGAGGGGACTATAGACTACTATGGGGGAGGAGGGAAAGCTGCTTCCAGACAGGACACGGGAGGGCACTATAGACTACTATGGGGGAGGAGGGAAAGCTGCTTCCAGATGGGACACGTGGGGGGACTATAGACTACTATGGGGAGGAGGGAATGCTGCTTCCAGACAGGATACGGGGGACTATAGACTACTATGGGGGAGGAGGGAAAGCCGCTTCCAGACGGGACACGTGGGGGGACTATAGACTACTATGGGGAAGGAGGGAAAGCTACTTCCAGACAGGACAGGTGGGGGGAACTATAGACTACTATGGGGGAGGAGGGAAAGCTGCTTCCAGAAAGGACATGTGGGGGGACTATAGACTACTATGGGGGAGGAGGGAAAGCTGCTTCCAGACGGGACACGTGGGGGGGACTATAGACTACTATGGGGGAGGAGGGAAAGCTGCTTCCAGACAGGACACGTGGGGGGGGACTATAGACTACTATGGGGGAGGAGGGAAAGCTGCTTCCAGACAGGACACGTGGGGGGGACTATAGACTACTATGGGGGAGGAGGGATAGCTGCTTCCAGACAGGACAGGTGGGGGGGGACTATAGACTACTATGGGGGAGGAGGGAAAGCGGCTTCCAGACAGGACAGGTGGGGACTATAGACTACTATGGGGGAGGAGGGAAAGCTGCTTCCAGACAGGACACGTGGGGGGACTATAGACTACTATGGGGGAGGAGGGAAAGCTACTTCCAGACAGGACAGGTGGGGGGGAACTATAGACTACTATGGGGGAGGAGGGAAAGCTGCTTCCAGACGGGACACGTGGGGGGGAACTATAGACTACTATGGGGGAGGAGGGAAAGCTGCTTCCAGACGGGACACGTGGGGGGGGACTATAGACTACTATGGGGGAGGACGGAAAGCTGCTTCCAGACAGGACACGTGGGGGGACTATAGACTACTATGGGGGAGGACGGAAAGCTGCTTCCAGACAGGACAGGTGGGGGGGACTATAGACTACTATGGGGGAGGAGGGAAAGCTGCTTCCAGACGGGACACGTGGGGGGGGAACTATAGACTACTATGGGGGAGGAGGGAAAGCTGCTTCCAGACGGGACACGTGGGGGGGGAACTATAGACTACTATGGGGGAGGAGGGAAAGCTGCTTCCAGACGGGACACGTGGGGGGGGACTATAGACTACTATGGGGGAGGACGGAAAGCTGCTTCCAGACAGGACAGGTGGGGGGGACTATAGACTACTATGGGGGAGGAGGGAAAGCTGCTTCCAGACGGGACACGTGGGGGGGGACTATAGACTACTATGGGGGAGGACGGAAAGCTGCTTCCAGACAGGACAGGTGGGGGGGACTATAGACTACTATGGGGGAGGACGGAAAGCTGCTTCCAGACAGGACAGGTGGGGGGGACTATAGACTACTATGGGGGAGGAGGGAAAGCTGCTTCCAGACGGGACACGTGGGGGGGGACTATAGACTACTATGGGGGAGGACGGAAAGCTGCTTCCAGACAGGACAGGTGGGGACTATAGACTACTATGGGGGAGGAGGGAAAGCTGCTTCCAGACAGGACACGGGGGGCTATGGACTCCAGACAGGACATATGAGGGCGTCCTCTACTGCCTGCTTTCTATGCCCTTGCAGTGACTCTCGCCCGTACCTGCCCGCACGGTCCCGGTCACAGAGACGAGCCAAGAGAGCCAGAAGCCCCGGACCGCGGATCCGGCGCCATAACACTGCGGGCGCCGCCATCTTTCCAGGAAGTGCACGACGCCGGTCAGGCGGTCACTCAGTCCCGCCCCTCGCGAGGAGACACGGGATTCCGGAGATAACGTGGCGGCCGTTGCACTTATGCGCTCATTTCATGCCGTCCGTGCCGTCATCTTTCCACGCTGCCATGACTATAATACTAGACGTCACTCTGCGCGAGGAGGCAGAGCAGCCAATCAGGGCGCTGCTTTCTAAATCCTGAGGAAACTATAAGCTGGATTTTGATTGATTGCTATGGCCGGAAGAGCTGCTCATAGCAACCAATCAGATCAAACTTTACATTTTTCAATTGCTGGTTACAAGATGAAAGCTGCGATTTGATTCGCTCGGTGTGTGTACAGCCGCCATTTTTTGTCTAGACTTGTTTTGCAATTGGTGCTGTCATTTTTGGGGCGTTCTTTACGCCTTGAGCAACTTATAGCGGAGCCAACGCAATGAATAATAAGGCTAAAAAATATTAGTGACCATAATAAATCCCTGACTCACAAACCAGTCAGAAGTATCTTCAAATGATGCGCTACTTATCTCCACGGCAACAGTCAATTGCATATCTCTGGTAGAGCCGGCGCTGTTTGTGTCATGGCTGCCAAGTGTGTTACAACCCTCTTCACACTCTAAGGCTACGTTCAGATTAGCGTTGCGCGCCGCTGCGTCGGCGATGCAACGCACGACGCACGAAAAAACGTGTGCAAACGCACGCAAAAACGCTGCATTTTGCGACGTGTGCGTCGTTTTTTGACGAAAATCGGACGCAAGAAAAATGCATCTTGTTGCATTTTCTTGCGTCCGACGCTAGCGTCAAAAACGACGCACGTGTCGGAAAACGCAACAAGAAAAACGCATGCGTCCCCCATGTTAAACATAGGGGTGCATGACGCGTGCGTCGCTGCTGCGTTTCCCGACGCAGCGTCGGGAAACGCTAATCTGAACGTAGCCTAAGGGATCTTTCTACGTAGATTTTTTTCCCCAAACGTTTGCCTCGGAGTTGTGACACATATTATTTAATAATTACCTGTCAGATATATAATAATGACATTCCATGCAGTTGCTATGGGCCCCAGGAGAATGAGGGCCCAGACAATTAGCTAGAATACATCTCTACCGGCACCAGAGGAAAATGACGCAGATCATGGCAGGAGGATAGGCTACGTTCACAATAGCGTTGTGCGCCGCTGCGTCGGCGACGCACAACGCACCGAAAAACGCGTGCAAACGCACGCAAAAACGCGTTTTTCGACGCGTGCGTCGTTTTTTGACGAAAATCGGACGCAAGAAAAATGCAACTTGTTGCGTTTTCTTGGTCCGACGCTAGCGTAAAAAAAGACGCACGTGTCGGAAAACGCAACAAGCAAAAACGCATGCGTCCCCCATGTTAAACATAGGGGCGCATGACGCGTGCGTCGCCGCTGCGTCGCCCGACGCTAGCGCGACGCACACTAGCCGAACGCTAGTGTGAACGTAGCCATAGAGCACCATGCCCGTGGCATTATGTGGCCCCCTAATAGGTTATGATATGCCATCACCTTATGATTGGGGGGTCCAACCCCAGGGACCTGCACTAATCTAGAAAATGAAGTGGTCCTGCTGCTTTACATCCTCTTCAATGCTTTCCCAACCACCCGCTGTGCTTGGTAACTGCAGCCAGGTGAATCGGGTCGGCGACATTACCTTGCATAGCTAGGTGGTCCGGAGCGTAGCTCTGTAGGTTACGCGCGCATTGGTGGCTTCTTCGCCCTCAGGATCTTTAAGGTCAAAATAGGCTGGGTCATGAAGGGGTTAAGAGTTCCAGAATTTTTAGCAACCTAGCATCACCTATCACTATACCTCTTTAAGATTGGGCCCCGTGAAGTGTAATGTGACCCATCCGGGGCCCTAATGCTGAAAATGACAGTGCCCAACCATCATTTACAATACTGGAATCATTATAACACTGTTTGAGCCCCCATGCATGGGCGTAACTTGAAACTCATGGGCCCCAGTTCAAAAGCTCCAATAGGGCCCCCAATGATCACAAGTTTTTAAGAACATTGGTCTTTTTTATAGAGGAAAAATGATCTTTTGGGGCCCCCTAAGCTCTAGGGCATAGATGCAATTGCTACCCCTGCACTTATTGTAGTTACGCCACTGCTCCCGAGGCTTTGGTTGAAATACAACTGTTGGACCCCACCTGTAGGTATCACCCAGTGGGCCATATTTTGCGATATAACTCCCACCAATCAGATACTAAATAATCAAGGAGTGTACGACCCTCATCAAACAACTCTCCATATCACTGCTTCATGGACCCCTGCGAGTGTGACGTAGGAAGTGAGATATCGATATAAACTGCCCTTAGCCGTGAATACTTTATTTGGAAACGGAGTTATCCTTTACAAGGCTTGTGAGGTAATACATGTAGATTGCTGGAGGTCCAGTAGCTGGGGACACGCACCGATCAGCTGAACATGGAACTATTATTCCCATTAAGCCACAGTGCACGGCTCAACCGCCACTCCATTCATTCCCTATGGGGCTGCGCTCAACTTTTTCCTGCAGACCTTAAAGAATGAATGGAGAGGCGTTGACTTGCTTCTCCATTTTGTAACAAGGATAAGAGTTCTTTGTCGGGGTTACAAATTCTCGATTATGTTGATCAGTGCTCATCCTAGCGGCGGGGCACCCACCGATCAGCCCATCCTACAGATAGGTAATGACCAGTTTTATGGCACCTACCACTTCTGCCTTAGGGACGTTGATGACTGTACATTCACCGGTCAATGTGGATGTGGGGATGCCAGAGGACCCTTTAATTTCCCATTGATATCTGTTTTTAGGAAAGCTTGTGGAATCTTGCTGTCACCCAGCTTTCACCAGCTCCTGAATGACCAAATAACCAGAAGAATTACCCATCCAGTGGGCGATATAATGGAGTCTTGGCTTTCTCAGGAACAGATGGACCTCTAAAAGAAAAGGAATACATTCCGGACAAAGTTCAGCTCACTCTCCAACTTGTCGGGTTCATAGATCACGGGTAATGCAATCAGGAGAACGATTTCCAGCACCAACGATCACGTTTAGAAGGCACAAAATACAGATTACTGTTTAATGACAATTCATTTTAGTCATTGCACAAGTAGCACATATCTGAGCACTTAAGCTTCCCGACATCATCCCCGGGCAACACAAAATCACATGGACTCACGTGAATACTAATGAATAGGTTTGCCAAGAATGGAAAAAGATACTGACAGTATTAAATATACAAAGAGTACTAGAAAAAAAAACATGGAAAAAAGAATAATTTCAGATACAAACATACGACCATTAAGCCTTTAATAATTGAGACCATACGGTACGCTTGTATTTATGGAAAAAATCCCAAATGCTTCACGATGAAAGTGTTTGCGTTCATGGTCACCTCCTTGTTATGGGGGATTAACCTTCTCTATACCCCGAGATTGGCGATAAGTACAAGATGTGATAGTACCTGCTGTGGGAGCACTAAAGAAAATCCAAAAAATAAACATGGTGTAATTCTGTACAAACTGGAGAATTATTGTACTAGCTTCACATGGTTTTATTTGGGCCCGGATTCATAAAGACTAGTGTGAACAATCTGAGTCATAGGCGCTAGATTCATTAATAGAGGGGCCTCTTCATGGATCAGGGGCATCTGAAAAGTGACATGTGCCTGTCTGAGTCTCACCACATATTTTACTCCAGTCCAGAGACTGGAGTAAGATTTCTGTCATAAAGTACAAAACAGCTCGTCATGAATTAAACGAACTGTGGCATTGCGCCCCCACTCTACCCTTCTTGGCGAATCTGGCATGAAAAAGGCCAAAAGTTTCAAAATTTTTGAGCAACCTCGCGTTCTGCAAATATTTTAAAGCTTATCAATTCAATTTCTAGCTTAAAACCTTTTATGATTTTTACGTCAATGAACCTTTTCCAGATGAAATGTGCCTTTTTTTTACCAAGTTGCAAAAAAGGGGCAGCCCCCCCCCCCCCCCCGAGTAATATTATGCACTATAGTCATTTTGTTTTGTTTTTCTTTTTGCCCTTTTCCCACTAAAAAAAATGCAAAACCAGAGACAGAAAATAAAATAATTTTGGGTTGTGTGCAAAATTAATGAATCACGTGCACCATTTCGATAAATTTTGCGCAAAAAAAACTTCGGTGAAAACCAGAAGTCAAAACATAAAAGTGACCTTAAAAAAACTGCAAATGATAAATCGGTCCCTGTGTCTTTTTTTTTTTTTTGTCTTTAACTGTTTTTGCGACTTTTTAGTTGCGCGTTTAGCAAAATATCATTAAAAATGCGTAGAAATGAGCAATGCACATGAAATGACTCCTGGGTGAGACAGGAGTAGAGTTGCATCAAATGCTGCAACTTTTTTTTTTTTAAAGTCGCATTTAGTTGATCAGTCTAAAACATCTAGAAAAGCTACAGTGACGTAAAAATCAGAAAACGAACTAAACCACAAAAGACAACGTGAAAAAAAAAGATGCAAATTATGAATTTTGTCGCAAATCCATAAGTCACTAATTTCACTCACTCAAAAAAAAAAATGGTGGAAATGCAATGATGAATCGAGCCCGAACTCTTAATTTTGATTTTACTCGCTTATATAGCACCATTAATTCCACCGCACTTTACAGACATTATCATCGCTGTCCCCGATGGGGATCACAATGTAAAGTCCCTATCAGTATGTCTTTGGAGTGTGGGAGGAAACCGGAGAACCCGGAGGAAACCCACGCAAACACGGGGAAAACATACAAACTCCTTGTAGATGTTGTCCTTGGTGGGATTATGAACCCAGGACTCCAGCGCTGCAACGCAACAGTGCTAACCACTGAGCCACCATTCAGTGCTAACCACTGTGCCACTGTTCAGTGCTAACCACTGAGCCACCATTCAGTGCTAACCACTGTGCCACCATTCAGTGCTAACCACTGAGCCACCTTTCAATGCTAACCACTGAGCCACCGTTCAGTGCTAACCACTGAGCCACCATTCAGTGCTAACCACTGAGCCACCATACAGTGCTAACCACTGAGCCACCTTTCAATGCTAACCACTGAGCCACCGTTCAGTGCTAACCACTGAGCCACCGTTCAGTGCTAACCACTGTGCCACCATTCAATGCTAACCACTGAGCCACCATTCAGTGCTAACCACTGAGCCGCCTCTATACTGCAACCATGCTCTTTAATCTTTAGTATTTTGGCTCTTCTCTATTAATCACTTTCTGCGACATGTCGCGATCGCAGTACCCTGGTGTTCACAATGCAACAACCTATTCAATTGTATTGCGCTTCGAAATTTTGGCAGTGCAATGTGTGCCATCCAAAGTCCCTATATGGCCCCAGCCGTAAAGCTGCTAATTGCCTCGTTAGTATTCATCTTTGTCACTCCGGATACTTTTACTTTGCCAATGAATGAATGAATGCCCTGCAAACATAAAGTGCAAATTATGCTGTGACTGACGGACATTTGTGATCTGAAACATGACAGTAATCTGTACTTTGTGTCTTCTCCAAGAAAATATTTGCGCTGGAAATCTTTTTTTGTGTTGTCTGATTAATAAAAAGTGAATAGACTTAGATTTACTGGGGAATTTTTTTTAAATGTTCCCCACCGGGTGAGTATTCTATATGTTCAGGGTTGGACTGGCCCATGGGAGAACAGGAAAATCCTCCGGTGGGCCACTGTGCAACACCCTCTTATATGAGCAGTAGTGTAACCCGCATGTTTTTAGTTCTTTGCATCCTTTTTTTTTTAAAACATCATTTTTATTGTTTGTTTTTTTTTAAACAAATCAGCAAAATACATACTGCAAATGTTGTTTTAGGCCATGTTCACACTATGCGTTTTTTACTGCGGAACCGCGGCGATTTTGCCGCTGCGGGTCCGCAGCTGTTTTCCATGCAGGGTACAGTACAATGTTACCCTATGGAAAACAAAAAAAGCAGTGCACATGATGCGGAAAAACCCGAAAAAAAACGCGCTGAATTGCTGCGGAAAAAAAGAAGGACCATGTCACTTCTTTGTGCAGAATCGCAGCGATTCTGCACCCATAGAAATGCATTGATCCGCTTACTTCCCGCATGGGGCTGTGCCCACCATGCGGGAAGTAAGCGGATAATGTGCGGGTTATACCAGGGGTGGAGGAGAGGAGACTCTCCTCCAGGCCCCGGGAACCATATTTGTGTTAAAAAAAAAGAATTAAAATAAAAAATCATGTTATACTAACCTCTGAAGTCTCAGCGCTGCACGCGGCCGTCCGGTCTCAGGTTTGCTATGCGACCAGGACCTTCGGTGATGTCGCGGTCACATGACCGTGACGTCACCGAAGGTCCTGGTCGCACAGCATCTTTGGAACCGGACCGCCGCCTGCAGCGCCGAGGAGATCGGGACGTCAGAGGGTGAGTATATCATGATTTTATTATTTTTAACACTACTATTGATGCTGCATATTGCTGCATATGCAGCATCAATAGTAGGGGTAAATCCCGCAGCGGAACCCGCAGGACAAACCGCGATAAATCTGCAGGGATAACCGCAGCGGGTTTGCCCTGCAGATTTATCAAATCCGCTGCGGGAGAACCCGCAGGACAGAACGCATAGTGTGAACATGGCCTTAGATTGTTACACAAAAAAACAAAACAATAATTAATCTTTGTAACACAAATACAATTAACATATCCCGTAATGTCCACATCTATCCAGCTTCAATGATTGTAATCCGACAATCAAATCCTGGACATGCAACATCTGATGCAATTATCATGTGACAAATTTTAATTTACCCAAACTACCACTTAAGTCTTCTAACAAATACCAATCTGAGTTAACAAAAGACCTCATAATCTCCTGAATTTCCCCAGTAGACAATAACGATTCTATGAACACTCTCCATTTTTTTTCAATCTTTTCGTCATCTTATCTTTATTCCTTTCTGCTTCTCTTTTTTTCTAAATATAGAACAGACATTAGTCCTGCTTTAATCTCTTTTATCCCTGGAAGTGTACTGACCAGCCAGTATTGTAGAATTAAACGTTTTGTTACCAATGTAATAGTGTGGAACAAGTCATGTAACTGTCACCTTCTTGTTTTGCCTGTCGTATAAAGCCCCCGTCACACATAGCGAGATCGCTAGCGAGATCGCTGCTGAGTCACAAGTTTTGTGACGCAACAGCGATCTCAGTAGCGATCTCGCTATGTGTGACACGTAGCAGCGACCAGGCCCCTGCTGTGAGATCGCTGGTCGTGTCGGAATGGCCTGGACCGTTTTTTGATCGTTGAGGTCCCGCTGGGTAGCACACATCGCTGTGTTTGACACCTTACCAACGACCTCGCTGACAGGACGTCCCATTGAATCGTCATGAAATAGGATCGTTCTACAGGTCGCTACAGGTCGCCGCATCGCTGCTGCGTCGTTGGTGAGATCTCACTGTTTGACATCTCACCAGCGACCACATAGCGACGCTTGAGCGATCCCTGACAGGTCGTATCGTTGTCGGAATCGCTCAAGTGTCGCGGGGCCTTTATGAAACCACCAGCACAGCGGGTCAATGTCCACCCAGATCCCACACATCTGCAGATACATATCTTGAACCGTGGTCCAAAGCTCTTGTGTCTTGGTACACGACCATATGCCATGTTCCATATCTGTTTTGGATGTGTTGCATTTGGGGCAACTCATCTGCCTATCAGGATTTTGTGGAGTTGGCGGAATATTAAAGCCACATATTATTTTGTGCATTATTCTAAATTGGCTATCCCTCCATTGCTCATTTATGATATGCTCCCTCACCAATTTCCATCCATGTAGTATTTTATGCTCAAGTTCTTCATCTTGCATGTATTTTTCCCATTTGCAAAACACTTTGTCTGCTCCTGATGGTCGTAATACATCTCTCAGCATCCCATATATCGAGGAGATCGATATTTCCTTAATATCTTTGGTAACTAAGTCACCCCATATATCTGAGTCAACCTCCTTCCTTACATCTTGTGAGAAATCTAGTACATAATGCTTTAATTGACTATATAGCATCAAATGGAATCCCGGTAGCTCATATTTGTCTAACACTTCTTTGCATCTTATATACAGCTGTATACAATTTATACAATGTGATTTTCTGGATTTTATTTTTGGTAGTCTATCTCTCCATGTTAAAATTAACCTACCCTTAAAATTATTGACTATTCATGTCTTTGTCAGTGGGCAAACTTACAAAATCAGCAAGGGATCAAATACTTATTTCCCCACTGTATATATTATGCACTAGCTATTAAACCCATTCTCTGCCCAGGTGGCAACCATTTTTATTGGTACATTTTTAATTTCACCTCATTTTTTGAAGACACTCTGTCTGCGAATTCACAGATACAGTGCCTTCAATAAAATGGCGACGGAGATTGCAGCATGAACTACAACAGTGATGGTGAACCTTTTAGAGACCGAGTGCCTAAACTACAACCCAAAACTCATTAATTTATCGCAAAGTGCCAACACGGCAATTTATCCTGAATACTGAAGTTTTAGTTTAGAAAAAAACAACTCATGAAGAGAGCAGGCGGGGGCAACAGAGAGCAGACACAGACAGGAGCAAGGATGCCAGACTGCAGATATAAAGGAATTTGCTCCCCCACAGACACTCTTCAATAAAATGGCGCCATAATGTGGTATGCGCATGCGCTGACTTCGACGCCACATTATGCAGGCGTCGAGGCTTCGGACAGAAGGACACATCTCTGGATATATATATATATATATATATATATATTTTTTTTTTTTTATTTTGTTTACAATGTTCATTAAAACCATTAGGGGTCTTGAACCAGCAATCTCGTTATCGCATATACAGTGCACTGCCATAGCATAATATTGCAGTCTATTGTATAATTACCAGTCTGGGCTTCATGTGAGTAGTCACATGGCACTCACTAAAGACCCCCAGCTGCCATAACAGCCCATCGGCACCCTGCAATCCCATTGCTTTGGGGAGATGGACATCAGAAGTGATCTCCCCATTTCCCGTTTCTAAACTCCTAAAATGCTGCTGTCATGACTGACAGCGGGATCTAAGAGGTTAAACTATCGCGACTGGAGACAGAGTCTATGGAATATATTTTGCTCAGTTGCCTATGTCCATAGTGATATATCCCCATTCTCACTACCTGAGTGGGTCCCATTCGTCGGACACAACCCTAATTGATAAGCCTTAAGGCTATGTGCACACGTTGCGGATTTGCCAGCGGATTGGCCGCTGCGGATTCGCAGCAGTTTTCCATCAGGTTTATAGTACCATGTAAACCTATGGAAAACCAAATCCGCTGTGCCCATGGTGCGGAAAATACCGCGCGGAAATGCTGCATTGTATTTTCCGCAGCATGTCAATTCTTTGTGCGGATTCCGCAGCGTTTTACATCTGCTCCTCAATAGGAATCTGCAGGTGAAATCCGCACAAAAAATGCAGGAAATCCACGGTTAATCCGCTGGTAATCCGCAGGTAAAATGCACTGCTTTTTACCTGTGGATTTTTAAAAAATGGTGTGGAAAAATCCGCACACGAATCCGCAACGTGGGCACATAGCCTGACGTGGTTTTCCCAAAAAGTTTTCTGCTATTTTCAAGAGACCCACAAATAATGAATGGCGTGGAGGTGGAGCATGCGCATCTACGCCTCATTCTAGATGGGTGCCCATTAATGTTCCGAAGCCCCATTCTCAGGATCGCTGGAGGTCCGAAGGGTCAGACAAGTTATGGATAGGGGATAACTTGTAAAGTCAGAAAAAAAAAAAAACCCTTTAAATACAAGCATCTGTATGGGAGTGAAGTCTTTAGTTTTCCCTATTGTTTGCCGAACCAGTCAATATCGACAGGTTCAGCCGCCAGTTCAATGTATAGTATATAGGGGCCTCGAAACTGATGGTAGGGGAAGATGTAGATCGGGCATGTTAATCGGTTTGTGGTAAGCCGCAGGCAGAGAAGTCCGGCGACGTCTTTCTCATAAAGAACAGTGTAGAGCTCATCTGACCGAGCGGCCCTGTGTATGGGAAAGATGGCCGAGATAGCGATCAGCCGAAGTATCATTTCACCTATGGCAGCTTTAGCGTGAAAGTGAAACCTGAGTCGTCCACATATCAGCCCACAATGATGATGAGATGATTGCATAGTTATTAGTTAAAAAGACATAATTGCTCCGTGTCATGTAAGGGCCCCGCGGGGCCCCTTAAAGTTTACCACACACCCCGCTAACTACGATGCTCCAATATGGGACAGAAGTTGGGAAAAGAGGGGAAATTCATCTGGGACTGTCATAGTAAAAGCAGCCATTTAGGGGAATCGCTGAGGACTTTCTGACTAGATTGTGACTAAAATATGTCTCAGAACGTCCTCCTTCCGAGGTGTGTCACACTTATTGAGAAAAACGACCGTCTCTCATTCTGGCTTACAAGAAAGAGGAACTCTGAAGAGATACTAAAATTAAACATGTCTGCTTCCACCTAAAAAAAAAGAAATCTCAGGTGTTCCTCTTTCCCAAAAAGAACCTTTTCCCCTGAATACAGAAAAAAAAAAAAAGAAATTCCTCTACAGCTGTTTCTGAGAAAAGCCGGCTGACATACCAATATGGCGGCTGGAGGCTGCCTCAGCAACCAACACAAAGCGTTCTTTCTGTCACACGACCAAAGTTGCCTTATATCCCTAGACTAAGGGTTAATACTCTACGTTACCCTGACCTGAGAATGGCTAATGTTAGGTGGGAGATGTAAAATGACAGAACTGTATGTGTAAGAGTCTGGGAAAGCTGGGTGACAAACCAATATGGCCGCCACTACTGCCTCAACAAGGGTTAATACACAGTGTTTCCTGAAATCTTGACTGAAGAAATGCTAGATATAGGAGAGGTGGATGTAAAGTGATAGAATTAGTGATGCAGGTTACTGGGAAAGCTGGGTGATAAACCAACAAGGTCATCGCTATTAGGGTTAATTCCCAGCTATTTCTGAAACATGAAAGGCAAATACTAGGTGCAAGAGTAGTGATATAAATCAGCTATGTACACGTGTACAGGACTGGGAAAGCTGGGTGGCAAACCAATGTGGTCGCAACTACTGCCTCCTGGAAAAAAAATTAGATATGAGGGGTGGGTGTAAAATAAGAGAATTAGTTGTGTGGGTGACTGGAAAAGCTGGGTGACAAACCAACATGGCTTACACTACTGTAATGACTATGGTTAATTCTTCTGAGCCTTGAATGACAGTCGTTAGGTGTAAGATGCAAAATTACAGAACTAGATGTGTAAAATACTGGGAAAGTTGGGTAACAAACCAATATGGTCGTCACTACTGCATCTGCAATGGTAGATGACAAATGCCTGGCATAAAAGTGGTGATGTAAAATGACAGAACTACAGTAGACGTGGGGAAGCTGGGTGACAAACCAATATGGCTGTCATAACTGCCTCTTTGAGGGTTAATCCCCAGCTTATCCTGAAAGTAGAAGAGTGGTGATGTAAAATGACAGAACTATGTGTAAGAAGTTAGGAAAGCTGGGTGACAAACCAATATAGCTGCTACTACAAAGGTTGATACCCAGCTTTTCCTGAGCCAGGAAAAAAATACTAGATATAAGAGAAGTGTATGTAAAATGACAGAATTACATGTACAGGTGACTGGGAAAGCAGGATGACAAACCAATATGTCTGGAACTAGTACAACTATGAGGGTAGATGAAGATATGAGTGGGGGGCACAAAAAGACAGAACTATATAGGTGAGACTTAGAAAGCTAGGTGACAAATCTATATGGCTCCGACTGAAGCCATCATGTGGGCTAATACCCAGCTTTTCCTGAATGGCAATTGCTAGGTATAAGAATTGTGAATATAAAATGACGGAACAAGTTCTTATTCGTGTAGGAAAGCTGGGTGACAAACCAATATGACTGACACTACTACTTCTATAAGGGCTGATACCCAGCTTTTCCTGTACTATGAATAACAAAAAATTAGGTGGATGTTAAAGGAGATAACTAGTCATGCAAATGACTGGAAAACGATGGCTGCCAAACTAATATGGCCGTCACAACTGCATGCAAAGGTGAAAGAGGAGTGGTGTAAAATGACAGAAATTGATGTGCAGGAAAGCTGGGTGATAAACCGATATGGTGGTCACTACAGCTTTCACAAGCCATTTTTTTCATCACCTCTGAATGGCAAATTCCGTAACATGACATGTAGGAAACTGGGACCCTTAGATACATAAGGTAATGCGGTCTAGTCAGAGAGAAACCTTTGCTCCAAGTGTAAATCTGAATAAAAATGTGAAGGTTTGACATCAGCTCCGATGCCCAATGGTGGCGAGCGCTCTTGCCAACGTTCATAATGTTTATTTCTATAGCGCCAACATGTTCCGCGGCGCTTTCCATTACAGAGGGGACCGGCCTGGCACGTCAGCACAAATCCAGTGTGCAATATTCTAATACGCAGCAAAAACAAAAGCGATGGCGGTGCCAAATATTCGGATAGTGATTTAGTTGCACCCGTACATGGAATACGGAGCCCCCTCTGAGCATTAACGTCACATCGATGGTTTCCTACCTCTCATACATAAAGTTTATCCGAGGCCATAAGCATCGGGGCTGCCCCCTCCTCTGCTCGGTGCCAGTACACTGAGGCCTATTCACTCATTTTTTAATTTTTTTTAATGAAAGCATTTTTTTTTCTCTATGGTTCCACAACGTGATGCCAAATCTGAGCGAAGGATGCGCCGCCCTCCGCCGCTACGCCTGCAACCAATAACACATGGTTTGCATTTCACCTGAAGAGGCAGCAGCTGTGTTTTTCAGAGCTCCGCTTCCCAGAAGCGCGGCGTGTTTGTATAGTTACAGTACAGACACACGCACAGACACGTGAGACAAAGGGACGTACATCCTGCACACCACGGACAAAAACAGCACTGCCATCCGGCAGCGTGCTGCCATTAAACCTGCTCATTGCCAACATCATCAGCTGTCGCTTTCGATAAAAAAAAAGTTGCGCACCGGAAAATGAAGTTTAAAAAAAAAAAAAAGCATTTTGATCTCATTCTAAAATTGTCAGAAATTAAAATTTTGCACTACTGTATATATTAAAAAAATCTAAAAAAAATTACCAATGAAGGGATCATGATAAAATTAATATTTTTAATATTTTTTAAAGGGGGTATTTCGGCTCCACTCACTTCCACTGCAGGTGGTGAGCAGAGCAGGAATACTGCCGTTAAGAAAAAATAAAGTAAAAACAGTCACAATTTTATTGTATATATGTAAAAAAAATATAGATTTCAGCGGAACTTAAAAAAAACAAAATTGATGCCATAGAGTTGTCAAAGGCCGACATACGGGTGTAAAAAAGGGAATACGGATGATAATACAGAAGAAGAATTGTCTTTTTTTGGATGAATTTTTCATTTACCCGTGTTAACATAGGCCAAAAAAAAAAAAAATAAATAAAGGGTTTGTCCAGTGATAACTCACTGATCTGTGGGAGAATTTGTATTGGGGATGGGGGAACTTTAATGCTCCTTACAAGATGGTGTGACAGGTCAGATGCCCGACTGTCGCACAATCTATGGGGCTGCTGGAAAAACAGTCGCACATGCGCACTGCCGCTCAATTCTACGGCTACCTTCGCACCATGAGCTTTTGGTGAGTTTTTGATGTTGCAGATGTTCTGCACCTATTAGGTAAAATAGGTAACTTGTGTTTTTGCACGCACCATAAAATAATCGTGGGAACGTGTGCCTAAGGGCACAGACAGACGGCCGTATTGCGCTGACTGGCAGAACGGAGCACTTCCATCCCCGCAATTGCACAAACTGCCGTATTAATCGTGCGAGGATTGCATTGCAATACTTGGACGGCCAGTCCAAGTATTGTGATGCGATCCTCGCACGATTATTATGGCAGTCTGTCTAAGCAATTGCGGGGAAAGAAGTGCTCCGTTCTGCTCATCAGCTCAATCGGACCCCCACCAATCAACAATTTATCACTAGTGATAAGTGTTATCCTGCATGCTTGGGTGCTAAGGCTATGTGCACACACTGCGGAATGGTGTGCGGATTTTTCCGCCCTGTTTTTGGTAAATCCACAGGTAAACCGCACTGCGGTTTTACCGTGGATTTACCACGGTTTTTCCGCAGTTTTTGTGCGGATTCCACCTGCGGTTTTACACCTGCGGATTTCTATTGTGGAGCAGATGTAAACCGCTGCGGAATCCGCACAAAGAATTGACATGTGCACTGCGGATTTTGTTTCCCCTAGTTTTACATGGTACTGTACACCTCATGGAAAACTGCTGCGGATCCACAGCAAAATCTGCAGCGTGTGCACATAGCCTCAGGCTACTTTCACACACATCCGATGGTACGGGGCCGTCGCAAACCGTCGGCCCGACGTCCTGACGGACGTTGTGCTTAATTAGCACAACGTGGGCAGCGGATGCATTTTTACAATGCATCCGCTGCCCATTATGAGTTGCGGGGAGGAGGGGGCAGACTCGACGCACAAAAAAAGTTACATGCAACTTTTTTTGTGCCGACGGTCCGCCAAAACACGACGCATCCGTCGCACGACGGATGCGACATGTGGCCATACGTCGCAATGCGTCGGCTAATGCAAGTCTATGGAGAAAACACGCATCCTGCGGGCAAATTTGCAGGATGCGTTTTTTCTCCAAAATGACGCATTGTGACGTACGTCCAACGACGCTAGTGTGAAAGTAGCCTTCATGAGTGTCTTCAACATGCTTCAAAAATATGTTCGAGTCCCCTCGGCTGCATGTCTTGCGGCTGTTCAACAGGTGCAACACATGCGGAGATTGTCTGTTTGTTAGGCTGCTTTCACACATCAGTTTTTTGCCAATTAGTTACAATCCGTCGAATGCTGGATAAAAAAATTGAATCAGTCGCAGATTGTGAAAACTGATGTGACGGATCCGTTTTTTTGCCTGATCAGATTCGCTGATCCAGCTAATTGGATCTTAAAAAAATTGGAGTATGCTCAGTTAAAAAAACGGATCCGTCGCTGTCTGTTTTTTCGACGGACACGAAAAACGTTACTTTATCCGTTGTCTCTGGCCATGGGAAAACCAATTTTCAACGGATCCGGCTAACAACGGATGAAACGTGAGGCCATCCGTTGCAATCCGTCGCTAAAACAAGTCTATGACAAAAAAACAAATCCGACAGCAACATTCGCCAGATCCGTTTTTTTCAAAATTCGCTGGATTGAGACTGACGGCAAAAGACTGATGTGTGAAAGCAACCTTAGATAATCCCTGCATGTGTTGCGGTGGTCGAACAGATATGAGACATGCAGCAGCGGGGACTCGAACATAATTTTGGAGCACACGACCATGCGGGATAACACCTTATCTGAGCACGTTCGCTCAGCATTAATCAGGAGAGCCAACAGCCAGTCCGAGGATTACGATGCGATCCTCGCACGATTAATACGGCAGTCTGTTTACGCAATTAAGGCTACTTTCACACTAGCGTCGTGCACTGCACGTCGCAATGCGTAGTTTTGGAGAAAAAACGCATCCTGCAAAATTGCTTGCAGGATGCGTTTTTTCTCCATTGACTAACATTTGCGACGCATTGGCACGTCGCAACCGTCGTGCGACCGTTGCGTCGCGTTGTGGCGGACCGTCGGCAGCAAAAAACATTCCATATAACATTTTTTGCTGCGTTGTGTCCATTTCCGACCGCGCATGCGCGGCCGGAACTCCGTCCCCACCTCCCCGCAACTCACAATGGGGCACAGGATGCGCTGGAAAAATGCATCCGCTGCCCCCGTAGTGCGGCGCTTGCACAGTATGCGTCGGTACGTCGGGCCGACGCTAATTTGAAAGTAGCCTAAGGGTTAAAAGTGCTCCGTTCTGCTGATCAGCCCAATCGGACCCCCACCAATCCTAAGGATGGGTGATGACTTTTTTTTTTCCACCAGTCAACCCCTTTAAGAAGACATATTAAAAAAAAAATTCTAATAATGAAAATGATATAAAACTAAATGTAAATTATATAGTTCTGGAAAAAAATATTTATAATTAATTACCAAAATTACCATAATTAATAAGAAGAAAAACAACAACAAAACAATAAAAATAGCAATAAATATAATAAAAAAAGTTAAAAAATTATATTAAAAATAATAGGGGATTCAAAAGAAGGAATAAATTAGTTCATGCAAAATTACAAAGAAACAAGAACCTTCACCGCAACTACTGATAATCTGCACTTGTAGCAATAATTTCCTGTGAATGTCTTTTCTTGCAATTTGCCAGAAAGCGACATTTTTGAATGATAACGGTTCCAGAAAACTATTGACAGCCTGTAGTCAGGGTCTGGCTGTGTGTGTCCTTTGTGATTCTTGGAAGGAAACACTACTAGAGAATGGGAGAAACCTCTGAGCCCTGCCAGGAATAGGGAGGCAGGATCTGGCCCCCTGCCATCACAGTGAGCTGGGTGCATGATACAGGCCTGTTCCTGGAAGAGGCTTTTCCTGTAATGTTAATGCTGTGTATGGGGAAGAGGAGTGTCTGAGGAAGGAGGAGGAGGGCCAGCTCAGATCACTATAAAAGTGTGTGCCTGTCATCTCATGGAGCTGTATGCTCATATGTAACTTGGAGCAAGCACACCGGTGGATTATTATAGTGTCCCTCGAAGCGGAATATTCCACTCTCTCCGCATAGGATATTACAGGACCCCACGGGGTTAACCGAGCTGAACTTCTGCAAACGTACCCGGTAAGAAATCTCGAGTCATATTAATTTTTTGTTTACCTTATTTACCAAATAAATTAAAAAAATAAATTAAAAAAAATATTTTTTTTTCTTTATTTTCGCAATAAAAAAATAATAATAATAAAACATTTAGAGGGAAATATATATATATATATATATATATATATATATATATATATATATTTATTATTATTTTTTTTTTTAAATTAGAAATAATAATAACTGAGATAATTTAGAAATGCAAAAATCCAATCAGTTAGAAATAATAATATTTGAAATAATAATAATAATAATAATAAAACATTTGCTGTTTTTTTTTAATTTAAATTAGAAATGATAATAATTGAAATAATTAAAAAATGCAAAAATCGGATTAATGAAAAAAAAAAAAAAAAAAGCAACCATTTTTTTTAAATTGGAAATTGTAATTGAGATAATTTAAAAAAATGCAAAGATACTGGAGGAAAAGTTTAATCCACTATGTTGGATTTGTTTGATGGTCTGATTTTCTGTTCATTGTTTAACAAAAATTGACAATAAAAAAATATATATACTAAAAAGAAAAAGCAAAAATGTAATAAATGAAAAATGTTGCTTTTTTCATTTATGTTAGAAATAATAATAATTATTATTTTTTTATTATTGTATGTCAATGTACATTTTCTTGATAATTGCTACTGTGATAGGAAGTGTTAGCAGAGCTGAGTGTGAAATATGTCACTGTGGCTCTGCTACATCAGTGGGGGTCCGTTCTGCAATGCTGTGCTGGATTTGTATGATTTAAAGGGGCTAAGCGAAGGCCAATCTTGTATTTAGTCATAGTCTATTCTGAGAATGTCGGTGGTAGATACCTGAAACTATGCAAATGATACGCGGGCCGAGCACAGCTGCATTTACGTGAAGCCTGACTGTATTCAAAACCTGGAAATTCAGGTGTGACTCCTTTAAGGAAGCTGAGATATGGGTTGCTGTCTGTTGGGGGGGTTCTTCATATTAGTGGTCAGCCATGACTTTCTTACTCGGTGACTATGATCTCAGGTTAGGTAAGTTTCGACCACCTGCTTTCCGATATGAGAAGTTCGCCCTACTGCTCCCTGTATCTCAGCTTCCAGTTATAGGGAAATGCATCGTTTTCTCAATAGAAAATCCTAATCTCCTGCCTTTTTCTATTTCTCAGAAAATTGTAACAGAAATCAGCTTGGCGCTTCTCTCGAGGCACACCGGCTCCATCCTGACCCGAAGCAAAGCTGGCTCCCACCGTCATGGTCACTCAGAGCAAATTCCCGACTATGAGCCGGGTATTGGACACCAACCTTCGGCTCAAGACCTTCACCTCTATAGTCGAGTACAACCTGGTGCTGAGTTCGGTACATAAGCTGCAGGAGAGCGGATTTTATTGGAGCACTGTATCCGGTTCCCAAGCCAACTCACTCCTCCGCAGTGAACCGGCGGGCACTTTCCTTATCCGGGACAGTTCAGATCACAGACACTTCTTCACCCTTAGCGTCAAAACCGAGTCCGGCACCAGGAACTTGCGCATCCAGTGCGATCCTTGCGGCTTCTCTTTGCAGACTGACCAACGCAGTTCGCAGCCGGTGCCGAGGTTCGACTGTGTACTAAAACTTCTCACCCATTATATGTCCACCAAAGCCAAGCGGTCTTATTACATCTATGCCGCGGGTGAGCGCGTTCCATTATTACTGTCTAGGCCTCTGTCCTCAAGTGTCTCCTCACTGCAACATCTCTGTCGAAAGGCTGTCAACGGGCAGCTGGACCAGTATGGTGCCAAGGAGCAACTTCCGCTGCCCATTAAGGACTTCCTAGAGGAATACGACTCCCCCGTATAATGAAGGAGCCACAATGGTGGTGGAAAGAGCACTCTGGCTGACTGGAACCTCAAAGATCAATGTCACTTTGAGCCAAGTGTTGGCGCCAATGCCAACTGATCACTATGGAAGAATCACCAAAGTGCCTACTAAGACGGAGACAGTCACGGGGCCTAGACCTGGAGTGACGCCAAACGAGAGACTGTTGAGGTTGTCGAGACCCCCAGAACCGCTGACTTTACCCAACTCCACATGTTTACATGGGTGCAGGACTATGTAGACTGCAGGTTTGGCTCTGGTCCCTTTCCCCTGGCACAAGACCAGAGCCAAGCACCCGACTTGCACTGAATTTCCACATCGGTTATACAGAAGAAATATTTATTGTCACCAACATAGCCTTAACCTGCTGGAACAGCGAGAATAACCATGCACACCCCCCGTGGTAGTCCCACCTGCGGCAACGTGACAGACAGCAAGCGACTTGGCCTCTTATGTTGAGGCATCTTCATGAAAAAAAAAACTTTACTATAATGGATGGTTGAGGAGTCATAGGTGCAAGATGGAAGACGCCGACGCGGTGCCCTGTCACCATGGTGTGAATGTCTGCATCAGGATGATATTGCACAAGAAGAGACTGGACCAGAATAACCCCGTGTCCTAGGGCAGAATTTGCCATCGTGACCTCATTTATGTTTACATGGTGCCCCCTAAAGGCACCACTTATCTGGGACATTTGCACTAATTTATATTTTACATCAGGCTTTATAATTTATAATAAACAGAAGTATTTTTTTGCGGAAACAAAATAAATTGTGTATTGTATCATGTATGTGTGTAATGTGTATGTGTGTGATGTATGAGTGGCTATATGTACGTGGTGTGGATGTGTTAGTGTGTGTATAGATGTTAGTGTGCGTGTACATGGATGTGTTAGTGTGCGTGTGCATGGATGTGTTAGTGTGCGTGTGCATGGATGTGTTAGCGAGTACTTGCGTCTGAGTTGGGCTGTGTGTTTATATATGTCTTCGTGCGGATGTCTGTGTAAGTTGGTGTGTGTGTATGTATATGTGTGGCTATATATGCATGTATGTATGTGTAAGGCTGAGGCTATGTTGCGACTTTGGCCACAGTTGGCTAAGTGTCCCAGCTTCCTTGCAGCGTGATAACAGCGAATGGGGTAACATTGTGACCCCCAACTGTACTGCGACTATCAGGTCACAAAAAAATCTGAGCTAGTCCAACTTGCTGTGACTTGCATGTCTGGGTCCCAATGTGACCCCCATTCACTAGTATTGCACTGGTATGTTGCAGCAACACCTAGCCATCTTTAGTCGCATGACGTGTGTCGTGACCAAAGCCGCAGTGTGGATCTTGTGTCTGAGTTGCTGTGTGTGTACGTATAGATATTTTAGTGTGTGTGTATTTTGTCTATGTATATGGATGCTTGTCTTTGTGTATATGGATGTTTTTAGTGTGTATATGTGTATCAAAGTTGCTGTGTGTATGTGTATTGATGCCTTATGGTTTTGTACATGAGTTGGTGTGTGTAATATATATGTGTGTATGTGTATGGATTTCTTAGTGTGTAATATGTATATATTACACATATATGGATCTCTTAGTGGGTGTCTGAGTCGGCGTGTGTAATATGTATAAATTACATATATATGGATCTCTTAGCGTGTGTCTGAGTTGGCATGTGTAATATGTATATATTACATATATATGCACTTCATGGTGTGTGTTTGGGTTCGCGTGTGTGTAATATGTATATATTACATATATATGATTTCTTAGTGTGTGCCTGAGTTGCTAGTGGCAGAGCAGAATATAATCCACTGCACTGGTGTTCATGCGCCCCCAAGCACTCTATATAGAAGACCGCCCTTAATTATATTCGGAGGATTCTGCGGTGGGCCCAGGCACTGACACCTGCTGGCATACTGGCCAGCTGCTGCCTAGGGCCCCAACTGCTCCAGAGGCCCCCAGCCAGTGGCGTGTCGCTTATAGCGGCATACCCAGCAGCTATGGGGCTCCTGAGTCAAGGTGGCCCACCCGAGGCCAATGAAGCAGCAGCTGGAGACAGGAGCCTTTCCCCACTGCTAAAGAGAAATGAATATTCACGCTTCCCCATGCCCCCATAGGCGTGGAGAGGAGTGAGTATTCATTCCACTTTAGTAGCGGGCAGTGTTAGCCAAAGGCTGAGGCTAACACTGCCGGCATGTAAATCCGGGGAGGCTGCATCTGGTCCCCAGAGGTGGGCCCCTCCAGGGCGGCTAACCCTGAGGGCAATTGGCGGGCAAGGAGCGATCCCTGCAACTTGGCAGCAGAGTGGAGCTGCAGTGATCCGATGATGTTGTCCTGCCTGGCGCTTCCTGTCTGACACAGCGCATCTGGATGACATCATCATTCAACGTGCAGCTGTTTCAGAGAGAAAGCAGCCAGCGACGAACATGCTGCAGGGATGTGCTGCGGCTGCGGGGACCGTTCGGAGAGGTGAGTGGTGCTGTGTGTCTGTCTGTGTGCTTGCGTGTGTATGCGGTGCTTTGTGTGTGTGTGGTGCTGTGTGTGCGTATTGGAGATGTGTGTATTGGAGATTGACAATGATGTGAGGGATGGAGAGCAGTTATGGGGGTGGTGGGGGAGAAGGTAATGTTGATGGTGGAGGAAAGGACGATGGGGGTGGTGGCAGAAGGCAATGATCAAGGTGTTGAAATGGACAATGATGGCGGGGGAAAGCAATGATGGTTGTGGTGGAAAGGACAATGATGGGGGTGGTGGGGTAGGCAATGATGGAGGTGTTGAAATGGGCAATGATAGAGGTGATGGGGAGAAAGCAATGATGATTGTGGTGGAAAGGACAATGGTGGGGGAGGAAGCAATGATGAAGTGGTGGAATGGGCAATGATGGGGTTGTGGAGAGAAAGCAATGATGGAGGTGGTGGAAAGGGCAATGATAGGGGTGGTGGGTGAGAAGGCAATGATGGAGTTGGTGATGAGGACAATGATGGGTGTGGAGGGGGAGAACAATGATTGAGGTGGAGGGCTGATGCATTATACCCTATGAGGGGGGCTGCATTATACTTTGAGGGGGCTACATTATACTCTGGGGGAGCTACATTATATTCTATCTGGGGGCTGCATTATTCTTTCAAGGGACTACATTATATTCTGGGGGGCTACATCATACTATATGAGGGGGCAGCATTATGCCCTATGGGGGGCTGCATTATACCTTGTGAGGAGGTTGCATTATACTCTGAGGGGGCTACATTATATTCTGTGGTGGGGCTGCATTATACTATATGAGGGGGCTGTATTATACCCTATGAGGGTGCTACATTATATTATATGAAGGGTTGCATTATATTTTGTGGGGTGCTGCATTATACCCTATAAGGGGGCTGCATTATATTCTATGAAAGGGGCTACTGTATATTCTATGTACTGTACTACGTGTACTACCTTACATTATACCCTGATATTAGCGCGTTTTTCTGCACAATTAGTGGCCTTGTATTTATTTATATGTAGCTACATAGTAGGCCCCAAGAATGATTTTCTCTGGTGGGCCCAAGGTGCTCCAGTCCGACACTGGTTATATCTGTCTTTGGGAAAGCTGGGTGACAACTTGAATGTTTACTGTAAGTGTTAGCATGCTGCTAGTCTATCAAGAGCCTGGGAAAGCGGGGTGGCAGTTATGATTTCCCACTCCCCCGCCAGGTGAGAATGACAGATAGTTACTCCAGGTGAGACAGCGATGACACGGCCCGTGTGCCATATACAGCAGGGTTAACAGGCGAGGCCTCTCCTTCAGGGAAGTCATCCCTTCCTCTGTCACAGCTAGGAATGCTGCCCGTGCGTCATAATCCGTCATTATATTCCTGTTAGCGCCGCCTTGGACGCACTTCCTTGTTTCCACGACAACAAGACCATTGAGGAAACATACGGATTCCTATCTGGGTGCCAGGAAATTTAGAAGGGGGGAGCGGGGAGGAAGCTCTGTGGTTGGGATCCCAAACACCTGTATGAACAAGTTCTGTAGAGCCAGAGGTGCCAGACGCTTCTATCAGCGCTGTGTCTGGGCGCTGCCATCACACAATCGGACCATTGTCACAGTCAGCTCCTCGTGAAGCTAAAGTCTTTATTTGTTGTTCTCTGTTGTCAGCCGTGATGAGGAACAAAATCATCTTGCCTCCAAATAATCTCTGCTTTGTCATCCACCCTTCCCTAGCCCCATAACCTGTCATCCAGTTTTCCCTATCCCCCATAACGCCTGTTATCCAGCTGTCCCTAGCCCCATAATCTCTATGTCATCCATCTTTCCCTAGCCACCATAATCTCTATGTCATCCAGCTTTCCCTAGCCTCCATAACCTCTGTCATCCATCTTTTCCTTTCCCACACAATCCCTGTCATCCAGCTTTCCCTAGTCCCCATAATCTCTATATCATCCTGCTTTACCTAGCCCTAATAATCTCTATTCCATCCAGCTTTCCCTAGCCCCCATAACCTCTGTCATCCATCTTTTCCTTGCCTACACAATTTCTGTCATCCATCTTTCCCTAGCCACCATAATTTCTATATCATTCAGCTTTCCCTAGCCCCCATAATCTGCCATCCAGTTTTCCCTAGCCCCCATAATCTCTGTCATTCATCTTTCCCTAGCCTCCATAACCTCTGTCATCCATCTTTTCCTTGCCTACATAATCTCTGTCATTCAGCTTTCCCTAGCCTCCGTAATCTCTGTCATTCAGATTTCCTTAGCCCCCATAATCACTGGCATTCAGCTTTCCCTTGCCCACATAATCTCTGTCATCCAGCTTTCCCTCGTCCCCGTACTCTCTGTATCATCCAGCTTTCCCTAGCCCCATAATCTGTCATCCAGTTTTCCCCTAGTCTCAATAATCTTTCATCCAGCTTTCCCTAGCCCCATAATATCTGATGTCATCCATCTTTCAGTTACCTCCATAATCTCTGCCATCCACCTTTCCCCAGCCCCCATAGCCTCTACTTTGTCAGTCATCTTTTTTTTTCTCCTACTCCCATCTCTACTTTATTTCATCCTGCTTTCCCATCCCACTGAATGGCAAAAATCACAGAAACCCAAGAACAATTCTGAAAACCGCGACACATTAGGGAATTGCCGTATAAACGATTATTTTGTATGACCGCCCCCCCCCCCCCCCAAGGCCAGCTTGTTCTGTTACTCATGTGTGACTACAAATGACGGCTCCTTTACAGGAATAGGTTTCTTAAGTCTTCGCTCCTTGGATGCAGCGTTCCCAGAACCCTTCTCCAGCGGCAGGGAAGGGCGCACGGAGGGGAAGGGGGATTACGACACGTTTGTTTTGGGAACGCCATGGTTACAGGCTCATTTTCGCCCAGTTTCCAAAACGCTTACAGAAATGTTTCCACACTGGATTCCTGAAGCGTGCGCTCACGGCAGAAAACAGCTGCGGGGCGTGCTCGCCGCGGGGAACACTAGGATGGGGCGACTTTGGGATGAGCGGAGGAAATGACCGAGGGGAATCCCTGTCCTAGAGACAAGCAAATACCGCAAAGATGGAGCAGAGCGTAGTCTGCACATACTGTCCTAGTGGTCATTGGGGGCCACCAGGGGCCCATAGCGCTTGTGGGGCCCTTGCTGTCCAAAGTTCTATTATGAACATCGGCTGTATATACAGTTGTGCTCAAAAGTTTACATACCCTGGCCGAATTTTTGCATTGTTGGCCTTTTTTCAGAGAATATGAATGATAACACCAAAACTTTTTTTCCACTCATGGTTAGTGGTTGGGTGAAGCCATTTATTGTCAAACTACTGTGTTTTCTCTTTTTAAATGAGAATGACAACCCAAAACATCCAAATGACCCTGATCAAAAGTTCACATACCCTGGTGATTTTGATCTGAAAACATGCACAGAAGTTGACAGAAATGGGTTTGAATGGCTACTGAAGGTAACATCCCCACCTGTGACCTGTTTGCTTGTAATCAGGGTGTGCATAAAAGCTGAGTGAGTTTCTGGGATCCAGACAGACTCTTGCATCCTTCGTCCAGCCACTGACGTTTCTGGATTGTGAGTCATGGGGAAAGCAAAAGAATTGTCAACGGATCTACGGGAAATGTAATTGAACTGTATAAAACAGGAAAGGGATACAAAAAGATATCCAAGGAATTGATAATGCCAGTCAGCAGCATTCAAACTGCGATTAACAAATGGAAAATCAGGAGCTCTGTAAAAACAAAACCACAGGTAGACCAACAAATATGTTGTCCACAACTGCCAGGAAAATTGTTCGGGATGCAAAGAAAAACCCACAAATAACATCAGCTGAAATACAGGACTATCTGAAAACTAGCGGTGTGGATGTTTCAAGATGCACAATAAGGAGGCACTTGAAGAAAAATGGGCTGCATGGTCGAGTTGCCAGAAGAAAGCCATTACTGCGCAAATGTCACAAAGTATCTCATCTACAATACGCAAAACAGCACAGAGACAAGCCTCAAAACTTCTGGAAAAAAGTAATTTGGAGTGATGAGACCAAAATTGAACTGTTTGGCCACAACCATAAATATTACATTTGGAAAGAGGTCAACCTATGATGAAAGGAACACCATTCCCACTGTAAAGCACGGAGGTGGATCGCTGATGTTTTCGGGATGTGTGAACCACAAAGGCACAGGAAACTTGGTCAATGTTGAAGGAAAGATGAATGCAGCACATTATCAGCAAATACTGGAGGCAAATTTGCACTCATCAGCCCGGAAGCTGCACATGAGACGTACTTGGACATTCCAACATGACAACGATCCAAAACACAAGGCCAAGTCGACCTGTCATTGGCTACAGCAGAACAAAGTGAAGGTTCTGGAGTGGCCATCTCAGTCTCCTGACCTCATTATTGAGCCACTCTGACCTCAAGCACGCAGCTCATGCTAGACAGCACAGGAATTTTCAGGAATTAGAGTCTTTTTGGCAAGAAGAGAGGGCAGCCATATCATCTGAGAAAATAAAGAACCTCATCCACAGCTACCACAAAAGACTTTAAGCTGTCATTGATGTTCGTGGGGGCAATACATGGTATTAAGATATGGGGTATGTGAACTTTTGATCAGGGTAATTATGACTTAAAAAGAGAAAACACTATAATGAATGGCTTCACCAAACCAAAAGGCCTGAGTGGAGAAAATTTTTTGGTATTACCGGTATTTGTATTCTCTGAAAAAAAGGCCAAGAAAGCAAAACTTCTGACGGGGTATGTAAACTTTTGAGCACACCTGAATGTATGAAGGATGTGCGCTCTGCATCCAACAGGGCAGGTCCTGGCTGTGTTATACAGCTGGCACCCAATTCTACCTGCTACCTACTTTACCTTCTATATGCCTCAGTCAATCATGATGGTGACATTTAAATGGTTGGAAATGGGGGGGGAGAAGTAGCTTCTGATGCCCGTTACCATTCCCTGCCACAGATCGAGGGGTTGCGATGGCATTGTCATGGCCCTCCCAAAAATACAGTAAATTGGTATTGCCATGTGTGTACCTAACGCAGGCGTACTTTGTCCTGCTGAGGGCAGAGCAAAGTACTGCAGTGCGCAGGTGCTGGGCCTCTCTGACCTTTCCCGGCGCCTGCGCACTGCAGTACTTTGCTCTGCCCTCAACAGGACAAAGTACGCCTGCGCCGGAGCATGCAGACAAGAACAGGACGTCATCGTAAGAAGATGGGAGGCCCCGGACCGGACCGCGACGCCCATCGGACCAGACCGCAGTGGGACCGCTCCTGTGTGAGTATAATATAATCTCTTTTTCTCATCTTTCAGGATACATCAGGGGCTTATCTACAGCATTACAGAATGCTGTAGCTAAGCCCCTGATGCTGGTGGGCTTAGCTCATCTTCGATTTTGGGGGTGACAGGTTCCCTTTAAGGTTATAGTATTTCTTGTCAAATCCATCATTGCGCCTTATAAACTTGTCTGTCCCTTTAAATTATAGCTAATCTAGCAATTCCCAAAAACTAATAAAATGGCCTCCATTTGCTGCGCAGTTGTTGCCCCTAGAAACCAATCAGATCCATTCTTTCATTTTCTAACGCGCCTTAAAAAAATAAGAGCCGGAATCTGGTTGGCTACTAACAGAAACTGCTTTACCACCTGCGTTAATTTTTTTGGTGGTTTTCTGAGCAGTTCTAATGTCAAGTACATATCAAGGAGAGGGTTAATGATCAACTTCTCTCCAATGTACACATTACTGCGATTTCCAGCTGCCAAGTTGAGGGTTTAACTACAGCTCCCAGGGTGCCTGTTTGACTTTCCCCACCTCCTCGCCTACGGGAGGAGCGCTCGGTGCATCACGGGAAATGTAGTCCGGCTTTTACAGTGTATTTTCCTATGTCACTCCGCTGCCCCCTGAGGTCCAAATTCCAGAGTTACCCATGTCTTGCCCTATGACGAGAGTGAGGGCGGCTGTGTCCCTGGGGATCCGCTGTTGGGTATTGTATTATGGCTCTATACACATGGCTGCTTTGCAAATAAAGGAATTTTGTGCAGTTCGCAACATGGAAGACATTTTGCATTATTTGACTTTTTGGCTAGAGGGGAGCAAGAGGCGAAAGCTCCCCAAAAATAGTATCCAAAGTGGACCAAACTGGTAATCCTGTACTGGCATGGGCAGGTGCCGGATTATCAGATGTGACTAATCATTTCCATATTTGTTTCAGCACAGTCCTCATCCTCACAGAAGCCTGGCACTTAGAGCGCCCCTGTTTTGCCCCCCAGTACGCCCCATGTATACCAGAAGCCAAAGCGGTGCGGACGTAGGCGCCATGGTGGTGGATCTGCGCAGCGACACGGTCACCAAGCCCTGCGCAGAGATGAGGAGGGCCATGGCCGAGGCAGAGGTCGGAGATGACGTCTATGGTGAAGACCCCACTGTGAATGGCGAGTACACGGTCATGTTTAAGGATATTGCACCCCACAAACTTTGAGTGAAACATCCCTTTAACAGTGAATTACTTATTGCGTGCGTATATTTTTTTGCGTACAGAGATTCAGCGACATGCGGCGCAGCTCCTCGGAACGGAAGATGCTCTGTTTGTGACCACCGCCACCATGGCCAATCTGATCTCAGGTAGGTGGCCCCTGCTAATGCGTTTGTAAAAATGGAGCACTCGTCTAATGCATCTTTTCAAGATCTCTGCTTGCTGCAACTGAATGAGGCCGGGACGCCCATCTAAGTCCAAGTGCGCGGCTCGCCACATTCACGGACAGCAAGCAGAGATCTTGGCAGGGTGCGGTGCGCTGGTTCATCATCACGTTTAACGTCCCGTCTCTCGCCAGTCATGGTTCACTGCCGGCTCAGGGGATCGGAGGTCTTGGTTGGGGACGAGTCTCACATGTTCTTCTATGAGCAGGGAAATACGGCACAGGTAAGACACCCCGGGGACATCAAAGGGTGATTTTCTGGGACCCGATCCTGGGGTCTTGGAATGGACTGGTGGCCTCACATGAGCCATTGCAATGTGTTCTACCCTGTGTGCGTTTATGTTGTGCTGCCACCTGGTGTGCGTCACTTGTAACAGTAGGGATGATATATAATGACTAGTGATGAGCGACCGTGCTCTATAAGGCGTTATCCTGCGCGCTCAGGCGCTAACAAAGTAACTTTGGCGTGCTCCAATACTATGTTCAAGTCCCCGCGGCTGTATGTCTCATGGCTGTTCGACAGACGCAACACATGCAGGGATTGCCTGTTTGTTAGGCAGTCCCTGCAAGAGTTGGGGAGGGTCCGAAGTCACCTGCAATGTGTCAAGTAACTGTGGGTTTGGATCAGTCTAGACCAGTAAGAGAATGACTGGTCTTGATCAATCGGTCCCTTGATCTCCCCCAAAAAAAACAACAAAACACGCAGTCATGTGAACAGATCCATAGACTATCATGGGTACGTGTTCTGCGAAAACCATGGATAGAATGCATGGGTGAAAAATCAATGGCTGCAACAGACATGCTGGGGCCACTGATTGGCTGCAGCAGTTACCTTCTGGCGGTTTGTAAATAAAGTTAAGGAACAACTGAGCGCCAGCACTGAATCAGGAGAGAATGAGCTGTAGGGCTACGCATTGTTCACATCTGTGTTGCCGCGTTTCGCACAGGTTGCAGGAGTGTTCCCTCGTTCCGTACGGACCCTAAAAGATGGACGCCTGGACTTGAAGGATTTGGAGAGCAAGATCCAACATGACTACCCAGATGTGCATTTTGCTCAGACGCGGCTCGTTTGCCTGGAGAACAGCCACAACCGCATGGGGGGCCGCGTGCTACCCCTGTCCTACATGCAGGAGGTGGGTGCAGTGCAAACCGCTGTATTTTGTATGACCCCCCCGATTATCTCACTCCCATTCTTCTCCTCCACAGGTGCGGGACCTGGCCGATCGCTACGGGCTGAAGATCCATCTAGATGGGGCGCGACTCCTGAATGCAGCAGAGGCGCTGAGGGTGGAGGCCGCAGAGATTGTCCGCTTCTGTGACTCCGTGTCACTGTGTCTGTCAAAAGTAAGGAATTCACAAAAAGAGAAAATGTCCGACTCAGTATCTATACAGGATTCTTGCGTCTTGTGATTGCAGGGACTTGGGGCACCAGTGGGTTCCTTACTTGGGGGCAACGTGGAGTTTATTGCAGAGGCGCGGCGGGTACGGAAGTTGCTTGGGGGAGCAATGAGGCAGGCTGGCGTACTGGCGGCCCCCGGACTGGTGGCATTGAGACTTGCAAAAGAGACCACGAAGTTGGATCATCAGAACGCCAAGACGTTTGCCAAAGGTAAGTTCACGGCTGATCTGTGGGGGGTGCTGGAGCCTATCCCATTTGATACATGATGCCCTCTCCGAAGCATAAGTCATGCATGATAGTAAGCCTGGAAAACCCCTTTAATTTGTAGACATCGACGACGGGAGTAGTTGTACTATAATGCAATACAAATTATGCTGCAAAAAAAAAAAAAAAGTATGGAGTATTGCTTGAGTAACAATACAGATTCCCCTTTTCCGGGCTGGGTGGATTTCACCACACAGCGCTTATTCCCCATAAAGCCGGGTTCATCGGAACACTTGTCTATAAAAGGCCATGTTTGGGTTAGGAGGCCCGTGGTCCATGTACGGACAGTCTGACGCTGGCCTAAAGCTCAGCAGAGAGGTGCATGTTACATATCCCTGGACAAGCCCTTTAAACGACCATCTTTTCCTTCCAGCGGTACACGAGCTGGCCTCGCCCGTCTGCAGCACGGACCCGGCTGCAGTGGACAGTAACATGGTGCTGCTCACAATCACGGCACCGCTGATCGCTCAGGAGCTGTGCAACCGGCTCAGCGCCAACGACCAGCAGTCCGATGTGGTGGTAAAAGCTCTGGTCATTTCTCCTGGCACCGTACGGCTCGTCTGGCATCGGGACGTGTCCACGGAGAACACGCTGCAGGCACTGGAGAAGCTAAAGCAGGTGCTACAAAAGTACAACACGGGGGCTCCCTAGCCAGAGGAAGAGGTGGGGGGCGTCACTGGAATTTCACACTACTGCCGAATCACAGATTTTATGCCGACTATTAATCAGGCCATGAATAAAGGGTTGTGACTTGCATAGCTGAGCTGAATATGTAACCGGCCACTGTCACACTAGATGAGTCTTAAGTAAGCAATGGTCTGAAGGACTAAAATGAATCGGACCCTATGTGTTATTTTTTCAGCAATGACATGAAACTGGTGAGTTAATCTGAGAATATCAGCGAGCTCATCCCAACGGGACAGTCTAACGCTTGTCTCTTTTTCTGGATTGCTCGGTGGCAATTCAAAAACCTCATCAAAGTTCAGCCAGACTTGGATGTGGTCTTATATCAGCAGAGAGGAGCTCAGAAAAAAAACAACCCCCTTCTGCTCTCCGCAGAGATATTAGCATGTACAATATAGGATAGAATTAAGTCCAAGGGGGTGGGGAGAGGCATTACCGGTGTTCATCCCCTGTATGTTGACCAATCAAACAGGCAAGACAAAGGGGAAATAACACGCCTCCACAGTAGTTTAGAGCAGATTTTTTTTTAGTCCGAGACATGTAATGACAGACAGTCTTCTCTCGTCAAATCTCCCGTCCTTCTTGGATATTTCTGTCCTTTCGAACATCCAGCCATTGGACATTTCCCACCATCTTTCTGCCTTTCTGAAGCCCAGCTTTAGAGTCAAGAGTCCTCGCTGGTCTTCCTCCACTTGTAATCCAAAATTAAAAGAATCACATGATTGTTGCTTCCTAAATTCCCAGCTACTATTCCTTCCTCAACCATGTCCTCCCTGTCCTCTTGGTTAGGTCCAAGTTTGCAGATCCTCTTGTTCTCTCTACCTTTTCAAAGATAAAGTTGTCAGCAAGAGACGATAAGAATTTTCTTTACGCATTTCTTTTGCCTGACCCCTATAGTGCAGCAATCATTGTCATTAGCCAGGAGAATAGATTATTTACACCCAGATAGACACTTTATTAAAGGGAATGTTACAGGCAGCAGTAAAAACGCAATGGAACAACAGAAGAAAATATTAACACTATATACACCGCACAGCGGGGGATGGAGGGGCTCAGCCATCCTTATCCAGCTTCTCCAGTGATCCTCTCACCGTCTGCGCCACCTTCTGGAACTTCTCAATGTGCTGGTTCATCACTTTTTGCTGCGAGAGAAGAGACAGGACATAAGATACAATACTGAAAGACGGTCCCCTCCAATTGCTAAACTGACCTAGTGCCCTACACAATAGTCACAGATTCCCCCTGCAATAAAGTGACAAGAACACGAGTATCAGTCATTACCCAGTCTGTGGGATTATGAAGATGTAGGGGGATACAGGTGGCCGTCTTGTCAAAACCACAACTCCCAGCATATACAGTTAGAAGGGGGTCTGCAGTTCCCTCACAAACAGTGTAGGGTCTGGTATTGCAGCATTCAAGTGAATTATGCCGAGTTGCAATACCAGATGTGGACAGAGGTGGCGCTGTGTCTCTGAATAAATACTAAGCTTTGATTGGTTTGTTAGTTTTGGAGAGGCAGAGTCTATTCACCGTTTTTATCTTCACACGCTCCTTATCCAGCTTTAGAAATTCAATGAGTGTCAGCTCTTCTGCAGTCTTCTTCAGGCTGATGAAGGGACAGGTCGGGGCATGCTTCTGGTGTTCCTGCCTGAAAGCGGAACCAAAGTAAAAAGTCACTCCTCTGAGATTGCTCAGCTCTATTTACCAATATGGCTGCCTTTAGAGCGACCCCTGCGGCAGTCACCGCACCTTTCTACAGTGAATGGTGCCCCCTCCCCATGCACTTACATGGGGTCGTCCTCCGGCTCCCATCCCTCCAGCTCCTTCAGGCAGAAGAAACACTGTGCGACATCAGGACTGTTCCCGCTAGGACGGTGGATGAAACCGGCTGCAGCCATCTGTAAGGAGGAAGATAATCATCAGCGAGCTTGGGGTTGGTGGGAGTCACAAGCCACAGCTCTACTATGAGGGGAGCCATTACCTGTCAATGGCTGACCCATGAATAGATGCTATATACACACACTGTATACCTGTACAGACAACCATATCTACATGTACACGCTCCCATATACACATACTGTATACCGGTACATACTCCTATACTCACTGTATACCTGTACATACAACCACACATACATGTACACGCTCCTATACACTGTATAATGTACATACAACTATACATACATGTACACGCTCATATTTATATAGCACCATTGATTCCATGGTGCTGTACACTAGACTGGATTACATCAAAATACAGATATCACTTACCGTATAGTAAACTAACAATGACAGACTGGTACAGAGGGGCGAGGACCGTGCCCTTGCGGGCTTACATTCTACAGGATTATGGGGAAGGAGACAGTAGGTCGGGGTTGCAGTAGCTCCGATGGTGTTGAGGTGGCCGTGTGGTCATTACAGGCTGTAAGCTTCTTTGAAGAGGTGGGTTTTCATTTAGGTTCCGTTTGAAGGATCCAAATGTGGTGGATAACCGGATGTGTTGGGGCACTGAATCCCAGAGGATGGGGGATATTCTGGAGAAGTCTTGGAGGTGATTGGGTGAGGAGCGAATAAGCGTGGAGGAGAGGAGGAGGTCTTGGGAGGACCGGAGATAACGTGAGGAAAGATATTGAGAGATGAGTTCAGAAATATACGGAGGAGAAAGGTTATGGATGGCTTTGTAGGTCAGTGTTAGTTTAAACTGCATATGCTGGGAAATTGGGAGCCAGTGAAGGGATTTGCAAAGAGGTGAAGGAGGAGTGGAGCGAGGAGAGAGATTAGTCGGTCAGCAGAGTTAAGGACGTACTGGAGGGGTGCAATAGTGTTAGAAGGTAGGCCACAGAGGAGGATGTTGAAGTAGTCGAGGCGGGAGATAAGTAGGGCATGCACAAGCATTTTGGTAATGGTTTGAGGAAAGGACGGATTCTGGAAATATTTTTGAGCAGTAGGTGACAGGAGGTGGCGGGAGCTTGGATGTGCAGTTTAAAAGGACAGGGTCAAGGGTAACTCCAAAGGCAGCGGATTACCGAGACAGGAAAAAGTGTTAATTCATTTATTGTGATAGACAGATCAGGTAGGGAAGGTGTGCGAGATGGAGGAAAGATAATTCGTTCAGACTTGTCCACATTGAGTTTGAGGAAGGCAGAGAAGAAGGAGAATATGGCCGATAGACACTCTGGGATTCTGGAGAGCAGAGAGGTTGCATCTAGGCCAGATAGATCTGAGTGTCATTGGCATATAGATGGTACTGGAAGCCATAGGTCTTTATGAGCTGTCCCAGGCCAAGGGTATAGATCGAGAAGAGTAAGGGTCCTAGGAAAGAGCCTTGAGGGACACCAAACGCTAAATGTGTGGTTGGTAAGGTACAAAGAGATCCAGGATAGGGCAAGGTCTTTGACACCAAAGGAAGACAGATCTGTAGTAGGAGGTAGTGGTCAACTGTGTCAAAGGCAGAGGACAGGTCTAGAAGAAGGAGTATAGAGAATTGTGTGTTAGCTTTGGCTGTAAGCAAGTCATTAGTAATTTTGGTCAGGGCAGTCTCAGTGGAATGGTGGGGACGGAAGCCAGATTGTAGGTTGTCGAAGAGAGAGTTAGATGCAAGGTGAGAGGAAAGTTCACCGTGGACGTGCTGCTCAAATAGTTTGGAAGCAAATGGGAGCAAAGATATGGTGCGGTAGCTGGACATAGCGCTCGAGTCAAGGGAAGGTTTTTTGAGGATAGGTGTGATTGTGGCATGTTTGAAAGCAGAGGGGAAGGTACCAGAAGTTAGTGATAAATTGAAGAGATGGGATTATTGTAGTGGTAAGGTTGGGGAGGAGGTGGGATGGGGTCAAGTGCACAAGTGGTGGGGTGTGATTTGGAAAGAAGATGAGCAAGCTGTCCTTCAAGGATTTTGGAGAGGGAAGTCTATCTTATTTTTGGGCGGAGGAGGGAGTTAAAGATGTTGAACAACTGTTTGGGGTTGTGGGATAGGGAAGATACAAGGGATGTAAAGTAGGCCTGATTAGCAGAGGTGAGGGCCGATTTGAATGCGAATGTTGCTTGTTTGAGTGTAGTGAAATCATCTTGAGAATGCGTTTTCTTCCAACACCGCTCTGCAATTCTAGATATTTGCCGAAGCTTTTTAGTGATGTTATTGTGCCAGGCTGGTCTATCGATTCGTCGTACTCTGCTATGCTTGACAGTGGCGACCGAGTCTATGGCTGATGCCAGAGTGGCATTGTAGAAACTAGTGGCACTGTGTAGTGGAGTGAAGCTATGGAGGAAAGTGGCAGAATAGACAATGTTTAAATTAAATAGTAGAACACAGCACCTTATGGGGAAAACAGGGTCAACATTACCCATATGTGATGCGCACGTCTCAGCCAAGGAGTCCCTCTTGGCATAGATTCCAATGTCCAAAATTGTAAAAGACAGCGCCTCACATGTTGGTGAAATAAATCACATTTTATTCTGCCTTCTGTGGCAACGTTTTGATCCCAAAAATCTTTATCAAGCACAGTACAACATTGCCTTAAACACCACCCCCTCATTAACAACCTCCAAGGTGCTGTCTTGTACAATTGTGGACATTGGCTGAATAGAGTCAAAGAGTGTGCAAGGGTCTAGATGTGCAAGGTTTCTTCGGGGGGTGAGCATGTTACTGGACATGGGTGACAGGTGTGGAGGACAGTGATGAGAAAGTGAGTAGATGGTGGTCAGATAGAGGGAGAGGGGAGGTGGTGAAGTTAAATAGTAAGCAGAAACGGGTGAAGACCAGGTCTAATGTGTGTCCGTCTGTTTGGGTGGCTGCGGAGAATTACTGAGTAAGTCCAAAAGATGAAGTAAGGGTCAGGAGTTTGGAGGCTGCTGACTGGTGGGTGTCATATATATATATATATATATATATATTATATATATATTATATATATATATATATATATATATATATATATATATATATATATATATATATATTATATATATATATATTATATATATATATATATATATATATATACATACATACACACTGTATACTTGTACATACAACCACATATACAGTACAGACCAAAAGTTTGAACACACCTCATTTAAAGATTTTTCTGCATTTTCATGACTATGAAAAATGTACATTCACACTGAAGGCATCAAAACTATGAATTAACACATGTGGAATTATATACTTAATTATGTCTTTTATTGTAGGTTCTTTAAAGTAGCCACCTTTTGCTTTGATGACTGCTTTACACACTCTTGGCATGCTCTTGATGAGCTTCAAGAGGTAGTCACTGGGAATGGTCTTCCAACAATCTTGAAGCAGTTTCCAGAGATGCTTAGCACTTGTTGGCCCTTTTGCCTTCACTCTGCGGTCCAGCTCACCCCAAAAATTCTCGATTGGGTTCAGGTCTAGTGACTGGAGACCAGGTCATCTGGCGTAGCACCCCATCTCTCCTTCTTGGTCAAATAGCCCTTACACAGCCTGGAGGTGTGTTTGGGGTCATGGTCCTGTTGAAAAATAAATGATGGTCCAACTAAAAGCAAGCCAGATGGAATAGCATGCCACTGCAAGATGCTGTGATAGCCATGCTGGTTCAGTATGCCTTCAATTTTGAATAAATCCCCAACAGTGTCACCAGCAAAGCACCCCACACCATCTCCTCCATGCTTCATGGTGGGAACCAGGCATGTAGAGTCCATCCGTTCACCTTTTCTGCGTCGCACAAAGACACGGTGGTTGGAACCAAAGATCTCAAATTTGGACTCATCAGACCAAAGCACAGATTTCCACTGGTCTAATGTCCATTCCCTGTGTTCTTTAGCCCAAACAAGTCTCTTCTGCTTGTTGCCGGTCCTTAGCAGTGGTTTCCTAGCAGTTATTTCACCATGAAGGCCTGCTGCACAAAGTCTCCTCTTAACAGTTCTTGTAGAGATGTGTCTGCTGCTAGAACTCTGTGTGGCATTGACCTGGTCTCTAATCTGAGCTGCTGTTATCCTGAGATTTCTGAGACTGGCGACTCGGATAACCTTATCCTCAGAAGCAGAGGTGACTCTTGGTCTTCCTTTTCAGTGTATCCAGACTTCTGCACAACACAACTTATGGTCCCAACCCCATTTATAAGGCAAGAAATCCCACTTATTACACCCGACAGGGCACACCTGTGAAGTGAAAACCATTCCCGGTGACTACCTCTTGAAGCTCATCAAGAGAATGCCAAGAGTGTGCAAAGCAGCCAAAGCAAAAGGTGGCTACTTTGAAGAACCCAGAATATAAGACAAACAAAAAAGTGTGAAACAACTGAAAGTATATAATTCCACGTGTTAATTCATAGTTTTGATGCCTTCATTGTGAACGTACAATTTTCATACTCCTGAAAATACTGAAAAATCTTTAAATGAGAAGGTGTGTCCAAACTTTTGGTCTGTACTGTACATACATATATCCACTGTATATCTTTGTATGGTTGTATGTACACATCCCTACATACTATCTGTACATACAACCATACATAACATGTACACACTGCTAAATACACATAACGTCAAGGGAAACCACCAGAGACCACGCAGATCCCACCGCTGCCACCAATTGTCAAAGATCATGGTCAGGGAGATTGCAGTGATGCAACCCGCTGTTATCTTTATGTCGCAAACAGCTCTCTGCTGCCCCCTATCGCCCAGATAATTATGCAATTGACCGACGATTAACAGAGAAGGCTGTGGCTGCTTCCACAAAGGCCGGTTATCGGGAAACCGTAAGCGTATGGTATATACACATCAGATTCCAACACATGGAATATGTGCAAGTGCTTCTCATTAAGTTAGAATATCATCAAAAAGTTAATTTATTTAAGTTCTTCAATACAAAAAGTGAAACTCCTTATATAGAGTCATTACAGAGTAATCCATTTCAAGTGTTTATATCTGTTAATGTTGATGATTATGGCTTACAGCCAATGAAAACCCAAAAGTCATCTCAGTAAATTAGAATAATAAAAAAAAACACCTGCAAAGGTTTCCTAAGCGTTCATAAACGTCCCTTAGTCTGTTTCAGTAGGCTTCACAATCATGGAGAAGACTGCTGACTTGACAAATGTCCAGAAGGCAGTCATTGACACTCCACAAGGAGGGTAAGCCACAAAAAGATCATTGTTAAAGAAGCTGGCTGTTCACAGAGTGCTGTATCCAAGCATATTAATGGAAAGTTGAGTGGAAGGAAAAAAAGTGTGGTAAAAATAAAGGTACACAAGCAACCGGGGTAACTGCAGCCTTGAAAGGATTGTTAAGAAAAGACTATTCAAAAATTGGGGATGATTCGCAAGGAGTGGACTGCTGCTGAAGTCATTGCTTCAAGAGCCACCACACAGACGTATCCAGGACATGGGCTACAAGTGTCACATTCCTTGTGCCACGCCACTCATGACCAATAGACAATGCCAGAGGCATCTTAGGCCTCTTTCACACTTCCGTCTTTCATTCCCAGTCATAATGCATTGTTTTGAGAAAAAAAACGTATTCTGTGAATTTGCCCGCAGGATGCGTTTTTTTCTCATAGACTTGTATTAGCGACGCATCGCATGGCCACGAGTTTTGTCCGTCGTGCACTGGACCCGTCAGAATTTGGCGACACGTCGTCTGGAAAAAATGTACAATGAAACGTTTTGTCTGCGTCGGGAAAACGTGCCACGACGGATCCTGCGGCATTCGTCGTTGGCTAGAATTGAAGCCTATGGACACAGGATCTGTTGTGGTACGTCGCATGATGGATTCCAGCGCTGGAATTTTTCTTTTTTTTTTTTTTTTTTTTTTTTTTTTACACTGAGCATGCTCCAAATCTGTATTTAGTAGCCAATTGGCCAGACAGCCCCAAATCTATATAAACCTTCCATGTGGCTTCATTCCTCAATATGCCAGCAAGAAGCATACAAGCAAGAAGCCTGCTGCAACCTGCCTGATGGATAGATGCATAGATGGTCACAATATTTGCTACAACTCCTTCCATTTCTGCTACTTGCTCTAAACCCTCTCAAAGATGGGGCGTTAAAACACTCAATATATATGTTTCCATTATTTTCCAGTAGCCAAGTACATTTGGGAGCCTCCCATTTGGAGGTATGGAAAATGGATCCGTCAAAAAAAACAAACAAAAAAAAAAACAGATGAAACGGATAGAAGAAATGGATCCAGTTTTTCAACGGAACCGTCTAGCGGATCTGTCGAAAAACTGGATGCGTTGCATCCGTTTTACATTATTTTTGACGCATCCGTCGCGCTAACGCATTATGACGGCCGCCTGCCGACGGAAGTGTGAAAGAAGCCTTACCTCGGCCAAAGAGAAAAAGAACTGGACTGGTGCTCAATGGTCCAAGGTGTTTTCAGATGAAAGTAAATGTTGCATTTCATTTGGAAATCAAGTTCCCAGAGTCTGGAGGAAGAGTGGAGAGGCAGACTATCCAATCTGCTTGAGGTCTTGTGTGAGGTTTCCACAATCAGTGATGGTTCGGGGAGCCATGTCATCTGCTGGTGTAGGTCCACTATTTTATCAAGACCAAAGTCAGCCAGGAAATTTTAAGAGCACTTCATGCTTCCCTCTGCCGACAAGCTTTTTGGAGAAGGAAATTTAATTCTCCAGCAGGACTTGGCACCTGTCCACACTGCCAAAATACCAATACCTGGTTTATAAACAACAGTATCACTGTGCTTGATTGGCCAGCAAACTCTCCTGACCTTAACCCTATAGAGAATGTATGTGGTATTGTCAAGAGGAAGATGCAACTAGACCCAACAATGTACAGTCAAGGCCACAAGTATTGACACCCCTGTAATTCTGTCAGATAATATTCAGTTTCTTCCTGAAAATGATTGGAAACACAAATTCTTTGTTATTATCATCTTCATTTAATTTGTCTTAAATGTAAAAACACAAAAAGAACTGTCCTAAAGCCAAATTGGATATAATTCCACACCAAACATAAAAAAGGGGGTGGACAAAAGTATTGGCACTGTTGGAAAAATCATGTGATGCTTCTCTAATTTGTGTAATTAACAGCACCTGTAACTTACCTGTGGCACCTAACAGGTGTTGGCAATAACTAAATCACACTTGCAGCCAGTTGACATGGATTAAAGTTGACTCAACCTCTGTCCTGTGTCCTTGTGTGTACCACATTGAGCATGGAGAAAAGAAAGAAGACCAAAGAACTGTCTGAGGACTTGAGAAACCAAATTGTGAGGAAGCATGAGCAATCTCAAGGCTACAAGTCCATCTCCAAAGACCTGATGTTACTGTGTCTACCGTGCGCAGTGTCATCAAGAAGTTTAAAGCCCATGGCACTGTGGCTAACCTCCCTAGATGTGGACGGAAAAGAAAAATTGACAAGAGATTTCAACGCAAGATTGTGCGGATGTTGGATAAAGAACCTCGACTAACATCCAACCAAGTTCAAGCTGCCCTGCAGTCCGAGGGTACAACAGTGTCAACCCGTACTATCCGTTGGCATCTGAATGAAAAGGGGCAGTATGGTAGGAGACCCAGGAAGACCCCACTTCTTACCCCGAGACATAAAAAAGCCAGGCTGGAGTTTGCCAAAACTTACCTGAAAAAGCCTAAAACGTTTTGGAAGAATGTTCTCTAGTCAGATGAGACAGAAGTAGAGCTTTCTGGGCAAAGGCATCAACATAGAGTTTACAGGAGAAAAAAAAAAAGAGGCATTCAAAGAAAAGAACACAGTCCCTACAGTCAAACATGGCGGAGGTTCCCTGATGTTTTGGGGCTGCTTTGCTGCCTCTGGCACTGGACTGCTTTACCATGTGCATAGCATTATGAAGTCTGAAGACTACCAACAAAATTTTGCAGCATAATGTAGGGCCCAGTGTGAAAAAGCTGGGTCTCCCTCAGAAGTCATGGGTCTTCCAGCAGGACAATGACCCAAAACACACTTCAAAAGGCACTAGAAAATGGTTTGAGAGAAAGCACTGGAGACTTCTAAGGTGGCCAGCAATGAGTCCAGACCTGAATCCCATAGAACACCTGTGGAGAGATCTAAAAATGGCAGTTTGGAGAAGGCACCCTTCAAATATCAGGGACCTGGAGCAGTTTGCCAAAGAAGAATGGTCTAAAATTCCAGCAGAGCATTGTAAGAAACTCATTGATGGTTACCGGAAGCGGTTGGTCGCAGTTATTTTGGCTAAAGGTTGTGCAGCCAAGTATTAGGCTGAGGGTGCCAATACTTTTGTCTGGCCCATTTTTGGAGTTTTGTGTGAAATGATCATTGTTTTGGTTTTTGCTTCATTCTCTTTTGTGTTTTTTCATTTAAGACAAATTAAATGAAGATAATACCAAAGAATTTGTGATTGCAATCATTTTCAGGAAGAAACTGAGTATTACTTATGCACCTGTCAAATTTTGTTTGAATGCAGATTGCACATTTTCTGTTAGTACAATAAACCTCATTTCAAGGCAGAAACATTACTGTGTCCAACAGTTATTAGATATATGAAACTGAAATAGCTGTTGTAAAAAAAAAAAAAAACAACAACAATTTTTATAAAACATTAAGCTTAAGATTAATAGGGGTGCCCAAACTTTTTCACATAACTGTATACCCACTCACGTTCCTATATACATACTGTATACCCGTACACGCTCCTATATACCCATACACGGTCCTATATACACTGTATACCCGTACACGGTCCTATATACACACTGTATACCCGTACACGGTCCTATATACACACTGTATACCCGTACACGGTCCTATATACACACTGTATACCCGTACACGCTCCTATATACACACTGTATACCCGTACACGCTCCTATATACACACTGTATACCCGTACACGCTCCTATATACACACTGTATACCCGTACATGCTCCTATATACACACACTATATACCCGACACGCTCCTTATATACACTGTATACCCGTACACGCCCCTATATACACTGTATACCCGTACACGCCCCTATATACACACACTGTATACCCATACACGGTCCTATATACACTGTATACCCGTACACGGTCCTAAATATACACTGTATACCCGTACACGCCCCTATATACACACTGTATACCCGTACACGTTCCTATATATACACTGTATACCCGTACATGCTCCTATATACACTGTATACCAATACACGCTCCTATATACACTGTATACCCGTACACGGTCCTAAATATACAGAAGGCTTGAAAAGAAAGAGGGGGCACCACAGATTCCAAGGGATCCAACCAGGTCTATATAATGTGAACCATTTCAAAAAAGAAGAGAAAGAAATAGACCAAAAATCGGGGATCACCGGAGGCACGGATCAAGTAAAAAAAGGCAAATTTTATTCAAAAGTGTATAAACGGACACAGAAAACCACATAGAGCACACATTAAAAACATTTAAAACATTGGTCATCCATGTGACCTATACATGGTACACTTAGGCCCAAAATAGAGCCATCCCCCTGTATGAACCAACTCCCCAGTATCAATAGATGACAAATATAAAGAAAATCCTAACTATTACCGAGTGTGATGTCTATGTGAACAGCACCTTATTTTATCATACAAAAAATATATTGAAAAAGAGAGCTAAATGGCAAGTACACAAATAGTCATATAGCTACCACATTCAGCATGTGTCACAATGACTTGTAAGGAGATCCACAATGCCTAGATGCACCATGTTATAGTGAAGGCAGTATATAGTGAAGGCAGTATCCATGGTGCAAACACATAAAAACGTACCCCCTGTCTCCACTCCCCAGGTGGTCCTGAGTGTGTCCAGCAGCCCTTGGCTCTATTTTACATGCCGTGATTGAGCTTTGGTCATCTAGCCCCAGAGGCTTTGGTAACTGTGTGCATGCCTCTTCAGCATGGGAGTCTCTGCAGCTTTGGCACATTGAGTCTCGTACTTACTCTGCTAATAGATTTATTAGTCTTTGAACCTGATTGTGCCCTCAGCTGGGCTGGTTATCTGCACCTCCATATGTATCTTTATTCATTTCTATGGCAATTGGGGTTCATGTCTAGATGACTCTTTTTTTTTATGTGTTTGCACCATGGATACTGCCTTCACTATAACATGGTGCATCTAGGCATTGTGGATCTCCTTACAAGTCATTGTGACATATGCTGAATGTGGTAGCTATATGACTATTTGTGTACTTGCCATTTAGCTCTCTTTTTCAATATATTTTTTGTATGATAAAATAAGGTGCTGTTCACATAGACATCACACTCGGTAATAGTTAGGATTTTCTTTATATTTGTCATCTATTGATACTGGGGAGTTGGTTCATACAGGGGGATGGCTCTATTTTGGGCCTAAGTGTACCATGTATAGGTCACATGGATGACCAATGTTTTAAATGTTTTTAATGTGTGCTCTATGTGGTTTTCTGTGTCCGTTTATACACTTTTGAATAAAATTTGCCTTTTTTTACTTGATCCGTGCCTCCGGTGATCCCCGATTTTTGGTCTATTTCTTTCTCTTCTTTTTTGAAATGGTCCTAAATATACACTGTATACCCGTACACGCCCCTATATACACACTGTATACCCGTACATGCTCCTATATACACACTGTATACCCGTACATGCTCCTATATACACTGTATACCCGTACACGTTCCTATATATACACACTGTATGCCCATACACGCTCCTATATACACTGTATACCCGTACACGGTCCTATATACACTGTATACCCGTACACGGTCCTATATATACACTGTATACCCGTACACGCTCCTACATATACACTGTATACCCGTACACGGTCCTATATATACACTGTATACCCGTACACGCTCCTACATATACACACTGTATACCCGTACACGGTCCTATATATACACTGTATACCCGTACACGCTCCTATATACACTGTATACCCGTACACGGTCCTATATATACACTGTATACCCGTACACTGTCCTATATATACACTGTATACCCGTACACGCCCCTATATACACACTGTATACCCGTACATGTTCCTATATATACACACTATATACCCGTACACGCTCCTATATACACACCGTATACCCGTACACGTTCCTATATATATATATACACTATATACCCGACACGCTCCTTATATACACTGTATACCCGTACACGCCCCTATATACACACACTGTATACCCATACACGCTCCTATATACACTGTATACCCGTACACGGTCCTATATATACACTGTATACACGTACACGCCCCTATATACACACTGTATACCCGTACACATTCCTATATATACACACTATATACCCGACACGCTCCTTATATACACTGTATACCCGTACACGCTCCTATATACACACTGTATACCCGTACACGTTCCTATATACACACTATATACCCGTACACGTTCCTATATACACACTGTATACCCGTACACGCTCCTATATACACACTGTATACCCGTACACGGTCCTATATACACACTATATACCCGTACACGTTCCTATATACACACTATATACCCGTACACGTTCCTATATACACACTATATACCCGTACACGTTCCTATATACACACTATATACCCGTACACGTTCCTATATACACACTATATACCCGTACACGTTCCTATATACACACTATATACCCGTACACGTTCCTATATACACACTATATACCCGTACACGTTCCTATATACACACTATATACCCGTACACGTTCCTATATACACACTGTATACCCGTACACGCCCCTATATATACCTTGTATACCCGTACACGCCCCTATATATACCTTGTATACCCGTACACGCTCCTATATACACACTGTATACCCGTACACGCCCCTATATACACACTGTATACCCGTACAAGCTCCTATATACACACTGTATACCCGTACAAGCTCCTATATACACACTGTATACCCGTACAAGCTCCTATATACACACTGTATACCCGTACATGCCCCTATATACACACTGTATACCTGTACACTCCTATATACACACTGTATACCCGTACACGCCCCTATATACACACTGTATACCCGTACACGCCCCTATATACCCTCCTATATACACACTGTATACCCGTACACGCCCCTATATACCCGTACACGCCCCTATATACACACTGTATACCCGTACACGCCCCTATATACACACTGTATACCCGTACACGCTCCTATATACACACTGTATACCCGTACACGCCCCTATATACACTGTATACCCGTACACGTTCCTATATACACACTGTATACCCGTACACGCCCCTATATACACTGTATACCCGTACACGTTCCTATATACACTGTATACCCGTACACGCCCCTATATACACTGTATACCCATACACGCCCCTATATACACACTGTATACCCTCCTATATACACACTGTATACCTGTACACTCCTATATACACACTGTATACCCGTACACGCTCCTATATACACACTGTATACCCGTACACGCCCCTATATATACACTGTATATATATAAGAGATGCCCTTAATCTGGTAGACTGGGACAATATCCTCAGAAATGAGAATACAGATAATAAATGGGAAATGTTTAAGAACATCCTAAATAGGCAGTGTAAGCGGTTTATACCTTGTGGGAATAAAAGGACTAGAAAAATATAGTTCTTACCGATAACGGTATTTCTCTGAGCCCATGACGGCACCACGGAGAGAGGGGATCCGCCCACCAAGGACAGGAAACCTACGGATAAAAAGGCGGTACCACTCTCCTGCATCAGTTGTTTACATAGATAATGATGGGAGACTACTAAGACATTTGTAAAAATTTTAACTGTTTAGCATAACAAGATACCGCGTGACTTTAAATTATAATAGACTATGGCACTATTTCCATGTGTGCACCCATAAGTGAAGGGAGGGAATGTACGGGTGCCGTCATGGGCTCAGAGAAATACCGTTATCGGTAAGAACTATATTTTTCTCTGATCGCCCATGACGGCACCACGGAGAGAATTACATAGATAGTACATTCAGGGAGGGACCACTGCCTCCAGAACCCTTTTACCAAAAGTAAGGTCTGAAGAGGAGATTAGGTCCAATCTATAGTGCCTATAGAATGTGGATGGTGAGGACCAGGTAGCAGCTCTACATATCTGGTCTATGGAAGCTCCGGCCTTCTCCGCCCAGGAAGTTGCTACTGCCCTTGTTGAGTGAGCTTTAACCTCCCCGGGAACGGGCATCCCACTTGCTGAGTATGCTAGGCTGATGGCGTCCGTGATCCATCTTGCTATGGTGGCTTTAGATGCTTTTTTCCCCTTCCGGGGACCCTGGAAACACACAAACAGAGAGGAATCCTCCCTACTCTCTCTAGTGACTTCTAGGTAATGTAAGAGACATCTCCTTACATCTAGTGTATGTAGATTTTGTTCCTCCTTATTTTTAGGATTGGGACAGAAGGAGGGAAGAGATATCTCTTGAGACCTGTGAAATTTTGAAGCCACTTTCGGGAGATATGCTGGGTCTGTTTTTAAAACAACCCTATCCTCTAGAAATTGTGTGTGAGGAGGCCTGGCTGAAAGGGCCTGCAAGTCACTGACCCTACGGGCAGAAGTAAGGGCGACTAAAAGAGCTGTCTTGAGGGATAGCGTTTTTATTGTAGATTCACGTAATGGTTCAAATGGAGGACTAGTCAGGGCTTTAAGGACCAAATTTAAGTCCCACTGAGGAACCACTTTTACTGGCAGAGGCCTAGATCTTCCTGCCGCCCTAATGAATCTAGAGACCCACCTATTTGAAGCCAAGTCAAAATTAAATAGAGCCCCTAATGCTGCCACATGGACTTTTAGGGTACTGGTGGCTAACCCCATTTCCAACCCGTTTTGCAAGAACTCTAAAATGGCATTAATAGGAATTTCTTTCCCTATTTTAGCGCCTGAAACGGACAGGAACTTTTTCCATATTTTGCCGTACTGTTTTGTTGTAACCGGCTTCCTACTTTTCAACAGAGTTGAAATTAACCCTGAAGAGAACCCTCTGCTTTCTAATATTTTCCTCTCAAGAGCCAGGCTGTCAAGTGTAAGTTCTTGACCCACGGATGATAGATTGGGCCCTGTGACAACAGATCCTGTAGGTCTGGCAATACCCAAGGGTCGGATATCGACATCTTTCTCATCCATGAGAACCAAGGTCTCTTCGGCCAGAACGGGGCAATTAAGATGACCAACGCCCCGTCCTCCCGAATCTTCCTCAGCACTGCTGGAATCAAAATGAGAGGAGGAAAGGCATAGACCAGATGGTGACCCCAAGAAATCAGGAAAGCATCCAGGGCTACTGGGTTCCCCATGGGAGATAGAGAGCAAAAGGCGGCTACTTTTTTGTTTAAATGGCTCGCGAAGAGATCTATTTTGGGAACCCCCCATTTCTGAGTGATCTGGGTAAATATGCCTGGATTTAGTTCCCATTCTCCCTGTTTTAGGCTGGAACGACTGAGGAAGTCTGCCTTGTAATTGTCTATCCCTTTTATGTGTAGACTTGTCAGGGATAGAAGGTTGTTTTCGGCTATCTGAAGGATCGAGTTGGCCACTTCCATTAGACTTTTGGAACGGGTACCCCCCTGATGGTTTATATACGATACTACCACCTGATTGTCCGACATCACCCTTACATGGTGAGATTGAAGGGCCCCCAGGAATTCCTGAAGGGCAAATTTCACTGCCAGGAGTTCCTTCATATTGGAGGAATTGTTTGCAAGGGACGGGGACCAAATGCCCTGAGCTACAAGGTCGCCCAGATGAGCCCCCCACCCTGAGGGGCTTGCGTCCGTTGTTAGGACCTTTGATATCGGGATTACCCATGGAACTCCCTGGGAAAGATTTTCCTGCAATGTCCACCAAGTTAGAGAGAGATTGGTGCGAGGAGACAATGTTAACCGCCCGTCTAAATGCTCTCCTAGGCGGATTTGCTCGGACAGTAGCTGCCATTGGAGATCCCTCGAATGTAGTTGGGCCCACTGGACTGCCGGGATGCAAGAGGTCATAGAGCCTAACAGTGACATGCCCTGTCGGAGAGTTATAGAGGTGAGAGATTGTACTCTTGATGCTAAGGTTTTTATCTTTTGTAATTTGCCCTCTGGGAGCCGGCATTCCATTTTTCTGGAGTCTAGAGTGAGACCTAGGTACTCCTGAACCTGAGAAGGCACCAGTTTGGATTTCTCTAGGTTTATTAGCCAGCCCAGGTTTTTTAGAGATTGAATCACTAAATCTAGCTGATTCTTGCAATGTTGCTGGGAGAAGCCTATCACCAGGAAATCGTCCAGATATGGAACGATCAGGGTGTTTTCTTCCCTGAGGTGAGCCATTACCTCCGCGACCAGCTTTGTAAAAACCCTCGGGGCTATTGCTAGGCCGAATGGAAGAGCTGTAAACTGGAAGTGTCTTAGGACTCCCTTGATGTGGATTGCCATTCTGAGGAATCTCTGGTGATCCTTGTGTATTGGGACGTGATAATATGCGTCCTTCAAGTCCAGGACCACCATGAAACACTGAGGAAACAGCATTTTGATTGATGACTTTATCGTTTCCATTTTGAATGCTTGAACCTCTAAGTAATTGTTTAGATTCTTCAGATTGATAATGGTCCTGAAGGAACCATCTGGTTTTTTCCTCAGGAATAGAGGGGAATAGTACCCTTGCCCTCTTTCTTGAGGGGGAACTTCTAGGAGTACTCCTTTTTTTACTAACCCCACAATCTCGTTTTCTAGAGTTAACTGTTCTTCTGCTGAGGATCTGGTAGATGTTACCTTGAAGGAGGGATGAGGGTACCTCTTGAATGTTAACCTCAGTCCTGATTCTATGATGTTTAGGATCCAATGACTGGAGGTGATCTTTTTCCAGGCTGGGAGAAAGAGAGATAATCTCCCTCCCACCTGGGGTGAACCTTCATTGTGGAGGTTTCTTGCTGTCATTGAGGTTTTTATTGAAGATAAATCCTTTATTTTTATTTTTCTTATCGTCCCACTTCCCCTGGCCTTTCCCTGGGTTCTTACGGAAAAACCTCTTGTTCCGAAAGGGCTTCCGATAAGAGGGGAGACCCAGAGAGGGGAAGGACTTCTTCTTGTCCCCGGCTTTCTCTAAGATGTCGTCTAGAGTTGACCCAAACAGAAACTCCCCTTCACAGGGGATGGTACAGAGTTTCGTTTTCGTTTGTAGGTCGCCTGGCCAATTCTTAAGCCAGAGGGCGCGCCTGGCCGCATTAGCAAACACTGCTGCTCTGGCGGATAGCCTGATGGAGTCGGCCGAGGCATCGGCTAGGAAGGCCGCAGCCCCCCTCATTACGGGTAATGTATCCAGAATTGAGTCCCGGGAAGTTTTCCCCTTTAACTGACCCTCTAGTTGGTTCAGCCAGATCATCAGGGAGCGCGAAGTGCATGCAGCTGCAACTGCCGGCTTCAGGCCTCCTCCCGCTGCCTCCCAAGAGCCCTTGAGAAATGCATCTGCCTTTTTGTCCATTGGGTCCTTCAGAACCCCCATGTCCTCAAACGGGAGGGCGAATTTCTTTGAGGCTTTAGCAATTGCCACGTCTAATTTCGGGGCCTTCTCCCAAAAGGAGCACGATTCTTCCTCGAAGGGGTATTTCCTTTTTGGAGTTAAGAGAGTCTTCCTCATGGGCTTTTTCCATTCCTTCTTAATTAGGGCTGCAATTGCTTCGTTAAGCGGAAAAGCTCTCCTCTTTTTCTGTTCTAGGCCTCCAAACATAATGTCTTGTACTGTTTTTTTAGGATGGGAGTCTACCAACCCCATGGTGCTTCTTACTGCCTTTATGAGGCCATCAGTATCCTCTAGTGGGAAACAGTTATGTCCCCCCGAGGAAGAAGTAGATGATGAGGATGAGTCGGAGGAGACGGAGGACGCTGAACTCTCACTACCACTTTCGGATTTTGAGGCTGGAGATGGAGACCTATGCCTGGTCTTTCTCCTTTTTTTTCCACTTTTTAGTGACCTAAAAGTGTCCTCTACTTGTTCTTTAATTAGGCTCTTAAGATCTGAAGCAAACCCTGGAAGGTTTTCAGACACAGTTTGTTGAATGCAAGTATTGCATAGTCTTTTATCACATGTAGGTGGAAGGTCCTCTCTACAGATGGCGCAACTTTTGTGTTTAGTTTTAGCTACGCTTTTCCTCCCCTAAAAAGAGACAAATAACAATCTTACTGTCTCTGACATTCACGAAGATCCACTTACCACCTCCAGGACCCATAAATACCGATTGGGGGTTCTCTGACTCTGGCTTTTTCCCCGACGCCTTACTGGACTCCTTACTGTGTTGAGACCTTTGGCGTTCTTTGCTGGTGTCCTGGTGCCCTTTCTGCTGCCGCCTTTTTTGCTGCTGCTGCTGTGGCGATACTGCAGGTGGAGGTGATTCGGGCGGAGGTGATGCTGGGTCACTCATACTGCTGCTGGTCTGCGTGCCTTGAACTCGGCTGAGTTGTCGCTCCTATTCCCCTTGAAGCTCCTGCCTATTACTGCAGAGCCACCAAGAGGATGAGGGTTCTACTATTTGAACCCTCCCGCCGCTTCCCTGCACCTGCGCAGTAGCGACTGATCATAGGAGGAGCGGTCGGCGCCTGCGCAGTAATCCGACTCAAAAACACGCTCTAGCGGTAATCCGCGCCGTCCGACCGGAAGACCCGCCGGCGCCTGCGCAGTGCGCATCAAGCGCCCCGCCGAAACATACCGGCGGCTTCAGAAGCACCCCCGGCGCCTGCGCAATGCACACCAAGCGCCCGGCTGGAGCCCCGCCGGCGCCTGCGCAGAGCGCGCCCCGGCCAGAAGCCCCGCCGGCGCCCACGCAGTGTACACCAAGCGCCCGGCTGGAGCCACGCCGGCGCCTGCGCAGAGCGCACCAAGCGCCCGGCCGGAAGCATCACCGGCGCTCTGCAGACCTCGCGAGACCCAGCTGGATACCGGGCCTGCGCAAAGCAGCGCCCGGAAGCAGATATGCGCTGCTGACCGGCACCCCCGGTCCTATGCAGTCCCAGTAGCGCAATACCTGCACGCCTGATGGCGATGCAGTTGCAGACTGACGCTTGATTTAGGGAGGGTCGCGCTGCACCTCCCGCAACCACAGAGGGACCCCCCTGGATGTTGCCGCTGCTGCATCTTACCTGGGGAGGTGACCGCGAACTCCTTGTCACCTCCCCCGCACACCCTGTCGGCCCACTGGCTCCCAGCGGTGGCGCTTCGGGTCACCACCCTAGCCGAGGCAGAGGGACCCCAGCTGCCTGAATCGGACTGGTTGGCCCCGGATCCAACGACGAACTGGTAAGTCCGTAGGTCTCCCATCAAGGACAGGAAACCAACTGATGCAGGAGAGTGGTACCGCCTTTTTATCCGTAGGTTTCCTGTCCTTGGTGGGCGGATCCCCTCTCTCCGTGGTGCCGTCATGGGCGATCAGAGAAATAGGAAAAACCCAATGTGGCTAAACAAAGAAGTAAGACAGGCAATTAACAGTAAAAAGAAAGCATTTGCACTACTAAAGCAGGATGGCACCATTGAAGCTCTAAAAAACTATAGGGAGAAAAATACTTTATCTAAAAAACTAATTAAAGCTGCCAAAAAGGAAACAGAGAAGCACATTGCTAAGGAGAGTAAAACTAATCCCAAACTGTTCTTCAACTATATCAATAGTAAAAGAATAAAAACTGAAAATGTAGGCCCCTTAAAAAATAGTGAGGAAAGAATGGTTGTAGATGACGAGGAAAAAGCTAACATATTAAACACCTTCTTCTCCACGGTATTCACGGTGGAAAATGAAATGCTAGGTGAAATCCCAAGAAACAATGAAAACCCTATATTAAGGGTCACCAATCTAACCCAAGAAGAGGTGCGAAACCGGCTAAATAAGATTAAAATAGATAAATCTCCGGGTCCGGATGGCATACACCCACGAGTACTAAGAGAACTAAGTAATGTAATAGATAAACCATTATTTCTTATTTTTAGGGACTCTATAGCGACAGGGTCTGTTCCGCAGGACTGGCGCATAGCAAATGTGGTGCCAATATTCAAAAAGGGCTCTAAAAGTGAACCTGGAAATTATAGGCCAGTAAGTCTAACCTCTATTGTTGGTAAAATATTTGAAGGGTTTCTGAGGGATGTTATTCTGGATTATCTCAATGAGAATAACTGTTTAACTCCATATCAGCATGGGTTTATGAGAAATCGCTCCTGTCAAACCAATCTAATCAGTTTTTATGAAGAGGTAAGCTATAGACTGGACCACGGTGAGTCATTGGACGTGGTATATCTCGATTTTTCCAAAGCGTTTGATACCGTGCCGCACAAGAGGTTGGTACACAAAATGAGAATGCTTGGTCTGGGGGAAAATGTGTGTAAATGGGTTAGTAACTGGCTTAGTGATAGAAAGCAGAGGGTGGTTATAAATGGTATAGTCTCTAACTGGGTCGCTGTGACCAGTGGGGTACCGCAGGGGTCAGTATTGGGACCTGTTCTCTTCAACATATTAATGATCTGGTAGAAGGTTTACACAGTAAAATATCGATATTTGCAGATGATACAAAACTATGTAAAGCAGTTAATACAAGAGAAGATAGTATTCTGCTACAGATGGATCTGGATAAGTTGGAAACTTGGGCTGAAAGGTGGCAGATGAGGTTTAACAATGATAAATGTAAGGTTATACACATGGGAAGAGGGAATCAATATCACCATTACACACTGAACGGGAAACCACTGGGTAAATCTGACAGGGAGAAGGACTTGGGGATCCTAGTTAATGATAAACTTACCTGGAGCAGCCAGTGCCAGGCAGCAGCTGCCAAGGCAAACAGGATCATGGGGTGCATTAAAAGAGGTCTGGATACACATGATGAGAGCATTATACTGCCTCTGTACAAATCCCTAGTTAGACCGCACATGGAGTACTGTGTCCAGTTGTGGGCACCGGTGCTCAGGAAGGATATAATGGAACTAGAGAGAGTACAAAGGAGGGCAACAAAATTAATAAAGGGGATGGGAGAACTACAATACCCAGATAGATTAGCGAAATTAGGATTATTTAGTCTAGAAAAAAGACGACTGAGGGGCGATCTAATAACCATGTATAAGTATATAAGGGGACAATACAAATATCTCGCTGAGGATCTGTTTATACCAAGGAAGGTGACGGGCACAAGGGGGCATTCTTTGCGTCTGGAGGAGAGAAGGTTTTTCCACCAACATAGAAGAGGATTCTTTACTGTTAGGGCAGTGAGAATCTGGAATTGCTTGCCTGAGGAGGTGGTGATGGCGAACTCAGTCGAGGGGTTCAAGAGAGGCCTGGATGTCTTCCTGGAGCAGAACAATATTGTATCATACAATTATTAGGTTCTGTAGAAGGACGTAGATCTGGGGATTTATTATGATGGAATATAGGCTGAACTGGATGGACAAATGTCTTTTTTCGGCCTTACTAACTATGTTACTATGTTACTGTATACCCGTACACGCCCCTATATACACACTGTATACCCGTACACGCCCCTATATATACACACTGTATACCCGTACACGCCCCTATATACACACTGTATACCTGTACACGCCCCTATATACACACTGTATACCCTCCTATATACACACTGTATACCCGTACACGCCCCTATATACACACTGTATACCCTCCTATATACACACTGTATACCTGTACACTCCTATATACACACTGTATACCCGTACACGCCCCTATATACACACTGTATACCCGTACACGCTCCTATATACACACTGTATACCCGTACACGCCCCTATATACACTGTATACCCGTACACGGTCCTATATACACTGTATACCCGTACACGCCCCTATATACACTGTATACCCGTATACGCCCCTATATACACACTATATACCCTCCTATATACACACTGTATACCTGTACACTCCTATATACACACTGTATACCCGTACACGCTCCTATATACACACTGTATACCCGTACACGCCCCTATATACACTGTATACCCGTACACGGTCCTATATACACTGTATACCCGTACACGCCCCTATATACACACTGTATACCCGTACACGCCCCTATATACACACTGTATACCCGTACACGCCCCTATATACACACTGTATACCCGTACACGCCCCTATATACACACTGTATACCCGTACACGCTCCTATATACACTGTATACCCGTACACGCCCCTATATATACACTGTATACCCGTACACGCCCCTATATACACACTGTATACCCTCCTATATACACACTGTATACCCGTACACGCCCCTATATACACACTGTATACCCGTACACGCCCCTATATACACACTGTATACCCGTACACGCTCCTATATACACACTGTATACCCGTACACGCCCCTATATACACACTGTATACCCTCCTATATACACACACTGTATACCCGTACACGCCCCTATATACACACTGTATACCCTCCTATATACACACTGTATACCCGTACACGCCCCTATACACACTGTATACCCGTACACGCCCCTATACACACTGTATACCCGTACACGCCCCTATATACACTGTATACCCGTACACGCCCCTATACACACTGTATACCCGTACACGCCCCTATATACACTGTATACCCGTACACGCCCCTACACACTGTATACCCGTACACGCCCCTATATACACTGTATACCCGTACACGCCCCTATACACACTGTATACCCGTACACGCCCCTATATACACACTGTATACCCTCCTATATACACACTGTATACCCGTACACGCCCCTATATACACACTGTATACCCGTACACGCTCCTATATACACTGTATACCCGTACACGCCCCTATATATACACTGTATACCCGTACACGCCCCTATATACACACTGTATACCCTCCTATATACACACTGTATACCCGTACACGCCCCTATATACACACTGTATACCCGTACACGCCCCTATATACACACTGTATACCCGTACACGCTCCTATATACACACTGTATACCCGTACACGCCCCTATATACACACTGTATACCCTCCTATATACACACTGTATACCCGTACACGCCCCTATATACACACTGTATACCCTCCTATATACACACACTGTATACCCGTACACGCCCCTATACACACTGTATACCCGTACACGCCCCTATACACACTGTATACCCGTACACGCCCCTATATACACTGTATACCCGTACACGCCCCTATACACACTGTATACCCGTACACGCCCCTATATACACTGTATACCCGTACACGCCCCTACACACTGTATACCCGTACACGCCCCTATATACACTGTATACCCGTACACGCCCCTATACACACTGTATACCCGTACACGCCCCTATATACACACTGTATACCCTCCTATATACACACTGTATACCCGTACACGCCCCTATATACACACTGTATACCCTCCTATATATACACTGTATACCCGTACACGCCCCTATATACACACTGTATACCCGTACACGCCCCTATATACACACTGTATACCCGTACACGCCCCTATATACACACTGTATACCCTCCTATATACACACTGTATACCCGTACACGCCCCTATATACACACTGTATACCCTCCTATATATACACTGTATACCCGTACACGCCCCTATATACACACTGTATACCCGTACACGCCCCTATATACACACTGTATACCCGTACACGCCCCTATATACACACTGTATACCCGTACACGCCCCTATATACACACTGTATACCCGTACACGGTCCTATATACACACTGTATACCCGTACACGGTCCTATATACACACTGTATACCCTCCTATATACACACTGTATACCCGTACACGCCCCTATACACACTGTATACCCTCCTATATACACACTGTATACCCGTACACGCCCCTATACACACTGTATACCCGTACACGCCCCTATACACACTGTATACCCGTACACGCCCCTATACACACTGTATACCCGTACACGCCCCTATATACACTGTATACCCGTACACGCCCCTATACACACTGTATACCCGTACACGCCCCTATATACACTGTATACCCGTACACGCCCCTACACACTGTATACCCGTACACGCCCCTATATACACTGTATACCCGTACACGCCCCTATACACACTGTATACCCGTACACGCCCCTATATACACACTGTATACCCGTACACGCCCCTATATACACACTGTATACCCTCCTATATATACACTGTATACCCGTACACGCCCCTATATACACACTGTATACCCGTACACGCCCCTATATACACTGTATACCCGTACACGCCCCTATACACACTGTATACCCGTACACGCCCCTATATACACTGTATACCCGTACACGCCCCTACACACTGTATACCCGTACACGCCCCTATATACACTGTATACCCGTACACGCCCCTATACACACTGTATACCCGTACACGCCCCTATATACACACTGTATACCCTCCTATATACACACTGTATACCCGTACACGCCCCTATATACACACTGTATACCCTCCTATATATACACTGTATACCCGTACACGCCCCTATATACACACTGTATACCCTCCTATATATACACTGTATACCCGTACACGCCCCTATATACACACTGTATACCCTCCTATATATACACTGTATACCCGTACACGCCCCTATACACACTGTATACCCGTACACGCCCCTATATACACACTGTATACCCTCCTATATACACACTGTATACCCGTACACGCCCCTATATACACACTGTATACCCTCCTATATATACACTGTATACCCGTACACGCCCCTATATACACACTGTATACCCGTACACGCCCCTATATACACACTGTATACCCGTACACGCCCCTATATACACACTGTATACCCGTACACGCCCCTATATACACACTGTATACCCGTACACGGTCCTATATACACACTGTATACCCGTACACGGTCCTATATACACACTGTATACCCGTACACGCCCCTATATACACTGTATACCCGTACACGCCCCTATATACACACTGTATACCCGTACACGCCCCTATATACACACTGTATACCCGTACACGCCCCTATATACACACTGTATACCCGTACACGCTCCTATATACACACTGTATACCCGTACACGGTCCTATATACACACTGTATACCCGTACACGCCCCTATACACACTGTATACCCGTACACGCCCCTATATACACTGTATACCCGTACACGCCCCTATATACACACTGTATACCCGTACACGCCCCTATATACACACTATATACCCGCACACGCTCCATACACACGCGCGCTGCAGGCAGAGGACATGGCGGCTGCCTCACCCGCTCCGGAGTACAGGCGCAGCCCTCAGTGAACGGCCAGTTGCTAAAGGTCCGGACCCGTGTGTCCTGCAGGTACAGGCGCCATTCATCCGGTAACCGAGGCTCCCCTGGCTGAGCCGCCGGCAGGACGAGCGGAGAACTGTTTACCATGGCGGTCAATTCAAATCAACGAAGCAAGACGCAAAGCATCACGGGAGGGGGGGGGGAGGAACGTAATGACGATAGCGAACTACAATGTCCGCAATGCACCGCGGCATCAAACCACAGTCCATGACGTCATCATCAACAAACTTTATGTGTGTATATAAGAAACAAACAAAATTAACATGCATGTATATTTTAACCAGTTCATTCTTCTCATGTCCTTCTCAATTACCAAAACGTGCACAAACAGACAGGAGCCGCTCCTCTCCCCATAGTCACACATTTCTGCTATTCGCCTGCCACTTTGCTGTTGTGTGACAATTATACGGCAGGCGACAGTGTTATTTCGCATGCAGCCATTGCTGAGGGGGTCAGCGCAGTTTTCGGCCCTCATGGCCATGTTCACACTTTATGTATTACCTGTATCTGCGTTAGTTTCAGGTTGTGGGAAATCTGTGTGGAAACTGACATTTGTGCAGATTTTTAGAGGAATTGTCCACTTCTTTAACCCCTTCCCAACATGGCATGGAATAATAAGGCGAGGTACGCGGAGCCGCCTCAGGAGCTGAACTCGCCCTACACCCGGCTGTGTGAACCCGGCAACAGTCGGTGCGGTTTAGGCCTCTTTCACACTTCAGTTATTTGGCGTCAGTCTAAAACCGCCATTTTCCTCAAATAACGGATCCGTCAATTTTTTTTGACGGATCCGTTATTTTCCCATAGACTTGCATTAGTGACGGATTGTGACGGATGGTCGTCCGTTCCATCCGCCATGCGACGGATCCGTCGAAATTTGGCGGACGTTTTCTGAAAATAGACGGACATTGAAACGTTTTTTGTCAACGCCGAAATGGCGGATCGCGACGGATCTGTCGCGTCCGCCATTCCATAGAATGGGCGCCTATGGGCGACGGATCCGCCGCAACCGTTTTTTCGGCGGATCCGTCGCGCCAATCCGTTTTTTCAATTGCGCATGCTCCAAAAAGAAGATACTTTTCCCAGACAACCCCCAAGTAACGGATCCGTCAAAAAAACTGATCCGTTAGAACCGTTTTGACAACAATTGTGACGTATCCGTCAATCCGTCACTATGTCGGTAGTGACTGACGCCAAATAACTGAAGTGTGAAAGAGGCCTTAACCGTTTATATCCCGCTGCAAGTCTGGCAGAGGCATTTAAAGGGGTTTTCTGGTGAAAACAAATTGGATATCACTGCTGCTCCGTTCACTCCTTATGGGCCCCATAAAGCGACGGTCGAGAGTCCATTCTGCAGCGGTGATAAACGTTCTGCTGATCAGCAAGTCACTATCCAGCGCATGGATGATGATTTGTTTCACACCGTACGACCCCTGTAAGTCATCCGCGCTGCTATCACCACCACTTTGGTACTCCTGAAAAGTTCAGTCACACATTGATGAGGGGAACCCATGATTTTCACTACACAGTATAAAGTTACCTAAAGGCCGCTAAGGGGGATTGAAAAAAAAGTATAGAAAAAATCCCCATAAACATTTGAATCACCCATTTTTTTTCTAATACAGATACCCATAAAGTAAATGCGGTAAAAAAAATAATAGAGAATGCAAAAAAGAGATGATCAAAATGTCAAGTGAATCCCAATAAAATCTACAGCACGCCACACAAGAGCCCTGATCCACTGCAGCCCTCACGTGTCATCCAAGGTGGAAGAAACAACGTCTGTTCCATCTTGGAAAGAATGTGAAAGTTGCAGCCGATCAGGGCCGGCGATTGCCTGCAGCGGTCATGTAACTTCCCTCTCCTGCCAGATACTGGTGGGGGACACAGAGTGGAGTAAGTGACCCATTTGGGTAGTCATAGTAGCGCTGTACTTGGCAATCACCCAGCTTTCCCAGAATCAGATATCTTTAATCCTCATGTGTGGTCATGTTGTTATTCCTGGCACAATATGACTGATTCATCTCCAGGAAGAACATGACAATTATTAACCCTGGGAGATTTCCAGGACAGGACAGCAATAACAGTAAAGGAGATTAGCGCAGGGAGCGCACACATTCCTGGCGACAGGTCTGCTGTCTGCAAACACACTGTACCGCCACCCGCCAATGATTGACCGTGGTCATGGGACTGTGGCTTCTTTGTTATGACCAACTCTGGGAAAGCTGGGTGGCTACGAATATTGCCGCCGTGCTATATAACTGAGCAGATTTACCATTAGAGTCCCAGGAAAAGCTGGGTGACCACCAATATGGCCATCTTTACAGACACCCTCAATACATTGGCATAGTGTGGGCTCTGAGCCCCCGGGCTATGGCGAGTATTTCACACCCCATAACAGTGGACCTGTAGTTCTCTAGAGCCCTTTCCACCAGTCCAGTATTGAATACCTTATCCCCCAAACACATGTATTGTATTTTAGGAAAATATTACTGTAAGTATAGTCTGCCCTTTGGTCCTCTAGTTTTCTCCTGCTTATTGCAGCTGAAATCCGACATACAATTTAAAAAAATACATACCTTGTTATATATACTTTTTTATTTATGTACCTACTTAAATACCACAACCCAACCCAGAGCTCTAACCCAAGCCCTGCTCTGAGCCCTAACTAGATAACTCTATCCCCAACCTTAGTCATGACTTGAGCCCTAGCCCTGCTCTGAGTCCTAACCCTTAAACTCTAGCCCTAGCCTGAGCAGTAACCAGGCCCCTAATCCTAGTCCTAACCTAACCTGAGTCATCACCCTAACCAGGATCGTAATCCTAACCCTAACCTAATGGCTGCTCACTCTCCCCAGTCCCACAAGCTCGTTGCCTCGGGGTAATCCTTGACTCTGATCTCTTCTTCAAACCACATATCCAAGCCCTTTCCACTTCCTGCCGACTTCAACTCCAAAATATTTCCCGAATCCGTACATTACTCAACCAAAAATCTGCAAAAACCCTAGTCCATGCCCTCATCATCTCCAGCCTGAACTACTGCAACCTCCTGCTTTGTGGCCTCCCTTCTAACACTCTTGCACCCCTCCAATTTATTCTAAAATCTGGTCCCTGACTAATCCACCTGTCCCCCTGCTATTCCCCAGCCTTTCCCCTCTGTCAATCCCTTAACTGGCTCCCCATTACCCAGAGACTCTAGTTCAAAACCCTAACCATGACATACAAAGCCATCCACAACCGGTCTCCTCCATACATCTGTGACCTCCTTTCCTGGTACTTACCTGCACGAAACCTCCAAACCTCACAAGACTCCTTCTGTACTCCCCTCTTATCTCCTCTTCCTACAATTGCATACAAGATTTCTCTAACTCTAACCTGAGTCCTCACCCTAACCAGGCCCTAATCTTAACCAGAGTCCTAACCCTAACCAGGGCCCTAATCCTAACCCTAACCTGAGTCCTTACCCTAACTAACCAGGGCTCTAATCCTAACCCTAACCTGAGTCCTCACCCTAACCAGGGCCCTAATCTTAACCTGAGTCCTAACCCTAACCAGTGCCCTACTCCTAACCCTAACCTGAGTCCAAACCCTAACCATGGCCCTAATTCGAGCCCTAACCAGAACCCAAGCTATGACCTAAGCCTTAAAGGCACACTGTCAGCACAGAATAACTGTTCAAACAGGCGCTCCATGGCTTGGCCAATCATTTATGTACACTTTCCCACCTGTTTGTTTTTCCTCTATCTCCACCCCCTCTTTTGAAATTGACAGCTCTGGCTTCATAGGGCCAGAGGAGGGTGGAGAATGAGGTAAAACAAGCAGGTGGGAAGGTGTATATGAATAATTAGCCTCGCCTTGAAGCACCAAGCGACTGGACTTGGTTTGAACAGTTATTCTGTGCTGACAGAGTCCCTTTAACCTAAGCCCTAACCCAAGCCCTGCTCTGAGACCTAACTCTATAACTCTAGCCCTAACTTGAACAGTAACCAGAGCCTTAATTATAGCCCTAACTCTAACCTGCACCCAAGCCCCAACCCAAGCCCTGCTCTGAGTACTAACGCTAGCTCTAACCTGAGCCCTAACCCAAGCCTTGCTCTGAGCATTAAATCTAGGTCCAACCTGAGCCCCAACCCTAACCTGAGCCCTAACCCAAACCTTGCTCTGAGCGCTAACTCTAGCTCTAACCTGAGCCCTAACCCAAGCCTTGCTCTGAGCATTAAATCTAGGTCCAACCTGAGCCCCAACCCTAACCTGAGCTCTAACCCAAACCTTGCTCTGAGCGCTAACTCTAGCTCTAACCTGAGCCCTAACCCAAGCTCTGCTCTAAGTGTTAAATCTAGCTCTAACCTGAGCCCTAACCCAAGCCTTGCCCTGGGCGCTAAATCTAGTTCTAACCCAAGCCTTGCTCTGAGCACTAACTCTACCTCTAAACGAGGCCAAACTCAAGCCTTGCTCTGAGCAATAACTCTGGCTGTAACCTGAGCCCTAACCCAAGCCTTGCTCTGAGTGCTAACTCTAGCCCTAACCCGAGCTCTAACCCAAGCTATAACCTGAACCCTAGTTAAAGAGTTAGAAAAAATAAAAGTGTATTATAGTAGTGGGTATTTTTTTTTTGTTGTTGAAAGGGGACACTTTTTATACACTTGGGACAGCTCTTTCATTAGAGAGCTGTGGGTAGAGCATAGTGCAGTACACAGGATATATTAGCTGCTTAGCTTCTGTCATCTTGATTGCTGCCTATGCAGAGCGCAACAGCCAAGCAAACCCATCTCAACTGCTGGAATCTGTACAGGTACCTCGGTGGCAGCGGCCGAGATGACCAATCCATCACTGTATAAATAAGCAGTCATAACCTGGTGTGAGAACTGTATTATGGTTGTGTCTCAGCGATTGATCAACGTTAACTTAGAAATAAAATTAACATTATATCTGACTGTGGGAAAGCTGGGTTACAGATCCTACAAGGTGGTCACCCAGCTTTCCCAGATCTTGAAATTTAATTCAAAGGATGATTTTACTTGGTGGTGAGCGTTTTATTTTAGCGGTGTCTTAGCTATAAGACCTCACAGGACAATATGACTACGACACGCGAGGCGGTGATCATGGGTGGATCCAGGTATCTTACATAAGAAGCCATGTGATAGTGTTGGGCCCCTGCATTGTGGCCCCAAGTGACAAGTCTCAGTGTTTCAGGATCATCTTCAGGATGAGCTGTAAAGAAAAAGGTTGCATGCAGTGAGTGCGCTGCACGAAACAAAGCCAGCTCTGCTACATCGGTGCAGCGGGCTCACCTGGGTGAGGCCATAGGCTTCTTGGGATAGCTTCTCTATGACATTAAAGTGATCGGTCCCGTCCACAAGAACATAGGAGACGTCAAGGCCCGATTCCATCAGGCTCTGATAGGGGAGAGGAAGTGGTTAATTCTGCTTTCCAAGATTCCGGAGAGCAGCGATACATAAGGTGTAGTTCAGTATCTGGGCAGGTTTCCCATTCAGAGAACAGTGCCACCATGGTCCATAGGCGGTGTCCGGTACTGCAGCTCTGTCTAAGTGAATACTGCTATACCTAATGCAGAGCCATTTTTTCTTTATTCACCTCCCACATTGATGTTGGTCATTTCAGGGCTCCCATATCGTACCCTGTGACCATTCTCACCTGGAAATATTGCTGTGACTGCCTGTGGAACTCCGGAGAGTCGTGCTCCGCCACCGCGATGACCACTTGACACGTCCCAGCATTCATATGTCTCCCATATTGCATGGGGCTGTTCTTTAGCGCCACCTCCCTGCGAAAACAAGCATCAGGTAATCGCTTTCTGTCACGTTGCAATGGCGTCTACCTGTCAAGCAGCAATGGCGCCACACCAGTCCTTGGGAAATGTAAGGTATTGCAGCCCAGTTCTATTAACCCCTTCACTCCCCACTTATTTTTTCCTTTTTCCCCTCAACTTTTCCCAAGAGCCACAATTTTGTCATTTTTCTGTCAACATAACCAGGACGAGTTGTAGCTTTGATTTACACCATTTATGTTATTGAATCGCCCCCACGTAAGGGCAATGGGGTACTCGGTACCGGGTCCTTCAGTTCCCTCAGCGAGGATGTCACGGTGGCCCGACCCGGACCGTGGCTGTATGAGGGGCGCCCAATAAAAGGGTAGAGTTTGTAGATAACGGTAGTGTTCGTGACGCCACCTGTGGTATTCGGTCAGGGTGACCGACGCTGCTTAGGGGTCCGCTGGGGTGATGTTATGGCAGCTAGATTGTATACCTTCCCACAGGTGAAGTATATCCCCAGGGCTTCCCAGAAGTGTAGATGTTGATGGTGGGTGGTGCAAGGCGCGGTGAATAACGAGGACACAATGGGTGCAGTGTCTTTACCTTTACTGAAGGCTTCAGCATCCACAGTCCAGGTTGCCGGATGACAGGGTAGGCAGAGTCCGGCCGGTCTAATGGCAATTCTAGAGTCCCCTTGTCCAGGTAGAAATCAGTAGCCTTCCCCTTGCGCACAGCAACACAGCAGGTCCCCACCTGCATCAGCTACCATAAGGTCCTCACTGTTGTTACTTCTCTCTCTCTGTCCTCCAGATGGATAGGACACAACCCGTAAGACGGTGGTGGCCTGAGGCTATTCTATAGGGACCCTAGAGATGCCCCCTTCCGCGTTGCCACCTTGTCTGCTTAGGTGTTTAGGTCGGACAGCCAACTTGGAATCGACTGTCCTGCCGGTCTCCGAAGCAAAGCGTAGAGTCTATTACTCCCTCGGTGTTCCGGCCACCGGATCTGCGCTCAGTGGGAGGCAGCCCGCTTCTAGCTGGTCTCCCACTGGTGTTTCACCCCTGTTGCCACGACCTCTTTGCTCACTCACCACGGCACACCTCCCCTCCTGTCCCCTCCTGGGAGGCTGCCGCATGGGCTGCAGGCGCAGCCCCGTGTCCCTCCCTCCCTTTCCTGGGCCGAGCCCAGTCTGCGCCTCTCCTCTCCTCCTCCTGGCTCCAACTCCGACTTCTCCCTCCAACTCTCTGACTCACTTCCTAACCAACCCCCAGTTTTACCCAAGTGTGAGGAGTGGACTAATAGATAGAACCCTTTTGCTCCCCCTGGTGGCCGGCGTGTGAAGTGTGTGTGTGTGGCTGTGATACCTGGCAAGGTGAACTCCTTTGGTGCCATCAGACGTAACATCGCTCCCCCTGGTGGAAGAACGACATTACTGCAACGACCAGGACTCTGGGGCGCTGCATTATCATATCTTGTGCTGGAAAACTTTTTTTTTGTGTGACAAGCTGTAGTTTTTATTGGTACAATTTTGGGGTACATAAAATGTTTTTATTGCATTTTTTGGGGGGAGTTGCAGCGACTGAAAAATGGCATTTTTTTCTATTTGCCGTACGGATTAAATAATTGTATATTTCGACAGATTGGATATATAGAGAGGTGGTGATGCCAAATATATTCATTTTTTAACCCCTTAATGACCGTCAATACGTCTTTTTACTGACCTGAGATATAAGAGAATAGCCTCCCCACACAGGTGATAATCCAGCAGCTGTCGCTGTACACTATAGCTGACAATTTGCTACATCAGACACTATCAGCATTAGCACCGTTCATGTATGTTTAACCCCTTAGGTGCTGCTGTCAATAATGATTATATCATATAAATGGTTAAAAGAGTGTGGCTTCTCCCTCTTTGTCCCCACCGGCACCCTGAGATCATGATTGTGTGGCCCTGATGTTTGCCATGGCAATTCACGAGCACATAGCAGCCTTAGAATCTGCCGGTACCAGTGGCCTGTTCAAGAGTCAGCAATATTTAGGTGGTAAAAATACACTTTTTCATTCCTGTCATGTCACTTTGCATTAATTCCTGAAAATCACCTAAAGGGTTAATAAACTACGTGATGTCAAATTTTAATATGTTGAGGGGTGCGATTTTTAAAATGTTATCACTTTTGGGGGTTTCCCAATATATAGGACCCCTAAAGTCACTTCAAACCTGGATAAGTCCCTAAAAAAAATAATTTTGTAAATTTCAATGAAAAAAATTAAAAATTACTGCTACATTTTTAACACTCCTAAAATGCTAACAAAATAAAATAGCATTTTAGAAATGGTGCTGATGTAAAACAGACATGAGAGAAATGTTATTTATTAATGGTTTTCTGTGATATCGTTATCTGAATTAAAGGGATAATCATTCAAAGTTTGAAAATTGCAATTTGTTTTTTACATTTTTGTCAAATTTCTGAAATTTTTTATAAACACAAAACATATTGACCTAAATTTACCAATATCATAAAGTACCATATATACTCGAGTATAAGCCGAGAATTTCAGCTAATTTTTTAGACTGAAATTGCCCCTCTCAGCTTATACTCGAGTCATACCCAGGGGTCGGCAGGGATGGGGGAGCGGCAGCTGTCTAATCATACTCACCTGCTCCTGGTGCGGTCCCTGCACGTCCCTGGTTCGCTGAGAGCTTCTTCCTGTAGTGAGCGATCACATGGTACCGCTCATTACAGTAATGAATATGGACCCGACTCCACTCCCATAGGGGTGGAGCGGCATATTCATTACTGTAATGAGCAGTACCATGTGACCGCTCACTACAGGAAGAAGCTGCCGGCGCCGGGGAAGCAGGGACCACGCCAGGAGCAGGTGAGTATAAGCAGTGCACTATATTCACCTGCTCCCCGTTCCACCGTCGCCAGCTGCCGCTGCGTCTTCTGCCTCATCTGCAGTGACGCTCAGGTCAGAGGGCGCGGTGACGCGATTAGTGCGCGCCGCCCTCTGCCTGAACAGTCAGTGCAGTGGACGGGGAACGTAGCGGCGGCTGGCGACGGTGGAATGGGGAGCAGGTGAATATAGCAAGTGCCGGGGGCCTGAGCGACGAGAGGTGATTATGTGATTTTTTTTTTTCGCAGCAACAGCATATGGGGCAAATGTCTGTATGGAGCATGTTATGGGGCCATAATCAGCATTTATGGAGCATTACATGGGGCAAATGACTGTATGGAGCATCTTATGGGGCCATAATCAGCATTTGTGCAGCATTATATGGGGTGTATTTTGTAAGGAGCATCTTATGGGGCCCATCATAAACTGAATGGAGCATTATATGGGGCGTATTTTGTATGGGGCATTATATGGGGCCCATCATGAACTGTATGGAGCATTATATGGGGCTCCTGATTCAACATGGATATTCAAAAACACTTAACCTACTGATGTCTCAATTAATTTTACTTTTTTTGGTATCTATTTTTATTTTTGACATTTACCGGTAGCTGCTGCATTTTCCACCCTAGGCTTATACTCGAGTCATTAAGTTTTCCCATTTTTTTTGTGGCAAAATTAGGGGTCTCGGCTTATACTCGGGTCAGCTTATACTCGAGTATATACGGTATATTGTGTCATGAAAAAACAGTCTCAAAATCACTGGAATTTGTCGAAGCGTTCCAAAGTTATGACTACATAGAGTGACACTGGTCAGACTTTTAAAATTTTACTCTGTCACTAATGTTTGAACTAAGAAAACAGATTGAACCTTCAATAGATTGAAACTTTAAATTTTTTTTTTATTTTTATTTTTTACTTTTAAGTCCCTTTAGGGAACTTGAACCTGAAGAAAGCTGATCCTGTAGCCTCGGCTTCATAGTGGGGATCTTCAGTAGGTCTCCATTTGCCATAGGCAGCCACTGTCACCCTGTGGTTGCATTGCGGGAAGAAATGCTCGTTGCGATCACTCTTTTTAAATGTTGCTGAGAATGACAGTGACGTCACCCGCCAGGGCCATGGGGTACTTGGTACCGGGCCTGGTCATCGTTAAAGGGGTGGTCACGCTGTCGGCGACCCAGTCTGTGGCCCTGGGCGCCCAAGTAAAAGGGATAGTTTTTAAAGGGAGTTGTAAAGCAATAAAAGTTTGTGACGCCCCTTGTGATACTAGGTCAGGGGTGACTGACGCTGCTTAAAGGGGTCCTCTGGGGGTGATGGTAAGGCAGCAAGATGGTGTCGTTTCCCACAGGTGAAACTGGGTCCCCAGGGCTCCCGGTGTGCTGGGCAGGGATGGTGTGGTGTCGGTAATAACCGGAGAACACGGGGTTGCAGTTTCTTTACCTGGTATACTATTGTAGTCACCCTCAGTCCAGGGTAGTGGCAACAGGTGTCGATGGAGTCCAGGCAGCCTGAAAACAAGTGGGAATCCCTTTGCCAGGTCAGTTTGGGAGCCTTCCACTATGCGTTAAATAATAGTCCCTTGCTGCCTGTGGCTTCCTAAAAAGGTCCTCGTTTACTCTCTGTCTTGGGACAGTCCCTGCATTGTAGGCAACTTGAGCTGTTCCCTTGGGGTCTCTATACATGGGGACTCTGGGCTCTGGATGTTGCTGTACCTCAAGTGTACTGTGAGCAAGTCACTTTCAGCTTCCTGCCCTCCGGTTCTGCCATGGGACTTGTAGTTCCACAAGGCCTCGGGCTCCCGGTGCCTGGTTTCTGTGCCTCTGCCTGGAAGGAGTCCAGTCACGGCTCCCTTCCAGCTCTGTAGTTCTCCTGTGCTCCTTCACTGTTCCTTGTCTGCACCAGACTAAATCCTCCTCCAGACCAGAATATATATAGGGAAATTCCCCTTAAAACCGGGTTCAGAACTCCCCCTTCTGGCCTGGAGTCAGAATGTGTTGAATGTACAGCTTACCTGCCAAAGGGATTCTCCTCGTTTCCAAGCATGGCATCACCCTCCCCGAGAGGAAGGCAATACCACTGTGGTACCTGAACTCCTGGGGTGCCACAACAGCGGCACTTAAAATGTTAAACAGCAGAGATCAGAGCCTCTGAATACCTCATTTGTGCCCTAACTATGCTATTAGGCTGGCCATGGTTGACATTAGGCTGGCCATGGGTGCTATTAGGCTGGCCATGGGTGGCATTAGGCTGGCCATGGGTGGCATTAGGCGACAAGGTTTTTTTCTGCACTTTCGACTCTCAGTAATTAGCCTCTCCTCCGATGAAAGGGCTGATAACAGGGAGCAATAGACTGCATTTATCTGCACGTGGCACTTTAATCTGAGCGCCCTGTAACAGCAGAAATATAGCAGTGTGTTCCTGTTGCTGCTCTCTGATTTTGGCTCTATAGATATTGACAGTAACAGGAAGCCATCAATACACTGCGACTGTCTAGGAGCCGAGTACAGGAAATCTGACTGTTTGTTACAGTGTATCACAGGGTAAAATAAAGAATAATAAAACTAATTCCATGCACTGACAACAAGCAGAGATTTTATGGAGAAGCAAAGGTGGAAACTTACTGCGACATCTTCAGAGCATCGTTCACATAGGTGTCTATGATAGGAAGCAAGTCGTATACCCCACTCACCAGCAACGCGCCTGGTAATAAAAGGGGGAGGCAAGATAGTCACAGCCGGGGTGAGTGTCCTTGTTCAGACATCGTACAGAGAACGTCCACCAAACTATACTTTATATATACACAGTGTATGTGCACAGTGACTGCACCAGCAGAATAGTGAGTGCAGCTCTGGGGTATAATACAGGATGTAACTCAGGATCAGTACAGGATAAGTAATGTAATGTATGTACACAGTGACTGCACCAGCAGAATAGAGAGTGCAGCTCTGGGGTATAATACAGGATGCAACTCAGGATAAGTAATGTAATGTATGTACACAGTGACTGCACCAGCAGAATAGTGAGTGCAGCTCTGAAGTATAATACAGGATGTAACTCAGGAACAGTACAGGATAAGTAATGTATGTACACAGTGACTGCACCAGCAGAATACTGAGTGCAGCTATGGGGTATAATACAGGATGTAACTCAGGATCAGTAAAGGATAAATAATGTAATGTATGTACACAGTGACTGCACCAGCAGAACAGTGAGTGCAGCTCTGGTGTATAATACAGGATGTAACTCAGGATAAGTACAGGATCAGTAATGTAATGTATGTACACAGTGACTACACCAGCAGAATAGTGAGTGCAGCTCTGGGGTATAATACAGGATGCAACTCAGGATAAGTAATGTAATGTATGTACACAGTGACTGCACCAGCAGAATAGTGAGTGCAGCTCTGAAGTATAATACAGGATGTAACTCAGGAACAGTACAGGATAAGTAATGTATGTACACAGTGACTGCACCAGCAGAATAGTGAGTGCAGCTCTGGGGTATAATACAGGATGTAACTCAGGATCAGTACAGGATAAATAATGTAATGTATGTACACAGTGACTGCACCAGCAGAATAGTGAGTGCAGCTCTGGGGTATAATGCAGGATGTAACTCAGGAACAGTACAGGATAAGTAATGTAATGTATGTACACAGTGACTACACCAGCAGAATAGTGAGTGCAACTCTGGAGTATAATACAGGATGTAACTCAGGATCAGTGCAGGATAAGTAATGTAATGTATGTCCACAGTGACTCCACCCGCAGAATAGTGAGTGCAGCTCTGGAGTATAATATGTAATAACATATTTATGAAATTTTTTTGCACTGTAAGTAGAATATTTCTAGATGTAATCTGGATCATGGTGGACATACATCTTAACTGGCTATAAATGCGGAGTCACAGGTCTGTCTTGACTGTGGTCTGTCTCTATAAGGAAGGCTCTAAAAGGATAAAGCTGAAATATGCCGGAAATGAGCCAGAAGTGAACAGAAGGTACGACTAACCACTGTAATTAAAAGTACTAAACTTCTTTCTCTTTCCTCCACACTTACTCATCATGCTGACATATGCTCTAACAGTTTTGTCTCCATTACTCCTCACTCGCTATCCCCAAACCCCAGCACCCTCTAACTAAGTAATAATCCAAGTAATAATCTCTCCTTCCCTCCTGCCTTCTCACCTGACATCCTCTGCTGACTCAACCTCAGATCTCTCCTAATAAAACACAAAAAAAGCCGCCCACTCTTCTTCTCCCACCTGCTCTGTCTCTCTCTGCTTCTCACTGCTGGCGACATATCTCCCAATCCTGGACCCCCACAGCTCATACCACCCATTACCCCCTCATATCGCTCCCAACCCAATATAAACTCTTGAAATTTTGCCCACCTCAAATCTGTGCCCTTGACGCCCACCACTCTGATCCCTCTCTCTAAATCACTATGGATGGTGGCGCAGTGGTTAGCACTGCAGCCTTGCAGCACTGGAGTCGTGGGTTCTAATCCCACTCAGGACAACATCTGCAAAGAGTTTGTATGTTCTCTCCGTGTTTGCGTGGGTTTTCTCCGGTTTCCTCCCACATTCCAAAGACATACTGATAGGGAATTTAGATTGTGAGCCCCATCGGGGACAGCGATGATAATGTGTGCAAACTGTAAAGCACTGCGGAATATGTTAGCGCTATATAAAAATAAAGATTATTATTAATGCCCGCTCCGTCTGCAATAAACTCCATGTGATTCACGACCTCTTTACCTCTCGTAATCTTTCCTTTCTGGGCATCACAAAACATGGCTGACACCCTCTGACACAGCCTCCCCTACTGCCCTATGTTACGGCAGCCTCCACTTCACCCACACTCTTCGCCCTGGCAACAGACATGGTGGAGGAGTGGGCCTTCTTTCTTCCAACTGTACCTTTAACCTAAACCCACATCTACCCTGCCTTATCCTCCCCTCTTTTGAAGTTCACTCTGTCAGCATCTACTCCCCCTTCAACCTCCAAATGGCCGTCATATACAGACCTCCGGGCCCGACCACTGCCTTTATTGACCAATTCTCCACCTGGCTTCTTCACTTTCTGTCTGCTGACATTCCCACCATCATCATTGATGACTTCAACATCCCCATTGACACCCACCATTCAGCAGCCTCCAAACTGCTGTTGATTACTGCATCTTTTGGACTTACTCAATGGTCCTCCTCAGGTACCCACACAGACGGGCACACATTAGACCTGGTCTTCACCCATCTCTGCTCCCTATCTAACTTCACTACCTCCCTTCTCCCTCTATCTGACCACCATCTACTCACTTTCTCATCCCTGTCCTCCTCACCTGTCACCCATGTCCAGCAACATGCGCACCCCCACTGAAACCTCACACACCTTGACACCCACACGCTCTCTGACTCTATCCTACCACTAGCATGCATATCCTCACTCCACAACACAGACACTACTAGTTTCTACAATGGCACTCTGGCATCAGCCATCGACTTGCAGAGTGCGACGAATCAATGGACAACCCTGGCACAATAACATCACCAAATAGCTTCGGAAAGTATCCAGAATTGCAGAAAGGCGTTGGAAGAAAACGCATTCGCAAGATGATTTCACTGCACTCAAACAAGCAACAGTCGCATTCAAATCAACTCTCACCTCTGATTAACAAGGCCTATTTCACATCACTCGTATCTTCTTTATCCCACAACCCCAAACCGTTGTTCAACACTTTTAACTCCCTCCTCCACCCCCCAATGCCCCCTCCGACTTCCCTAATCTCTGCTGAGAACTTTGCCACACACTTCAAAAATAAGATCGAGCAAACAAGGCAAGTCTTTGTTGACAAACCACCACAACCCCTTTGTTTGCCATACCAATGCCCTAACCCCATAACTTCCCTCTCCAAAATCACTGAAGGACAGCTTGCTCATCTTCTCTCCAATTCACACCTCACCACTTCTGCTCTTGACCCCATCCCATCCCACCTCCTCCCCAACGTCACCACCACACTAATCCCATCCCTAACTCATCTCTTCAACCTATCACTAACTTCTGGTACCTTCCCATCTGCTTTCAATCATGCCACAATCACACCTATCCTCAAAAAGCCATCCCCTGACCCGAACGCTGTGTCCATCTATCGCCCCACATCTTTGCTCCCATTTGCATCCAAACTCCTTGAGCAGCACGTCCATGGTGAACTTTCCTCTCACCTTGCATCTAACTCTCTCTTCGACAACCTGCAATCTGGCTTCCGTCCCCACCATTCCACTGAGACTGCCCTGACCAAAATTACTAATGACTTACTTACAGCCAAAGCTAACACACAATTCTCTATACTCCTCCTTCTAGACCTGTCCTCTGCCTTCGACACAGTTGACCACTGCCTCCTACTACAGATCCTCTCCTCCTTTGGCATCAAAGACCTCGTCCTATCCTGGATCACCTCATACCTTACCAACCGCACATTTATAACTTCCTCTACTACTTCTTCATCTCGCCCCCTCTCTGTTGGTGTCCCTCAAGGCTCTGTCCTAGGACCCTTACTCTTCTCAATCTACACACTTGGCCTGGGACAACTCATAAAGTCCCATGGCTTCCAGTACCATCTATATACTGATGACACTCAGATCTACCTCTCTGGCCCAGATCTCACCTCTCTGCTCTCCAGAATCCCAGAGAGTCTATCAACCATATCCTCCTTCTTCTCCCGCTTCCTCAAGCTCAATGTGGACAACTCTGAACTAATCCTCCATCTCGCATATCTTCCCTACCTGATCTATCTATCAAAATAAATGAAATCACACTTTCCTCTGTCCGCTGCCTCAGAGTATCCCTTGCCTCTGCCCTGTCCTAACCGCACATCCAAGCTCTCACCACCTCCTGTTGCCTCCAGCTCAAAAATATTTCCAGAATCTGTCCTTTCCTCAACCCTCACTCTACCAAAATGCTTGTGTATACCCTAATCATCTCCCGCCTCGACTACTGCAACATCCTCCTCTGTGGCCTACCTTCTAACACTATTGCACCCCTCCAGTCCGTCCTTAACTCTGCTGCCCGACTAATTAATCTCTCTCCTTGCTACACTCCTGCTTCACCTCTTTGTAAATCCCTTCACTGGCTCCCATTTTCCCAGCCTAGCGTATCCAGTTTCAACTACTAGCACTGACCTACAAAGCCATCCATAACCTTTCTCCTCCGTATACTTCCAAACTAATCTCTCAATATCTTCCCTCACGTTATCTCCCAAGACTTTCTTCTCTCCTCCATGCTTATTCGCTCCTCAGTCCTCACCCAATCGCCTCCAAGACTTCTCCCGAATATCCCCCATTCTCTGAAATTCTGTGCCCCAACATGTCCGGTTATCCACCACATTTGGATCCTTGAAAAGAAACCTGAAAACCCACCTCTTCAAAGAAGCTTACAGCCTGTAATGACCACACAGCCACCTCAACACCATCGAAGCTACTGCAACCCCAACCTACTGTCTCTTTCCCCACCATCCTGTAGAATGTAAGCCCGCAAGGGCAGGGTCCTCGCCCCTCTGTACCAGTCTGTCATTGTTAGTTTTGTTTACTGTAAGTGATATCTGTAATTTGTATGTAACCCCTTCTCGTGTACAGCACCATGGAATTAATGGTGCTATATAAATAAATAATAATAATGATATATTGCTGTGCTGACCTTTGATATCTGGTATCACCTTGTACTCAGTCCAATCAGTGCAGAGAGTCATGGCTACAAGATGGGCTCCAGCGGAATGGCCACATAGATAGATCCCACTGCGGAGAAAATGTCAGACATGAATAAACCATATAATAGGAAAAGAGAAGCAGAGGACAGAGGCCGAAGCTGTGATATATGATGGAGAGAGGTCTTCTAAACTTGATATCAGTTTGCTGCTGGAAGTTACATGCTTTTCACCTTCTGGATGTAAATTATAATATTCCTATTCACTTACAGCAAGATCCGTTATGCTGGATATTGCAAGTAATAAACAGTTATACATCTAAAATAGAGCAGAATTACATCTGCGCTTGTTCACACTAAACTTCTGCAACACTTAGCGCCACCTTGTGTCAGGGCAAAGTTATGTAGGTGCAAGAACTGAACCAGAGAAATCTTGTAACACGTCAAAGCTGAAGAACACAAGCCGACTCTGGCAGGTAAGTAGTTAATTCAATGGCCAATCTATTTACATCTGTAATAGTGACACCACATCAGGTATAGTCTCTCAACACAGACTTACGCATTGTGTGGGTAAAGATGAAAAATGGAGGCAATGCTGCGTCTGACCTGTGCCACAATGAGATCCATGTCACCTGCAATAATCAACAAGTAACATTACTACCCATGCTTTACACTGCAGGACTGTTTACTAAGATTGACTCTTGTTATTAAGCAGAATGCCTCCTCCTACTCATTAAGATGTCAGTCAGACTTCATCTGGGCACTGTGACAGGTAACTCACGATTTATCCTGTGGCTGTATGGCACTATCTTAGCACAGAATGCTCAAATTATCTGGCACTGTGTTACATTATATGGGCACTATGTAATATTATCTGGGCACTGTATGATATTATCTGGGTACCGGGACTTTATCTGGGCACTGTATGACATGATATGGGTACTAACATTATCTGAGCATCGTCACATTATCTGGGCACTGTATGATTTTATCTGGGCACTGTATGATTTTATCTGGGCACTGTAACATTATCTGGGCTCTGTATGACATTATGTGGGCACTGTATGATTTTATCTGGACACTATGATTTTATCTGGATACTATAACATTATCTGGGTTCTGTATGACATTATCTGGGCACTGTATGATATTATCTGGGCACTGTATGATTTTATCTGGGTACTTTAATATCTGGGCACTGTATGATATTATCTGGGTACCGGGACTTTATCTGGGCACTGTATGACATGATATGGGCACTAACATTATCTGAGCACCATCACATTATCTGGGCACTGTATGATATTATCTGGGCACTGTATGATTTTATCTGAGCACTGTAACACCTGGGCTCTGTATGACATTATCTGGGCACTATATGATATTATATGGACACTATGACATTATATGGGCGCTGTGTGATATCATATGTTCACTGTATGATATTATCTGGGCAGTGTATCACATTATATGGGCACTGTGACATTATCTGGACACTGAAGTACATGATATGGGCACTGTGACATTATCTGGGCACTTCCTCAGGGGGAAGCCAAAGCGAAACGCGTGTTGGGGCTGCTAGTCTGGTGTCAATACATGGGTAAGAATGGCTATCTCAGTGTTTAAAGGGAACCTGTCACCCCCAAAATCGAAGGTGAGCTAAGCCCACCAGCATCAGGAGCTTATCTACAACATTCTGTAATGCTGTAGATAAGCCCCCGATGTATCCTGAAAGATGAGAAAAAGAGGTTAGATTATACTCACCCAGGGGCGGTCCCAGGTCTGTTCTGGTCTGCTGGGTGTCGCGGTCCGGGGCCGGGGCCTCCCATCTTCTTACGATGACGTCCTCTTCTTGTCTTCACGCTGTGGCTCTGGCGCAGACATACTTTGCCCTGTTGAGGGCAGAGCAAAGTACTGCAGTGCGCAGGCGCCGGGCCTCTCTGACCTTTCCCGGCGCCTGTGCATTGCAGTACTTTGCTCTGCCCTCAACAGGACAAAGTATGCCTGCGCCAGAGCCACAGCGTGAAGACAAGAAAAGGACGTCATCGTAAGAAGATGGGAGGCCCCGGACCGGACCGCGACGCCAATGGACCGGACCGCAGTGGGGAACGGCCCTGGGTGAGTATAATCTAACCTCTTTTTCTCATCTTTCAGGATACATTGGGGACTTATCTACAGCATTACAGAATGCTGTAGATAAGCTCCTGATGCCGGTGTGCTTACCTCAACTTCCATTTTGGGGGTGACAGGTTCCCTTTAATTAAATAGGTGGTTATCTGAATTAAGTGTTCACAGTGCTATTCTGCAAGTGCAATAAATTTACAACCTTGTGATATTTTCAAGTCCTATGATATTGTTCCAATTTATCTGGGCATTGTACAGCAATGTCTGAGTGCTGAGTGACATTTGCGTGGTTTATGCACTTTTTCTTGAGTACTGTAATACACTATTTATCTGGAAAGTGAGTGTCACTATATTGGCAAAGTATGTTCCATTTATCTGGACAGAATATGACATTATGTGGGCAAATTGAGAGTGTGGCTCATTTTTATGTAGGGTTTTTCTATGTACTGAAATGCAGTATTTATCTGGGCACTGTGTGGCACTATCTGGACACTGACATTTTATGGGTAGTTTTAATACTATATTTTCTTGGTACTGTAATACACTATCTGAGCACTGTGGGTCACTATCTGGACTCTGTACGTCCTATTTATCTGGGCAGAATATGACACTATTTAGGCACTTTTAAATTAAGGTTTATATGTTCTATAATGCACTATTTATTTGGGTAATGTGTGGCAATGTCTGAGTGCTCAGTGACATTTTTGTAGGCTATGTACTATTTCCTGTAATCCACAATTTATCTGGGCTCTGTGTGGCATTTTTTCAGCACAGTATGCCCCATTTTTCTGGGCAGTGTACGACACTATCTAGGCACGTTGAGCTTATGGGTCATTTATTGGCTGTTTTTGTATGTGCTCTAATTTACTATTTATCTGGGCACTGTGCGTCAGCGTCATGGCATTTGTGTGGATTTTGCACTCGTTTCTGAGTGCTGTCAGACACTTTATCTGGAAACTGAAATTGTGAAAACAGCGGCACTTTCATGACCGGACCCTACACATGCACAGATAAGCCTTGAAAAAGGCCCATACAGCCGAAATGTTGGTGAATATTTTTTTTTTTTCATTTTGAGTCATAAATAAAGTCATTATTTTATTCCAATCAATTTGAGTGCCAGTTTCTGAAAATCTCGATTGTCCTTCTCAGCATCTAAATATACAGTAGAGCGTGCATCTCTGTTTTATATCTGGAAACTGAGTGGCAATATCTCGGCACAGTGTGTGCCATTTATCTGGACACTGTATGACATTATGTGGGCACTCAGTGAAATATTTTGGGCACTTTATATACAGCTGGTCTATCGAATTTAGAGAGCTGCGTGGCACTATCTAAGCACAGAATGTCCCATTTATCTAGGCACTGTAGGTCACTATTTTTTAGGTAGTTTATGTACCTTTTTGTATTCCCTAATGCACAATTTATCTGGGCACAGTATGCTCCATTCATGTGGGCACTATGTGACATATTATGGTAGTTATTTGTACTGTTTTTCTGTGTACAGTAATGCACTATTTATCTAGGGGCTGTGCGGCACTCAACACAGTCTCAACAGAGTATTATTATTATTATTATTTATTTATATAGCACCATTGATTCCATGGTGCTGTACATGAGAAGGGGTTACATACAAGTTACAAATATCACATACAGTAAACAAACTAACAATGACGGAAGTATGCTCCATATATCTAGGCATATAGTGTGTGACACTATCTGCAAATTGCCTCTTCTGAGAAAAAGAGGACTTAACTCTATAGCGCCACCTGTTGGAAGTAGCAATCCTACAAGTCACAATCAACTCTTTAACGAGTCGTGCAATATGACTTAGGATAAAAGCCAAATTAGTATCTCAATTCGCAGACACGGTGTTTCGGGCTGTTGGCTGGGGTCTAAGGGGTATCGTTTCAGAGATGGTATGTCGCTCTCCATAAGGAGAAACGATAACCCCAGTCCAGAGCCTCTCACCTAGCCAAATTAGTTCTCACGCTTCGCACTGACGAGGGCCAACAGCCCGAAACACCGTGTCTGCGAATTGAGATACTAATTTGGCTTTTATCCTAAGTCATATTGCACGACTTGTTAAAGAGTTGATTGTGACTTGTAGGATTGCTACTTCCAACAGGTGGCGCTATAGAGTTAAGTCCTCTTTTTCTCAGAAGAGGCAAATTGCATATTCTATTTCCCAGAGGAGCATTGCACGGCGAATAAGCCTCCTTACCTTGACAAGCCAGAGATGGTATGTCACTCTCCATAAGGAGAAACGATACTCCTTTGACACTATCTGGGCATTCTGACATTTTGTGTGTGGTTTATGCACTATTTTCTGGGTACTGTAATATACTATTTATCTGGGCACTATTTTGTACTATCTCTGCACAGTATATTTAATTTATTAATTCTTTATCACAGAAGATGAAGTCTCCAAGCTCCTCTCCTCTTCTCGTCCAACTACATGCACCACTGACCCCATTCCCTCACACCTCCTCCAGTCTCTCTCTCCAGTCGTCACAACTCACCTAATTACAATCTTTAATCTCTCCCTCTCCTCTGGCATTTTCCCCTCGTCCTTCAAACACTCTATCATCACTCCATTACTAAAAAAACCTACCCTCGAACCATCCTGCACAAACAACTACAGACCGCTCTCCAATCTCCCCTTAATCTCAAAACTCTTGGAGCGCCTGATCTACTTCCGCCTTACCCGTTACCTCTCCACTCATTCCCTCCTAGACCCTTCACAGTCCGGTTTCTGCCCCCTACATTCGACAGAAACTGCACTCATCAAGGTGACCAATGACCTTCTGACAGCAAAATGTAACGGTGACCACTCTCTGCTCATTCTTCTCAACCTTTCTGCAGCTTTCGACACTGTTGACCACCCTCTCCTACTCTCTAGGCTCCAGTCACTAGGCATAAGGCTACTTTCACACAGGCGTTTTTTTTAATACGTCGCAATGCGTCGTTTAGGGGAAAAAACGCATCCTGCAAAGTTGTGTGCAGGATGCGTTTTTGCCCCATAGACTTACATTACCGACGCATTGCGACGTATTGACACACGTCGCAACCGTCTTGCGATGGTTGCGCCGTGTTGTGGTGGACCGCCGGGAGCAAAAAAGTTAAATGTAACGTTTTTTGCAGCCGACGGACCGCTTTTTCCGACCGCGCATGCGCGGCCGGAACTCCGCCCCCACCTCCCTGCACCTCACAATGGGGCAGCGGATGCGCCGGAGAAATGCATCCGCTGCCTCCGTTGTGCGGCACAACAAACGCTAGCGTCGGAATCTCGGCCCGACGCATTGCGACGGGGAGATTCCGACGCTAGTGTGAAAGTAGCCTTAAGGACACTGCTCTCTCCTGGTTCTCCTCCTACCTTTCTGACCGCTCCTTCAGTGTTCTTTTCTCTGGCTCCACTTCATCTCCTCTTCCTCTCACTGTCGGGGTACCTCAGGGCTCAGTCCTCAGCCCCCTTCTCTTCTCCCTCTACACGGCCCCAATTGGACAGACCATCAGCAGATTTGGCTTTCAGTATCATATTTATGCTGATGACACACAACTATACACGTTATCCCCTGACCTTACCCCCGCTGTACTACAGAACGCCACTGACTGTCTGTCCGCAGTCTCCGACATCATGTCTGCTCTCTATCTGAAACTCAACCTCTTCAAAACTGAACTTCTTCTGCTCCCGCCTTCTACTAACCTCCCTAAATCTGACATTTCCCTCTCCGTGGGTGGCACCATAATAACGCCTAGGTAGCAGGCGCGATGTCTGGGTGTTATGTTTGACTCCGATCTCTCCTTCACCTCCCATATACAATCTCTTGCCCGCTTGTGCCGCTTACACCTAAAGAACATCTCTAGAATCCGTCCTTTTCTCACCATGGAAACAACAAAAACCCTCACTGTCACCCTGATCCACTCCCGCCTGGACTACTGTAATGCTCTATTAATTGGCCTTCCCCTTAAGGTACCTTCACACTGAGCAACTTTCCAACGAGAACGACAACGATCCGTGACGTTGCAGTGTCCTGGATAGCGATCTCGTTGTGTTTGACACGCAGCAGCGATCAGGATCCCGCTGTGACATCGCTGGTCGTTGCTAGAAGTCCAGAACTTTATTTGGTCGTCAGGTCGGCGTGATTCGTCATGTTTGACAGCTAAAGCAACGATACCAGCAATGTTTTTTCATGGAGCCAACGACCAGCGAGAACGATAAGTACATCACTGGATCGCTCCTGCATCGTTCTGGTGTTGCCGTGTTTGACGTCTCCTAGTGACCTAAACAGCGACGCTGCAGCGATCGGCATCGTTGTGTATATCGCTGCAGCGTCGCTTAATGTGACGGTACCTTTACTCGACTTTCCCCTCTCCAGTCCATCCTTAATGCAGCAGCCAGGCTCGTCCATCTGGCTAATCATTACTCAGACGCGTCCGCTCTTCGCCCGTCATTATACTGGCTGCCCATTCATTACAGGATACAATTCTAAGTACTTGTTCTCACCCACAAAGCTCTCCACAGTGCAGCACCCCCTTACATCTCCTCCCTCATTTCGGTCTATCAGCCTAACAGACCACTGCGCTCTACAAATGACTTTCGACTAACCTCTGCACTAATCCGTACCTCCCACTCCCGACTCCAAGACTTCTCCCGTGCTGCACCAATCCTCTGGAATGCTCTACCCCAAGATATTAGGACCATCCACAACTTGCATAGTTTTAGGCGCTCGCTCAAAACACATTTGTTCAGAGCGGCCTACCATGTTAACTAATCAAAGTCATTTCATGTTTGTGTGTGTAGCCCATTCACTATCTCCATCTATCCCCCACCTCCTGAAGATGGCTGGACCATCATTGTAACTACACACCTGTACTTTGTATCGTCCCCACCTCATTGTAGATTGTATGCTCTCACGAGCAGGGTTATTATTATTATCTGGGCAGTGTATGACAGTATCTGGGCACTATGTAACACATTATGATAGTATTTTGTACTGGTTTTCTATGTATACAGCATTACACTATTGATCTGGGCACTATCTCGGCACATGTTGGATTTATGTAGCCACTGTATGACATTTATCTGGGCACTATGTGGTGCTATTTAGTTAATGTACATAGTATTTGTTGTTTTCTTCTACATAGATGCAAAGTCAGTCTCACCTTTTGGAGCAATGTCATAATCCATCACCATCACAGCAATCCCATTTGAGACGAGAGGAGCAGCCATAAATCCGGACTCCTCTTTGCTGAAAGGAAAAGGTCATATAGAGAAATAGTATTGCTCATTAGCGCCCCCTACCTGTCCTGAATATTATCGGACCGGGCAGGAATATATGTGTGGCCTGCGGTATTACACCCCCAGCATCTCATGGCTATAGATGGAGGATTCCATAATTATTTACAGGTCCGTCTCAAAAAATTAGCATATAGTGTTAAATTTCATTATTTACCATAATGTAATGATTACAATTAAACTTTCATATATTATAGATTCATTATCCACCAACTGAAATTTGTCAGGTCTTTTATTGTTTTAATACTGATGATTTTGGCATACAACTCCTGATAACCCAAAAAACCTGTCTCAATAAATTAGCATATCAAGAAAAGGTTCTCTAAACGACCTATTACCATAATCTTCTGAATCAACTAATTAACTCTAAACACATGCAAAAGATACCTGAGGCTTTTATAAACTCCCTGCCTGGTTCATTACTCAAAACCCCCATCATGGGTAAGACTAGCGACCTGACAGATGTCAAGAAGGCCATCATTGACACCCTCAAGCAAGAGGGTAAGACCCAGAAAGAAATTTCTCAACAAATAGGCTGTTCCCAGAGTGCTGTATCAAGGCACCTCAATGGTAAGTCTGTTGGAAGGAAACAATGTGGCAGAAAACGCTGTACAACGAGAAGAGGAGACCGGACCCTGAGGAAGATTGTGGAGAAGGACCGATTCCAGACCTTGGGGAACCTGAGGAAGCAGTGGACTGAGTCTGGTGTGGAAACATCCAGAGCCACCGTGCACAGGCGTGTGCAGGAAATGGGCTACAGGTGCCGCATTCCCCAGGTAAAGCCACTTTTGAACCATAAACAGCGGCAGAGGCGCCTGACCTGGGCTACAGAGAAGCAGCACTGGACTGTTGCTAAGTGGTCCCAAGTACTTTTTTCTGATGAAAGCAAATTTTGCATGTCATTCGGAAATCAAGGTGCCAGAGTCTGGAGGAAGACTGGGGAGAAGGAAATGCCAAAATGCCTGAAGTCCAGTGTCAAGTACCCACAGTCAGTGATGGTGTGGGGTGCCATGTCAGCTGCTGGTGTTGGTCCACTGTGTTTCATCAAGGGCAGGGTCAATGCAGCTAGCTATCAGGAGATTTTGGAGCACTTCATGCTTCCATCGGCTGAAATGCTTTATGGAGATGAAGATTTCATTTTTCAGCACGACCTGGCACCTGCTCACAGTGCCAAAACCACTGGTAAATGGTTTACTGACCATGGTATTACTGTGCTCAATTGGCCTGCCAACTCTCCTGACCTGAACCCCATAGAGAATCTGTGGGATATTGTGAAGAGAAAGTTGAGAGACGCAAGACCCAACACTCTGGATGAGCTTAAGGCCGCTATTGAAGCATCCTGGGCCTCCATAACATCTCAGCAGTGTCACAGGCTGATTGCCTCCATGCCACGCCGCATTGAAGCAGTCATTTCTGCCAAAGGATTCCCGACCAAGTATTGAGTGCATAACTGAACATTATTTTTGTTGTTTTTTTTGTTTGTTATTAAAAAACACTTTTATTTGATTGGATGGGTGAAATATGCTAATTTATTGAGACAGGTTTTTTGGGTTATCAGGAGTTGTATGCCAAAATCATCAGTATTAAAACAATAAAAGACCTGACAAATTTCAGTTGGTGGATAATGAATCTATAATATATGAAAGTTTAATTGTAATCATTACATTATGGTAAATAATGACATTTAACACTATATGCTAATTTTTTGAGAAGGACCTGTATGGGGGGAGGAGGCACAGACTGAGCTACATAGTAATAGGGGTAGGGTCCCACAGGAGCCCAGAGTATTTCAGGGAATAGGCATGCAGATCTAGTGACAGTTCACAGACTGGATGTTACATAGTGGAAGTCAGCAGCACAGAGCATTTCAGTAGGGGAATGTGCTGACTTTGTGACAGGTAGCTAATTGAGAAATTGAGAATTGCATAGTAGAAAGGGTATGGTATGGCAGCAGCACAGAATATTCCAGGTGATAAGTGTGAGGTCACAGACTAAGTGTTAGATAGTGGAAAAAGCAGACTAACAGGAGTGCAGAGTATTTCAGGTGAGAAGTGTGAGATCACAGATTAAGAGTTAATGGGAAAAGGAGGTTGATGCAGGAGCACAGAGTATTTCAATTGGAAAATGTATTGATCTAGTGATGGATAGCTGAATGAAAGTTAGTATTTCAGCAGAGGAATGGGCTGATCTTGTGGGTGGCCATGAATTGAGAAAAGTGGAAAGAGCAGGGTTTTGCCAGCAGCACAGAGTATTTCAGGTGAGGAGTGTGTGGGAAGGAGCACGACCCTACACTGTAATGGCAGGCAGTCGGCGGTATGACGGCTGTGTGCAGTCAGTACCTCTGCTACCTGTCAGGTGTTTACCTTAGAAACTGCCAGTATCCTCCATGGATGTACACCAGGAATGGGAGTTCTGGAATGGAGAACATTACTAATCAGATAAACCGATCCTGTATATCGGCTGCAGAAACAATTCAGCTGTGATTCCGTGTCAGCAACAAATAGCTGTCAATCAGGGGCTAGGACCGCCCCCTGGACTCTTTAGTCCAGAGCAAGCGGGAAAATTAATTAGTTGTACTGGATCATCTGCTCTAAAACAGGGGGCATTAACAAGGGTGGAAAGGGGGCTGTGTATGTGAATGACTCTTACTGGTTGGTTCTCCCTCTGGCAGATACAAGTCCATCTTCTCGCTGTCACTGTCGCCATATTGGATGTTCAGTGCCGTCCGTGCCACAACCCGAGATAGATTTGTACCTGGGATGATGAGAGTTGTCAGGACACATAATGGATACAGCTGATAGACCTGAATACATACAGCAGCGGCCACACGTTTGTACACCCCTGTTTTTCTTGTTCTTATTGGAAAGTAGATTCAAAATGGAGGCAGCAAAACCACGAAGAAAGAAAAACGTGGAAACCCGAAGTACAGAAACACGTGTGACACCTACCAGAATATGTTACACCTTAGATTCCTCTAAGTCCTTCCCACCTTTATCCGATAACGGATTTATGTGTTTTTTAATTTTTCGTATTTTTTTTTACTTTTTACTGTATTTATTAGTCCCCTTAAGGAACTTAAACCTGCGATCGTCTAATCACTTGGACCTTATGGTACAACCATGATCTCCTTCCAAGACCAACCACAAGCAGAGTTTCAAAGCAGCTCCATGACAGCAGTCATGGAGGTCTTCAACAGACCCCCGGCAGTTATAGCGACCCATCAGCACTCCGTGATCGCATTGCAGAACTGCAGGGAGGCACAGAATGAGACGACCCCATGTCTGGGATTGACAGTAACCTTTAATAAATTAACACTTGCTCGGCTCCACCTGCGGCTGTTAGAAGCAGATCCTGGCTGTGTCTCACAATCATCATCTGCTGGGTATGGAGTGGGCTCACCCAATGAGACTGCTTCATGCACCTGCTCCCGACTTGCACCATGCATGTATCAATCGGCAACATTGCTAAAACCTTAAAGGTATCCTCAAATGCAGTCATGAAAACCATCAGTTGTGACGAATAAACTGGCTCTCGCGAGGGCTACCCCAGTAAAGGAAGAACAAGAATGGACTCTGCTGCAGAGGATAAGTTCATCAATTACCAGCCTAAAAAAGGACAAATTGGCAGCCCTTCAGATAAAAGCCCTTTTAAATGACTTGCAGACATCAATTATCTGACACATCTTAACATTAACTGTCCAGAGGAGGCTGTGAGAAGCGTCTTTTATGGTCGAACTACTGAGGACGACAAACACAAAGAAGAGACTTGTTTGGAATCCAATATGTAACAGATATTCTGTTTTGCTCCAAACGTGTTTCCATATCTGTTTCTTTGTAGTTTGCTTCCTTCAGTCTGAATTTACAAAGTGCACATTCCAATAAGAAGGAGGAAAGCCATTACATGGGCAGCTGTGTCCAGACTTGTGACTAGTGCTGTATAAATAATATTAGTCCGCACTGACGTCCGCCCCACACTGGTACCTTCTGTTATCTCCTTTACATGCGCGTCGATGACAGCATCTTTGTCCATACGATGAGACCAGTGACTAGGTGAGTACTGATGCTCCAACTCCTGGAAATACAAAGAATGGAGTGTGTGCTGAAATCCTCTGCGCTGCTGAGGAAACCTACACCTTTCTCTAGGTAACTCTCAGTCCGTATTCTCACTCATGGAGTCGCATTCTTACTTCTCTGAAATACTCTGCGCGGTTGGCAAAGGACCATACACCTTTTCATCATGTAACTGTCACTCTATGATCTCGACAGCGCAGGTCTCTCCTAAAATACTCTGCAGCTTTCACCATGCATCACTTACAAACTCAGGAAACTTCTCTCCTGAAATACTCTGTGCTGCTGAGAAAATGTGCACTTTCCACTATATAACTACTCCGCTTATCAGAAGAGACAGGTTACTGCTACTAATCGGACAAACTTTCCTAACCTTAAATACTTTGTGCGGCTAATCTCCCAGGGGTCTCATTTAATAAATCGAGTACATAGGGTGCACCAAGTGGTCTGTTCAACATTCCCTCTTTGTAGTCAAAACTGTAGAAAGATAATGTGAATCTGCTAATGATGTGGAGGCACTGGGTGTGTGATGTCGGTAGCCGGCAGTCAGTCCGATGTCCCTTTCCCTGGTGTCCCGGTGACGGCTGCGCTTTGCACTTTGCCCTGTGATTATCTCCCACAATCTGTGAAGATCTCGATCACCAGTATCACCTGGGATATATAGTGTGTCTGCACATGGCCTCCTCTGTCCTCACCTCCTTCCCCAGTTTTCTCCAGTCCTCCATGCTGCTCCTGGTCCCACATAACAGGAAATGTCACCAAACTGTTCCACTCCATAGGCCGAAGGTCACACCCTGCCCCCTCCTGCCTCAGTCATGGCAAGGTGTCCCCTATCTGCAGACTAAAGGTACCGTTACACTAAACGACTTACCAACAATCACGGCCAGCGATACGACCTGGCCGTGATCGTTGGTAAGTCGTTGTGTGGTCGCTGGGGAGCTATCACATAGACAGCTCTCTCCAGCGACCAACGATCAGGGGAAAGACTTCGGCATCGTTGAAACTGTCTTCAACGATACCGAAGTCCCCGGTTAACCAGGGTTAATATCGGGTTACTAAGTGCAGGGCCGCGCTTAGTAACCCGATATTTACCCTGGTTACCATTGTAAAAGTTAAAAAAAAAAACCATTACATACTCACATTCCGATGTCTGTCAAGTCCCCCCGCCGTCAGCTTCCCGCACTGACTGTGTCAGCGCCGGCCGTAAAGCAGTGCACAGCGGTGACGTCACCGCTGTGCTCTGCTTTACGGCCGGCGCTGACAGTCAGTGCGGGAAGCTGACGCCGAGGGACGTGACAGACATCGGAATGTGAGTATGTAATGTTTTTTTTTTTTAACTTTTACAATGGTAACCAGGGTAAATATCGGGTTACTAAGCGCGGCCCTGCGTTTAGTAACCCGATATTTACCCTGGTTACAAATGAACACATCGCTGGATCGGCGTCACACACGCCGATCCAGCGATGACAGCGGGTGATCAGCGACCAAAAAAAGGTCCTGATCATTCCCCAACGACCAACGATCTCCCAGCAGGGGCCTGATCGTTGGTCGCTGTCACACATAACGAGATCGTTAGCGGGATCGTTGCTACGTCACAAAAAGCGTGACGTTGCAACGATATCGTTAACAAAATCGTTATGTGTGAAGGTACCTTAAGGTGTACTGATCATTTATATCTGTTCATGGGAAAGCTGGGTGATAGGCAATATGGACGCCATTATACCCCATACATATATTCTATATTGTTCTACAAAGCTGCACTCACTATTCTGCTGGTAGAGTCACTGTGTACATACATTAAATTACTTATCCTGCACTGATCCTGAGTTACTTCCTGTATTATACTCCAGAGCTGCACTCACTATTCTGCTGGTGCAGTCACTGTGTACATACATTACATTACTTATCCTGCACTGATCCTGAGTTACTTCCTGTATTATACTCCAGAGCTGCACTCCCTATTCTGCTGGTGCAGTCACTGTGTACATACATTACTTATCCTGTACTGATCCTGAATTACATCCTGTATTATACTCCAGAGCTGCACTCACTATTCTGCTAGTACAGTCACTGTGTACATACATTACTGATCTTGTACTGATCCTGAGTTACAGCCTGTATTATACCCCAGAGCTGCACTCACTATTCTGCTGGTGCAGTCACTGTGCACATACATTACTTATCCTGTACTGATCCTGAGGCTGAGTTACATCCTGTATTATACTCCAGAGCTGCACTCACTATTCTGCTGGTGTAGTCACTGTCTACATACATTACATTACTTATCCTGTACTGATCCTGAGTTGCATCCTGTATTATGCTCCAGAGCTGTACTCACTATTCTGCTGGTGCAGTCACTGTGTACATACATTACATTACTTATCCTGTACTGATGCCGAATTACATCCTGTATTATACCCCAGAGCTGCACTCACTATTCTGCTGGTGCAGTCACTGTGTACATACATTACATTACTTATCCTGTACTGATCCTGAGTTACATCCTGTATTATACGCCAGAGCTGCACTCACTATTCTGCTGGTGCAGTCACTGTGTACATAAATTACATTAATTATCCTGTACTGATCCTGAGTTACATCCTGTATTATACCCCAGAGCTGCACTCACTATTCTGCTGGTACAGTCACTGTGTACATGCATTACATTACTTATCCTGTACTGATCCTGAGTTACATCCTGTATTTTACCCCAGAGCTGCACTCACTATTCTGCTGGTGCAGTCACTGCGTACATGCATTACATTACTTATCCTGTACTGATCCTGAGTTACATCCTGTATTTTACCCCAGAGCTGCACTCACTATTCTGCTGCTACAGTCACTGTGTACACACATTACATTACTTATCCTGTACTGATCCTGAGTTACATCCTGTATTTTACCCTAGAGCTGCACTCACTATTCTGCTGGTGCAGTCACTGTGTACATACATTACATTACTTATCCTGTACTGATCCTGAGTTACATCATGTATTATACTCCAGAGATGCACTCACTATTCTGCTGGTGCAGTCACTATGTACATACAGTACATTACTTATCCTGTACTGATCCTGAGTTACATCCTGTATTATACTCCAGAGCTGCACTCACTATTCTGCTGGTGCAGTCACTGCGTACATGCATTACATTACTTATCCTGTACTGATCCTGAGTTACATCCTGTATTTTATCCCAGAGCTGCACTCACTATTCTGCTGGTACAGTCACTGTGTACATACATTACATTACTTATCCTGTACTGATCCTGAGTTACATCCTGTGTTTTACCCTAGAGCTGCACTCACTATTCTGCTGGTACAGTCACTGTGTAGATACATTACATTACTTATCCTGTACTGATCCTGAGTTACATCCTATATTATACTCCAGAGCTGCACTCACTATTCTACTGGTGCAGTCACTATGTACGTACAGTACATTACTTATCCTGTACTGATCCTGAGTTACATCCTGTATTATACCCCAGAGCTGCACTCACTATTCTGCTGGTGCAGTCACAGCGTACATACATTACATTACTTATCCTGTACTGATCCTGAGTTACATCCTGTATTATACCCCAGAGCTGCACTCACTATTCTGCTGGTGCAGTCACTGTGTACATACATTACATTACTTATTCTGTACTGATCCTGAGTTACCGCCTGTATTATACTCCAGAGCTGCACTCACTATTCTGCTGGTGCAGTCAATGTGTACATACATTACTTCTCCTGTACTGCTCCTGAGTTACATCCTGTATTATACTTTAGAGCTGCACTGACTATTCTGCTGGTGTAGTCACTATGTACATACATTGCATTACTTATCCTGTACTGATCCTGGGTTGCATGCTGACATTACATACAGGAGCTCTGGATATAGTATACTGTATGTAGTGCAAGTGTACAGGTAACACACTGACTCGCTGATGACGTCTATAGTTGAAGTCCTTCATCTTCATCCATCACAGACCACCATCACTTCTTCCAGCCAGGACTCGTCTCTGCAGAAAATAACAGTTATCTAGAGCACATTTCACAATTTTTCACCAACTTGTATATTACGCCAGATGAAGAAAAAAAAAAAACGACAATGTCGCCCTGCAGAGTAACAGGAACTGAAAACTGAAACCTCAACCTGAACCTCAACCTGAAACCTCACTGAAAACTGTACCTCAAAAATAAAATACATCACAGCATTAATAATAATAATAATAATATCCTTTAAAGGGAACCTGTCACCCTCAAAATCGATGGTGAGCTAAGCTCACCGTCATCAGGGGCTTATCTACAGCATTCTGTAATGCTGTAGATAAGCCACCAATGTTACATGAAATAGGAGAAAAAGACGTTAGATTATACTCACCCAGGGGCGGTCCCACTGCGGTCTGGTCAAATGGGTGTCTCAGGTCCGCTCCGGCACCTCCCATCTTCATTCCATGACGTCCTCTTCTGGTCTTCACGCCGCAGCTCCGGCGCAGGCGTACTTTGTCTGCCCTGTTGAGGGCAGAGGAAAGTACTGCAGTGCGCAGGCTCCGGAAAGGTCAGAGAGGCCCAGGGCCTGCGCACTGCAGTACTTTGCTCTGCCCGCAACAGGGCAGACAAAGTACGCCTGCGCCGGAGCCGAGGCGTGAAGACCAGAAGAGGACATCATGGAATGAAGATGGGAGGCGCTAGAGCGGACCTGAGACACCCATTTGACCAGACCGCAGCGGGACCGCCCCTGGGTGAGTATAATCTAACGTCTTTTTCTCCTATTTCAGGTAACATCGGCGGCTTATCTACAGCATTACAGAATGCTGTCGATAAGCCCCTGATGACGGTGAGCTTAGCTCACCATCGATTTTAGGGGTGACAGGTTCCCTTTAATTAGCCTCTACAGTAATAATGTCCCACATTCTGCCCCCGTGCCTCCATTCTGCCCTGCATCTCCATTCTGCCCCCTGTGTCTCCATTCTTGCCCCGTGTCTCCATTCTGCCCCCCGCATCTTAATTCTGCCCCTTGCGTCTCCATTTTGCCCCCCGTGTCTCCATTCTTCCCTTATGTCTCCCTCTACTCTTTCCCCGTGTCTCCATTCTGCTCACATGTCACCATTCTGCCTCCCACGGCTCCATTCTGCCCCCGTGTCTCGATTTTACCCCTCGCATCTCCATTCTGCCCCATTGTCTCCATTTTGTCTCCCGTGTCTCCATTCTGCCTCCGGTGTCTCCATTCTGCCCACATGTCTCCATTCTGGCCCCGTGTCTCCATTCTGGCCCCGTGTCTCCATTCTTCCCCCGTGTCTCCACTCTTCCCCCATGTCTCCATTCTGCTCACATATCACCATTCTGCCCCGCATCTCCAATCCTGCCCCCATGTCTCCCATCTGCCCCCGTGTCTCTATTCTGCGCCATTGTCTCCATTTTGTCTGCCGTGTCTCCATTCTGCCTCCGGTGTCTCCATTCTGCCCACATGTCTCCATTTTGGCCCCGTGTCTCCATTCTGGCCCCGTGTCTCCATTCTGGCCCCGTGTCTCCATTCTTCCCCCGTGTCTCCACTCTTCCCCCATGTCTCCATTCTGCTCACATATCACCATTCTGCCCCGCATATCCAATCCTGCCCCCATGTCTCCCATCTGCCCCCGTGTCTCTATTCTGCGCCATTGTCTCCATTTTGTCTGCCGTGTCTCCATTCTGCCTCCGGTGTCTCCATTCTGCCCACATGTCTCCATTTTGGCCCCGTGTCTCCATTCTGGCCCCGTGTCTCCATTCTGGCCCCGTGCCTCCATTCTTCCCCCGTGTCTCCATTCTGCTCGCATATCACCATTCTGCCCCGCATCTCCAATCCTGCCCCCATGTCTCCCATCTGCCCCGTGTCTCCATTCTGCACCCCGTGTCTCCATTCCGCCCCCGTGTCTCCATTCTGCTCCGTGTCTCCATTCCTCCCGCCGTGTCTCCATTCTGCCCGCCGTGTCTCCATTTTACCCCGTCTCCATTCTGACCCCCATGTCTCCATTCTACTCTTCGTGTCTCCATTCCGCCCCCCGTGTCTCCATTCTACTCCCCGCATCTACATTCTGCCGTGTCTCCATTCTGCCCTCATGTCTCCATTCTGCCCCGTGTCTCCATTCTGCCCCCCTGAGTCTCTATTCTGCCCTGTGTCTCCATTCTGCCCACCATGTCACCATTCTACCCCGTCTCCATTCTGCCCTCCGTGTCTCCATTCTTCCCCTGCGTCTCCATTCTGCCCCCCTTCTCCATTCTGCCCCGTGTTCTATTCTGCCCCCCATGTCTCCATTCTGTCCCCCTGTGTCTCCATTCTGCCCCATTGTCTCCATTCTGCCCCCGTGTCTCCATTCTACCCCATCTCCATTCTGCCCCCATGTCTCCATTCTGCCCCCCGTGTCTCCATTCTGTGCCCCTTGTCTCCATTCCACCCCAGTGTCTCCATTCTGCCCCCTGTGTCTCCATTCTGCCTCCCTGTGTCTCCATTCTGCCCCGTGTCTCCATTCTGCCCCCGTCTCCATTCTGCCCCTTGTGTCTCCATTCTGCCCCCCATGTCTCCATTCTTCCCCATGTTTCCATTCTGCCCCCGCGTCTCCATTCTGCCTGGCCGTCAGCGTGAGCAATGATGATGGAGGGAACGCTTCCACCCCCATCATTATTCCTCAATGTCTGATGTGTCAATGTAGCTGGCACGATGACATAATTACAGCATACCCACTGCTCTGACATGTTCGGCGTTTCACACCACACGCTCAGCAGACCGGAGCATTTATTTTTTTAAATCAGTGATTGGTGGCCATAATAGAGTATGGAGGACCATAGGGGGTGCATTATGTTCTAAGGAGGACCATGGGGGGTGCATTATGATCTATGGAGGACCATGAGAAGTGCATTACATCGTATGGAATTTTATAGGGGCACATTATACTATATAGAGGATTATGGGGGCACATTATATATATTTGGAGAAATATGGGGGTGCATTATACTATGTGGAAGGTTATGTGGGGCCATTATAATATTTGGAGGGCTATGTGAGGGCCATTATACTGTGTGCAAGCAATTATACAGTGTGAAGGTTTGTGTGGGGTCCATCATACTGTGTGGAGCCATTATTACTGTATGTAGGCCACATTATACTATATGGAGGATTATGAAAGGTGCATTATACAATATGGAGGATTATGGGGAGTGCATTATACTATAAGGAGGATTATGTGGTACATTGTACTGTATTCAAGCAATTAAACAGTGTGAAGGTTTGTATGGGGTCCATCATACTGTGTGGAGGACTAGTGGGGGCCATTATACAGTGTGGTCAGGGCGCATTCTACTGTATGGAGGGCTGTGTGGGGTCACAGTTGGGGGATCATACTCTGTTGAGGTCACCATACTTTACATTGGGAGTATGGTAGGGTCATCATACTGTGTGGAGGGCTAGTGGGGGCCATTATACAGTGTGGTGAGGTGTGGGCCCATTATACTGTATTGAGGGCTGTGTGGGGTCACAGTTGGGGGATCATACTGTGTTGAGGTCACTATACTTTGCATTGGGAGTATGGTAGGGTCATCATACTGTGTGGAGGGCTAGTGGGGGCCATTATACAGTGTGGTCAGGGCGCATTCTACTGTATGGAGGGCTGTGTGGGGTCACAGTTGGGGGATTGTACTATGTTGAGGTCACCATACTTTGCCTTGGGAGTATGGTAAGGTCATCATACTGTGTGGAGGGCTAGTGGGGGCCATTATACAGTGTGGTGAGGTGTGGGCCCATTATACTGTATGGAGGGCTGTGTGGGGGTCACAGTTGGGGGATTATACTATGTTGAGGTCACCATACTTTGCCTTGGGAGTATGGTAGGGTCATCATACTGTGTGGAGGGCTAGTGGGGGCCATTATACAGTGTGGTGAGGTGTGGGCCCATTATACTGTATGGAGGGCTGTGTGGGGTCACAGTTGGGGGATCATACTGTGTTGAGGTCACTATACTTTGCATTGGGAGTACGGTAGGGTTATCATACTGTGTGGAGGGCTAGTGGGGGCCATTATACAGTGTGGTCAGGGAGCATTCTACTGTATGGAGGGCTGTGTGGGGTCACAGTTGGGGGATTATACTATGTTGAGGTCACCATACTTTGCCTTGGGAGTACGGTAGGGTTATCATACTGTGTGGAGCGCTAGTGGGGGCCATTATACAGTGTGGTGAGGTGTGGGCCCATTATACTGTATGGAGGGCTGTGTGGGGGTCACAGTTGGGGGATCATACTGTGTTGAGGTCACCATACTTTGCATTGGGAGTACGGTAGGGTCATCATACTGTGTATGTAGACGCTAATGTGGAGGACTTCACCATGGGGGTATCATACTGTGTTTGAGGGCACTTTTGTTGGCATCATACTTTAGTAGGGCAATGAAAGAGGAATCCAGGGCTTCAGCAGGAGAAAAAATGACTATGCATAGTCTGGAAAGCTGTGAGATCTGCTCCTCTGTGGCCCCAGCAATTACATTTTTTTGGATGGGGGAGGAAACTAGTACTTCTACTATGGCCCCATGAGTTCTATGTAATGTATTTGGTGACAGCGCTGTGCGCTCCTTCTATGTTTGAGGCGACGTCATGGTCATGTGTGGGCGTGGCGTCCTGGCCCGTGTCTTGTGGGCGTATCTTCCCGTCCTGTGACTTGTGGGCGTGGTTTCCTGTCCAGGAAGCGCTCGGTTAGTCGGTTGCAGCATGGAGACCGGGGTGTACGGAGCGGCCAAGGCCGGGGGCAGTTTCGACCTGCTGGATTTCCTCAAACGGCCGGAGACCATCCTGAGGCTGCTGAGCGCTGTGAGTACCGACGGTGACGCAGTATCACGTGATGCGCAGCGCTGTGCACCTGCTGGCGGGGGTGGTGACAGGAGCAGTAATAATGTGGTCAGGGCCCTCATCTGTGATGGGAGTAGTGGGTTTATGACCCCAATTACCTGGAATTTTAGCAAGTAGGATGTTTTTGTTTTTTTTTGTGGGGGGCTCTGCGGAGCGCGCCGGGGGTTGTAGTTTGCTGCGGAGCGCGCTGGGGGTTGTAGTTTGCTGTGGGGGGCCCTGTGGAGCGCATCGGGGGTTGTAATCTGCAGTGGGGGTGCTCTGTGGAACGCGCCGGAGGTTGTAGTCTGATGTGGGGGCTCTACGGAGCGTGCCGGGGGTTGTAGTTTGCTGGGGGGACCCTGCGGAGCGCGCCGGGGGTTGTAGTCTGCTGTGGGGGCTCTACGGAGCGTGCCGGGGGTTGTAGTTTGTTGGGGGGGCTCTGTGGAGCGCGCTGGGGATTGTAGTCTGCTGTGGGGGCTCTGCGGAGCGCGCCGGGGGTTGTAGTCTGATGTGGGGGGCCCTGTGGAACGCGCCGGGGGTTGTAGTCTGATGTGGGGGGCCCTGTGGAACGCGCCGGGGGTTGTAGTCTGATGTGGGGGGCCCTGTGGAACGCGCCGGGGGTTGTAGTTTACTGTGGGGGGCTCTGCGGAGCACGCCGGGGGTTGTAGTCTGCTGTGGGGGCTCTGCGGAGCGCGCCGGGGGTTATAGTCTGCTGTGGGGGCTCTACGGAGCGTGCCGGGGGTTGTAGTTTGCTGGGGGGGCTCTGTGGAGCGCGCTGGGGATTGTAGTCTGCTGTGAAGGACCCTGCAGAGCGCGTCAGGGGTTGTAGTCTGATGTGGGGGGCCCTGTGGAAGGCGCCGGGGGTTGTAGTTTACTGTGGGGGGCTCTGCGGAGCACGCCGGGGGTTGTAGTCTGCTGTGGGGGCTCTGCGGAGCGCGCCGGGGGTTGTAGTCTGCTGTGGGGGCTCTGCGGAGTGCGCCGGGGGTTGTAGTCTGCTGTGGGGGCTCTGCGGAGTGCGCTGGGGGTTGTAGTCTGCTGTGGGGGGCTCTGTGGAACGCGCCGGAGGTTGTAGTCTGATGTGGGGGACCCTGCGGAGCGCGCCGGGGGTTGTAGTCTGCTGTGGGGGACCCTGCGGAGCACGTCGGGGGTTTTAGTCTGCTGTGGGGGACCCTGTGGAGCGCGCCGGGGGTTGTAGTCTACTGTGGGGGACCCTGCGGAGCGCGCCGGGCGTTGTAGTCTGCTGTGGGGGACCCTGCGGAGCGCGCCGGGGATTGTAGTCTGCTGTGGGGGACCCTGCGGAGCGCGCCGGGGATTGTAGTCTGCTGTGGGGGACCCTGCGGAGCGCGCCGGGGATTGTAGTCTGCTGTGGGGGACTGTTATGACCTGGTGGTTAGCAGCACCAGGAATGACCTGATGGTTAAACTCACAGGACAAGCTCTGGGAAGTGGGAACTTTGCTGACCGCAATCCCTAATCCTATCACACACACTAGAAATAGCCGTGGAGCGTACCTAACAGGCCTAGACGCCTCGGCACAGCCTAAGAACTAGCTAGCCCTAGAGATAGAAAATAAAGCCTACCTTGCCTCAGAGAAATTTCCCCAAAGGAAAAGGCAGCCCCCCACAAATATTAACTATGAGTTAAGTTGAAAGTCACAAACACAGAAATGAAACAGCTTTAGCAAAGGGAGGCCAGACTAACTAAATAGACAGAGGATAGGAAAGGTATCTTTGCGGTCAGCACAAAAACTACAAAAGACCACGCAGAGTGTGCAAAAAGACCCCCGCACCGACTCGCGGTGCGGAGGCACCACCCTGCATCCCAGAGCTTCCAGCTAGCAAGACAAAATCATGAAAGCAAGCTGGACTAGAAAACCATGAACAGAAAATAACAAACGGGGACATAGCTTCTTGCAGGAAGAGACATGTCTCCAGAAAGATCCAAGAGCGAACTGAACCAATGCAGGAACATTGACAGCTGGCATGTAGTAATGATCTGAGTGGAGTTAAATAGAGCAGCCAACCAAAGGATAAACCACGTCACCTGTGTAAGGAACCTCAGAAGCAGTAGCTTCACTCACAGGCACCAGAGGGAGTCCATGGACAGAACTCGTCGAAGTACCATTCACGACCACAGGAGGGAGTTCAACAACAGAATTCACAACAGGGGACCCTGCCGAGCGCGCCGGGGGTTGTAGTCTGCTGTGGGGGACCCTGCGGAGCGCGCCGGGGGTTGTAGTCTGCTGTGGGGGACCCTGCGGAGCGCGCTGGGCGTTGTAGTCTGCTGTGGGGGACCCTGCGGAGCGCGCTGGGGGTTGTAGTCTGCTGTGGGGGACCCTGTGGAGCGCGCCGGGGTTGTAGTCTGCTGTGGGGGACCCTGCGGAGCACGCCGGGGGTTTTAGTCTGCTGTGGGGGACCTTGTGGAGCGCGCCGGGGGTTGTAGTCTGCTGTGGGGGACCCTGCGGAGCGTGCCGGGGGTTGTAGTCTGCTGTGGGGGACCCTGTGGAGCGCGCCGGGGGTTGTAGTCTGCTGTGGGGGACCCTGCGGAGCGCGCCGGGGGTTGTAGTCTGCTGTGGGGGGCCCTGCGGAGCGCGCCGGGGGTTGTAGTCTGCTGTGGGGGACCCTGCGGAGCGCGTCGGGGGTTGTAGTCTGCTGTGGGGGGCCCTGTGGAACGCGCCGGGGGTTGTAGTTTGCTGTGGGGGGCTCTGCGGAGCACGCCAGGGGGTTGTAGTCTGCTGTGGGGGCTCTGCGGAGCAAGCTGGGGGTTGTAGACTGCTGTGGGGGGCCCTGTGGAACGCATCGGGGGTTGTAGTTTGCTGTGGGGGGCTCTGCGGAGCATGCCAGGGGGTTGTAGTCTGATGTGGGGGGGCCTGTGGAGCGAGCTGGAGGTTGTTCGATGTGGGGGGCTCTGCGGAGCGTGCTGGGGGTTGTAGTCTGCTGTGGGGGACCCTGCGGAGCGCGCCGGGGGTTGTAGTCTGCTGTGGGGGGCTCTGCGTAGCGCATAGGGGGTTGTAGTCTGCTGTGGGGGGCTCTGCGTAGCGCATCGGGGGTTGTAGTCTGCTGTGGGGGGCTCTGTGGAGCGGGATGGGGGCGGCTCTGCGGAGTGCGCTTGGGGTTGTGGTTTGCTCTGGGGGGGCTATGCGGTGCGCGCCAGGGGTTGTGGTGCCGCCTTCTGTGAACTTTTAGCCTCTCACCTCTATATAATAAATATTCGATAATTCCTGGAGGTTACAGGACCCCTCATAGATGGCGACTTTTGTCACAGTGCGCTCTATGACTGTTGTGGGATTTGTGACACTCATTAGACCCTTAATAACGACCTGTGACGCTACAGTGCCCTGTGGTCATGTGACCACCTCCTGATAGCATTGGACCCTGGCACTGCCAGCTGCTCCGCACCAGGCGTCTCTCGTCAGATCCTCCAGTATTTGCAGTACCCGCCCTGCTTATAGGAGGCTGTGCTCTGTCTGCTACATGATTTAAAAAAAAAAAAAATTTTTTGTTAGTTTCTGCCAGGGGCGTTAAAACTTTTGGTCTAGGACCTTGAAAGTTGGGTGACCCGTGCCAGGCTGGTATAAACATCCTCCGCCAAGTGGCACTGACTGCAACTGAGCTCCCAAAATAAGACAAAGGACCTGGGGCACAGATCATGGGCACAGATCACGGTCTCCGCGTTAATAATTAAGTATATGGATCTGTGGGAATGATGGGGTTAATTAAAGGTTTCCAGGCCTGGGTGGAGAATTCAGGAGGATGTCCTATTAACCCCTCACGTCGCGGAGGAGACGCCAATATTAACGCTGCGTGAGCTGGAATCAGCTGACTCCTCTCCCTTCTTCTGAGTCATATGCTGGGATTATCGCGGGTGGTCACATGCCCCTCAGCCTGCCCGCGCCTGCTTCTCGTGATCGGGGGGCACGTGGGCTCTGTTTACAGGGGGTGATATGAGAGATCTAGAAGGGGGGGGGGGGGGGTGCAGTCGTTCCCTGGCAGGCTGCAGGGGTGGTAGATCTGGTTCTACAGCCTGATCCGGGCTGACATGGGGCTGCCGTTGTGAGACTGGGGACCAGTCCCATGTCACCGGCCGGAGCTGGACGAGGCCACTTTTTTTTTTTGCAATTTTTTTTTCAGATCTCCTTGTCATATCCCGAAATGTGCGGAACCTTTTACAAAATAATTTTTCCCTCCTTTTTTGTTTCATAATTGTTAAAAATAATTATGTTTTCACAGAACTGTATTTGTTTCCTTTAATTTTCTCTTTTTTTTTTTAATACTTTTGTCTTATTACAGTTAAAACCCCAGAATCAGAATTGCAACCTTTTTGCACTTTGATGTCTGTGTGTGGGCAGGGGGTAGCAGAAAGGTGGGTGGAGGATTTTCTGTAGAATTCACTTTCGGGGAGTAACTCTTTCATTACTGCAGTTTTGGTAAAGCTTAGAGATGAGCACCAGTGATGAGCGAACGTGCTCTATAAGGTGTTATCTGAGCATGCTCGGGTGCTAAACCATTGACTCTGGTGCTCGAATCATATGTTTGAGTCCCCGCACCTGCATGTGTGGCGGCTGTTGGAACAACCACGAGACATGCAGGTACGGGGGACATATTTTTTGAAAGAGTTAACTCCTTATGAGCACACCTCTGGTCACAGGAACTTGTGCAGCCTTTGTCCTGCTCGCTGCTGGAGGTCCGTGACAGTGTGCTGAGAGTTGTGTGCTCGGCTGTTCCCTCCATATGGATTTATTGCTCTGTCCTGTGGGAAACACAAGCTGGGAACATGAGGATCTCATAATTCTAATCTGCGAGTCCAAGTTTCCAGGATATCGGCAGGGACAGGGTGCCGCTGCACTGCAGCATTTGGCACAGTGACGTAGATGGAAGTGTAGTGTCCCTTAGTCACTGAGCGTGAACCTCCGCTGCCCTAAAACACTTCACCATTTAGGCATTGTATGGCGGCATTATTTAGGCATTGAATGACTGTGTAATATGGGTGCTATATGTACGTATTGGGCATTATATTGTGAAAATAGTCAAACCTTTATATAGCGATATTATTTGGGCACAGAGTGGCTGCGCAGTGTGGACATAGTATGGCAGTATTCAAAATGGGAGGTAAAAGTATCAATTTATTTCTATTGAACTAATCCCCATGACAACACTTCCTGCCATGTGCTGTGACAGCTCATTGTGTGGGTTCTCATCGCACCTACCATTGTCTAATATGGTCGGCTCTTTTTAAGATGCCCGCACCGGGTATATATTGATGAAGGGGAGTTCCTGACTTAATTTTTTTTGTCCCTGTTCTTCAGGTTTTTGCGCTCATCGTCTTCGCCTGCATTCTGACGGACGGCTATGTCAATAAGCCAGATCAGAGCACGCTCATCTGCATTTTCAATGCGAACATGGACGCCTGTCACTACGGAATAGGGATCGGCGTCCTGGCCTTCCTGGGAGCGCTCGCCTTTCTCGGGCTGGACGTCTACTTTCCGACAGTCAGCAACGTCAACACTCGGAAGTACATTGTGATCTCCGACCTGGGCTTTGCGGGTAAGTAAATCTGTGTAGAGAGCAGCGGCTGCTGTCAGTCTGACCGTGGCATAGAAGTGGCGCCATCAGTCCGGCACCCAACCCCCTCCACCACGTGACGCATCGCTGGGAGCTATATCCCCGTCTTCGCCATCTTGGCTGCGCTTTATGCAGTGTATATAGTTCAAGCGATCTGATGATCACAGGTTCGAGTCCCTATAGTAAGGAATATAAAAATAAATATATAAAAAAGTTTCCTTTTTGTGTCCATAAAAGTTCAATCCATCCAAACGTAACATTATTTAACCCATAGGGTAAGCTCCAAAAAATAATCAGAACACCACATGTCCCCCAATATGGCATCAATGAAAACATCGGGAAGAACAGATCTCCGTCATTGGGGAAAAGTGAAAAAGTTACGGGTCTCAGAAAGTGGCGACACAAGCAGAATAAAAACATATAAAATATATCAAATATTTGAAAAATATATGTATTTTTAACCCCTTTCCGACATTGGGCATACATTTACACTGATGTCAGGCTCCCTCCCTTTGATGAGGCTCCGGAGGTGAGCCCACATCTTTCCCACATCTTTCCCGGAACATGTCAGCTGTTCAAAACAGCTGACATGTGCCTGGAACAGCCATGGGTGGAATCGCGAACCCAAGTGAGTAAATCTGCTATATAGAAGTGATTTGATCCTCGCCTATATGTAGCAGAGACGATCGGGTTATGGCAGCTTCTAGCCTCCCATGGAGACTATTGAAGCATGCCAAAAGTAAAAAAAAATAAAAAAAAAATTTGGCTCTTGGAGGGAAAAAGGGGAGGAAAGAACAAAGGTTTGCCTGGTAGGAAAGAGGTTACATTTTTTCTTATTTACTTAGTATTGGGTCTGGTTTACTCCCTATTCCCTGCGGGAATTCCCACTGGTCACCTCTAGAGGGAGTTTGCTGAACAAATTGGGGGTCTGTAAATCTTTCTTTGGGCTCCCTCTAGTGTCAGCTGTTGGAACAGCAATACATCAATTAAATTTTTTTCCCTCCGATTCGTTGTTTTTTTTTTTTCCCCCGGCGCCAAGAAATATTGCTGTGTTTTTCTACCCATTATTGATCTAAGATACTAATCCTAAGTTAACATTTTTATTTTTTTTTTTGTTTGAAAGATTACCAGCTCAGCATTGGGATTGATGGCACTAAGATTACTCTGGTTTTGTATTTCAGGCCTCTGGTGTTTCCTGTGGTTTGTTGGGTTCTGCTTCTTGGCCAATCAGTGGGCGTCAACAACAGATCTTGCTGTTACAGGGGCTGATAACGCGCGGGCGGCTATTGCTTTCAGCTTCTTCTCCATCTTGTCCTGGGTAAGTCTCCTGTAGCTATCCAGTTTAATAACTCTGCAGAGATTTTTTTTTTTTCAAAATCCTCCTCCATACACAGCGGTCATGGGATCCCTGCATAAAAGAAGGGAGCAGGAGCTGTTGGGGACCCAGATGGCTTTGGGATGCAGACAGGAGTCTGCGTTTCCGCTGTAACTGGGGCTATTATTCCAGCCCCAGTGACAGGGGAAATACGTTAAAAGTAAAAATATTTAAATACTTTATACCCCCATAATGTCATAAAAAGACCCTCTGGGGGCATTTGTGTAAAATAAATGAAATATAAATTAAAATATATAACAGGTAAATAAAAATGCTACTGTCAATCCAAATTGACATAACTTTTTTTTTTTTTTTTAGTTCAGTAGGGGAGAATAAATGGAGAAAAACACATATATTTTAAAGGGGCTTTGCTGCATTAGTAACGCTGATATCTTGCGGTCTTCAGTTTCCTCTAGCGAGCATGGCCTTTAAGAAGTACAGGATGGGAGTGGACGACTTCAACACCAGCTACATGGACCCCAACTTGTCCCCCGCCTCGCCTTACTCCAGCTACCCGGATGCCGTCAGCGACAACTACCAGCGGCCGCCGTTCACACAAAGCGCAGAGACAGACGACGGCTACAAGCCGCCCGCATACTGAGCCCCCCGGCCTGAGAGCTGTATAGACACGGAGTATCCGGAGGCCACGGTCGCCGACTGTCAGCTCTACAGCTTTGCGAGCCTGGCTACGCTCTTCCGCTTCCTAAGTGCCTTATCCAGTGCCGCCCGCAGACAGACGCGCGGTCCTCGCCACGTCCAGGGGCGCCAACGGCGTCTTATCGCCGCCATATGTTTGTAATCTCATAGCCCATTAGATGTTGAAATGTAGATTTAGTTTCCTTTTTTTTTCCTTTGCCTCACTCCAAACCAGACTTGGAGGGTCACCGGTTGTGACCTAGGATCAGTCACTGGATATTTAAGCTTCAGATACACACAGCTGTATTATGGCCGCCATTAACCCCTTACAAGCTTTGTGCATGATTTCTAAGTTATCCTAAACTCAGTTGTGCCATGTGGTGGATCTTGTGATTAACTGCGGGTCCCCAACTGTCTTAAACATGAGGGGTTGCTGGTCTGGACTGTCTCGTTCCAGGTTGCAGGTTTGTTTTGCTTTGTTGCTTGCACAAGATGAGTGCCTCTAGTCACCACCAGGGGGCATACATTGAGTTGCGGTGCATTTAAAGGGGTTATCCAGGGCCTCTTCCATATTGGGAGGTGACATGGCGTCTATTCTCCAGGCATCATGCACGCTCATCACGATTGCGCATGCATCCAATTGTAGTCAATAAGACGGGTGCCAAAATGACTGACGGACGCCATGTCTACAGCGCCTTTTCTCTGTGTAAACGAAAATGACACCTTTTAAAAGGTTACCCCTAATTGAGAACACATGGCTGGCATTACAAGCCTTGTTTTATTTTAGTACAACCCCTTTAAAGCTCTAATTCACTTTTCTCAAGGGCTAAATTAGAATCCAGCTGAAAAGGACTGTATGAGCAGACTCTTCCTCAGCATTGCTGAAGACACTCCCTCTGATTCTAATTGGCTGAGTGCAGCAAACAGCTCACAAAGCTCCTCCCCTATGTCCTTTCCAGTTGGATGAGCTGCACAATGGTGTTGTGTTCTCCTCCTAGTAGCAATGACACGGATTTATAAATGACTGAGGATAGTTTTGATGGCACGATCTTATGGAGATCACGTTTAGCTTACGGTATTGGCGCGGTGGTGGGTTGTTTTTTTGTTTGAATGTTTCATTTATAGAACACTTGTGTATTATATATTCCTGTTTTTTTTTTTTTTTTAGTTTAAACCTGCCAAACTATATGGCCAAGGTTTGTTCACTAGTTTCAAGCAGTTTGGACACCTGAAAATATGGAAAGTTTCACCATCGTCACCCCACCCCCATAGGTCATTATATTGAATGTATTTTATATAACCACTGCCTTACACATTGTGCCAAACTGTTACTGAGGGCAGAAGTCTCAGCACGTCGCCTCCCCCAGGATGGCATGACACAGTTCCGCCATTGGAGACGTCTTTAGCACACGCCGGGGGGAAGGGTGGAGGGGCAATCATTCTGGTGCTGGGATAAATGAAGCATTTTGCTGTGTGTCACTTTGCACAGGTTTGAATTTCAATAAAGTTTTTTCTCACCAGTTACATCGCCCCCTGCTGTCCTACACATGCAATGATTATCTCCCTCCTGATAAGGTGACAGTAATTTTTTTTTAAATGGGTACTCTTGGCAAGATTGGCACCTTTATACTTGGGATTGGAAATTATTCAAGAAGCTAATTTTTCGGCTGCTAAGGAGATATGCCAGACCCTCATCAGTAGTCTGTCACCTCCTCCTTACTGGTATCCCCTTCTGATATGTCAGCACAATGTCGCACCAGACTGACTAATGGAAGGCGGTATGAAAGACTTGGATGCCGGTGGCTACTGACCACTGGACCAAGAACTAAATTGTGCCAGCCAGTGCTCCCCTAACCTAGTGCTGACCTACAAAACTACAACTCCCAGCATGCTATGCAGCTTTCCCAGCCAGAGAACGGTCACTTGACATCCAAGTCTTTGGCGTGCTCGAATATGTTAGAGTCCCTGCGGCTGCATGTCTCGTGGCAGTTCAGCAGCTGCAACACATGGAGGGATTTCATATTTATTAGCCAATCCTCCATGTGTTGTGGCTGTTGAACAGCAGTGAGACATGCAGCCGCAGGGACGCTAACATTATTTGAGCATGCTCAGATAACACCTTACCTGAGCACGTTCGCTCATCACCACATTTGATCCTTCTATGGCCAAGCTGTGGGATAAAATAACAATTTATTACAATTTCCCTGGTTTAATGCTGTTGGCGACCTCCGCCTAGGGCTATGTACACACGGAGCATTTTGACGTGGAGCTTGGGCATCAATTCCTCACCAAATTCATAAAGCAAAAAACACATAAAATCCGCTCGTAACAAAGTTCTCATTAATTTGACTGTGACAACGCACCGATCGTGCACGTGTCGCCTTTCTTTTTTTAAAGTTTCATGTCAGTTATTTTGGTGCGTTTTAGGTTATTTTGCAGCATAAACGCTAAAAAGAAATATATTCCTACGTTTGTCATAAACCACACTGAAAAAGGCATCAAAACAGTAAGTCATAAAAACCACCCTCAAAAATAATTTTTCAGCCAGAAAAAAAAAACCTCCATGTGAATGTACCGTCAGGAATAGGACTCATTGCACCAATAGAGTAGAAGCGCAGAGCTTTTTTTTTTTCTTTTTTGACTAATTCTTTAAAAAAAAACAAAACCTTGACTCATTGATTTCCATTGTAAAACCACTAGGCTATTCAGAATTGAGGTTTTTTTTTTTTAAGATGTAGAAAAAATTTGCTTCTTGTAGCGTCTGCTGAAGAATATGCCAAATTGGGTACTGTACAATTAGAAGGCTGCAAAAAAAAAAAAAAAACTCTTCCAAATATGCGTCAGGAAACAACAAAAGCCTCCTAGAACAACTGTATATACTCGAGCAGGGCTGCCACTAGAAATTTCGGGGCCCCATACTGGCAAAATTTTCGGGGCCCCCTTGAGACTCCGCCCAGGCTCCACCCCTCGAACTGTCCACAGTCCCACCGCTCTCTCTTGGAAAAACTCCACTTCTCACCTATCACACATTAACAGTTCCCATCACCAGATCACACATATAGCCGGCAGCTTTTGTTTTGGCCAAAAGATTTTTTAAGCCGCCACCATAACATGGTAGACACTTTTGGCCGGGCCCTACTCTGCTGTAACCTATTAAATATTTGTTAAAATATGCAATACAATTTAGGTATATTTTTATTTATTTTTCAATTTTTAAAATGCCCAATAATATCACATAGAAGGAACAAATACCACAACACCATGACCAGATGACATATTACCACCACAGTGATCGAATAATATCACATACAAGGAACAAATACCACCACACCATGTCCAGACCACATATTACCACCACATAGTGACTGAATACTACAATTCTGATCAGTAATTTTTAAAAAAGCACCATACTATCACCATAAGTGCCATTATACACAGGAGATCTGTACTTAGTATGCAGTGTCTGTGTACAGATAATATAGTGATCACTAGTGAAATTATACACAGGAGCTCTGTATACAGTGTATAGTGTCAGTGTATAGGTAACACACTGACTCACCAGTGACGTCTCAAGGTGAAGTCCTTCATCTTTCATCCAGCACAGACCGCCATCATTTCATCCAGCCAGGACTTCTCTCTGCAGGAAATAACACAGTTATCTCGAGCTCCGCTTGCAGAACACATTACTTAATTTTTCACAACTTCTACATTACACCACATGAAGAAGGCGACATAGTATCACTCTATACAGTAACAGGACCGCCCCCCATTTAAAACAGTATACTCAAAAAATAAAATAAATACATCACTGCAGTAATAATATCTCTAAATTAGCCCCTATGGTATTAATAATATCACCCAGCCTGGCCCCGTGTGTCTCATTCCTGGCGTCAGCCAGATATTCTCCCATCCTGCCCTCATGAGTATCCATTCTGCCCCATATGATCTCCTTATCCTGCCCCATATGATCGCCCTATGTGATCTCTCCATCCTGCCCCATCTGTCTCCATCATATCCATCCTGCCCCATGATCCTGCACGATCTGTCTCCAATTCTGCCCCCAGTGTCTCCAATCATGCCCCATGTCTCCATTCTGCCCCCTATGTCTCCAACCATGCCCCCATGTCTGCAATCCTGACACTTGTCTCCAATCATGCCCCGTGTCTCCATTCTGCCCCATCTGTCTCCAATCCTGCCCCATCTGTCTCCAGTCATGCCCCGTGTCTCCAATCATGCCCCGTATCTCCATTCTGCCCCGTGTCTCGCATTCTGCCCCTGGGTCTCACAGTCTGCCCCTGTGTCCAGCATTCTGCCCCTGTCACTGTGTCCAGCATTTCTGCCCCACTGTGTCCAGCATTCTGCCCCAATGTTCAGCATTCTGCCCCTGTCACTGTCCAGCATTTCTGCCCCTGTCTCCAGCATTCTGCCCCACTGTGTGTCCAGCATTCTGCCCCACTGTGTGTCCAGCATTTCTGCCCCACTGTGTGTCCAGCATTTCTGCCCCTGTGTGTGTCCACCATTCTGTCCCACTGTGTCCAGCATTTCTGCCCCTGTGTGTCCACATTTCTGCCCCACTGTGTCCACCATTCTGCCCCACTGTGTCCGGCATTTCTGCCCCTGTGTCACTGTGTCCAGCATTCTGCCCCACTGTGTCCACCATTCTGCCCCTGTGTGTCCACCATTCTGTCCCACTGTGTCCAGCATTTCTGCCCCACTGTGTCCAGCATTCTGCCCCACTGTGTCCGGCATTTCTGCCCCACTGTGTCCGGCATTCTGCCCCACTGTGTCCACCATTCTGCCCCACCGTGTCCGGCATTTCTGCCCCACTGTGTCCAGCATTCTGCCCCTGTGTGTCCACCATTCTGCCCCTGTGTGTCCACCATTCTGCCCCACTGTGTCCAGCATTTCTGCCCCACTGTGTCCAGCATTCTGCCCCACTGTGTCCACCATTCTGCCGCTGTGTGTCCAGCATTTCTGCCCCTGTGTGTCCATCATCCTGCCCCCCGGATCGCAGCAGCACTCAAAGAAAAAAAAAAAACACAACTTCTTACCTGGCCAAGCTCCAGCGCCGGGTGAAGCTCCCTCTCCAGGCTCCACACAGACGCACTCGCCGCCGGGCCCGGCGGCTGACAATGACGTCAGACGCCGGCGAGTGCGCACTGCGGCCCTATTCAGCCGCCAGCCTCAGACTGGCTGGCGGCTGTTAACTATTGACGTGCGGGCTCGGGCCCGCACGTCAATAGTGTGCCGCTGCCGCAGCGCCTGCAGGGGGGGCCCGGTGACCAGATGAGACGGGGCCCGATGCGGGCCCCCTCTGCTCACCGGGCCCCATACGCCAGTCATGCCCTGATGGCGGCCCTGTACTCGAGTATAAGCCGAGATTTTCAGCCCAAATTTTTGGGCTGAAAGTGCCCCTCTCGGCTTATACTCTAGTCACGGTCGGCGGGTGAGGGGGAGAGAGGACTGTCGCATACTTACCTGCTTCTGGGGCTCCCCCTGCCTGTCCCACGGTCTTCGGGGGCCGCAGCTCTTCCCCTGTTCAGCGGTCATGTGGGACCGCTCATTAAAGTTATGAATATGGATTCCACTCCCATAGGGGTGGAGCCGCATATTCATTTCTCTAATGAGCAGTGCCAGTGACCGCTGACAGAGGAAGAGGCTGCGGCTCCCGGAGACCAGCTGTCCGGGAGAAGGAGCCAGGGATGCTGGGAGCAGGTAAGTATGTCATAGTTACCTGTCCACGTTCCACCCGCCGCTCTGTCTTCGTGTCCTCTTGCAGTGACTGTTCAGGTCAGAGGGCGCAATGACGTACTAGTGTGCACGCCGCCCTCTGCCTGAACAGTCAGTGCGGAGAGACGCCGAGACGGGACGCTGAGGAGCTACAAGCAAGAGAGGCGAGTATGGCTTTTTTTTTTTTATTGCAGCAGCATTATATATGGCAGTTTTATATGGCACATCTATGGGGCAATAATCAACGGTGCAGAGCATTATATGTGGCACAGCTTTATGTGGAGCATCTATGGGGCCATAATGAACAGTACAGAGCATTCTAGATGGCACAGCTTTATGTGGAGCATCTATGGGGCCATAATGAACGGTGCAGAGCATTATATATGGGGCAGCTTTATGTGGAGCATCTATGGGGCCATAATGAATGGTATGGAGCATCTATTTTTATTTTTGACATTTACCGGTAGCTGCTGCATTTTCCCCCCTAGGCTTATAATCGAGTCAATAAGTTTTCCCAGTTTTTTGTGGTAAAACTAGGTGGGTCGGCTTATACTCTAGTATATACAGTACATAAGAAGGCAGCCTTTACTGGAGCAGTTTCCACTAGAAATGTTTTTCATTGCCCCCCAAAGAGTGCACAGATTTGCCTGCAGAACATCCACAGTGTAACAATACCTAGAAGGGCTCATTCACACCATCAGTTGTTCCTGTTGTTGGGTGCAGCTGGAACTGATCCGTTACAGAGCTGCACAGCACCATCACCTACATAGTGGCCGTGCTCAGGTACTGCACATCTATTCAAATTAATAAGGGGTAGCTGTGCAGTACCCAGCCGTGGCCACTATTGTCAATTGAGCTGTACTGTGCAGAAAGGGCCGACAGCAGGTACAGCTGATCGTCAATGGCACCAGGTGTCACATCCCCACCAAGTCAGACATTGATAACATCCTAAGGAAAGTAGTGGTCAACGCCTTTAAGATTAAGCTCTGCCAAATGAATGTTCAGCCAGCTGGTCTGAGGGAGGCTGGAGTTCTAATGCCAGGAGCGATTTGCGTTGTTCCGTTCACATTCCAACTAGATGTGGCCACTTGCATTGAATGAGGTCAGGAACGTCTAGTTGGAATGTGTCCGGAAGCATGCAAATCACATACTGACTGCAGACTCGTACCCCAAGGCCAGACAACCCCTTTAGTTAAAGTAACTCCAAATATAGAAAAATTACTATAATAAAAAGGAAAACAATTCATTTACAGATTTTTATTAAAAATAAATACAAGATTTAAAAAGCAAAGCGGAGGCTACAAAAGAAGAGGACGGGAGGCAGATTGGACAATGGCCGCCTTCTGCTTGCAACACCAAATATATATGTATAAAATGTAGGTTCTTCTGCAGGGTACAAGTGCAAAGATAAGAGGCTGAAGAAGAATAATCCGGATTGGGGGGGCAGTGATTTTCGGCTTCTCAGAGGTCAGGGGTAGGTGCAACTGATTGTCCCTTAAGGTCAGATAACCGTTCGCATGACCAAACGACGCCAAATCCTGGGAGGATGTCCCAGTACCCTTCAGCATTGCTTTCATCACCTCCATAGCGGCCCGATGCAGACACATACATGGCAGTGACAGAAAATGATGACTCTGGGAAAGCACATCCGTCATCTCATTCACCAGAGCTGTACCTCAGAGCAGCGCTCCTGCACACACACTGAGCATTACATCTTTTCCTTTACTGGCAGTAAAAATTCCCTTAATGTAATAAATCCCAGCCAAAATAATAATAAAAGTTGTGACATAAAAACCAAGCCCCCCCATGTAATGAGCCTAGTCCCAGCTATGCAGCACATGTCTTCAGCGCCATCCTCTGGCGCCACCTACTGGTCAGAGCCTGCGTAGCGCTTAAATTTACGGGCACTGCAGTTGTGACAGAGGTTTACGTGGAGTCATTTTACTGCCGATTACTCCGGAGGCCTTGTCCTTCAGCGGGAGGTAGGGATTCTCCTTCCCCTCCGGCAGTTGGTTCCGGATGTGGCACGGCCGGCACACAGCGTGGTACTTGTCTGCTCCTCCAATTATCTCCACCTGCAGGAAAGAAAGTGTAGTGCAGCGTGAGAGGGTGGTCAGGAACCCACTGTGCATATATTCACCCCCCAGTGCCCTTTCCATCGTTACCTCTTTCTCGGACCCCAGCCGCTTAGTGTATGACGCCTCCCGGTAACACTCCATGCAGACGGCGTTCAGCTTCACCACGCTCTCTGCTAACGGCACCAAATTGAGGATATCACCAAAAGCCTGAAACAAGAACGAGAAGTAACCGACTGCACCACTGTGGGGCGCTCAAACTATAAATAAACCAGCATCATCGCGCTGTGGATGTAGCCACTGTCACTTTATTGGACCTTCAGTAAGTTCTGTTATGACAGTACCTGCTGTCTCCCAGTAGGTGGCACCATAACATCAATAGCCAGCATTAGGTGTAATCGGAAAACCGTTTTAGGCTACTTTCACACTAGCGCTGTTTTGAATACGTCGCAATGCGTCGTTTAGGGGAAAATACACATCCTGCAAAGTTGTTTGCAGGATGCATTTTTACCCCGTAGAGTAACATTACCGACGCATTGACACACGTCGCAACCGTCGTGCGACGGTTGCGCCGTGTTGTGGCGGACCGCCGGGAGCAAAAAAAGTTACATGTAACGTTTTTAGCTGCCGACGGACCGCTGTTTCCGACCGCGCATGTGTGGCCGGAACTCCGCCCCCACCTCCCAATGGGGCAGCGGATGCGCCGGAGAAATGCATCCACTGCACCCGTTGTGCGGCGCAGCAAACGCTAGCGTCGGAATCTCGGCCCGACGCAATGCGACGCCAGTGTGAAAGTAGCCTTATTTATGATAGACATTTTTTTATTTTATTTTTTGGAAATGATGCACAGCTTCCTGAAATATATGCTGAGGGCTGATTGCACACTACAGTGCTCATCTGCCGGCACTGTCTTCCTGTGAGATAAAAGCTGTAGTGAGATCAGTGCTCGTAAAATTAAAAAAAAATAAAAAAAAAATTATGTTCTAATAAATACAGAAATTGTGCATTTCGGTGGTTCGATAAAATGGTGAACTACACCACCATGTTACCCACCTTCCTCTGGAACGTGCCATCCAGCGCAGCTACTATCACCGTCTTCCCTCTGTTGGCCATGTTTTCACAGAACTCAACAACACCAGAAAACTGCAAGTGTAAAAACAGTGATGCCACTCATCCGCACCACACGCACAGACGCCACGTCCTAGAGGTACTTACAAACTGGCCCTCGTCGATCCCGATCACCGAGCAGCTGAGAGCCTCCATGGTCACATCAGACAGGTTACAGGCGGACACGGCAGACATAGTGTGCCTGCGGGGGACAGGCACAGGTAATATACAATTCACATTCCTGAGATTCAGCAGGGGGAGCTACTGCACAGATTATCGGAGTCAATGAGCGAGGAATAAATCCATCTACACTGAGCTCCCCCTAGTGACAGCATCATTTCTCTCTATCCATGCGCAGTGAAGCCCCCCCCTTGTTGAGCCATCATTTCCTCCTATACTATGCGCAATGCGATCCATATAGTGGCAGCATCATTTCTAACTATCCATGTGCAGTGAGCTCCCCCTAATGACAGCACAATTCCTCTCTCTATCCATGCGCAGTAAGCTCCCCTTAGTGGTAGCATGATTTCTCTATCCATGCGCAGTAGTATCATTTCTCTCTATCCATGCACAGTGAGCTCCCCCTAGTGGCAGCATGTTTTCCTTCTAAACAGTCGCAGTGAGCTCCCCCTAGTGGCAGCATAATTTCTCTCTATTCATGCAAACTGAACTTCCCCTGGTGGCGTCTGCAGATAATTGCAACACCAAATATTATTCTTTTAGTTATGTAGAAAGATTAGGGAGGGGGACAAAACAAAAAAAACCCCACAAGGCCTGAACTTCAAAATTTAAGGTTTGAGGATCACAATTTCAGCAGGTGCAGTGGACACTGGGTGGGGCTGTGATGGTGCAATAACACCTTTTTATCTAAGGCCGGCGTCACACTAGCGTATCGCATCCGATGCGAGATCATTGGATGCGATATGCTAATGACACTCGGCTCCTGCTCGCAGCAGAGCGGGAGCCGAGTGTCATGCGTCTGTGCTCCGATTCTCTCGCACAGGGAGGATCGGAGCACAGCTGCGGAGGAGGCGGAGAAATTAATTTCTCCATCTCCTCCATTACTGGGGTCCGCTTATAGCGCACATCACTTGGATGATATCCGAGTGGTGTGCGCTGCCTCACTCGCACCCATAGGCTTATATGGGTGCGAGTGAGCCGAGAGTTTTCCTCGGTCCGAGACAATCGCAGCATGCTGCGGGGAGCGGCCCCATATGTTAACATTGGTCCGAGTGCAATGCGATTTTTTATCGCATTGCACTCGGCCGTTTTAAACGCCAGTGTGACGCCGGCCTAAAAGTGATATGCCTGGTTATGAAACCTTTCATGAAAGGCCAGGCTCTAAGAACATGTTAACTCAATACACCCCCCCCCCCCCACTATTTTACCTATTCATTGTAAACCTATGTGTCGCCAAGGTTACAGTCAAGCCTCTTCCACTTGCTGTAGAATAGCAGGAAGATTAGAAGGCAGCAGGATCAGACTACGCACTGTGGATTCGTAGTCTGTTACCATGGAGACACATAGGTCCAAAGTGAAGCTGCATACATTTTATTTTTTTTGGGGGGGGGAAGTTTTGCTGCAATTTAAAATTGTAAGGAAAAAATAAAAAAGTATCTTCTCCCCCCATTATAAACAGATGCTTTACTTGCGGACGGCGACGTTCCCTTACCGGTCGTGCGTGGCGAGCTGCTCCGTGCTGTAGCGCGTGTCCTTGGCGTATTTGATGACCATACACTTGTACTGCGCGATCTGGAACCGCCGCACACGACGCATCAGCTCCGTGCTGGGGACAGAGAGGGGGTCAGCGCCTGAAAGTCACCCCCCACCCCATCACCCACACCCGGAGGAGGGTCCTCACCTCTTCCCAGAAAACATGGGGCCGAATATCACCTGCAGGAAAGAAGAGAGCCGCGTTACGTTTCCCATCCGCTGGGATTTGGGGACAAAAAAAAAAATAAATCAATAAATAAAAAATACCCATTTCCTGTCCCATAAGCAAAAGTCTGTGCGCCCCTGCACATTCCTATGTGACCCCCACACGCAGATGTATAGAAAAATAAAGATTATTATTATGTGGGCAGGTGGCAGCTTCAGGAGTGTGCACACCCTCCCCCACCCACATGTGAACCCGTGCTGAGCGCAGCTCAGTCCTCCGCCCCACTCACCTGTATCTGGCCGCGCATCTTGCTGGGGGAGCCGGGCATGATCTCCGCCACATTCAGGCAGTTCATGTCTGTGCAGACTAGAGCGGGAACCGGGAAGACGGAGACACCGGTCACACACGTTCCCGCGCTGTGGTTTAAAAGGCAGCCAATCAGCCGCTCCTACACGGAGCGATAGCCAATCAGGGACAAGATAACCGCCAAGCCCCGCCCAGAGCGGCTCATGGTCACGGTGACTGACAGCTCCGTTTACGGCTTTTACCGCCAAGTACTACAGTCAGTGAGTGCACACTCTGGGGTACAGACTGAGGCAGTGAGTAAGTATATATATATCCACCGGAGTGACCACAGGGCACAGACACCTCCCGCCTGTACTCCGTGCAATACTGGGGAGAGTACACATTACTATACCACGGTCCTATCAAGACTCGCAGAACCAGATAGGGCCCCCCAGTATCAGTATAGATCACAGTGTGCCCCTATACATGGTGCTGGTTAGAGGGTGCCCCCCCATAAACCGTATTGTCCAGAGGGTAATCCTATAAACATCGGTCAAAGGTTGTCCCAATGTACAGTACTGGTCAGAAGGGACCCCAGAAGGCGCTCCTAGACACAGCCCCGGTTAGAGAGTGCCCCCATAAACATTTTCAAAGAAAGGGTGCTCATATAAACAGTATGGATTAGCCGGGTGAGTCTAGGAACAGTACTGAGCAGAGGATGCCCCCAGAAAGATGTCCCTATAAAGAGTATTGCACACAGGGTGCCCTATATACAGTACTGAACAGACGGTGCCCCTATAAACAGTATTGCACAGAGGGTGCCCTATATACAGTACTGGACAGATGGTGCCCCTATAAACAGTATTGCACAGAGGGTGCCCTATATACAGTACTGAACAGACGGTGCCCCTATAAACAGTATTGCACAGAGGGTGCCCTATATACAGTACTGGACAGATGGTGCCCCTATAAACAGTATTGCACAGAGGGTGCCCTATATACAGTACTGAACAGACGGTGCCCCTATAAACAGTATTGCACAGAGGGTGCCCTATATACAGTACTGAACAGACGGTGTCCCTATAAACAGTATTGCACAGAGGGTGCCCTATATACAGTACCGGACAGATGGTACCCCTATGAACAGTTTTGCACAGAGGGTGCCCTATATACAGTACCGGACAGATGGTACCCCTATAAACAGTTTTGCACAGAGGGTGCCCTATATACAGTACCGGACAGATGGTACCCCTATAAACAGTTTTGCACAGAGGGTGCCCTATATACAGTACCGGACAGATGGTACCCCTATAAACAGTTTTGCACAGAGGGTGCCCTATATACAGTACCGGACAGATGGTACCCCTATAAACAGTTTTGCACAGAGGGTGCCCTATATACAGTACCGGACAGATGGTACCCCTATAAACAGTTTTGCACAGAGGGTGCCCTATATACAGTACCGGACAGATGGTACCCCTATAAACAGTTTTGCACAGAGGGTGCCCTATATACAGTACTGAACAGACGGTGCCCCTATAAAGAGTATTGCACAGAGGGTGCCCTATATACAGTACTGAACAGACGGTGCCCCTATAAACAGTATTGCACAGAGGGTGCCCTATATACAGTACTGAACAGACGGTGCCCCTATAAACAGTATTGCACAGAGGGTGCCCTATATACAGTACCGGACAGATGGTGCCCCTATAAACAGTATTGCACAGAGGGTACCCTATATACAGTACTGAACACACGGTGCCCCTATAAACAGTATTGCACAGAGGGTACCCTATATACAGTACTGAACACACGGTGCCCCTATAAACAGTATTGCACAGAGGGTGCCCTATATAAAATACTGAACAGATGGTGCCCCTATAAACAGTATTGCACAGAGGGTGCCCTATATACAGTATCGGACAGATGGTGCCCCTATAAACAGTATTGCACAGAGGGTGCCCTATATACAGTACCGGACAGACGGTGCCCCTATAAACAGTATTGCACAGAGGGTGCCCTATATACAGTATCGGACAGATGGTGCCCCTATAAACAGTATTGCACAGAGGGTGCCCTATATACAGTACCGGACAGATGGTACCCCTATAAACAGTATTGCACACAGGGTGCCCTATATACAGTACTGGACAGATGGTACCCCTATAAACAGTATTACACACAGGGTGCCCTCTATACAGTACTGGACAGATGGTGCCCCTATAAACAGTATTGCACAGAGGGTGCCCTATATACAGTACTGAACAGACGGTGCCCCTATAAACAGTATTGCACACAGGGTGCCCTATATACAGTACTGGACAGATGGTGCCCCTATAAACAGTATTGCACAGAGGGTGCCCTATATACAGTACTGGACAGACGGTGTCCCTATAAACAGTATTGCATAGAGGGTGCCCTATATACAGTACTGGACAGATGGTGCCCCTATAAACAGTATTGCATAGAGGGTGCCCTATATACAGTACTGGACAGATGGTGCCCCTATAAACAGTATTGCATAGAGGGTGCCCTATATACAGTACTGGACAGATGGTGCCCCTATAAACAGTATTGCACAGAGGGTGCCCTATATACAGTACTGAACAGACGGTACCCCTATAAACAGTATTGCACACAGGGTGCCCTATATACAGTACTGGACAGATGGTGCCCCTATAAACAGTATTGCACAGAGGGTGCCCTATATACAGTACTGAACAGACGGTGCCCCTATAAACAGTATTGCACACAGGGTGCCCTATATACAGTACTGGACAGATGGTGCCCCTATAAACAGTATTGCACAGAGGGTGCCCTATATACAGTACTGAACAGACGGTGTCCCTATAAACAGTATTGCATAGAGGGTGCCCTATATACAGTACTGGACAGATGGTGCCCCTATAAACAGTATTGCACAGAGGGTGCCCTATATACAGTACTGAACAGACGGTGCCCCTATAAACAGTATTGCACAGAGGGTGCCCTATATACAGTACTGAACAGACGGTGCCCCTATAAACAGTATTGCACACAGGGTGCCCTATATACAGTATCGGACAGACGGTGTCCCTATAAACAGTATTGCACAGAGGGTGCCCTATATACAGTACTGAACAGACGGTACCCCTATAAACAGTATTGCACAGAGGGTGCCCTATATACAGTACTGAACAGACGGTGCCCCTATAAACAGTATTGCACAGAGGGTGCCCTATATAAAGTACTGAACAGATGGTACCCCTATAAACAGTATTGCACAGAGGGTGCCCTATATACAGTACTGAACAGACGGTGCCCCTATAAACAGTATTGCACAGAGGGTGCCCTATATACAGTACTGAACAGACGGTGTCCCTATAAACAGTATTGCACAGAGGGTGCCCTATATACAGTACTGGACAGATGGTGCCCCTATAAACAGTATTGCACAGAGGGTGCCCTATATACAGTACTGGACAGATGGTGCCCCTATAAACAGTATTGCACAGAGGGTGCCCTATATACAGTACCGGACAGACGGTGCCCCTATAAACAGTATTGCACAGAGGGTGCCCTATATACAGTACTGAACAGACAGTGCCCCTATAAACAGTATTGCACAGAGGGTGCCCTATATACAGTACTGAACAGACGGTGCCCCTATAAACAGTATTGCACAGAGGGTGCCCTATATACAGTACTGAACAGACGGTGCCCCTATAAACAGTATTGCACACAGGGTTCCCTATATACAGTACTGGACAGATGGTGCCCCTATAAACAGTATTGCACAGAGGGTGCCCTATATACAGTACTGAACAGACGGTGTCCCTATAAACAGTATTGCATAGAGGGTGCCCTATATACAGTACTGGACAGATGGTGCCCCTATAAACAGTATTGCACAGAGGGTGCCCTATATACAGTACTGAACACACGGTGCCCCTATAAACAGTATTGCACAGAGGGTGCCCTATATAAAATACTGAACAGATGGTACCCCTATAAACAGTTTTGCACAGAGGGTGCCCTATATAAAGTACTGAACAGATGGTGCCCCTATAAACAGTATTGCACAGAGGGTACCCTATATACAGTACTGAACACACGGTGCCCCTATAAACAGTATTGCACAGAGGGTGCCCTATATAAAATACTGAACAGATGGTACCCCTATAAACAGTATTGCACACAGGGTGCCCTATATAAAGTACTGAACAGATGGTGCCCCTATAAACAGTATTGCACACAGGGTGCCCTATATACAGTATCGGACAGACGGTGTCACTATAAACAGTATTGCACAGAGGGTGCCCTATATACAGTACTGAACAGACGGTACCCCTATAAACAGTATTGCACAGAGGGTGCCCTATATACAGTACTGAACAGACGGTGCCCCTATAAACAGTATTGCACAGAGGGTGCCCTATATAAAGTACTGAACAGACGGTGCCCCTATAAACAGTATTGCACAGAGGGTGCTCTATATACAGTACTGAACACACGGTGCCCCTATAAACAGTATTGCATAGAGGGTGCCCTATATACAGTACTGGACAGATGGTGCCCCTATAAACAGTATTGCACAGAGGGTGCCCTATATACAGTACTGAACAGACGGTGCCCCTATAAACAGTATTGCACAGAGGGTGCCCTATATACAGTACTGGACAGATGGTGCCCCTATAAACAGTATTGCACACAGGGTGCCCTATATACAGTACTGAACAGACGGTACCCCTATAAACAGTATTGCACAGAGGGTGCCCTATATACAGTACTGAACAGACGGTGCCCCTATAAACAGTATTGCACACAGGGTGCCCTATATACAGTACTGAACAGACGGTACCCCTATAAACAGTATTGCACAGAGGGTGCCCTATATACAGTACTGAACAGACGGTGCCCCTATAAACAGTATTGCACAGAGGGTGCCCTATATACAGTACTGGACAGATGGTGCCCCTATAAACAGTATTGCACAGAGGGTGCCCTATATACAGTACTGAACAGACGGTGTCCCTATAAACAGTATTGCATAGAGGGTGCCCTATATACAGTACTGGACAGATGGTGCCCCTATAAACAGTATTGCACAGAGGGTGCCCTATATACAGTACTGAACAGACGGTGCCCCTATAAACAGTATTGCACAGAGGGTGCCCTATATACAGTACTGAACAGACGGTGCCCCTATAAACAGTATTGCACAGAGGGTGCCCTATATACAGTACTGAACACACGGTGCCCCTATAAACAGTATTGCACAGAGGGTGCCCTATATAAAATACTGAACAGATGGTACCCCTATAAACAGTTTTGCACAGAGGGTGCCCTATATAAAGTACTGAACAGATGGTGCCCCTATAAACAGTATTGCACAGAGGGTACCCTATATACAGTACTGAACACACGGTGCCCCTTTAAACAGTATTGCACAGAGGGTGCCCTATATAAAATACTGAACAGATGGTACCCCTATAAACAGTTTTGCACAGAGGGTGCCCTATATAAAGTACTGAACAGATGGTGCCCCTATAAACAGTATTGCACAGAGGGTACCCTATATACAGTACTGAACACACGGTGCCCCTATAAACAGTATTGCACAGAGGGTGCCCTATATAAAATACTGAACAGATGGTACCCCTATAAACAGTATTGCACACAGGGTGCCCTATATAAAGTACTGAACAGATGGTGCCCCTATAAACAGTATTGCACACAGGGTGCCCTATATACAGTATCGGACAGACGGTGTCCCTATAAACAGTATTGCACAGAGGGTGCCCTATATACAGTACTGAACAGACGGTACCCCTATAAACAGTATTGCACAGAGGGTGCCCTATATACAGTACTGAACAGACGGTGCCCCTATAAACAGTATTGCACAGAGGGTGCCCTATATAAAGTACTGAACAGACGGTACCCCTATAAACAGTATTGCACAGAGGGTGCTCTATATACAGTACTGAACACACGGTGCCCCTATAAACAGTATTGCATAGAGGGTGCCCTATATACAGTACTGGACAGATGGTGCCCCTATAAACAGTATTGCACAGAGGGTGCCCTATATACAGTACTGAACAGACGGTGCCCCTATAAACAGTATTGCACAGAGGGTGCCCTATATACAGTACTGGACAGATGGTGCCCCTATAAACAGTATTGCACAGAGGGTGCCCTATATACAGTACTGAACAGACGGTGCCCCTATAAACAGTATTGCACAGAGGGTGCCCTATATACAGTACTGAACAGACGGTGTCCCTATAAACAGTATTGCACAGAGGGTGCCCTATATACAGTACCGGACAGATGGTACCCCTATGAACAGTTTTGCACAGAGGGTGCCCTATATACAGTACCGGACAGATGGTACCCCTATAAACAGTTTTGCACAGAGGGTGCCCTATATACAGTACCGGACAGATGGTACCCCTATAAACAGTTTTGCACAGAGGGTGCCCTATATACAGTACCGGACAGATGGTACCCCTATAAACAGTTTTGCACAGAGGGTGCCCTATATACAGTACCGGACAGATGGTACCCCTATAAACAGTTTTGCACAGAGGGTGCCCTATATACAGTACCGGACAGATGGTACCCCTATAAACAGTTTTGCACAGAGGGTGCCCTATATACAGTACCGGACAGATGGTACCCCTATAAACAGTTTTGCACAGAGGGTGCCCTATATACAGTACTGAACAGACGGTGCCCCTATAAAGAGTATTGCACAGAGGGTGCCCTATATACAGTACTGAACAGACGGTGCCCCTATAAACAGTATTGCACAGAGGGTGCCCTATATACAGTACTGAACAGACGGTGCCCCTATAAACAGTATTGCACAGAGGGTGCCCTATATACAGTACCGGACAGATGGTGCCCCTATAAACAGTATTGCACAGAGGGTACCCTATATACAGTACTGAACACACGGTGCCCCTATAAACAGTATTGCACAGAGGGTACCCTATATACAGTACTGAACACACGGTGCCCCTATAAACAGTATTGCACAGAGGGTGCCCTATATAAAATACTGAACAGATGGTGCCCCTATAAACAGTATTGCACAGAGGGTGCCCTATATACAGTATCGGACAGATGGTGCCCCTATAAACAGTATTGCACAGAGGGTGCCCTATATACAGTACCGGACAGACGGTGCCCCTATAAACAGTATTGCACAGAGGGTGCCCTATATACAGTATCGGACAGATGGTGCCCCTATAAACAGTATTGCACAGAGGGTGCCCTATATACAGTACCGGACAGATGGTACCCCTATAAACAGTATTGCACACAGGGTGCCCTATATACAGTACTGGACAGATGGTACCCCTATAAACAGTATTACACACAGGGTGCCCTCTATACAGTACTGGACAGATGGTGCCCCTATAAACAGTATTGCACAGAGGGTGCCCTATATACAGTACTGAACAGACGGTGCCCCTATAAACAGTATTGCACACAGGGTGCCCTATATACAGTACTGGACAGATGGTGCCCCTATAAACAGTATTGCACAGAGGGTGCCCTATATACAGTACTGGACAGACGGTGTCCCTATAAACAGTATTGCATAGAGGGTGCCCTATATACAGTACTGGACAGATGGTGCCCCTATAAACAGTATTGCATAGAGGGTGCCCTATATACAGTACTGGACAGATGGTGCCCCTATAAACAGTATTGCATAGAGGGTGCCCTATATACAGTACTGGACAGATGGTGCCCCTATAAACAGTATTGCACAGAGGGTGCCCTATATACAGTACTGAACAGACGGTACCCCTATAAACAGTATTGCACACAGGGTGCCCTATATACAGTACTGGACAGATGGTGCCCCTATAAACAGTATTGCACAGAGGGTGCCCTATATACAGTACTGAACAGACGGTGCCCCTATAAACAGTATTGCACACAGGGTGCCCTATATACAGTACTGGACAGATGGTGCCCCTATAAACAGTATTGCACAGAGGGTGCCCTATATACAGTACTGAACAGACGGTGTCCCTATAAACAGTATTGCATAGAGGGTGCCCTATATACAGTACTGGACAGATGGTGCCCCTATAAACAGTATTGCACAGAGGGTGCCCTATATACAGTACTGAACAGACGGTGCCCCTATAAACAGTATTGCACAGAGGGTGCCCTATATACAGTACTGAACAGACGGTGCCCCTATAAACAGTATTGCACACAGGGTGCCCTATATACAGTATCGGACAGACGGTGTCCCTATAAACAGTATTGCACAGAGGGTGCCCTATATACAGTACTGAACAGACGGTACCCCTATAAACAGTATTGCACAGAGGGTGCCCTATATACAGTACTGAACAGACGGTGCCCCTATAAACAGTATTGCACAGAGGGTGCCCTATATAAAGTACTGAACAGATGGTACCCCTATAAACAGTATTGCACAGAGGGTGCCCTATATACAGTACTGAACAGACGGTGCCCCTATAAACAGTATTGCACAGAGGGTGCCCTATATACAGTACTGAACAGACGGTGTCCCTATAAACAGTATTGCACAGAGGGTGCCCTATATACAGTACTGGACAGATGGTGCCCCTATAAACAGTATTGCACAGAGGGTGCCCTATATACAGTACTGGACAGATGGTGCCCCTATAAACAGTATTGCACAGAGGGTGCCCTATATACAGTACCGGACAGACGGTGCCCCTATAAACAGTATTGCACAGAGGGTGCCCTATATACAGTACTGAACAGACAGTGCCCCTATAAACAGTATTGCACAGAGGGTGCCCTATATACAGTACTGAACAGACGGTGCCCCTATAAACAGTATTGCACAGAGGGTGCCCTATATACAGTACTGAACAGACGGTGCCCCTATAAACAGTATTGCACACAGGGTTCCCTATATACAGTACTGGACAGATGGTGCCCCTATAAACAGTATTGCACAGAGGGTGCCCTATATACAGTACTGAACAGACGGTGTCCCTATAAACAGTATTGCATAGAGGGTGCCCTATATACAGTACTGGACAGATGGTGCCCCTATAAACAGTATTGCACAGAGGGTGCCCTATATACAGTACTGAACACACGGTGCCCCTATAAACAGTATTGCACAGAGGGTGCCCTATATAAAATACTGAACAGATGGTACCCCTATAAACAGTTTTGCACAGAGGGTGCCCTATATAAAGTACTGAACAGATGGTGCCCCTATAAACAGTATTGCACAGAGGGTACCCTATATACAGTACTGAACACACGGTGCCCCTATAAACAGTATTGCACAGAGGGTGCCCTATATAAAATACTGAACAGATGGTACCCCTATAAACAGTATTGCACACAGGGTGCCCTATATAAAGTACTGAACAGATGGTGCCCCTATAAACAGTATTGCACACAGGGTGCCCTATATACAGTATCGGACAGACGGTGTCACTATAAACAGTATTGCACAGAGGGTGCCCTATATACAGTACTGAACAGACGGTACCCCTATAAACAGTATTGCACAGAGGGTGCCCTATATACAGTACTGAACAGACGGTGCCCCTATAAACAGTATTGCACAGAGGGTGCCCTATATAAAGTACTGAACAGACGGTGCCCCTATAAACAGTATTGCACAGAGGGTGCTCTATATACAGTACTGAACACACGGTGCCCCTATAAACAGTATTGCATAGAGGGTGCCCTATATACAGTACTGGACAGATGGTGCCCCTATAAACAGTATTGCACAGAGGGTGCCCTATATACAGTACTGAACAGACGGTGCCCCTATAAACAGTATTGCACAGAGGGTGCCCTATATACAGTACTGGACAGATGGTGCCCCTATAAACAGTATTGCACACAGGGTGCCCTATATACAGTACTGAACAGACGGTACCCCTATAAACAGTATTGCACAGAGGGTGCCCTATATACAGTACTGAACAGACGGTGCCCCTATAAACAGTATTGCACACAGGGTGCCCTATATACAGTACTGAACAGACGGTACCCCTATAAACAGTATTGCACAGAGGGTGCCCTATATACAGTACTGAACAGACGGTGCCCCTATAAACAGTATTGCACAGAGGGTGCCCTATATACAGTACTGGACAGATGGTGCCCCTATAAACAGTATTGCACAGAGGGTGCCCTATATACAGTACTGAACAGACGGTGTCCCTATAAACAGTATTGCATAGAGGGTGCCCTATATACAGTACTGGACAGATGGTGCCCCTATAAACAGTATTGCACAGAGGGTGCCCTATATACAGTACTGAACAGACGGTGCCCCTATAAACAGTATTGCACAGAGGGTGCCCTATATACAGTACTGAACAGACGGTGCCCCTATAAACAGTATTGCACAGAGGGTGCCCTATATACAGTACTGAACACACGGTGCCCCTATAAACAGTATTGCACAGAGGGTGCCCTATATAAAATACTGAACAGATGGTACCCCTATAAACAGTTTTGCACAGAGGGTGCCCTATATAAAGTACTGAACAGATGGTGCCCCTATAAACAGTATTGCACAGAGGGTACCCTATATACAGTACTGAACACACGGTGCCCCTTTAAACAGTATTGCACAGAGGGTGCCCTATATAAAATACTGAACAGATGGTACCCCTATAAACAGTTTTGCACAGAGGGTGCCCTATATAAAGTACTGAACAGATGGTGCCCCTATAAACAGTATTGCACAGAGGGTACCCTATATACAGTACTGAACACACGGTGCCCCTATAAACAGTATTGCACAGAGGGTGCCCTATATAAAATACTGAACAGATGGTACCCCTATAAACAGTATTGCACACAGGGTGCCCTATATAAAGTACTGAACAGATGGTGCCCCTATAAACAGTATTGCACACAGGGTGCCCTATATACAGTATCGGACAGACGGTGTCCCTATAAACAGTATTGCACAGAGGGTGCCCTATATACAGTACTGAACAGACGGTACCCCTATAAACAGTATTGCACAGAGGGTGCCCTATATACAGTACTGAACAGACGGTGCCCCTATAAACAGTATTGCACAGAGGGTGCCCTATATAAAGTACTGAACAGACGGTACCCCTATAAACAGTATTGCACAGAGGGTGCTCTATATACAGTACTGAACACACGGTGCCCCTATAAACAGTATTGCATAGAGGGTGCCCTATATACAGTACTGGACAGATGGTGCCCCTATAAACAGTATTGCACAGAGGGTGCCCTATATACAGTACTGAACAGACGGTACCCCTATAAACAGTATTGCACAGAGGGTGCCCTATATACAGTACTGAACAGACGGTGCCCCTATAAACAGTATTGCACAGAGGGTGCCCTATATACAGTACTGGACAGATGGTGCCCCTATAAACAGTATTGCACACAGGGTGCCCTATATACAGTACTGAACAGACGGTACCCCTATAAACAGTATTGCACAGAGGGTGCCCTATATACAGTACTGAACAGACGGTGCCCCTATAAACAGTATTGCACACAGGGTGCCCTATATACAGTACTGAACAGACGGTACCCCTATAAACAGTATTGCACAGAGGGTGCCCTATATACAGTACTGAACAGACGGTGCCCCTATAAACAGTATTGCACAGAGGGTGCCCTATATACAGTACTGGACAGATGGTGCCCCTATAAACAGTATTGCACAGAGGGTGCCCTATATACAGTACTGAACAGACGGTGCCCCTATAAACAGTATTGCACAGAGGGTGCCCTATATACAGTACTGAACAGACGGTGCCCCAATAAACAGTATTGCACAGAGGGTGCCCTATATACAGTACTGAACACACGGTGCCCCTATAAACAGTATTGCACAGAGGGTGCCCTATATACAGTACTGAACAGACGGTGTCCCTATAAACAGTATTGCATAGAGGGTGCCCTATATACAGTACTGGACAGATGGTGCCCCTATAAACAGTATTGCACAGAGGGTGCCCTATATACAGTACTGAACAGACGGTGTCCCTATAAACAGTATTGCATAGAGGGTGCCCTATATACAGTACTGGACAGATGGTGCCCCTATAAACAGTATTGCACAGAGGGTGCCCTATATAAAGTACTGAACAGACGGTGCCCCAATAAACAGTATTGCACAGAGGGTGCCCTATATACAGTACTGAACAGACGGTGCCCCTATAAACAGTATTGCACAGAGGGTGCCCTATATACAGTACTGAACAGACGGTGCCCCTATAAACAGTATTGCACAGAGGGTGCCCTATATACAGTACTGGACAGATGGTGCCCCTATAAACAGTATTGCATAGAGGGTGCCCTATATACAGTACTGGACAGATGGTGCCCCTATAAACAGTATTGCACAGAGGGTGCCCTATATACAGTACTGAACAGATGGTGCCCCTATAAACAGTATTGCACAGAGGGTGCCCTATATACAGTACTGAACAGACGGTGCCCCTATAAACAGTATTGCACAGAGGGTGCCCTATATACAGTACTGAACAGACGGTGCCCCTATAAACAGTATTGCACAGAGGGTGCCCTATATAAAATACTGAACAGACGGTACCCCTATAAACAGTATTGCACAGAGGGTGCCCTATATAAAGTACTGAACAGACGGTGCCCCTATAAACAGTATTGCACAGAGGGTGCCCTATATACAGTACTGAACAGACGGTGCCCCTATAAACAGTATTGCACAGAGGGTGCCCTATATAAAATACTGAACAGACGGTACCCCTATAAACAGTATTGCACAGAGGGTGCCCTATATAAAGTACTGAACAGACGGTGCCCCTATAAACAGTATTGCACAGAGGGTGCCCTATATACAGTACTGAACAGACGGTGCCCCTATAAACAGTATTGCACAGAGGGTGCCCTATATAAAATACTGAACAGACGGTACCCCTATAAACAGTATTGCACAGAGGGTGCCCTATATAAAATACTGAACAGACGGTACCCTTATCAACAGTATTGCACAGAGGGTGCCCTATATAAAGTACTGAACAGACGGTACCCTTATCAACAGTATTGCACAGAGGGTGCCCTATATAAAGTACTGAACAGACGGTGCCCCAATAAACAGTATTGCACAGAGGGTGCCCTATATACAGTACTGAACAGACGGTGCCCCTATAAACAGTATTGCACAGAGGGTGCCCTATATACAGTACTGAACAGACGGTGCCCCTATAAACAGTATTGCACAGAGGGTGCCCTATATACAGTACTGGACAGATGGTGCCCCTATAAACAGTATTGCATAGAGGGTGCCCTATATACAGTACTGGACAGATGGTGCCCCTATAAACAGTATTGCACAGAGGGTGCCCTATATACAGTACTGAACAGATGGTGCCCCTATAAACAGTATTGCACAGAGGGTGCCCTATATACAGTACTGAACAGACGGTGCCCCTATAAACAGTATTGCACAGAGGGTGCCCTATATACAGTACTGAACAGACGGTGCCCCTATAAACAGTATTGCACAGAGGGTGCCCTATATAAAGTACTGAACAGACGGTGCCCCTATAAACAGTATTGCACAGAGGGTGCCCTATATACAGTACTGAACAGACGGTGCCCCTATAAACAGTATTGCACAGAGGGTGCCCTATATAAAATACTGAACAGACGGTGCCCCTATAAACAGTATTGCACAGAGGGTGCCCTATATACAGTACTGAACAGACGGTGCCCCTATAAACAGTATTGCACAGAGGGTGCCCTATATAAAATACTGAACAGACGGTACCCCTATAAACAGTATTGCACAGAGGGTGCCCTATATAAAGTACTGAACAGACGGTGCCCCTATAAACAGTATTGCACAGAGGGTGCCCTATATACAGTACTGAACAGACGGTGCCCCTATAAACAGTATTGCACAGAGGGTGCCCTATATAAAATACTGAACAGACGGTACCCCTATAAACAGTATTGCACAGAGGGTGCCCTATATAAAATACTGAACAGACGGTACCCTTATCAACAGTATTGCACAGAGGGTGCCCTATATAAAGTACTGAACAGACGGTACCCTTATCAACAGTATTGCACAGAGGGTGCCCTATATAAAGTACTGAACAGACGGTGCCCCAATAAACAGTATTGCACAGAGGGTGCCCTATATACAGTACTGAACAGACGGTGCCCCTATAAACAGTATTGCACAGAGGGTGCCCTATATACAGTACTGAACAGACGGTGCCCCTATAAACAGTATTGCACAGAGGGTGCCCTATATACAGTACTGGACAGATGGTGCCCCTATAAACAGTATTGCATAGAGGGTGCCCTATATACAGTACTGGACAGATGGTGCCCCTATAAACAGTATTGCACAGAGGGTGCCCTATATACAGTACTGAACAGATGGTGCCCCTATAAACAGTATTGCACAGAGGGTGCCCTATATACAGTACTGAACAGACGGTGCCCCTATAAACAGTATTGCACAGAGGGTGCCCTATATAAAATACTGAACAGACGGTACCCCTATAAACAGTATTGCACAGAGGGTGCCCTATATAAAGTACTGAACAGACGGTGCCCCTATAAACAGTATTGCACAGAGGGTGCCCTATATACAGTACTGAACAGACGGTGCCCCTATAAACAGTATTGCACAGAGGGTGCCCTATATAAAATACTGAACAGACGGTACCCCTATAAACAGTATTGCACAGAGGGTGCCCTATATAAAGTACTGAACAGACGGTGCCCCTATAAACAGTATTGCACAGAGGGTGCCCTATATACAGTACTGAACAGACGGTGCCCCTATAAACAGTATTGCACAGAGGGTGCCCTATATAAAATACTGAACAGACGGTACCCTTATCAACAGTATTGCACAGAGGGTGCCCTATATACAGTACTGAACAGACGGTGCCCCTATAAACAGTATTGCACACAGGGTGCCCTATATACAGTACTGAACAGACGGTACCCCTATAAACAGTATTGCACAGAGGGTGCCCTATATACAGTACTGGACAGATGGTGCCCCTATAAACAGTATTGCACAGAGGGTGCCCTATATACTGTACTGAACAGACGGTGTCCCTATAAACAGTATTGCATAGAGGGTGCCCTATATACAGTACTGGACAGATGGTACCCCTATAAACAGTATTGCACAGAGGGTGCCCTATATACAGTACTGAACAGACGGTGCCCCTATAAACAGTATTGCACAGAGGGTGCCCTATATACAGTACTGGACAGATGGTGCCCCTATAAACAGTATTGCACAGAGGGTGCCCTATATACAGTACTGAACAGACGGTGTCCCTATAAACAGTATTGCATAGAGGGTGCCCTATATACAGTACTGGACAGATGGTGCCCCTATAAACAGTATTGCACAGAGGGTGCCCTATATACAGTACTGAACAGACGGTGCCCCTATAAACAGTATTGCACAGAGGGTGCCCTATATACAGTACTGAACAGACGGTGCCCCTATAAACAGTATTGCACAGAGGGTGCCCTATATACAGTACTGAACACACGGTGCCCCTATAAACAGTATTGCACAGAGGGTGCCCTATATAAAATACTGAACAGATGGTACCCCTATAAACAGTTTTGCACAGAGGGTGCCCTATATAAAGTACTGAACAGATGGTGCCCCTATAAACAGTATTGCACAGAGGGTACCCTATATACAGTACTGAACACACGGTGCCCCTTTAAACAGTATTGCACAGAGGGTGCCCTATATAAAATACTGAACAGATGGTACCCCTATAAACAGTTTTGCACAGAGGGTGCCCTATATAAAGTACTGAACAGATGGTGCCCCTATAAACAGTATTGCACAGAGGGTACCCTATATACAGTACTGAACACACGGTGCCCCTATAAACAGTATTGCACAGAGGGTGCCCTATATAAAATACTGAACAGATGGTACCCCTATAAACAGTATTGCACACAGGGTGCCCTATATAAAGTACTGAACAGATGGTGCCCCTATAAACAGTATTGCACACAGGGTGCCCTATATACAGTATCGGACAGACGGTGTCCCTATAAACAGTATTGCACAGAGGGTGCCCTATATACAGTACTGAACAGACGGTACCCCTATAAACAGTATTGCACAGAGGGTGCCCTATATACAGTACTGAACAGACGGTGCCCCTATAAACAGTATTGCACAGAGGGTGCCCTATATAAAGTACTGAACAGACGGTACCCCTATAAACAGTATTGCACAGAGGGTGCTCTATATACAGTACTGAACACACGGTGCCCCTATAAACAGTATTGCATAGAGGGTGCCCTATATACAGTACTGGACAGATGGTGCCCCTATAAACAGTATTGCACAGAGGGTGCCCTATATACAGTACTGAACAGACGGTACCCCTATAAACAGTATTGCACAGAGGGTGCCCTATATACAGTACTGAACAGACGGTGCCCCTATAAACAGTATTGCACAGAGGGTGCCCTATATACAGTACTGGACAGATGGTGCCCCTATAAACAGTATTGCACACAGGGTGCCCTATATACAGTACTGAACAGACGGTACCCCTATAAACAGTATTGCACAGAGGGTGCCCTATATACAGTACTGAACAGACGGTGCCCCTATAAACAGTATTGCACACAGGGTGCCCTATATACAGTACTGAACAGACGGTACCCCTATAAACAGTATTGCACAGAGGGTGCCCTATATACAGTACTGAACAGACGGTGCCCCTATAAACAGTATTGCACAGAGGGTGCCCTATATACAGTACTGGACAGATGGTGCCCCTATAAACAGTATTGCACAGAGGGTGCCCTATATACAGTACTGAACAGACGGTGCCCCTATAAACAGTATTGCACAGAGGGTGCCCTATATACAGTACTGAACAGACGGTGCCCCAATAAACAGTATTGCACAGAGGGTGCCCTATATACAGTACTGAACACACGGTGCCCCTATAAACAGTATTGCACAGAGGGTGCCCTATATACAGTACTGAACAGACGGTGTCCCTATAAACAGTATTGCATAGAGGGTGCCCTATATACAGTACTGGACAGATGGTGCCCCTATAAACAGTATTGCACAGAGGGTGCCCTATATACAGTACTGAACAGACGGTGTCCCTATAAACAGTATTGCATAGAGGGTGCCCTATATACAGTACTGGACAGATGGTGCCCCTATAAACAGTATTGCACAGAGGGTGCCCTATATAAAGTACTGAACAGACGGTGCCCCAATAAACAGTATTGCACAGAGGGTGCCCTATATACAGTACTGAACAGACGGTGCCCCTATAAACAGTATTGCACAGAGGGTGCCCTATATACAGTACTGAACAGACGGTGCCCCTATAAACAGTATTGCACAGAGGGTGCCCTATATACAGTACTGGACAGATGGTGCCCCTATAAACAGTATTGCATAGAGGGTGCCCTATATACAGTACTGGACAGATGGTGCCCCTATAAACAGTATTGCACAGAGGGTGCCCTATATACAGTACTGAACAGATGGTGCCCCTATAAACAGTATTGCACAGAGGGTGCCCTATATACAGTACTGAACAGACGGTGCCCCTATAAACAGTATTGCACAGAGGGTGCCCTATATACAGTACTGAACAGACGGTGCCCCTATAAACAGTATTGCACAGAGGGTGCCCTATATAAAATACTGAACAGACGGTACCCCTATAAACAGTATTGCACAGAGGGTGCCCTATATAAAGTACTGAACAGACGGTGCCCCTATAAACAGTATTGCACAGAGGGTGCCCTATATACAGTACTGAACAGACGGTGCCCCTATAAACAGTATTGCACAGAGGGTGCCCTATATAAAATACTGAACAGACGGTACCCCTATAAACAGTATTGCACAGAGGGTGCCCTATATAAAGTACTGAACAGACGGTGCCCCTATAAACAGTATTGCACAGAGGGTGCCCTATATACAGTACTGAACAGACGGTGCCCCTATAAACAGTATTGCACAGAGGGTGCCCTATATAAAATACTGAACAGACGGTACCCCTATAAACAGTATTGCACAGAGGGTGCCCTATATAAAATACTGAACAGACGGTACCCTTATCAACAGTATTGCACAGAGGGTGCCCTATATAAAGTACTGAACAGACGGTACCCTTATCAACAGTATTGCACAGAGGGTGCCCTATATAAAGTACTGAACAGACGGTGCCCCAATAAACAGTATTGCACAGAGGGTGCCCTATATACAGTACTGAACAGACGGTGCCCCTATAAACAGTATTGCACAGAGGGTGCCCTATATACAGTACTGAACAGACGGTGCCCCTATAAACAGTATTGCACAGAGGGTGCCCTATATACAGTACTGGACAGATGGTGCCCCTATAAACAGTATTGCATAGAGGGTGCCCTATATACAGTACTGGACAGATGGTGCCCCTATAAACAGTATTGCACAGAGGGTGCCCTATATACAGTACTGAACAGATGGTGCCCCTATAAACAGTATTGCACAGAGGGTGCCCTATATACAGTACTGAACAGACGGTGCCCCTATAAACAGTATTGCACAGAGGGTGCCCTATATACAGTACTGAACAGACGGTGCCCCTATAAACAGTATTGCACAGAGGGTGCCCTATATAAAATACTGAACAGACGGTACCCCTATAAACAGTATTGCACAGAGGGTGCCCTATATAAAGTACTGAACAGACGGTGCCCCTATAAACAGTATTGCACAGAGGGTGCCCTATATACAGTACTGAACAGACGGTGCCCCTATAAACAGTATTGCACAGAGGGTGCCCTATATAAAATACTGAACAGACGGTGCCCCAATAAACAGTATTGCACAGAGGGTGCCCTATATACAGTACTGAACAGACGGTGCCCCTATAAACAGTATTGCACAGAGGGTGCCCTATATACAGTACTGAACAGACGGTGCCCCTATAAACAGTATTGCACAGAGGGTGCCCTATATACAGTACTGGACAGATGGTGCCCCTATAAACAGTATTGCACAGAGGGTGCCCTATATACAGTACTGAACAGATGGTGCCCCTATAAACAGTATTGCACAGAGGGTGCCCTATATACAGTACTGAACAGACGGTGCCCCTATAAACAGTATTGCACAGAGGGTGCCCTATATAAAATACTGAACAGACGGTACCCCTATAAACAGTATTGCACAGAGGGTGCCCTATATAAAGTACTGAACAGACGGTGCCCCTATAAACAGTATTGCACAGAGGGTGCCCTATATACAGTACTGAACAGACGGTGCCCCTATAAACAGTATTGCACAGAGGGTGCCCTATATAAAATACTGAACAGACGGTACCCCTATAAACAGTATTGCACAGAGGGTGCCCTATATAAAGTACTGAACAGACGGTGCCCCTATAAACAGTATTGCACAGAGGGTGCCCTATATACAGTACTGAACAGACGGTGCCCCTATAAACAGTATTGCACAGAGGGTGCCCTATATAAAATACTGAACAGACGGTACCCTTATCAACAGTATTGCACAGAGGGTGCCTCTGCTCCATGCCTGGAAGCATGTTATGCTTTGCTTATGTGGTACCATGAAATATACCAGGATGTGCCAGGAGTGTCCAGAAGGTAAGAGCTATGACCAATCACTCACTGCACCTGCCTTTCCTGTTCCCACAACACTGCTCTTCACTATCCCCAAACGGTTTGGGCCATACTCCATCACTGACTAATTTATCTCTCCTTTCATCTGACCTCACCTGTTCACCTGCTCCAAAACCTGAGATCCCTCCTTTTAAAATACAAAACAAGCCATGAATATCCTTCTCCAACCTCCTCTCCCTCTCATTGCCAACGATATATCGCCCAATCCTGGTCCTACGTAGCCAGAGCCTGTTTTAGACAAAGTGGGGCCCTAGGCAAAAGTTTACGGTGGGGCCCCAAATGCTCACATATCGCACCATCACACAGAAATATTTCTGTTATATTTACATGTGCTGAGTTCAGGCCGTTAAACGAGTGATCGACAATATTGAAGTTGTTTGACTCTTGTTTCCCGGCCTCTTTACTCCGGCTGAGGAAGAATGATGAGAAGAGATAGTCCTCGATACAGTATAATGCAGGTTCCATATAGTACACAGAGTATAATGCACTGACCATGGTCCTTAAAACTGTATAATGCAGCCCTTCTCATAGAGTATAATGTAGCCCCCTCATAGAGTATAATGTAGCCCCCTCATAGAGTATAATGCAGCCTTCTTCATAGAATATAATGTGACACCCTGTTAGAGTTTGGCGGAACGCACCAAATATATATTTAAAAAGAGTAATAGGTGCGTTCGCAACCCGGGGTCCACCGTGCAGGAGAGAAACCTGCTGCTAGTAACTGACGGTACTATATGGCAGTATAAGTGAACTCTTACTTCACAGAGTCACTTAAGAAAAAGAGATCGCTGTGCCCTGAACCTCACGAAGGAACACAGCTACCAAATAGAGCGAACAGTGGTCATGCAGTCAGAATAGCACACGCAAAACTCACCGGAGGTGCCGGTATTCTAGGGGCTTATTTCAGCCGAACCCTGAAACCATATACACATGAGCACACTGGCGCAGAACACACAACTTAGTTGATACTAGCGCATGGTCGTGCGGCCATGCGAACCTTTTATAGCTGCAGCAACTACAGGACCTTCCTAGAGGACCAATGGGAGCTGCTACAGTACCTGAGCCACTTAAGGACCTTCCTAGAGGACCAATGGGAGCTGCTGTAGTACCTGAGCATGTGACCCCCGACCTTCAATGAGAGGACTTACCCTGGGAATGCTCAGAAGGGGAAAAGCAGGACTTAAGGTACCTTCACACTCAGCGACGCTGCAGTGATACCGACAACGATGTCGATCGCTGCAGCGTCGCTGTTTGGTCGCTGGAGAGCTGTCACACAGACAGCTCTCCAGCGACCAACGATGCCGGTAACCAGGGTAAACATCGGGTTACTAAGCGCAGGGCCGCGCTTAGTAACCCGATGTTTACCCTGGTTACCATCGTAAAAGTAAAACAAACAAACACTACATACTTACCTTCCGCTGTCTGTCCTCGGCGCTGTGCTTTCCTGCACTGACTGTGAGCACAGTGGCCGGAAAGCAGAGCGGTGACGTCACCGCTGTGCTTTCCGGCTGGCCGGCGCTCACAGCCAGTGCAGAGAAGCACAGCGCCGAGGACAGACAGCGGAAGGTAAGTATGTAGTGTTTGTTTTTTTTTACTTTTACGCTGGTAACCAGGGTAAACATCGGGTTACTAAGCGCGGCCCTGCGCTTAGTAACCCGATGTTTACCCTGGTTACCAGTGAAGACATCGCTGAATCGGCGTCACACACGCCGATTCAGCGATGTCTGCAGGGAGTCCAGCGACGAAATAAAGTGCTGGACTTTCTGCAGCGACCAACGACATCACAGCAGGATCCTGATCGCTGCTGCCTGTCAAACTGAACGATATCGCTAGCCAGGACGCTGCAACGTCACGGATCGCTAGCGATATCGTTCAGTGTGACGATACCTTTAGTCCCAGAGACGTCTGCTCGCCGCTGACCAGTACTGGCTACAATGGCTGAGCCTGGAAAGGCAGCAGTAACCATCCACACCGTATCAGACTGAGCCAGACGCTGGGACCGACTTCTCCGCTGAGCAGACTCCACTGCGGCTGGAGAAGAATGGGAGACCGCAGCGGAGACGGCCTGAGATTCCCCCTGTGCAGAGGTGGGAACTTGACCTTACACCTAACACACCCTCATAGAGTATAATGCAGCCCCCGTCATACACAGTATAATGTAGCCCCTCCACACACAGTATAATGCAGCCCCCACAAACACAGTGCTGTGCAAATTAATTGGGACAAAGCAAAAAAATAAAATGTTGTAATGCACATACTAATTCTGAAAATTACTTTTTTCCACTGGCTAGTTGACCAAGATTTATTTATTATATATTAAAACTGGTTTGAATCACTGACTGGTAACCAACCTACGATTTTACTTAAAAAATGCTTTGTCCCAAATAATTTGCACAGCACTGTAGTACAGCCTGAACACACAGTATTTGCAGTCCCCCCACACACAGTATAATGCAGCCTCCCCCCACACAGTATAGTGCAGCCCCCACTCACAGTATGATGCAGCCTCCCCCGACACACAGTATAATGCAGCCTCCCCCACACACCGTATAATGCAGCCCCCACTCACAGTATAATGCAGCCCTCACATACACAGTATAGTGCAGTCCCCCCACATAGTGTAATGCAGCCCCTATTCACAGTGTAGTGCAGCGACACACCCATCTACACAGTATACTGCAGCCACACACACACAGACACACACAATATAGTGCACACACACACACACAATACTTAACTTTCCTCCTCATTCCCCTGCTGCTATGGCTTCTGCAGAGTGTCTCAGCGTCTCAGCACCACTGCTGACACACGCTGAGGCAGAGGGGGAGTGATGGGAGAGGGAGCGTCACGTGACGCTCTCGCCTCCATCACTGCTTTCAACTGATATGGAGTGGGGGGCGGTGCCGGGCCCCTCTTACGGGCCCCATAGTGGCCGCTTGCTGTGCAGCAATTAGCGACACGCCACTGGCTGTGGGCCCCTGGAGAAGCAGGGGCCCTAGGCAGTTGCCTGGTATGCTTGCCCTTAACGCCGGAACTGTGCGTAGCTAATACCCATTATTTCCGCCTTCCATCACTCCCCAACTGCTAAAAATTACTGCAACCTCTCTAGCCTAAACTTTGGACATGGTCCCACACCTGCCTGTTGGTCAGATGTATGGGCCCTTGAAGTGTTATAGATCCCATAAAGACAAATGTGTTCAACCCACATGTAATGTCCCCATTGTGTAATAATGTCCCCATCCTGGCCTCTTCCTGGTATAATGTCTCCCATCCTGGGCCCCCTCTTTGTATAAAGTTAACATCCTGGGCCACTTACACATTAATTATGTACCCCATCCTGGGTCCCTTCCTAGTATAATGTCCTCCATTCTGGACCTCTTCCTGGTGCAATGTCCCACATCCTGTGTCATTCCAGCGTTAATGTCCTCCATCTTGGCCCCTTCCACTAATTGTGTTCCCATCCTGGTCCCCTTCCAGAATGATGCCCTCTATATTGGGCTCCTTCCTATAATAATGTCCCTCATCCTGGACCCCTTCCTTTAATAGTGTCCTCCATCCTAGGCCCCTTCCTGTACTAATATCCTCCATACTAGGCCCCTTCCTGTAATAATGTCCTCCATCCTAGGCCTCTACCTGTACTAATGTCCTCCATACTAGCGCCCTTCCTGTAATAATGTCCCCAGTACTAGGCTCCTTCCTGTACTAATGTCCTCCATACTAGGCCCCTTTCTGAAATAATGTCCCCCATCCTAGGCCCCTTCCTGTACTAATGTTCTCCATACTAGGCCCCTTCGAGTAATAATGTCCTCCATACTAGGCCCCTTCCTGTAATAATGTCCCCAGTACTAGGCCCCTTCCTGTAATAATGTCCCCAGTACTAGGCCCCTTCCTGTACTAATGTTCTCCATACTAGGCCCCTTTCTGAAATAATGTCCCCCATCCTAGGTCCCTTTCTGTACTAATGTTCTCCATACTAGGCCCCTTCGAGCAATGTCCTCCATAGTAGGCCCCTTCCTGTAATAATGTCCGTCATCCTAGGTCCCTTCCTGTACTAATGTCCTCCATACACTGGCTTCCCATTCATTACAGGATACAATTCAAAGTACTTGTTCTCACCCACAAAGCTCTCCACAGTCCGGCACCCCCTTACATTACCTCCCTCATTTCTGTTTATCGGCCTAACCGACCGCTGCGCTCTGCAAATGACTTTCGACTAACCTCTGCACTAATCCGTACCTCCCACTCCCGACTCCAAGACTTCTCCCGTGCTGCACCAATCCTCTGGAATGCTCTACCCCAAGATATTAGGACCATCCACAATTTGCATAGTTTTAGGCGTTCAATCAAAACACATTTGTTCAGAGCGGCCTATCACGTTCAGTAATCAAAGTCATTTTATGTTTGTGTGTGTGTAGCCCATTCACTATCCCCATCTATTCCCCAACCCCTGAAGATGGCTGGACCATCATTGTAAATACATCATTGTAAATACACACCTGTACTTTGTATCTCCCCCTCCTCATTGTAGATTGTAAGCTCTCACGAGCAGGGTCGTCTTATTTCGCTTTAATTATTGTATTGTTAACGTTGTTACTTATGACTGTTGTGTTTGAAACTGTAAAGCGCTGCGGAATATTTTGGCGCTATATATATAAAGATTATTATTATTATACTAGGCTCCTTCCTGTAATAATGTCCCCCATCCTAGGCCCCTTCCTGTACTAATGTCCTCCATACTAGGCCCTTTCCTGTAATAATGTCCCCCATCCTAGTCCTCTTCCTATAATAATGTTCTTCATTCTAGGACCCTTCCTGTGATAATGTCCTCCATTCAGCAGCTCTTCTCCAGCACATTTAGGCTATGTGCATATGTTGCTGAATTGCCGCGGAAATTTCCAGCCGCCGGTAAAATGCATGCGGAATTGGCATGCGTTTTCCCGCTAAACACTAGCTTTTACAAGCGTAATTAGCTTGCAGAATGCTAGCGTTTTCCAAGCGATCTGTAGCATCGCTTGGAAAACTGATTGACAGGTTGGTCACATTTGTCAAACATAGTGTTTGACAAGTGTGACCAACTTTTTACTATTGATGTTGCCTATGCAGCATCAATAGTAAAAAGATCTAATGTTAAAAATTAAAAAAATCATGATATTCTCACCTTCCTGCTTCCCTCGCAACCTTCCCGATCCTCGCGATGCTCCCGGCAACTCCCATTCCCAGTGATGGCTCGCGACAATGACCCCAGATGACGTAGCATCACGCGAGACCGCTACGTCATCACAGTTCATTGTCGCAAAGTATCACTGGGAACGGGAGCTGCCGGGATCGTCGCTAAGGCCTGCGCTGGATCCGGGGGCCTCCAGAAGGTGAGTAAATCACTATTTTTTATTTGAATTCTTTTTTTTTTCAACAGGGATATGGTAAACAATGGCCTGAAAGAGAGTCTCCTCTCCTCCACCCTGGTACCATCCTCACATGATCCGCTTACTTTGTGCAGGGTGAGCATAGCCCCATGCGGAGAGTAAGCCGGTCAATGCATTCCTATGTGTGTGGAATAGCGGCGGTTCCACACAAAGAATGAGCATGCTGCGTATTTTTCTGTGATGCGATTCCGCTGCGGAAAAATATGCAGCATTATCACAGCATTGCGGAATCCCCTTGAATTCAGTGGGCTGTGCTGTGTATGTGTTTTTGCGGCAAAAACGCATATAATCCGCAACGTGTGCACATAGCCTTACAAGAAAAAAAAAAAAACATTCCTCCTACCTTCCTCCGCTGCCATGACTTGTGGCGTCCTCCTCTATAGCCAGGGCAGATGCCGGCAGCTGACTTCGCTATGCCAGCCACAGGCAGCACATGATGTCACTGCTATGTGCACCCATGACGGACATGCCAATGTCAGCTGCCTACCTCTGATTGGCCGGCAGCCAGGGCTGTGGAGTCGATAAGCCTAACATCTCTCTCTGACTCCTCAATTTCCTTGACCCTGACCCACAGCACTGAGCATGTGCATAAAGTGCAGCACAGATTCATCTCAACTAAAAGCCAAGATCTCAGGAACAGAACAGACATTTATAGGCCATTTCATAACTTTTCCAAATTCTTATGAAAACATTTACATCACAATCTAGATTGTACTACTGTAACATTTTTTTAATATATTTTAGGAGTCGGAGTCACTCCATTTTATACCAACCCCAATTCCACAGTCCTGCCGGCTTGTATTGCATTGCAGGGAGCTGGCGGATCTCTGCGCTGCAATACATTTCAGTTGAATGTGTGCTGGTGTCGGCAGGCCCACCTCTCACACGGGCCTGATTGTGGCCACACCCTCTGCAACTTCAGTCGTTATGTCCCTACCTAAAACTCATTCACCCCACCCCTGCTCCTCCACTCCCTCTCCTTGGAGCACTCCACCTGTAACAAACTCCATATAACTCACTGTTATGTACTCAGGGCGTGGGGATGTATAGTGGACTCACTAGACCACTGATGAAGCAGTGGTAGCTGTATACCCAGTACACAAGAGACAGAAGAACGAGCTTCCAAAAACCAAAGGTATTTATTTAAAGGAGGTTTAACAAAAAGGAAGAGGTGCTTGAGGGAAGACCCCTGTGGGCCACGACACTGAACCACGTAGTGGAGCTCCGGGTAAGGTGTACCCCTATACAGGGATTCCCCGTCGCAACCTCAGGTCAGGTGGCCTAAATGCTGCAGTTCCCGGACTAGAGGGATGACCCGTACAGACTGTATTAACAAGACAGTGGAATACTGGCTCTGTCAATGGAGATAATCCTGGATCTGTGTAATCCCGGAAAGGCCGGCTTCACACTTGCGAGTTTTACGGACGTAAGAGCGCAGAAACTACATCCGTAAAACTCGCAAAACATACGGCACAATTATTCTCTATGCCCCTTCTCCTATCTGCCGTATTAAACTGATCAGTATTATACGGCTTTCTACGGCCGTAGAAAATCGCAGCATGCTGCGTTTGTCACCGTATTGCGCAAATAAAACATCAATGAAAGTCTATGGAAGCCCCAAAAATACGGATCACACACGGACCAGCAGTGTGACTTGCGAGAAATACGCAGCAGTGTTAGCGAGAAAAGCCGGTACTTTATTGCGGTGTACAATAAAATCACACTGACAGCTTCCAGTAGAATAGGTAGAATAAATGTGTACACATATATATATATATATACCTATTCTATGTCATTAAGACACATATATGTATATAAATATTTCTTCCAGCGCTAGACAGCTTTAAAGCCGGGTTGCGCTAACGCAGTGTTTTTACTGTGGCTGCGTCCCGGGGTCGCGGTAACGTCCCCGCTCTCGCAGATCCCCGATCTGCGAGAGCGGGGAACGGACCGCGGGCGCGCCTCGGACGCTGCAAGCAGCGTCCGCGGCGCGCCAGGAAACACCGGCGCGTCGCTAGCGCGTGCCGAACATGGCACGCTAAAGTGCTGCGCGTTCCCATTGCCGTGAATGGGCGCGCTAACGGACGCGTTGCACGGCGTTAATTTCGCCGTGCAACGCTGTCCGTTAAGCGCGTTCCCATAACGCAATGGGAAGTGTTACTACTAATACTAATGTTAGTAGTGTGTCTATGCAAAATTTGGCAGTTCTAGCTAGTAAATTAAGGGGTTAAATTGCGGAAAAAATTGGCATGGGCTCCCGCACAATTTTCTCCGCCAGAAAATTTCTCCGGCACAGCATCGACGTAGAAATCCCGCGTCTCTGATTGGTCGAGGCCGCCAGGCCTCGACCAATCAGCAACGGGCACAGCGACGATGATGTCATAAAGAACGTAGACATCTCACGTTTCTGATTCAGCGACGGGCACAGTATCGACGTAGATGTCATAATGGTTGCCATGGCGACGATGATGTCATAAAGGTTGCCTCGACCAATCAGCGACGGGCACAGTGTGCTGCGAATTCTGGAATCATCATTGTCCATATACTACGGGGACATGCATATTCTAGAATACCCGATGCGTTAGAATCGGGCCACAATCTAATTATATATATTATATATATATACATACATACACATACATACACACACTGTGTATATGTATATATATATATATATATATATATATATATATATATATATATATATATATATATATATATATATATATATATATATATATATATATTGTCGGGGTCGTCACGACAATACCCTTCATCCACCAGTCATTCCAAATCAGATTAGGAGCATGTTGGTACCGGATAAGAATGAGTCAGACACAATGCTGGTTCAAACTCATTGCACGCTCGTGTGTAACGTCACAGCAACTGAACTCTTTATTTCATATACATAACATTATATAGTCCATTGGGGGAAGGTGTGCAGAGGGCGGGGTTAGGCGGGGTTTAAGCAATGTATCTAGTATTCAGTCCCTCTGATTGGCTATGACATCATCTGATGAATCTTCCTTTGTCCACATCTTGTTAAGTTTCCATTTCTCCAGAAACGATACTTTAGCTTCAGAAACGAAAGTAGATTCTTGGCAAGTACAAAAACTAAGGCAAAAGTGAACACTGGCAGCCATCTTGAATACAGTTAAATTTGCATTTAGCAAGCAAAGGGGAAAAACTTATTGTTTCACAGCATAAGAATATATAAAAGTACAAAAGAGTATAAAAATGTATATTTTTACCTTGACAATCCCCCCTAAACACTAAGTTTTTCCCTAAAAAGAAAGATCCTTCGAGACTGTCCATGTGATGGGGAAAGGGGAGGTGGATTTCTTCATCCAGACACCTCAGAAGCTCTCCCCTTGTGAGAGGCCACCAGGCAGCTGAACCCTTCACTAGCTTCACATGGAGTTCTCCCGCTGTCCCTAAACTAACTCTCTTTGCATCATCTGAGAGTAAGGGGTTTTGTCTAACATCTTGAGGGGGACATACTTAGAGATTTCCCCTGGATCAGTGCCATTGTACTCTAGTGGGTCTACTTCTTGGTTGGGGAAGGTGCCAGTCGGAGTTGCCTCAGTGATAACCTTTTTATACAGGGGAATAACACAACAGAGGATTATCGATCCAACTACAAGAAGGGCAATCAGTACTAGACAAGCTTGTTGAAGGAATCCTTTGAGCCCACCCAACCAACCGGAAAAGAAAGATGTGTCTACTCCTGCATTAGATTTTAATTCTGCTGCTAACCCATTTATCTTCTTAAGGGCTATCATGGTCTTTCCATTAACCCCAGAGTTCTGAGGGATATAGGTACAACACTCCTCTCCCACCATCCCACAAACTCCTCCTTTCTCAGCTAAGATCATATCAAGGGCTAGTCGGTTTTGGAGGGTCATTCTAGTGTTAGGGCCTAACTCCTCAACTATACCCTGGAAAGCATCACAGGTAAAATTGACAAACCTTTGTTCACTGTAATATGTGTAATTGATCCCATCAACATTCTTATTAATCTGCACCTGTGGATTAAAGAAGCAAAGCCAACATAGATCTGGTTCTCGGCTTTAAATTGGTCAGGCACCCCCCCTTGGCACTCCAATGCCATCGACATATACCAATGGATCTTCTTCATAACTCATGTGGAGCTGATCAAGGCTTCTCCTCTTTCTGGTATATTCATCAGGTGTCTCTGGATCCCAAGGTAAAATCTTGAACTGCATAGCTAGTTTAACAAGGGTGCATTGACCTGTCCAGGCATTAGGCAACCTAGGACGGAGCTTACCATCTCCACATAACCAATAAATGTTGTACATGTACTGTGTATGTTTAGTTAGGAAATCAGTATCCAGGGAACTGTTCTCTTTACAGAAACCTGTCTTGAAGACCCCTACTGATGTACCTGTAGTGTCGTGGGAATTATAGCAGGTATAATTATCAGCTAACACAGTTATCCCTCCTGGGACCTTTAATTTAGGTGCTTCATGAATTAGTGGGACATAATCTGACATTGTATCTTACCCATTCTAACCATAAATTTGTCCTTGGTGCTGTTTGTGTTTCTATGGAGAAGACTTCTTGCCAACTAAGACCTGGAATGGGGATTACTTCGTTAACTATATTTTGCAAACGTTCACCTGGGCCTGTTTTAGCTGTACTGGTAACGGGGGCCTTGGTTGGTCTGAAGCTAATATCCTGGAGCTGTATATGGCCTAAATTCCCATAGCATCCACTATTAAACACATTATGAAAATACCTCCCCAGTACAATTGTTATCTCTGGTAACACATATATAATACTGGATAATTCCCTCTACCACCCGCTGAGTTTCGGGGCACTTGACTACATCGCAGAAATCAAATCTCCAGATATTTACCGGGGCCGTTAGGTTTACCCAGAGAATAGTGGCACCGGAATTCTTATTTACAATAGGGACCGAGGAGGTAGGGGCGAGGATGGCCCCCAGCCTCAGGACCAAAAACAACAGCAACATTTTCCTTCGATCACCATTGTGACTAAGCGCTGGTCCGGTCTCTTTTGCAGTGTGCAGCGTGGATCCAGGTGCTCTTTCCTTCAAGTTTTACTGACATAGCTTTTCACGACCATAAAACCACCAGGCATCAAATTGTGACCAGTGTCGGTTCCTGCTGAACCTGGAAGGGAAGAAAAAACTAAAACATGGGTGTTAGCAACATTTTTACTAAGCTGAATAACATATTGAACAGCACGGTCAGTTTCCTCTGACAACTACTGAGACTGAAAATTTACAACTGAAAACCTAGCACCAAACAATATCTCATATGGGGACAGGCCATGTTTTGCAATAGGGTAGTACGAATGTGTAAGAGCCCTGGCCATGGAGCCGTAGTCTCCTGCATCAATTTGGTCAATTGTCCCCTCAGTGTGCAGTTCAGCCTCTTAACTTTCCCACTGGATTGTGAATAGTACGGAGGGCTACAGTGGATCCAAGCATTGTCAGAACCTCCTGATACACATGAGAAGAAAAGTCCGGGCCTTGGTCACTTTCAGCAACTTCTGGAACACCATATCTGCATATAACTTCCATCACCAGTTTCTTTGCTGTGGTCTTTGCAGTCACGTTGGTAACGGGGAATGCTTCTGGCCAACTGGAGAACATGTCGACAACCACCAGACAATATTCATACCTTCAGACTTAGGCAACGTGATGAGGTCCTGTCGTCCACCTGGAGCTTTTGGAAATGATAGTCGGGCTTAGCAAGGTGCTTCGGGGTTACACTTTGAAGTTGACCGGGATTGCGGGTCTGACAGATACCTCGATGTGTGGGCCCATGCGCCCACGTGGCAATAGCAGGGTACATCCGCTTAGGGAGACACACAAGTTGGTCCTTTTTCCAGCGACCATTGTCCATACGTGCTCCATCAGCCTTCCACTGCTTCACTTCTTCCTTTGGAGACATTCTCTGCATCATCATTAAGCGGTCTCGCGGGGTCCGGTAGAAAACCTCAGTCTGGCATAGATCATCAGGTTCCTGTAGAGTCAGTGTTTCTTGTAACTGTTTACGCAGAGAGCGTGTGGTCACCATAGCTGGTATGGTCTGTTCAACGGGCAGAAGAGCAGCGGCTTTTACTTGCATATCCGCAAAGGCATTACCAACAGTCTGTTTACTGTTCCATAGCACCGTGCTCCTTATCTTTGATAATGGCCACCTGGGTAGGTAATTCGATTGAGTCCATGAGGGCTTTAACAGCTTCAACATTCTTCACTGAGTCCCGGCAGTAGTAACAAATCCTTGATTGGCTCATAGGCTCTGAAATCATGAACAATACCAAATGCATACTGTGAGTCTGTGTATTTATCATCCCGCCTGTCTTTGGCCAAAGTACATGTAGTAGACAGAGCCTGACGTTCTGCTTCTTGCGCTGACAGGGTGGAAGGGAGTGAGTGCAGCTCCGTGCACTACAGTGTCTTCCGTAGTAACAGCGTATCATGTGTGAAATCTGCCAAAATCATCACCATATCTTGAACAGTCTTTCAGGGCCTTGTAGAGAGGTAGCATTATGCGGGATGCGTCCGGTATCCACTGACAACAATAAGTACATAGTCCAAGAAAACGCTGGAGCTCAGTCACATCTTTTGGGAATGGAAGGGAGCTGACGGCTATTTTTCTTTCTTCTGTGAGGTGTCTGGCACCCTGAAGGAGACAGTGACCCAAAAATATCACTTGACCAAGGCAGAACCGAAGTTTCAAGGCCGAAGCCCAACAGTTCAGATCTGCCAGATACTTGCGAAAACTAACAGTGGCAACAATGGCATCCTGCTCTGTCTGTGTACACAACAAAAAAACAAAAAAATTACCCACATACTGAAGCAGCATAACATAAGGATATTCTAACTGACAGGATTAACAACACTATCCCCCCTTTTTTTTATTTTTTTTCTACAGGCATTATTGAGGGTGGATCTGGGCCTATCAGGGCCATCATAACCGTGGAAAGGGCATGTAAGATATACATCTCATTATACTCATCTGCATAGGGGTTATATAACATAAATACCATCTGACCATCATCTTGGCTCACCAACTCTCTAGGTCTGCTCAGGTGCACTTATACGTCCATCATATTCTCTTTGTCTGTATAATGGGAAAGGTTTGTTCTCAGGGTCAGCCAATTATTCAGAGGGCTTCCAGGGATAATACTCCTGTATCTGTCTTACACTACCTGATGTGGTTGGTTCTCTGGTGGTGGGGGTGACTAGATAACCGGTTGGGGGTGACATGACATGCTGGTCTACAGCTCCTTCCCAAAAGGATTACTGTCAGCCTACTCCCAAAATTAATGTCCCCACTACCCACTATCCTGTGTCAGCTTCTTATATCACTACATCACTACATGTGATCTTATCTGAACAGGAATCAGTGTAATTCACTTAGGTTGCAGCACAGATTATACAAGTATTTCTCCAGTCTGGGTTTGTCTGACCGCAAAATTTACAAATCCATCTGTCCTGTCTTGGTCTGAGAATTAACATGGCGAGAGAGATTTCCAGACACAGGGTTAAAATGAATATTGGAATATGAGACTAGATTTGTGTAAGGGAGGGGGAGCTGGAGCTGAAGTCTTCTGCTTCTTGGGCCACTGATAAGGAAGCGAGCTGCGAGTTGTGTCCTTGAAGCTGCGAGGGGAGGGGGACTAGAGAGCGAGTGAGGATCGCTGCAGCTGCTGATACAGACTGGGTTAAGTTCTTCTGGAAACTTTGGCCCCCCCTTTCTCCGGCCGGCAGCACAAAAAGGAGAAATCAAAGAAAACAATTCGCGCAGGGGTTCACCCCTCCCATCGGCCACAGACACACAGACAAGAATTTACAGCATTCCTTAACACAAAAGAAGACAATAACGCAGCTATTTGACTCCACCCTCCCATTGGGTGTCTCGGAAAACCACACAGAGTGACAAAATACAGCAGTTCTCAGAGTCAATTAATTTCTACAAAACCTTCACACAACTCATTTGCCAGAACACCCTAGAAAAACTAATAATTGAGGTATTTTATAGCCAAACACGGGCTCTGCATCCTTTCATCTTTCCTCTCCATCAACCTTTTTGCTCGTTCTTTATGAGATGGTGCCATGTAGACAGCTGCAATCTCCCTGTCGAGGGCAATCCTACATGCTCGTACACCTTCTCGACATTCTTGACTGCCTTCTTGCCCTCCCGTGACTCTACTATTGTCTTGACTTCCACAGCATCCTCATCTAACTCGTGGGGCACGGACTTCTTCTGCCATAAGAGACGTAACATGACTCACAGAATACTACGCCCTTCTGCAGTAGGCCGCTGACAGCGACAGCAACACGTGTGTCCTAACACGGAGCCTCGCGCTCCACGTGTTATGAATAAAGAGCCTCGCACTCAATATTTTTCCCTAACCTGAACACCAGTGATTACAGTCTGTCCTGTCACGATATTCTAAACGTTGGGAGGCTGTCTCCTAGTGAGACCCCTCCACTGTGTTTCTGGTGGTCCCCCTCTTGGGACGTCTTAATTACCGATATGTGCAAGTGTGTGCAAGTGTTTCTGGTGGTCCCCCTCTTGGGACGTCTTAATTACCGATGTATGTGCGTGCAATATCACAGAGGCTACGTCTCCTATCCCAATCCACAAACTTCTCAATCTTTCACTCTATCACTACTAGGCAACAGTCACGGGTAGGGTGGTTGAATGGAGTACAATGACCGGTGGAGGAGGTGTGGTGTACACGAGGACGCGCAGAGTGCGACGTCTCTCAGTTGCTGGTTCGAAGCGTGGCACGGGATCGCGCTCGGTCTCACCACTCGACCAGTCACTCCCCAGACCCAAGGAGACCACAGACTAACCAATAATGGCTGAAACACTAGCAAGTGTGACACATACATAGTATGCGATCTCCACTTACCGTGTTTGGAGGGTGATCAGTCCTCGAGGTCAGCCACTACGGGTGTCGTCCACGGACGTCCAGGCATGGGTCCAGGGGGTCTCGGATCGCGGGCCACGCCCCACGTTGGTTGCGCCAAATTGTCGGGGTCGTCACGACAATACCCTTCATCCACCAGTCATTCCAAATCAGATTAGGAGCATGTTGGTACCGGATAAGAATGAGTCAGACACAATGCTGGTTCAAACTCATTGCACGCTCGTGTGTAACGTCACAGCAACTGAACTCTTTATTTCATATACATAACATTATATAGTCCATTGGGGGAAGGTGTGCAGAGGGCGGGGTTAGGCGGGGTTTAAGCAATGTATCTAGTATTCAGTCCCTCTGATTGGCTATGACATCATCTGATGAATCTTCCTTTGTCCACATCTTGTTAAGTTTCCATTTCTCCAGAAACGATACTTTAGCTTCAGAAACGAAAGTAGATTCTTGGCAAGTACAAAAACTAAGGCAAAAGTGAACACTGGCAGCCATCTTGAATACAGTTAAATTTGCATTTAGCAAGCAAAGGGGAAAAACTTATTGTTTCACAGCATAAGAATATATAAAAGTACAAAAGAGTATAAAAATGTATATTTTTACCTTGACAATATATTACACATGGATCCCTTGTATAGCCGTATGTCGGTTTTGCAAGCCTGCGATAAAAACACGCAGTACGGATGACATACGGATTACATACGGAGGATGCCATGCACAAAAAACGCTGAAACACCCTGCCTACGGAGGAGATACGGACCACTATTTTCGGGACTTTTCAGCGTATTACGGCCAAAATATACGGACCGTATTTTCATACGCTGAGTGTGAAGCCGGCCAAAGGCTGATCCAGCCGGCAGCAATATCTGGATGGTTCCGTGAGGAGCAGCTTGGTTAGCTTGCAGTGGAAACCGAAGAGTCCAGAAGGATTCAGAATAGGGAACTGCCAGCAGAGGATTCTGAGGAGACAGAGGCATTAGTATAACACAAGTAACAAACTTCAATACGCAGAGCACAGCAAAGTATGGCCTGAGCAGGAGGCCACGATCAACAGAATGAACAAGTTGCCCAGGCACCTCCCATAAGGGGAGGATGCCTTTTATGCACAGAGCATACTAGCACAGACAGCCCTAATAGAAAACAGGTGCCCTGGTGTTTTAAGTATGTGCAGGAAGTGGGGCACACCTCCTAAGAGCATTTCCAGGAGACCTGCCAAGTGGATGCAGGTTCTTAGCAGAGAAAGGAGCCACTGAACATCTGGAGCAACGGACAGGGTGAGTAGTACCAGTGGAGCTGCGTGATAGGCGCCGGCCTCCACGCACAGTGGAGACCGGGCCTGCGGCTGAGAGCATGACACTCATGACCTCATTACGTCTTATAATCCAGCTATTCTGGGCCTCACTGAAGCATGGTTGACACCCTCTGACACAGCACCCCTGCTGCACTGTATTACGGTGGTCTTCACTTCATCCACTATGTGATATGCTATGTGGGTATCATTTTTGTGTATATTTATTTTACTTATTTTCATGATGTTCTCTTGTAGAAGGAGTTATTTGCTAATTGATGAATGGCTGTTGCTGCCATCTGATATCAGCCCCCCACAGTACTGTATTGTATTCTAATGACATGTTGACCTAGCTTGTTTAAACAATGAGCCCCTGAGACCTTCTCCCTCCTGACCTGTGAATGAGGAGAGAGACTTGTAAATATCAGGGAGGTGAGACACAGATGAGTTCTTTGTGGAATGATGATGTGTTCACACCATCTCAGAGAGAAAGAAGAGTATATGGACTATGCTATCCTCTGTCTGCTGGATTGTTGGATTTTTATTCTGTTAGGGTATGTTCACACGTTCAGGATTTCCATCCTTTTTTTTTCCTGACTGTTTTTTAAAAAACTGCAGCTCTTGGCAGAAAACGCAGGTCCTTTTTTTGGTCCTTTTTTGGTCCGTTTTTGATGCGTTTTTTGATGCGTTTTTTTGATGCAGTTTTCTAGCCAGAGTCTGTGTGTTTTCTAGGAATTTTTTTAGGGTTAAAATGGCTGAAAATACCCTAACCCTACCCCTACCCCTACCCCTAACCCTAACCCTACCCCTAACCCTACCCCTAACCCTAACCCTACCCCTAACCCTAACCCTACCCCTAACCCTAACCCTACCCCTAACCCTACCCCTACCCCTATTCTAACCTTAGTGAAAAAAAAAAAAAAAAAATTCTTTATTTTTTTTATTGTCCCTACCTATGGGGGTGACAAAGTGGGGGGGGTGTCATTTACTATTTTTTTATTTTGATCACTGAGATAGGTTATATCTCAGTGATCAAAATGCACTTTGGAACGAATCTGCCGGCCGGCAGATTCGGCGGGCGCACTGCGCATGCGCCCGCCATTTTGCAAGATGGCGGCGCCCAGGGAGAAGACGGCCGGACGGACACCGGGACGCCGGGTGAGTATAAGGGGGGGAGATTAGAGCACTGGGGGGGGGGCATCGGAGCACTGGGGGGGGGCATCGGAGCACGGGGGGGCGGGATCGGAACACCGGGGGGGCAGCCACACTCCGCCCACGCACTTCCGCCCGCTCCCCGCACTTCCTGCTGCAGCGGTTCTGCACATCAAACCGCAGTAAAACCCGCAGATATATTTTTGATCTGCGGGTTTTACTGCGGTTTGGACCTCACAATGGAGGTCTATGGGTGCAGAACCGCTGCGGCTCCGGAAAAAGAATTGACATGCTCCTTCTTTTTTCCGGGAGCTATTCAGCGCGTCTTTTTTTTTACAATTTCCGGACCATGTGCACAGTGTGTCCTGTTTTCCATAGGGTACAGTGTACTGTACCCTGCATGGAAAACAGCTGCGGAACCGCAGCGGCAAAAACGCCGCGGTTCCGCGGTAAAAAACGCACTGTGTGAACATGGCCTTACTGTACTGCATTCGTGTTCTGGACTATTTTATCCTTTGTGTGGTGGATTATATATGGACCTTTCATATTTTTGCCTAAATAAAGGTCTTGGAATTGTTTACTATACTCTAGCTCTGTTGATTGTGTGGTACCGGAGAAAGACCCCGTGACACACTGTCTTCACCCTGGAAATAAGCATAGCGGAGGAGTTGGTCTTCTCCTGTCTAACAGCTCCTGCAACCCAATTGCACCTCTACCCTCCTTATTACCCCTTCTTTTGAAGAGCATTCTCTCTTTATCCACTCCCCCCTCAACCTCCAAGTGGCCATCATACCGAACCCCGAGCTCGGCCACCGCTTTCATTCAACACTTCTTTACCTCTTCTTACATTTCCACCATCATTATGGGTGACTTCAACATCCCCATTGACGAACTACCAGTTTGCAGCTCCAAACTCGTCATTTCCTTCATCATTCTGTCATACACAATGGTTCTCCACAGCCACCCACACAGATGGACATACAGTAGACCTCATCTTCACCCGCTTCTCCTCTGTACCTGACCTCACATCCTCACTTTTCCCCCATCTTTTCTGACCATCACCTACTTGCATTCTCATCCCTGTTCTCCTTACCTGCCCCCCAAGTCCACTAGTTAGCAGACTCCCCCACAGAAACCTCTCACACCAAGACCCTCTCACACCTATTTTTCACCACTCTCCACCATGTCCTCACTCCACAATGCAGACACAGGCACCGTTCTCTACGATGCCACACTCTCATCTGTTATTGACTCAGTTGCCCTTCCTGTACATAGCAGGAGACGATGAAGCAATAGACAAACCTGGCACACCAACCTCACAAAAATTTGTGCACCACCCTCATATCTTCTCTATCCCATAATCCCAAATAGTAATTCAACACTTTTAATTCCATCTTCTGCCCACTACTGCCCTCTCCTCCAACCTTCTTCATTTCTGCAGAAGACTTTGCCTCACATTTCAAAAATAAAATCAACCAAGCCAGGCAAGTCTTTACTGTTCAGACACCACAACCCCCATGTATAACAGACCACTGCCCCTCTCCTATAACCTTCCTCCACAACATCACTGAAGGAGAACTTACTCCTCTCATCTCCAAAGAAGCTGAACAGGTCCATGAGACACTTGAAGGCAGATATCACCAATAATCCATGACCTCTGACATCTGTCAATGACAGTGATCAGATAGCATTCTACAGATATGGAGAGATTCATACAATAATCAATAAGCATGTACTATAAGTGGCCAAGAGCATATTTAGTACTTAGAACTGCTCTCCCAATGTAAATATAAAACTACAAGAGCGTCGCTCCTAATGTGACATATAATACACTAGCGAAAAAGGGAGCATAGACACCAAAATTTATGAAAAAATATATAAAGATTTTATTAATATACACAATTCAAAAAGTACCATACAAAAAAAAATACATGACATGGCAGGTGGCCCATGTGTTTTTGCTTTTATACATGACAGAATATACATTAAAAATTCCAACATGTACAGGTCCTTCTCAAAAAATTAGCATATAGTGTTAAATTTCAATATTTACCATAATGTAATGATTACAATTAAACTTTCATATATTATAGATTCATTATCCACCAACTGAAATTTGTCAGGTCTTTTATTGTTTTAATACTGATGATTTTGGCATACAACGCCTGATAACCCAAAAAACCTGTCTCAATAAATTAGCATATCAAGAAAAGGTTCTCTAAACGACCTATTACCCTAATCTTCTGAATCAACTAATTAACTCTAAACACATGCAAAAGATACCTGAAGCTTTTATAAACTCCCTGCCTGGTTCATTACTCAAAACCCCCATCATGGGTAAGACTAGCGACCTGACAGATGTCAAGAAGGCCATCATTGACACCCTCAAGCAAGAGGGTAAGACCCAGAAAGAAATTTCTCAACAAATAGGCTGTTCCCAGAGTGCTGTATCAAGGCACCTCAATGGTAAGTCTGTTGGAAGGAAACAATGTGGCAGAAAACGCTGTACAACGAGAAGAGGAGACCGGACCCTGAGGAAGATTGTGGAGAAGGACCGATTCCAGACCTTGGGGAACCTGAGGAAGCAGTGGACTGAGTCTGGTGTGGAAACATCCAGAGCCACCGTGCACAGGCGTGTGCAGGAAATGGGCTACAGGTGCCGCATTCCCCAGGTAAAGCCACTTTTGAGCTACAGAGAAGCAGCACTGGACTGTTGCTAAGTGGTCCCAAGTACTTTTTTCTGATGAAAGCAAATTTTGCATGTCATTCGGAAATCAAGGTGCCAGAGTCTGGAGGAAGACTGGGGAGAAGGAAATGCCAAAATGCCTGAAGTCCAGTGTCAAGTACCCACAGTCAGTGATGGTGTGGGGTGCCATGTCAGCTGCTGGTGTTGGTCCACTGTGTTTCATCAAGGGCAGGGTCAATGCAGCTAGCTATCAGGAGATTTTGGAGCACTTCATGCTTCCATCGGCTGAAATGCTTTATGGAGATGAAGATTTCATTTTTCAGCACGACCTGGCACCTGCTCACAGTGCCAAAACCACTGGTAAATGGTTTACTGACCATGGTATTACTGTGCTCAATTGGCCTGCCAACTCTCCTGACCTGAACCCCATAGAGAATCTGTGGGATATTGTGAAGAGAAAGTTGAGAGACGCAAGACCCAACACTCTGGATGAGCTTAAGGCCGCTATTGAAGCATCCTGGGCCTCCATAACCTCTCAGCAGTGTCACAGGCTGATTGCCTCCATGCCACGCCGCATTGAAGCAGTCATTTCTGCCAAAGGATTCCCGACCAAGTATTGAGTGCATAACTGAACATTATTATTTGTTGGTTTTTTTGTTTGTTATTAAAAAACACTTTTATTTGATTGGATGGGTGAAATATGCTAATTTATTGAGACAGGTTTTTTGGGTTATCAGGAGTTGTATGCCAAAATCATCAGTATTAAAACAATAAAAGACCTGACACATTTCAGTTGGTGGATAATGAATCTATAATATATGAAAGTTTAATTGTAATCATTACATTATGGTAAATAATGAAATTTAACACTATATGCTAATTTTTTGAGAAGGACCTGTAGAGAGGAGGAAAACCAGCCAGTACACTAAAAAATAGGACACACATCCAGAGTATGACCTGGGTAAGTATCAAAAGTCCAAAGGATAGCCCATACTCCTACAATGAGGAAGCATCTCTGAAGGACCAACACCCCATATTCTATTATACACCATTGTGTCCTAGTATTAAATGTATCTTAGAGGCAGTATAAGCTTACCCATAGTAGGTCAGGATTCGTGTGTGGCCTTCCCACCACCCCTATGGGAGGTGGAGCCGCATATTCATTACTGTAATGAGCTGTACCATGTGACCACTCAGTACAGGAAAAAAGCTGTGGCGCTGGGGAGCCAGGGACCTGCAGGGACCGCGCCAAGAGCAGCTGAGTATAATTCGACAGCCCCCTCTCCCCCTCCCCAGCCGACCCCTGGGTATGACTCGAGTATAAGCCGAGAGGGGGACTTTCAGCCCCAAAAAATGGGCTGAAAATCTCGGCTTATACTCGAGTATATACATTATATACTAGCTAAAGAGCCCGGCGTTGCCTGGGCATAGTAAATATCTGTGGTTAGTTATAGCACCTTACTTCTCTTATTTTTCCATCATGCCTCTCATTTCCCCCTCACATCTTTCATTTTCTCCCTCACATCTTTCATTTTCTCCCTCACACCTCTTATTTTCCCACTCACTCCTCTCATTCCCCCCTCACTCCTCTCATTCCCCCCTCACATCTGTCATTTTCTGATCACTCCACTATTTTCCCTCACGCCTCTCATTTTGCACTCACACCTTTTCATTGTCACCTCACACCTCTCATTTTCCCCTCAGTATATACATGTTTGTCATCTCCCTTATATATAGTATACAACTGTATGTCATCTCCTGTATATAGTTTATACCTGTATGTCATCTCCCCTGTATATAGTATATACCTGTATGTCATCTCCCCTGTAAATAGTATATACCTGCTGTATGTCATCTCCTGTATATTGTATATGCCTGTGTCATCTATATATAGTATATACCTGTATGTCATCTCCTCCTATATATAGTATATACCTGTATGTCATCTCCCCTGTATATAGTATATACCTGCTGTATGTCATCTCAGTATATACCTGTATGTAATCTCCTCCTATATATAGTATATGCCTGTATGTCATCTCCTGTATATAGTATATACGTGTGTCATCTCCTCCTGTATATAGTATACTAGATGGTGACCCGATTCTAACGCATCGGGTATTCTAGAATATGTATGTAGTTTACAGCCACGTAGTATATAGCACAGCCACGTATATAGCACAGCCACATAGTATATTGCCCAGCCACGTGGTATATTGCACAGCCACGTAGTATATAGCACAGAGACGTAGTATATAACACTGCCCATGCAGTATATAACACAGGCCACGTAGTATAGAGCACAGCGATGTATATTGCCCAGCCACGTAATATATACCACAGCCACATAGTATATAGCACACGTACATATTGCACAGCCACGTAGTATATAGCACAGCCACATAGTATATTGCACAGCCACGTAGTATATTTAACAGCCACGTATATAGCACAGAGACGTAGTATATAACAGCCATGTAGTATATAGCACAGAGACGTAGTATATAACACAGCCCACGTAATATATACCACAGCCCACATAGTATATAGCACAGCCCATATATTACATAGCACAGAGATGTAGTATATAACCCAGCCCACGTAGTATATAGCAATGTGGGCACCATATCCCTGTTAAAAAAAAGAATTAAAATAAAAAATAGTTATATACTCACTCACCCTCCGGAGCCCCCCGGATCCAGGCGAAGCGTTTACCGATGCTCCTCGCGACGCTCTGGTCCCAAGAGTACATTGCGGTCTTATGAGATCTCGCGAGACCGCTACGTCATCATCTCGCGAGATCGCAAAGCATGGACCGGTCACCGGAACGTCGCGAGGAGCGGGAAAGGCGTCGGCTGGATCCGGGGGCCCACGGAAGGTGAGTATATAATGATTTTTAATTTTTTTTTACTATTTTTAACATTAGATCTTTTTATTATTGATGCCGCATAGGCAGCATCAATAGTAAAAAGTTGGTCACACAGGGTTAATAGCAGCGTTAATGGACTACATTACACCGCAGCATAACGCGGTCTGTTAACGCTGCCATTAACCCTCTGTGAGCGCTGACTGGGGGGAGTATGGACTGCGGGCACTGACTGCGGGGAGTAAGAAGCGGCCATTTTGCCGCCGGACTGTGCCCGTCGCTGATTGGTCGTGGCCGTTTTGCCACAACCAATCAGCGACTTGGGATTTCCGTGATAAAAAGAAAGACAGAAGGACAGACAGAAAGATGGAAGTTGGCCAATAGACAATTATATAGTATATATCTGTGTGTCATCTCCTGTATATACTGTACTTGTAAGTCATCTCCTCCTGTATATAGTATGTACCTGTATGTCATCTCCTCCTGTATATAGTATATATCTGTCTGTCATCTGTATATAGTATATACCTGTCATCTCCTCCTGTATATAGTATATACGTGTGTCATCTCCCCTATATATAGTATATACCTGCTGTATGTCTTCTCCTCCTCTATATACCTATGTGTCATCTCCTCCTGTATATAGTATATACCTGTATGTCCTCTCCTCCTGTATATAGTATATACGTGTGTCATCTTCTGTATATAGTATATACCTGTAAGTCATCTCCTCCTGTATATAGTATATACCTGTATGTGATCTCCTTCTGTATATAGTATATACCTGTATGTCCTCTCCTCCTGTATATAGTATATACGTGTGTCATCTCCTCCTGTATATAGTATATACCTGTATGTCATCTCCTCCTGTATATAGTATATACGTGTCATCTCCTGTATATAGTATATATCTGTGTATCATCTCCTCCTGTATATAGTATATACCTGTATGTCATCTCTTCCTGTATATAGTATATACGTGTGTCATCTCCTCCTGTATATAGTATATATTTGTGTGTCATCTCCTCCTGTATATAGTATGTATCTGTGTGTCATCTCCTGTATATAGTATATACGTGTGCCATCTCCTCCTGTATATAGTATATACCTGTAATTCATCTCCTCCTGTATATAGTATATACCTGTATGTCATCTCCTCCTGTATATAGTATATATCTGTGTCATCTCCTCCTGTATTAGACCTCGTTCACATGTTATTTGGTCAGTATTTTGTTTCATGTGTCAAGCTGTGTGTGTTGAGTTGCGTGTGGCGACATGCATGTAGCGACTTTTGTGAGATGAGTTTTGTGTGGCGACATGCGTGTAGCAACTTTTTGTATGTCGAGTGGCATGTGACAGGTTAGTGTAGTAAGTTGTGTACAGCAAGTTTTGCGCATGGCAAGTTTTATGTGTGGTGCGTTTTGAGTATGTGTAAGTTTTGTGTAAGGCAACTTTTGCATGTGTTGCAACTTTTGTGCATGTGGCAATTTTTCCGCGTGTGGAAGTTTTGCGTGTGGTGAGTTTTCCATGAGGTGAGTTTTGCATGTGTGGCTAGTTTTGCGTGAGCCTAGTTTTGCATGTGGCGAATTTTGCGCGTGGCGAGTTTTGAGCGGTGACTTTTGTGTTTCAACTTTTATGTGGCGCGGTTGGTGTATGTGTGGTGAAATGTGTGCTGAGGGTGGTATATGTGTTCAAGCACGTGGTAGTGTGTGGCACATTTTGTGTGTGTGTTCATATCCCCGTGTGTGGTGAGTATCCCATGTCGGGGCCCCACCTTAGCAACTGTACGGTATATACTCTTTGGCGCCATCGCTCTCACTCTTTAAGTCCCCCTTGTTCACATCTGGCAGCTGTCAATTTGCTTCCAACACTTTTCCTTTCACTTTTTCCCCATTATGTAGATAGGGGCAAAATTGTTTGGTGAATTGGAACGCGTGGGGTTAAAATTTCGCCTCACAACACAGCCTATGATGCTCTCGGGGTCCAGACGTGTGCAAAATTTTGTGGCTGTAGCTGCGATGGTGCAGATGCCAATCCTGGACATACACAAATACATACACACACATTCAGCTTTATATATTAGATTATCTATCTATGGATCTATCTGTTATCTATCATCTCTATCATCTATCTATCATTTATCTATCTATATATTATCTGCTATCTACTATCTATCTATTATGTATCTATTATCTATCATCTATCTATTATCTATCTTTCTATCTAGCTATTATCTATCTATTTATCTGCGGAATATGTTAGCGCTATATAAAAATAAAGATTATTATTATTTATCTATTATCTATCTATAGTATCTACCTATTATCTAGAGAAATAGAGCAGCACAAAGAAAGAGTCCGGGTCCAGAGCCCCCCAGGCAATTACCAAACCTCAATTATAAAAATCCAGAAAATTGGAGGCAGCACACCGTTTGTAGTGAAAAAGAGCTATTTAATCAGCCCTTTTTGGGACTGAAACGTCGCCTTCTGGGCTGAGTACATAGCTCCTTTTCACTACAAACGGTGTGCTGCCTCCAATTTTCTGGATTTTTACCTATTCTCTATCTATCTATCTATCTATCTATCTATCTATCTATCTATCTATCTATCTATAGATCTATCTATCTATCTATCTATCTATCTATCTATCTATCTATAGATCTATCTACACATCTATTATCTATCTGCTATCTATTATCCATCTATCTATCTATTCTATCTATTATCTATTATCCATCTATCTATTCTATCTATCTATTATCTATATTTATCTATCATCTATCTTCTATCTATTATCTATTATCTATCATCTATCTATCGAATCAAAAAAAGGAAAACAGCACAAAAAAAACTGAAGAAAAAGTGGACTTTAATGCCTGAACGGCGTGTCAACGTTTCGGATGTAATATCCTTTCTCAAGCAGTGAACACATAAGTGAAGCGGCTTCTTATACAAGTCACATACAAATCTCATTAACAAGTTCATTAAATATAATAGTACAAAATTAGTACAAAGTGCATTAAGTGACAATCCATGACAAAGTGCATCAGTGCCTATTATAGTAGCCTTTTTAAAGGATATTATCTATATCCATAATAAAGTGTTTATTGCGTGATAATCTTTTAAAAACTATTTAATAAGCCAATCGTCTCATTAAACCAACACAGGTGTCTCTATCTTATGAAACATGATTAACACAAACTTACGATTACACTCGCACCACATTCAGCCAGCTCTCGGCATCCTCGAGCGTCTGCTGCGCATGTCACTGCACAGTACATCAGGGACCCATACTGCCCTTGTCCGCAGTCGCGCAGAGCCGCATCGCGGACCGTGGCGCCATGTTAGTAAAGGGAATACACCCCTACTGCATCTGTGAAAACTAGGTGTTCCTATCCTATGAAACAGATGCAGTTATTTTTCACTGTTAAATGATTTTCTCTTCAATAATGTTCAGAAAAAATGTTGTTTTGCTGGTTCCTGCATCGCCGGACCATCTATAATATAATGCTGGGAGCGTCACTCTGTCCGAAGCCTTTATAGACTGCGCTGGCGCAAGCGCCGGCGCAGTCTGGCCCCCACAGAGTGACGCTCCCAGGAGATCGCGGTATACGTAAACACTGAACGCATACCGCGATCTCCACCGGAGAGTCAGGGACCGCCAGGAGGGTAACTATATTCACCTTTCCCCGTTCCAGCGCTGCGTGCGGCTCCGTCTCCCGGCTCCTCTGCTGTGACAGTTCAGAGGGCGCGAGACGCGCTTAATGCGCGCCGGCGCCGCCCTCTGACTTACCAGTCACAGGCAGAGGAGCCGGAGTGTGTCTTCAAGAAAATGGCGCCGGAAAGCGCAGACTGCGCAGGCGCCGATTCCTGCTGCCGGAATCGGCGCCTGCGCAGTCCGCGCTTTCCGGCGCCATTTTCTTGAAGACACACCTGCAGTGGAGCCGGACGATAGGTGAGTATGGTATTTTTTTTTTTTTTTAATATGGCAGCAGCATACGGGGGCATACACACTGGAGCGTCTTATGGGGGGCATATCATACAATGGTGGCGCAGGATGGGAGCAGCACATGACAGAACGGGCGCAGGATGGCAGCAGCACATGACAGAACGGGCCCAGGATGGCAGCAGCACATGACAGAACGGGCCCAGGATGGCAGCAGCACATGACAGAACGGGCGCAGGATGGCAGCAGCACATGACAGAACGGGCGCAGGATGGCAGCAGCACATGACAGAACGGGCGCAGGATGGCAGCAGCACATGAGAGAACGGGCGCAGGATGGGAGCAGCACATGACAGAACAGGGGAGCAGGATGGGAGCAGCACATGACAGAACGGGCGCAGGATGGGAGCAGCACATGACAGAACGGGCGCAGGATGGGAGCAGCACATGACAGAACGGGCGCAGGATGGCAGCAGCACATGACAGAACGGGCGCAGGATGGCAGCAGCACATGACAGAACGGGCGCAGGATGGCAGCAGCACATGACAGAACGGGCGCAGGATGGCAGCAGCACATGAGAGAACGGGCGCAGGATGGGAGCAGCACATGACAGAACAGGGGAGCAGGATGGGAGCAGCACATGACAGAACGGGCGCAGGATGGGAGCAGCACATGACAGAACGGGCGCAGGATGGGAGCAGCACATGACAGAACGGGCGCAGGATGGCAGCAGCACATGACAGAACGGGGGCGCAGAATGGGAGCAGCACATGACAGAACGGGGGTGCAGTATGGGAGCAGCACATGACAGAACGGGGGCGCAGGATGGCAGCAGCACATGACAGAACGGGGGCGCAGAATGGGAGCAGCACATGACAGAACGGGGGTGCAGTATGGGAGCAGCACATGACAGAACGGGGGCGCAGGATGGGAGCAGCACATGACAGAACGGGGCGCAGGATGGGAGCAGCACATGACAGGATGGGGATGCAGGATGGGAGCAGCACATGACAGGATGGGGATGCAGGATGGAGCAGCACATGACAGGATGGAGCAGCACATGTCAGGATGGGGATGCAGGATGGAGCAGCACATGACAGGATGGGGGCGCAGGATGGGAGCAGTACATGACAGGATGGGGACGCAGGATGGAGCAGCACATGACAGGGCACACAGCAACAAGTGACAGCAAAAAGTACAGCCAAGAAGCAACGAAGAGTGGTGGTGGTGGGAGACTCACTACTGAGAGGCACAGAAGCAGCCATCTGCAGACCGGACATAACTGCAAGAGAAGTATGCTGCCTTCCAGGTGCGATGATCAAGGATGTGACCGATAGGATACCAAAGCTCTTTAGCTCCAAGGACGTCCACCCATTTCTTCTGATACATGTTGGCACCAATGACACGGCAAGGAAGGACCTACCGACAATCTGCAAAGACTTTGAAGAGTTGGGGAAGAAAGTAAAGGAACTGGATGCACAGGTAGTTTTTTTTTCTATCCTTCCAGTAGACGGGCATGGCACCAGGAGATGGAACAGGATCCTTGATGCAAACAACTGGCTAAGACGATGGTGCAGACAACAAGGATTCGGATTCCTGGACCACGGTGTGAATTACTTGTACGATGGACTCCTCGCCAGAGACGGACTACACCTCAACAAACCTGGGAAACACACATTCGCCAGAAGACTCGCTACACTCATCAGGAGGGCGTTAAACTAGAAGAAGAGGGGACGGGAAGAAAAACATTAGACTTGAACAAAGAAGATCCAGGAAAACATACTCAGATGGGAGGTAAGAACATTTCTAAAACAATCCACAGCGAGGAGATTGGAACAAAACAAAATCCTCTAAACTGCATGCTCGCAAACGCCAGAAGCCTGACAAACAAGATGGAAGAACTAGAAGCAGAAATATCTACAGGTAACTTTGACATAGTGGGAATAACCGAGACATGGTTAGATGAAAGCTATGACTGGGCAGTTAACTTACAGGGTTACAGTCTGTTTAGAAAGGATCGTAAAAATCGGAGAGGAGGAGGGGTTTGTCTCTATGTAAAGTCTTGTCTAAAGTCCACTTTAAGGGAGGATATTAGCGAAGGAAATGAGGATGTCGAGTCCATATGGGTCGAAATTCATGGAGGGAAAAATGGTAACAAAATTCTCATTGGGGTCTGTTACAAACCCCCAAATATAACAGAAACCATGGAAAGTCTACTTCTAAAGCAGATAGATGAAGCTGCAACCCATAATGAGGTCCTGGTTATGGGGGACTTTAACTACCCGGATATTAACTGGGAAACAGAAACCTGTGAAACCCATAAAGGCAACAGGTTTCTGCTAATAACCAAGAAAAATTATCTTTCACAATTGGTGCAGAATCCAACCAGAGGAGCAGCACTTTTAGACCTAATACTATCTAATAGACCTGACAGAATAACAAATCTGCAGGTGGTCGGGCATCTAGGAAATAGCGACCACAATATTGTACAGTTTCACCTGTCTTTCACTAGGGGGACTTGTCAGGGAGTCACAAAAACACTGAACTTTAGGAAGGCAAAGTTTGACCAGCTTAGAGATGCCCTTAATCTGGTAGACTGGGACAATATCCTCAGAAATAAGAATACAGATAATAAATGGGAAATGTTTAAGAACATCCTAAATAGGCAGTGTAAGCGGTTTATACCTTGTGGGAATAAAAGGACTAGAAATAGGAAAAACCCAATGTGGCTAAACAAAGAAGTAAGACAGGCAATTAACAGTAAAAAGAAAGCATTTGCACTACTAAAGCAGGATGGCACCATTGAAGCTCTAAAAAACTATAGGGAGAAAAATACTTTATCTAAAAAACTAATTAAAGCTGCCAAAAAGGAAACAGAGAAGCACATTGCTAAGGAGAGTAAAACTAATCCCAAACTGTTCTTCAACTATATCAATAGTAAAAGAATAAAAACTGAAAATGTAGGCCCCTTAAAAAATAGTGAGGAAAGAATGGTTGTAGATGACAAGGAAAAAGCTAACATATTAAACACCTTCTTCTCCACGGTATTCACGGTGGAAAATGAAATGCTAGGTGAAATCCCAAGAAACAATGAAAACCCTATATTAAGGGTCACCAATCTAACCCAAGAAGAGGTGCGAAACCGGCTAAATAAGATTAAAATAGATAAATCTCTGGGTCCGGATGGCATACACCCACGAGTACTAAGAGAACTAAGTAATGTAATAGATAAACCATTATTTCTTATTTTTAGGGACTCTATAGCGACAGGGTCTGTTCCGCAGGACTGGCGCATAGCAAATGTGGTGCCAATATTCAAAAAGGGCTCTAAAAGTGAACCTGGAAATTATAGGCCAGTAAGTCTAACCTCTATTGTTGGTAAAATATTTGAAGGGTTTCTGAGGGATGTTATTCTGGATTATCTCAATGAGAATAACTGTTTAACTCCATATCAGCATGGGTTTATGAGAAATCGCTCCTGTCAAACCAATCTAATCAGTTTTTATGAAGAGGTAAGCAATAGGCTGGACCACGGTGAGTCATTGGACGTGGTATATCTCGATTTTTCCAAAGCGTTTGATACCGTGCCGCACAAGAGGTTGGTACACAAAATGAGAATGCTTGGTCTGGGGGAAAATGTGTGTAAATGGGTTAGTAACTGGCTTAGTGATAGAAAGCAGAGGGTGGTTATAAATGGTATAGTCTCTAACTGGGTCGCTGTGACCAGTGGGGTACCGCAGGGGTCAGTATTGGGACCTGTTCTCTTCAACATATTCATTAATGATCTGGTAGAAGGTTTACACAGTAAAATATCGATATTTGCAAATGATACAAAACTATGTAAAGCAGTTAATACAAGAGAAGATAGTATTCTGCTACAGATGGATCTGGATAAGTTGGAAACTTGGGCTGAAAGGTGGCAGATGAGGTTTAACAATGATAAATGTAAGGTTATACACATGGGAAGAAGGAATCAATATCACCATTACACACTGAATGGGAAACCACTGGGTAAATCTGACAGGGAGAAGGACTTGGGGATCCTAGTTAATGATAAACTTACCTGGAGCAGCCAGTGCCAGGCAGCAGCTGCCAAGGCAAACAGGATCATGGGGTGCATTAAAAGAGGTCTGGATACACATGATGAGAGCATTATACTGCCTCTGTACAAATCCCTAGTTAGACCGCACATGGAGTACTGTGTCCAGTTTTGGGCACCGGTGCTCAGGAAGGATATAATGGAACTAGAGAGAGTACAAAGGAGGGCAACAAAATTAATAAAGGGGATGGGAGAACTACAATACCCAGATAGATTAGCGAAATTAGGATTATTTAGTCTAGAAAAAAGACGACTGAGGGGCGATCTAATAACCATGTATAAGTATATAAGGGGACAATACAAATATCTCGCTGAGGATCTGTTTATACCAAGGAAGGTGACGGGCACAAGGGGGCATTCTTTGCGTCTGGAGGAGAGAAGGTTTTTCCACCAACATAGAAGAGGATTCTTTACTGTTAGGGCAGTGAGAATCTGGAATTGCTTGCCTGAGGAGGTGGTGATGGCGAACTCAGTCGAGGGGTTCAAGAGAGGCCTGGATGTCTTCCTGGAGCAGAATAATATTGTATCATACAATTAGGTTCTGTGGAAGGACGTAGATCTGGGGATTTGTTATGATGGAATATAGGCTGAACTGGATGGACAAATGTCTTTTTTCGGCCTTACTAACTATGTTACTATGTTAGGATGGGGACGCAGGATGGAGCAGCACATACCAGGATGGAGACCATATACCAATATAAATGCTCGCCACCCGGGCGTAGAACGGGTTCAATAGCTAGTCATAATATATTTGAATTTGTTAATATAAATAAATATATGAAACTAATAAAAAAACTAAGTCAGCACCATGATTTTGGTCATGCATTTGGAATATGGATCTCAGGGGTAAGCACGATGTGGCCTGTGATATGGGTCTCTTGGTGTCGTACGCATTGGATAGGAGAAATGCAGGGGACTATCCACCCCTAAAAATCTTTGTCCTTGCATAGGAATGGGATACCCTACTTGTTTGGGGAGGGTTTTCCCGGACCTTATGACACACAGTTGGACTTATGTCCTGACCCTTTAAGTTCGCTGCCATAATGGGTGATTCCCCTGTGTGTGGTATGTTTCTTTATGACCTATTGATACGGTGCCATCTTCTTTTTATATAAATTCTTTCCTATAATTTTTTCTTATATACTTAGTACATCTATGGAGGTCCGGCACTGCATCAATTAGCATGATATTAATATAATTATTTCGTTTTGATTTTTATTTTGATATACGCTGGCAGTAGGGGTGTATTCCCTTTACTAACATGGCGCCACGGTCCGCGATGCGGCTCTGCGCGACTGCGGACAAGGGCAGTATGGGTCCCTGACGTACTGTGCAGTGACATGCGCAGCAGACACTCGAGGACGCCGAGAGCTGGCTGAACGTGGTGCGAGTGTAATCGTAAGTTTGTGTTAATCATGTTTCATAAGATAGAGACACCTGTGTTGGTTTAATGAGACGATTGGCTTATTAAATAGTTTTTAAAAGATTTTCACGCAATAAACACTTTATTATGGACTAGCTGAAGAGCCCGGCGTTGCCTGGGCATAGTAAATATCTGTGGTTAGTTATAGCACGTCACTTCTCTTATTTTCCCATCACGCCTCTCATTTTCCCAATCACATCTTTAATTTTCCCCCTCACATCTCTCATTTTCTCCCTCACACCTCTCATTTTCTCCCTCACTCCTCTCATTCCCCCCTAACACGTCATTTCGACCTCACATCTGTCATTTTCTGATCACTACACTATTTTCCCTCACTCCTCTCATTTTGCATTCACACCTTTTCATTTTCACCTCACACCTCTCATTTTCACCTCAGTATATACATGTTTGTCATCTCCCTTATATATAGTATACACCTGTATGTCATCTCCTGTATATAGTATATACCTGTATGTCATCTCCCCTGTATATAGTATATACCTGCTGTGTGTCATCTCCCCTGTATATAATATATACCTGTATGTCATCTCCTCCTATATATAGTATATACCTGTATGTCATCTCCTCCTATATATAGTATATACCTGTATGTCATCTCCTTCTATATATAGTATATACCTGTATGTCATCTCCTGTATATAGTATATACCTGTATGTCATCTCCCCTGTATATAGTATATACCTGCTGTGTGTCATCTCCCCTGTATATAATATATACCTGTATGTCATCTCCTCCTATATATAGTATATACCTGTATGTCATCTCCTCCTATATATAGTATATACCTGTATGTCATCTCCTTCTATATATAGTATATACCTGTATGTCATCTCCTGTATATAGTATATACCTGTGTGTCATCTCCCCTGCATATAGTATATATCTGTGTGTCATCTCCTCCTGTATATAGTATATACCTGTATGTCATCTTCTATATATAGCATATACCTGTATGTCATCTCCTCCTGTATATAGTATATACCTGTAGGTAATCTGCTCCTGTATATAGTATATACCTGTGTGTCATCTCCTCCTGTATATAGTATATACCTGTATGTCATCTCCTCCTGTATATAGTATGTACCTGTATGTCATCTCCTCCTCTATATAGTATATATCTGTGTGTCATCTCTCCTGTATATAGTATATATCTGTGTGTCATCTCCCCTGTATATAGTATATACCTGTGTGATCTCCTGTATTAGACCTCGTTAACACGTTATTTGCTCAGTATTTTTACCTCAGTATTTGTAAGATAAATTGGCAGCCTGATAAATCCCCAGCCAACAGGAAGCCCTCCCCCTGGGAGTATATATTAGCTCACACATACACATAATAGACAGGTCATGTGACTGACAGCTGCCGTATTTCCTATATGGTACATTTGTTGCTCTTGTAGTTTGTCTGCTTATTAATCAGATTTTTATTTTTGAAGGCTAATACCAGACTTGTGTGTTTTTTAGGGCGAGTTTCGTTTGTCAAGTTGTGTGTGTTGAGTTGTGTGTGGCGACATGCATGTAGCGACTTTTGTGAGTTGAGTTTTGTGTGGCAACATGCGTGTAGCAACTTTTTGTGTGTCGAGTTGCATGTGACAGGTTAGTGTAGCAAGTTGTGTGCAGCAAGTTTAGCGCATGGCGAGTTTTGCGCGTGGTGAGTTTTATATCTGGTGCCTTTTGAGTATGTGCAAGTTTTGTGTGAGGCAACTTTTGCATGTGTTGCAAATTTTGTGCATGTGGCAATTTTTCCGCGTGTGCAAGTTTTGCGTGTGGTGAGTTTTCCATGAGGTGAGTTTTGCACTTGTGGCGAGTTTTGCGTGAGCCTAGTTTTTGCATGTGGCGAGTTTTGCGCGTGGCGACTTTTGAGCGGCGACTTTTGTGTTTCGACTTTTATGTGGCGAGGTTGGTGTATGTGTGGTGAAATGTGTGCTGAGGGTGGTCTATGTGTTCAAGCACGTGGTAGTGTGTGGCGCATTTTGTGTGTGTGTTCATATCCCCGTGTGTGGTGAGTATCCCATGTCGGGGCCCCACCTTAGCAACTGATCGGTATATACTCTTTTGTGCCATCGCTCTCATTCTTTAAGTCCCCCTTGTTCACATCTGGCAGCTGTCAATTTGCCTCCAACACTTTTCCTTTCACTTTTCCCCATTATGTAGATAGGGGAAAAATAGTTTGGTGAATTGGAAAGCGCGGGGTTAAAATTTCACCTCACAACATAGCCTATGACGCTCTCGGGGTCCAGACGTGTGACTGTGCAAAATTTTGTGGCTGTAGCTGCGACGGTGCAGATGCCAATCCCGGACACACACACACACACACACACACACACACACACACACACACACACACACACACACACACACACACACACACACACACACACACTCAGCTTTATATAGTAGACTAGCTGAAGAGCCCGGCGTTGCCTGGGCATAGTAAATATCTGTGGTTAGTTATAGCACCTCACTTCTCTTATTTTCCCATCACTCCTCTCATTTTCCCAATCACATCTTTCATTTTCCCCCTCACATCTCTCATTTTCTCCCTCACACCTCTCATTTTCTCCCTCACTCCTCTCATTCCCCCCTAACACTTGTCATTTCAACCTCACATCTGTCATTTTCTGATCACTCCACTATTTTTCCTCACTCCTCTCATTTTGCACTCACACCTTTTCATTTTCACCTCACACCTCTCATTTTCACCTCATCACCTCAGTATATACATGTTTGTCATCTCCCTTATATATAGTATACATCTGTATGTCATCTCCTGTATATAGTATATACCTGTATGTCATCTCCCCTATATATAGTATATACCTGCTGTGTGTCATCTCCCCTATATATAGTATATACCTGAATGTCATCTCCTTCTATATATAGTATATACCTGTATGTCATCTCCTCCTGTATATAGTATATACCTGTGTGTCATCTCCCCTGTGTATAGTATATATCTGAGTGTCATCTCCTCCTGCATATAGTATATACCTGCATGTCATCTTCTATATATAGCATATACCTGTATGTCATCTCCTCCTGTATATAGTATATACCTGTGTGTCATCTCCCCTGTATATAGTATATATCTGAGTGTCATCTCCTCCTGCATATAGTATATACCTGCATGTCATCTTCTATATATAGCATATACCTGTATGTCATCTCCTCCTGTATATAGTATATACCTGTATGTCATCTCCTCCTGTATATAGTATATACCTGTATGTCATCTCCTCCTGTATATAGTATATACCTGTATGTCATCTCCTCCTCTATATAGTATATATCTGTGTGTCATCTCCCCTGTATATAGTATATACGTGTGTGTCATCTCCTCCTGTATTAGACCTCGTTCACACGTTATTTGCTCAGTATTTTTACCTCAGTATTTGTAAGCTAAATTGGCAGCCTGATAAATCCCCAGCCAACAGGAAGCCCTCCCCCTGGCACTATATATTAGCTCACACATACACATAATAGACAGGTCATGTGACTGACAGCTGCCGTATTTCCTATATGGTGCAATTGTTGTAGTTTGTCTGCTTATTAATCAGATTTTTATTTTTGAAGGATAATACCAGACTTGTGTGTGTTTTAGGGCGAGTTTCGTTTGTCAAGTTGTGTGTGTTGAGTTGCGTGTGGCGACATGCATGTAGCGACTTTTGTGAGATGAGTTTTGTGTAGCAACATGCGTGTAGCAACTTTTTGTGTGTCGAGTTACATGTGACAGGTTAGTGTAGCAAGTTGTGTGCAGCAAGTTTTGCGCATGGCGAGTTTTGCGCGTTGCGAGTATTATGTGTGGTGCCTTTTGAGTATGTGCAAGTTTTGTGTGAGGCAACTTTTGCATGTGTTGCAACTTTTGTGCATGTGGCAATTTTTCCGCGTGTGCAAGTTTTGCGTGTGGCGAGTTTTTCATGAGGAGAATTTTGCACTTGTGGCGAGTTTTGCAAGAGCCTAGTTTTTGCATGTGGCGAGTTCTGCGCGTGGCGAGTTTTGAGTGGCGACTTTTGTGTTTCGACTTCTATGTGGCGAGGTTGGTGTATGTGTGGTGAAATGTGTGCTGAGGGTAATATGTGTTCAAGCACGTGGTAGTGTGTGGCGCATTTTGTGTGTGTTCATATCCCCGTGTGTGGTGAGTATCCCATGTCGAGGCCCCACCTTAGCAACTGTACGGTATATACTCTTTGGCGCCATCGCTCTCATTCTTTAACCCCTTACCGGCATCGGACGTACTATACCGTCCGATGCCGGCTCCCCTGCTTTGATGCAGGGCTCCGCGGTGAGCCCGCACCAAAGCCGGGACATGTCAGCTGTTTTGAACAGCTGACATGTGCCCGTAATAGGCGCGGGCAGAATCGCGATCTGCCCGCACCTATTAACTAGTTAAATGCCGCTGTCAAACGCAGACAGCGGCATTTAACTACCGCTTCCGGCCGGGCGGCCGGAAATGACGTCATCGCCGACCCCCGTCACATGATCGGGGGTCGGCGATGCTTGTGAATGGTAACCATAGAGGTCCTTGAGACCTCTATGGTTACTGATTGCCCGTCGCTGTGAGCGCCACCCTGTGGTCGGCGCTCACAGCACACGTGCAATTCTGCTACATAGCAGCGATCAGCAGATCGCTGCTATGTAGCAGAGCCGATCGTGCTATGCCTGCTTCTAGCCTCTCATGGAGGCTATTGAAGCATGACAAAAGTAAAAAAAAAAAAAGTTTAAAAAAATGTGAAAAAAATAAAAAAAACATAAAAGTTTAAATCACCCCCCTTTCGCCCCAATCAAAATAAATCAATAAAAAAAATATCAAATCTACGCATATTTGGTATCGCCGCGCTCAGAATCGCCCGATCTATCAATTAAAAAAAAGTATTAACCTGATTGCTAAACAGCGTAGCGGGAAAAAAATTCGAAACGCCAGAATTACGTTTTTTTGGTCGCCGCGACATTGCATTAAAATGCAATAACGGGCGATCAAAAGAACGTATCTGCACCGAAATGCTATCATTAAAAACGTCATCTCGGCACGCAAAAAATAAGCCCTTAACCGACCCCAGATCACGAAAAATGGAGACGCTACGAGTATCGGAAAATGGCGCAAATTTATTTATTTTTTTTTTTAGCAAAGTTTGGAATTTTTTTTCACCACTTAGATAAAAAATAACCTAGTCATGTTTGGTGTCTATGAACTCGTAATGACCTGGAGAATCATAATGGCAGGTCAGTTTTAGCATTTAGTGAACCTAGCAAAAAAGCCAAACAAAAAACCAATGTGGGATTGCACTTTTTTTGCAATTTCACCGCACTTGGAATTTTTTTCCCGTTTTCTAGTACACGACATGCTAAAACCAATGATGTCGTTCAAAAGTACAACTCGTCCCGCAAAAAATAAGCCCTCACATGGCCAAGTTGACAGAAAAATAAAAAAGTTATGGCTCTGGGAAGGAGGGGAGCAAAAAACGAATACGGAAAAACGAAAAATCCCCCGGTCATGAAGGGGTTAAGTCCCCATTGTTCACATCTGGCAGCTGTCAATTTGCCTCCTACACCTTTCCTTTCATTTTTTCCCATTATGTAGATAGGGGCAAAATTGTTTGGTGAATTGGAAAGCGCGGGGTTAAAATTTCACCTCACAACATAGCCTATGACGCTCTCGGGGTCCAGAAGTGTGACTGTGCAAAACTTTGTGGCTGTAGCTGCGACGGTGCAGATGCCAATCCCGGACATACACACACACACACACACACACACACACACACACACACACACACACACACACACACTCAGCTTTATATAGTAGATATAGATAATATCCTTTAAAAAGGCTACTATAATAGGCACTGATGCACTTTGTCATGGATTGTCACTTAATGCACTTTGTACTAATTTTGTACTATTATATTTAATGAACTTGTTAATGAGATTTGTATGTGACTTGTATAAGAAGCCGCTTCACTTATGTGTTCACTGCTTGAGAAAGGATATTACATCCGAAACGTTGACACGCCGTTCAGGCATTAGGCTATGTTCACACGTTCCTGATTTCCCTGCTGTTTTTTCTGCACTAAAAACCGCAGCTCTTGGCAGAAAACGTAGGTGCGTTTTTTGGTGCGTTTTTTGATGCGGTTTTTAGTGCAGTTTTTTATGCAGTTTTCTCTGCAGAGTCTGTGTGTTTTCTAGGAAGTTTTTTTAGGGTTAAAATGGCTGAAAAACCCTAACCCTACCCCTAACCCTACCCCTAACCCTAGTTCTAACTGTAGTGGGGGGGGAAAAAAAAAAATTCTTTATTTTATTATTGTTACTACCTATGGGGGTTATAAAGGGGGGGGGGGGGGGCATTTACCTTTTTTTTATTTTGATCACTGTGAGGTTATCATAGTGATCAAAATGTGCCTGGAACGAATCTGCCGTCCGGCAGATTCGGCGGGCGCACTGCGCATGCGCCCGCCATTTTGGAAGATGGCGGCGCCCAGGGAGAAGACGGCCGGACGGATACCGGGAGGCCCCGTAAGTATAAGGAGGGGAGATTAGGGCACGGGGGGGGGGAGGCGTCGGAGCACGGGGGGGGTGGCATCGGAGCATGGGGGGGTGGGATTGGGGCACGGGGGGACAGCCACACTCCGCCCACGCACTTCCTGCTGCAGCGGTTCTGCACCACAAACCGCAGAAAACCCGCAGATATTTTTTTCGTCTGCGGGTTTTACTGCGGTTTTGACCTCACAATGGAGGTCAATGGGTGCAGAACCGCTGCAGTTCCGCAAAAAGAAGTGACATGGTACTTCTTTTTTACCGCAGCTATTCAGCGCGGCTTTTTTGGGGATTTTCCGCAATGTGGGCACAGCAGTTCCTGTTTTCCATAGGGTACATTGTAATGTACCCTGCATGGAAAACAGCTGCGGACCCGCAGCAGCAAAATCGCGGCGGTTCCGCATTAAAAAAAGGATTGTGTGAACACGGCCTTAAAGTCCACTTTTTCTTCAGTTTTTTTTTGTGCTGTTTTCCTTTTTTTGATTCTACATTTGGAGGTCACTGGATTGGTGATTAGGAAAGGTATGCATGTCATCTGAGGTAACGCTGGATGCTGTTCCAATTTTTTCTTATCTATCTATTATCTATCTATACATCTATTATCTATCTATTATCTATCATGTATCTATCTATTATCCATCTATCTATCATCTATCCTATCTATTATCTATTTATCTTCTATCTATCTTCTACAGTATCTATTATCTATTTATGTATTATCTATCTATTATCTATCATCTATCCATCTATTATCTATCTTTCTATTATCTATCTATCTATTACCTATAGATCTAACTGTCTATACATCTATCTATTATCTATCATCTATCTATTCTTTCTATCTATTATCTATCTGTTATCTATCTATTATCTATCTATTCTATGTATCTATCATCTGGCTATTATCTATCTATTATCTATCTTTCTGTGTGTGTAAACATTATTCTTCAATGGAGTATGTAAATGAAGAGGTTGGACAAGAAATGACATGACAATTATTTTTTGTTAAATAGATCTTTATTTAGCTTACAAAAACGAACACAAATCCGCATGAAAAAAGGCATGAAAATCTGCATCAAAAATGCGTCAAAAACGCATCAAATCCTTGCTGATTTTTACCTGCCTTTTGTGCCAAGAGATGCAGAATCTGTGCAGAAAATTCCACAGGCAAATCTGCAGCGTGTGCACATACCCTTATTAGGTAGTGTTCAGATGTTGCAGCAATTTCTGTGACTTTTCCAGGTCTCTGAATTAGGTTTGTAAAAAATCCAAACTTATAATGCAGAAACAACCGCACGGAGGGGAGAACATCCTGCTCACATCAATACGCTTCATGTAGTCCGACCATCCCCTTCTATTCTGCACACATTAGTCTGCTCTGACCTAGTGAGGCATGTAGTCGAGAAGACCTCCAAAGGGGTCTGTGGTATCCAGTGCCAAGATGTCAGCAGCTCTGAGCTGAGGCACCACAGGTGATTCCACATGAGGTGGACCAGGAGGACATAGTCCATGGCATCACACGCTCTCCAGCTGTTTTCTTTTTATGATACAACATAGTGCCATGTCTTAAGGGACACAGGTACCTGTCCCTTCTCATGATGGAAGGACAGACATTATTCAGATCTGGCCATCTTCTTCCTTTACTCCTTGCTCCAATTCTTATGCTCACATGCCAGTTATAGGCGATTTTGGGGGTTCACATGGGCGCTTTGACAGATCTGTCTATGCACCTGTACTCAAGCTGCAATGAACTGTCTGTTCTGAGCCATTTCTATCATAGCTTGACTGTGAAGGCAATCTGTCAGCAGGTTATGGAATCCGAGAGCAGCATTATGTAGGTGCACAGACCCAGATTCCAGCGTTGCCACTTACTAGGCTCTTAGATACACCTACAATCAACAGGCCTAATTTTGGCGCTTCCCAAAATCATACAAAATCCAAATAGAAAGCAGAAACAGATGCCAAGAAGTAAAATACATCAATTTTATTAACACAAGAATCTAAAATGGTACACGACCAAGTAAAAGATGGAGCTACAATACGGATAGGACTGCCCAGTCACATAGTACACCCACAGGTAACAAATATCATAATGAGCAACTTATCCCTCAAATTCTCAATACAAATCCATTCGTGGCCCTTTTGTGGTAAGTAGATTAATCTGCATCTCAAGCTAAAGTAATATCTGATAATATACACATACTTATGCCAAGAGGATAATCAATTTTTAATACATAAAAAAAGTGCTAGATCATCTAAGCGCCCATAGTAGACTAATGTCAGTATATTGCATCTCAATACCACATAGGTAACTTTACTGATGTTCACCGCTATTTACTCAGTATAAATCCTAATTAATTAGATCTAAATAAAGTGCATAGTGCTTAAATATATAGTACATAGGTCCCATCATATAAAGAAAGTGCCACATTAACATGAGTCATGAATGCAACAGTGTGCTTCTTCGGCACCTTGAGTATCCTTAGGTATCAGAGTAAAGAAGCATATACGTATAAATAATAGTATACGACCTACTGTACTTAGGCTGCCCAAGTCCCCTAAGGGTTAATATATATTCTTGGCATCTGCTTCTGCTTTCTATTTGGATTTTTTACTAGGCTGTTAGTTGCAGGTTCAATAAAATCAGTGTTTTATCAGCAGAGTATTATCACTACAGGACTAGTTGTCGCATGGCATGTAGTCTCCTCTTGCTCTGTAGAACCCCACGCCTACCACTGATTGGCAGCTTTCTGCCTATGCAGTGTGCAAAGCTGCAAATCAGTGGTGTGAGTGGGATTATACGAGCTTAGCATTCAGACAACTGCTAGAGGCAGCCCAGTAATGATACATCCCTGGAATCAAGGTCTCTGCCTCTACATCATGCTGTTCTCAGATTACATAACAAACACCTGCTGTCAGATTTTCTATACCTTTTACAGCATTTAGCCTTTTTTTTGGAATTGGACACCTTGGACCCTCCACTTCTTGTTCACGTAAAGGAAGTGGACTGCGTGGCTGATGCATGTATTTTTCCCAAGACCAGTTTTGGCAGGAATTAACCATTGTATACAAAGGACGGCATACAAGACCTGTAATTTTGGAAATATTCTGGCCCTGTCTTCTAACCATCATAATTTCGCCCTTGTCATAGCCTTTTTACTCTTGCCTATTTTCTTGCTTCCAATGCTTTTTTTTTTAGTTTTTTTTTTCTTATTGCCCATAGAAGAAAGGGGAAAAAAACTAATTTTTGTTTTGTAAAAACAAAAATTTGTTTTTTCCCCTTTCTTCTATGGGCAATAAGAAAAAAAAAACTAAAAAAAAAACAATTTCATGCTGGTTGGAATGATCCTATCAACGATGTGTAACATCTTTGATATGATCATTCCAACCAGCATGAAATTGTTTTGTTTTTGTGAAAAATGAATATTCTGACTTAAAATTGTCTGGAAACTAATGTTGATCACATATATGGTCTTTATTTTCAGATTTTGTCATGGTTTTTTTTTCTTTATATAACCAATATATATATATATAATAAATCAACTAATTGTGTTATGAGGTGTAAAATATTAAAGGGGCTCTTCCCTTTTAGTAACTTTTTTTGTTTCTAAATGAACCTCACACACAATGTGAACGTTGGCCAATTATAAGGGAGTTGGGCGTAATTTGCCATAGGTCGTTCAGTAACCATTACCATATTCTTTTTCCCAAGGTTCGACCATTCCCCCTACGACCCCTCCATTGCTCTTCATGGTGTATGTGACAACTCCTATGCCTGTCTTCTATGTGTCAAGCTATTTGGAAGCATTCAAGCGTATGATGATCATGTTGCAGAAAAGGTTCGTTCTATCACACAAATGGAAAGCCTCAGTTTTGTGGATTGGACTAACGTTTTCTTTTTGATGATAAAAAAAAAAAACTGTGCTCCTAAACAAAGTAATATCAACCCTTTATTGCTTTTAAGACCTGTTCAGATGGCCATATCTACGGTAAGCAAAAACCCACGTGGCAATATGTGATTGTGATCTCCCCTCTGTACAGCTCCATGTGCATGTCACTGATGAGCCACCTCGTGCCATCATGTATTATGGTTGCCACCAATGGATTACCCTCTATCTGCTGAAATTACAGAATCCCTATATAATGCGGTATCCTAAGGAGCTCCTCAGAGCCCAACTGTCAGTTGCCCTGTTCAATCACGTGCCCTAAAGAAGCTTTGCCATCAAACTTTTTATCCTTTTAATGTATTGCAGTCAACATATCATACTGCACTGTGTACTTACCATTGCTCATTTTGCTTTTCTACCCTGTTAATTCTTTTCTCCTCTCTATGTAGTCATATATAGTATAATGCAGCAGCCCCATAGGAGTATAAAATGCAGCAGCCTCATAGCAGTATAATGCATCCCCTTCCCCTCCCATAGTAGTATAATGCACCCCCATACCAGTATAATGTGCCCCATACCGAGGCTTTACAAGAAAAAAAAGTCTTTCCTTACCTGGCCGAGCTCCAGCGATGTCCTCACCCACGATTCTGCTTAGGCATGCTGCGTTGTTCCAGCGTATGACAGTACAGTGACCTTATACGTTGGCGACATGGACACTGACGTCAGCTGCCGGCCTGTGATTGGCCGGCGGCTGTTAACTGTTGCCTGAGGTGTATTTAGGTTTTCTGGCACCCGGGGCAAGAATTCAGTTTGACGTCCCCCCCCCCCCTCCCCCAAGCACATATGCGATTGGCACACTTGGTCACGTGACGGCGAGCTGCTCTCCCTAATTCAATGTTCAGTTATAAACTAAGAGAAGCAGGAAAAGAGGCTCGTTGTTACCCAGCAGTATGAAAATCGCATATGAGTGAAGCGGCCATGTGATGACTGATGGAACCTGCAAGCAGAGCTGAATCCTGACAGTGAGTATATTTCAGGCTGCTAGGATTGGCTGCAGGGCTTCTTTTTATAATTAAAGGATGCGTCCAGGTTTGAGATGAAAGTCTGCAGTCACTATAGGTGGCTGCAGGCTTCGGAGTTCTCACAGCGCAGGCACTGCATGCATTTAGGATTCTCCTTTGCACAAGTATGTGATTTGGATACTTCTGGCCACTAGACGTGCCCGGCCTCTTTCAATTCATTTTCATTGATTGAGGCCACACATGTCTTGTCAGCACGTGACCACATGCATGCAAATCACCAGCACCAGAGAGTATGCAGTGTGTGCACTATGAGAATTCAGAAGTCTGCAGTCACATAGAATGACTGCAGACTCATCACAAACTGGGACATCCCCTTTAATATCCCTTAGATAAATAAAAATATGAGAATTAGTCAATATAACAAAAAACATTTACATCCAAGATACCTTATAGATGATGTTGTCTCTGCAGTCGTTCTCTTTCTTTTCTTCGTCATCTTGTCCAGACTCCATGAGTTTTCTCATCCACAGCCGTCTGCAGACTTCCATCTTCTCTGGTTTTGTGCAGCACCTCCCCACATGACGCCCTTAAAGATAGCAGTGTCATTATAATGCTCCTGAATAAAAATATCTGCCTTACCCTGAGCACCTGAATAAATAATTGCCCCTCACTATATGCCCTGCACAGAATATGACCCAACACTGTCCCTCTTATGGTGCACGCTCGCCACACTGCCCTCTCCTTTCAATACTTCACGCTGATCTCTTACACTGAATCACCCCAATAGGGCCTAGTCTCTATACTGTGCCCCCTTAGCACACTCCCCCTCCTTGGTATACTGTTGCCTCCTGGCTATGCCCTTACACTGTTCCCCCAGGCTACACCCCCCACACTACTCAGTCTCTATTCTGTGCCCACTCACACTTTTTCCCACCGTACTGTCTCCTTGCATGTTTCCTCCTCCCTCCTCATACATTTGCCTTCTTACTTTACATACTGCCTCCTCACACATCCTTCCGACTTCCCATATCATGTCCACACCCATCCCATCACCCTCACTTCCCATACCTTATCCTCATACATTTTTCCTTCGCTCCTCATACTGTATCCACACCCATACCACCACTCACCATACTGTGTCTGCACTCATCCCCCATATGTGCCCCCCATCTCATACCTTCCTCCTCATATTGTGTCTTCAAATTTCTCTCGCTCCCCATATTGTATCTGCACCTGTCCCTTCCTTTTTTCCCCAAATTTGTATCCTCAAATCATACCCCGTTACACAAAATCTCACCCAGCCCTGCTATACTAAATACCCCCATCACAGTAAATCTCCTTCTGCGTGTTACAGTAAATACCCCATCACACATGCAGTAAATATACACACACAGAGTAAATACCCCCAACACACAGTAAATACCCCCTCATACACACAGTAAATACCCCCCACACACAGTAAGTACCCCCCAACACACACAGTAAATACCCCCTCATACACACACAGTAAATACACCCTCATACACACACAGTAAATGCCTCCCCATACACTAAATACAACACACACACAGTAAATGCACCCCCCAGTAACACCACCCACATCCAGTAAATACAACACACACAAACTAAATAGCTTGCCACACACAGTAAATACACATAAACAGTACACACTCCCCCGGGAATGAGGGAATGAAATACCCCTGCGAGCAGTAAATACCCCCCTCCTATCTTTGGTGTCTTCAGCTCTACTAAGTGAAGCACTTGCCACCGATCTGCGACCCGGCAGGCAGCGCTTCAATTGTACACGCTTCTGTAAGATGCGGGTGCCGCAAAGAACAGCCGACTCCCGGGGAGAAAGAATGCAGCCGCCGGGGGAGACACTGCGGACCGCCGCATTAGGAGGCCTGACTGCACCTCCCTGCCGGCACATGCCCCGGCTGCCCCCCTCTTGCTAGTTATGGAATCTCCTGCTCTGCAACATGGTGTCGGGTGCCCCTGACCCGCCAGACCTGGTCGCAGTAGCGACCGTGGTAGTTACGCCCCTGTGCGCATCGTATGTAAAGCACTGACATCTAGGTAAGACAATGTCTGCAATCACACTCACAGCTCTGACGGCGCTCGTATGAAGCAGAGCGATCTCACCCAGATGTCAGAGCTGTGTGAGCGCACAGGGAAAGATCACTGCACACACTTTTGTGCTTCTCAGCATTCTGCATCCTGCGCACACTGGCAGTGCTGTGTGAGTGGAACGCCCGCCAGGGCCGTGGGGTACTCGGTACCGGGTCCGGTACTTAAAGGGATGTGTCATGGCGGCGGTGACCCGGTCCGTGGCCCTGGGCGCCTATGTAAAAGGGAATGTCTTTAAAGGGGGTTTGTCAAATAATAACAGTTCATGACTCCACTTGTGGTATTCTGTCAGGGATGACCGACGCTGCTTAAAGGGGTCCACTGGGGTGATGTTATGAAGCTGGGTCCCCAGGGCTCCCAGTGTAGTAGATAACGATGGTGAATGATGTAGCAAGAAACGGAGGACACAGGGTTGCAGTCTCTTTGCCTTTTTACTGAAGGCTCAGGCAGCCACAGTCCAGGGTACCAGATCACAGATGCAGGTGTGGTCCGGCCGGCTTGGAAGCGAATCTGGAATCCCCCTTACCAGGTGGGGTTGGAAGCCTTCCTACTAGCGCTGTGATGTTGTAGTCCCTTGTTGCCTTAGGCCTCACACAAGGTCCTCACGTTATGTCTCTGTTCCCCTTTAGGTAGGACACTACCCGTACAACAGCTAGCTTGAGCCTTTTTACAGGATCTCCATCACGACCGGGCTCTATTTGCTACTGTGTCCTCAGGTGTTAATGGGGGACAGGAAAGTTGCAATCTGCTGTCCCGGTTTCTGCTGTGAGACGTAGAGTCAGGGCCGCCATCAGGGCATTACAGCCATCACTACAGTATGGGGCCCGATGAGCTGAAGCAAAAAAAAAATGGGGGCCCGCACACGCTGGCACCCCTGTCTGGGCGGGCCCCCCTCTCTTTGCTAATGCTCATCGGGCCCCTGGGATATTTTGTTTAAAGCTGCCGCAGACCAGATACATAACACTGTGGTGATTTAAAGTTACACCTACAGCGTTGTTAATGTATCCGACGGAGAGAAATGGGTACTATACCTTTAATTTGCGGTGGGCCCAGGTGCATCATGGTCCCGGCGTCACGTTACACACTGTGAGCACTTCCTCATTCCGGAGGAGTGTGGCGTGTGTTGTCGTCGGGAGGGCTGAGGCAGAGAGCAGGAGAAGTGAGGAGACTGCGACCAGTGAGAAGAGGCTTCGGGTGGCTGCGTCTGCCGGCGCTAATTCAGGTCTCTCCTCCTCCCCCTTGTCTGGCAGTTGTGCAGCTCTGTGCTCTTAGTCACGGAGAACTGTCACTCCAGTCCTGACATCTATACAGGACAGCAAGGAGCAAATAATAGGATGGGGGGTATTATAATACAGGGGGAGCATGGAGTCTCTGCTGTGATAATAGGTGGGAGACGAGGGATGGAGCAGCTGCAGGGAAGTTATTGATGGATGCCCAAATTATAAAACACAAGAAAGTTTATCCATGTTTTACTTTGTTCTACTATATAATTGTCTACGGGTCACTTCTGTCTGTCCTTCTGTCACGGTTATTCATTCGCTGATTGGTCTCGGCAGCTGCCTGTCATGGCTGCCACGACCAATCAGCGACGGGCACAGTCCGGAAGAAAATAGCCGCTCCATGCCTCCCCGCAGTCACTGTCCCCGGCGCTCGCTCCATATTCCCCTCCGGTCACCGCTAACACAGGGTTAAAGCCGGTGGTAACGGACCGTGTTACCGTTACCGCCGCTATTACCCCTGTGTATCCCCAACCTTTTACTATGCGGCATCAATAGTAAAAAAAAAGTAATGTTTAAAAATAGTAAAAAAAAAAAGAAAAAAAGCCTGCTATACTCACCCTCTGTTGTCCGCTCGTGGCTGCCGCCATCTTCCTTTCCCAGCGATGCTTTGCGAAATTACCCAGAAGACCTAGCGGTCTCGCGAGACCGCTAAGTCATCAGGGTAATTTTGCAAAGAATCCTGGGAACGGAAGATGGCGCAAGCCGCGCGGCCATCGGCACAGCGCCGTTGGATCCCAGGAGGCGGAGAGACGGGACGCTGAGGAGCACCGGCAAGAATGGTGAGTATGTTCAACTACAAGAGGCCCTCGGATCGTTAGGTGAGTATGTTTATTTTTTATTTTTTAACCTGTGACATACGTGACTGGGCAATATACTACGTCACTGTGCAATATACTACGTGGCTCTGCTGTATACTACGTCACTGGGCAATATACTACGTGGCTGCGCAATATACTTCGTGACTGGGCAATATACTATGTGGCTCTGTGCTGTATACTACGTCGCTGTGCAATATACTACGTCGCTGTGCAATATACTACGTCACTAGGCAATATACTACGTGACTGGGCAATATACTACGTCGCTGTGCAATATACTACGTCGCTGTGCCATATACTACGTGGCTGGGTAATATACTACGTGGCTGGGTAATATACTACGTCGCTGTGCAATATACTACGTCGCTGTGCAATATACTACGTCACTGGGCAATATACTACGTGACTGGGCAATATACTACGTCACTGGGCAATATACTACGTCACTGGGCAATATACTACGTCACTGGGCAATATACTACATGGCTGGGCAATATACTACGTGACTGGGCAATATACTACGTCGCTGTGCAATATACTACGTGGCTGTGCAATATACTACGTGGCTGTGCAATATACTACGTGGCTGGGTAATATACTACGTGACTGGGCAATATACTACGTGGCTGGGCAATATACTATGTGACTGGGCAATATACTACATGGCTGGGCAATATACTACGTGACTGGGCAATATACTACGTCGCTGTGCAATATACTACGTGGCTGTGCAATATACTACGTGGCTGTGCAATATACTACGTGGCTGGGTAATATACTACGTGACTGGGCAATATACTACGTGGCTGGGCAATATACTATGTGACTGGGCAATATACTACATGGCTGGGCAATATACTACGTGACTGGGCAATATACTACGTGGCTGGGCAATATACTATGTGACTGGGCAATATACTACATGGCTGGGCAATATACTACGTGGACATGCATATTCTAGAATACCCGATGCGTTAGAATCGGGCCACCATCTAGTAAGGTAATAATGTTGTACTTCCATATCTCCAATCACTGCTGGGTGATGATATCAGTGATAATGTCGCACAACATTGTATCTCACACCCGACATTACAGAACTCGTTCCCTTAATTCATGTAATAGGATGAGAGTGATTGTTCGCTTCTCTGCTTGTTCATCATGTTTATACATGAAATTAAAGCTTTGCTCTGATCAAATAATCGCAGTACTGGATCAGACATTTGGTGCAGGGAGAATATTCTCAGAATGTCGTAGACGGTAACTTGTACTTAGAACAGAGAAGAGCTGAGATCTCAGATGCCAAACAAGTTTGTGGCTCTAATCGCTGCACTTACCACTAATAAATCCTCACATTCTATGCAATGTTCTGCATTTTCGTTGGTTCCATAATTCCTTGTATTATATCTGCAGATAATCTGTGACATTTATTGGATGATTATCTGATTGTGAATTCTTATTAATCCATAATATTACAGGTCAGGGCACAGATCCCTGGTGCTCAGTGTAGGGAGGACAGCAGGGAATGAATCCTCGTGTTTCCTTCTGTTGGAAGCAATGTCCTTCTAGTTATGACAAATGAGTTTCTCTGGCTTAATCAGGAGCCATGACTGCCCCACACCCCCCAATAACCGATCACGTGATGCCCCCAAACTCCTCACAGTCCTCCCTGATTCTCTATACTGTCCCCCCGAGCTTTCAGGTATTCCCTGGTACAAGGACTTATAACAAAAACAAATATAAATTATATATGATGAAACGATACACTATATATAAAGGGATTCTGATAAGTAAGAAATGAGGAGGGAGGAGACAGGAGGGACCAGCACCTTATATACAAGGAGGACTATATACACAACCATCTCATTAATAGAGGAAAGGTGATTATTGGCTTCCCTTGTAGATGAGAAATAATGGACACATAGAATTATGTATGGATCAGTGGCAGTATTTGTTCCTTGCATGTTCTATTATTCAGAAACTGTGGTGGTAATATGTGATTCAGTCATAGTGCCGTGGTATTTGTTCCTTGTATGTGCTATCATTTAGTCACTGTGTGGTGATATGTTGTCCAGCCATGGTGTGGCGGTATTTGTTCCTTGTATGTGCTATTATTCAGTCACTATGTGGTGGTAATATGTGGTCTGGTCATGTTGTGTTCTGTTGGTATTTGTCCCTTCTATGTGGTATTATAGGTCACTATGTGGTGGTAATTTCTGATCTGGACATGGTGCGGTGGTATTTGGCCCTTGTATGTGATATTGTTCGGTCACTGTGGTGGTAATATGTGGTCTGGAGATGGTGTGGCGGTATTTGTCCCTTGTATGTGGTATTATAGGTCACTATGTGTTGGTAATATGGTGTCTGGTCATGGTGCGGTGGTATTTGTCCTTTGTATGTGATATTATTGGTCATTTTAAACACAGAAAAATAAATACAAATATACCTAAATTGTATTGGATATTTTCACAAATGTTTAGTAAGTTACAGCAGAGTAGGGCTCGGCAAAAGGAGTCGACCTTGTCATGGTGACAGACTAAAAAATCTTTTGGCCAAAACAAAAGCTGCTGGTTATGTATATGGTGATGGAAACTGTAAATGTGTGATCGTCGAGGACATGGTGCAGAAGTGGAGTTTTTCCAAGAGAAACTGGTGGGACTATGGAAGGTTCGAGGAGCGGAGGCGGGGCTGGGGTGGAGCCTGGGCGGAGTGTTATGTAGGCAATCCAGTAACACAGTGTGCAGCAATCAGAGCACATACAGTAATCTGACAATAACCCAAAAACAATAGAACGAGCTCTGAGACGTGGAATCTCTGTAGACCGCAATACCTGAACCTATCCTAACACAACTAAAGGCAGCTGTGGATTGCGCCTGTCACTACCTATGCAACTCGGCACAGCCTGAGGAGCTGACTAGCCTGAAGATAGAAATGCAAGCCTGACTTGCCTCAGAGAAATACCCCAAAGGAAAAGGCAGCCCCCCACATATAATGACTGTTAGCAAGATGAAAAGACAAAAACGTAGGGATGAAATAGATTCAGCAAAGTGAGGCCCGATATTCTAGATAGAGCGAGGATAGCAAAGAGAACTATGCAGTCTACAAAAAACCCTAAAGCAAAAAGCACGCAAAGGGGGCAAAAAGACCCACCGTGCCGAACTAACGGCACGGCGGTACACCCTTTGCGTCTCAGAGCTTCCAGCAAAAACGAATAGACAAGCTGGACAGAAAAAACAGCAACAAAAGCAAAGAAGCACTTATCTAAGCAGAGCAGCAGGCCACACGAAAGATCCAGGAGCTCAGATCCAACACTGGAACATTGACAAGGAGCAAGGAAGACAGAATCAGGCGGAGTTAAATAACAAGGCAGCCAACGAGCTCACCAGAACACCTGAGGGAGGAAGCCCAGAGGCTGCAGTACCACTTGTGACCACAGGAGTGAATTCAGCCACAGAATTCACAACAGCGGAGTCTCAAGGGGCCCCGAAAATTTTGCCAGTATGGGGCCCCGAAATTCCTAGTGGCAGCCCTGCGTAGAGTACTGCACAACCTCGGTCTTCCGGCTACCGTTATCCGCGCTCAGCATGGAGGAATCCCAGTCACAGCTTCTCTCTCCAGCTTTTCACCTCGCCTTTACTTCTTTCCTCCTTCACGCTCTCTACAAACTGCTCCTTTCTTTCCTTCCTTTCCAGGAGCTGTAGCACCTCACGTGGCTGCACAGCCCCTCTGACTTCCTGTCTCCTCTGTCCCTGTGACAGACTGCTCTGTGACAGACTACTCTACTTTACCTCCAGTCAGAATATATATAGGGGAGCCACCCACAAACTGGATCAGAGCTCCCCCTTCTGGCATGGAGTAAGAACATGTTGCATGTTTGTGATTACCTGATAAAAGGAATCCTTCCTCACTTCCAAGCGTGACATCACTCTCCCTGTAAGGAAAGCAATGCCACTGTAACACTGGGGGTGGAGAGGTTGGGAAACTTATGATGACAGGAACAGCGCATGCTCGGCCAGCTGATCAGCCTCTGGGAAGACGGAATGGAATAACGTCAGGGAGCATTCTTCAGAAGATGAAAGTTTGGTTTTGTAATTTACAATGATTAAAAATGATGTTCTGATCAAAAATAACATTTATTTTGATGTTTTCTGTTTTAAATGTATTCTTTATGGTGGCACAACCCCTTTAACAGTACATTGTGTTGTTTCTCCAAGACATGGATGCTACCAGTTGAGGGGTGTTCTTAAACACTCTGATACTGTCAGCACTATCTAGATAATATCAGACTGAATAGTGATGGGCCCCATTGTTTTGGAAATCTTCAATAAACACTAATTGATAAAAAAAAAAAAAAATAAGGGGAATGGTAATTTACAGATTGAATTTTGGTCCCAAATACTTTGGCAAAAAGCAGACTTTATAGTGGAACTGACAGGCCCCTTTAGACGGTATATCTTTAAATTACCATTAATCTGTTTCATGATCTGATGTTTTTCAGATCTGCACATTAACCGCTTATCTTGTTGAGATATATAGATAGATAGATAAATAGATTACAAGGGTTCAGTAACTAGCTGTTATTAATCTACAACTCCTAGTGTGCCCTGACAGCCTGCAGCTGCACAGCATGCTGGGATCTGCAGTTTGTCAAAAGTTGGTGTGCTGTGGAATTCCTTTTAGCAGATCAGCGGTGAGCGCATTGAGAACGTAGACGATTGCTTATTTTACAGCTTCTGCTTTCTGTGAGGTAAAACCAAACAGAAAATATTTTACCTCACAAAAAGAATCAGCTGTGATCCCATGCTGTCCTGTCTGTATACTCTCTTTTGCTTCCTCCACTGTCCAGGAGCTGTGGTATCATCAGACTATGTTCCTGCACGGACAGACACAACAATTACACAGTACACAGCAGGGGCACATTTATAAGATTATCTCAGCACAGGAACATTTTATTTTTAGCACATCCAATTGTGTAAATTATTATTATTCCAAGATCTATGGATTAAAGTGTACTTTGTTCTTGGGAAAACCCCTTTAACTGATATCAAAACTGCACCAGTTATCATGCTACTTTTTTACCAGTTACTGCTAGTACAACATGGTGTCAGTGCAAGAAAAGCCAGATAGCTGGATAGAGGCCAAAGACACAAAAAAGAGCAACATGATGGTTGTCACTTTATGTATTTTTATTTTTTGCTCCAAAAATGCCCCAAACTGACTTAAAGGGCCACTGTCACCCCCTCCAGCCGTTATAAACTAAAAGAGCCACCTTGTGCAGCAGTAATGCTGCAGTCTAACAAGGTGACTCTTTTAGTTTTTGTTGCTGATATTCCCACAATAAAGGTATTTATAATTTTGCTCAAATACCTGTCTTTGTCCACGGAGGCGGGTCTGAAGCCTCCTCTTTGAAGCGCCCAACTGCCGTCAGTCATCTCTTCTGGGGCGATTGTCGCCGCCCCCTCAGCACTGTTAGGCCATGTTCACACGATCCTTTTTTTCATGCGGAATTGCCGCGATTTTCCCGCTGCGGGTCCACAGCTGTTTTCCATGCAGGGTACATTACATTGTACCCTATGGAAAACAGGAACTGCTGTGCCCACAATGCGGAAAAAAAAAAAAAAAAGCCGCGCTGAATAGCTGCGGGAAAAAAGAAGTACCATGTCACTTCTTTTTTCGGAGCCGCAGCGGTTCTGCACCCATTGACCTCCATTGTGAGGTCAAACCCGCAGTAAAACCCGCAGATGAAAAAAATATCTGCGGGTTTTACTGCGGTTTGTGGTGCAGAACCGCTGCAGCAGGAAGTGCGGGGAAGTGGGCGGAAGTGCGTGGGCGGAGTGTGGCTGCCCCCCCGTGCTCCGATCCCGCCCCCCGTGCTCCAATCCCACCGCCCCGTGCTCCGATGCCCCCCCCCAGTGCTCCGATGCCCCCCCGTGCCCTAATCTCCCCCCCTTATACTTACCCGGTGTCCGTCCGGCCGTCTTCTCCCTGGGCGCCGCCATCTTGCAAAATGGCGGGCGCATGAGCAGTGCGCCCGCCGAATCTGCCGGCCGGCAGATTCGTTCCAAAGTGCATTTTGATCACTGAGATATAACCTATCTCAGTGATCAAAATAAAAAAATAGTAAATGACACCCCCCCCCCCCCCCCCCTTTGTCACCCCCATAGGTAGGGACAATAAAAAAAATTAAGAATTTTTTTTTTTTTCCCCCACTAAGGTTAGAATAGGGTTAGGGGTAGGGTTAGGGTATTTTCAGCCATTTTAACACTAAAAAACTTCCTAGAAAACACACAGACTCTGCATAGAAAACTGCATAAAAAAAAGGATCAAAAAAAGGATCAAAAAACGGATCAAAAAAGGACAAAAAAAGGACCAAAAAAAGGACCTGCGTTTTCTGCCAAGAGCTGCAGTTTTTTTTAAAAAACAGTCCTGAAAAAAAAAGGATGGAAATCAGGAACGTGTGAACATACCCTTATTGTCCAAAATCCGGCGCCTGTGCTCTGCTCTTCTGCCTGGAGCAGGCGCATAGAGCAGCGGCCGTCCTAGCTCTGATGCCGGGTTCCGGTCTGTGCCTGTGCGGCCACCCTGTTACTGAATCCCCGCCCCGCACTGTGCATAATGCATAACACAGTGCGGGGCGGGGATTCAGTAACAGGGTGGCCGCACTGCCCGCACAGGCACAGACAGGAACCCGGCATCAGAGCTAGGACGGCCGCTGCTCTATGCGCCTGCTCCAGGCAGAAGAGCAGAGCACAGGCGCCGGATTTCGGACAATAACAGTGCTGAGGGGGCGGCGACAATCGCCCCAGAAGAGATGACTGACGGCAGTTGGGCGCTTCAAAGAGGAGGCTTCAGACCCGCCTCCGTGGCCAAAGACAGGTATTTGAGCAAAATTATAAATACCTTTATTGTGGGAATATCAGCAACAAAAACTAAAAGAGTCACCTTGTCAGACTGCAGCATTACTGCTGCACAAGGTGGCTCTTTTAGTTTATAACGGCTGGAGGGGGGGTGACTGGCCCTTTAAACAATGCCAATATCTTCCTTAAAAAACCTTCTCGATTTACCAATCTGTGGCATGTTTTGTAATGTCTGGGGTCTATAGCGCTACATGCCACTATTTTCCTACATTTACATTGTTTCCTGTGTTTGTTTCAGACCAGCAGGGCCCAGCATATCCTATACCCATGCCAGCATGTGCGAGAAATGTCCTTATTGGCCTATGTAAAGCTGTTGACTTTCAGATTATTTGCACATCGTGTCGTCTGGAGCTGCACTCTTACACCGAACTCACGGCTCATTTTAGGTGCGTGTCTCATTCCTATCGAACATTAGTATGTAATTTGCCTTGAAACTTTTAGGTACATTTTGTAATGCAAAAAACAATGGCATCTATGTGCTGTACTGGAGGCAAAAGTAGTGTCAGCTGAAGTGTTATTGATCTGCCTGCTTCCCTGCCTTGATCAGCCTGCTTCCCTGCCTTGATCAGCCTGCTTCCCTGCCATGGTCTTCCTGCTACCCTGCCTTGATCACCTGCTACCCTGCCTTGATCAGCCTGCTTCCCTGCCTTGATCAGCCTGCCTCCCTGCCTTGATCAGCCTACCTCCCTGCCTTGATCAGCCTGCCTCGATCAGCCTGCTTCCCTGCCTTGATCAGCCTGCTTCCCTGCCTTGATCTTCCTGCTACCCTCCTTTTATCTTCCTGCTTCCCTGCCTTGATCTGTCTGTTTCCCTGCCTTGATCAGCATGCTTCCCTGCCTTGATCAGCCTGCTTCCCTGCCTTGATCTGTCTGCTTCCCTGCCTTGATCTGCCTGCTTCCCTGCCTTGATTTGCCTGTTCCCTGCCTTGATCTGCCTGCTTCACTGCCTTGATTTGCCTGCTTCCCTGGCTTGATTTGCCTGCTTCCCTGCCTTGATCTGCCTGCTTCCCTGCCTTGATCTGCCTGCTTCCCTGCTTTGATCTGCCTGCTTACTTGCCTTGATCTGCCTGCTTCCCTGCCTTGATCATCCTGCTTCCCTGCCTTGATCATCCTGCTTCCCTGCCTTGATCATCCTGCTTCCCTGCCTTGATCATCCTGCTTCCCTGCCTTGATTTGCCTGCTTCCCTGCCTTCATTTGCCTGCTTCCCTGCCTTGACCTGCCTGCTTCCCTGATTTGATCTTCCTGCTTCCCTGCCTTGATCTGCCTGCTTCCTTGCCTTGATCTGCCTGCTTCCCTGCCTTGATCATCCTGCTTCCCTACCTTGATCATCCTGCTTCCCTGCCTTGATCTGCCTGCTTCCCTGCCTTGATTTGCCTGCTTCCCTGCCTTGACCTGCCTGCTTCCCTGCCTGCTTCCCTGCCTTGACCTGCCTGCTTCCCTGATTTGATCTTCCTGCTTCCCTGCCTTGACCTGCCTGCTTCCCTGATTTGATCTTCCTGCTTCCCTGCCTTGATCTGCCTGCTTCCCTGCCTTGATTTGCCTGTTGCCCTGCCTTGATCAACCTGTTTCCCTCTCCAGTCTTATGTATGACGATGATAAAAGCTTTGAACTTAAACTTTTATGATTGGGGTGAGCCAAAATTGATTTTGGTCCCACAGTTTGCATATTGTTGCCATCACACTAATAATGGTGCTGCCACCCAATCCTTTGGCTGTTTATCGGCCTGTTTATAAAGGCATTTTGATTACTCGTCCTTCTGTCTCTTATGTTCTGAGCATTGTCATTGCTAGTTATAGTATGAGCTCTTAGCTCTGTGTAATCTCTTTTGGTAACAAATATGTTGTCTGATGTATTGCCCCTCGAATGGGAACAGAAAACTGGTAATGTCCCCTGACTGAGGTGTTGGAGAGAACAAAATTCTCAAGCCAGTACTGCGCCCGTGCCGCTACCCCGACAGCGCCGTTTCGCCTACCAGGCTTCTTCCATATGGGGGTAGCGGCACGGGCGCAGTACTTGCATCTCTTAATACACTACGTAAGTTATACCTACTTTTCCCTTCTAAATTTATGACATGTACTTAGCACATTATTTTAGCTGATCTTAGGTACTATATTTATAGCTATACACTTTTTCTCGCCCTGATCATTTTGTCTATTTGGGACGATTGATCTTAGACACATTGTACTCTTTGTGCGGTTTTGAACAGCTTTTTTGTTAAAAACACCTTTTATGTCAGCCCTCTTTGGCCTAAGTCATCTATCCCCTAGTTCATTTTATACAAATACATGTTGCTGTTAGTTCACATGTTCCCTATGTCATTATAGGGTTACAGCAGTGTTGTATTTTGCTATATTCTGGGATATAGAAGGTCCTAATTATACTGGCATTTTTTCTATACATTAGGTGCTATGAAGTGTCTATGTTTACATCTCTGCCCATTTGCCGCTTGGTTTTAATTTAGATTCCTCTGTATTGTTTGAATCTGTTGCTATATATATTTTGTATATAATTTCTGGAATAAATTTTGTACATTTTTATTATCTTGTGGATTCCTCAGTTTTTTTTCCTCCTCAGATGGAGAAAGTGTTTATTATATATTGTTCTCAGCAGCACAGAGTCATTTTGCTGCCAAGAACGATGATCTTTTAAGAAAACCAAAAGATCATTGTACCTGGCGACTGAGCATTTTGTTCATTTGCTGGATGATCGGCAGCCTTTTTACACTGCTTAATTATCCGTAAAAAAGTTTCTTGGCAAGCTTGGGAATTATCACTAGATTACTGCTACCCCATCTGTGGGGACAGAGACCATGCATCCAGTGATGGATCACTTAATCAAAACTGCAGTAAAGTAAAAATTGATTTGCTGCAGATCTACCAGTTCAGTTTTCTGAATGCTGAGTTCTGTATAACCACACTGCCAGCTTTCTATGTTCAATGTGCATAGGCAGAAGGCTGCCAATCACTTTTTTGGGGCAGCAGGCCCAGTAGCTCTCCAGTGATAATCTGCTGATTAAACAGTGACTTTATAAAACCTACACTAAGCAGGCCAGGAACAATGCTGGAATCAGTGTCTCTGTCCTAGGCAGTCTCTGAGCTCAGCAGCTCATGCTTTGAGATCAGCATTGCGCACTGTCAGCAATTCACGAGCACTGAGCGCGCGCTGCTCTTGTGACGACACCCCTCTAATCCCAACACTGGGGCCACGGCAGATGAGTTTATTTTATGTTCAGTACTTTACACACTTAGGGGACCACTCTATCGAAGCGGGACATTTCCTTTTAATATGCCTAAATATTTTGTATACTTCTTGTGTAAAAGTGTATTGGCAATCTGTCGTCATGTGTGTTTTGTTTATTTATTTATGTTTATATTCATTCTGTTCAATTTAGAACCTCCTGCAGAGAATCCGGTCCTCTCTCCCTTTCTGATAAAAGCATAGCGGATGTGGCTGCAATATTCCACCTGAAGGCCTACTGTCCATATTGTAGACAAGCCCTAAATACTGGCACTCGCATTGTAAAGCACGTGGCCAAAAATCCTCATAATATAAAACGTATTACTTCCATAGAAGAATCTATACTGGCCTTCCGTTACATCAATGAAGGAACTAAAACCCCCTCTGAGATCTGACTTTACCAGAGATTGACACTTACCGCTCGGAAAAGTACAAAAAAGAAAGCGACATGGCCACAATTGGTGCCAGCCGGGTGAAGAGTGAGCAAGATGTACCAGTAAAGGCACGGTTCTGTGAATGTGTTGCACAGTTCCCATCTGAGCAAGCCGCTAAAAAGCATAAAATGACAGCCAATAGAATTTTTTTCACACATGCATGGTGTGTGGCAAGATGGCCGAAGACTTGGGCATTATTCAGCTTCATATGAGCAGATTCCATGGTGGGGCACATCTGAGTAATTTCCGCTTCTGGTGCCAAATATGTCACACAGAACTGGTGAGAATTGAACATGTCACGATGCACCTTTCCGATTGTCATGGAGGTCATTCATTTTTATTATGAAGATGATATTTTGGAGCAGCCATCTACATCTACTGAACCACAGATGACTCCTATGCCACTGGAAGAAAAAATCCCAGCTGTGCCACCCCAGCAGTCTGCTAAAGGCACGTGGCGAATCAAGCAAGTTCCTAAATATAACTAAAATATAACTTTTAATATTTACCAGTAAAAAAGGTACAAACATATAGTGCTAACAAAAGTGCAGAGTGCATACGAACCACATACAGACATATATAAACATATAAAAAAAACGCATAAGCGTATAACCGCACACCAAGATACAAACTAGTGTAGGGGTAGATCCGCTAGTGTCTTGGACAAAGCTCGGTCAGGAACTATGAATCCGTAACCTCAAGATCTCACGGCTCTCGACCCGAGCTATTCAGTATGGTAGGGTATTGCCCCAGCAGACTATATCTTAACTAAAAGCCTCCAGGTAACTGCTGCTGCAGTATATACATACCCCTACCATGTGGTATAAACAGATTAGCTCACAAAACGCAGTGATCCTATACCCATAAATAAACCCTCAAACTTGAGGCATTTCTGGCAACATAATATATGGTCACATGCGTAGGTAAACCAGTGATATTCATCTGCCTTCTGCTGGTCACCATCTAAGGACCTGATGCAGTGCTGAGTTACGGTGGCCCATCACATCGGTTATTAAACTTGTAACCGCGTCATTCTCTCTGGGTCCATCCTCCTGTAAAGTGCCTCCCAACGCGTTTCATATAACCTATAATCTTCAGGGGATTGTGTCACCTTTACATATGAGCATAACGCTGTAGCGGTCCATCTCCCGCCTCTTTTTATATGCATCTGTCAGGCATCTTATCATCACATGTTTCCGGACGCTGACTCACTTCCGGTAACAGCCGGGATTATTGCTCCCTGGAAACAATGGGGACGCCACCTGTGTTCCGGACATCCAGACGTCGGCACACACTGCCGTAGCGTCATATCCGGTGGGCGGGCATTCCTCATGTGCCGCCCACTGCTCCGTGCGTCCCAGCGCATTACGCTTACTCTAGTGCAGGGGAGAGGAAAACACCGATCGCCTACACTCTCCTGCACTGACGTATCCATAAGGGGGGGGGGGGGGGGGGGGGATATATCCCACACCTCCAGAGTCCTTCAAAAACCGGTATATACAAGCATTGACTACCATTATAAAAATAGCGATACCGCAGTGGTATGAGGTTCAAAGACCATTCATTAAGTGCCATGTATCACCCATCCAAACATACATTACACCTGCGTCCATATGATAATAGTATGGCATGGGACAATCAAGTACCCAAATTAAAAACAAAGGTAACAGAAATAATGAAAAAAATGAGAAATGAACTACATCATAAAAAACTATAAACATGTATATATGTAGGCAACACAATAGACCTCCGTGGAAAGAAAGAAAAGAGTGCAGCTATCGATGTCCCTATATACACCCTCTCTATCCTCAAAAACTACCTGACGCGGAGGCTGGCACCCTAGACCTGCGCAGTGGCGCCCCCACTCGACGGCGGCTGTCCCTGTTGCTAGGATACCCTAATACCCCCTGCCTCTATAAGAAGGAAGAGAAGCCTACGTGGTCATTTAGACCATGTGGTGCGATGGTTTGGAGGCGAAAAATCCACCTGCTTTCCCTCTGCAGGATGTTTTTGTCCCAATCCCCTCCTCTCTGGGACTGGTAAACTCTATCGATGCCCATGAATTTAACCATTTTGAGGTCACCTTGGTGGACCCTGTTAATATGGTTAGCAACAGGGGTGTCTCTTTTATTGATGGTATCACAGTGGTGTTCTCCAACTCTTCTCCTAAATTCCCTGCTTGTTTTACCAATGTATTCCAGTCCACAATCGCAGGTCATTTTATAGATCACCCCCTTCGTTTTACAGTTTATGAAATGATTTACATGGAAAACCTTTCCCGTTACATTGCTCGTGAACGTTCTACCTTGTAGTATCGACTGGCAGTATTTACAATCCCCACATCTAAAGCATCCCTTCATCTTACCACCTAGCCAGGTGGTTTGTGTTTGAGGAGGGGCAAAGTGGCTGTGGACTACCCTGTCTTTTATTGAGCGGCCTTTCCTGAAAGTAATCTGAGGGTTAGGGGTAAGCGTGTCCTTGAGGTCATTGTCTTACCCCTAACCCTCAGATTACTTTCAGGAAAGGCCGCTCAATAAAAGACAGGGTAGTCCACAGCCACTTTGCCCCTCCTCAAACACAAACCACCTGGCTAGGTGGTAAGATGAAGGGATGCTTTAGATGTGGGGATTGTAAATACTGCCAGTCGATACTACAAGGTAGAACGTTCACGAGCAATGTAACGGGAAAGGTTTTCCATGTAAATCATTTCATAAACTGTAAAACGAAGGGGGTGATCTATAAAATGACCTGCGATTGTGGACTGGAATACATTGGTAAAACAAGCAGGGAATTTAGGAGAAGAGTTGGAGAACACCACTGTGATACCATCAATAAAAGAGACACCCCTGTTGCTAACCATATTAACAGGGTCCACCAAGGTGACCTCAAAATGGTTAAATTCATGGGCATCGATAGAGTTTACCAGTCCCAGAGAGGAGGGGATTGGGACAAAAACATCCTGCAGAGGGAAAGCAGGTGGATTTTTCGCCTCCAAACCATCGCACCACATGGTCTAAATGACCACGTAGGCTTCTCTTCCTTCTTATAGAGGCAGGGGGTATTAGGGTATCCTAGCAACAGGGACAGCCGCCGTCGAGTGGGGGCGCCACTGCGCAGGTCTAGGGTGCCAGCCTCCGCGTCAGGTAGTTTTTGAGGATAGAGAGGGTGTATATAGGGACATCGATAGCTGCAATCTTTTCTTTCTTTCCACGGAGGTCTATTGTGTTGCCTACATATATACATGTTTATAGTTTTTTATGATGTAGTTCATTTCTCATTTTTTTCATTATTTCTGTTACATTTGTTTTTAATTTGGGTACTTGATTGTCCCATGCCATACTATTATCATATGGACGCAGGTGTAATGTATTTTTGGATGGGTGATACATGGCACTTAATGAATGGTCTTTGAACCTCATACCACTGCGGTATCGCTATTTTTATAATGGTAGTCAATGCTTGTATATACCGGTTTTTGAAGGACTCTGGAGGTGTGGGATATATCCCCCCCCCCCCTTATGGATACGTCAGTGCAGGAGAGTGTAGGCGATCGGTGTTTTCCTCTCCCCTGCACTAGAGTAAGCGTAATGCGCTGGGACGCACGGAGCAGTGGGCGGCACATGAGGAATGCCCGCCCACCGGATATGACGCTACGGCAGTGTGTGCCGACGTCTGGATGTCCGGAACACAGGTGGCGTCCCCATTGTTTCCAGGGAGCAATAATCCCGGCTGTTACCGGAAGTGAGTCAGCGTCCGGAAACATGTGATGATAAGATGCCTGACAGATGCATATAAAAAGAGGCGGGAGATGGACCGCTACAGCGTTATGCTCATATGTAAAGGTGACACAATCCCCTGAAGATTATAGGTTATATGAAACGCGTTGGGAGGCACTTTACAGGAGGATGGACCCAGAGAGAATGACGCGGTTACAAGTTTAATAACCGATGTGATGGGCCACCGTAACTCAGCACTGCATCAGGTCCTTAGATGGTGACCAGCAGAAGGCAGATGAGTATTACTGGTTTACCTACGCATGTGACCATATATTATGTTGCCAGAAATGCCTCAAGTTTGAGGGTTTATTTATGGGTATAGGATCACTGCGTTTTGTGAGCTAATCTGTTTATACCGCATGGTAGGGGTATGTATATACTGCAGCAGCAGTTACCTGGAGGCTTTTAGTTAAGATATAGTCTGCTGGGGCAATACCCTACCATACTGAATAGCTCGGGTCGAGAGCCGTGAGATCTTGAGGTTACGGATTCATAGTTCCTGACCGAGCTTTGTCCAAGACACTAGCGGATCTACCCCTACACTAGTTTGTATCTTGGTGTGCGGTTATACGCTTATGCGTTTTTTTTATATGTTTATATATGTCTGTATGTGGTTCGTATGCACTCTGCACTTTTGTTAGCACTATATGTTTGTACCTTTTTTACTGGTAAATATTAAAAGTTATATTTTAGTTATATTTAGGAACTTGCTTGATTCGGCATTTGGTTCATTTTGGTTCCATTATCTTTTGAGTCTAGCTTTATTTGGTTAAAGGCACGTGGCAGTGTCAAATATGTGAAGAAATGTTTGATTCTGAGGAGACGGTTCAACAACATTGCAAATCTCTCTCCATACACCAATTCCACAAGTACAAATGTGAAACCTGTAAAAAGAAGTTTCGTAAGCTGGAAACTTTACTCCGCCACTGTCAAGGCCAACATGATGGAGATGTCAAGATGAAGTATATCTGTGGCCTCTGTATAGATCTTTACTTTTATATACCTATAGAAAAAGGCACCACACATTGATAATATGAAAAACCACTTTATTAGTATCAAAGAAAAACCATAAATGGTCATAAAAGAGCCTAAATAGGCAGCAGGTGAGAGACGACAAACACAGAAAAAAAGGTAGACACCTGGCAAAAGGTCACAGAGATGTATACATAAATATACTGGTAAATCCAGAAAGCTCACATTGCATACAAATTACATGAAACATTTCAAGAAATGGTTAAATATAGCGTGGCAGTCTAACAAAAAAACCTAATGAAGTATTATATAAGGATTCAGTATGTGGTCTCAGTATAAGGGGCTAATATGCCATGTAAATCCACATATAAACAAAGTGTCCAAAAGACTATAGTTGGCTATACAGACATTCATCTAGCATATTATATAGCACACCAACACATATTTACCAGACAATGGAGGAGTAGCCAGGAGTCCACCACACCCGACGCGCGTTTCGCAATTAAATTCTTCGTCCAGGGGTGGTGAGACGTTGGTAAGGTACCTTTTTATAGAACATATAGCCACACATAACGACAAACAGCTGTGGACCTGGACCCGTGGAAGCGCACAGGCGCGAAACGGCCGTTGTCCTCTCCTCACTCCCCGCACCGCTACCCTCTATCCGCCGCCTCTCCTTACCATGTCTGTTCCGTTTTTTGGATGAATAAAGGACATTGATTTGCAGCAAAACCTGGGTGAGTGCCACATCTATTTCTTCTATTTTTGATATGAGCTTAATAATAATAAATGTTATAAACGTTTGACTTTTAATCCTCTTTTGAAATTCAGATCCGAGTTGAAGGAACTACTCATGCAAGCAGTTGAACAAGATGTGATCACCACTAAACAAATGGAGGGACTTCTGATTGAGGATCCAACTGTAACGGTAATTTATTTACTACCTAAGATACATAAAGATCCAGTTACCCCTCCAGGCAGACCAATTGTTTCAGGGATAAATAGTATTTGTGATCCCTTATGTAAACTCATTGATTTCTACCTGAAACCCCTGGGTTGAGACCCTCCCATCCTACCTCAAGGATACCACCGATGCTCTCGGAAAACTTGAGGGCATCCACCTTGAGGAAGATATGTGTTTAGTGACATGTGACGTAGAGTCACTCTACACGTCAATAAGACACCAATATGTGTTGGTGTGCTATATGATATGCTAGATGAATGTCTGTATAGCTAACTATAGTCTTTTGGACACTTTGTTTATGTGTGGATTTACATGGCATATTAGCCCCTTATACTGAGACCACATACTGAATCCTTATATAATACTTCATTAGTTTTTTTTGTTAGACTGCCACGCTATATTTAACCATTTCTTGAAATGTTTCATGTAATTTGTATGCAATGTGAGCTTTCTGGATTTACCAGTATATTTATGTATACATCTCTGTGACCTTTTGCCAGGTGTCTACCTTTTTTTCTGTGTTTGTCGTCTCTCACCTGCTGCCTATTTAGGCTCTTTTATGACCATTTATGGTTTTTCTTTGATAATATGAAAAACCACTTTATTAGTATCAATGTGTGGTGCCTTTTTCTATAGGTATATATTTGATGTGCGGCTAACCACCGTAGGGTATATTATTGGCGTTGTGTTAGATCTTTACTTTGACAAAGAAAGTGATTTTCTTAACCACCATGAGACCTTCCATGGCTTAGATTATGAATATGTTCCAAGTCCTGCCCAGTCTCCTTTAAAAAGTCTTGAAATGCCATCTTGCATCCCTGCAGGGGCGGAGAACCGCCTGACATGTGGCTGTCTTCCAGAATATATTGATAAGGCAGATGGGAGACAGGACTCCCGCCAATGCTTGGCTAAGCTCTTCAAGAGAGGAAAACTCTGGTACCGCTGCAATTCCTGCTCGGCAACTGACCAGACATTTGAAGGCATAAGGAGCCATTTTTGTGAAGAAGCGAAACAATCCAGCGACAATAATTTTGTTATAGAGTGCAGCATTTGCCCAAAGTTCTTCTCCGATGCTGATGGTGCCCAAAGCCATTTTCATAAAAAGCATTGTTTCCTTGAGACACCTCACATTTCTATCAAGCCTCGGGAATCCAAGAACGAGGTGTTAAAGTTCACAGCGAGTGCTCCTGTTTCTAAGAAGTCATTGATGATGGAGAATGTGCCTACCAAGAAGTTACATTCTGAAGCGCTTGGTAGATCTCTAGAGGTCCATAAAGATCTGCCAGGGTCATCCTCTGTAAACATTGAATATGGAACAGAGTTTATGGATTTTATCCCTGCAGAAAAAGGTATTTTACATTTCATTTTATCACGTAAAAATATATATATTTCTCCTTCGCCTCATCGGGGGGGACGCAGGACCATGGATGTTATGCTGCTGCCACTAGGAGGCTGACACTAAGTAGACACAAAAAAGATTAGCTCCTCCTCTGCAGTATACACTTCACACACTGGCTCCAGCCGAACCAGTTTAAGCCTAGTGTCAGTAGGAGGCACATGTGTTCTTCAGAACACATCTATAGCTTTTCTATTTTAGTCTTATTTTTATTTTTATCCTCAAAAGATTTTTTCTCTTCGGCTGGTTTCACATTTGTGGTTGTGTCCGCAGCGTTTGTACCGCATATATCCGCATGCGTTGTCTATTCCTATATTTATCATTAGGGACGCATGCGTTTTTGATTTTTTGCGTTTTGCCGCGTTTGACGACGCATGCGTCCTTTCGTCGTTTGCGGCTTGGCGCGGAAATGCAACATGTAATTTTTAGAGGCGTCAATTTGCCGCCTGGAAACGCATGCGGTCGATTGCGCAAGGAATGCGCCAAAAAAAACGCATTGCTGTCTATATAAACGCATGCATTCACAAGCACCTGCGTTTGCTTGCGTTTGTGAACGCATGCGTTACACCGGAGGAAAACATGTCTAGACACTTAATTAGCCACCCCCCACATACAAGGTGATAAAGGGAGATAGTGGACATTTGCAGGTCACAACCCAGCAGACAGCCAAGCAGAGGAGACAGACCACAGCAGACAGCCAAGCAGAGCCTACAGACCACAGCACCTTGGAGCAAAGAAGCCTCTGAACAATGTGAGTATATCCTAGCCAATGCCTTTATTTTCTATTTTCTTTCTCTACATGTCCTAATTTCTGCCATTTCTTTCTTTCTACATGCATCAGAATGTCGTCTTCGGATTCTTCTCATGAGGAGTTTCTTCCTGGGCCGTCTGAAGTCGAGCATGTCAGTGAGGTGAGTACTTGCCTCGTCAGATTGGTAAGTATTCACTGTCACATCTACACATGTGACAATTTGAATTTTTCTTTTTTTTAGAGCTCTTCTTCTACTGCGGCAGAGACAGGGCAGGAGCAGCGGAGTCAAGGTTCGGTGGAAAGACGGCAGCGGGTACGTATACAAGGCTGACTGTTTTATGTATCCTCAGTGTAATATTCTTGAATCTTCCTTTCTTTCCATTCGTATTTCTTTACTTTTTTCTTCTGGAATCCTTTTGTATGTTGACTTTCCTATTCATGCCATTTCTCAGCATCTTTTTTCTTTCTTGTCCTTATGTTAATTGAGCAAACTTTAATGACTTTATTTAATTTTTAGGTTTCACAAAGGGAGGATGATCTAATTGAGAATGACCTCCTCATCTCTCTGGTCCAGGAGCGAGTCCCGTTGTGGGACACCTGGGATCCACTGCACTGAAACAACGTCACGATCCGGCGCTTATGGAATGAGGTGGCCAAAGAGATGTGGGATGGCTGGAACAACGCCCCGACACGGGTCCGAAAAGCATTTGGTAAGTATTGCACTGCAGTGCGAAGCAGCAGAGACCTTGGCCGTGCTCACTCGACTGTGTGTGATGACAAAAACTCTCAGGAGTTTGTCATCACACACAGTTGTGTGAGCACGGCCTAAAGTTCTTTTTCTGACCGTAATGGTTTTTTTTAACAGTGGCCAAAGTCAAAACATGTTGGCGTTCGATGAAGGACGGCTTCAGCAAGGACCTGCGTCAAGAGAGCCGTGTTCCCAGTGGTTCAGGAGCAAGGATCAGAAGATACAAATACCATCGAGTTCTGGCATTTTTAAGACCGGTCCTTGCCCAGAGAACGTAAGTATTTATCACGTGCATTAGGTTGTATTGTATTGCCATAATCTGTATTTTTATATTCCACAGGATTTTGCTTCTGGTTAATTTTTGGTATTCATTTTCTCTTTCCTTTTTTCACAGCACATACAGCAAAACTGTTGGCCCAGGTTCTGGAGCGGTCCTTCATCGGACAGCCACGGACCGGTCCCAGCCATCCAGCAGCGCAGCAGCAAGTGGGCTGTCCACACTAACTGGAGGCCAGGGAGCTGGTCCATCAGGTCTTCCCCTTTCGCAGTCCTCTTCCACTGCCCCTTTTTTTTGGGCTCCTCGCGGCAGAGGGCTTTGGACAGATCACTCATGCCCGAGTTTTTGCACTTGAGCTCGGTTTTACACGAAGCAATCAAGGCTTTGGGTGACCGAATGGATGTTTCACATAGCCTCTTGAATGCACGTATCCAGGAGGTAACCAAAAGCCTTGACCAAGTGAAAGCCGACCTCCAGAGATCAGCACATCATTTTTTTAATTAATTGAGCAGGGCATGTCGGAACACCTTACTCCTGATCTCCAGCTGAGTGTCCTGCAGGCCTGCAATGCTGCTTACGTGCAGGCTATGCAGCAGAGTCGGTATTTCCAGCAGACAGTGTTGGCATATCCAGCTGTGCCTTCACTGTCACGATTGACCTCAATGCCCACCTCTGCTGCATACCACTGCACGGCCACCTCAATTCCTTCCACAGCCGGACACCACTACAGCACCACCACCATGCCGAGTGCAGTTGGACATCCCACCGCCACCACCATGACAACCGCTGCCCCTGCTTGGACCTCCTTCACTGACACCACGATGCAGCAGGACCCTGGCATGGCCTTCCGTACCGCCACCACTACGATGCAGCAGGACCCTGGCATGGCCTTCCGTACCGCCTCCGCCACGATGCAGTAAAACCCTGGCATGGCCTTCCGTACCGCCACCACCACGATGCAGTAAAACCCTGGCATGGCCTTCCGTACCGCCACCGCCACAATGCAGCAGGACCCTGGCATGGCTGCACTCTCTACAAGCGCTATGGACTCTGGCATGGCCGCACACACACTCTACGAGCACTATGGACTTTGGCATGGCTGCACGCTCTACGAGCACTATGGACTCTAGCATGGCTGCGCGCTCTACGAGCACACAATACTTGACATTTGGGTGCGTTCTATCTGATAACCACAAAGCACCATCAAAGATCAATAAGTGGAAAAACCAGCAAAATTACGGATCCTCAATAACGTTCTCAACGGTTTCGTTCCGTGCCGATTTTCTGAGCATTGGTATCCAGCCATTGCATAGCCTCCTCTGGACTTTGGAAAAAGTGTACACGGTCCAGCGCAACCACCCTGAGCTTAGCCGCGTAGAGCATCGAATATTTCAAGTCCATGTCTCGGAACCGCCGCTTAACTTCACCAAACTTCATTCTGAGTTTTTGCACCGCAAAAATCCGGATAGATGGAGATCCGATTTCCATTTATACTTAGACCATCACTGATCCTAGCTTTCCTTAGTAGGGTTTCTTGATCTAGGTAGTTCAAAATTTTAGCCAGTATACCACGAGGAGCAGAGCCAGGCAGCAGGTGGTGAGTGGGGACTCTATGAGCCCTCTCCACCGCGAAGTGATTGGTGAGGTCATCGCCGGCCACCGAATTTTTAAGCCATGTCTCAATATATTCAGTGGGGTTATTCCTTTCCACCTTTCTCTTTGTAACAGTTCGTTTGTTTGGTCCTCCACGCTGCCCACACGTTCCTCCACCACCTCAACTCTTTTCTCCACTTTACGTATGGCAGAGTTCAGGGACTTCATTTCAACTTTTAAGTCATCCACCCTTAGGTTTAATGCGGCCAAAGCGGATTTACAGAATATAATAACAGAGAAAATGTTTTGCAGCGTTGGTTCCTCTGAATTTGACTGCTCCACATTAGCAGAATAATTAGCCTGCGCTGGACTAGCAGCAGGCGTCATATTGTCAGCACCATGTGCTTGCTGCTCCTTCAGCGGGGATCGCTGCTCCTCCACCGCACTGAGATCGTCCTCCCCACCTCTCCTCTGCCTCTGCGGGGCCCCCTTCTCTCCAGGTCCCTCAGCATCTGCATCCAGCAGCAGGGCACCCCCCTCCTCTGTGTGGGCGAACCGCTCCAGCCGGGCAATTACCTCCAGCCTCCGGCAATATGAATTCCCAGCTCTGGCCGCCTCCTCCTCTGCCATGGCGCCATCTTGGATTTTCGCGCCTACCGCAGGCGCCGACTGTTTACGGCGTGGCATCGCTGGTCCTCACCCCTCACAATTCCGGGTGGTCTCCTCCGCTCACCGAGGTCTTGCGGCACTGTCCTGCCCGATTTCAGCATTCGGCGGCGCCTCCAAGGGTTAGTTTTGCGAGCGGTGCGGGGAGAGAGACCCGACACATGTCCGCTCACATAGCACGCTAGGCCACGCCCCTAGCTTTGTGTGTCTTTAGTATACAGATATGAGGTGGGCCCAAAAATATTAGATGTATTATTTCCATAATCTCTTCTTTCTGCTTAATCTGTGACTAGTGTGGCGGTCTGAAGAGAAAATGGTGGAAATACAGTGCAGACCTCTACTGAACAGGTCAGGTGTCAAAAAACTCATTAGTTGGGACACCTGACCTGGTGAGTATAGAACTGCCTTGTATAACCACCATTTTCTCTTCTTTGTACATAATCTATTACACACAAATTGAAGAGACAATGCTGGTCACACACTGCATATCTATGCTCACCTGCACAGGTGTCAGAAATAGTGAATTCATGAGGCTGTTATATGTGCATCATGAATTCATTATTTCTGACACCTGACTTGATGAGTATAGATCTCTTAAATGTGACAGTCATTGTCTCTTCTGTCTCTGCCCAATGGATACTGCAGAACAGAATCAGGACGCAATGACGTCACCAAGCTTAAAGCAACATGGCTGCCGTCACACTAGCAGTATGTGGTCAGTGTTTTTTTTTTCATCAATATAAGCCAAAACAAGGAGTGGAACAATTCGAAGTAAATTATTATATTAACATAACTAGCACCTCTGCCTTTATCACCCACTCCTGGTTTTGGATTCCAAAAACAGATATTAAATACAGACCAAATACTGCTAGTTTTAGGACAGCCTTGGTTTGTAGAGGAAAAACATAGGAGACACGATCAACACAACCAAACTAAAGTTTATTAATGAGAAGTATTATCATTGTAGAAAATTACTGGTACAGATCTAATTACAACAGGACATTTACACAACATTGTCCTGCCATGACACACGTCCAATATCTGAATAAAAAAAGGCAGCAAATTGGTCCCGCATGTGACCAACTGCTGCAGTTGACCGCAGCGGGGGGTGATGATAATCGGGCAGTGGGTGTGCAGCTGGTTCATCCAGTTCAATGTTGGGTTGTTCCTTAGCCATTATATAATTGTGCAGAACCACCTCATCGACTGTTTCCACTTTTAGATTTATGGCTGATGCAAGAATGCGCCATTTAGAGACCAGAATGCCAAAGGTACACTCTATTGTTCTTCTTGGTTCAAGTCCCGACTGGAATAGGGCTTCAGTAGGTTTTCACACATCTGAAAGGCCTCATCCCCAACCACAACAAATGGCATCGGTGGACCTTGAGTGTTGGGGAGAGGTTGTGGCGGGGGAAAATTGAAATTTTTGCCATACACACGGCGGCCCATATCCAAGTTCTTGAAAGTCTGGGAATCGTTGCCACGGCCAAAAGCTCCAATGTCCACGGTGATGAAGCGACAGTTTGCATCAGCTATTGCCATGAGCACAACAGAAAAATATTTTTTGTAATTGAAGAATTCCGATCCTGTTCTGGCAGGTGTGATAATGCGGATGTGCTTTCCATCCACCGCTTCTAAACAGCTGGGGAAATCACACACACTCCAGAATTTTTCCGCGATTTCAAGCCACATGTCCAAGGTGGGTAGGGGTATAAACTCATCCCAGAGTACATTCCACAAAGCCCGGCAGGTGTCTGCAACTATTCCGGACAGGGTGGATATTCCAAGCCAGTGGAGGGATGATAAACTCCGGTTGCCAGAAATCTGTAAGAAAAACAAACCCAACAAAATTACAATCTATTCTATTTATGGTGTGGTTACGCTAAAGAAAGAAAGGAAAATACCCAAAAAATATATGACCGAAAACACAAAATTTGGACTGTCATTGGTTTAGATTTGGAACGTACCTTAATGTAACCAGCAGACGTTCCTCGGGTGAAATCACTCTACGGAGCTGGGTGTCCTGTCTCCGTATGGCTCCTTGGACACGAGCAAGCAAATCCCGTAACGAGTCTTGCGACATCCTTGTATATTCATGGAATTTCTCCGGGTTGGCATTAAGCTCGCCATACAGCGTGTGATAGGCTCCACGGCTCTCACGTAGTTCGATAATGGGGTGTCTCCAAAAACGCCAACGTTGTCTCCTCCATCTTTCGCGATTTCTGTCTTGCTCCCAAGCAAAAGCACAGCAAGAAACAGCTTGATGCTTAAATCCAGGTTGAAATAAAAGCTCTCCATGTGAAGATCCATCATGACACAGGAAAAAAGGGAGCAAAATCTGAAGATTCCAGCTGTTCAGGGGTCTATATAAAGAAATCCCATAATACACGCCCTCTGTAGTCCCATTGGCGGTATCTGGTAGATTTTTTCTCATGCGCACCAAAAACACAAATGCAGGAAAAAACGCATATAAACGCGTACAAACGCGGCGTTTTTTTAACTGCATGCGCTACTGCATGCGTCTAAAAAACACCGCGTTTGTACGCGTTTACATGCGTTTTTTCCACCACTTGCGGATGTGTTTTAAATGCTGCGGATTTAAATGCAAATGTGAAACTAGTCTTAGGCTGTGTGCACATGTTCAGGTTTTCTTGCGTTTTTTCCGCGTTTTTCCGCTATAAAAACGCTATTAAAATGCCAAAAAACCCGCTTACATTAAGCATTCTATTTACTAGAATGCAATCTGCAATTTTAGTGCAAATGCTGCTTTTTTTTCCGGAGCGGAAACACATTCTGGAAAAAAAAACGCAGCATGTTCATTATTTTGCGGAATTGCGGCGATTCCGCACACATAGGCATGCATTGTTCCGCTTACTTCCCGCATGGGGCTATGCCCACCATGCGGGAAGTAAGCAGATCATGTGCGGACCGTACCCAGGGTGGAGGAGAGGAGGAGGCTCTCCTCCACGGACTGGGTCCCATATTTTGTTAAAAAAAAGAACTAAAATAAAAAAATATTGATATACTCACCTTCCGATGGCCCCCGGAGTCCTCCCGCCTCTCAGCGGTACACGCTCCTAAGAATGCTTTGCACGCAGGACCTGCGATGACGTCGCGGTCACGTGACTGTGACGTCACAAAGGTCCTTAACGCAAAGCATCCTTGGGAACGGAAGCCACCGCGTGCACCGCTGAGGAGATCGGGCGCCGTCGGAAGGTGAGAATAACAATTTTTTTTATTATTTTTAACAGTCTATCTTTTTACTATTGATGCTGCATAGGCAGCATCAATAGTAAAAAGTTGGTCACACTTGTCAAGTGTGACCAACCTGTCAATCAGTTTTCCAAGCGATGCTACAGATCGCTTGGAAAACGCTAGCATTCTGCAAGCTAATTACGCTTGCAAAATGTTAGTGTTTAGCGGGAAAACGCATGCCAATTCCGCATGCGTTTTACCCGCGGCAGGGAATCCCGGAATTGCCGCGGAATTCCAGATGTATGCACATAGCCTTAAGGGCTCTGATCTCTCTAAATCTACAACAGGCGGGAACATGGAGTGTCGCCTCCACGTACCCCGTCCTGCATCGTTACTACGGTATGCCTGAGATCTTTTTTTAAGGGCGACAGGTCCCTTCAGGGCACCGTTCTCCCCACACCAAGAACAGATGGAAACATGGAGTGTCACCTCCATGTACCCCCCTCTGTATCCAGGCTTATTACAGCCGGACCAACGGCCCTGTCCCATCCTGGGGGAGTTAACCCCTAGGATGTCCAGAGGCATTTATGGCTTCGGCGCGGCCCCCACTGCATCACCACTGATAAACTGTGGTGATGGAAGGAGGCGGACGGTCCCTCTCCACCTGGGACAATGGGATGGCGGATGGAGGGTCCCTGCACAGTCCATGCTACAGCACCCTGCGGCCAGCTGACCTGTAAGCAGTGTTTATTCACTGGGTCCTGCGCTTCATCTCCTGCGGAGGTTCCATGCCGAGACGCAGACTGTGGGTAAGTGGGGACCTGGACACGAAAGGGTTAGCAACCCCAGCGGAAGGCTCCTGCAAGGGTGCTTTAAGCCCTATCCCTCACGGGGCTCCCCTCCCGGACGCATTCCGGCTGATGTAAAAAATGTAGGCTCCGACTTCAGCCTATTCTCAGCCGCAACTCAGAAGCTCCGCCCAATTTCCGGCAGCGATTCTGCCCACGTCTTCGCACTTCTCGCTCACGGTGAGATTCTCTTGGACATCCTGGTGGCTATCTAAAGTTACTGGCTGCCTCTCCTCACGTGCTGCTGACTTCCACAGCAGAGTGAGACTTCTCTATCCCACGCTTCTCTTGACCACGCTACATCAGCAACTCCTGGTGGACATCGCCTGTTCAGAGGAGCACAGTGCACCGAGAGGACCATTCCACAGGGCCACAGGACCTGGGTTAGGTTTCTGAGCTGCGACAGAAACACTCATTGGCCCTTCTCTGCAGTAGTCACCGGGGCTTACAAGTCAATCCTCACTATTGGAGCATAACAGCAGGAATCAGGGACATACTGGGGTACACCATGCCACTCTCTAAGACATCCAAGAAGGCTAACAAGCCACATACAGTGTTGTTCACCTCATGTACCACCTGCCAGACTGCCTTGCGACCGGGACAGAGTACGCCACTTTGCAAAACCCGTGATCTCGGTTGTGCTCAGGAGCCCTCCGCCGACAAAAACCCAGTGTCCCTTGCCCCCATGAGTGGGCTTCGACACTGAGGCAGCTATTGCCTTCTCTGACTAAAGCAATTGAGTCCCTCCAAGACACCTCCATGGGTCGGGGCATTTGTCTGCCTGTCTTAGAAGGTTCCTCTACCTCATGGGAACCGTCGGCCAGCAGGGCCGTTCTCAGTCAAATCTAGGAAACGGGTGCATAGCATGTCCCTCCAGGCCTTCTCACGCCTCGGTGTCTGTGAGCTCCATTTCCCACTCCCCCCTCACCCGAAATTCGCATGAACCAGGACTCTGAGTCTGATATGCCGCTTGATCTTGACTCATGGGATTATCAGGCGAAGGTGGATAGTCTCATTGAGGCCGTCAACCAAACTTTGAAGATTGACGACGACTCTATTTCTGTCCCGGATCATTCGGTGTCCTTTAAGAAGACCAAACGCTCTCATAGGGTTTTTCCCAGCCATCCTGAGTTTCAGGACATAGTTCGGCGGCATAGGGAGCGACCAGACAAACGCTTCGCAGGTCAGAAGCCGCTTGAGGCGAGATACCCATTTTCAGCGGATCTGCGGAAGGAATGGGCATAATCCCCTCCAGTTGATACACCTGTATCACACCTGTCCACCAAAATCCTCCTATCCTTGCCAGATGGTTCTTCCATTAAAGACCCCACGGACCGTCAGATAGAGAATCTTTCCTGTACAATTTTTGAAGCTTCGGACTCGGCACTCTCTCCCTCTTTCGCCGTGGCATGGGTAGCTAAAGCTATTGTCTCTTGAGCAGATACCCTGACCAGAACCATTCAGGATAGTGACATTCCCCCAGAGGCAGCGGATATGGCATATCAGATATCCTTAGCTGGGGACTATTTGGTGCACGCTTACCTGGATTCGGCTAACTGCGCCGCTCTTGCAGCCTCAAACGCCATCTCCATTAGACAGGCACTGTGGCTCAGGTAATGGCAAGTGGACCAGCTTGATCAGCTTATCTTGGACACCACAGGAGGGAAAAGTAAATTCCTCCCCCAGAAGAGGACTAGGCAACCTTTTTGTTGGCAACAGCAGATGCATTTCCGATCCTTTCGCAGCAATCTCGGTTGGTCCAATACGATCACCTCTTCTGGATCGGGATGCTCCTCTTGTGGTGACAGAAGCCCCCAGGTTTCATATAAGTCCAACCAGCCGTGGAAGAACCGTCCCAAGCAATCCAGATCTAAGGGAGCCAGTTCCCATAGATTCTCGGCTCAATGACTCGCAGCATTATCCGGCTGACACCAGCAGAGTAGGCGATCGTCTACTCCTATTTCATTATATCTGGCTCTGCGTCGTTCACGATGAATGGGTCAGGTAACATAGTAACATAGTTAGTAAGGCCGAAAAAAGACATTTGTCCATCCAGTTCAGCCTATATTCCATCATAATAAATCCCCAGATCTACGTCCTTCTACAGAACCTAATAATTGTATGATACAATATTGTTCTGCTCCAGGAAGACATCCAGGCCTCTCTTGAACCCCTCGACTGAGTTCGCCATCACCACCACCTCAGGCAAGCAATTCCAGATTCTCACTGCCCTAACAGTAAAGAATCCTCTTCTATGTTGGTGGAAAACCTTCTCTCCAGACGCAAAGAATGCCATCAATTTGCTACTCCAAAACGGAGTCATTATTTCGGTCCCAGAAAATGAGAAGTTCGAGGGGTTCTACTCAAACTTATTTGTGGTTTCGAGGAAAGACAGGACGGTGCGCCCATTCTGGACATGAAGCTCCTAAACAAGTTCGTCAAAGTCCGGCATTTCAGGATGGGTTCCCTCCATTCTGTCATCACTTCGATGGAGAAGGGGGAGTTACTAGCATCTATTGATGCATCAGGGATGCATACCTTCATATCCCAATCTTTCCCCCTCACCAAAGGTTCTTGCGCTTCGCTGTCCATGAGGAACATTTCCAGTTTATATCTTTTTTCCTTCGGCCTAGCCACCATTCCCAGAGTGTTCACGAAGGTCATGACGGCAGTCATGCCCATTCTGCATTCTCAGGGCATGGTCGTTTTGCCATTCTTGGACGACCGTCTAGTCAATAGCCCATCTTTCTAAGCCTGCGCGGAGTGCGGCCGTATCACTCTGGATACACTGTCTCGCCTAAGCTGGTTGATAAACATAGACAAATCTTCTCCTGTCCCACGTCAGCAGATTTCCTTTTTAGGAATGACCCTGGACACCTCCCGAGTGTTGTATATTCTCCCTCGAGACAAGGTCTTATGCCTTCAACAGGAAGCCCGGGGACTTTGTCACCCATGTCCTCACTCCATTTGATTCGGCATGGGGTCCTGGGCAAGATGGTGGCAGCGATGGAAGCTGTTCCCTTCGCCCAGTTACATCTTCGGCCTCTACAGAATGCACCTCTAGCTAGAGACAGGAACCTGTTCTCTCTTGACCGGCTGTGCCGCTTGTCTCCACGGGTCAAGCAGGTGCTCAGGTGGTGGATGTTGCGTTCGTCCCTCATACAGGGGAAATCGTTCCTTCCAGTCCAATGGCTGGTGGTCACCACTGACGCCAGTCTTCTTGGCTGGGGGGGCTGTCTTTCGACATCACACTGCCCAGGGTGCTAGACACATTGGGAGGCACTCCTCCCGATCAACATTCTATTCTATCTGGTGGGTCACCACATCCAAATACAAGTGGACAACGCCACAGCTGTGGCATATATCAACCATCAAGGGGGCACTCGCAGCAGGGCGGCAATGTGTGAGATGACGCACCTTCTCCGCTGGGCCGAGAAGTACCACTCGTCATCTCAGCAGTTCACATCCCACGTGTGGAAAACTGGGCGGCAGACTGTCAGCCGCCAGGGTCTTGCTTCCGGGGAGTGGTCACTACATGCGGAGGTCTTTCAGCAGATTTGTCATTGCTGGGGGACTCCGGACGTGGATCTGATGGCATCAAGACTAAACGCCAAGGTGCTCGAGTTCATTGCTCTATCCTGGGATACAGATGTGATTGGAGCGGATGCACTGGTCATTCCATGGCGTCAGTTCCATCTTCCGTACGTGTATCCCCCACTTCCATTGCTCCCAAGGGTCATCATGAAGATCAATATAAAACAGAATGCGGCACTCAACTTTGCGTTAAGGTTTAAGGTGATTTTATTCAATCCCAATTAGTATTAAACGTTTCGGTCCCAACAGGAGACCTTCGTCAGTTACTGTAGAAATATACATAGATCTATAACATCAATTTTACAGAAGGGATAAACCAAAACAAACCATATGGAAAACAATGTATATACAAGAAAATATACATATATTTTTGTATATTTTCATAATAGCAAACAGGTGAATAAGGACGGTGCTGGTGTAGAAGAAATATCGTAGTTACTCACCGATAATGGTATTTCTCTGATCCCATGACGGCACCACGGAGAGAGGGATCCGCCCTCAGGAACAGGAAACCCACAGGTCAAAAAGGCGGGACCTCTCCTCCACCTCAGTTTGGTTTACAGAGCCTTAACAGGACTTCATTGTAATTTAATTGGTTATTTACACGCACAAAAATCATCATATACATCTATATATACTTTTTTTTTCTTTTTGCGACACCGCGTGACTAAAACAGTAGTGTGCACACCCATATGTGAAGGGAGGGAATATACGGGTGCCGTCATGGGATCAGAGAAATACCGTTATCGGTGAGTAACTACGATATTCTCTTACTCCCATGACGGCACCACGGAGAGAATTTCATAGAATGTGTATTTAGGGTGGGATTACTGCCTCTAGAACTCTTCTACCGAAGGTTAAGTCTGAAGAGGAAGATAGGTCAAGTTGGTAGTGCTTAAAAAATGTAGAGGGAGAGGACCAAGTGGCTGCTCTATATATCTGGTCAATTGATGCTCCCGCTTGCTCTGCCCAAGAGGTTGCCACCGATCTGGTTGAATGAGCCTTAATTGTGTCTAGAACAGCTTCCTTGGATGAGGTATATGACAGGGCGATGGCATCCCTTAGGGTACCGTCACAGAGTGGCATTTTGATCGCTACGACGGCACGATTCGTGACGTTCCAGCGATATAGTTACGATCTTGCAGTGTCTGACACGGTCCTGCGATCAGGGACCCCGCTGAGAATCGTACGTCGTAGCAGATCGTTTGAAACTTTCTTTCGTCGTCTAGTGTCCCGCTGTGGCGGCATGATCGCATGGTGTAACAAAGGTATGCACGATATTGTATATGATGTGCGCATAGTAACCAACGGCTTCTACATCGCACATACGTCATGAAATTATCGCTCCAGCGTCGTACATTGCAAAGTGTGACAGCAGTCTACAACGCTGGAGGGATATTGTTACGATGCTGGAGCGTCACGGATCGTGCCGTCGTAGCGATCAAAATGCCACTGTGTGACGGTACCCTTACCCATCTCGCCAATGTGGCTTTTGATGCTTTGTGTCCTTTGTTTGGCCCCTGAAAACAGACAAACAGAGCCCTCCCTTTCCTACACTCCTTCGTGGCTGATATATACTGGGTCAGACATCTCTTCACATCTAGTGTGTGCAGAGTTCTTTTTCATTTTTGGGATTTGGGCAAAAGAATTGTAAGGATATTTCTTGATATTTCTGTGAAATCGTGATGCCACTTTAGGAAGGTAGGATGGATCAGTCCTAAGGACTACTTTGTCCTCTAATATCTGGGTTAGAGGTGGTTAAGCTGATAGAGCCTGTAAGTCACTGATGCTGCGAGCTGAGGTTAGCGCTACCAGTAGAGAGGTTTTCAGGGAAATTATTTTTAAGGAAGCCTGCGATAAGGGTTCAAAAGGCGCTTTAGTTAGTGCAGAAAGAACTAGGTTCAGATCCCATGGAGAAGTGTGATGTATGACAGGTCTAGATCTAGTTGAAGCTTTAATAAACCTTTTTATCCAGTGGTTCCCTGCCAAGTCATAGTTATAAAGAGCGCCTAATGCTGCGATTTGAACTTTTAGAGTGCTTGTTGCCAAGCCTTTCTCTAACCCTTTTTGGAGGAATTCCAGAACTTCCTGAATTGAGATCTCCTCTGATAAGCTGACCCCTGAACTAGAGAGGAATTTTTTCCAGACTTTGCCATATGCTCTCATAGTTACTGGTGTCCTACTGGCCAACAGAGTTGAAACTAGATTTGGTGAAAACCCCATCCCAGTTAAAAGTTCCCTCTCAAATTCCATGCTGTCATATGTAAGTTTGTTATTTGTGGATGATTTACTCGCCCCTGGCGCAGAATTTTTGGGATATCTGGGAGGACCCAAGGCTCTGTTATGGACATTAGGCATAGCCATGGAAACCACGTTCTTTTTGGCCAAAACGGGGCTATCATGATTACTCTTGCTCTGTCCTCCCGCATCTTTTTTTAGAACGAATGGAACTAAAGCTATCTGAGGAAAGGCATAAGCTAGTTGGAAATTCCAGGGAATTAGAAAGGCGTCTAGGGTCACTAGATTCCCCCGTGGATCTATTGAACAAAATACCTGTGTTTTCCGATTTTGACTGTTTGCGAACAGATCTATATCCGGGGCCCCCCAACGATCCACTGTGATTGAATATCTCCTGGTTTAATTCCCATTCCCCCTGCTTTAGCTGTGTTCTGCTTAAAAAATCTGCAGTCTGATTTTCTGTCCCTTTGATGTGAAGGGCTGTCAGAGAGGACAGGTTGGTTTCTACTTGTAACAGAATGGATTTCGTCACTTCCATCAGAGATTGTGACCTTGTTCCCCCCTGGTGATTCAAATACGCCACTACCACCCTGTTGTCTGTCAGTACCCTTACGTGATGGGAACGGAGGGAGACTGAGAAGTGGCTGAGCGCATATTTTACTGCCAAAAGCTCTTTCATGTTTGAAGTAAAGAGCTTTTCTTCCCCTGACCATGGACCCTGATCAATTTGACCGTTTAGGTGGGCTCCCCAACCCCATGGACTTGCATCCGTGGTCAGGGTTACTGAAACCGGCCATACGCATGGAACCCTCCTGGTGAGATTGGTCGGGTCTGTCCACCAAGCTAGGGAAGCTATTGTTTGTGAGGATATTTTTTAAGCGCTTTTCTAAATCTCCTTTTAAGCAGGATTCTGCTTCTAATATTTCCCACTGGAGATCTCTGGAGTGACCCTGAGCCCATTGGACCGCTGGAATGCAGGCCGTCATTGATCCCAGTATGGACATTGCTTTTCGTAAAGTGATGACTGGAGAATGTCTCAAATGGTCCACTAATTGTATCATGTTGGACACTTTTACTTCTGGAAGATGACATTCTTGTTTTGTTGAGTCTATTATTATCCCTAAGTACTGTTGTACTTGTGTTGGGATAATTCTGGACTTCTCCAGATTCAATAACCACCCTAGATTTCATAGGGCTGCCATTACTTTGTCTAACTGCTGACTGCAATGGAGAGAGGATCTGCCCATCACAAGGAGGTTGTCAAGATAAGGGACAATTAATACATTTTGCTCCCTTATGTGGGCTTCTGCCATTAGTTTTGTAAACACCCTCGGGGCTATGGCAAGGCCGAACGGGAGAGCTCTGTATTGATAATGCTTCAGCTCCCCTTGCATCATTACTGCCACCCTGAGATATTTTTTAGTATTCCGGATGGATCGGCACATGATAGTATGCGTCTTTTAAGTCTATGACGGTCATAAAACAAGACGAATGAAGGGTTCTGACACATGATTTTATTGTTTCCATCTTGAAACTTTCTGTCACTAGGTACTTGTTTAACCTCTTCGGGTTTATTATTATTCTGAAAGTCCCGTCTGGCTTCGTCCGAAGAAAAAGAGGAGAGTAGAAACCTTTCGCTTCCTCCTGTTGTGAGACTTCCTGTAGGACATTGTTTGTTAGGAGACTGTAGACTTCTTTCTGAATGCTCAGCTGTTCGGTCTCTGATTTCCTTTGTGGTGTTACTACGAATTGATGGTGTGGCCTTGTATGAAATTTCAACTTCAGACCCATCTCTATTATGTTCAAAGTCCAAGTGCTCCTTGATATTTTTTCCCAGGCTTGGAGAAATTATGTCAGTCTCCCTCCTACCTGGGGCGCACCTTCATCGGGGCTGTTTCTTATTATCCGGCTTGTTGAACATAAAGCCTCTGCCTTTAAATTTTTTATCTTCCCATCCATCTTTTTGTTTTTTTGGGGGGCGTCTCCGCATAAATTTCCGAATTTTTTAGAAGCCTTCGCAATAGCGACATCTAATTTTGGTGCTTTTCCCCATGAAGCACAGGCTGGGTCGTCAAACGGGTACTTCCTTTTAGGGGTTAACAGGACTTTTTTATCTGGCCTCTTCCACTTCTTTTTTATTAGGGCCTGTATTCTTTCGTTTAACGGGAACACTCTACGCTTCCTTTGTTCTAGGCCGTTAAACATAAGGTCTTGTGCGTTTTTTTTAGAACGAGTGTCCGCCAGCCCCATGGTTGTTCTACCCATTTTAACTAACTCATCTTTTTCCTCAATAGGGAAACAGTTGCGGCCGCCTTCTGAGGATGCAGAGGATGATGATGAGGAGGACGTAGAGCTATCCGAACTATAATGGACACTATCTTCGTCACTGGAACTGCAATTTGGGGATTTATTTTTGTGTTTCCTTTTACTTTTTTTTACGCTTTTCAGCGCCTCTTCTACTTGGGATTTAATTAGGTCTTTGAGCTCAGATGCAAATCTTGGGGTTTCTTCATTTATGGTGTTCTCTATGCATAAGGCACAGAGCTTTTTTACCCATGTAATGGCTAAATCTGCCGAGCAGAGCGGGCAAACTTTGTGTTTGGTTTTCACCTTGCATTTATTTTCCTAAGAAATACAATAAACCCCTATTTAGAATATATACATTCACGGAGGTTACTTACCCTCCTAACGTGAGGGAGATACCGGTTCTGGTCTTGGGGATGCCTCCTCCATTTGAACCGCCGATTTTCTCCTGGATCCACTGGAGCCTCTGCTGCGTTGGGATCCCGAGCAGTGGCGTTGCATAGGTTGATCCTGCTTTTGTGGCCTCCTCTGCGGGTGACGGCGCTCCTGTGGGTCTTTCTCCGACGGGAATTGCAGAGTTTCCTCTACCGACTGATCTTTTCCACTCATTGTGGAACTGTTTGAGCAGCGGCGCCATGTTTCTCTGCCGTTTTTATCTTTAGTGTGCGGCAACATCCGCTCTACCCAGAGGTACCTTGCGCAACCTTGGAGATGACCCCTCGCGCCTGCGCAGTAACTGCAGCTGGACCTCGCGCGGGCTCCTAGGAGGGACGGAGGGATCACAGCAGCCACCGCTGCTTTCACCATGTCGGTGCATCCTGTCAGTGAGCGCCGTCACCACCTCCCATGAGCCCTAAACCAGCGGTGTCATACCAGGTAGCCACCGCTACCTATTACCAGCTGTTGTAGAAGAGAAGAGGCAGACTTGCTCCTCATCACTGCCTCTTCCCTGCACATACACACAGGGCCCGCCGACCCCGGAATGTGCCTTCAGGGAAAACGTACATCTACGACTGCGGCAGGGCCCCCCGCTGCCTGAATTCGGCCCGATGGTCCCCGGTATCCCACTAAGATATGGTAAGCTGTGGGTTCCCCGTCAGGGAGAGGAAACCAAACTGAGGTGGAGGAGAGGTCCTGCCTTTTTGACCTGTGGGTTTCCTGTCCCTGAGGGCGGATCCCTCTCCGTGGTGCCGTCATGGGGGTAAGAGAAATATACCGAGGCACAGTCAAAGTATATGTATAAAGACAACATACCGTATTAAGGGCTATGGTATAATGCACAATTATACTGAATTCAAAGGACGTAGTAGCAGAAAAATGCCTATAACAAGAATCGAGTGCTCCAAGTTAGTGCCCGGTCATAAGAGGTGTACTGAGTGGGGAAGGTGAGAACCTACCAATAGTCTAAATTATAGTCAGACAAATACCATCTGTGCAGGGTGGGTCCAGCCTGGATAAAGACAGATATGGGTCTGAAATAAGGAAGACAACATCCGCAATGTGTGGGAGAATGGGGGTACATTTTTACCTGGAGAGTTGCTGCTGATGCGTCATCCGCCGCTGGTCTAGGGCAGTGTTGTAAGAGCAGCATAATGAGGCCGGCCGGAAAGTCGGATATCTTCTGCATGTCAGGCTGATTGCTAGCGTTCCAGTGCTATAGGCCGGAAGCGGAAGTGACGTAATTAATATGGCCGTGCGTTCCACCAATGCATTCCATGCGTACCACTCATTAAATAGCAGTGACTGGGTATAATGTGTGTGGACTCGAAAATGTGAAACCACACTCGTATGGTATGGACGATCTGATTATGAAGACACATTGTCTTATAGGAGAAGTAGCCAAAAGAAGTGAACATGATAATAGTAGTGCAAGAATAGTTGAGACAGGAGCACAAAAACTATCCAGAGAAGGGTGATGGTGTAATATTCGTTAGGATATAAAGGTGCTCGTGACAAACTGTGTCCAGTGGTCAGTAGAGGCGACTATAGGAAAATAGAGATAATAGTATTAGTGACAATAGGTATCAACATAAACATGTATTTATATAAATGCCATAAGTTCGTAATCTCTGTTCAGTCCTTTGGGAGCAAGTGTCTCCAACGTATGGATCCAGTTCGCCTCTTTTTTTCAATAAGGAGATCCTGTCACCACCTCATCAAGGTGATGGTACATAATCACCTGATATTTAAGTTGTGACACTGAGTGACCCTGGAAGTGAAAATGGTTAGGAATTGGCAAGAGTAACTTTTTACAGCGTATAGTGGACTTATGTTTAGAAATCCTATCTCGTACTGACTGAGTGGTTTCGCCAATATAAAGTAAACCAGAGGGATATTTAATAAGATATACAATGAAGGATGATTCATAGGTGAAAAAATCTTTGATGTGAAAGCTTTTGCCAGACCTTGGATGTTGTTGGGTGCTACCTTTTTGAACATTGCTACATTGAGCACAATGGAGGCACAGAAATGTGCTAGCTTTTGGTCTGGATAAAAAACGTTTGTGTGGGCCGATAGAGCCAATGTCAGCTCTAACTAGATTGTCCCTCAAATTAGATGGTCTTTTGAAGCACGGTAAAAAGGGTTCCTTGAACTACGGTATATTGGGGTGTGCGGTGGATAGTAAATGGCTGTGTTTCCTGCCTGATTAATTTGTGTAAAATAAAAGAAAAAGGATGGTAGGAGTGAACAAAAGGGATACGTTTACTGGGGTCCCTTTTCTGAGTATTGGGCGGAGGATCCTTAGATTTCTCTATGATGGTAGCAGGGATAGCCTCTCTTAGAAAATTTAGAAGACATGTCATGAAGGCGTTGGGTACAAAGAGTGTCGTTTGAGACAATACGTTTAGCCCGTTGAAACTGATATAGGTATTGAACGTTTGACTGAGGAAGGGGGTGAAAACTATGATAATGTAGCATGCTGTTCCTACTCGTAGGTTGAATATAAAGATCTGTGGTCAAAAATCCCTCAGAGTCTTTGAGGACCATAGTGTTTTAAAAAATTAACAGCATCTAAATCGTGGGTCATTGTGAACTTTATTCCTAGCCAGGCGTCGTTGAGAAAATCAAAAAACTTCTGCAAGGACTCCAATGAGCCACCCCAAATACAAAAAATTTCATCAATACAGTATAGCGTTTCCATAGGAAAATATTATTGATGTAAAGTGGATGCTTGTAAATTACAGAACTCTCAAACTCTGCCATGTACGTGTTAGCATATGGGGACGTTACATTGGAGCCCATTGCGGTCCCCTAGGTCTGAAGAAAAAAGTTATCTTGGAAAAGAAAAAAGTTATTCACTCCTTCACCACGAAGCCTGTTTTCAACTTCCTGACCAGGCCATTTTTTTCAATTCTGACCACTGTCATTTTATGAGGTCATAACTCTGAAACGCTTCAACGGATCCTGGTGATTCTGAGATTGTTTTCTCGTGACATATTGAACTTTGATAGTGGTAAAAGTTTTGCGATTTGACTTGCGTTTACTTGTGAAAAAAATGGAAATTTGGCGGAAATTTTGAAAATTTTGCAATTTTTAAACTTTTAGTTTTTATGTCCTTAAATTAGAGTCTTATCATACAAAATAGTTAATGAATAACATTACCCACATGTCTGCTTTACATTAGCACAATTTTGGAAACATAATTTTTTTTGTTAGGGAAGTTATAAGGGTTAAAATTTGACCAGCGATTTCTCATTTTTACAACAAAATTTGCAAAACCATTTTTTTTTTTAGGGACCACCTCACACTTGAAGTGACTTTGAGGGGTCTATATGACAGAAAATGCCCAAAAGTGACACCATTCTAAAAACTGCACCCCTCAAGGTACTCAAAACCACATTCAAAAAGTTTATTAACCCTTTAGGTGCTTCACAGGAATTTTTGGAATGTTTAAAAAAAAAATTGAACATTTAACTTTTTTTCACAACATTTTTACTTCAGATCCAATTTGTTTTATTTTACCAAGGGTAACAGGAGAAATTGGACCACAAAAGTCGTACAATTTGTCCTGAGTACGCCGATACCACATATGTGGGGGTAAACCACTGTTTGGGCGCATCCCAGAGCTCGAAAGAGAAGGAGCGCCATTTGACTTTTCAATGTAAAATTTGCTGGAATTTAGATCGGACACCATGTCGCGTTTGGAGAGCCTCTGATGTGCCTAAACAGTGGAAACCCCCCATAAATGACACCATTTTGGAAAGTAGACCCACTAAGGAACTAATCTAGATGTGTGGTGAGCACTTTGAACCTCCAAGTGCTTCACAGAAGTTTATAATGTAAAGCCGTAAAAAGAAAAAAAATCAATTTTTTTTCACAAAAATGATCTTTTCGCCCCAAATTTTTTATTTTCCCAAGGGTAACAGGACAAATTGAACCCCAAAAGTTGTTCAATTTGTCCTGAGTACGCTGATACCCCATATATGTGGGTAAACCACTGTTTGAGCGCATGGCAGAGCTCGGAAGGGAAGGAGCGCCGTTTGACTTTTCAATGCAAAATTGGCTGGAATTGAGATCGGAACCCATGTCGTGTTTGGAGAGCCCCTGATGTGCGTAAACAGTGGAAACCCTCCACAAGTGACCCCATTTTGGAAAGAAGACTCCCTAAGGAACTTATCTAGATGTGTGGTGAGCACTTTTAACCCCCAATTGTTTCACTAAAGTTTAGAATGTAGAGCCGTGAAAATAAAAAAATCATTTTTTCTTTCCACAAAATGATCTTTTAGCCCGCAATTTTTCCCCCCAAGGGTAACAGGAGAAATTGGACCCCATAAGTTGTTGTCCAATTTGTCCTGAGTACACTGATACCCCATATGTGGGGGGGGGGACCACCGTTTGGGCGCTTGGCACAGCTCGGAAGGGAAGGAGCGCCGTTTGGAATGCAGACTTAGATGGATTGGTCTGCAGGCGTCACGTTGCATTTGCAGAGCCCCTGATGTACCTAAACAGTAGAAACCTCCCCCACAAGTGACTCCATATTGGAAACTAGACCCCCCATGGAACTTATCTAGATGTGAACTTATCTAGATGTGTTGTGAGAACTTTGAACGCCCAAGTGTTTCACGACAGTTTATAACGCAGAGCCGTGAAAATATATAATCTTTTTTTTCCACAAAAATTATTTTTTAGCCCCCGGTTTTGTATTTTCCCAAGGGTAAAAGGAGAAATTGGACCCCAAAATTTGTTGTCCAATTTGTCCTGAGAACGCTGATACTCCATATGTTGGGGTAAAACCCTGTTTGGGTGCACGGGAGAGCTCGGAAGGGAAGGAGCACTGTTTTAGTTTTTCAACGCAGAATTGGCTGTAATTGAGATCGGACGCCATGTCGCGTTTGGAGAGCCCCTGATGAGCCTAAACAGTGGAAACTCCCCCAATTCTAACTGAAACCCTAACCCAAACACACCCCTTATCCCAACCATAACCCTTATCACACCCCTAACTCTAATCCCAACCCTAATCCCAACCGTAAATGTAATCCAAACCCTAACTTTAGCCCCAACCCTAACTCTAACCCTAACTTTAGCCCTAACCTCAACCCTAACCCCAACCCTAGCCCCAACCCTAACTTTAGCCCCAGCCCTAACCCTAACGGGAAAACGGAAATAAATACTTTTTTTTTTTTAAATTTTATTATTTTTCCCTAACTAAGGGGGTGATGAAGGGGGGTTTGATTTACTTTTATACCATTTTTTTGGCGGATTTTTATGATTGGCAACCATCACACACTAAAAGACGCTTTTTATTGCAAAAAATAGTTTTTCTATCACCACATTTTGAGAGCTATAATTTATCCATATTTTGGCCCACAGAGTCATGTGAGGTCTTGTTTTTTGCGGGACGAGTTGACGTTTTTATTCGTACCATTTTCGGGCACATTACATTTTTTGATCGCTTTTTACTCCGATTTTTGGGAGGCAGAATGGACAAAAACCAGCAAATTCCTGAATTTCTTTTAGAGGGGCGTTTATACCGTTCCACGTGTGGTAAAATTGATAAAGCAGTTTTATTCTTCAGGTCAGTACGATTACAGCGATACCTCATTTATATTTTTTTAATGTTTTTGTGCTTTGATATAATAAAACCTATTTTATATAAAAAAATAATTATTTTTGCATCGCTTTATTCTGAGAGCTATAACTTTTTTTATTTTTCTGCTGATGATGCTGTATGGTGGCTTTACTTTTGCGGGACATGATGACGTTTTCAGCGGTACCATGTTTATTTATATCCATCTTTTTGATAGCATGTTATTCCACTTTTTGTTCGCCAGTATGTTAATAAAGCGTTGTTTTTTTGCTTTTTTTTTTTGCGGTGTTCACTGAAGGGGTTAACTAGTGGGATAGTTTTATAGAGCGGGTCATTACGGACGCGGCGATACCAAATATGTGTACTTTTACTTTTTTTTTATTTACATAAATGTATTTATTGGGAAATGTTTTTTTTTTATATACATTTTTTTTTTACTTTCTAACATTATCCCAGGGTAGGACATCGCTATATTAGATCAGATCGCTTATCTGACACTTTACATAGCACAGTGTCAGATCAGCGATCTGACAGGCAGTGCAGGAGACTTTCCGGCGTCTGCTCTGAGCAGGCGCCGGCTAGCCACCTCACTTCAGGACCCAGAAGGATCACTGTAGCCATTTTGGATCCGGGGACTCCTTCCAGGACACCGGAACAACGCGATCGCTTTGCTTTGTTCCGGTGGGAGAGCGCAGGGAGCCCCTGTCCCTGCACGATGCCCCTCTATGTCTCTGTCACTACTGACAGCGGCATCAGAGGGGTTAAATGCCCACGATTGGCACTAGCACCGATCGTGGGCATTGCTGCGGTGTGTCAGCTGTGATATACAGCTGACACCTGCACGCGATTGCCGCGTCGCTCAGCGTGAGGCTGCGCGATCGTGCCGCCGTACTAGTACTGCGGTTTGCGGGAACTCAGTTCCTGCAGAGCAATACTAGTATGGCGCATGTCAGGAAGTGGTTAAACAAGACCACCGTAAGGAGGTCCACACAAATTAATTGTTACGGGACTGCAACACAGAACTAGGATAGAGGGGGGAAAACTGTCCCTGCACTGAGACTAGGCTGATACCCTACGATGGAGTGGGCAACCCATTCCTTGTGAATAGACCCATAGATGGGGAAGGAGTTCCCTAATAGATCTAAGGACTGGGTAATAAACAGGCCACCTCCTAGTCGAAAATACAGAGAAGGCTGCTGAAATAAACTGAAAATAGAAACTATAGATTGCAGAACCAGGGCTCCCAGAACTGCACAATATCAAACACAGAAAGCTCTCAAAGCACCTAGCCAGAACTCTAGCGAATTAACACTGTCGTCCAGCAAGGAATGGGAGGCAGGTGCTGGGTGATACAATCACTTGACCTAAGGCAACCCAGCACCAGGGGAAAAAGACCAGCAGCCAGAAAACCAAAACAAAATGGCGGATAGTAACAAACTAAACAGATTCTAACAGTACCTCCCCTTTAACGAGGATCCCCCGAATCCTCTAGGCCGGGTCTTATTCGGAAATCTCCCGTGAAAAGCCTTTATTAACCTTGAGGCTGAGACGTCCACAGCTTTCACCCAGGAATTGTCCTCGGGACTGAAACCCTTCCAGGACACAAGATACTGTAACCCTCCTCTGTGCCACCTGGAATCAAGAATGCGTGAGATCTCAAACTCGCAGTCCTCATCAGTTGGAGAAGCAGACTGCATCACCACCTTATCTGGCATGTCAACTTTCTTCAGCAAAGATACATGAAAAACTGGATTAATTTTCCAGGATGAAGGAATGTCTAATTTCACCGCTGCCGAGTTGACAATCTGAACCACGTTGAAGGGTCCTACAAATTTAGGCCCCAACTTTTTACAAGGAATCTTCAAACGCAGATTCCTGGAGGACAACCAGACCAAGTTCCCAACTGCAAACAACGCCTCCCTTCTTCTCTTGTCAAAATATTTCTTAGACCTCCTATTAGCCTGTTTCATACTATGGCTCACACTGGTCCAAACCGTTTCCAAATTTCCAGAAAAACTCTCCACCTCAGGCACCGCTGCCCCAATCCTAGAAAAAGGACCAAAATATGGATTCTTCCCAGTACAACAAAAGAAAGGAGATCACCCAGCCAAAGACGTATGATTATTTAGGGCAAGCTCAGCTAATGGTAGATATTCCAACCACATCTCCTGATTGTCCGCTACTAAACATCTCAAAAACTGCTCAACGTCCTGGTTCTTCCTCTTGGTCTGTCCATTGTACTGCGGATGATAGCCCAACAAAAATGACAAATGAACCATAAGTCTGTCACAAAAGGCACGCCATTAGCAAGCAACAAACTGTGGTCCCCTATCGGAGACGATGTCCGTGGGAACACCATGAAGTCTGACAATCTCTTTCACGATTAAATAAACGACTCTTAGGGAGAGTAGCACCTAGGACGAACTCAATTGCGCAATCGTAATCTCTATGAGGTGGTAGAGCTTGCGACTCCACCTCTAAAAATACTTTCCAGAAATCCTGAATGGCTTCAGGTAGCTCATTTTTCACAACAGCAGCAATGTGTACATCACAACATTTCCCATAACACTCCTGACCCCAGGATCTTATCGTACTTGATGACCAGTCCAGTACTGGATTGTGCACCTTTAACCAGGGTAACCCCAGAACAACTGGAAAAGGCAATTTATCAAGTACAAACAAATCTAAAGATTCCTGGTGTTCCATATTCACAGTGAGTGGAAACCCGGTGACCTTTCGAGAAACGCACCCATGCTCTAGAAGAGTGTTGTCAATCGCCACTACAGGAAAAGGACATGTTAAAGCTACAGAATCAATCTTATACTTGTCTAGAAATTGTTGATCAATCAAATTAAGTGTAGAACCACAGTCCACCATCACTTGAAAATCAATCGAATGACCATGACAGAACTACCAGAAAAAGAAACCCCCGCTAACCCTATAAATGCAATGCGAACAGGAGTGTTACTCATACTGACCTTTTTTTTTTCTTTCCTTATGCGAACCTCGCATTGCTTAATTAAATGGTCAGCCTTACCCCAATACAAGCATAACCCCAGCGAAAACCTCTTCTCCCTCTCCTGGGAACGAGAGGACATTGCCCCAAGTTGCATCGGTTCCCCGCTCTTGACGGGGCTATCCTGAGAGACGGGGTCCAGCATTATAGGAGTTTTCTCTTCATTCAGCCTGCCCCTCAGTCTTCTATCCACATGGATAGCTAACTGCATAGCAGCTTCCAAAGTATCAGGTGCAGGATATGCAATGAGCAAATCTTTAACTCTTTCACTCAAACCTGCTAAAAACTGACTCTTGAGCGCTGGGTCATTCCACCTGACCTCTGCGGACCATCGTCTGAACAGGGTGCAATACCTCTCAGCATCAACAGAACCTTGTTTAAGCCGTTTGAGCTTTGCCTCAGCTGAAGTGACCCGATCAGGATCATCGTATAACAACCCCATAGCAGTAAAAAAATGCTTCTACTGATGTCAAACAAGGATCATCTGGATGTAATGAAAATGCCCAGATTTGAGGTTCACTTAGCAATAAAGACAATCCCCACACGCTGTAATTCCCTGAGGATCTACGTCTAAGCCGAAAATATAGTAAACATGCATTTTAAACGCAAAAAATACTGCCATTTACCAGAAAAAAACTCAGGTAATCCTACCTTTGACTCTTCAGAGCGTGCTCCAGGACAATTACGCACGTGTTGCAGGTCGGCTACTTCCAAAGTTAACCCTTGCAAGCGTTGAGCAAGTTCTTGGACGCTGGACATATTTAAGGAATCCAGGAGAATTTTTTTTTTTATATGTGTGGCTGGACAAACTGTTACGGAACTGCAACACAGAACTAGGATAGAGGGGGTAATCTGTCCCTGCACTGAGATTAGGCTGATGCCCTACGATGGAGTGGGCGACCCATTCCTTGTGAATAGACCCACCGACGATCCTGGTTTAAACTCAAACGAGGACCTATAGATGGGGGAAGGAGTTCCCTAAAAGATCTAAGGACTGGGTAATAAACAGGTCACCTCCTAGTAGAAAATACAGAGAAGGCTGCAGAAATAAACTGAAAATAGAAACTATAGATAGCAGAAAGCTATCAAAGCACCTAGCCAGAACTCTAGTGGATTAACACTGTTGTCCAGCAAGGAGTGGGAGGCAGGTGCTGGGTAATAAAGGGTGATACAATCACCTGACCTAAGGCAACCCAGCACCAGCGGAAAAAGACCAGCAGCCAGAAAACCACAACAAAATGGCGGATAGTAACAAACTAAACAGATTCTAAGATTAATTTGGTCAGTATTTAAACCAGCAGAAGACTGGCCGTTACTGCCGTTGATGTGAGGAATAGAAGTATATAGGTCTTTCACATCCAAGGTAACCAATAGTGTATTGGGAGATACCTTGTTTTGTTGTTTGATACATTGAAGAAATTCTCTTGTATCACGGAGAAATGAAGGTGAGGTTTGAGTGGTTGGTGTTATGATTTTTTCCAAGTATATAGATAATGGGGAAAGAATGGAGTCGGTTGATGCAGCTATAGGCCTACCGGGAGGGTTATGTAAATTCTTGTGGATTTTTAGTAAAGTATAAAATACCAGTATAATTGGATTTTTCTTTCTAAGATAGTCACAAGTTTTGGAGTCAAGGATCCCAAGATGGGAATATTTAAGTAGGATTGTCTCAATTTCGTTACGGGTCTCTGGGGTGGGATCCCTAGAAAGTCTCATATAGACAGATGTGTCCTCAAGTTGTTGGTAAATTTCTGATATATAATTTGTCTTATCCATCACGACAAGAGCTCCACCCTTGGGCTGGCTTTATAATCAGGTTATCATCCTTTTGTAGTGATACTAGGGCCTAATGTTCAATAGAAGAGAGGTTAGAAGGGTAGAAAAGTCTACCTTTCTCTATATCCTCACGTATAGTGTCAAAGGAGTTCTGTATAAAAACAAAGAAGGTCTCTACCACATGTGATCCCTGAGGTGGACGAAAAGTACTTTTATTGCGAAGGCCGAAATTGGTAATGGACATGGAATTCGTAATGGGGGAGGACCAGTGTCTAGAGTGGGAGTTGTAGCGAAATGAACTTTCAATCTAAGAAGACGAAAAAAAATCTATAAATCCATTTAGAGATCAAATGTCTTACATTGGTAGGAGGGGCAGAAGGAGAGTCCCTTCTGTAATACATTTAGTTCTGCGATACCCAGGGACCTAGAGGAAATATTAAGTACTAATGATTCGGTACCTTGGAAATCGTGATTCTCATTTGATTCGGAGTGTTCCTTTTTTCTGTGGCCCCGTCTGGTCTTCTTGTTGGGAAGCCTCGTCGTTGTCCTAAAAAAAGACCTGAATTGGAGGGAAGAGAACTCCTTTCTTGTTCAGAACCCAAAGTCGAATAATTGGTTGCGGACCGTTGACTGCGGGAGGGTTGTCATCTGGCCGAGGAGTTGTCTTGCCATCAGTACACTTGATTAGATTCGTAGTCTGCGGCGTCTCTAGAAAACTTACTGCGTTTGCGACTCTGTGTCTCTCCTATGCAAATCGATGCGACCCTGGATCTGGGTCCTGAGGGTACTGAGTTCCTCTGATGATCCAGTAGTGGCCAGTTGTGACTCAATATTCTTAATCCGTGATGTGTTCGTCTCGATGGCTTTATGAAGATGTTCTAGGGTGAATGTTATCAGACCGAAAGAACACTTAAGTATCTGTTCATACTTTGAACAAAAATGAGGATAGTCATGAAATAGAGTAGGGCGTAGTGCAACTCTTAGTCCCCTCGGAATTCTCTTAAGGTACCGTCACACTAGATGATATAGCTAGCGATCCGTGACGTTGCAGCATCCTGGCTAGCGATATCGTCCAGTGTGACATGCAGCAGCGATCAGGCCCCTGCTGTGATATCGCTGGTCGGGGAAGAAAGTCCAGAACTTTGTTTCTTCGCTGGATCTCCCGCTGACATCGCTGATTCGGCGTGTGTGACGCCGATTCAGCGATGTCTTCGCTGGTAACCAGTGTAAACATCGGGTTACTAAGCGCAGGGCCGTGCTTAGTAACCCGATGTTTACCCTGGTTACCATCGTTAAAGTAAAAAAAACAACCACTACATACTTACCTACCGCTGTCTGTCCCTGGTGCTGTGCTTCTCTGCACTCATCCTGCACTGGCTGTGAGCACAGCGGCCGGAAAGCAGAGCGGTGACGTCACCGCTCTGCTTTCCGGCTGCCCGGCGCTCACAGCCAGAGCAGAGAAGCAGAGCGCCGGGGACAGACAGCGGTAGGTAAGTATGTAGTGGTTGTTTTTTTTACTTTACCGATGGTAACCAGGGTAAACATCGGGTTACTAAGCGTGGCCCTGCGCTTAGTAACCCGATGTTTACCCTGGTTACCGGCATCGTTGGTCGCTGGAGAGCTGTCTGTGTGACAGCTCTCCAGCGACCAAACAGCGACGCTGAAGCGATCCGGATCGTTGTCGGTATCGCTGCAGCGTCGCTTAGTGTGATGGTACCCTTAACTCGAAGATACTCAGAGAGTATGGTGCAGTGTAGTTCTATATTAACTTGATGTCTAAGTGCCCGCTCAAGGTCATGTCCTCGTGTTTCACGTGGAGGGACTTTTAGAAAGTCGCTAGAATAAGTGGACTGTGCCAGGATAGTAGAACTTGTGTTATAAGAAAAAATAGCAGAAGACATAGCCCCTGAGGCGTGCCACACGTATGGGGAAAACCAGTGCGTTAATTAAGCGTGTGCATAGCGTCTGTGCACACGCTTAACGCATCAGGAAGATCAAGTCGGAAGGAATTCCAGTGATCCTAGTCGCTCCGGACTGGCCGCAACGGGCATGGTACGTGGAGTTGGTGTAGTTTGTCGTCGACGTTCCCTGGTGACTACCAGATCGACCAGATCTCTCCCAGGGCCCGATTTGCCACCAGAACTCGGGGGCCCTGTGTTTAATGGCATGGCCATTGAATCCTGGGTCCTAACCCAAGCTGGGTTGTCCCAAGATGTGGTTTCCACCATGATTAGTGCCCGGAAACCTGCATCCGTGCGCACCTATTACCATGCCTGGAAAACATTTTTCTAGTGGTGCAGGGACCGCGGTCGTTCTCCTCTCACCTTCTCCATTCCGACCATTCTGGAGTTCCTTCAGGCTGGTCTGGACTCAGGCCTAGCACTTAGTTCCTTCAAAGGTCATCTGGTCAACGGCTCCTCGATCAGCAGTCATTTTATATCTAAAAAGAGAGGGAACTATGTAATAAAAGAGGGCGCTGTGAAACAAGAATACACTATGTAAGAGACAGCACAGTACATAACAGCAGAGGAAGCTACATGATAAGGGATGGCAACATATATAACTAGAGAGGATGGTCTGTAATAAGTGACGATGTTATACATAATAAAAGAGGGAACTATGTAACTAAGGATGGTGTTATCTACTATATAATTGTCTAAGGGTCACTTCCGTCTTTCTGTCCTTTCTGTCTGTCACGGATATTCATTGTTCCCGGCCTCTGTCTGTCATGGAATCCAAGTCGCTGATTGGTCTCGCCAACTGCCTGTCATGGCTGCCGCGAACCAATCAGCGACGGCCACAGTCCGATTAGTCCCTCCCTACTCCCCTGCAGTCAGTGCCCGGCATCCGCTCCATACTCCCCGCAGTCAGTGCCCGCTCCATACTCCCCTCCAGTCACCGTTCACACAGGGTTAATGCCAGCGGTAACGGACCGCGTTATGCCGCGGGTAACTCACTCCATTACCGCCGCTATTAACCCTGTGTGACCAAGTTTTTACTATTGATGCTGCCTTTACAGCATCAATAGTAAAAAAATCTAATGTTAAAAATAATAATAAAAAAAAATCATTATATACTCACCTTCCGCCGCCTTTCCCGCTCCTCGCGACACTTTGGTGACCGCTCCATGCAAGCGGCAGGTTCCGCTGGCAAGGATGGTATGCCAGAAGGACCTGCCATGACGTCACGGTCATGTGACCGCGACGTCATCACAGGTCCTGCGCTCATACCAACCCTGGGATCAGAAGCTGCCACGTGCACCTCACACAGGCGACAAGACTACAAGGGGCCCTCGGAAGGTGAGTATATGTTTTATTTTTTAACCTGTGACATACGTGGCTGGGCAATATACTACGTAGCTTGGCAATATACTACGTGACTGGCCAATATACTACGTGGCGGGGCAATATACTACGTGGCTCTGTGCTGTATATTACGTCGCTGTGCAATATACTACATGGCTCTGTGCTGTATACTACATCACTGGGCAATATACTACGTAACTGGGCAATATACTACGTCACTGGGCAATATACTACGTCACTGGGCAATATACTACGTCACTGGGCAATATACTACGTAGCTGGGCAATATACTACGTGGCTGGGCAATATACTACGTGACTGGGCAATATACTACGTGGCTGGGCAATATACTACGTGGCTGGGCAATATACTATGTGACTGGGCAATATACTACGTGGCTAGGCAATATACTACGTGGCTAGGCAATATACTACATAACTGGGCAATATACTACGTAACTGGGCAATATACTACGTGGCTGGGCAATATACTACGTGGGCTGTGCAATATACTACATGGATATGCATATTCTAGAATACCCAATGCGTTAGAATCGGGCCACCATCTAGTACATAATAAGTGAGTACACTATATACTAAGGGACTGTGTTAGACATAATAAGCAATAATAATGTCTTCTTCCACCTCCCCCTGTTCCTAAGTACATTTTAAGTCCCCCTTCCTCCCATTCCAATCCCCCACACCTCTCATTGTCCCCTTCCCTGCATCCCATTATTGTCCTCTCCCCCACCCCATCATTGCCCTCTTCACCACCTCCATCATTGCCTTCTCCACCACCACTATCATTGCTTTCTCCCCCACCACCCCATAACATTGCCCATTCCACCACCTCCATCATTAACTCGTCCCCACCAACCCATCATTGTTTTTTTCCCCTACCACTCCCATCATTGCCCTTTCCATCACCTCCATCATTTCCTCTTCCCCCACCACCCAATTACTGCCCTTTGCACCACCACCATCAATGTCTTCACCACCACCATCAATGCATTCTCCTCCACTACCCCATCATTGTTCTTTCCACCACCTCCATCATTGCTTTCTCCCCTACCACTACCATCATTGCCCTTTTTACCACCTCAATCATTTCCTCCTCCCCCACCAGCCCCATTATTGCCCTTTCCACCACCACCATCATTGCATTCTCCCCCAACTCCATCATTGCCTTCTCCCCCACCACCCCATCATTGCCCATTCCACCACTGCCATCATTTCCTCCTCCACCGCCATCCCCATCGTTGCCTTTCCACCACCACCATCATTGTCCTTTCCACCACCACCACCATCCTTGCCCATTCCAACACCTCCATCATTTCCACCACCATCCTTGCCCATTCCACCACCTCCCATCATTTCCTCCTCCCCTCCACCCCCATTATTGCCCTTTCCACCACCTCCATCATTGCCTTCTCCCTCCACTACCATCATTGCCCATTCCACAACTTCCATCATTTCCTCCTCCCCCACCATCCCCATCATTGCCCTCTCCATCACCTCATCATTGCCTTCTCCCCATCAGCTCCATCATTTCCCTCTCCTCCCCCTACACACACACAGACACACAGCATCATTCACCTCTCTGCACATTCCCCTGCAGCGATATACACACAAACTCTCCGCTCTGCTTCCTCTCTCTGGCACAGCCGGCCGCTGAATGATGACGTCATCCGGCCTGCTGCTGTCTGTGTGAGAGGAAGCGCAGGCAGGAAGCAGGAGATCGCTGCAGCTCCGCTGCTATTTTCTCTTGTAGGCAATCTGGCCAAGGGCCTCAAGGCCGGATAAACAGGCCAGATTGCCCTCATTAATAACCATCCTACAGGGGCCCCCTCCACCTCTGGGCCCCGGTGCAGCCGCACAGGCTGCACATGCGGTATGTCCTCCCATGGTTGGTATACTCTCATGTATTGTTGTTGTTTTTCCTACTGCTTTGTCACGGAACTAGTTCGGCTGGAGCTAGTGTGTGAGGTGTATACTGCAGAGGAGGAGCTTATCATTTTATGTCTACTTAGGCCTCTTTCACACTTCTGTATTTCAGCATCCATCACAATCCGTCGTTTTTTGAGAATGCAGGATCCTGCATTTTCTCATAGACTTGTATTAGCAACGGATTGTGACGTGTGGCCATCCGTTTCATCCGTCTTTCACTGGATCCTGCATAAAAAAAACGTCAGTCGGGCAGAGAAAACATTCAGAGGAAGTTTTTTTCTGCATGTCGGAAAATTGGTCAGCAACTCATCCTGCGCTGCCCGTCACTGGCTACAATAGTAGCCTATGGGCGCAGGATGCGTCGATGCCTGTGAAAAGCAGGAATCCAGCGATGGGTCCTGCCTTTTCAAAGAGAGCATGCGTGGAAGAATTTCCCATTAGGGAAATTCTCTCTCGCTCACTCTCTTTCTCTTTTTACGATTGATGCTGCTCATGCAGCATCAATAGTAACAAGATATAATGTTAAAAATAATTTAAAAAAATAAAAAATCGCAATATTCTCACCCACTGGCGTTCCCGTGCAGCATCACCGATGTTCCCGGCAGCTAGCGTTACTTCCTAGTAATACATTGCGAGAAGTCGCGGTCTCGAGAGACCGTGACTTCTCGCGAGATTTCGCAATGTATTACTAGGAGCGCTAGCTGCCAGGAGCATCGCTGCGCGGGAACACCGGTAGGTGAGAATACTGCGATTTTTTTGTAACCTGGTTTGTGTTGTCTATGCGTTTTCGCAGTGGAAAACCGCTGCGAAGGCAAATACACCACAGGTGCACATAGGCTCGGCGGGTCCGTCAGAAAGACGGGCCCAGTGCACACGTTTTCCACAATCTGCACAGGATCCGTCATTTCAACGTCTTGACGGATCCTGTGCAGATTTGGAAGACGGAAGTGTGAAAGAAGCCTTAGTGGCAGCCTCCTAGTGGCAGCAGCATAACACCCATGATCCTGTGTCCCCCAATGAGTGGCTCGGAGAAAAGGATTTTACGGTGAGTACAGAAAAATCCCTGTTTTTTTTCATTTTAATTTTGCAAAATGATCAGATATATGAATGATTTGTGGGAAAAGATTTAATATAGCGTGTGGATTAAAGTGTATATTTGTATTAGATGATGTCTTCTTAGCTCTCAAATTAGCACAAAGAAGTCTAATGATACAAGCATTAATGCAGTTTAACATATTTAAAGTGTTACATACATATATTTTAGCCACCACAATCTCCTTTTTTTATAATTTTTTTTGTGCTTTTCAATTGCTGTCAGGGACGTCTACCAGCCACTTTGTTGGCCATTTCTGACCTATCCAAAAAGGAAATGCTATATTTCTTCATCTTATCCAGCTGTGTGTAGCACAGTTTTCTTGCTGCAATTGCTTGTTCTAGGTAGATTGACTAATGTCGGAGGCTACAGTTCCCATGATTCCCTTCCCTTTCACAGATAAGAACCATATTTACTAACAATAGTAATTATAAGCTGTAATACAATTTAAAGGGACCTTAACAGCTGATACCTGCTGCCCAATCCACAGGCAGTATGTATCAGACATTTGCTTTATGATCGTCGCCAGGTTAGTTTGATTCTGAGACACTATGGCGTCTCAGAGAGATGCCTACTTTAAAAGTCTGCGTGTGTATGGGGAGAGACTTATCAATCCTGGGTAGCGGGCAGGGAGAAGCTGCCGGAAACCTGCCTTTCCTACCAGTCACCTATGTGGTTCGGTCCCCAGCGCCATTTAAAGTACCGTATATAGTCGCGTATAAGCTGAGATTTTCAGCCCATTTTTTAGGCTAAAAGTGCCCATCTCGGCTTATACTCGAGTCATTGTCCCTGGGGGAGCGGCGGCTGTCACATCATACTCACCTGCTCCCAGTGCGGTCCCTGCTTCTCAGAAGGTCTCTTATGCCGGCAGCTTGTTCCTGTGTTCAGCGGTCACGTGGTACCGCTCATTAAAGTAACGAATATGGACGTGACTCCACTCCCATAGGGGCGGAGCAAAGTAACGAATATGGATGCGACTCCACTCCCATAGGGGCGGAGCGCATATTCATTACTTTAATGAGCGGTACCATGTGACCGCTGAACACAGGAACAAGCTGCTGGCGCCAGAGACCATCGCATCGGAGAAGCAGGGACCGCGCCAGGAGGGTGAGTATGACGGGGGAGGGTGAGCCAAGAGATATTCACTTGTCCCCTTTCCACCGCCAGGCTCCATCTTCTGCATCCTCTGGCTGTGACGTTCAGGTCAGAGGGTGCGATGATGTGGTTAGTGCGTGCCCTCTGCCTGAACAGTCACTGCAGAGACCCGGAAGACACAGCAGCGCGCGGTGGTGGAACGAGGACAGGTGAATATCACAAGTGCCGGAGGCCTGAGTGGCGAGAGGTGAGTATGTCATTTTTTTTTTTATCGCTGCTGCAGCAGCAAATGGGGCATAATGTGCTATGGAGCATCTTGTGGGGCCATAAACCTTTGTGCAGCATTATATGGGGCTTAATACTCTGTGGAGCATCTTATGGGGCCATCAACCTTTGTGCAGCATTATTTGGGGCATAATCTATGGAGCATTTTATGGGGCCATCAACGTTTGTGCAGCATTATATGGGGCATAATATTCTATGGAGCATCTTATGGGGCCATCAACCTTTGTCGAGAATTTTATAGGGCATAATATTCTATGGAGCATCTTATGGGGCCATCATTAACCTTTTATGCAGCATTATATGGGGCATATTTTAATATGGAGCATCTTATTGGGCCATCATGCACTTTATGGATCATTATATGGGGCATATTTTAATATGGAGCATCTTATTGGGCCCATCATCTTAATGGAGCATTATATGGAGTGTATTTTGTATGGAGCATCTTATAGGGCCCATCATAAACTTCATGGAGCATTATATGAGGCGTATTTTGTATGGAGCATCTTATGGGGCCCATCATAAACTTTATGGAGCATTATATGGGGTGCATTTTGTATGGAGCATCTTATGGGGCCCATCATGAATTTATGGCGCATTATATGGGGCTCCTGATTCAATATTGATATTTAAAAACCACTAAAACTACTGATGTCTCAATCAATTTTAATTTTACTGGTATCTATTTTTATTTTTGAAATTTACCAGTAGCTGCTGCATTTCCCACCCTAGGCTTATACTCGAGTCAATAAGTTTTCCCAGTTTTTTGTGTCAAAATTAGGGGTCTCGGCTTATAATCGGGTGGGCTTATATGAGTATATAAGGTATGTTCTCTGATGCACCTCAGCGTTTCAGGATCAAACATACCTAGCTGAGATCATACAGCCAGCGGCTGATACATGCCGTCTGATCCATTAGTAGCATGTATCAGCTGTCATGTTCTCTTTAATATGTTAAGTGTTACATGTATGTGTATATCTTAGCCACCGCAAGGTGTTGCTTCATTATTTTATGTCTTTGCATTATAGGATTTCTACCTGCTACTTTGTTAGCGCCTTCTTTTTGCATAGGTCAAAAAGAGCCATTTTTCTTTCTCTTGTCCAGCTTTGTGCAACACAGTTGTTTTAATGCTTAATCAACATCCCCCATACCACATGGGAAATATAGAGGCAACAACCAAAGAATAAATAGACCGTATAAAATTTAATAATTTATTGAATATACATTAAAAAATAAACAAAGGGAAAATCACACAAACATCCGAGGATAGTACAAAAAACACATAGGTAACAGTGCACACATGTAATAATAAACAAAAAACGCCCAGCTAACCTGATCTTAATGTAAACACAATGCAAAAAATAGAAGCTGCTCCATGCCAGAATCATATAAAGTGACAATGCATATGTGCAAAACGGCAAGGTAATATCCGCATCAATGCCACACCTTCACATAGAAACTGCTCAATGTCAGGATCCTGATGATAAAGTGGCCATGCACGTGCAAATTAATCCCACCAGTAAAGTGGCAATGCATGTGCAAATTAATCCTACTAGTAAAGTGGCAATGCATGTGCAAACTGAGCCTATATAACCATAAGAATCAGGTAGCTGATACACTGTAACGTAACTTACATGTGGCGTTAAACCTCGTATATACTCCCTCGGGCACCCCGACAGCGCCGTTTCGCCTTGTAGCTTCCTCAACAGGGGGGGGGGGCATCCCAGTCCATGATAGTTTCGGATAGCTGTCTCAGAAGGGATTTACCTTGTATGGTAATTGGTGCTACGAATCCCAGTGGTACAGGTGCTGGGGGATGGAGAGTGAGGGAAATGAATGACCCAGTCAGTATACAAGGTGCTTAAATATTCAGACTAATCCAGAAGATGTCGTCCCACCAGGACCAAATGAGGTTGAGTCTCTCGACCTTTTCATCATTGAAAGCAGTGTGGTATTCCAAACTTCTGATATCTTTGACCCTAGTACATAGGTGAAATATAGACAAGGGAGAGGTTTGTTTCCAATGAGAAGCTATTAAACAACTTACTATCATCAAACTGTGTAGAAGAAGTGGAGTAGTTCTGGATATATTCTGCGGGAAGACATTGCATAAGAAGAGCTGAGGTCCCAGTGATCAGTCCAAATCAAAGTCCTGTTTAATCAGAGTTTGTACATCTGTCCAGGAGTAATCCCTGAATAGAGACAGAACCTCTGGACAAGGCACAAGGACAAGGTGTGGTCTTAAACTTGAGTAGTGACAGCACCGCCAATCTAGAGGAAGCTGAGGTGAGGATTTGCCTGTGGGGCATGCCTTTACTTGCTTTCACACTGCCTGTGAGGAAAGACGGCTGGGAGACAAACTGTAAGTGCATAAATCAGTAAGGCTACTTTCACACTGGCGTTTTTTGCAATACGTCGCAATGCGTCGTTTATGGCAAAAAACGCATCCTGCAAAGTTGTTTGCAGGATGCGTTTTTGCCCCATAGATTAACATTAGCGACGCATTGCCACACGTAGCAACCGTCGTGCGACGGTTGCGCCGTGTTGTGGCGGACCGCTGGGAGCAAAAAACGTTAAATGTAACATTTTTTGCTGTCGACGGACCGCTTTTTTCGACCGCGCATGCGCGGCCGGAACTCCGCCCCCACCTCCCCGCACCTCACAATGGGGCAGCGGATGCGCCGGAGAAATGCATCCGCTGCACCCGTTGTGCGGCACATCAAACGCTAGCGTCGGAATCTCGGCCCGACGCATTGCGACAGGCAGATTCCAACGCTAGTGTGAAAGTAGCCTTACCCGGTTTTGATGTCTATTTTTAGGGCAGACCCTGGGCATTCTTCCCCTAAAAGGGCTAGTTTTCAGGACTTACAACTACAGAGCTCTGACCCCAGAGTTTGGGCATGTTTTTTCTCACAGACATGCATTGGAAGCATTTTGGATTGGGGGTCCCTGTTTTGGGAAAATCTCTCTGGAACCACAAGTTGCAGCAGGGCGATGAGGTCTTAAAATTTGTGGGAGACTCTGTACTCTAACCCTGTTAAAGACCTAGTGGCTGTGTGCATCAGCCATGGAGATATAATCGTTTAGCTCCCTATGAAGAATCCCATTCATTTAATACTTACATATGTTGCTTCCTATAATTTATAGCACAGTTTACGAAGAGGCTTCAAAATGGCACATGCTCTGATTGATGTACAATTCAAATTGACTCAGATTCCTTGTCCTTATTAAGATGTCTATTTTGTCTAGGATTCTGCACAGTCCAATTATGACTTCTTCAAACTTTCTCCTCAACAATCATTGGTTCCTGTGACCAAAAAAAGAGGTGGGTGGAATCATAAAAGAACATGAGGCCGTGGTGTCACGTGCAATATTCAATAGCATTTCATATTGGGTTTCAGCTATTTCTGGAAAATGGGGAACAAGAAAAGAAGTGTTCCAGTGAGGAAGAGGTGTTTACCATACAGGTAATGTCCTGCCCACATATTTATCCACGTTCCCATTTGTTCTCCATCCTCATAATCACATTACTCTTTCTGTAGGTCAAAAGTCGGCGTGTGTACAGAATTCTAACAATAATAATCGATGCCCTGGAAATACAGGATGAAGCAAACCAGATGAAACTAGGTGCAAAGTCCTGTGAAAGTACTTTTACAAGAGATGATTTATCATGCTATCACCCACATCTAGCACCTCGATTGTCAATGGGATTTTAGCATCAGGTGACTTTACACACTCATTAAGCAACTGTCGCTCAGTAGTTTGTGATGAACCACTATCGTTCCAATTGTGCACAGCCACACACTGGACACTAAACGATAGTCCCTCACATCATGCAGGGTTGTTTTGTTTGACTGAGTTCATGCTCCGGCCAATATTTAATTAGCACACTGGCTGGGGAACAGTGCGTTAAAAGGGTTAAACACCTGAATGCTGCCACTGCTGACCCAGGCTTCCTGAACTACATCAGGGATCAGTTGATCTCCAACATCATTGAGGGTCCTGCAGGAAGCCTTGTTGACCAGTGGTGTCGTTCTGGTGACTAAAGCCACCCTTTGATAAAAAAAAGTGACAATGAACACTGAGCAACTTCTAGATCAGCCATCTTGGGCAGTAATACATGGATTTTGCTCTGAAGGTACACAGCCTATCAGTACAGAATACATTAAAGTTGTTCACTGACGGGCAGGAGGTGGTAAGAGAGGTAATGAAGGAAGAAAAAAAATCAGTTGGACAAAAACTTGCACATCTCCACAGCCAGGTTGTTTGCACTTGACCCTTCTGATTGCAGGCACAGACATCTCAGAAGCTCCCAGATAACAAAGGAGATAAGAATTGGTGTGTAGAAAACATTGCTATGCAGAGGGGGTAGACATTACATTTTTATAAAATAAAATGGACAAACTCCACATAGCATATTTTTGTACACCCCTCAACTCTTTTCTCCATTGCTATCTTCTACTATTGTGATTTGACTCACAGCCTATAAGCATCTTCGATTATAGTACATAATGTATAATATTTTAGGAGGTGACAATGTCGCTGAGGTGCCGTACCCGACATATTCACTATGCAGAATGCTGCACTGTGCAATATTGATCACATTTTTCTTTTCTCCTCAGCTCGGATACCGATTCACAAAGCGGCAATAATGAAGATGGAGAAAGGCAGCTATGCGATTGCTGTAAAGCAGAGGAATAAGAACAAATATACTTTTATTATGTTTGCTTCTCTAAATAAAATGAAGTTTGCTTTGGTTTTGTTCCCTTTTCTATACTATAGTGGTGATATATAAATATAATAAGTCCATGTCAGCTAAGAAGACGCATACAGCAACATCTGTCCACCATCACAATGGCAAAAAGGGACAAGCTGAAGGGGAAAACCCTTACATCTGTGGCTGCGCACTACTTGGCCGAACATGACTCAAATTGGGCTGGCAAGAAAGTTCTAGGACTTGAAGCAGTACATATGAATATGAGGGGAGGAAATGTCACCCTTGAACTTTTAAAGCGGGAGTCTAAGTGGATTTTCGACTTAAATTGTGTTATCCCCGTGGGTATCAATGAAGAGCTGCTGTTTACTGGTTTTTCTAAACAATAAGTTGTACAAGTATCGGGTGCGTTTTCTATTTATAGTGAATCTGTACCCGCTTCTCTGGTTGAACTATTATCCAGCAGTTCGCCCCTTTTGGGGTGCTCGCTTTAATTTTTTGTTCATTTTTTGTTCTTCTCCCGGTTGGTACCCTAGTGGGGCTAACGTGTGTATGCCCTTAGTCTCTTTATCTCTTACATCTCTTGTGTAGGCCCCCCTTTGGCATGTTGCCAGTACAGGGCCTTTAACATTGCTCTCTATAGCATTGGACTTGTACCATGTATGTTTCTTTATATTTTTGTTCATTTTTTGTTTCGTTTCATTTTTCATTATCAATATTATAATTTTTTTTTTTTATTTTTTTTTTATTTGTAGGATGGTTAAAGTATTTTTTCATTTTCATATTACATCTTCTGTATAATATTTGTTTGATTATGTGCGTTTTTGTTTTTCTGCATTTGTATATTTATAATTTTTATTTGGTACTTCTTTAATTTATATATTTTATTTTTTTTTTCTTTGCATTATCTTTATACTTATTGTCTCTTTTCATTACTCTTTGCTATATAGTGGTTTCTGGGTTCTATAATACTCATTGTTTGCTGCTTAATGGGCAATACGTGTAGGGGTTCATCAGGGCACTTTGTCTAAGCCCAGCAGGGGAGTTAGTGTATACCGTGTGGAATGCAGGGCTCTTCTTTATTTCCTTTTTTTAATTTTTTTATTTATTTGTTTTCTTTTATTTATATTTGGAACCCCTTTTCCTAGGTCCACACTTCCTTGTTTCTTGGAATTGGCTCGTTTGTGCCTTTGGGCTGTGTTAGTTCCGCCACTCCGTTATCTCAGATGCACCTGTACTCATTGTATTTCTTCCTGACACCTGCGCAAGCGCAGTGAGCGTGCTGCCATGGCGACCGAGAGCGGATCATACACTTCCGCTCCGACACGCCGGCGCATGCGCAATGCATACACGCCGGGCCCGGCTTGTGTCACCGCCATTATACACTCCATGCGGCACTCTCAGCAGCCGCACAGCTGTTGTCGGTAAGTCACCCATCATCATGTATTTAAGCAGGAGGCAGGGCATGCAGGCATCACCCCTGACGAAGCCACCAGTGCGTGGAGACACGCGTTGGGTGCCTGCAGTCCGCACTTTTTCTCTTACATGGTACACATGCCCTCTTGATTCTGCCTGGGACCTATACCCACGGGATTGGGTTCTCTCTACACCCTATTCAGGGTTTATGTATTTTGGGTGTTTGGTTTCAGGTGCGGTGGGTATTGGGCTGCATAGCTATCTCACATTTGTGTTTATTGCATTGCCTTTACCTCCAACATGACCGTTCATAGGTTGCTTATATAACCACTATATTTGTGGTAATTACGGCACTTTGACTATATGGTGCCGGAGAGGTCATGCTTTTTCTTTACACAATGTCCTTTTATGGTGCATGATTGTATGGGACCAGTAGATGTGTTCATGTCGTGTTATTCATACGATGTTTAACCTATGGGCATGTGTATTATACCCTGTATAGATATGTGCGGGCTTTTTGCCTTATTTTGGGCTTGTTTGTTAGTATGGGGTTATGTTATATCCCCTTGTTTTAACTGTTTTTAAATGTGTTTTTGTCTCTTGCATATTTGTTGAATAAAGCTGTTTTTGTGATATATATTCCTCTAGTGGTGACTCCCACTTTATAAGGTCTACCTTTCCCTCTCTAGTCTATATTCCATGTCAGCATGTGACATTGCAGAGTAAAGTAAACATGATATTAATTTGCAGCAGTATATAGTACGATGTAAACCGATAAAGGTCCTTAGTGATGAGGTGACCATGTGACCAGAGGTTACAGAATGCTATTGTACCCATGGTGTCCGATGAGAAAAAAGCAAGGGTGGAGGGCACCATTGTATTGTCACAAACTGGGATTCACCTGGAGTATGTCACAGCAGAGTAATGAAAAAGAAGAAAAGAGACATACACAACACCAGAGATCACCAAAAAATGAATAATAAATAATATAATAAATTTTATTAAGGTCAAACAAGACACTCCAAACAATTAAAAACCAAAGCGGTACATATCCCAAATAGGAAATACCCCCCAAGACCCAAAAAAGGCTCTATACCAAGAAATGTGTACATATATAGAGTAGCATGTGAATTCACATTACAATATATAATATCTTATGAACATATATACAATATACAGCTGTTCAGATCTCAGAACAATAGTGTGTGCTCTATAGGCGTATAAACGCTATGGCCATAGTGAATAAAAAAATGGAGCTCCCCAAAAAACATGGAAAAATCATATATGCCAGATGGTAGTCCACCTAAAAAGAATATATAGCCCATACATGAGGCAACAATAATACACAGGTAGGGCAGTATCCCAAGGTGGATAAGTCTAATACTTTAACCCCTTTCTGCCATTAGACGTACTATTGCGTCCATGTGGGGTGGGCTTTTCTTCCCAAGGACGCAATAGTACGTCATATGCGATCGGCAGCGCTCACGGGGGGAGCGCCGCCGATCGCGGCCGGGTGTCAGCTGTTTATCGCAGCTGACATCCGGCACTATGTGCCAGGAGCGGTCACGGACCGCCCCCGGCACATTAACCCCCGGCACACCGCGATCAAAGATGATCGCGATGTGCCGGCGGTGCAGGGAAGCACCGCGCAGGGAGGGGGCTCCCTGCGGGCTTCCCTGAGCCCCCCGCAGCAACGCGATGTGATCGCGTTGCTGCGAGGGTCTCACCTCCCTCCCTGCTCCCTCCAGCCCCGGATCCAAGATGGCCACGGATCCGGGTCCTGCAGGGAGGGAGGTGGCTTCACAGAGCCTGCTCAGAGCAGGCACTGTGAAGCAGCCTGCACTCCTATCAGATCAGTGATCTGACAGAGTGCTGTGCAAACTGTCAGATCACTGATCTGTGATGTCCCCCCCCGGGACAAAGTAAAAAAGTAAAAAAAAAAAATTTCAAATGTGTAAAAAAAATAAAAAAAAAATTCCAAAATAATGAAAAAAAAAAAAAAATATTATTCTCATAAATACATTTCTTTATCTAAATAAAAAAAACAAAACAATAAAAGTACACATATTTAGTATCGCCGCGTCCGTAACGGCCCGACCTATAAAACTGGCCCACTAGTTAGCCCCTTCAGTAAACACCGTAAGAAAAAAAACGAAAAGAAAAACGAGGCAAAAAACAACGCTTTATTATCATACCGCCGAACAAAAAGTGGAATAACACGCGATCAAAAAGACAGATATAACTAACCATGGTACCGCTGAAAGCGTCATCTTGTCCCGCAAAAAACGAGCCGCCATACAGCATCATCAGCAAAAAAATAAAAAAGTTATAGTCCTGAGAATAAAGTGATGCAAAAATAATTATTTTTTCTATAAAATAGTTTTTATCGTATAAAAGCGCCAAAACATAAAAAAATGATATAAATGAGGTATCGCTGTAATCGTACTGACCCGAAGAATAAAACTGCTTCATCAATTTTACCAAACGCGGAACGGTATAAACGCCTCCCCCAAAAGAAATTCATGAATAGCTGGTTTTTGGTCATTCTGCCTCACAAAAATCGGAATAAAAAGCGATTAAAAAATGTCACGTGCCCGAAAATGTTACCAATAAAAACATCAACTCGTCCCGCAAAAAACAAGACCTCACATGACTCTGTGGACCAAAATATAGAAAAATTATAGCTCTCAAAATGTGGTAACGCAAAAAATATTTTTTGCAATAAAAAGCGTCTTTCAGTGTGTGACGGCTGCCAATCATAAAAATCCGCTAAAAAACCCGCTATAAAAGTAAATCAAACCCCCCTTCATCACCCCCTTAGTTAGGGAAAAATTTAAAAAATGTATTTATTTCCATTTTCCCATTAGGGCTAGGGTTAGAGTTAGGGCTAGGGTTAGGGCTAGGGCTAGGGTTAGGGCTAGGGTTAGGGCTAGGGTTAGGGTTAGGGCTAGGGTTAGGGCTAGGGTTAGGGTTAGGGCTAGGGTTAGGGCTAGGGTTAGGGCTAGGGTTAGGGCTAGGGTTAGGGTTAGGATTAGGGTTAGGGCTAGGGTTAGGGCTAGGGCTACAGTTTGGGTTGGGGCTAAAGTTACAGTTAGGGTTTAGATTACATTTACGGTTGGGAATAGGGTTGGGATTAGGGTTAGGGGTGTGTCAGGGTTAGAGGTGTGGTTAGGGTTACTGTTGGGATTAGGGTTAGGGGTGTGTTTGGATTAGGGTTTCAGTTATAATTGGGGGGTTTCCACTGTTTAGGCACATCAGGGGCTCTCCAAACGCGACATGGCGTCCGATCTCAATTCCAGCCAATTCTGCGTTGAAAAAGTAAAACAGTGCTTCTTCCCTTCCGAGCTCTCCCGTGTGCCCAAACAGGGGTTTACCCCAACATATGGGGTATCAGCGTACTCAGGACAAATAGGACAACAACTTTTGGGGTCCAATTTCTCCTGTTACCCTTGGGAAAATACAAAACTCGGGGCTAAAACATTTTTTGTGGGAAAAAAAAAGATTTTTTATTTTCACGGCTCTGCGTTATAAACTGTAGTGAAACACTTGGGGGTTCAAAGTTCTCACAACACATCTAGATTAGTTCCCTGGGGGGTCTAGTTTCCAATATGGGGTCACTTGTGGGGGGTTTCTACTGTTTAGGTACATTAGGGGTTCTGCAAACGCAATGTGACGTCTGCAGACCATTCCATCTAAGTCTGCATTCCAAATGGCGCTCCTTCCCTTCCGAGCTCTGCCATGCGCTCAAACGGTGGTTTCCCCCAACATACGGGGTATCAGCGTACTCAGGACAAATTGGACAACAACTTTTGGGGTCGAATTTCTCCTCTTACCCTCGGGAAAATACAAAACTGGGGGCTAAAAAATAATTTTGGGGGGAAAGATTTTTTTTTTTAATTTTCACGGCTCTGCGTTACAAACTGTAGTGAAACACTTGGGGGTTCAAAGCTATCACAACACATCTAGATGAGTTCCTTAGGGGGTCTAGTTTCCAAAATGGTGTCACTTGTGGGAGGTTTCTACTGTTTAGGTACATTAGGGGCTCTGCAAATGCAATGTGACACCTGCAGACCATTCCATCTAAGTCCTCATTCCAAATGGAGCTCCTTCCCTTCCGAGCCCTCCCATGCGCCCAAACAGTGGTTCCCCCCCACATATGGGGTATCAGCGCACTCAGGACAAATTGGACAACAAATTGTGGGGTCGAATTTCTCCTGTTACCCTCGGGAAAATACAAAACTGGGGGCTAAAAAATAATTTTTGTGGGAAAAAATTTTTGTTTTATTTTTACGGCTCTCCATTATAAACTTCTGTGAAGCCCTTGGTGGGTCAAAGCGCTCAGCACACATCTAGATAAGTTCCTAAGGGGGTCTACTTTCCAAAATGGTGTCACTTGTGGGGGGTTTCTACTGTTTAGGTACATTAGGGGCTCTGCAAACGCAATGTGACACCTGCAGACCATTCCATCTAAGTCTGCATTCAAATGGCACTCCTTCCCTTCTGAGCCCTCCCATGTGCCCAAACAGTGGTTCCCCCCACATATGGTGTATCATCGCACTCAGGACAAATTGGGCAACAAATTTTGGGGTCCAATTTCTCCTGTTACCCTCAGGAAAATACAAAACTGGGGGCTAAAAAAATAATTTTTGTGGGAAAAAAATTTTGTTTTATTTTTACGGCTCTGCATTATAAACTTCTGTGAAGCACTTGGTGGGTCAAAGTGCTCACCACACCTCTAGATAAGTTCCTTAGGGGGTCTACTTTCCAAAATGGTGTCATTTGTGGGGGGTTTCAATGTTTAGGCACATCAGTGGCTCTTCAAACGCAACATGGCGTCCCATCTCAATTCCTGTCAATTTTGCTTTGAAAAGTCAAACGGCGCTCCTTCCCTTCCGAGCTCTCCCATCCACCCAAACAGTGGTTTACCCCCACATATGGGGTATCAGCGTACTCAGGACAAATTGTACAACAACTTTTGGGGTCCAATTTCTTCTCTTACCCTTGGGAAAATAAAAAATTGGGGGCAAAAAGATAATTTTTGTGAAAAAATATGATTTTTTATTTTTACGGTTCTACATTATAAACTTCTGTGAAGCACTTGGTGGGTCAAAGTGCTCACCACACCTCTAGATAAGTTCCTTAGGGGGTCTACTTTCCAAAATGGTGTCACTTGTGGGGGGTTTCAATGTTTAGGCACATCAGTGGCTCTTCAAACGCAACATGACGTCCCATCTCAATTCCTGTCAATTTTGCATTGAAAAGTCAAACGGCGCTCCTTCCCTTCCGAGCTCTCCCATCCGCCCAAACAGTGGTTTACCCCCACATATGGGCTATCAGCGTACTCAGGACAAATTGTACAACAACTTTTGGGGTCCAATTTCTTCTCTTACCCTTGGGAAAATAAAAAATTGGGGGCGAAAAGATAATTTTTGTGAAAAAATATGATTTTTTATTTTTACGGTTCTACATTATAAACTTCTGTGAAGCACTTGTTGGGTCAAAGTGCTCACCACACCTCTAGATAAGTTCCTTAGGGGGTCTACTTTCCAAAATGGTGTCACTTGTGGGGGGTTTCAATGTTTAGCCACATCAGGGGCTCTCCAAACGAAACATGGCGTCCCATCTCAATTCCAGTCAATTTTGCATTGAAAGTCAAATGGCACTCCTTCGCTTCCGAGCTCTGCCATGCGCCCAAACAGTGGTTTACCCCCACATGTGGGGTATTGGCATACTCAGGACAAATTGTACAACAATGTTTGGGGTCCATTTTCTCCTGTTACCCTTGGTAAAATAAAACAAATTGGAGCTGAATTAAATTTTTTGTGAAAAAAAGTTAAATGTTCATTTTTATTTAAACATTCAAAAAATTCCTGTGAAGCACCAGAAGGGTTAATAAACTTCTTGAATATGGTTTTGAGCACCTTGAGGGGTGTAGTTTTTAGAATGGTGTCACACTTGGGTATTTTCTATCATATAGACCCCTCAAAATGACTTCAAATGAGATGTGGTCCCTAAAATAAAATGGTGTTGTAGAAATGAGAAATTGCTGGTCAACTTTTAACCCTTATAACTCCCTAACAAAAAAAAATTTTGTTTCCAAAATTGTGCTGATGTAAAGTAGACATGTGGGAAATGTTATTTATTAAGTATTTTGTGTGACATATCTCTGTGATTTAATTGCATAAAAATTCAAAGTTGGAAAATTGCGAAATTTTCATAATTTTCGCCAAATTTCCGTTTTTTTCACAAATAAACGCAGGTACTATCAAATAATTTTTACCATTGTCATGAAGTACAATATGTCACGAGAAAACAATGTCAGAATCACCAGGATCCATTGAAGCGTTCCAGAGTTATAACCTCATAAAGGGACAGTGGTCAGAATTGTAAAAATTGGCCCGGTCATTAACGTGCAAACCACCCTTGGGGGTAAAGGGGTTAAATATATATAAACACCCTATATGCCAAATAAGCACAAAAGCAACCACAGACTACCTGTGAGTGGTGTAATACTAGTGCAACATGAAATGCAGGGCAATGCCTAAACCTCAGAGTCGGCAAATAAGAAGCATATACATAGATGAAACATACAAGAAAAGATAATAGCCTGCCTGAAGATCCAAGCTAGGTCTGACCGATCAAGGGAAGGGCATAAAGGTGGTGGCATAAAGATGAAGACAAGCGGGAGTAAAATGCCATATAGAACCTGCCCACGAGATAGAACAGCACTAGTCCGGTATAGAGCCAGTCATGGGGGGCAAGAGAAAGCCCAACGCGTGTCGCCACAGAGTGGCTTCGTCAGGGGCAGAAGTAACTGTCCGTTTGTTGACAATTATATATACAACTAAATGAGTTTTCCATACCAGCTGTGAGGATTCTCTCCAGAGGGCCGAAGCAGGCTCCACAATAGACGCTGTAGCGCCATACTAAAGACCGGAAGTAGGGACGGACTAAACTGCATATTGGGATGATGGGATGAGGGGATGATGGGCTGCAATACTAGACTCCACCACTAGATGGCAGCACATTTTACAAATGCAGCCCAGGAAATGACTTCTTGTAATATAGCAAGAAGGGAATATGAGTATAACTATTGTTCTGTATGGGGATTATGGGTGAAATATCACAAATACACATGCCCAGGAACATACTTCATCTACTTCTGATAGGAATATGGGTATAATTATTGTTCTGTATGGGGATTATGGGTGAAATATCACAAATACACATGCCCAGGAACATACTTCATCTACTTCTGATAGGAATATGGGTATATCTATTGATCTGTATGGGGATTATGGGTGAAATACCACAAATACACATGCCCAGGAACATACTTCATCTACTTCTGATAGGAATATGGGTATAACTATTGATCTGTATGGGGATTATGGGTGAAATATCACATATACACATGCCCAGGAACATATTTCATCTACTTCTGATAGGAATATGGGTATAATTATTGTTCTGTATGGGGATTATGGGTGAAATATCACAAATACACATGCTCAGGAACATACTTCATGTACTTCTGATAGGAATATGGGTATAATTATTGTTCTGTATGGGGATTATGGGTGAAATATCACAAATACACATGCCCAGGAACATACTTCATCTACTTCTGATAGGAATATGGGTATATCTATTGATCTGTATGGGGATTATGGGTGAAATATCACAAATACACATGCCCAGGAAAATACTTCATCTACTTCTGATAGGAATATGGGTATATCTATTGATCTGTATGGGGATTATGGGTGAAATATCACAAATACACATGCCCAGGAACATACTTCATCTACTTCTGATAGGAATATGGGTATATCTATTGTTCTGTATGGGGATTATGGGTGAAATATCACAAATACACATGCCCAGGAACATACTTCATCTACTTCTGATAGGAATATGGGTATATCTATTGTTCTGTATGGGGATTATGGGTGAAATATCACATATACACATGCCCAGGAACATACTTCATCTACTTCTGATAGGAATATGGGTATATCTATTGATCTGTATGGGGATTATGGGTGAAATATCACAAATACACATGCCCAGGAACATACTTCATCTACTTCTGATAGGAATATGGGTATAATTATTGTTCTGTATGGGGATTATGAGTGAAATATCACAAATACACATGCTCAGGAACATATTTCATCTACTTCTGATAGGAATATGGGTATATCTATTGTTCTGTATGGGGATTATGGGTGAAATATCACAAATACACATGCCCAGGAACATATTTCATCTACTTCTGATAGGAATATGGGTATATCTATTGATCTGTATGGGGATTATGGGTGAAATATCACAAATACACATGCCCAGGAACATACTTCATCTACTTCTGATAGGAATATGGGTATATCTATTGTTCTGTATGGGGATTATAGGTGAAATATCACAAATACACATGCCCAGGAACATACTTCATCTACTTCTGATAGGAATATGGGTATATCTATTGTTCTGTATGGGGATTATGGGTGAAATATCACATATACACATGCCCAGGAACATACTTCATCTACTTCTGATAGGAATATGGGTATATCTATTGTTCTGTATGGGGATTATGGGTGAAATATCACAAATACACATGCCCAGGAACATACTTCATCTACTTCTGATAGGAATATGGGTATAATTATTGTTCTGTATGGGGATTATGAGTGAAATATCACAAATACACATGCTCAGGAACATATTTCATCTACTTCTGATAGGAATATGGGTATATCTATTGTTCTGTATGGGGATTATGGGTGAAATATCACAAATACACATGCCCAGGAACATACTTCATCTACTTCTGATAGGAATATGGGTATAATTATTGATCTGTATGGGGATTATGGGCGAAATATCACAAATACACATGCCCAGGAACATACATCATCTACTTCTGATAGGAATATGGGTATATCTATTGATCTGTATGGGGATTATGGGTGAAATATCACAAATACACATGCCCAGGAACATGCTTCATCTACTTCTGATAGGAATATGGGTATAATTATTGTTCTGTATGGGGATTATGGGTGAAATATCACAAATACACATGCCCAGGAACATATTTCATCTACTTCTGATAGGAATATGGGTATAATTATTGATCTGTATGGGGATTATGGGTGAAATATCACAAATACACATGCTCAGGAACATACTTCATCTACTTCTGATAGGAATATGGGTATAATTATTGTTCTGTATGGGGATTATGGGTGAAATATCACAAATACACATGCCCAGGAACATACTTCATCTACTTCTGATAGGAATATGGGTATATCTATTGTTCTGTATGGGGATTATGGGTGAAATATCACAAATACACATGCTCAGGAACATACATCATCTACTTCTGATAGGAATATGGGTATATCTATTGATCTGTATGGGGATTATGGGTGAAATATCACAAATACACATGCCCAGGAACATATTTCATCTACTTCTGATAGGAATATGGGTATAATTATTGATCTGTATGGGGATTATGGGTGAAATATCACAAATACACATGCTCAGGAACATACTTCATCTACTTCTGATAGGAATATGGGTATAATTATTGTTCTGTATGGGGATTATGGGTGAAATATCACAAATACACATGCCCAGGAACATACTTCATCTACTTCTGATAGGAATATGGGTATATCTATTGTTCTGTATGGGGATTATGGGTGAAATATCACAAATACACATGCTCAGGAACATACATCATCTACTTCTGATAGGAATATGGGTATATCTATTGATCTGTATGGGGATTATGGGTGAAATATCACAAATACACATGCCCAGGAACATATTTCATCTACTTCTGATAGGAATATGGGTATAATTATTGATCTGTATGGGGATTATGGGTGAAATATCACAAATACACATGCTCAGGAACATACTTCATCTACTTCTGATAGGAATATGGGTATAATTATTGTTCTGTATGGGGATTATGGGTGAAATATCACAAATACACATGCCCAGGAACATACTTCATCTACTTCTGATAGGAATATGGGTATATCTATTGTTCTGTATGGGGATTATGGGTGAAATATCACAAATACACATGCTCAGGAACATATTTCATCTACTTCTGATAGGAATATGGGTATAACTATTGTTCTGTATGGGGATTATGGGTGAAATATCACAAATACACATGCTCAGGAACATATTTCATCTACTTCTGATAGGAATATGGGTGTATCTATTGATCTGTATGGGGATTATGGGTGAAATATCACAAATACACATGCCCAGGAACATATTTCATCTACTTCTGATAGGAATATGAGTATAATTATTGTTCTGTATGGGGATTATGAGTGAAATATCACAAATACACATGCCCAGGAACATACTTCATCTACTTCTGATAGGAATATGGGTATAATTATTGTTCTGTATGGGGATTATGGGTGAAATATCACAAATACACATGCCCAGGAACATATTTCATCTACTTCTGATAGGAATATGAGTATAATTATTGTTCTGTATGGGGATTATGAGTGAAATATCACAAATACACATGCCCAGGAACATATTTCATCTACTTCTGATAGGAATATGGGTATAATTATTGTTCTGTATGGGGATTATGAGTGAAATATCACAAATACACATGCCCAGGAACATACTTCATCTACTTCTGATAGGAATATGGGTATAATTATTGTTCTGTATGGGGATTATGGGTGAAATATCACAAATACACATGCCCAGGAACATACTTCATCTACTTCTGATAGGAATATGGGTATATCTATTGTTCTGTATGGGGATTATGGGTGAAATATCACAAATACACATGCCCAGGAACATACTTCATCTACTTCTGATAGGAATATGGGTATATCTATTGTTCTGTATGGGGATTATAGGTGAAATATCACAAATACACATGCTCAGGAACATACTTCATCTACTTCTGATAGGAATATGGGTATAACTATTGATCTGTATGGGGATTATGGATGAAATATCACAAATACACATGCCCAGGAACATATTTCATCTACTTCTGATAGGAATATGGGTATATCTATTGTTCTGTATGGGGATTATGGGTGAAATATCACAAATACACATGCCCAGGAACATACTTCATCTACTTCTGATAGGAATATGGGTATAATTATTGTTCTGTATGGGGATTATGGGTGAAATATCACAAATACACATGCCCAGGAACATACTCCATCTACTTCTGATAGGAATATGGATATATCTATTGATCTGTATGGGGATTATGGGTGAAATATCACAAATACACATGCCCAGGAACATACTTCATCTACTTCTGATAGGAATATGGGTATATCTATTGTTCTGTATGGGGATTATGGGTGAAATATCACAAATACACATGCCCAGGAACATACTTCATCTACTTCTGATAGGAATATGGGTATATCTATTGTTCTGTATGGGGATTATAGGTGAAATATTACAAATACACATGCTCAGGAACATACTTCATCTACTTCTGATAGGAATATGGGTATAACTATTGATCTGTATGGGGATTATGGATGAAATATCACAAATACACATGCTCAGGAACATACTTCATCTACTTCTGATAGGAATATGGGTATATCTATTGTTCTGTATGGGGATTATGGGTGAAATATCACAAATACACATGCCCAGGAACATATTTCATCTACTTCTGATAGGAATATGGGTATATCTATTGTTCTGTATGGGGATTATGGGTGAAATATCACAAATACACATGCTCAGGAACATATTTCATCTACTTCTGATAGGAATATGGGTATATCTATTGTTCTGTATGGGGATTATGGGTGAAATATCACAAATACACATGCCCAGGAACATACTTCATCTACTTCTGATAGGAATATGGGTATAATTATTGTTCTGTATGGGGATTATGGGTGAAATATCACAAATACACATGCCCAGGAACATACTCCATCTACTTCTGATAGGAATATGGATATATCTATTGATCTGTATGGGGATTATGGGTGAAATATCACAAATACACATGCTCAGGAACATATTTCATCTACTTCTGATAGGAATATGGGTATATCTATTGTTCTGTATGGGGATTATGGGTGAAATATCACAAATATACATGCCCAGGAACATACTTCATCTACTTCTGATAGGAATATGGGTATATGGGTATAATTATTGTTCTGTATGGGGATTATGGGTGAAATATCACAAATACACATGCTCAGGAACATACTTCATCTACTTCTGATAGGAATATGGGTACAATTATTGTTCTGTATGGGGATTATGGGTGAAATATCACAAATACACATGCTCAGGAACATATTTCATCTACTTCTGATAGGAATATGAGTATAATTATTGTTCTGTATGGGGATTATGGGTGAAATATCACAAATACACATGCTCAAGAACATACTTCATCTACTTCTGATAGGAATATGGGTATAATTATTGTTCTGTATGGGGATTATGGGTGAAATATCACAAATACACATGCCCAGGAACATACTTCATCTACTTCTGATAGGAATATGGGTATATCTATTGTTCTGTATGGGGATTATGGGTGAAATATCACAAATACACATGCCCAGGAACATATTTCATCTACTTCTGATAGGAATATGGGTATAATTATTGATCTGTATGGGGATTATGGGTGAAATATCACAAATACACATGCTCACATATTTCATCTACCTCTGATAGGAATATGGGTATAATTATTGTTCTGTATGGGGATTATGGGTGAAATATCACAAATACACATGCCCAGGAACATACTTCATCTACTTCTGATAGGAATATGGGTATCATTATTGTTCTGTATGGGGATTATGGGTGAAATATCACAAATACACATGCCCAGGAACATACTTCATCTACTTCTGATAGGAATATGGGTATAATTATTGTTCTGTATGGGGATTATGGGTGAAATATCACAAATACACATGCCCAGGAACATACTTCATCTACTTCTGATAGGAATATGGGTATATCTATCGATTTGTATGGGGATTATGGGTGAAATATCACAAATACACATGCTCACATATTTCATCTACTTCTGATAGGAATATGGGTATAATTATTGTTCTGTATGGAGATTATGGGTGAAATGTCACAAATACACATGCCCAGGAACATACTTCATCTACTTCTGATAGGAATATGGGTATAATTATTGTTCTGTATGAGGATTATGGGTGAAATATCACATATACACATGCCCAGGAACATACTTCATCTACTTCTGATAGGAATATGGGTATATCTATTGATCTGTATGGGGATTATGGGTGAAATATCACAAATACACATGCCCAGGAACATACTTCATCTACTTCTGATAGGAATATGGGTATATCTATTGATCTGTATGGGGATTATGGGTGAAATATCACAAATACACATGCCCAGGAACATACTTCATCTACTTCTGATAGGAATATGGGTATATCTATTGATCTGTATGGGGATTATGGGTGAAATATCACAAATACACATGCTCACATATTTCATCTACTTCTGATAGGAATATGGGTATAATAATTGTTCTGTATGGGGATTATGGGTGAAATATCACAAATACACATGCTCACATATTTCATCTACCTCTGATAGGAATATGGGTATAATTATTGTTCTGTATGGGGATTATGGGTGAAATATCACAAATACACATGCCCAGGAACATACTTCATGTACTTCTGATAGGAATATGGGTATAATAATTGTTCTGTATGGGGATTATGGGTGAAATATCACAAATACACATGCTCAGGAACATATTTCATCTACTTCTGATAGGAATATGAGTATAATTATTGTTCTGTATGGGGATTATGGGTGAAATATCACAAATACACATGCCCAGGAACATATTTCATCTACTTCTGATAGGAATATGGGTATAATTATTGTTCTGTATGGGGATTATGGGTGAAATATCACAAATACACATGCCCAGGAACATATTTTATCATTGTTTTAAGAACATATATATTTATCCCAAATAGTCATGCCCAGTACCACATTTGATGAATTTCCCATAATAATATGAATAGAATTATTCACCTCCATGGTAATTCAATGTGAAATATTATATTTACAGAGGCCAAATAATTTTGCAGCTTTGTTTGAAAAAATATCTTTAAAAACTTGTGGGCACCTAAGCTCCATAATAAATGAATACCTATATGTACATTTAAGTGCCCATAAAATACAGTAAAGAGTATATAAAGGCTCTGAATTGGCATGATGTGTGTTCTGTACATCAGGAACGAATGTGCTGAACATAGGACTTTGTGATGGTGGCACAGCTAAACTGTGCAATCAGGGAGGCAGTGAGGGCAGAGGGAGAGGGGTGGGTAGGTCTGCCCACCGCCAATCCATATTGCAGTGGAGAGGGAGGATGATGTCTGTGACCTATGTCAGGCAGACATCATCCTCCTCTGATGTCCACCCCTCCACATGAGTGTTCCAGCAGAGGTCAGAATTCTCTTGAAGAAGTAGAAGGAAATATGCCACGCACTGGACCTGGGTTTCCGAAGCACAGCAGAGCATGATAGTGGCAGCACAGAAACAGCCACACAAAAAAAAAAAATCTGCCCTGTATAGCGGGGAACAATATGAAAGTTTCCATTCCCATTCAAGTGAACCTGGATGGAAAACAGGCACATAAGATTCAATTATGCCTTGCCTACTGACGAAGAAGCAATACCGAGTCCTATATCAGACATGTGAACGTAAGCAGGATCATTTATTGTTCCATGAAAGCTATTTTGTTGGATTTGTTATGATAGCCTTCGTATTAACCTAGAGACCAGTATACACTAAAATACATGTTCCATTTCCAAATATTTTTGTTAAGATAAAACCTATTATTTTATTAAAAGTTATTTTAAAAAAATTCTATATATCTCCATTAAAAGTTATTGATGTCAACAAACCTAAGTAACCAATAAAATCCTGCAAAAGATCCAACATCCTATAAAGAACAATGTATTGAGAATAATATAGGTATATAAGCAAGAAGTATGGTGCAAGACTGCTCATCTCTATGACATGGCCGGCCTAGTAAGGAGGTGGGAACACTGGGTCAAAGACCTATGATGCCAGGGCTCACATCTCCCAGGGGTGGGAGAAGTCAATGGACATGTAATCCTGTCAGATGCAAATAGGTTACAGGATCTGTATATCCATAGCATTCTGACCATAACCCCATATAGAATAATAAATATACCCATATTCTTACCGGAAGTTAATGAAATGTTTCATCATATTTTACCAATAATCAACATATAAAACAATAATTGTACACATACGTGTTCTTACCAGGAATTGATCGAATATGACACTGGGCATGTGTATTCATGATATATCACCTATAATACCCACAAAGAACCATTATACCCATATTCCTAGCAGAAGTAGATGAAGTATGTTCCTGGGCATGTGTATTTGTGATATTTCACCCATAATCCCCATACAGAACAATAATTATACCCATATTCCTATCAGAAGTAGATGAAGTATGTTCCTGGGCATGTGTATTTGTGATATTTCACCCATAATCCCCATACAGATCAATAGATATACCCATATTCCTATCAGAAGTAGATGAAGTATGTTCCTGAGCATGTGTATTTGTGATATTTCACCCATAATCCCCATACAGAACAATAATTATACCCATATTCCTATCAGAAGTAGATGAAATATGTTCCTGAGCATGTGTATTTGTGATATTTCACCCATAATCCCCATACAGAACAATAATTATACTCATATTCCTATCAGAAGTAGATGAAATATGTTCCTGGGCATGTGTATTTGTGATATTTCACCCATAATCCCCATACAGATCAATAATTATACCCATATTCCTATCAGAAGTAGATGAAGTATGTTCCTGGGCATGTGTATTTGTGATATTTCACCCATAATCCCCATACAGAACAATAAATATCCCCATATTCCTATCAGAAGTAGATGAAGTATGTTCCTGGGCATGTGTATTTGTGATATTTCACCCATAATCCCTATACAGATCAATAATTATACCCATATTCCTATCAGAAGTGGATGAAATATGTTCCTGGGCATGTGTATTTGTGATATTTCACCCATAATCCCCATACAGAACAATAGATATACCCATATTCCTATCAGAAGTAGATGAAATATGTTCCTGAGCATGTGTATTTGCGATATTTCACCCATAATCCCCATACAGAACAATAATTATACTCATATTCCTATCAGAAGTAGATGAAATATGTTCCTGGGCATGTGTATTTGTGATATTTCACCCATAATCCCCATACAGAACAATAATTATACCCATATTCCTATCAGAAGTAGATGAAATATGTTCCTGGGCATGTGTATTTGTGGTATTTCACCCATAATCCCCATATAGAACAATAATTATACCCATATTCCTATCAGAAGTAGATGAAGTATGTTCCTGAGCATGTGTATTTGTGATATTTCACCCATAATCCCCATACAGAACAATAATTATACTCATATTCCTATCAGAAGTAGATGAAATATGTTCCTGGGCATGTGTATTTGCGATATTTCACCCATAATCCCCATACAGATCAATAATTATACCCATATTCCTATCAGAAGTAGATGAAGTATGTTCCTGGGCATGTGTATTTGTGATATTTCACCCATAATCCCCATACAGAACAATAATTATACCCATATTCCTATCAGAAGTAGATGAAATATGTTCCTGGGCATGTGTATTTGTGGTATTTCACCCATAATCCCCATATAGAACAATAATTATACCCATATTCCTATCAGAAGTAGATGAAGTATGTTCCTGAGCATGTGTATTTGTGATATTTCACCCATAATCCCCATACAGAACAATAGATATACCCATATTCCTATCAGAAGTAGATGAAATATGTTCCTGGGCATGTGTATTTGTGGTATTTCACCCATAATCCCCATATAGAACAATAATTATACCCATATTCCTATCAGAAGTAGATGAAGTATGTTCCTGAGCATGTGTATTTGTGATATTTCACCCATAATCCCCATACAGAACAATAATTATACTCATATTCCTATCAGAAGTAGATGAAATATGTTCCTGGGCATGTGTATTTGCGATATTTCACCCATAATCCCCATACAGATCAATAATTATACCCATATTCCTATCAGAAGTAGATGAAGTATGTTCCTGGGCATGTGTATTTGTGATATTTCACCCATAATCCCCATACAGAACAATAATTATACCCATATTCCTATCAGAAGTAGATGAAGTATGTTCCTGGGCATGTGTATTTGTGATATTTCACCCATAATCCCCATATAGAACAATAATTATACCCATATTCCTATCAGAAGTAGATGAAGTATGTTCCTGAGCATGTGTATTTGTGATATTTCACCCATAATCCCCATACAGAACAATAGATATACCCATATTCCTATCAGAAGTAGATGAAGTATGTTCCTGGGCATGTGTATTTGTGATATTTCACCCATAATCCCCATACAGATCAATAATTATACCCATATTCCTATCAGAAGTAGATGAAATATGTTCCTAGGCATGTGTATTTGTGATATTTCAGCCATAATCCCCATACAGAACAATAGATATACCCATATTCCTATCAGAAGTAGATGAAATATGTTCCTGGGCATGTGTATTTGTGATATTTCACCCATAATCCCCATACAGAACAATAATTATACCCATATTCCTATCAGAAGTAGATGAAATATGTTCCTGAGCATGTGTATTTGTGATATTTCACCCATAATCCCCATACAGAACAATAATTATACCCATATTCCTATCAGAAGTAGATGAAATATGTTCCTGAGCATGTGTATTTGTGATATTTCACCCATAATCCCCATACAGAACAATAGTTATACCCATATTCCTATCAGAAGTAGATGAAATATGTTCCTGGGCATGTGTATTTGTGATATTTCACCCATAATCCCCATACAGAACAATATTTATACCCATATTCCCTTCTTGCTATATTACAAGAAGTCAATTCCTGGGCTGCATTTGTAAAATGTGCTGCCATCTAGTGGTGGAGTCTAGTATTGCAGCCCATCATCCCCTCATCCCAATATGCAGTTTAGTCCGTCCCCCGGAAGTATAACCACGTCATCGGAAGTGACGCCGGCGGGTGTACCAAGATGGAGAATAGCCGCTCATGCGCGTGCGCCAAGGAAGGTAACTATTGTAAGACACTGAAGGTGCTAGCGATCAGGTGTACCAAAATGGAGGCGCGACAGCACAGTGCGCAGGCGCGTTCAGTGAATGTAGAGCGTACTGCATATCGTGAACATTAGTAAAAGTTCAAGCAAAAATGGGTAAAAGAGGATAGTACACACCTTATCTAGGGCATTAAAGGAACAGTCCACAATGTTAATTCTCAGTTTATATGTTCGCGACGAGTGTTCCAAGATAGACGGCGGCGACTAATATACGCATGCGCCAAAAAGGTCGCCTATTACCAAACACTAAAGATGCTGATAGTACGGTGTGCCGAAAAAAGAGAGGCGTAGTAGCACAGTCCTCTCACTCTCCCTAAAATAGCTCCTGCCTCAAGTCCTAGTTTCCTGGGGTTCTCTTCTTAGATTAACACTCAGGCAGTCATCCAGCATGAGGACACAAACAGGAAGTACGCCCATTTACCCACACTGCTTGGCAAGAATCCCATGTTCTTTTGTAATAAGGTTACTCAGCATTGTGTGAAAGACTGTACAACAGCACCATCTACTGGTCTAACACTGCCATTGATGAGTTAGTGATTTTCTTCAGGCAGTGATTGGGCAGCAATCTAAGGCCATGTTCACACGTTCCTGATTTCCCTGCTGTTTTTTCTGCACTCAAAACCGCAGCTCTTGGCAGAAAACGCAGGTGCGTTTTTTGGTGCGTTTTTTTATGCGGTTTTTAGTGCGTTTTTTATGCAGTTTTCTCTGCAGAGTCTGTGTGTTTTCTAGGAAGTTTTTTTCAGGGTTAAAATGGCTGAAAATACCCTAACCCTACCCCTAATCCTAACCCTAACCCTAGTTCTAACTGTAGTGGGGAAAAAAAAAAATTCTTTATTTTATTATTGTTACTACCTATGGGCGTGATAAAGGGGGGGTCATTTACTTTTTTTTTTTTTTATCACTGTGAGGTTATCACAGTGATCAAAATGTGCCTGGAACGAATCTGCCGGCCGGCAGATTCAGTGGGCGCACTGCGCATGCGCCCGCCATTTTGGAAGATGGCGGCGCCCAGGGAGAAGACGGACGGACGGACACCGGGAGGCCCGGTAAGTATGAGGGGGGGAGATGAGGGCACGGGGGGGGGGAGGGGCGTCGGAGCACGGGGGTGGCATCGGAGCATGGGGGGGTGGGATTGGGGCACGGGGGGACAGCCACACTCCGCCCACGCACTTCCTGCTGCAGCGGCTCTGCACCACAAACCGCAGAAAACACGCAGATATTTTTTTCGTCTGCGGGTTTTACTGCGGGTTTGACCTCACAATGGAGGTCTATGAGTGCAGAACCGCTGCAGTTCCGCACAAAGAAGTGACATGGTCCTTTTTTACTGCAGCAATTCAGCGCGGCTTTTTTAGTGAATTTCCGCATCATGTGCACAGCGGTTCCTGTTTTCCATAGGGTACATTGTACTGTACCCTGCATGGAAAACAGCTGCGGACCCGCAGCGGCAAAATCGCGGCGGTTCCGCAGTAAAAACCGCACTGTGTGAACATGGCCTAAGAAGAGAACCCCAGGAAACTAGGACTTGATGCAGGAGCTATTTTAGGGAGAGTGAGAGGACTGGTGCTGTGCTGACTAGACTGAGCCCAGACAGGGCTGTTGCGCTGTTACCTTCCAGCCTTTTCTCGGAATGCGCTGTCTTCCGATTGCCCTGATCGGAGACTACGGTGCTCGGGTGGAACAGACCATTCATGGCACCCAGCAACACCGGCTCAGAGCTTATCTGCATATCTTCTAGTTCTACCACATTGGCGCGGCAACGGTAAATCGTGTGAGCGGTGTTAGCGTCCACCTTGCAAGAGGCCCTTGGAAAGACTTTGGACTCTGCGCTCTACAGGAAGCTAAATATAGGACAATTTATACACTACTACACCAGCAGCGTGTGTACTTCTTGTAACTTTTTGTGAGAGGGTGCTGCGGAAAACTGATACCCTAAGATTCATAGGACATTCTCTTTTGTATATTTTAGTGTGGGGTTAGTGGTTGTATGTTAGCGGGAAGTGGGCACTTTTTGTATGATCGGAACAATAATCATAGGATAGTCAGGATTGACGTCTGTATATATAGAACGTACATACGTTACAGGGTAGCAGATTTTGTTCATTGTTATTACCATATTTTCCCCATTTACTCTTATTACATTTATAAAAACTTTGAACACTGTGTCCTCCATTTCCTCGCCCGCGGTGGCTTACACTTTTTATTACACCCTTCTCAGCTACATTTACCAAGAAGCCGTGGTAAATGTGCACATTTACCAACTGCGCTTGGTTAAAGTCAGATGTTCCATCTTCACCCCAAATATTTCTGACTTTTACCAACGCTGTTGAGAAAAGTTAACATTTACCAAGACTTCACCGGTAAAAGTCCAATTTTACTTTTCATTTTGAGCTTTTACCGATGGCCTCGGTGAATGTCCAGATTGACCTGTAAATTCTAGGTTTTACCGTCCTTCTGACTTTTACAGTAACATATATATATATAATATATATATATATATCCCCTTTTATCAGTGACTGGGTCTTTAACCCCTTCATGACCCAGCCTATTTTGACCTTAAAGACCTTGCCGTTTTTTGCAATTCTGACCAGTGTCCCTTTATGGGGTAATAACTCAGGAACGCTTCAACGGATCCTAGCGGGTCTGAGATTGTTTTTTCGGGACATATTGGGCTTCATGTTAGTGGTAAATTTAGGTCAATATATTCTGCGTTTATTTGTGATAAAAACGGAAATTTGGCGAAAATTTAGAAAATTTCGCAATTTTCACATTTTGAATTTTTATTCTGTTAAACCAGAGAGTTATGTGACACAAAATAGTTAATAAATAACTTTTCCCACATGTATACTTTACATCAGCACAATTTTGGAAACACATTTTTTTTTTGCTAGGAAGTTATAAGGGTTAAAATTTGACCAGCGATTTCTCATTTTTACAACGAAATTTACAAAACCATTTTTTTTAGGGACCACCTCACATTTGAAGTCAGTTTGAGGGGTCTATATGGCTGAAAATACCCAAAAGTGACACCATTCTAAAAAATGCACCCCTCAAGGTACTCAAAACCACATTCAAGAAGTTTATTAACCCTTCAGGTACTTCACAGCAGCAGAAGCAACATGGAAGGAAAAAATGAACATTTAACTTTAGTCACAAAAATTATCTTTTAGCAACAATTTTTTTATTTTCCCAATGATAAAAGGAGAAACTGAACCACGAAAGTTGTTGTCCAATTTGTCCTGAGTACGCTGATACCTCATATGTGGGGGTAAACCACTGTTTGGGCGCACGGCAGGGCTTGGAAGGGAAGGAGCGCCATTTGACTTTTTGAATGAAAAATTGGCTCCACTCTTTAGCGGACACCATGTCACGTTTGGAGAGTCCCAGCGTGCCTAAAAATTGGAGCTCCCCCACAAGTGACCCCATTTTGGAAACTAGACGTCCCAAGGAACTTATCTAGATGCATAGTGAGCACTTTGAACCCCCAGGTGCTTCACAAATTGATCCGTAAAAATGAAAAAGTACTTTTTTTTCACAAAAAAATTCTTTTAACCTCAATTTTTTCATTTTCACATGGGCAACAGGATAAAATGGATCCTAAAATTTGTTGGGCAATTTCTCCTGAGTACACCAATACCTCACATGTGGGGGTAAACCACTTTTTGGGCACATGGTAAAGCTCGGAAGGGAAGGAGCGCCATTTAACTTTTTGAATTAAAAATTATCTCCATCGTTAGCGGACACCATGTTGCGTTTGGAGAGCCCCTGTGTGCCTAAACTTTGGCGCTCCCCCACAAGTGACCCCATTTTGGAAACTAGACCCCCCAAGGAACTTATCTAGATGCCTAGTGAGCACTTTAAACTCTCAGGTGCTTCACAAATTGATCTGTAAAAATGAAAAAGTACTTTTTTTTCACAAAAAAAATTCTTTTCGCCTCAATTTTTTCATTTTCACATGGGCAATAGGATAAAATGGATCATAAAATTTGTTGGGCAATTTATCCCGAGTACGTCGATACCTCATATGTGGGGGTAAACCACTGTTTGGGCACACAGCAGGGCTCGGAAGGGAAGGCGTGCCATTTGACTTTTTGAATGGAAAATTAGCTCCAATTGTTAGCGGACACCATGTCGCGTTAGGAGAGCCCCTGTGTGCCTAAACATTGGAGCTCCCCCACAAGTGACCCCATTTTGGAAACTAGACCCCCAAGGAACTTATCTAGATGCTTATTGAGCACTTTAAACCCCCAGGTGCTTCACAGAAGTTTATAACGCAAAGCCATGAAAATAAAAAATAATTTTTCTTTCCTCAAAAATGATTTTTTAGCCTGGAATTTCCTATTTTGCCAAGGGTAATAGGAGAAATTGGACCCCAAATATTGTTGTCCAGTTTGTCCTGAGTACGCTGATACCCCATATGTTGGGGTAAACCACTGTTTGGGCGCACGGCAGGGCTCGGAAGGGAAGGCACGCCATTTGGCTTTTTAAATGGAAAATTAGCTCCAATCATTAGCGGACACCATGTCACGCTTGGAGAGCCCCTGTGTGCCTAAACATTGGAGATCCCCCAGAAATGACCCCATTTTGGAAACTAGACCCCCAAAGGAACTAATCTAGATGTGTGGTGAGGACTTTGAACCCCCAAGTGCTTCACAGAAGTTTATAACGCAGAGCCATGAAAATTAAAAAAAAAATAATTATTTTCTCAAAAATGATCTTTTAGCCTGCAATTTTTTATTTTCCCAAGGGTAACAGGAGAAATTTGACCCCAAAAGTTGTTGTCCAGTTTCTCCTGAGTACGCTGATGCCCCATATGTGGGGGTAAACCACTGTTTGGGCACATACCGGGGCTCGGAAGTGAAGTAGTGACGTTTTGAAATGCAGACTTTGATGGAATGCTCTGTGGGCGTCACGTTGCGTTTGCAGAGCCCCTGATGTGGCTAAACAGTAGAAACCCCCCACAAATGACCCCATTTTGGAAACTAGACCCCGAAAGGAACTTATCTAGATGTGTGGTGAGCACTTTGAACCCCCAAGTGCTTCACAGAAGTTTATAATGCAGAGCCATGAAAATAATAAATACGTTTTCTTTCCTGAAAAATAATTTTTTAGCCCAGAATTTTTTAATTTTCCCAAGGGTAACAGGAGAAATTTGACACCAATATTTGTTGTCCAGTTTCTCCTGAGTACGGTGATATCCCATATGTGGGGGTAAACTACTGTTTGGGCAAATGCCGGGGCTCGGAATTGAAGTAGTGACGTTTTGAAATGCAGACTTTGATGGAATGCTCTGTGGGTGTCACGTTGCGTTTGCAGAGCCCCTGATGTGGCTATACAGTAGAAACCCCCCACAAGTGACCCCATTTTGGAAACTAGATCCCGAAAGGAACTTATCTAGATGTGTGGTGAGCACTTTGAACCCCCAAGTGCTTCATAGAAGTTTATAATGCAGAGCCGTGAAAAATAATAAATACATTTTCTTTCGTCAAAAATAATTATTTAGCCCAGAATTTTTTATTTTCCCAAGGGTTACAGGAGAAATTGGACCCCAAAAGTTGTTGTCCAGTTTCTCCTGAGTACGCTGATACCCCATGTGTGGGGGTAAACCACTGTTTGGGCACACGTCGGGGCTCAGAAGGGAAGTAGTGACTTTTGAAATGCAGACTTTGATGGAATGGACTGCGGGCGTCACGTTGCGTTTGCAGAGCCCCTGGTGTGCCTAAAAAGTAGAAACCCCCCACAAGTGACCCCATTTTAGAAACTAGACCCCCCAAGGAACTTATCTAGATATGTGGTGAGCACTTTGAACCCCCAAGTGCTTCACAGACATTTACAACGCAGAGCCGTGAAAATAAAAAATCATTTTTCTTTCCTCAAAACTGATGTTTTAGCAAGCATTTTTTTATTTTCACAAGGGTAACAGGAGAATTTGGACCCCAGTAATTGTTGCGCAGTTTATCCTGAGTATGCTGGTACCCCATATGTGGGGGTAAACCACTGTTTGGCGCACGTCGGGGCTCGGAATTGAGGGAGCACCATTTGACTTTTTGAATACAAGATTGGCTGGAATCAATGGTGGCGCCATGTTGCGTTTGGAAACCCCTGATGTGTCTAAACAGTGGTAACCCCTCAATTCTACCTCCAACACTAACCCCCCCCACACCCCTAACCCTAATTCCAACTGTAGCCACAACCCTAATTCCAACCCTAACCCCAACACACCCCTAACCCTAACCACAACCCTAATTCCAACCCAACCCTAACCCTAAGGCTATGTGCCCACGTTGCGGATTCGTGTGAGATTTTTCAGCATCATTTTTGAAAAATCCGCGGGTAAAAGGCACTGCGTTTTACCTGCGGATTTTCCACGGATTTCCAGTGTTTTTTGTGCGGATTTCACCTGCGGATTCCTATTGAGGAACAGGTGTAAAACGCTGCGGAATCCGCACAAAGAATTGTCATGCTGCGGAAAATACAACGCAGCGTTTCCGCGCGGTATTTTCCACACCATGGGCACAGCGGATTTGGTTTACCATATGTTTACATGGTACTGTAAACCTGATGGAACACTGCTGTGGATCTGCAGCGGCCAATCCGCTGCGGATCCGCAGCCAAATCCGCACCGTATGCACATAGACTAATTCTAAAGGTATGTGCACACACTGCGGAAAACGCTGCGGATCCGCAGCAGTTTCCCATGAGTTTACAGTTCAATGTAAACCCATGGGAAACCAAAATCGCTGTACACATGCTGTAGAAAAACTGCACGGAAACGCAGCGGTTTACATTCCGCAGCATGTCACTTCTTTCTGCGGATTCCGCAGCGGTTTTACAACTGCTCCAATAGAAAATCGCAGTTGTAAAAGCGCAGTGAAATGCGCAGAAAAAACGCGGTAAATCCGCCATAAATCCGCAGCGGTTTAGCACTGCAGATTTATCAAATCCGCAGAGGACCAGAATACGTGTGCACATACCGAAACCCTAGCCCTAACCCTAACCCTAGCCCTAACCCCAGCCCTATCCCTAACCCTATTCTAACATTAGTGGAAAAAAAAAATCTTTATTTTTTTATTGTCCCCACCTATGGGGGTGACAAAGGGGGGGGGGTCATTTATTATTTTTTTTATTTTGATCACTGTGATAGATTATATCTCAGTGATCAAAATGCACTTTGGAACGAATCTGCCATTAGTGTTTCCAGCCATGGCCGATGATGTTGCAGCATCGGCCATGGCTGGATTGTAATATTTCACCAGTTATAATAGGTGAAATATTACAAATCGCTCTGATTGGCAGTTTCACTTTCAACAGCCAATCAGAGCGATCGTAGCCACGGGGGGGGGGGGGGGGGGGGTGAAGCCACCCCCCCTGGGCTAAACTACCACTCCACCTGTCCCTGCAGATCGGGTGAAATGGGAGTTAACCCTTTCACCCGATCTGCAGTGACACGATCTTTCCATGACGCCACATAGGCGTCATGGGTCGGATTGGCACCGACTTTCATGACGCCTACGTGGCGTCATGGGTCGGGAAGGGGTTAAAATTAGTTGATATCCACATCTATACAGCACTTGTTGCGGGATCAGTGATTTAACCTCCAAGCAATAATATTAGTACAATTCTATTTCAAACTTTGAAACCCACCGGTATGTGCATATTTCTCTAATGACTTGACTTTTATTGGGATTTGTCTTTGGGAACTCCAAAGTATTTTGAAATATATATGCAGAATAATCTAAAGGGAATAGTAACATAGTAACATAGTAACATAGTTAGTAAGGCCGAAAAAAGACATTTGTCCATCCAGTTCAGCCTATATTCCATCATAATAAATCCCCAGATCTACGTCCTTCTACAGAACCTAATAATTGTATGATACAATATTGTTCTGCTCCAGGAAGACATCCAGGCCTCTCTTGAACCCCTCGACTGAGTTCGCCATCACCACCTCCTCAGGCAAGCAATTCCAGATTCTCACTGCCCTAACAGTAAAGAATCCTCTTCTATGTTGGTGGAAAAACCTTCTCTCTTTCAGACGCAAAGAATGCCCCCTTGTGCCCGTCACCTTCCTTGGTATAAACAGATCCTCAGCGAGATATTTGTATTGTCCCCTTATATACTTAAGGCCCCGTCACACATAGCGAGATCGCTAGCGAGATCGCTGCTGAATCACAGCAACAGCGATCTCAGTAGCGATCTCGCTATGTGTGACACGTACCAGCGATCAGGCCCCTGCTGGGAGATCGCTGGTCGTGTCGGAATGGCCTGGGCCATTTTTTGATCGTTGAGGTCCCGCTGACATCGCTGAATCGGCGTGTGTGACGCCGATTCAGCGATGTCTTCGCTGGTAACCAGGGTAAACATCGGGTAACTAAGCGCAGGGCCGCGCTTAGTAACCCGATGTTTACCCTGGTTACCATCGTTAAAGTAAAAAAAACAAACAGTACATACTTACCTACCGCTGTCTGTCCTCGGCGCTCTGCTTCTCTGGTCTGGCTGTGAGCGCCGGTCAGCCGGAAAGCAGAGCGGTGACGTCACCGCTCTGCTTTCCGGCCGCTGTGCACACAGCCAGACCAGAGAAGCAGAGCGCCGAGGACAGACAGCGGTAGGTAAGTATGTAGTGTTTGTTTTTTTTACTTTAACGATGGTAACCAGGGTAAACATCGGGTTACTAAGCGCGGCCCTGCGCTTAGTTACCCGATGTTTACCCTGGTTACCGGGGACCTCGGGATCGTTGGTCGCTGGAGAGCTGTCTGTGTGACAGCTCTCCAGCGACCAAACAGCGACGCTGCAGCGATCCGGATCGTTGTCGGTATCGCTGCAGCGTCGCTATGTGTGACGGGGCCTTTATACATGGTTATTAGATCGCCCCTCAGTCGTCTTTTTTCTAGACTAAATAATCCTAATTTCGCTAATCTATCTGGGTATTGTAGTTCTCCCATCCCCTTTATTAATTTTGTTGCCCTCCTTTGTACTCTCTCTAGTTCCATTATATCCTTCCTGAGCACCAGTGCCCAAAACTGGACACAGTACTCCATGTGCGGTCTAACTAGCGATTTGTACAGAGGCAGTATAATGCTCTCATCATGTGTATCCAGACCTCTTTTAATGCACCCCATGATCCTGTTTGCCTTGGCAGCTGCTGCCTGGCACTGGCTGCTCCAGGTAAGTTTATCATTAACTAGGATCCCCAAGTCCTTCTCCCTGTCAGATTTACCCAGTGGTTTCCCATTCAGTGTGTAATGGTGATATTGATTCCTTCTTCCCATGTGTATAACCTTACATTTATCATTGTTAAATCTCATCTGCCACCTTTCAGCCCAAGTTTCCAACTTATCCAGATCCATCTGTAGCAGAATACTATCTTCTCTTGTATTAACTGCTTTACATAGTTTTGTATCATCTGCAAATATCGATATTTTACTGTGTAAACCTTCTACCAGATCATTAATGAATATGTTGAAGAGAACAGGTCCCAATACTGACCCCTGCGGTACCGCACTGGTCACAGCGACCCAGTTAGAGACTATACCATTTATAACCACCCTCTGCTTTCTATCACTAAGCCAGTTACTAACCCATTTACACACATTTTCCCCCAGATCAAGCATTCTCATTTTGTGTACCAACCTCTTGTGCGGCACGGTATCAAACGCTTTGGAAAAATCGAGATATACCACGTCCAATGACTCACCGTGGTCCAGCCTATAGCTTACCTCTTCATAAAAACTGATTAGATTGGTTTGACAGGAGCGATTTCTCATAAACCCATGCTGATATGGAGTTAAACAGTTATTCTCATTGAGATAATCCAGAATAACATCCCTCAGAAACCCTTCAAATATTTTACCAACAATAGAGGTTAGACTTACTGGCCTATAATTTCCAGGTTCACTTTTAGAGCCCTTTTTGAATATTGGCACCACATTTGCTATGCGCCAGTCCTGCGGAACAGACCCTGTCGCTATAGAGTCCCTAAAAATAAGAGATAATGGTTTATCTATTACATTACTTAGTTCTCTTAGTACTCGTGGGTGTATGCCATCCGGACCCGGAGATTTATCTATTTTAATCTTATTTAGCCGGTTTCGCACCTCTTCTTGGGTTAGATTGGTGACCCTTAATATAGGGTTTTCATTGTTTCTTGGGATTTCACCTAGCATTTCATTTTCCACCGTGAATACCGTGGAGAAGAAGGTGTTTAATATGTTAGCTTTTTCCTCGTCATCTACAACCATTCTTTCCTCACTATTTTTTAAGGGGCCTACATTTTCAGTTTTTATTCTTTTACTATTGATATAGTTGAAGAACAGTTTGGGACTACTTTTACTCTCCTTAGCAATGTGCTTCTCTGTTTCCTTTTTGGCAGCTTTAATTAGTTTTTTAGATAAAGTATTTTTCTCCCTATAGTTTTTTAGAGCTTCAATGGTGCCATCCTGCTTTAGTAGTGCAAATGCTTTCTTTTTACTGTTAATTGCCTGTCTTACTTCTTTGTTTAGCCACATTGGGTTTTTCCTATTTCTAGTCCTTTTATTCCCACAAGGTATAAACCGCTTACACTGCCTATTTAGGATGTTCTTAAACATTTCCCATTTATTATCTGTATTCTTATTTCTGAGGATATTGTCCCAGTCTACCAGATTAAGGGCATCTCTAAGCTGGTCAAACTTTGCCTTCCTAAAGTTCAGTGTTTTTGTGACTCCCTGACAAGTCCCCCTAGTGAAAGACAGGTGAAACTGCACAATATTGTGGTCGCTATTTCCTAAATGCCCAATCACCTGCAGATTTGTTATTCTGTTAGGTCTATTAGATAGTATTAGGTCTAAAAGTGCTGCTCCTCTGGTTGGATTCTGCACCAATTGTGAAAGATAATTTTTCTTGGTTATTAGCAGAAACCTGTTGCCTTTATGGGTTTCACAGGTTTCTGTTTCCCAGTTAATATCCGGGTAGTTAAAGTCCCCCATAACCAGGACCTCATTATGGGTTGCAGCTTCATCTATCTGCCTTAGAAGTAGACTTTCCATGGTTTCTGTTATATTTGGGGGTTTGTAACAGACCCCAATGAGAATTTTGTTACCATATTTCCCTCCATGAATTTCGACCCATATGGACTCGACATCCTCATTTCCTTCGCTAATATCCTCCCTTAAAGTGGACTTTAGACAAGACTTTACATAGAATGGTGATATGAAACTTTTTTTTTACCATGAGTCCCTTTATATGGCCATATTTTAGCCCTTTTGTGTAGCAATGTTACCTGCCCCTTTGTAAGGCCATTTTATGTACAGCCTGGATGGGTCTACTTCTTAAGGTACCGTCACATTTAGCGACGCTGCAGCGATCTAGACAACGATGCCGATCGCTGCAGCGTCGCTGGAGAGCTGTCACACAGACAGCTCTCCAGCGACCAACGATGCCGAAGTCCCCAGTTAACCAGGGTCAACATCGGGTTACTAAGCGCAGGGCCCGATGTTTACCCTGGTTACCAGTGTAAATGTAAAAAAAACAAACACTACATTCTTACATTCCGGTGTCTGGTCACGTCCCTCGCCTTCAGCTTCCCGCACTGACTGAGCGCCGGCCGTAAAGCACAGCGGTGACGTCACCGCTGTGCTGCTTTACGGCCGGCCGGCGCTCACAGTCAGTGCGGGAAGTTGAAGGCGAGGGACGTGACCACACACCGGAATGTAAGTATGTAGTGTTTTTTTTTTACATTTACACTGGTAACCAGGGTAAACATCGGGTTAGTAAGCGCGGCCCTGCGCTTAGTAACCTGATGTTTACCCTGGTTACCAGTGAAGACCGCTGAATCGGCGTCACGCACACCGATTCAGCGATGTCAGCGGGAGATCCAGCGACGAAATAAAGTTCTGGACTTTCCCCAGTGACCAACGATCTCCCAGCAGGGGCCTGATCGTTGGTCGCTGTCACGCATAACGATTTTGTTAACGATATCGTTGCTACGTCACAAAAAGCAACGATATCGTTAACGATATCGTTATGTGTGACGGTACCGTTAGTTATTTTTGCCTGTTCGTTTCTATAATTAAGCTAACGAATTTAGCTGCAGCCAATGGCCACCAGGGCCCAACATCAACCCTTTAAAGTAAGGAAAGCTGAATTTCCCCGAGACGTAGCTATAGAGGTTGCATAACTTACCTACACCAGCACCAGCCACAATTGTCCGATCCTCTCCTTGGTACCGTAGACAATACTTCCTCATTTCGTCAGGTGACGCACTAGGTTTCTTGATTTTGGAACCAATGAGTATCACCTGTTTATCACGCCTCTTAACCCCTTCCCGACCCATGACGCCACGTAGGCGTCATGAAAGTCGGTGCCATTCCGACCCATGACGCCTATGCGGCGTCATGGAAAGATCGCGTCCCTGCAGATCGGGTGAAAGGGTTAACTCCCATTTCACCCGATCTGCAGGGACAGGGGGAGTGGTAGTTTAGCCCAGGGGGGGTGGCTTCACCCCCTCGTGGCTACGATCGCTCTGATTGGCTGTTGAAAGTGAAACTGCCAATCAGAGCGATTTGTAATATTTCACCTATTATAACGGGTGAAATATTACAATCCAGCCATGGCCGATGCTGAAATATCGTCGGCCATGGCTGGAAATACTAGTGTGCCCCCACCCCACCCCACCGATCGCCCCCCCAGCCCCCCGATCTGGCCGGTACACTGCTCCGGCTCCCCTCCGCCCTGTGCTCCGCTCCCCCCCGTGCTCGTGTCCGCTCCCCCCGTGCTCCAATCACCCCCCCGTGCTCCAATCACCCCCCTTGCACTCCGATCCACCCCCCGTGCTCCGTTCCACCCCCCCGTGCTCCATTCCAGCCCCCCCGTGCTCCGTTCCACGCCCCCCGTGCTCCGTTCCACCCCTCCCGCGCTCCGATTCCCCCCTCCGTGCTCCGATCCCCCCCCCCCCGTGGTCCCCCCCCACCCTATCATACTTACCGATCCAGCCGTGGTCCCGTCCGTCTTCTCCCGGGCGCCGCCATCTTCCAAAATGGCGGGCGCATGCGCAGTGCGCCCGCCGAATCTGCCGGCCGGCAGATTCGTTCCAAAGTGCATTTTGATCACTGAGATATAATCTATCTCAGTGATCAAAATAAAAAAAATAATAAATGACCCCCCCCTTTGTCACCCCCATAGGTAGGGACAATAAAAAAAATAAAGACATTTTTTTTTTTTCCACTAATGTTAGAATAGGGTTAGGGTTAGGGGTAGGGCTAGGGGTAGGGTTAGGGGTAGGGTTAGGGCTAGGGTTAGGGCTAGGGTTAGGGCTAGGGCTAGGGGTAGGGTTAGGGGTAGGGTTAGGGGTAGGGTTAGGGGTAGGGTTAGGGGTAGGGGTAGGGGTAGGGCTAGGGTTAGGGTTTCGGTATGTGCACACGTATTCTGGTCCTCTGCGGATTTTTCCGCTGCGGATTTGATAAATCCGCAGTGCTAAACCGCTGCGGATTTATGGCGGATTTACCGCGTTTTTTTCTGCGCATTTCACTGCGGTTTTACAATTGCGATTTTCTATTGGAGCAGTTGTAAAACCGCTGCGGAATCCGCACAAAGAGGTGACATGCTGCGGAATGTAAACCGCTGCGTTTCCGTGCAGTTTTTCCGCAGCATGTGTACAGCGATTTTTGTTTCCCGTAGGTTTACATTGAACTGTAAACTCATGGGAAACTGCTGCGGATCCGCAGCGTTTTCCGCAGCGTGTGCACATACCTTTAGAATTAGGCTATGTGCACACGGTGCAGATTTGGCTGCGGATTGGCCGCTGCGGATTCGCAGCAGTGTTCCATCAGGTTTACAGTACCATGTAAACATATGAAAAACCAAATCCGCTGTGCCCATGGTGCGGAAAATACCGCGCGGAAACGCTGCGTTGTATTTTCCGCAGCATGTCAATTCTTTGTGCGGATTCCGCAGCGTTTTACACCTGTTCCTCAATAGGAATCCGCAGGTGAAATCCGCACAAAAAACACTGGAAATCCGCGGAAAATCCGCAGGTAAAACGCAGTGCCTTTTACCCACAGATTTTTCAAAAATGGTGCGGAAATATCTCACACGAATCCGCAACGTGGGCACATAGCCTTAGGGTTAGGGTTGGAATTAGGGTTGTGGTTAGGGTTAGGGGTGTGTTGGGGTTAGTGTTGTGGTTAGGGGTGTGTTGGGGTTAGGGTTGTGATTAGGATTATGGCTACAGTTGGGATTAGGGTTAGGGGTGTGTTGGGGTTAGTGTTGGAGTTAGAATTGAGGGGTTACCACTGTTTAGGCACATCAGGGGTCTCCAAACGCAACATGGCGCCACCATTGATTCCAGCCAATCTCGTATTCAAAAAGTCAAATGGTGCTCCCTCACTTCCGAGCCCTGACGTGTGCCCAAACAGTGGTTTACCCCCACATATGGGGTACCAGCATACTCAGGACAAACTGCGCAACAATTACTGGGGTCCAATTTCTCCTGTTACCCTTGTGAATCTAAAAAAATGCTTGCTAAAACATAATTTTTGAGGAAAGAAAAATGATTTTTTATTTTCACGGCTCTGCGTTGTAAACGTCTGTGAAGCACTTGGGGGTTCAAAGTGCTCACCACATATCTAGATAAGTTCCTTGGGGGGTCTAGTTTCTAAAATGGGGTCACTTGTGGGGGGTTTCTACTGTTTAGGCACACCAGGGGCTCTGCAAACGCAACGTGACACCCGCAGACCATTCCATCAAAGTCTGCATTTCAAAAGTCACTACTTCCCTTCTGAGCCCCGACGTGTGCCCAAACAGTGGTTTACCCCCACATATGGGGTATCAGCGTACTCAGGAGAAACTGGACAACAACTTTTGGGGTCCAATTTCTCCTGTAACCCTTGGGAAAATAAAAAATTCTGGGCTAAATAATTATTTTTGAGGAAAGAAAACGTATTTATTATTTTCACGGCTCTGCATTATAAACTTCTATGAAGCACTTGGGGGTTCAAAGTGCTCACCACACAGCTAGATAAGTTCCTTTCAGGGTCTAGTTTCCAAAATGGGGTCACTTGTGGGGGGTTTCTACTGTTTAGGCACATCAGGGGCTCTGCAAACGCAACGTGACGCCCGCAGAGCATTCCATCAAAGTCTGCATTTCAAAACGTCACTACTTCAATTCCAAGCCCCGGCATGTGCCCAAACAGTAGTTTACCCCCACATATGGGGTATCACCATACTCAGGAGAAACTGGACAACAAATATTGGGGTCAAATTTCTCCTGTTACCCTTGGGAAAATTAAAAAATTCTGGGCTAAATAATTATTTTTGAGGAAAGAAAACGTATTTATTATTTTCACGGCTCTGCATTATAAACTTCTATGAAGCAGTTGGGGGTTCAAAGTGCTCACCACACATCTAGATAAGTTCCTTTCGGGGTCTAGTTTCCAAAATGGGGTCACTTGTGGGGGGTTTCTACTGTTTAGGCACATCAGGGGCTCTGCAAACGCAACGTGACGCCCGCAGAGCATTCCATCAAAGTCTGCATTTCAAAACGTCACTACTTCAATTCCAAGCCCCGGCATGTGCCCAAACAGTAGTTTACCCCCACATATGGGGTATCACCGTACTCAGGAGAAACTGGACAACAAATATTGGGGTCAAATTTCTCCTGTTACCCTTGGGAAAATTAAAAAATTCTGGGCTAAATAATTATTTTTGAGGAAAGAAAACGTATTTATTATTTTCACGGCTCTGCATTATAAACTTCTATGAAGCACTTGGGGGTTCAAAGTGCTCACCACACATCTAGATAAGTTCCTTTGGGGGTCTCGTTTCCAAAATGGGGTCACTTGTGGGGGGTTTCTACTGTTAAGCCACATCAGGGGCTCTGCAAACGCAACGTGACGCCCACAGAGCATTCCATCAAAGTCTGCATTTCAAAACGTCACTACTTCACTTCCGAGCCCCGGCATATGCCCAAATAGTGATTTACCCCCACATATGGGGTATCAGCGTACTCAGGAGAAACTGGACAACAACTTTTGGGGTCAAATTTCTCCTGTTACCCTTGGGAAAATAAAAAATTGCAGGCTAAAAGATCATTTTTGAGAAAATAATTTTTTTTTTTTATTTTTATGGCTCTGCGTTATAAACTTCTGTGAAGCACTTGGGGGTTCAAAGTCCTCACCACACATCTAGATTAGTTCCTTTGGGGGTCTAGTTTCTAAAATGGTGTCATTTCTGGGGGATCTCCAATGTTTAGGCACACAGGGGCTCTCCAAACGCGACATGGTGTCCGCTAACAATTGGAGCTAATTTTCCATTCAAAAAGTCAAATGGCGCGCCTTCCCTTCCGAGCCCTGCTGAGTGCCCAAACAGTGGTTTACCCCCACATATGAGGTATCGGCGTACTCGGGAGAAATTGCCCAACAAATTTTGTGATCCATTTTATCCTACTGCCCATGTAAAAATGAAAAAATTGAGGCGAAAAGAATTTTTTTGTGAAAAAAAAGTACTTTTTCATTTTTACAGATCAATTTGTGAAGCACCTGAGGGTTTAAAGTGCTCACTAGGCATCTAAATAAGTTCCTTGGGGGGTCTAGTTTCCAAAATGGGGTCACTTGTGGGGGAGCGCCAATGTTTAGGCACACAGGAGCTATCCAAACGCGACATGGTGTCCGCTAACGATGGAAATAATTTTTCATTCAAAAAGTCAAATGGCGCTCCTCCCTTCCGAGCCTTACCATGTGCCCAAACAGTGGTTTACCTCCACATGTGAGGTATTGGTGTACTCAGGAGAAATTGCCCAACACATTTTAGGATCCATTTTATCCTGTTGCCCATGTGAAAATGAAAAAATTGAGGCTAAAAGAATTTTTTTGTGAAAAAAAAGTACTTTTTCATTTTTACGGATCAATTTGTGAAGCACCTGGGGGTTCAAAGTGCTCGCTATGCATCTAGATAAGTTCCTTGGGGCGTCTAGTTTCCAAAATGGGGTCACTTGTGGGGGAGCTCCAATTTTTAGGCACACGGGGGCTCTCCAAACCTGACATGGTGTCCGCTAAAGAGTGGAGCCAATTTTTGATTCAAAAAGTCAAATGGCGCTCCTTCCCTTCCAAGCCCTGCCGTGCGCCCAAACAGTGGTTTACCCCCACATATGAGGTATCAGCGTACTCAGGACAAATTGGACAACAACTTTCGTGGTTCAGTTTCTCCTTTTACCATTGGGAAAATGAAAAAAAATTGTTGCTAAAAGATAATTTTTGTGACTAAAAAGTTAAATGTTCATTTTTTCCTTCCATGTTGCTTCTGCTGCTGTGAAGCACCTGAAGGGTTAATAAACTTCTTGAATGTGGTTTTGAGTACCTTGAGGGGTGCAGTTTTTAGAATGGTGTCACTTTTGGGTATTTTCAGCCACATAGACCCCTCAAACTGACTTCAAATGAGAGGTGGTCCCTAAAAAAAATGGTTTTGTAAATTTCGTTGTAAAAATGACAAATCGCTGGTCGAATTTTAACCCTTATAACTTCCTAACAAAAAAAAATGTGTTTCCAAAATTGTGCTGATGTAAAGTAAACATGTGGGAAATGTTATTTATTAACTATTTTGTGTCACATATCTCTCTGGTTTAACAGAATAAAAATTCAAAATGTGAAAATTTTTCGCCAAATTTCCGTGTTTATCACAAATAAACGCAGAATTTATTGACCTAAATTTACCACTAACATGAAGCCCAATATGTCACGAAAAAACAATCTCAGAACCGCTAGGATCAGTTGAAGCGTTCCTGAGTTATTACCTCATAAAGGGACACTGGTCAGAATTGCAAAAAACGGCAAGGTCTTTAAGGTCAAAATAGGCTGGGTCTTGAAGGGGTTAAAGTTTACCATCACTTCTCCTAATGGCTTATTGTGTTTTTCAATAACACATTTGGCAACTTAAAAGGTTATTTGCCTAAGGCTGTTTGTGTGATCTGAAATTTGTTATATTTGGCCACTTGCCTGGGTGACACCATGAAGGAACACTGTAGTCATGAAATAACATGTGGAGGTTGAGTTACTCTTCTAGTTTTGCAAGTCGCGGGGCACATAAAACAGCTCTGAAGGAAGCAATTGAGGAACCCGCCAAAGAGCTCCTCAAGTCTCAGTTTTCTATGAGTGGAACTTGTGTGAATGAGGTAAATTGGTTGCACTGGCTTGCTACTATCGCAAAATTATTGTTAGTTTTTATATGTTGTTATTATTTGTCTAAGATGATGACGCCCAGCGATCGACTATAATGTAAGGAGGACCCGAGCAGCAACTCTTCAAGTTCTCCAGGAGTCACACCATAGGAGAAATGAAGCAATACATGGTGTCCATTGAGAGTTAGGTTGGCTTCATACATCTCAGTTTAAAGGACTTTGATTTCCCGTCTGGTCTTCAGTCGCCTAACCTGAACTCAACAGTCTCATATACTATTTGTCTAAGAGTCTGGTAAGTTCTGGTCCGGAGACCTGTGCCCAGTCTGTAAATTGTGGTCTCGGATATATGAAATTATGATTAATCGATTGAGGTTTTCACTGACAATTTGTTCTCGAGGAGGCATCATAGAAAAGATCAAAATCATATAAAAATCAGCACTACCGTGCTTCTATATATCTCCGTTACCCTACTAAGGAGTAATTGTTAATTTTTATTTCTTAAATCAATAGTGCACATGAAAATAAGCAACTGTGTAATATATCTGTTAGGAGTCGAGTTCCCGCCACTGCACAGGGGGAATCTTGAACCATGCCTGCTGCGGTCTCCCATTCTGCATCAGCTGCAGTGGAGCCTGCTCAGCAAAGACGTTGGTCCCAGCGTCTCACTGAATCTGATACTGTGCAAAGGGTTACTGCTGCCTCTCCAGGCTTTACTATTGTACCCTGCACTGGTCTGCGGCGAGCAGGCTTTTCTGGGACTAAGTCCTGCTTTGCACACACTGAGCATGCCCAGGGCAAGATCTCTCAGTGGAGATCAAGGGTCACATGCTCAGGTACTGCAGCAACTTCCATTGGTTCTCCAGGAAGGCCCTGTACCTGATCAAGTTCTGTGGCAGCCTTCAATTGGTCCTTCTTGGAAGGTCCTGTAGGTGATACAACTATAAAGGGTTCTCATAACCGCACGGCCATGCGCTAGTGTCAATTTATATAAGAGCTCAGCGCCAGTGTGGTCATGTTTTGTATGCAATCAGGGACCCGGCTGAAATAAGACCCTAGAATGCTGGCACCTCCGGCGAGAAGTTTCATGTTTGTATTTGACTGCATGACCACCATCTGCTCTACTAAGTAGCTGTGTGCCTCTGTGAGCCAAACAGGGCACAGCGTTATATTTGCTAACAGGCTCTGTGAAGTAACAGAGTCTGTTTATACCACTATATAGTACCGCCATATCTAGCTGCAGGTGCTTTCCTGCACGGTGGATCCCGGGTTGCGAACGCACCATCTTCCTCTAATAAATATATATTCGGTGCGTTCCGCCAACCCTAACAGTACACTAGCACCAGGATCTGGCTAAGTTATGGCGGATGAACAGCGATTGCAGGGGTACAGCTGCTGGAGGGCCGGTTGGAGTCTCTTGAGCGTGCAACCTCGGCGGTGGATGTTACCGCAATAGCTGTTCAGGCTGCTAGCGTGGCTGCAGCAGCTTTACCCACTGCCACCCCTGTTCCGACTCTATCTCACCTCCCATTGCCTGAGAAAATACTCTGCGGACAGTAAGTCCTGTAGGCGTTTCGTTAGCCAGTGTGGTATTCACCTCGAGCTCCTGGCTGCACATTTTCCCACAGAGTGGGCAAAGGTGGGATTCATAATCTCTCCTGTCGGACAGAGCTTTGGAGTGGGCTACGCCGCTGTGGGAGCGCAACGATCATGTGGTGCGGAGTGTTCCTCAGTTTCTGGGCACTCTGAAACAGGTCTTTGTAGGACCTCAAGTAACCCATGATACAGCACTCCAACTGCTGGCTTTGACTCAGGGTTCAACCATGGTCAGCCATTTTGCCGTCCACTTCCGGACATTAGCGTCTGAGTTGGAATGGCCAGATAAAACCCTCATTCATGTTTTTTGGAGGGGGCTGGCTGACCATGTGAAGGACGCTTTGGCCACTAGGGAGATTCCCGCCACACTGGAGGAGCTCATAGCTGTATCAACTCGCATAGACCTTCGTTTTCACGAGCGAAGGTTGGAGCGAGCCCAGTGTAGGCAGAGGTTTCGGCTGGCTCCCACCTTCGCCAGACCTTTGGAATCTCCAGTCCAGGCATCCGAGTCACATGAGGCCATAGAGGTGACAAGAGCGGGATCCAAGTCCCAGTCCGCTCGTGCACTTAAGGTCTGTCATGTTTGCCGGCAGTCTCAGGACATCTTGCCTCCAAGTGTCCTCAGCGGTCGGGGAAGCGTCAGCGTATAGTGGCATTTGGAGGAAATACACTAGACACGGCGACGTTTGCCTCTAAGTTGTCCTTCAAGGGGACAATTACCATAGGCCCATCCACTCTTATGGTAGAGCTTTGCGTGGACTCTGGGGCGGAGGGTAATTTTATGTCATCCGCCCAGCGTCATGCAATACCCCTGGTGATGCTCGCCAAACCAGTAACCATTCGAGTGGTAAATGGGTCGACACTACCCTCACAGATTACCCACCAAACCATTCATTTCACTCTATCTGTGTCTCCATCACATCAGGAGATTATTTCTCTATTAGTCATTCCTGAGGGAATTGATGAGGTCCTGTTGGGGATACCATGGCTACGCTATCATTCTCATACAGAGTGGTCCTCAGGGTGAATTTTGGGATGGAGTAAATCCTGTGAGGGTAGATGTCAGAGGGAGTGCGTTCAGGTTGCTACAACAGAGGTACCCGCAGATCTTTCCTCTCTCCCCGAGCACTATTGGCCCTATGCGGACGTGTTCTCCAAATGGGCTGCGGAGACTCTTCCGCTTCACCGCCCCTATGACTGTCCTATTGACCTTTTGCCTGGTGCTGAGCCTCCCCGGGGTCGAGTCTATCCATTATCTCTCCCGGAGACGGAGGCAATGTCTCAGTACATCTAAGAGAATCTGGCAAGAGGATTCATTAGGAAGTCAGTGTCACCTGCAGGGGCTGGGTTCTTCTTCGTGCAGAAGAAGAGTGGAGACTTACGTCCATGCATAGACTACAGGGGTCTTAATGCCATTACCGTTAAGAACAAGTACCCATTACCCCTGATATCTGAGCTTTTTGATAGGCTACGGGGAGCAAGGGTATTTACTAAATTAGATCTGCTTACAACCTGATTCGCATCCGTGAGGGGGACGAATGGAAGATGGCTTTTAACACCAGGGATGGGCACTATGAATATCTGGTGATGCCCTTCGGGCTCTGTAATGCCCCAGCCATTTTCCAAGACTTTGTGAACGACATCTTTCGGGATATGCTCACCACATCGGTTGTAGTCTATCTGGATGATATTCTCATCTACTCTCCAGATATTGACTCCCATCGGAGAGATGTTCGCAAAGTCTTCGACCTCTTACGGGCAAACTCACTCTACGCCAAGTTGGAGAAGTGTGTGTTTGAGCAGGAGTCCTTGCCTGTCCTTGGTTATATCATCTCTACCCAGGGTTTGGCTATGGATCCTGCCCAGCTACAGGCTGTGATGGACTGGCAGGAACCCCATTCACTTAAAGCGGTGCAGCACTTTATGGGGTTCATTAATTACTATCGTCAGTTCATCCCACACTTCTCAACTTTGGTAGCTCCCTTGGTTGCCCTCACCAAGAAGGGAGCAAATCCCAAGTTGTGGTCGGAGGATGTCTAGAAGGGCTTCCTCTCAGTTAAGTCACACTTCGCTAGCGCTCCCATTCTACATCGCCCCGATGTAGATAAGCCATTTATCATGGAGGTGGATGCCTCATCCGTTGGTGCTGGAGCAGTCCTTTTCCAAAAGGATGCTCAAGGTCGGAAGCATCCTTGCTTCTTCTTTTCCAAGACCTTCACACCGGCGGAGAGGAATTATTCCATCGGGGACAGGGAGTTGCTAGCCATGAAGTTGGCTTTCTCAGAGTGGAGACACCTCTTGGAGGGAGCTCGCTTTCCCTTCCAGGTTTTCACTGACCATAAGAACTTTGTATATTTACAGACGGCCCAGCGGCTGAATTCTCGCCAGGCTAGATGGTCCCTGTTCTTTTCCCGGTTTCATTTTACTCTTCATTTTCTCTCCGGGGAGAAGAACATTCGCGCCAATGCTCTCTCCCGCTCTGTAGTGTCATCTGACGAGGAGGAGCCTCGGCTTATTGTCCCTTCTGAGAGCCTGAGAACTATAGCTCCGGTTTCGCTAGAGTCTGTGCCCCCAGGCAAGACTTTCGTGCCAGCGAATTTGCGACCGGAGGTTCTCGCTTGGGCTCAATCGTCCAGAGTGGGTGGGCATTTTGGGACCAAAAGGACATCTGAGCCTTTGGCGAGAACGCACTGGTGGCCGCATATGGCCCGTGATGTCGGGGACTATATTCGGGCGTGCGTTTCCTGCGCCCAGAATCGGTCTCCTCAGCAACGGCCTGCTGGGTTGCTTTACCCTCTACTGGTGGCAGACAGGCCCTGGGAAATGGTCGGGATGGACTTCGTGGTGGGCTTACCCAAGTCTCGTAGCTGCACCGTTATCTGGGTTGTCACCGATCATTTCTCTAAAATGGTGCACTTGGTGCCGCTTCCACTGTTACCTTCTGCACGGGCCTTGGCGGCGTTGTTCATAAAACATATTTTCCGTCTACATGGAATGCCTGATAAAATTGTCAGCGACCGGGTCCCCAGTTCGCGTCTCGGTTTTGGAGGGAGCTCTGTCGTTTACTCAGCATAGAGTTGAATCTCCCCTCTGCATACCATCCCGAGACGAATGGGTTGGTAGAGAGGACCAACCAGACTCTGGTGACATACTTGCGGCATTTTGTCTCTGCTGGGCAGGATGACTGGGCATCTTTGCTACCGTGGCCGGAATTTGCCTTGAACAACGCCGTAGCCGATTCCACTGGGCAGACTCCTTTTCTCCTTAATTACGGCCAGCATCCGCGTGTCCCTGTGCCCATGCCCGTGTCATCCACCGATTCTAGGGTGGCAGACTGGGCGGTGGAGGCTCATGACATTTGGGACTGCACACAGGATGCCATCCGGGCCTCCAAGGAGAGAATGAGGGTTTCTGCTGATACACACCGGTGCCCCGCTTCGACCTTTGCTCCTGGCGACTTAGTGTGGCTCTCCGCCCGTAACATCAGGCTGTGAGTTGAGTCCACTAAGTTTGCGCCTCGCTACATTGGCCCGTTCAAGGTTCTGGAACAGGTCATCCCTGTGGTCTACCGTTTGGCTATTCTGGGACTAAGTCCTGCTTTGCACACACTGAGCATGCCCAGGGCAAGATCTTTCAGTGGAGATCAAGGGTCACATGATCAGGTACTGCAGCAACTTCCATTGGTTCTCCAGGAAGGCCCTGTACCTGATCAAGTTCTGTGACAGCCTTCCATTGGTCCTTCTTGGAAGGTCCTGTAGGTGCTAGAACTATAAAGGGTTCTCATGACCGCACGGCCATGCGCTAGTGTCAATTTATATAAGAGCTCAGCGCCAGTGTGGTCATGTTTTGTATGCAGTCAGGGACCCGGCTGAAATAAGACCCTAGAATGCTGGCACCTCTGGCGAGGAGTTTTGTGTGTGTGTATTCAGGGACCCCGCTGAAATAAGCCCCTAGAATGCTGGCACCTCCGGCGAGAAGTTTCATGTTTGTATTTAACTGCATGACCACCATCTGCTCTACTAAGTAGTTGTGTGCCTCTGTGAGCCAAACAGGGCACAGCGTTATATTTGCTAACAGACTCTGTGAAGTAACCGAGTCTGTTTATACCACTATATAGTACCGCCATATCTAGCTGCAGGTGCTTTCCTGCACGGTGGATCCCGGGTTGCAAACGCACCAACTTCCTCTAATAAATATATATTCGGAGCGTTCCGCCAACCCTAACAATATCTTATCAGAGAAATCAGTTTCTGTCTCCTTCTGGACTGATCTTTCATTCTCAATTTATGAGCAAAATCAGCATTCAGTGAAGACAGTTCCCATTACCAAGATAAAAGGTGACACTTTGTGCTTTAAAAATTCTATGGAGGGGAGGAGCTAGACACAGGCTGACTCAGACTTTCTGCTGCAAGTTCTCCTGAAACAACAGTTACCCTTTTCCATACAACTTTATGAGCACCGACTGCCATCTCCTATCTCAGTAATAGCAAAATCTGCAATCACTGAAAAGATATTTTACTTATGAATTAAGAATTTTGAGAAAGTACAGTACAATCAGTTCAGGAGAAATAAAGCAGATTCCAAAATCACTGACAGATTGAAACAGGTTTCGCTCAAGAATATCACTGTATTTTATACCATCAATCTAGGACCATTTTCCCCTGTCCCTGCTGCCGAAAAACATACCCACAGCAGGATGCTGCCAGCACCATGTTTCACTGTGGGGATGGTGTTCTTAGGGAGCTGTGTTGGTTTGGCACCAGACATTACCTCGTGGGCAAAAAAGTTCAATTTTGGTCTAATCTGAGCACCTTCCTTCCAAATGTCTTTTGTCAAACTAAAAATGAGCCTTATAATTTTTGTGTGTAAGTAAAGACTTTTTTCTACCCACTCTTCAATAAAGTCCACCTATATGGAATGTACAGCTTATTGTCAAAAGGGGTGATATGCATAAGCCAATTTTTAGTTATTTGATTCCTTAAATTTAATTTATGTCAATATTTTTCTCACTACACTTCACCAACTTAGATTATTTAGTGCTGATGCATTACACACAAATCGGATTACAAAAATACTTAAATACAGGTTGTAATTAGTGATGATCGAGTATGCTCGTTGCTTGGGTTTTCCCGAGCACACTCGGGTGACCTCCGAGTATTTATGTCTGCTCGGAGATTTCATTTTCATCGCCTCAGCTGAATGATTTACAGCTAGTAGCCAGGCTGAGTACATGTGGGGGTTGCATGGTTGCTAGGGAATCCACACATGTAATCAAGCAGGCTAGTAGCTGTAAATCATTCAGCTGGGGCAATGAAAACTAAATCTTCAAGCAGTCATAAATACTCGTATTTCACCCGAGCTTGCTCTGGAAAACCCGAGCAACGAGTACACTCGCTCATCACTAGTTGTAATGTAACAAAATAGGTAAATAGCAAAGAGGTGAATACTTTTACTCAAAAATGTTTTTTTTTCTGCTTTTATTTGTTTTAGTAATTATAGTTAGTAATTAGTAATTAATTGGTAAACTAAATGGCTGCATTGAAAACTTCATCTTGGCACGCAGAAAAAAATCCCTGATATTTATCAATGGGGAAATATTAGTGATGAGCGAACATGTTATACAGCCAATAAACATTCGGGGATTGTCTGCCAGTCACTGTAATGCCGTAGCCATCTTTGTAGTGACGTTTCTGTGATTGGCTGGCCTCAGTATTTGTTCAAGCCTTTTTTTTGCAAATCCACTAGTGGTGCTACTGGTGCTAATGCTGACCCATCACACCCAGTAGTGTAACTACTGGGGGGACAGAGGGAGTGGTCACTGCGGGCACCGGGCTCTGAGGGGCCCACCCGGAGCTACGCTATTGTAACTGTATCGGCATGCACAGCATATCCAAACAGCTACACCCTGTGGCAGAGCAGAGACTCGATCTCCCTGAACTGCCACTCAACCGCTATGGGCCCTTGGGCAGGAGGCACCAGGCCCTCCACCCATCATCGCAAGTTCAACTGTATCGGCTGCATGCCGATACAGTTGATAGGAATGATGAGAGAGGAAGGTTCACACTGAGAGGTGTCCTGAGATGTGTGGATGCTCGGAGCAGCAGTGTAAAAAGAGGAGATGTGAGTAATGAAGTTATTTATTACTTTTTGCACAGGGCATTTATATATTCTAGAGATTTGTTTTACCATTTAAAGGACAACCAGTACCACACAGCAGGTGCAGTAATAGGGACACATATGGCAGCAGCTGCTCAGTATTGGGGTATCAGCAAGTTGAGGAGTTTGTGCAGGTTGGGGATAGATGGGGTGGAGCAGGAAATGTGGGAAGTTAAACGTGTCTTTGTTGTAATCTCTGCAGATGAGTCCTGGCTGGAAGAAGTTGGTATGTCGGTCTGGGCCAGATAGAAAAGACGGTAAAAGTGAACGATTCCATCAGAAAGAACGTCATCTGTAAGTCACTATCTGTAACCGTACTGTAATCATTTATATGTTCCGTAGGACATGTATCCACTACTATATGGTCACCATATGGTGGTAATATCAGTGTTGGTCTTTGTATAGAGATTATTTTCAATAACAGTGCGGTCATCTGCTCAGGTTCTCGTGCATCCACCTGTAATCAAGGTTAGCTGATTAGGGGCCCAAGTAGAAGTATGCCCCCCACCAATAAAAACCCTAGCTATGCCTCTGATCATACTAAAAGTCCTTCTGAGGCCTAATCTTGTACTTTTTCTGATACATTTTGCATTTAGCCTAGGGACAACTGCTGGAGCAAAGAAACTGGCTGAATATAGCCTGTAGGCAGTGCATAGGGCTTTGCAGTCGGTGGCTAAATATATAGCTGCTGCAGGTGACACTTTCAATTTGGGTGAAAAAATTGACTGTATTGTCATTATTGTAGTTTAACGCGCTTTGTACAAGATTATGGTGGTTTAAAATTTTTAAAGACCGCTTGGCCCGATACAGCTCACAATTTTTTTTCCAAAAATTGACTATTGTAATTTATACAGTTGAACTTGCGTTGTGTAAAATTATGGTGGTTTAAAATGTGCAAAAACCGCTTGGCCTTATATAGTTCACAAAATATTTTTGCTCCAAACATTGACTATTGTCATCCATACAGTTTAATGTACTGTGTGTAAAATTTCAATGGTTTAACATTTTTAAAAACTGCTTGACCTGCTACAGGTGACCACGTTTTTTGTTTAAAAAATTGACTATGTCATTCATACAGTTTAATGTGCTTTTTGAGAAATTACAGTGGTTTGAAATTTTCAAAAACAGGTGACAATTTTTTTTGTAATTAAAAATTTTGTAGCTTCATTTAATCAAGGAAACTTGGCTTCCAGAAACCTAACAATTACAAAATTTGTAAGGTGTGTGGTAATGGACGGGAAAGTGGAAGTGCTGATGATGGTATGTGCAGACTGAGACCGTGGGGAAGTTGCTACTGCACCTGTTGCTGGAGCACAAGCAACACGCCCATCCACGACACATAGCTTCCTGTTCCACTTTGCAGGGAGGTATGGGACACCACTTCTGCAGCCACACCAGTGCAAACAGGTGGTTGGTTGGAGGGCAGATAATGCTTCCAGCATGCTTGCCAGCACCACTCAGTCTTCCACAAGCTCCAGTCCCGCCTCCCAAGACTCTGAATCACTTAATCCTCACCCTGATCCTCCTTCCTTCCACCATGTCACGTCTCAGGAGACCAGTGATCCCACACTAGGACACTCCAAGGAGCTCCTTACATCCTCATTTCGTAAATGTGGCCTCTCATGCTGCATGTTCCAAGAGGGAAAGGAGGACATGCTGTTTAGTGATGCATAAAACTTAGAGCAGCCACGGTCACAAGAAGATGATGGTAGGAAATGGCAATTTTTTTCTGAGGTAGATGAAGATAAAACAGTTGCCGATAAGTCAGGTTGTTGTTAGGCTACGTTCACATTAGCGTTGCGCGCCGGTGCGTCGGCGATGCAACGCTCGACGCACAAAAAACGCGCGCAAAAACGCTGCGTTTTGCGACGCGTGCGTCGTTTTTTGACGAAAATCGGACGCACGAAAAATGCAACTTGTTGCATTTTCTTGCATCCGACGCTAGCGTCGGAAACGACGCACGTGTCGAAAAACGCAACCAAAAAACCGCACGCGTCCCCTATGTTAAACATAGGGGCGCGTCGCCGACGCAACAGCGACGCACATTAGCGGAACGCTAATGTGAACGTAGCCTTAAGTCACCCAGTCAGGTGGACCAGGGTGCGGCAGTGGAAGACGAGGTGGTGGATGACGCAGTCACTGACCCAACCTGGGAAGCTGGCATACAGAGTGAGTCCAGAAGTGTTGAGAGGTAGGGATCAGCAGCACTAAAACAGGCAGGATGAGGCAGTGGCGTGACCAGAGGGAGAAGGCGGTTAACTGTTCCGCAGAGCACCGACACTCGTCAATTTCTCCATCAAAGACTTAGGTGTTCCCCAGTCTGGGACTTTTTTAAAGAGAGTTCTGAGACCAAAAAAATGGTAATTTTCAACCTGTGTCATGGCAAGATCAGAAGGGCCTGACTACTTAGAACCTAACCTGTTATGATCTGGTGGTTAGAACAAATAGTGGACCTGGTAGTTAGAGCACCAGAAAAGACCTGATAGCACATTAATACAGGACAAGCTCTGGGAAGTGGAACCTCTGCTGACCGCAATCCCTAATCCTATCACGTACACTAGAAATAGCCGTGGAGCGCTCCTAACATGACCTAGGCGCCTCGTCACAGCCTCAGAACTAGCTAGCCCTAGAGATAGGAAAAATAAGCCTATCTTGCCTCCGAGAAAATTCCCCAAAGGAAAAGGCAGCCCCCCACATATATTGACTGTGAGTAAGATGAAATCACAAACACAGAGATGAAATAGATTTAGCAAAGAGAGGCCCGACTTACTAAACAGACAGAAGATAGGAAAGGTCACTTTGCAGTCAGCACAAAACCCTACAAAAGCCACACAGAGAGTGCAGGGAAAAATACCGTCCGCACCGACTAACGGAGCGGAGGCGCCCCTCTGCGTCCCAGAGCTTCCAGCAAGCAAGGCAAAATTCACATAAGCATGCTGGACAGAAAAAATAGCAAACAAGTAAAAAGCAAAGCGAAACTTAGCTTCTGCTGGAGAAAACGGGTAACCAGGAAGATCCAGGAGCGAACTAGACCAATGCTACAACATTGACAGCTGGCATCAGACAAGGATCCAAGTGGAGTTAAATAGAGCAGCCCACTAACGAATTAGCCTCGTCACCTGTAGAAGGAAACCCAGAAACACCCACAGGCATCAGAGAAAGTCCATGGACAGAACCAGCCAAAGTACCATTCACGACCACAGGAGGGAGCCCGAAAACAGAACTCACAACAGCACCCCCCCCTTGAGGATGGGTCACCGAACCCTCACGAGAGCCCCCAGGCCGACCAGGATGAGCCAAATGAAAGGCACGAACCAGATCGGCCGCATGAACATCAGAGGCAAAAACCCAGGAATTATCCTCCTGACCATAACCCTTCCACTTGACCAAGTACTGGAGTTTCCGTCTCGAAATACGAGAATCCAAAATCTTCTCCACCACATACTCCAACTCCCCCTCAACCAACACCGGAGCAGGAGGGTCAACGGATGGAACCACAGGCGCCACATATCTCCGCAACATCGACCTATGGAACACATTATGGATGGCAAAAGAATCTGGAAGCGCCAAACGAAATGACACAGGATTGATAACCTCAGAAATTTTATACGGACCAATGAAACGAGGCTTAAACTTAGGAGAGGAAACCTTCATAGGAACATAACGAGACGACAACCAAACTAAATCCCCAACACGAAATCGGGGACCCACACAACGCCGGCGGTTAGCGAAACGTTGAGCCTTCTCCTGGGACAATGTCAAATTGTCCACCACATGAGTCCAAATCTGCTGCAACCTATTCACCACAGTATCTACACCAGGACGGACAGTCTGAAGACTCAACCTGCCCTGAAGAGAAACGAGGATGGAAACCAGAATTGCAGAAAAATGGCGAAACCAAAGTAGCCGAGCTGGCCCGATTATTAAGGGCAAACTCAGCCAACGGCAAAAAGGACACCCAATCATCCTGATCAGCAGAAACAAAGCATCTCAGATATGTTTCCAACGTCTGATTAGTTCGTTCGGTTTGGCCATTTGTCTGAGGATGGAAAACCGAGGAAAAAGACAGATCAATGCCCATCCTAGCACAAAAGGATCGCCAAAACCTCGAAACAAACTGAGAACCTCTGTCCGAAACGATGTTCTCCGGAATGCCATGTAAACGAACCACATGCTGGAAAAACAATGGCACCAAATCAGAGGAGGAAGGCAATTTAGACAAGGGTACCAAATGGACCATCTTAGAAAAGCGATCACAAACCACCCAAATGACCGACATCTTTTGAGAGACGGGGAGATCCGAAATAAAATCCATAGAAATATGCGTCCAGGGCCTCTTCGGGACCAGCAAGGGCAAAAGCAACCCACTAGCACGAGAACAGCAGGGCTTAGCCCGAGCACAAGTCCCACAGGACTGCACAAAAGAATGCACATCCCGTGACAAAGAAGGCCACCAAAAGGATCTAGCCACCAAATCTCTGGTACCAAAGATTCCAGGATGCCCAGCCAACACCGAACAATGAAGCTCAGAGATAACTCTGCTAGTCCATTTATCAGGGACAAACAGTTTATCTGCTGGGCAACGATCAGGTCTATCAGCCTGAAATTTTTGCAGCACCCGCCGCAAATCAGGGGAGATGGCAGACAAAATTATCCCCTCTTTGAGAATACCTGCCGGCTCAGAAACACCCGGAGAGTCAGGCACAAAACTCCTTGACAGGGCATCAGCCTTCACATTCTTAGAGCCCGGAAGGTACGAAACCACAAAATCAAAACGGGAGAAAAATAACGCCCATCGAGCCTGTCTCGGATTCAACCATTTGGCAGACTCAAGATAAGTCAAATTTTTGTGATCTGTCAAGACCACCATGCGATGCTTGGCTCCCTCAAGCCAATGACGCCACTCCTCGAATGCCCACTTCATGGCCAACAATTCTCGATTACCAACATCATAATTGCGCTCAGCAGGCGAAAACTTTCTAGAAAAGAAAGCACATGGCTTCATTCCCGAGCCATCAGAACTTCTTTGCGACAAAACAGCCCCTGCTCCAATCTCAGAGGCATCAACCTCAACCTGAAACGGGAGCGAAACATCTGGCTGGCACAACACAGGGGCAGAAGAAAAACGATGCTTCAATTCCCGAAAAGCATCCACGGCCGCAGAAGACCAATTGACCACATCAGCACCCTTCTTGGTCAAATCAGTCAACGGTTTAGCAACACTAGAAAAATTAGCGATGAAGCGACGATAAAAATTAGCAAAGCCCAGGAACTTTTGCAGGCTCTTCACAGATGTCGGCTGAGTCCAATCATGAATGGCCTGGACTTTAACAGGGTCCATCTCGACAGTAGAAGGGGAAAAAATGAACCCCAAAAATGAAACCTTCTGAACTCCAAAGAGACACTTTGACCCCTTCACAAACAAGGAATTAGCACGAAGTACCTGGAACACCATTCTGACCTGCTTCACATGAGACTCCCAATCATCCGAAAAGACCAAAATATCATCCAAATACACGATCAGGAATTTATCCAGGTACTCTCGGAAGATGTCATGCATAAAGGACTGAAATACTGATGGAGCATTGGAAAGCCCGAATGGCATCACCAGGTACTCAAAATGGCCCTCAGGCGTATTAAATGCTGTTTTCCATTCATCGCCCCGTTTAATACGCACAAGATTATACGACCCTCGAAGGTCTATCTTGGTAAACCAACTAGCCCCTTTAATACAAGCAAACAAGTCGGACAGCAACGGCAAAGGATACTGAAATTTGACAGTAATTTTATTAAGAAGGCGGTAATCAATACAAGGTCTCAAAGAACCATCCTTCTTGGCCACAAAAAAGAACCCTGCTCCCAACGGTGATGACGATGGGCGAATATGGCCTTTCTCCAAGGATTCCTTTATATAACTCCGCATAGCGGCGTGTTCTGGCACAGATAAATTGAACAATCGGCCCTTAGGAAACTTACTACCAGGAATCAAATTAATTGCACAATCACAATCCCTATGAGGAGGTAGGGCACTGGCTTTGGGCTCATCAAATACATCCTGATAATCCGACAAAAACTCCGGAACTTCAGAAGGAGTAGAAGACGAAATTGACAAAAATGGAACATCACCATGTACCCCCTGGCAACCCCAGCTGGACACAGACATAGATTTCCAGTCCAATACTGGATTATGGACCTGTAGCCATGGTAACCCTAAAACGACCACATCATGCAGATTATGTAACACCAAAAAACGGATATCCTCCTGATGTGCAGGAGCCATGCACATGGTCAATTGGGTCCAGTACTGAGGCTTATTCTTGGCCAAAGGCGTAGCATCAATTCCTCTCAATGGAATAGGATGCTGCAAGGGCTCCAAGAAAAAACCACAGCGCCTAGCATACTCCAGGTCCATCAAATTCAGGGCAGCGCCTGAATCCACAAATGCCATAACAGAGTAGGAAGACAAAGAACAAATCAGAGTAACGGACAATAGAAATTTTGACTGTACCGTACCAATGGTGGCAGACCTAGCGAACCGCTTAGTGCGCTTAGGACAATCGGAGATAGCATGAGTGGAATCACCACAGTAAAAACACAGCCCATTCTGACGTCTGTGTTCCTGCCGTTCAGTTCTGGTCAAAGTCCTATCACACTGCATAGGCTCAGGCCCGTGCTCAGATAGTACCGCCAAATGGTGCACAGATTTACGCTCACTCAAGCGCCGATCGATCTGAATGGCCAAGGACATAGACTCATTCAGTCCAGCAGGCATGGGAAATCCCACCATGACATCTTTAAGGGCTTCAGAGAGACCCTTTCTGAAGATTGCTGCCAGGGCACATTCATTCCACTGAGTGAGCACAGACCACTTTCTAAACTTCTGACAATATATCTCTGCTTCATCCTGACCCTGACACAGAGCCAGCAAGATTTTCTCTGCCTGATCCACTGAATTAGGTTCGTCATAACGCAATCCGAGCGCCAGGAAAAACGCATCCACATCACGCAATGCCGGATCTCCTGGCACAAGGGAAAATGCCCAGTCTTGAGGGTCACCACGTAACAAAGAAATAATGATCCTTACTTGTTGAGCAGGATCACCTGAGGAGCGAGGTTTCAAAGCTAGAAACAATTTACAATTATTTTTGAAATTCAAGAACTTAGATCTATCACCAAAAAATAAATCAGGAATTGGAATCCTAGGCTCTGACATCGAATTCTGAACCACAACATCTTGAATGTTTTGTACCCTTGTAGTGAGATTATCCATCCAAGAGGACAGACCTTGAATGTCCATGTCTACACCTGTGTTCTGAACCACCCAGAGGTAAAGGGGAAAAGTGAGACAGAACACGCTGCAAAGAAAAAAAAATGGTCTCAGAGCTTCACTTATCCCTCTATTGAGATGCATCAATACTTTTGGCCAGCTGTACTGTTATGATATGGTGGTTAGAACAAATAGTGGACCTGGTAGTTAGAGCACCAGAAAAGACCTGATAGCACATTAATACAGGACAAGCTCTGGGAAGTGGAACCTCTGCTGACCGCAATCCCTAATCCTATCACGTACACTAGAAATAGCCGTGGAGCGCTCCTAACATGACCTAGGCACCTCGTTACAGCCTCAGAACTAGCTAGCCCTAGAGATAGGAAAAATAAGCCTATCTTGCCTCCGAGAAAATTCCCCAAAGGAAAAGGCAGCCCCCCACATATATTGACTGTGAGTAAGATGAAATCACAAACACAGAGATGAAATAGATTTAGCAAAGAGAGGCCCGACTTACTAAACAGACAGAAGATAGGAAAGGTCACTTTGCAGTCAGCACAAAGCCCTACAAAAGCCACACAGAGAGTGCAGGGAAAAATACCGTCCGCACCGACTAACGGAGCAGAGGCGCCCCTCTGCGTCCCAGAGCTTCCAGCAAGCATGGCAAAATTCACATAAGCATGCTGGACAGAAAAAATAGCAAACAAGAAAAAAGCAAAGCGAAACTTAGCTTCTGCTGGAGAAAACAGGTAACCAGGAAGATCCAGGAGCGAACTAGACCAATGCTACAACATTGACAGCTGGCATCGGACAAGGATCCAAGTGGAGTTAAATAGAGCAGCCCACTAACGAATTAGCCTCGTCACCTGTAGAAGGAAACCCAGAAACACCCACAGGCATCAGAGAAAGTCCATGGACAGAACCAGCCGAAGTACCATTCACGACCACAGGAGGGAGCCCGAAAACAGAACTCACAACACTAACCACCACTAGCATGACCAGGCACATGTCATATAAACACCCGACTCGATGGACCGAACGTCTGGGTCCACAATTGGTGCCAGCGCGTGACACTACTGACTCTTCCCCTGGGCTACATGCTTGCCAATGCTCTGTCCATGACACTGGTGCAAATGCCTCCCGCCCTGCACCTGTCCTTCCACATTCTGGGGCACCATCATCAGGCACTTACAAATCCTTTCCCCAGCATAATGTTCAGCTGACCTTGCTACCTCAGGCCTCGGAGCAAAAAAGAAAGCTCTCAGCCACCCACCCACAGGCTCAATTGCTAAATGGACACAGCTCCAGTCTGCTTACAATGGAAATGTTGCCGTTTTAGATTTGTAGACATGGAGGAGTTCCGCCGACTCATTGTTAGAATGTTTTGTTTTTGACCATCCGCCATCTTGTGGTTTTCTGGCTGCTGATCTTTTTCCCCTGGTGCTAGGTTGTCTTAGGTCAGGTGATTGTATCACCCTTTATTACCCAGCACCTGCCTCCCAGGCCTTGCTGTGGACAACAGTGTTAATCCGCTAGAGTTCTGGCTAGGTGCTTTGATAGCTTTCTGTGTTGGATTTTATGCAGTTCTGGGATCTCTAGTTCTGCTATCCTTAGTTTCTGTTTTCAGTTGGTTTCTGCAGCCTTCTCTGTGATTTCTATTAAGAGGTGACCTGTTTTTTATACCCAGTCCTTAGATCTTTCAGGGACCTCCTTCCCCCATCTATATATCTTCGCTGAAGTTAACCTAGGAACGTCGGTGGGTCTATTCACAAGGAATGGGTCGCCCCCTCCATAGTAGGGTATCAGCCTAGTCTCAGTGCAGGGTCAGTTTTCCCCCTTCTATCCTAGTTCTGTGTTGCAGTTCCTGTTGTGAATTCTGTGGCAGAGCTCCCTCCTGTGGTCACAAGTGGTACTTCGGCTGATTCTCTCTGGGAGCTTCCGTTTGTGGAGGAAACTGGTACTGCTGCTTCTGAGTTTCCTCCCTCAGGTGATCTGGTGAGGTCGTTAGGTGCTTCTCTACTTAACCCCACCTAATGCTTTGATTCATGCTTCCTGTCAATGTTCCAGTGTTGGACTTGTGTTTCTCTGGATCATTCCTGTGGCCTGCTGCTCTGCATAGCTAAGTGCTTCTTTGCTATTTGTTGCTGTTTTTTCTGTCCAGCTTGTCTATTTGTTTTGCTGGAAGCTCTGGGACGCAAAGGGTGTACCTCCGTGCCGTTAGTTCGGTACGGAGGGTCCTTTTGCCCCCTTGCGTGGTTTTCTTTAGGGTTTTGTGTAGACCGCAAAGTTATCTTTCCTATCCTCGTTCTGTCTAGAATATCGGGCCTCACTTTGCTGAATCTATTTCATCCCTACGTTTGTCTTTTCATCTTACTCACAGTCATTATATGTGGGGGGCTGCCTTTTCCTTGGGGGTATTTCTCTGAGGCAAGAGAAATACCCCCAGGCTTATTTTTCTATCTTCAGGCTAGTTAGTTTCTCAGGCTGTGCCGAGTTGCATAGGGAGCGTTAGGCGCAATCCACGGCTGCCTCTAGTTGTGTTTGGAGAGGATCAGGGATTGCGGTCTGCAGAGTTCCCACGTCTCAGAACTCGTTCTGTTATTTTGGGTTATTGTCAGATCACTGTGTGTGCTCTGACCTCCATGTCCATTGTGAGACTGAATTGCCTTTCATAACAGTACAGGAAACCAAAAGTACTAATGATTCTCAATAGAGGGAAAAAATAAGTTCTGAGACCATTTTTATTTCTTGGCATTGTGTTTTGTCTTTTTTTCCCCTAGACATTTGGGTGGTTCAGTACACAGGTGTAGCGATGGACATTAGAAGTCTGTCTTCATTTGTGGATCAGCTCTCGGCAAGAGTACAAAAGATTCAAGACACTATTGATCAGAAATCTATGTTAGAACCAAGAATTCCTATTCCTGATTTGTTTTTTGGAGATAGAACTAAGTTTCTGAGTTTCAAAAATAATTGTAAGTTATTTCTGGCCTTGAAACCTCGTTCCTCTGGTGATCCAGTTCAACAGGTTTTGATTATTATTTCTTTTTTGTGCGGCGACCCTCAGGACTGGGCATTTTCTCTTGCGCCAGGAGATCCTGCATTGGGTGATGTCAATGCGTTTTTCCTGGCGCTCGGATTGCTGTACGATGAGCCTAATTCAGTGGATCAGGCAGAAAAGAATTTGCTGGCTCTTTGTCAGGGTCAGGATGAGATAGAGGTATATTGCCAGAAATTTAGAAAATGGTCAGTGCTCACTCAATGGAATGAATCTGCGCTAGCAGCTATGTTCAGAAAGGGTCTCTCTGAAGCCCTTAAGGATGTCATGGTGGGATTTCCTATGCCTGCTGGTTTGAATGAGTCTATGTCTTTGGCTATTCAGATCGGTCGACGCTTGCGTGAGCGTAAATCTGTGCACCATTTGGCGGTATTACCTGAGCTTAAACCTGAGCCTATGCAGTGCGATAGGACTTTAACCAGAGTTGAATGGCAAGAACACAGACGTCTGAATGGGCTGTGTTTCTACTGTGGTGATTCCACTCATGCTATCTCTGATTGTCCTAAGCGCACTAAGCGGTTCGCTAGGTCTGCCACCATTGGTACGGTACAGTCAAAATTTCTTCTGTCCGTTACCTTGATCTGCTCGTTGTCATCATATTCTGTCATGGCATTTGTGGATTCAGGTGCTGCTCTGAATTTGATGGACTTGGAATATGCTAAGCGTTGTGGGTTTTTCTTGGAGCCCTTGCAGTGTCCTATTCCATTGAGAGGAATTGATGCTACGCCTTTGGCCAAGAATAAGCCTCAATACTGGACCCAGCTGACCATGTGCATGGCTCCTGCACATCAGGAGGTTATTCGCTTTCTGGTGTTGCATAATCTGCATGATGTGGTCGTGTTGGGGTTGCCATGGCTACAAGCCCATAATCCTGTATTGGATTGGAAATCCATGTCGGTGTCCAGCTGGGGTTGTCAGGGGGTACATGGTGATGTTCCATTTTTGTCAATTTCGTCATCCACCCCTTCTGAGGTTCCAGAGTTCTTGTCTGATTACCGGGATGTATTTGATGAGCCCAAGTCCGATGCCCTACCTCCGCATAGGGATTGTGATTGTGCTATCAATTTGATTCCTGGTGGTAAATTCCCAAAAGGTCGACTGTTTAATTTATCCGTGCCTGAGCACACCGCTATGCGCAGTTATGTGAAGGAATCCCTGGAGAAGGGGCATATTCGCCCGTCATCGTCGCCATTAGGAGCAGGGTTCTTTTTTGTAGCCAAAAAGGATGGTTCGCTGAGACCTTGTATAGATTATCGCCTTCTTAATAAGATCACTGTTAAATTTCAGTACCCCTTGCCTTTGTTATCTGATTTGTTTGCTCGGATTAAGGGGGCTAGTTGGTTCACCAAGATTGATCTTCGTGGTGCGTATAATCTGGTGCGAATCAGGCGAGGCGATGAATGGAAAACTGCATTTAATACGCCCGAGGGTCATTTTGAGTATCTAGTGATGCCATTCGGACTTGCCAATGCTCCATCAGTGTTTCAGTCCTTTATGCATGACATCTTCCGAGAGTACCTGGATAAATTCCTGATTGTGTACTTGGATGACATTTTGATCTTCTCGGATGGTTGGGAGTCTCATGTGAAACAGGTCAGAACGGTTTTTCAGGTCCTGCGTGCTAATTCTTTGTTTGTGAAGGGATCAAAGTGTCTCTTTGGTGTGCAGAAGGTTTCATTTTTGGGGTTCATCTTTTCCCCTTCTACTATCGAGATGGATCCTGTTAAGGTCCAAGCCATCCATGATTGGACTCAGCCGACATCTCTGAAAAGTCTGCAAAAGTTCCTGGGCTTTGCTAATTTTTATCGTCGCTTCATCTGCAATTTTTCTAGTATTGCCAAACCATTGACCGATTTGACCAAGAAGGGTGCTGATTTGGTCAATTGGTCTTCTGCTGCTGTGGAAGCTTTTCAAGAGTTGAAGCGTCGTTTTTCTTCTGCCCCTGTGTTGTGTCAACCAGATGTTTCTCTTCCGTTCCAGGTCGAGGTTGATGCTTCTGAGATTGGAGCAGGGGCTGTTTTGTCGCAGAGAGGTTCTGATTGTTCAGTGATGAAACCATGCGCTTTTTTTTCCAGGAAGTTTTCGCCTGCTGAGCAGAATTATGATGTGGGCAACCGAGAGTTGCTGGCCATGAAGTGGGCATTCGAGGAGTGGCGTCATTGGCTTGAAGGAGCTAAGCATCGTGTGGTGGTATTGACTGATCATAAGAACTTGACTTATCTCGAGTCTGCTAAGCGTTTGAATCCTAGACAGGCTCGTTGGTCGCTGTTTTTCGCCCGTTTTGACTTTGTGATTTCGTACCTTCCGGGCTCTAAAAATGTGAAGGCGGATGCTCTGTCTAGGAGTTTTGTGCCCGACTCTCCGGGTTTATCTGAGCCGGCGGGTATCCTCAAGGAAGGAGTAATTGTGTCTGCCATCTCCCCTGATTTGCGGCGGGTGCTGCAAAAATTTCAGGCTAATAAACCTGATCGTTGTCCAGCGGAGAAACTGTTTGTCCCGGATAGGTGGACAAATAAAGTTATCTCTGAGGTTCATTGTTCGGTGTTGGCTGGTCATCCTGGAATCTTTGGTACCAGAGAGTTAGTGGCTAGATCCTTTTGGTGGCCATCTCTGTCGCGGGATGTGCGTACTTTTGTGCAGTCCTGTGGGATTTGTGCTCGGGCTAAGCCCTGCTGTTCTCGTGCCAGTGGGTTGCTTTTGCCCTTGCCGGTCCCGAAGAGACCTTGGACACATATCTCTATGGATTTTATTTCAGATCTTCCCGTCTCTCAAAAGATGTCAGTCATTTGGGTGGTCTGTGATCGCTTTTCTAAGATGGTCCATCTGGTACCCTTGTCCAAGTTGCCTTCCTCCTCTGATTTGGTGCCATTGTTCTTCCAGCATGTGGTTCGTTTGCATGGCATTCCAGAGAATATCGTTTCTGACAGAGGTTCCCAGTTTGTTTCGAGGTTTTGGCGAGCCTTTTGTGGTAGGATGGGCATTGACTTGTCTTTTTCCTCGGCTTTTCATCCTCAGACTAATGGCCAGACCGAACGAACCAATCAGACCTTGGAAACCTATCTGAGATGCTTTGTTTCTGCCGATCAGTATGACTGGGTGTCCTTTTTGCCTTTGGCTGAGTTCGCCCTTAATAATCGGGCCAGCTCGGCTACCTTGGTTTCGCCATTTTTCTGCAATTCTGGGTTCCATCCTCGTTTCTCTTCAGGACAGGTTGAGTCTTCGGACTGTCCTGGTGTGGATACTGTGGTGGACAGGTTGCAGCAGATTTGGACTCATGTAGTGGACAATTTGACCTTGTCCCAGGAGAAGGCTCAACGTTTCGCTAATCGCAGACGCCGTGTGGGTCCCCGACTTCGTGTTGGGGATCTGGTTTGGTTATCTTCTCGTCATATTCCTATGAAGGTTTCCTCTCCTAAGTTTAAACCTCGTTTCATTGGTCCTTATAGGATTTCTGAGGTTATTAATCCTGTGTCTTTTCGTCTGACCCTCCCAGATTCTTTTTTCATACATAACGTCTTCCATAGGTCATTGTTGCGGAGATACGTGGCACCTATGGTTCCATCTGTTGACCCTCCTGCCCCGGTTTTGGTGGAGGGGGAATTGGTGTATATTGTGGAGAAGATTTTGGATTCTCGTGTTTCAAGACGGAAACTCCAGTATCTGGTTAAATGGAAGGGTTATGCTCAGGAGGATAATTCCTGGGTTTTTGCCTCTGATGTCCATGCTCCCGATCTTGTTCGTGCCTTTCATGTGGCTCATCTTGGTCGGCCTCGGGGCTCTGGTGAGGGTTCGGTGACCCCTCCTCAAGGGGGGGGTACTGTTGTGAATTCTGTGGCAGAGCTCCCTCCTGTGGTCACAAGTGGTACTTCGGCTGATTCTCTCTGGGAGCTTCCGTTTGTGGAGGAAACTGGTATTGCTGCTTCTGAGTTTCCTCCCTCAGGTGATCTGGTGAGGTCGTTAGGTGCTTCTCTACTTAACCCCACCTAATGCTTTGATTCATGCTTCCTGTCAATGTTCCAGTGTTGGACTTGTGTTTCTCTGGATCATTCCTGTGGCCTGCTGCTCTGCATAGCTAAGTGCTTCTTTGCTATTTGTTGCTGTTTTTTCTGTCCAGCTTGTCTATTTGTTTTGCTGGAAGCTCTGGGACGCAAAGGGTGTACCTCCGTGCCGTTAGTTCGGTACGGAGGGTCTTTTTGCCCCCTTGCGTGGTTTTCTTTAGGGTTTTGTGTAGACCGCAAAGTTATCTTTCCTATCCTCGTTCTGTCTAGAATATCGGGCCTCACTTTGCTGAATCTATTTCATCCCTACGTTTGTCTTTTCATCTTACTCACAGTCATTATATGTGGGGGGCTGCCTTTTCCTTGGGGGTATTTCTCTGAGGCAAGGTAGGCTTATTTTTCTATCTTCAGGCTAGTTAGTTTCTCAGGCTGTGCCGAGTTGCATAGGGAGCGTTAGGCGCAATCCACGGCTGCCTCTAGTTGTGTTTGGAGAGGATCAGGGATTGCGGTCTGCAGAGTTCCCACGTCTCAGAGCTCGTTCTGTCATTTTGGGTTATTGTCAGATCACTGTGTGTGCTCTGACCTCCATGTCCATTGTGAGACTGAATTGCCTTTCATAACAAGTTCCATAACACTCATGGCAGCAGCCATACCTTAGTACTCGGTCACCAGCCTCCACTATTTCTCCCAGTGTGGAGTCCCAGCACATGTCCAGGAACACCACCCGTGCCCTTACCAAAGCACTTACTAGGATTGTCCACTTAATGACCGACATGAGGAGAAGCACTTGTGGCCAGGGATGCTACGTTTCCCTGACAGCACACTGGGTGAACATTGTGGAAGCCAGGGCTGAGTCCCACACTGGCTCAACACATGTGCTAATGACACCTAGGATTGCTGGCCCTACTTCTATCAAGGTTTCATCCACCTCCTACACCAGTTCCTGCACCACCTCCTCCAAGATCACTGTGGCTAAGCTCCAGAGATATAGTAGGGAGATGGGAGAAAGTTCCACAAAGTCAACTATCACTGCAGCCCTCCTCCAGTGGGGCCTTTATGGCAGAGTGGCCCAACAGAAGCCTCTCAGTGAAAGACATATGAAAACCCGCACAACGTTTGCTAAAAAACACATGAAGGACTCCCAGACTATAAGAAATAAGATTCTCTGGTCTGATGAGATGAAGAGAGACCTTTTTGGTGATAATTCTAAGCATTGTGTGTGTAGAAAACCAGGCACTGCTCATCTCCTGACCAATACAATCCCAACAGTGAAACATGGTGATGGCAGTATCATGCTATGGGGGTGTTTTTCAGCTGCAGGGACAGGATGACTGGTTGCCATTGAAGGAAACATGAATGCGGCCAAGTAGAGGGACATCCTGGATGAAAACCTCTTCCAGGGTTCCCTGGACCTCAGACTTGGCCGAAGGTTCATCTTCCACAACAAGACAATGACCCTAAGCACACATCTAAAATAACAAAGGAGTTGATTCAGAACAACTCTGTGATCATTCTTGGCTAGCCCAGCCAGAGTCCTTATCTAAACCCAATTTAGCATTTCTGGAGAGACCTGAAAATGGCTGTCTACCAACGTGCACAATCCAACCTGATGGAACTGGAAAGGATCTGCAAGGAAGAATGACAGAGGATCCCCAAATCCAGGTGTGAAAAACTTGTTGCCTCATTCCCAAGAAGTCTCATGGTTGTACTAGCTCAAAAGGGTGCTTCTACTCAATACTAAGCAAAGAGTCTGAATACTTATGACCATGTGATATTTATGTTTTTATTTTTTAATTAATATGTATAAATTTCTACATTTCTCTTTTTTCAGTCAAGATGGGGTGCAGAGTGTACATTAATGAGAAAAAAATGAACTTTTTTGAATTTACCAAATGGCTGCAATGAAACAGAGTGAAAAATTTAAAGGGGTCTGAATACTTTCCGTACCCACTGTATGTCCCTACTTGTTGGTGCATTACATTTTGAGTCCATTTACATTTTTGTTAATGAAAACCTGTTGCCCTACATGTCTAACCATGTAAACATAAATCGATTATTGATTTGCACCAGGGTGATATTGTATGCTGGAACACTGGGTGTCAGAAGAAATGTATGTCTTTATCTGTCTAAAGTCATGCCCAGTGGATTACCTGCCCCAGGTAATTTTGCTATTTTTCTTATGTATCGGAATAGGAAAAATTACCCACACACAAAAATTATCATTTCCCCATTGACCTGGTATAAAGATTTCATCTCCCAAGAGTGCACTATATAATATTTCTGGTGTAGAACATCAGGCCATGAAAAATTATATACAGTAGCAGATAGTCTGCAACATGGGTTCATCAACTGTCCACATCACTAGCAGGTGTAGGTTTCTTTTTTGGCATTAAAAAAGATTGTAGTTTCAGACATGTATTGACTATTGATAAATTAACAAAAGAGAGAAACAAGAATCAGTATCCGTTACCACTCCTCCGTCATCTCTATAACCAGCTGTTGGGTGCCCGTTGGTTAGCCATACTTGATCTCAACGGTGCATATAACCTGATCCATGTAAGAGGATACAGGTGGATGACGTCATTTAACATACCTGAGGGTCACTATGAGTATCACGTGATACTTTTGGACTACGTAATGCCTTAGCTGTTAATCCAAATTTTGGGAATGACATATTCAGAGATTTAAGTGGTTAATATATAATGACCTATCTGGAAGACTTCTTGGTTTATTGAACTGATTATGAGTCTCACATCTACCATGTACACCCTGTACTCCAAAGACTCAGAGACAATTTTTTGTTTCCTAAGCTTGAAAATGTATTTTACTTGTTCGAGTATATCTTGTCTGTAAATATATTACATTTTTTTCTAAAATTGCCAAACCATTGACTTAACTAAATAAGGAGAAGATGTGGTTTGCTGGAGACCTGAGGTGGCCCATGTCTTCACTGAGTTGAAGGAATGCTTCACATAAATTGTTGGCTTCATTTCTTAAAAGGTGCTAGGCATAAAGTCACTGAAGAAACAACCAAATAACTCAACCCCAGGCAAGCAAGATGGGATTTGTTCTTTTATAGCTTTAATAATAATATAATAATAATTACAATAATAATAATCATAATAATTGTATTGATATAGCGCCAACATATTCCGCAGCACTTGACAATTAGGCGGGGAGCTTTGATTTTGACATTCAGAATTGGTGCTAAAAACAAAAGCCAATGTGATCTCAACAAATTTCTCTCTGTCTTTAAACAAGTTCCTATTCTTGCTTTTTCTCTAGATCTGACTGAAGAAATCTATAGATCCCAAGATCTAGCCCTGTACAATTCTCTCACCTTAAAATTGTTTATTAGTCCTCATTTCCCTCTGCGAGTCCTATTGAAATCACATGACTCATTTTTCACAGATCAGCCTAGGATTAATAATACTCATGGACTGGAAGCCAGGTAATTTTGGTGGCAAGCTATAGTTCGGGAGTGTAGGAAATGCGTGGTTTCATTTGGAATCTGCAAAAATTTTAGAGGTATTAAAAGCATATGTATGATAAAGCTGAAAATGTATCTGTTCTGGACTGACTAAGGTTCCTTGTGCCAAGCTGATTCCAAAATGTATTGCTTCATATAAAATAATTGAGGTAATTTACCCTGTATCTTTACATTTGATACTTCCGATGTCATTTAAGAAACCATTTTACAGGTTCATTCTCAAGGTAAAGTGTTCACCCTTTCAAAGATCCTCCTCCTCCCGTAATAATCAAAGGCAACTTGGAGTAGCTACAGAGAATTTTAGATTCATGTATAATGATGAGATCATAACAATATTTGGTTATCTGGAAGGGGATATGGTCGAAAGGAGAGATCCTTGGTTTCCGATGAGCAACATCAATGATAACAACCTAAATAGATTTCATCTATTGCTCCAGGATGAACCTAGGGGTCCAAAGAGGCCGCTCTTAAAATGAGGTTTACTGCCACATCTCCACCAGAACCTGCTCCGGCAATGTCTTGTTCTGTCACCAGGTGCCTCTGCATTATGTTGGTGATGGGGGACATGTCAGGGCCAGAAGCTCTATCCACCAAGAGATATAGTGTGGCTGAAATCTGTAGTGCTGTCCAGTCTGGCACAACAGGTGTGTGTGCCGTCCAGCAGGAGTAATCAGCTTCCTGTTGTGGCCAGTGATATAGCACCACACCCTAATTAAACTTCCTGCATACTGCTAGGAGGTGCCAGTTATAGTTTTTACTTGCACTGGTTTTCTCCTGCTATTTAGCTTGTTTGATTTCAGTTTCTGACCTCGACCAATGTTTAGACTATCAGTCTGCCTGACGATTCTCTTCCTGTCTCTGACCTCCTGGAATTGAAGTGACTACCCTCTGCCAGGTCGCTCCCTTGTCCCTTGGCCAGCATCCACTCCTTACTGCTTTGTAAGTCCAGATATCGGTATAGGAGTTAAAGGGTGAAGACCAGGGTATTACTTGGGATCTGTTAGATGGCATTGCAGTGTAAAGTCTGTCTGTGGAAGTACTTTTTAAAGGTGCCAGCCTTTCATTGACAATGCTCCCTAAAATTCATTATATCAATCATCTGATCACCATGCAAGACGTCAAGGACTCATCGTCACCGCCAGGAACCGGATCATCAAGGCCTGCAGGACGACACCAGATTCATCACGTGCTGACCGCGTCGGCACCACCGTTAGAACCTAAGACTCTACTTATTGCCCTTATTACCTCCCTCAGCACACCAATTGTGCTCATATCACCTGCCATATCCCTGCCTCTACTTTTCCCTCCCTGTGTGGAGTATACCCCTGTTATAGTAAAATTAACTTTAAAGGGACACTGTCACCTGAATTTGGAGGGAACAATCTTCAGCCATGGAGGCCGGGTTTTTGGGGTTTTGATTCACCCTTTCCTTACCCATTGGCTGCATGCTGGCTGCAATATTGTATTGAAGTTCATTCTCTGTCCTCCGTAGTACATGCCTGCACAAAGCAATCTTGCCTTGCACAGGCGTGTACTATGGAGGACAGAGATTGAGCTTCAATTCAATATTGCAGCCAGCATGCAGCCAGCGGGTAAGGAAAGGGTGAATCAAAAACCCCAAAACCCCGCCTCCATGGCTGAAGATTGTTCCCTCCAAATTCAGGTGACAGTGTCCCTTTAACCATTGCTTTGCCTCCTGTCAGTTACTGCATTTTGCAACCTGCTCTCAACCTCACTCCACAGCTCTCAAAGGCTGTCATGGTGCAGGGCAAGATGGCAGTTGAGGCTGTAATAAAGGTCTATCCTCATCAGCAATGAGTTTTTGCCTTGGATGCAATGATAGCTGGAAATTGGTCTAAAGACCACTTTGGGTACCAACATGAAGAGGCCTTCATGAGGGAGCATAATACTGGTCTTATTCCTGGGATCATGGTGTGGGGTGGCATAATGGACAGAAACTACACCCTTTAAGTCTTCATTCCAGGTACACTAACAGATTAGCGTTACATTGATTTGATCGTGGAACCAGTGGTACTGCCATTTCTCCAAAGTGTATTTCAACATGTCGCATCAACCAGGCCACATGTTTCTTACGCTACTGTGAGCAGCCTATGTGGTCTAAACATGCTATCAACGCCTGCGGTGTCTCCAGACTTGTCTCCCATTGAGCACATCTGGGATGTCATTGGTCAGAAATTGTGAAGGAAGCAGCCAGCAGCGGATCTTGATGATTTTCATTCCCAAGTGCATTCAGAGTGGCAGAACCTTTCTCAGATGACCATTAATAACTTTATCAATAGCAGTCAAGGCTGGACGTGCGGGGATTTCTGTAAATGGCGTTTGTACTCAAGACTGGATAGGACCAAATTTTATTTCTACTTTTTCATCATTTGCATATTATTAGCATGTCTGTCCATCCTGTAATTTCTAGAATTCCACAACTTTTCCTTCTTGGTGTTGTAATCTCAATGTTCAAGAGTGTATTAAGTGATTATGTAAAAGAAAGTTCTATACATTGCAGTTTTCACATTGGCCACTAGAGAACGCCATTTTAACTTCATGTCTTGGGAGTAATTCTGAACTCTGCCAATTTCAGGAAATAGGGAAAGTTACCGGATTCTTCCAAAGGAATGGATTTCCTGCGCCATCAGAGTATAGCAGGAGATCATCTATACAGTCATCATTTCTTCAAGGAGTTCGCAAGGAGTTGGATACAATGATCCTGTCTTCCTTGCTATGTCTTTACATCTTGCAGATTTCGATGGTAGCATCATGCACGTTAGGTAGGTGATTAGATTTTCTTTATACTGTTTATTTTCTGGATGAAAAGCGTTTTTGTGTCGAGACTTGTTTTGCCTTGAACGGAGACATACCAGCTGTATTTATACGCAGTTGGGAAGTTCCACGCTCACATCGTACTGCTGTTTGGGTATTTAGAGTAAAAAATGAGAGAAGCTGATATATTTTCCTAATTTTTTTTAAAACTTGTATTATTTCACATTTTCATTCTTTTTTTTTCATATTGTGTCCCAAGAAGTTAGAAAAGACCAAAAGTGTCACAATTAGGACTTTGTTGGCTCTATTTTCATCCAGTAACTGATAGCCAACAGATTTCTTGAGATGACAGCCGTTATGCTGCAGTACAACATCTTTTACAGTGCAGAACAAAACCATTCATTCAGTAAGGGGTTAAGTAGATGTTATTATTATAAAAAGTTCTGATCACTAGCATGATTATAATCAAATGAATGTGAATGTAATCCAAAAATAATTATTTTTGATAATCCATTTCCTGAACCAGAGTCCATTTCCTGAACCAGAGCGACAAAACTGCGGATATGAGTTATGTGCGCGGCATCTGCAGGAGGGCGACCTATAAGATACAGCTGACATGCTGCTGCGATGCTTAGGAAAGAATACTACCCTGTTTAACCACATAGATGATGTGGATGTACATGTTATTTCTTGATTGCCTTCTGTTCCATTATTTTGGTGGGAGGATGAACAAACGCGTAAATTCTAGAAAATAATGTGATATTTTTATAGGTCGGGTTGTTAAGGATGTGTAAATACTATTTTTTTTAAATCTCATAGAACAATGGGTTAAGGAAAAGGGCAATCTGTTTTTTTCTCTGCTACTTTTTTTTTTTTTTTACTTTATTCCCATTAGTGGACTTGAACTCGGCTGAGTCCGGACACAGATTCAATGCAATACTTCTGTATAAAATTGAAAAGAATCATATTGGATTTCTGTTAAACTAGTAGCGCAAATATGGTAGTCATAGGGGCAACAAATCATTGCCCTTCCTTTGTGAGCTGATGAGTTGAGATACAGAGCCCCGTCTTCCTAAACTACAAGGATCAGTGTTCTCCCAGATTCCTGCAGTCTTTGCAGCATCAGGAGCCTGGCTATATGTGTCAACCTGATGTAACAGATGCCACTCTCCCACTTCCAGTCTCTATAGGTGCTGCCAGCGGCATAGCATGGTTTGCCTGCGCAAGTCAAGCGTTTTGTGCCTCATAACTTGTAGACCATTAGCTTTCCCAGAGTATCTTCCACCAGTCCAGTACTGAACCCACTATCCCCCAAACACATACCGATGTGATTGTAGTTTGCCATTTTGCCTCTTCACCCTTTAGTTATTTTGATCTATAATTTTAAGATGAAAAAAATTATACAGTACATTATAGTACTTTTTTCATTTATTTTTCATTACATGTTTTTTTAATATAACTATTGTGTTATCCTACCCCTAGCAATATCCCTAGTTCTAACATTAACCCTAGTCATATCCCTAACTCAAGTTATATATCTATTCCAAAGACATACTGATAGGGAATTTAGATTGTGAGTCCCGTCGGGGACAGTGATGATAATGTGTGCAAACTGTAAAGCGCTGCGTAATATGTTAGCGCTATATAAAAATAAAGATTATTATTATTATTATATCTCAAACCTTAGCTCTAACCCCAGTCTTAAGCATAGTCTTAACCCTAGTTAAAAATTGCATAGGTAGTGTTTTTTTTTTTTTTTTCTTTTACAGGGGATGCTTTTTCAAATTTGGCAGAGCTCCCCCAGCTACAGAACACACAATATAATTAAATTTTAGTTTTTACATACTTTTTCTTACAGGATACACTTTTTGACATTTGAGACAGCTCTCACAACAGGATTCTATATCTCCTCTCACAAAATTATAAGTGAGAGGAGAAACAATGAACTGTTGGAAAACATAATGCAACCTTTCTCATTGTTACAGTCTTTTTATCGCTTTATTTTTTTAAATTAAACTTTGTGTGTTTTTTAATATAACTAATTTATTAATTTGGCTCTAATTTTAACCCTTGCAATATCTCTAACCCTTGTCCTAACACTAAACCTATCTAACCCACATCCTAACCCAAACCGTAACCCTACCTCTAACCCACATCCTAACCCGAACCATAACCCTAACTCTAAACCACGTCCTAACCCACACCGTAACCCTAACTCCAACCCATGTCCTAACCCTAAACCATAGCCTTATCTGAAGCCCTACTCCTAACCCTAACGATATTCTTAACCCTTGAGTTAGAAAAAGTATGTAAAATCTTAAAATTTATTTTATTGCCAATGTGTTTTTTTTCCCAGGCACAATTTTCTAAATTTAAGACAGCTCCCCCAGAAGGTTTCTGTCTCAGGTTTCACAAAATTACAAGTGACTAGAAAGGCAAGGAGCTGTGGGAAAGCAGAATGCAGCCTTTATCACCCTTTTTTTTTAACTCACTATTTTTTAATGAAATTTTTGTGTTTTTTTTAATATATAACTATTTTATTAACATAGCCCTAAACCTAACCTTAGTATTATCTCTAACCCTTGTCCTAATGCTAAACCCTAGATATACAGCTCTGGTACAAATTAAGAGACCACTGCACATTTTATAAAAATCAGCTTCTCTACATGCCTGACAGCCATTCCATGACTGCGTATCGCCAAGATTGGTCCTTCTCTCTCATGACATCATAATCCCACCATACCAAATTCTCCATAAAACCAAAACTTATTACTGAACAAATTAACACATGACCATTTTTTCTTTGGATAAATGGGCCACAGCGGCCGTTTATTAACAAAACAAACATAATAACACTATTTATACAATTGTGTAAAAAACATGAAGGGAGGGTGCTTGGAGCTAACAAAACTGGCACACCATGGGCAAAAGCCGCCCCACAAACTTTTTTAACCTAACCTTCTTTACCCTCAGCCATAACCACCAGCTCGAGGGCACCATGTAACCCGTTTCTGGGCAAACCTACTCCAAAAGCTCCCGAGGTAAACACCCCGTCCAGAGCCCGTAAACCGAAGCCAGTTCAACCCCATAAAACATCAACTCCAAGAACCCAACCCCCCGCAGCCACTGTAACAATGACCTAACACTAAAGGTACTGTCACATTTAGCGACGCTGCAGCGATATAGACAATGATGCCGATCGCTGCAGCGTCGCTGTTTAGGACGCTAGGAGACGTCAAACACCGGCAACGCAGAACGATGCAGGAGCGATCCAGTGACGTACTTATCGTTCTCATTGGTTGTTCGCTCCATGAAGAAACATTGCAGGCATCGTTGCTTTTGCTGTCAAACATGATGAATCACGCCGACCTGACGACCAAATAAAGTTCCAGACTTTCAGCAACGACCAGCGATGTCACAACAGGATCCTGATCGCTGCTGCGTGTCAAACACAACGAGATCGCTATCCAGGACGCTGCAACGTCACGGATCGTTGTCGTTCTCGTTGTAAAGTTGCTCAGTGTGAAGGTACCTTAACTCCCTAGAAGTAAAATAATCCCGTTAAAACCGAATGCCCCAACCCCCACCAATCAACTAATCCCCACAAAAACAAAAGAGGGTGGGTGGGTTCTTCTTTACCTACTAATGCCACATGTACTGTCCCTAACCACACATTTTTCTTTATACCCACACCCTCCTCAGCCTAAACACCCGCCCTCTCCTTTGTCCCCTTTCAACCAATCCCACTGCACTGCCTTTAAATGTTCCCACTCCCCTTGGCACCACAGTCATGGGGGGGCTTTCATTTAGCTGTGCAAATTGCAGCCCCCCCCGCTTGACTGCGTATCGCCAAGATTGGTCCTTCTCTCTCATGACATCATAATCCCACCATACGAAATTCTCCATAAAACCAAAACGTATTACTGAACAAATTAACACATGACCATTTTTTCTTTGGATAAATTGGCCACAGCAGCTGTTTATTAACAAAACAAACATAATAACACTACTTATACAATTGTGTAAAAAACTTGAGGGGAGGGTTCTTGGAGCTAACAATATTGGCACACCATGGGCAAAAGCCCCCCCACAAACTTTTTTAACCTAACCTTCTTTACCCTCAGCCATAACCACCAGCTCGAGGGCACCATGTAACCCGTTTCCGGGCAAACCAACTCCAAAAGCTCCCGAGGTAAACACCCCGTCCAGAGCCTGTAAACCGAAGCCAGTTCAACCCCATAAAACATCAACCCAACCCCCCGCCAACCACAAGCAGCCCTGACAACCTCAGGCTCGCGAGTGCCCCACCACCGCCACTACTCTCTCAACTCCTTCCTGTATGGCTAGCGCCCACAAGTCCAAACCTATATCGTTTAAATGAACACCATCATTCCTCCAAAAGTTCCCAACCCCATCTTCCAATTCCAAATGCCAAACCGCCACACCCCCATTCCGGGAAGCAAAACTTCCTACAGCCCTGTTCAGCTTGACCATGCCCTATTAATACCCTTATGAGAATGTGCCGCCCTCCAAGTCTTCTTCGGCACGATAACAGAACAAACCATCACCATCCCAGGAAAAGATACCCACAATCTCAGAAAGTCAAAGCGGATATCCCAAATCAACTCCCTCACCGGCTTAGACTCCAAGTTGTTCCCTCCCAAATGTACCACCACTATATCCGGCGTGCGATCCAACCGAGCAGCGCGGGCAAATTCAGACAACAATCTACACCACAACATGCACCGAAATCCCAACCAACGAGCAACCACTATATCTCTGCAAAAACCCAGTTGCCTCCCATTTTGCCTAACGTCAGCCCGAATCGCTCCCCAATGAACGAAGGAATGTCGAAGTATCCAAGCCAACAGATGAGTCCAACCTGCAAGATACAACAACAATTACTACAAAAATAACAAATGTCCACCCTCGATCAAGATACTCCCTTCAACGCCGAACGTAAGACAAATATCGATTAGACGTCCATCTTCCTATATGCCTTATTACATCCGCACCCAAACCCAAGCCATCCGCCTCCAAGGCTGCCCCAATTCTAAATGAGTGTGAGCCAAAGAAAAAGGGGTCAAGACATAACAACACTAAGACTTTTTTTTAACACTGCCGTAAATTGAAACCACGACGAAAACTCCCCTTGACGGTGCCTCAACAGTGGACCGGACCTACCATACCACAATCCCCAATAATCCTCCAAACAACAATGTGGACACATCAAACCACCCACCACCTTCCCTAACACCACCCGTTTTCCCTTCCCCAGCTGATCAGTCTTTGAACGTCTAATCCAAAAGGTAATACCTCCTGTCCAAAAATCTACATCCTCGGCTAACAAGCCCCCGGCCAAATCCTTTGTAGGGGACACCAGCTCCCCAAGTCTCAATGCCCCCAAAAAGGCCAAAGAAAAAGCCAAGCGAAATAGAACGGCCTCAAAATGAGAACTACAAATCTCCCTCAAAGCCCCCCCCCAAACGTTCCAACATCCCAAAAGTTATGGGCCTGCCCTTGTCACAAATTGAGGATCCTTTACGAACCTCTTAATGCCTATCGTATCAAGAAGTCTTTCGTAACATCCATAGAACCCTGAAGCTTGAGACCAAAAGCCACAACAGCTTTAAATTTGTTCAACTTTGACATTGACCAACCCCATTCCTCCGCTGACCCTATCAATAACAAAAGCGCCATTATCTTATCACTGTCAGACACAACCGCACCCAACTGATCTAACCACTGCTCCCATGTATGTCACAACGATTCGTAACCTGACCAAGTCCGTCCCGACACCGAAGCCTGTATGAAACGACCGCCTCGTCCGCAACAATCTGCCACAAATGTGAAGGGCATCCTGTTCCTGCCTCCTCTGCGTATGGTGCCAACTCCCAGAAATGCTCTCACTGCAAACGAGACAAAGCATCCGCAATAGAATTTTGAACGCCGTGTAAATGAACAGCTGAAATCCATGTATTCAACTCCAGGCACCGCAACACCAACTCCCGCACCAATCTAATCACCGGGGAAGAGGAAGAAGAAAGGCTATTAATCACCGCCACCACACTCGCATTATCGCAATGGAAACGCACCCGCCTATCTTTAAACATGTTGCCCCAGATAAACACAGATACAACGATTGGAAACAATTCCAGCAACACCACATTTTTTGTAAATCCATTTTTACACCACCAATCGGGCCAAACGCCAACGCTCCATTTACCTCCACAATAGGCGCCGTAACCAACACTGCCCGCCGCATCCGTAAAAATCTCACAATCAAAATCATTAAGTTCCTCCTGAAGAATCAAAGACCTTCCATTATACTTTTGTAAAAAACGCCTCCAAACAATTAAATCCTCTCTATGCTCTTTATTCAATCGAATTAAATGATGCGCCGACCGCACTCCAGAAGTCGCTCTGGATAATCTCCTGGAAAAAATTTTACCCATTGGCATAATGCGACATGCAAAATTCAAACGACCTAACAGCGACTGTAACTCCTTCAATGTAACCTTGTGCAATTTTTCAACTCTCAGCACCTCCTGCTGGAGAGATAGCAACTTATCTTCGGGCAACCTGCACTCCATTCTCTCAGAATCGATAAGAATTCCCAAAAAACTCAACACCATGCATGGGCCCTCTATCTTTTCCTGCGCTAATGGAACACCAAAGTGTCCCGACACCCATACCATGGGAGCCAACAAATTCCTACACACTAGTGAATCTGGCGGTCCAACAAACAAAAAATCATCCAGGTAGTGGATGACTGAAGGAACCTGCGAAACATCGTGCACAACCCACTCTAAAAAAGTACTAAAAGACTCAAATAGTGAGCAAGAAATCGAACAGCCCATGGGTAAACACCTATCCAAATAAAAAACCCCATTCCAAAAGCAACCCAAAAGAGGAATGCTATCGGGGTGAACCGGAAGCAATTGGAAAGCCGATTCAACATCTGTCTTAGCCATTAACGCACCAGTGACAACTTGTTAGGTTCCTTCTTTGGAACAACCCCCAAGGGCGAAACAATCACTCCCTCCTCAGGTAAACAACTAAACGGCCCTGCCATTCGCCCCAAATCCACCTCCTTCGCCAATTTTGCAGTAACTGCATGTAAATCAGCCGACCTCAGATTCTTTTTTGAAAAAGGAAATTCATGAGTGGGATGAGGAATCCGAAAACCCTCAGAAAAACCTTTGAAAAGTAACTTCGCCTTTAACCGATCCGGATACCTATTTAGATAAGGGGCCATCTTTTGTACATTCACTGGTGTCACCCCCTTGACCAAAACCCACTGCAGGTCTACCCCTCGCTTTTCTAAAACATTTGGCCGCTCCATGTGAGACCCCATTGCAGTGGGAACATACATCCTTGAATTTACAAGTGCTACCGTACTTGCATTGGCCGTCATTAAACTGCCAACACATCCCTGTTTTGTCTTTCGTCCCCTGAGTCCCTTGACCCCCACCTCCCTGTTCCGGATGCTGCCCAACACTCCCTCCGCCCCCTGTGAAAGGACTGCCCAAACCGTGTTGGTGCCATAACTTTCAACCACAACCCTATATCTTTCTGGTCCCATTTTATCTCAGGCCTAACCACCTTCCTTTGCCTAAATTGCTCATCGTACTGCAGCCACGCCAGGCCACCGTACGCCCTATATGCTTCAATAGCATCCAAGTAACAAAAAAGACCCGAACAATTTTCCAGAAACTTTTCACCAATAACACTCGCCAAAATAGCAAACGCCTGCTGCCAATTAACGAACGTCTGCGGAATCAAACGCCACCTATGCTTTTCCTCCTCCTCTTTTCTGCTATCATCCTTCTTCCCCTTTTCTAGATTAAATTTTTCCAAAGGAAGGAGGGAGAAAATCTCCACATATTCATCCTTCCAAATGTTTTCCTTTACTTCTTGTTTTAAATGAGCGCCTAAAGGCCCTTCAAAACAAACTTAAACCTCCCCTCTTGCCCTATCATCCAATTTAACCGTATCAGCCTTATTCTTTCCAGTTTGTTTAGCCACTGACACCCCACCCGATGCTGACTGCTCCCCCCACTCAACATGTCCGAACCCAAAGGCCCTACTGAACCCTGACCCAAAGCAGGTAACCAAGCTCCCACAGGGGATGCCCTTAAACTATCTGCACCCCCCATCCAGCCTCCTCAAAATCTGTGACATACTTGACAAAAGCTCTCTCACCCCGGAAATCCCAAAATTACCAGCCTCACCACAGTTCTCCCCTAAGTCCCCCGATCGAACCCCACTAATAGGCGTACAAGGACTATACTCACATACACGAGGCTGCGTAGGTGCTGTGTTCCCACCAGCTGTGCTTCCAGAATCCAGTGGCTCGTGATAGCCGCGTAGGTCACTACAGGATCCAGAATCCTCCGCGCCGCTTTGTTGCTCCAGGCCCGCTCCCCCGGCCTCCTCGTCACCGGGGGGGACCTAAGCAGGAGAAGATGATCTATTCATTGATCTCCTCGCCGACCTCGACCTGCCCGCCGCCTGTATGTCCCCACGCCTGCTCTCCTGCTGACTTTGTCTGCGCGCCGCCGCCGTCACAGTACGCCCCGGCCGCACAGGGCCAGGCTGAGGGCCAGGAATCCGCTTGCCCGCCGATCTGCTGCTCAGTGCACCGAATCTGCTAGGTACCCCCGCAGCATCTGTTCCAGGGTCACCCGCCGCAGTGCACACATCTCCGGGCCGCTGCTGACCCGACGCTCCATTCCTGTTCCTCCTCCTCATCGGCGCCGGAGCCACTGTCAGTGCCGCACCCTGCCTCTGATTGCCACCTCTCCTCACCGCTGCCACGTGTCCCACCTCCATGGCCACACCATGTGCAGCCATCGCTTCAGGGTGCGCCTGCACCGCCGCAGCCCTAGGCCGCCTATTTACGCCAGCAGCGCCGGCCGATGGATTCCTGCCAGAGGCCGGGTCAGGCCGGATACCATCACCGCGGCCTGTACCCTCTGCAGGGTCCCCAGAGGGGCTCCGAGGCCGGCGTCTACCGCGCGTACCTGCCTCAGGCGATAGACGTTCCGGTGGCCGGGTTCTCCTTGTCCTGGTGCCCTGGGTTCCTTGTGCTCCAAGAAGCGTCACCAGCTAGTCCTCCAGCCAGCCACCCCTTCTTGACTGGGCCATGTCCCGCAGCTGCGACAGCATGGAATCTACAGAGGCCATGGTAAGCACGTGTGCTTTCTTTCTTTTTTCCCTGCTAATGCCACATGTACTGTCCCTAACCACACATTTTTCTTTATACCCACACCCTCCTCAGCCTAAACACCCGCCCCCTCCTTTGTCCCCTTTCAACCAATCCCACTGCACTGCCTTTAAATGTTCCCACTCCCCTTGGCACCACAGTCATGGGGGGCTTTCATTTAGCTGTGCATTTTGCAGCCCCCCCCCGCTTTCCAGTGTCAGTTGCATTCCAACCAGAGTACACCTCATTCTACTTAATGTGCTTCTGATTAGATGATCACCTGAACCAAATCTTATTTAACAAAGGGAAGTATAAAAACACTGCTGCGATGTTCACAATCCTCTTGCAATAGGACAAGCTGGATGGCAAAACAAGTGCTAGTAATATCCCAAAAGCAATAGGAATGAAAAAATAACTTTTAACCATGCCTAAGGAGTTGAAAAGAAAAGTCTTGAGTGAGGAAAAGAAGGGCTCAATTTTGGCTTTGCTAGCAGAGGGCCACAGTGAGCATCATGTTGCCTCCATCCTTAAAATTTCTAAGACGGCAGTCCATTACAACAAGGTCAAGCAGCAGACATTGGGGACAACAAAGCTACAGACTGGCAGAGGGCGAAAACGACTCTCCACTGACCGGATGAACATCATCTTATTCGAATGTCACTCAGCATCCGCAGGATGACATCAAGTGACCTACAAAAGTAATGTTAAAAGGCAGCTGGGGTGAAGTGCACGGCAAGAACAGTTCGTAACAGGCTCCTAGAGGCACGACTCAAGTCACATAAAGCTAGAAAAAAGACTTTCATCAATGAGAAAAAAATGAGAGCCAGGCTGAAGTTTGCCAAAGACCATATGGATTGGAGCATAGAGGACTGGAGTAAGGTCATCTTCTCTGATGAGTCTAATTTTCAGCTCTGCCCAATAACTGGTCATCTATTGGTTAGATGGAGACCTGGAGAGGCGTACAAGCCACACTGTCTTGCATCCACTGTGAAATTTGGTGGAGGATCAGTGATGATCTGGGGATGCTTCAGCAAGGCTGGAATTGGGTAAGTTAATATTTGCAAAGGATGTATGAATCAAGCCGCATACAAGGTTATCCTGGAAAAACAGTTGATTCCTTCTGCTCAGGCAATGTTCCCCTACTCTGAGGACTGGTTTCTCCTGCAGGGCAATGCGCCATGCCACACAGCTAGGTCACAATCAAGGTGTGGATGAAGGACCACCACATCAAATCCCTGTTATGGCCAGCCCTGTCTCCAGAACTGAACCCCATTGAAAACCTCTGGAATGTAATCAAGAGGAAGATGGATAGTCACAAGCCATCAAGCAAAGAAGAACTTCTTACATTTTTGTAACAGGAGTGGCATAAGATCACCCAAATCAGTGTGAAAGACTGGTGGAAAGCATGCAAAGACGCATGAAAGCTGTGATTAAAAATCATGGTTATTCCACAAAATATTGATTTCTGAACTCTTCCTAAAACATTAGAATTATTGTTTCTAAATGATTATGAACTTGTTTTTTTGTGCATTTTTTGAGGTCTAAAAGCAAGGCTTTTTTTTTTATTTTGACAATTTCTCATTTTCAGAAAATAAATACAAAATTTATTGCTTGGAACTTCGCAGACATGTTGTCAGTAGTTTATAGAATAAAAGAACAATTTACATTTTACCCAAAACTATACCTATAAGGCCGAAGTCACACTAATACGGATGAGTGTTATGCGAGAAAAAATCGCATAGCTCTCGGACCAATGTTAGTCTATGGGGCAGCTCCTATCATCCGTTGTTTTCTCGGCCGTAATATACGTGCGAGAGAAATTGCAGCATGTTGCGATTTTCACCGTATTACGGCTGAGACTCGCCATTGAAAGTCTATGGGCGCGAGGAAAACTCGCACACCACACGGACCATCAGTGTGACTTGCAAGAAATACACACCGGTGTCCTTTAGAAAAGCCGTCAATTCAGCGCGGTGTTATGTAAAATCACACTGACAGGTTAGAATAGAATCTATATATATAATTGCCTAAGGGTTTTTCTGTCTGTCTGTCTTTCTGTCTGTCTGTCTGTCTGTCTGTCCTGGAAATCCCGCGTCTCTGATTGGTCGAGGCCGCCAGGCCTCGACCAATCAGAGACCAGCACAGCATCGACGTAGAAATCCCGCGTCTCTGATTGGTCGAGGCCGTCAGGCCTCGACCAATCAGCAACGGGCACAGCGACGATGATGTCATAAAGGACGTAGACATCCCGCATCTCAATCAGCAACAGGCACAGCGACGATGCTGATTGGTCGAGGCCGCCAGGCCTCGACCAATCAGCAACGGGCACAGCGACGATGATGTCATAAAGGACGTAGACATCCCGCGTCTCTGATTGGTCGAGACCGCCAGGCCTCGACCAATCAGCAACGGGCACAGCGACGATGATGTCATAATGGTTGCCATGGCGACGATGATGTCATAAAGGTTGCCTCGACCAATCAGCGACGGGCACAGTGTGCTGCGAATTCTGGAATCATCATTGTCTATATACTACGGGGACATGCATATTCTAGAATACCCGATGCGTTAGAATCGGGCCACAATCTAGTAGATAGAATAAATGCCTACACATAGTATACAGTTACGTCCATATATATTTGGACAGAGACAACATTTTTCTAATTTTGGTTATAGAAATTACCAAAATGAATTTTAAACAAAACAATTCAGATGCAGTTGAAGTTCAGACTTTCACTTTTCATTTGAGGGTATCCACATTAAAATTGGATGAAAGGTTTAGGAGTTTCAGCTCCTTAACATGTGCCACCCTGTTTTTAAAGAGACCAAAAGTAATTGGACAGTTGACTCCAAGGCTATTTCATGGACCGGGGTGGGCAATCCCTTCCTTATGTCATTCTCAAATAAGCAGATAAAAGGCCTCTAGTTGATTTGAGGTGTGGTGCTTGCATTTGGAATGTTTTGCTGTGAAGTAAACATGCGGTCAAAGGAGCTCTCCATGCAGGTGAAAGAAGCCATCCTTAAGCTGCGAAAAGAGAAAAAACCCATCCGAGAAATTGCTACAATATTAGGAGTGGCAAAATCTACAGTTTGGTACATCCTGAGAAAGAAAGAAAGCTCTGGTGAACTCATCAATGCAAAAAGACCTGGGCGCCCACGGAAGACAACAGTGGTGGATGATCGCAGAATAATCTCCATGGTGAAGAGAAACTCCTTCACAACAGCCAACCAAGTGACCAACACTCTCCAGGAGGTCGGCGTATCAATATCCAAATCTACCATAAAGAGAAGACTGCATGAAAGTAAATACAGAGGGTTCACTGCACGGTGCAAGCCACTCATAAGCATCAAGAATAAAAAGGCTAGACTGGACTTTGCTAAAAAACATCTAAAAAAGCCAGCACAGTTCTGGAAGAACATTCTTTGCACAGATGAAACCAAGATCAACCTCTACCAGAATGATGGAAAGAGAAAAGTATGGCGAAGGCGTGGTACAGCTCATGATCCAAAGCATACCACATCATCTGTAAAACACGGCGGAGGCAGTGTGATGGCTTGGGCATGCATGGCTGCCAGTGGCACTGGGTCACTAGTGTTTATTGATGATGTGACACAGGACAGAAGCAGCTGAATGAATTCTGAGGTATTCAGAGACATACTGTGTGCTCAGATCCAGCCAAATGCAGCAAAACTGATTGGTCGTTGTTTCATACTACAGATGGACAGTGACCCAAAACATAAAGCCAAAGCAACCAAGGAGTTTATTAAAGCAAAGAAGTGGAATATTCTTGAATGGCCAAGTCAATCACCTGATCTCAACCCAACTGAGCAGCATTTCACTTGTTAAAGACTAAACTTCAGACAGAAAGGCCCACAAACAAACAGCAACTGAAACCCACCGAAGTGAAGGCCTGGCAGAGCATCAAAAAGGAGGAAACACAGCGTCTGGTGATGTCCATGAGTTCAAGACTTCAGGCAGTCATTGCCAACAAAGGGTTTTCAACCAAGTACTAGAAATGAACATTTCATTTAAAATTATTTAATCTGTCCAATTACTTTTGGTCCCTTTACCAACAGGGTTGCACATGTTAAGAAGCTAAAACTCCTAAACCCTGCATCCAATTTTAATGTGGATACCCTCAAATGAAAGCTGAAAGTCTGAACTTCAACTGCATCTGAATTGTTTTGTTTAAAATTCAATGTGGTCATGTCTATAACCAAAATTGGAAAAATGTTGTCTCTGTCCAAATATATATGGACCTAACTGTAGGTGTATATATATATATATACTAGATGGTGGCCCGATTCTAACGCATTGGGTATTCTAGAATATGCATGTCCACGTAATATATTTCCCAGCGACATAGTATATTGCCCAGCAACGTAGTACATTGCCCAGCCCACGTAATATATTGCCCAGCCACGTAGTATATTGCCCAGCCACGTAGTATATTGCCCAGCGACGTAGTATATTGCCCAGCCCACGTAATATATTGCCCAGCCACGTAGTATATTGCCCAGCGACGTAGTATATTGCCCAGCGACGTAGTATATTGCCCAGTGACGTAGTATATTGCCCAGCCACGTAGTATATAGCCCAGCCACGTAGTATATTGCCCAGCCACGTATATTGTCCAGCCACGTAGTATATTGCCCAGTGATGTAGTATATTGCACATTCCACATAGTATACAGCACAGAGCCACGTAGTATATTGCACAGCGACGTAATATACAGCACAGAGCCACGTAGTATATTGCACAGTGACGTAGTATATTGCCCAGTCACGTAGTATATTGCCCAGCGATGTAGTATATTGCCCAGAGACGTAGTATATTGCCCAGCCACTTAGTATATTGCCTAGTTACGTAGTATACAGCACATAGCCATGTAGTATATTGCCCAGCCACGTAGTATATCGGCCAGCCATGTAGTATATTGCCCAGTTACGTAGTATACAGCACAGAGCCACGGAGTATATTGCCCAGTGACGTAGTATATTGCCCAGTTACGTAGTATACAGCACAGAGCCACGTAGTATATTGCACAGCGACATAGTATAGAGCACAGAGCCAGGTAGTATATTGCCCAGTCATGTATATTGCCCAGTTACGTAGTATACAGCACAGAGCCACGTAGTATATTGCCCAGTGACGTAGTATATTGCCCAGGGACGTAGTATACAGCACAGAGCCACGTAGTATATTACCCAGCCACGTATGTCACAGGTTAAAAAATAAAAAATAAACATACTCACCTAACGATCCGAGAGCCCCTTGTAGTTTAACATACTCACCATTCTTGTTGCTGCTCCTCAGCGTCCCGCCTCTCCGCCTCCTGGGATCCAACGGCTGCCGCCATCTTCCGTTCCCAGGATGCATTGCGAAATTACCTAGATGACTTAGCGGTCTCGCGAGCGGACAACGGAGGGTGAGTATAGCAGGTTTTTTTTTTTTTACTATTTTTAACATTACATTTTTTTACTATTGATGCCGCATAGGCAGCATCAATAGTAAAAGGTTGGGCACACACAGGGTTAATAGCGGCGGTAACGGAGTGCATTACCCATGGTATAACGCGGTCCGTTACTGCCGGCATTAACCCTGTGTTAGCGGTGACCGGAGGGGAGTATGGAGCGGAGCGCCGGGGACACTGCGGGGAGTATGGAGCGGAGCACCGGGGACACTGACTGCGGGGAGTGGGAAGTATGGAGCGGAGCGCCGGGGACACTGACTGCGGGGAGCGGGGAGTATAGAGCGGATTGCCGGGGACACTGACTGCGGGGAGTAAGGAGCGGCCATTTTCTTCCGGACTGTGTTGCCGTCGCTGATTGGTCGCGGCAGCCATGACAGGCAGCTGGCGAGACCAATCAGCGAATGAATAACCGTGACAGAAGGACAGACAGACGGAAGTGACCCTTAGACAATTATATAGTAGATATATATAACATTTACATATATATATATATATATGTTTATATTTCATACAAAGCTAGATAGCAGAATAGCCGATAATTCAATCGTCGGGTTCTATAAAATCATTGCAGAACCCGACAGGATATGAGACATGGTTTACATACAGTAAACCATTGCATATCAGTTAGATTTTTGTATGTCCCTCACTAGTAATGTTAGCAGTGTGTGTGTGTGTGTGTGTAAAATTTTGGAGATTTTGGTGTTAAATTAAAGGACTAATCCACGGAAAAAACTGGCGTGGGCTCCCTCGCAATTTTCTCCGCCAGAAAGGGAAAGCCAATGACTGAGGGCAGATATTAAAAACCTAGAGAGGGACCAAGGTTTTTGGCCCTCCCCTGGATAAAATAATCTGCCCCCAGCCACCCCAGAAAAGGTCTTTTCTGGCACTTAGCCTCTCTCTTCCCATTGCCCAGTAGCGGTGGCATATGGAGTAATAAGGGGTTAATGTCACCTTGCTATTGTAAGGTGATATTAAGCCTGGTTAATAATGGAGAGGTGTCAATAAGACACCTATCCATTATTAATCCAATAGTATGGAAGGGTTAAAAATACACACACACATTAAGAATAAAGTCTATTAATAAAATAATTAAACACACAGGTTTAACATCTTTATTACACTCTCAATCCAAGTAAAGCCCTCGTTCTTCTGTAAAAAAAAATCAAAATAAAAAAGCAACAATATCCCATACCTGTCCGCCGTACAGTCAAGTCACATGCTGCAATCCATCTCAAGGGGTAAAATTGTTTACAACCCGGAGCGGTACTAATGCTACTGGCCGGGCTGTAAGCCACAGAGGAATGAATGAAAAGCTGCCTGCGCAGCCTCCCCGCCTGACCGGACATGAACTCATTAGCGTGGGAAAGTTTCTGAACATTTTCCCACGCTGTCAAGTTCACAGTGTCAGGCGGAGAGTCTGCGCAGCAGTAGTCACGCCAGTTTTTTCCGTGAATTAATCCTTTAACTTAACACCTACAGCAGGGCCGGCGTCAGCACCCGGCGTACCGGGGCAAATGCCGGGGCCCTGAATAAATGGGGGGGGGGGCCCACTCGTGGCCGGGATACCAGGGGGCCCGGGCCGCTCACCCAACAGCTTCGGCACTACTTGAGCTCAGCCGTCACTTAAATAAACATGGCCGCACACAGTGCACTCTGCAGCGGTGTCTCTGCTTCTGCTAGTAATGACACGGCCGGGCGGACACACAAGCAAAGTTAAAGGCACAGTGTCTGCCTGACCGCATCATTAGTAACAGACACAGCTGCAGCGTGCACTGTGGGTGGCCATGTCTGTTTAAGTGACGGCCATTAAGCAGCGCTCCCTCCATATCCACATGCCAGAGGAGCCTGATGGGTGACAAGCCTGGGGGAGGTGAGTGAGGCTTGTGTGTTGTGTCTGTCTGTATGTCTGTGTATGCCTGTATGATGTGCATCTCTGTGTATATCAGTGTGATTGACTGTACATATTTATGTATTTTTGTGAATTTGTCTTCAAATATATGTATGTAAATATCTGCGTATTGTATGTGTATATCTGTGTATTGTATTTGTGTGCATGTCTGCGTATTGTATTTGTGTGCATGTCTGCGTATTGCATGTGTATGTCTGCGTATTGTGTGTGTGCATGTCTGCGTATTGTGTGTGTGCGCATGTCTGCGTATTGTGTGTGTGCGCATGTCTGCGTATTGTGTGTGTGTGCATGTCTGCGTATTGTGTGTGTGTGCATGTCTGCGTATTTGTGTGTGTGTGTGCATGTCTGCGTATTTGTGTGTGTGTGCATGTCTGCGTATTGTGTGTGTGTGTGTGTGAGTGCGCATGTCTGCGTACTGTACATGTGTGTGTATGTCTGCGTATTGTGTGTGTGCATATCTGCCTATGTGAAGGATGAGGGGGAAGGCTAGGCCCTATGTAGTATATCTATATTTATCCTCCGTATCTGTGCATCATGAATCGTGGTATGTGGGCCCACTGAGACTCTTTTGCCCGGGGCCCACAAAATCCTGGAGCCGGCCCTGACCTACAGCTCCAAAATTTGACACACACACTACTAACATTATTAGTGAGGGACATATAAAAATCTAACTGTTCTGCAATCATTTAGGCTAGTTTCACATTTGAGGTAGAATCCGCAGCGTTTAATCCGCATCCGCAAGTGCAGGAAAAAACGCATAGAAACACGTACAAACGCAGCGTTTTTTAGACGCATGCAGGGATGTATGTATGTAAACCATGTCTCATATCCTGTCGGGTTCAGTAATGATTTTACAGAACCTGACAAATGAATTACCAACTATTCTGCTATCTAGCTCTGTATGAAATATAAAGATATACATATACGTGTCTCACTGACATATATACTATATATACTGTGTATATAAATATATATATATATATATATATATAAATATATATATATATATACAGACTGTACAGTATATATGTTTTCACAAATATATGAGCCCATGCAGGGCCGGACTGGCCATCGGGCATTTCTGGCAAATGCCAGAAGGGCCAGTGACAGTCATGGGCCGCTCGCCAGCGACAACTCCCCCCCAACGCCGGTACAGTTGAATGCAATGATGGAGGAGAGAGCGTTTGCTGTCGTTCTCTCTCACATCATTCCCCGCTCTGCCTCTGACACTGCGGGTGCGCGATGACGTCATATCATCGCGCACCTGCTGTGTATTGGGTGGGCAGACTGCAGCTGCTGAGACCAGAGCCGGGAGCAGCATGGGGCACAAGGAGAGGTGAGGAGAGTTTTTTGTTTTAAATATATCAATGAGTGATAACTAGATTGTCGGGCTATTGGGGGGGCTGTATTACATTCTATGGGGGGATTTATTACATTCTATGGGGGCTGGCTGCATTACATTCTATGCGGGCTGTGCAGCATTACATTCTATGGGGGCTGGCTGCATTACATTCTATGGGGGCTGGCTGCATTACATTCTATGGGGGCTGGCTGCATTACATTCTCTGGCGGGGCTGTATTACATTCTATGGGGGGGCTGTATTATATTCTATGGGGGCAGCTGTATTACATTCTATGCGGCTACATTATATTCTATGGGGGCTGTATTATATTCTATGGGGTGCTGTATTATATTCTATGGAGGGGCTACATTATATTCTATGGGGGGCTGCATTATGCTCTATGAGGGGCTACCATATATTATATATGCAGGGGCTGCATTATACTATATGAGGGGGCTGCATTATATTCTCTGGGGGGTTACATTATACTCATGGGGCTACAATATATTCTGTGGGGTGGCTGCATTATACTCTGGGGTGGCATCATTATACTATATGTGGGCTGCATTATACTGTATCGAGGACTATGGGGAATACATTATACTATATGAAGAACTATGGGGTGCATTATACTATGGGAAGTTAATTGTACTACATGGATGACAATGGCGGGGCATTATACTATATGGAGCACTATGAGGAATGTATTATACTATTTGGAGGACAGAGGAGTGTATTATATTATATGCAGGACTGTGGCAGTACATTATACTATATGGAGGACTGAGGAGTGTATTATACTATATGGAGGACTGAGGAGTGTATTTTAATATATGGAGGACTGAGTAGTGTATTATACTATATGGAGGACTATGAGGAGTGTATTATACTATATGGAGGACTGAGGAGTGTATTATACTATATGGAGGACTGAGGAGTGTATTATACTATATGGAGGACTGAGGAGTGTATTATACTATATGGAGGACTGAGGTGCACATTATAATATATGGAGGACTATGGGGTGAATTATACTAAACAAGCAAAATGCTGCCTATTCATCGAGTGATTGGATTGTTCATATGGGAACAGAAATCCTTGTTCTCAGCAGTACATCGCCGGTGTAAACTGTAGTTGTGCTGATGATAACATGATACTGTATGGGGACAGATTGATCTAATTGTGATTGTTCTGTTCCCTTCATTCTTTCTCAGTTGGTGTAAAGAGGCCGGGAAACAAACGAACGACTTCAATATTGTCGATTACACTCGTTTAGTGGCCTGAGATCAGCGCATGTAAATACAACAGAAATGCTTCGCAGGGAGATAAGGCAAGGATGATGACAGTTGTAGTTAGCACCCAACGCCTGGGAATAGCGCTAACTCTACTGCTTTTCCCAGCCACCAGAGCATTTAATTCTGGTATGTGTAATGATTTTTAGGGTTGATGTCAGCTGCGTAATGTCAGCTGCTATCAATCCCTGGTGTAAGTAATGGAGAGGTGTCTATCAGATACCCCCACTACTAGCCCAGACCTGGCAAGACACAGCAACTGTGAAGGGCGGTGACGGTAGTAACCCGGAATATCTGAAGAGTGGTGACGTTACTGATGTTACTGCTCTTTAGGGTCATCGGGTCTCGTGCTGCGCAGCGGAACCAAAAGTGGCTGTAGGCAACGTTTATGGAGCATCAGAATGAGGTTCCACAGCCTTTGGTCGTCTCAATCCCTTCATTATCTGCGAGATCCAGTTATGTAGGTAAAGTAGCGGCTTTTCTTGGTACTGCGACTAAAAGTAATAAATAGGACTGAGCTGTAATGCTGGATACAGCTGTAATTATATGTTATATAGTCGTGTTACACTCCCCTCACTTCTTGTAACCTACAAGTGTACAAAGATATTATACAGTCACCATGTGACAAGTGGGCCTGTGTACCTTCAAATGCCAGGGCTGAATTTTAGTCTCAGTCCGACCCTGAGCCCATGTATCCATTATATGTCCATTTTGCAAGCCGGCGAGAACATCTTGCCATACGGATGTCACAAGGATGTCACACGGATGCTTAGATGTGAGAAAATCGCATCCTCGCACTGCACATGGATGACATATGGATCACTGTTCAGGGAACATTTCTGAAGTTCTCATTCATGTTAAACGGACTGTTTTTATATATGTTGTGTGTGACTCCAGCCTAAAGAGAAAAATCAGACAAACTGAAAATTTTGCAGTGGTCTCTTAATTTCTCTTAATTTTTGCCAGAGCTGTATATGCAACCCTAGTCCCAACCCAAACCCTAGCACTAACTTTAGTCTTTTACCTAAGCATAGACTTAACCTAATCTAGTTAGGGTTAGAAAAAGTATGCAAAAACTTAAAATTTATTGTATAGATACTGCTTTGTTTGTTTTTACAATAAACAACAGGTTTCTGTCTCGCATATCACAAAATTACAAGCGAGAAGAAATTCAGAGGCATGAGCTGTGGGAGAGTAGAATACAGCAGTTCAAAAGAGTTAGGCTATGTGCACACGATGCGGATTTTGCTGAGGATCCACAGCGTTTCCGCAGCTGCGGATCCGCAGCAGTTTCCCATGAGTTTACAGTACAATGTAAACCTATGGGAAACCAAAAATGCTGTGCCCATGCTGCGGAAAAAGCCGCGCGGAAATGCAGCGGATTATTTTCCGCAGCATGTCAATTCTTTGTGCGGAATCCGCAGCAGTTTTCCATCTGCCCCAATAGAAAACTGCAGATGGAAAACTGCAGCGGAATCCGCAGTAGAATCCGCATTAAATCCGCAGTAAAAAACGCAGTGGTTTTCCACTGCGGATTTATCAAATCTGCTGCAGAAAAATCCGCAGTGATCCATTCTACATGTGCACATAGCCCAAGTCATCAGCTGCTGTAGGCCTGTTTCACACGTCAGTGTCTCCGGTACGTGAGGTGACAGTTTCCTCACGTACCGGAGACACTGACACACGTAGACACATATGGCAGAGAAGACCTTCGGCACTCAAAAACAAGTCCACAGTAGTTAAGGCTTTTGCAGGATAGTATTTTTATTTTTATTCACACCATTCAGCCGGTATATAGACAGACGAAAAAGATCCAACGTTTCGTCAAACTTATGCCTTTGTCAAGGAAGTCTGTATAAGCTAATCTTTAATTCATAAAGTGCGCCACTAGCCAAACGGCTAGATATTTAAGATGAGGCTGTGCTCGGTGACCGATGGTGACAGGAGGCATAAGGGGTGGAGCCGCATATTCATTACTGTAATCGGCGGCCCCACGTGACCGCATACAGGAGAAGATGTGGCCAGAACAGGAAGCAGCGCCGGCGAGGGAGCGAGCTGGGTGAGTATTTCCAGAACAGCGGGGGGGGGGGGGGGGGGGAAGGCGCACAGGGGGTGGGAGGGTGTTAGGGGCACATGGACACGGATAATTCCGCTACCGATTTTTTGATAGATCAGGCGATTCTGAACGCGGCGTTACCAAATATGTGTATGTTTAGTTTTTTTAAATTGTTTTATTTTTAATGAGGTGAAACGGGTTTTGATTTAAATTTTAACCCCTTAACCCCCAAGGGTGGTTTGCACTTTAATGACCGGGCCAATTTTTACAATTCTGACCACTGTCCCTTTATGAGGTTATAACTCTGGATAGCTTCAACGGATCCTGATGATTCTCGTGACATATTGTACTTCATGATTGTGGTAAAGTTTCTTTGATATTACCTGCATTTATTTGTGAAAAAAATGGAAATTTGGCGAAAATTTAGCAATTTTCCAACTTTGAGTTTTTACGCCCTTAAATCACAGAGATATGTCACACAAAATACTTAATAAGTAACATTTCCCACATGTCTACTTTACATCAGCACAATTTTGGAACCAAAATTTTTTTTTGTTAGGGAGTCATAAGGGTTAAAAGTTGACCAGCAATTTCTCATTTTTACAACACCATTTTTTTTTAGGGACCACATCACATCACATCACAGGGTTGTTATACAATTTGTTCTGAGTATGCTGATACCCCATATGTGGGGGTAAACCACTGTTTGGGCGCACGACAGAGCTCGGAAGGGAAGGAGCGCCATTTGACTTTTCAATGCAAAATTGACTGGAATTGAGATGGTGTTAGGGTTTGGCGGAACGCACCAAATATATATTTATAGAGTAATCAGTGCGTTCGCAACCCGGGGTCCACTGTGCAGGAGTAATACCCGCTCCTAGTAACTGACAGTACTATATGGCGGTATAAGTGAACTCTGTTACTTCACAGAATCAATAAAGACAAGAGAACGCTGTGCCCTGTTAACCTCACAGAGGAACACAGCTACCAAATAGAGCGAACAGTGGTCATGCAGTCAGAATAGCACACGCAAAACTCCTCACCGGAGGTGCCGGTATTCTAGGGGCTTATTTCAGCCAGGCCCTGAATCCACTCACACAAAACTCCTCACTGGAGATTTACTTTTATAGCGGGTTATTTAGCGGATTTTTTGTGATTGGCAGCCGTCACACACTAAAAGATGCTTTTTATTGCATAAAATAGTTTTTGCGTCTCCACAGTTTGAGAGCAATAATTTTTCAATATTTTGGTCCACAGAGTCATGTGAGGTCTTGTTTTTTTGCGGGACGAGTTACCGTTTTTATTGGTACCATTTTCGGGCAGAATGACCAAAAACCAGCTATTCATGAATTTCTTTTGGGGGAGGCATTTATACAGTTCCACGTTTGGTAACATTGATAAAGCAGTTTTATTCTTTGGGTCAGTACGATTACAGTGATACCTCATTTACATAATTTTTTATGTTTTGCCGCTTTTATACGATAAAAACTATTTTATAGAAAAAATAATTATTTTTGCATCGCTTTATTCTGAGGACAATAACTTTTAAATTTTTTCGCTGATGATGCTGTATGGTGGGTTGTTTTTTGCAGGACAAGATCACGTTTTCAGCGGTACCATGGTTATTTATATCCGTCTTTTTGATCGGGTGTTATTCCACTTTTTGTTCGGCGATATGATAATAAAGGGTTGTTTTTTGCCTAGTTTTTTTTTTTATGGTGATCACGGAAGGGGTTAACTAATGGGACAGTTTTATAGGTCAGGTCATTATGGACGCGACGATACTAAATATGTGTACTTTTATTGTTTTTGTTTTTTTTTTAGACAAAGAAATGTATTTATGGGAACAATATTTTTTTTCTTCTTTATTTAGGAATTTTTTTTTTTACATGTGTGAATATTTTTTTTTTTACCTTGCCCCAGGGGGGGCATCACATTTTATTGACAGATCGCTGATCTGACACTTTGCAGAGCACTGTGTCAGATCAGCGATCTGACAGGCACTGCAGGGACGCTTGCAAGCGCTTGTTCTGAGCAGGCGCTTGAAAGCCACATCCCTGCAGGACCCGGAAGCAGCCCCGCAGGCATATTGGATCCGGGGCCTGCAGGGAGGAGGAGGTAAGAGACCCTCGGAGCAACGCGATCGCATCGCATTTGTCATGATATGTACTTTTGCCCTGTCCTGTATTTGAATAATATGCCATTTAATGTATGTAACTGTTCTCTGGTTTCTATTAGCTGTAATTTATGTATTTTCTTGGCTGGGAGTTCACCTGTAACAATGTCTCCTTCCCCCAATACTTGCAGCCCTAAGCTCTAATGTAATTAAGCTTTGTCAACCTCACTAGTGGAGGAATAGCCATTCTTCCTCACAGCAGGTGGCTAGTCAAATGTACATATTACATAGACTGCCTGGAGCCCACCAGTCTAGAATCTTCTGGTGGACCCAACCATTGAATAGAAGGTGTAACCCCTACCCCTTCATGGGCGGATCACAGGAGCTCAGACAATCCATTCTTATTTTGAGATCAGATGTGAGTTGATCCTTGAAGGAGAAGGAGTGGGGATTCTTAGCTGAGGCAAGACCCCACGCCCATCTAGGACTGTGGAAGCGAACGGGGCGAGACTCGAGCTCGTTGTTCGTGAGATTGTTTTGGGATCCCTTGGACTAATTGTGGACTATTGCTTTGTTACCTGGCACAAGGATTATCGGGAGGTGCCCCCGAACCTGTTCCATTGGACTAATTGTGGACTCTGTAGATCTACCTGCATGTGTTGTTCCAGCGTTCTTGATAATAAATCTGTTGAATCATCCCTCGGCCTGTTGTCCCTTCTTGCTCTGCCGTACACCCTGTCACAAACTGGTGGCAAGCAGTGGGACCAGAGCAGAAGGAATGGAGGACAACGGCCCATCAACATTGAGAACCAGCACCACAGAGTACAAGAACTGGAGTTTGGGGAGCCTACAATCAAAGGCCCGGAAGTAGGAGTCCGTTTTAAAGGACTCTCCAAGGAGCAGCTTATTGAGGCTTTGGAAGGAGTTCGCCTGCAAGATGACGCTGAGGAAGGATCCTCACAGCAAATGGAGGAAAGAAAGCGGCCGGAGGTAAATACCCAAAAAAGTCAGTGGGTTATGTGGTACGAGGAGGAGTTGGCATTGCTGGGAGAAGAGGCCACCATGGACGATAAGAGGGAGGCCATTCACAGAGCTCAGGAGAGGGAGGCCATTCACAGAGCCGAGGAGAGGGAGGCCATTCACAGAGCCGAGGAGAGGGAGAGGGAGGCCATTCACAGAGCCGAGGAGAGGGAGAGGGAGGCCATTCACAGAGCCGAGGACAGAGCTCAGGAGATGGCATTGCTGGAGAGGCAGATCGCTTTGGAAGCAGCTAGAAGCTCCAGACAGACTGTAACCCCAGCACCCACCATGAGGGAACTCCCCAGAGTGTCCCGCAAAGACTTCAAGCCCTTTAATGAGGCTGCAGGCGACATTGAGGGCTTCTTGCAGGACTTTGAGCATCAGTGTCGATTAATGGAAGTCCCGGAAAGGGAGCGAGTCCGACATCTGGTGGGGCTCTTAGAGGGTGGAGCTGCAGCAGCCTATAGAGCTATGGACCCTCAGGGGAACTGTGAGTATGCGGAGATTAAACGGACTATTCTAGAACATTATGCTGTTACCCCAGACACTTACAGGACTCAGTTCCGTACTTTAGCCTGTGATGAGGAAGTGTCTTTCAAGATGTATGCCCACAGACTCAAACAAATATGTCGTCGCTGGCTGGAGGCAGAGGAGGCCTTAACCTGGGAGACCTTCCTCCAGGTTATCCTAAAAGAGCAGTTTTACTTCAAGTGCCCTGCTGAGATCCGGGAATGGGTGCATGAAAGGAGACCAGCCACTGTGGAGGAAGCTGCAGCTCTAGCTGATGAGGCTCTCACCATCAAGCCTCAGTGGAGGATTATGTTGGAGGATGGAGAGAGGCCTACTAGCTCCACAACACCGGTGGCCCCCTGTTCTTCTGTCCCCATTGTTCCCCGTTCCTCTAAGCCACCAGCTCATGCTGATACCCGTGTAAATGTGCCTCCAGTTGCTTCTACTGCGTCTTCTGGAATACAATGAGGAGAGGAAGTAGCAGAGCGCAGGTGCTATGGTTGTGGGCATCCGGGGCATCTGCAGGCCTCATGCCCAGCCAGCTCATGGAGAAGTCGTCCTCAAACCCCTACAGCACCTTCAGGTGGAAGCCGGCCTCCAGGTTCCCTTACCCCTCGCCCAAGAGGACGCCTTGGATGGAGTGAGACCCAGCACAGATGCTATCGATGTGGACAGCCAGGGCATCTGCAAGCCTCCTGCCCAGCTGTTCAAATGAGGATTAATCCTGTACCCAGTCGTATTATTAATTATGTACAGCCAAGTGCCATGGAGGACGACGTGTCACCACTACGTGAGGACTGGCCTAGTGCCTCACCCACCCATGTTGCACCACTAGGAGTTTATGGTGTGCGACCTGCAGCTATGACGACTTCTGCTCATCGAGGTAAGCACTTGCAGGAGGTCCTGCTGGATGGACAGAGACTTATTGGATTTTGTGACTCAGGGGCTTTCCTCACACTGGCTGATCCCCGAGTGGTTCGGCCTGAGGCAATCCATCGAGGACCTGGGATTGTCATTGAACTGGCTGGTGGACAATGGAGGACTATTCCCACAGCCACTGTGGATCTGAACTTTGGTTTTGGGGTCAGGCGATGTGTGGTTGGGGTGATGGGTGGTCTGCCTGCAGATGTTCTCCTGGGCAATGATGTGGGAGAGCTACGATGCCAATTCGTGGCTGCATGAAGCCACATGTAAGTTACGCTCTGCCTGTGTGTACTTAACCAGCGACCTGTAGAGGTCCCTGGTACGTACACAAATTGGGAGGGGAAGGGATTGTCATGATATGTACTTTTGCCCTGTCCTGTATTTGAATAATATGCCATGTAATGTATGTAATTGTTCTCTGGTTTCTATTAGCTGTAATTTATGTATTTTCTTGGCTGGGAGTTCACCTGTAACAATGTCTCCTTCCCCCAATACTTGCAGCCCTAAGCTCTAATGTAATTAAGCTTTGTCAACATCACTAGTGGAGGAATAGCCATTCTTCCTCACAGCAGGTGGCTAGTCAAATGTACATATTACATAGACTGCCTGGAGCCCACCAGTCTAGAATCTTCTGGTGGACCCAACCATTGAATAGAAGGTGTAACCCCTACCCCTTCATGGGCGGATCCCAGGAGCTCAGACAATCCATTCTTATTTTACATAGTAACATAGTAACATAGTTAGTAAGGCCGAAAAAAGACATTTGTCCATCCAGTTCAGCCTATATTCCATCATAATAAATCCCCAGATCTACGTCCTTCTACAGAACCTAATAATTGTATGATACAATATTGTTCTGCTCCAGGAAGACATCCAGGCCTCTCTTGAACCCCTCGACTGAGTTCGCCATCACCACCTCCTCAGGCAAGCAATTCCAGATTCTCACTGCCCTAACAGTAAAGAATCCTCTTCTATGTTGGTGGAAAAACCTTCTCTCCTCCAGACGCAAAGAATGCCCCCTTGTGCCCGTCACCTTCCTTGGTATAAACAGATCCTCAGCGAGATATTTGTATTGTCCCCTTATATACTTATACATGGTTATTAGATCGCCCCTCAGTCGTCTTTTTTCTAGACTAAATAATCCTAATTTCGCTAATCTATCTGGGTATTTATACATATTAGTCCTTAGAACCTCTATTAGAACACATTCAAACAACTGATCTTACCCACAGGCCCACAAGAATCTCATTCAGGGGACAGAATGTTTAGTTCAGAAATATAAACTTTATTAATATATTTTATAAAAACATAAAATACAAAAACTTATGCAAGTACCTCTATTCCAAAAAAGACCTTGATGTGTGCTTAGTAATTGAACCCAACATTGCATAAAAATGCTATATATGTTTTAGGTATCATATTGTATGGTGACTGCTTGAATGTGAGCTCTCTAAAGTGCAAATGTGCTAATAATTTGCGTGCTAGGGTTTAGCTGCAAAAGAACTATCATAGTGCCATGCATAAATATACAAGAACCGGTACATACCGCAACTTCTGTGGCACCTGCCTCAACAGAATATACCCATATAATGCGCACGTACTAAACTTAACAAGATGGTAAGTGTAGAGCACAGAAAAGCATATTCACCTCACTACAGCACGCTCAAGGAAACCCATCTTGTTAAGTTTAGTACGTGCGCATTATATGGGTATATTCTGTTGAGGCAGGTGCCACAGAAGTTGCGGTATGTACCGGTTCTTGTATATTTATGCATGGCACTATGATAGTTCTTTTGCAGCTAAACCCTAGCACGCAAATTATTAGCACATTTGCACTTTAGAGAGCTCACATTCAAGCAGTCACCATACAATATGATACCTAAAACATATATAGCATTTTTATGCAATGTTGGGTTCAATTACTAAGCACACATCAAGGTCTTTTTTGGAATAGAGGTACTTGCATAAGTTTTTGTATTTTATGTTTTTATAAAATATATTAATAAAGTTTATATTTCTGAACTAAACATTCTGTCCCCTGAATGAGATTCTTGTGGGCCTGTGGGTAAGATCTATCTGGGTATTGTAGTTCTCCCATCCCCTTTATTAATTTTGTTGCCCTCCTTTGTACTCTCTCTAGTTCCATTATATCCTTCCTGAGCACCGGTGCCCAAAACTGGACACAGTACTCCATGTGCGGTCTAACTAGGGATTTGTACAGAGGCAGTATAATGCTCTCATCATGTGTATCCAGACCTCTTTTAATGCACCCCATGATCCTGTTTGCCTTGGCAGCTGCTGCCTGGCACTGGCTGCTCCAGGTAAGTTTATCATTAACTAGGATCCCCAAGTCCTTCTCCCTGTCAGATTTACCCAGTGGTTTCCCGTTCAGTGTGTAATGGTGATATTGATTCCCTCTTCCCATGTGTATAACCTTACATTTATCATTGTTAAACCTCATCTGCCACCTTTCAGCCCAAGTTTCCAACTTATCCAGATCCATCTGTAGCAGAATACTATCTTCTCTTGTATTAACTGCTTTACATAGTTTTGTATCATCTGCAAATATCGATATTTTACTGTGTAAACCTTCTACCAGATCATTAATGAATATGTTGAAGAGAACAGGTCCCAATACTGACCCCTGCGGTACCCCACTGGTCACAGCGACCCAGTTAGAGACTATACCATTTATAACCACCCTCTGCTTTCTATCACTAAGCCAGTTACTAACCCATTTACACACATTTTCCCCCAGACCAAGCATTCTCATTTTGTGTACCAACCTCTTGTGCGGCACGGTATCAAACGCTTTGGAAAAATCGAGATATACCACGTCCAATGACTCACCGTGGTCCAGTCTATAGCTTACCTCTTCATAAAAACTGATTAGATTGGTTTGACAGGAGCGATTTCTCATAAACCCATGCTGATATGGAGTTAAACAGTTATTCTCATTGAGATAATCCAGAATAACATCCCTCAGAAACCCTTCAAATATTTTACCAACAATAGAGGTTAGACTTACTGGCCTATAATTTCCAGGTTCACTTTTAGAGCCCTTTTTGAATATTGGCACCACATTTGCTATGCGCCAGTCCTGCGGAACAGACCCTGTCGCTATAGAGTCACTAAAAATAAGAAATAATGGTTTATCTATTACATTACTTAGTTCTCTTAGTACTCGTGGGTGTATGCCATCCGGACCCGGAGATTTATCTATTTTAATCTTATTTAGCCGGTTTCGCACCTCTTCTTGGGTTAGATTGGTGACCCTTATTATAGGGTTTTCATTGTTTCTTGGGATTTCACCTAGCATTTCATTTTCCACCGTGAATACCGTGGAGAAGAAGGTGTTTAATATGTTAGCTTTTTCCTCGTCATCTACAACCATTCTTTCCTCACTATTTTTTAAGGGGCCTACATTTTCAGTTTTTATTCTTTTACTATTGATATAGTTGAAGAACAGTTTGGGATTAGTTTTACTCTCCTTAGCAATGTGCTTCTCTGTTTCCTTTTTGGCAGCTTTAATTAGTTTTTTAGATAAAGTATTTTTCTCCCTATAGTTTTTTAGAGCTTCAATGGTGCCATCCTGCTTTAGTAGTGCAAATGCTTTCTTTTTACTGTTAATTGCCTGTCTTACTTCTTTGTTTAGCCACATTGGGTTTTTCCTATTTCTAGTCCTTTTATTCCCACAAGGTATAAACCGCTTACACTGCCTATTTAGGATGTTCTTAAACATTTCCCATTTATTATCTGTATTCTCATTTCTGAGGATATTGTCCCAGTCTACCAGATTAAGGGCATCTCTAAGCTGTTCAAACTTTGCCTTCCTAAAGTTCAATGTTTTTGTGACTCCCTGACAAGTCCCCCTAGTGAAAGACAGGTGAAATTGCACAATATTGTGGTCGCTATTTCCTAAATGCCCAACCACCTGCAGATTTGTTATTCTGTCAGGTCTATTAGATAGTATTAGGTCTAAAAGTGCTGCTCCTCTGGTTGGATTCTGCACCAATTGTGATATTTCTGCTTCTAGTTCTTCCATCTTGTTTGTCAGGCTTCTGGCGTTTGCGAGCATGCAGTTTAGAGGATTTTGTTTTGTTCCAATCTCCTCACTGTGGATTGTTTTAGAAATGTTCTTACCTCCCTTCTGAGTATGTTTTCCTGGGTCGTCTTTGTTCGAGTCTAATGTTTTTCTTCCCGTCCCCCCTTCTTCTAGTTTAACGCCCTCCTGATGAGTGTAGCGAGTCTTCTGGCGAATGTGTGTTTCCCAGGTTTGTTGAGGTGTAGTCCGTCTCTGGCGAGGAGTCCATCATACCAGTAATTCACACCGTGGTCCAGGAATCCAAATCCTTGTTGTCTGCACCATCGTCTTAGCCAGTTGTTTGCATCAAGGATCCTGTTCCATCTCCTGGTGCCATGCCCATCTACTGGAAGGATAGAAGAAAAAACTACCTGTGCATCCAGTTCTTTTACTTTCTTCCCCAACTCTTCAAAGTCCTTGCAGATTGTCGGTAGGTCCTTCCTTGCCGTGTCATTGGTGCCAACATGTATCAGAAGAAATGGGTGGACGTCCTTGGAGCTGAAGAGCTTTGGTATCCTATCGGTCACATCCTTGATCATCGCACCTGGAAGGCAGCATACTTCTCTTGCAGTTATGTCCGGTCTGCAGATGGCTGCTTCTGTGCCTCTCAGTAGTGAGTCTCCCACCACCACCACTCTTCGTTGCTTCTTGGCTGTACTTTTTGCTGTCACTTGTTGCTGTGTGCCCTTTTCTTTTTTGCTTGCTGGTATTGCTTCATTCTTAGGTGTGCCATCTTCATCCTCTACAAAGATTTCATATCGGTTCTTCAGTTGTGTGGTTGGTGATTTCTCCATGGTCTTCTTGCTTCTTTTGGTCACATGCTTCCACTCATCTGCTTTTGGAGGTTCTCTGACACTTTTTGCACCTTCTGTGACCAGTTTGAGACCAGATGTGAGTTGATCCTTGAAGGAGAAGGAGTGGGGATTCTTAGCTGAGGCAAGACCCCACGCCCATCTAGGACTGTGGAAGCGAACGGGGCGAGACTTGAGCTGAGGACATATCTCGTCGTTCGTGAGATTATTTTGGGATCCCTTGGACTAATTGTGGACTATTGCTTTGTTACCTGGCACAAGGATTATCGGGAGGTGCCCCCGAACCTGTTCCATTGGACTAATTGTGGACTCTGTAGATCTACCTGCATGTGTTGTTCCAGCGTTCTTGATAATAAATCTGTTGAATCATCCCTCGGCCTGTTGTCCCTTCTTGCTCTGCCGTACACCCCGTCACAGCGTTGCTTCGAGGGTCTCAGGGAAGCATGCGGGGAGCCCCCTCCCTGCGCGATGCATCCCTATACCGCCGGAACACTGCGATCTTTCATCGCAGTGTGCTGGGGATTAGTCTGCCAGGAGCGGTCCGTGACCGCTCCTGGCACATAGTGCCGGATGTCAGCTGCGATAGTGAGCTGATAGCCGGTGGCGATCAACCGCGCTCCCCCCGTGAGTGCGGCCGATCGCATATGACGTACTATCCCGTCACTGGGAATCAAGTCCCAGGTCACCTCGATGGGATAGTACGTCATATGGGATTAAGGGGTTAATTTTTTTTTTTTTTTTAAATATTTTTAAAAACATTTTTTTACTTTTTGCATGCTTCAATAGTTTCTATGGGAGACTAGAAGCTGCAGTACTTTGATCGACTCTGCTACATACAGGAGATGATCAGATCACCTGCATGTAGCAGAATTGCTCACTTGCTATGAGCGCTGACTACCAGATGGCACTTATAGCAATCTGGCAATGACAACCATAGTAACATAGTAACATAGTAACATAGTTAGTAAGGCCGAAAAAAGACAAGCAATTCCATAGAAAACCATAGAAGTCTGCTGGAGATCTCTGGTTGTCATGCCGACCCATCAGTGATCCGTGATCATGTGACAGGGTCACTGATGGGCAGGATTTATGATGCGCTTCTGGTAACTGAGCACATAGCAGCTCATTTGACATGTGCCCAGAAAGGTGTAGGCTCCGGCAGGTGGAGTTCGACATGGGCGTATTATTATGCCCAACATTGGACAGGGGTTAACCATTTAGCTCACTAGCTGCAGGTAGGTATTCATTGACCCCTGTGCAGCTCCAAGAAGAAACAGCAGTGTTCTGGCAAATTAAAATTTATACCTCCATAGAAAACAGTGCCTGGGGCAACCGTCCCTCCGGCCACCTCCAAGCTATACCACTGAGTGCTGCAAATACTATTTACCAAAAAATGGAGTTATCTTCAATCCTGTCTTAAAAGGGTTGTTCAATACTAGTACAACCCTTTCTCAATCTGAATGTTTGCTCCAGTTATAATAAAAACACCTATACTCACCTCCTCGGCTGGTGCCTTTTGGGCGGTAATGGCGTTTGTGTTCCCGGGGTTCACGTGAGGTTGTTACATCACGTGTCGGCTTCGCTGTCCCCGTCTTTAGACCAAGTAATCAACAGGAAGTCAAAGCTGCTCACTTCCTCTTGAATACTCAGATGCCTGAAGGTGTGGACAGTGAAGCTAGTGCTGATTGCCCTCAAGGCTGACATGACATAAAAACCACCCATGAGCCTCAGGAATGTGAGTCCCGACACCGCTGGAATGCCGTAAGTGAATATATATGTTTTAATTGTAATTAAGGCAGACATTAAGATTGAGAAGGATTTGTCCTAGTGGTGGAAAACCTTTAAGAAGATGTCAGCTGCATACTACCATGCCACTGCAACCATCTCCTGCTTTATGGCTTTGGCATCACAATACCCTTAATGGCATGGTTGTTTCCTGGAATAAGGTGTTAAAGAATTGCACTATTTCCTTGAATGTAAAGTGTTAAAGATTAAGACATTTCTTGAATATACTTGCACAAGGTAGTACAAAAGGAATTAGGGCTGGCCCCTCTCTGGATAAACATTTGAAGCAACACTAAGGAGGATTTGTTATTTCCAAGGAATTTAACTCTGCTGGCTATGACCGGTCAACAGTGAAGAAACCTTATTAGTCAATTCTTTAAATTATACATACATGAGATCAATCTTTTGTAATATTATTAACTTTCTGATTTTAATAGCTGCACAATAAGGAGTTAAACATATTTTGCTTAGAAGAAACTGGTAATAAACAAAAATATAAAAAATATTTTTTGTCCTGAAAAAAAAAAAAGTTATATAAACAAAAAGGAACACATAGTTTTGAAAAATTAATCAAATGTTAAAAAAAGTTTTTAAATACATCAGCACTTCTGTAACTATACCAGTTTATAACGTGATTTTTGTTTTGGTGGCAAACAACCACAAGTTTTTCAGCAGCCCCCCAAAAACTGTTAAAATTAAGGATATGTGCACACATTGCGGATTTTGATGCGTTTTCGAACGAGCGGAATTGCATCAAATCCGCAGTGCCAAGAAGAGTGGGCAACTTTACCATCTGAGAAAAAATAAAGCTTATCAACAACTACCACAAAATGCTTCAATCTGTCATTGATGTTAGAGAGGGCAATACACGGTATTGAGAAATGGGGTGTGTCAACTTTTGATCAGGGTCATTTGGATGTTTTGGGTTGTCATTATAACTTAAAAAGAGAAAACACAGTAGTTTGATATTAAATGGCTTCACCCAACCACTAACCATAAGTTTTGGTGTTCTCATTCTGCGGGGGTATGTAAACTTTTGAGCTCAACTGTATATACTTCTCTGGCAAAAATTAACAGACCACTGCAAAATGTTCAGTTTGTTTGATTTTTCTCTTTATAGGTATGTTTTTGAGTAAAATGTAAATTGTTATTTTAGTCTATAAACTTCTGACAACATGTCTCTGAATTTCCAAACAATACATTTTGTATTTTTTTTCTGACAAAGAAAAATGGTCAAAATAAAAAAAAAAACAGTGCTTTCAGGCCTTAAATAATGCAAAGAAGACAAGTTCATAATTAGTGATGAGCGAGTGTACTTGTTGCTCTGGTTTTCTCGAGCATGCTCGGGTGACCTCCGAGTATTTGTTAGTGTTCGGAGATTTAATTTTCATCACGGCAGCTGAATGATTTACAGCTAGTAGCCAGGCTGAGTACATGTGGGGGTTGCCTGGTTGCTAGGGAATCCCCACATGTAATCAAGCTAGCTAATAGCTGTAAATTATGCTGCTGAGGCGATGAAAACTTAATCTCAGAGCAGTCATAAATACTCGGAGACCACCCGAGCAATGAGTACACTCGCTCATCACTATTCATAATCATTTAGAAACAACAATACTAATGTTTTAACTCAGGAAGAGTTCAGAAATCAATATTTTGTGGAATAACCATGATTGTTAATCACCGCTTTCATGCATCTTGGCATGCTTTCCACCAGTCTTTCACTCTGCTTCTGGCACAAAAATGTAAGCAGTTCTGCTTTGTTTGTTGGCTTGTGACTATCCATCATCCTCTTGATTACATTCCAGAGGTTTTCAATGGGGTTCAGGTCTGGAGCTTGGGCTGCCCGTGACAGGGATTTGATGTGGTGGTCTCTTAATGTTTGCCAGAGCTGTAGAACTTAGAATGATGCAGCTGGTCAATTTTTAACCCCTTTCTGACGGGATAGTACGTCCGAGGTCATATCCCCTGCTTTGATACGGGCTCCGGCGGTGAGCCCTCATCAAAGCCGGGACATATCAGCTGTTTTGTACAGCTGACATATGCCCGCAATAGCGGCTAGTGGAATCGCGATCCACTCGCCGCTATTAACTAGTTAAATGCCGCTGTCAATTGCTGACAGCGGCATTTAACTAGCGCTTCTGGCCATCATGCCAGAAATGCGCGCATCACTGATCCCCGTCACGTGACTGGGGGTCAGCATTGCGTCGGCATGACAACCAGAGATCTATTGAAGACCTCTATGGTTGTTGATACTGGTGCTCGGCGCTCATAGCAATGCAGTAATTCAGCCGCATAGATCCCTCCTTTGTAGCAGAGTTGATCGAGCCGATCGAGTTGTGCCAGCTTCTAGCCTCCCATGGAGGCTATTGAAGCATGGCAAAAGTAAAAAAAAAATGTTTTACAAAATATGAAAAACATATAAAGGTTTAAATCACTCCCCTTTTGTCCCATTCAAAATAAAACAATAATAAAAAAATCAAATATACACATATTTGGTATCGCCACATTCAGAATCACCCGATCTATCAATAAAAAAAGGATTAACCTGATCGCTAAACGGCATAGCGAGAAAAAAATTCGAAACGCCAAAATTAAGTTTTTTTGGTCGCCACAACATTGCATTAAAATGCAATAACAGGCGATCAAAAGGATGTATCTGCACCAAAATGGTATAATTAAAAATGTCAGCTTGGCGTGCAAAAAATAAGCCCTCACCAAAACTCAGATCATGAGTGCGCAATTTTTTAAATAACCTAGACATGTTTGGTGTCTATGAACTTGTAATGACCTGGAGAATCATAATGGCAGGTCAGTTTTAGCATTTAGTGAATCTAGCAAAAAAGCCAAGCAAACAACAAGTGTGGGATTGCACTTTTTTTGCAATTTCACCGCACTTGGAATTTACATGACATGCAAACCCAATGGTGTCATTCAAAAGTACAACTTGTCCCGCATAAAAATAAGCCCTCACATGGGCATATTGATCTACAAATAAAAATGTTATGGCTCTGGGAAGGAGGGGAGCGAAAAACGAAAATGCAAAACCGAAGGGATTAATCATGTGATGTCATAGGCCTAATGGAAAACAGAAGAATTAACTTGGTAAAAGGGCAAAATAAGCAATTGTAAGCACATAGTGCCATATTATATGATGATTGCAATATATTAAGAGAATACAAGCTTTGTTCGGAGGAAGGTTTCTTTAATCACAATCTCATCAACAGTGTTGAGAGGAGGACCATGGACATGTGTTTACTACTGGTTTTGGGTTCCCTTACATTTTTTTTTACACCAACCTTAATTCATCCCATGAGGAAAGTAACTTGAAAAGTATGGGTCTCATGGTAAACTTGTGACAGATTGCGCACAATTTGGGGCTGCACATAGGAAGAGGGATGACCCAGAAAAAGGAAATAGAGCACCAGCTAAAAAAAATTCTCAATTGATTTTCCCAATCTATTGGTATTTTAATAATCAGACATGAAGTGGGATAGTAAATTTTTGGTGGACTACTAGATCTCCAAGGTCATAGAGGCCACAGTAGACTTTTCCTATGTGTCGTCTCTATTATACAGCCATGAGTAGAGTAGTTTGACTGGTATGGACCTTGAGATGGATTAGATATATCTTGATCAACTTTTAATGACATTCACTTTTTTTTAACATGATTTCTGTTTCCCCTGTAGAAATTAACCAGAAACCGGATAAGATAAATAATGTGCCCCTAAGAAGTCAAGTCGAATTCACCTGCACCACTCAAGGCACGTGTGATGTTGACTTCATATCTATAGAAATAAGCAAAAACCTGCCACCGTTGATGAAGCGGAACTCCACTAACTACATCATTGAAAATCCAGACATCACTTTTAAAGGAACTTTAACCGATTACACAATTGAAATGAAAGTCAACGATTCAAATGATTACTACTGTGTGGCGAGAGCAAAAAAAGATGGCATTTCAACCCGTTTTCAATCCAAAGGAACCCAAATAATTGTTGCAAATGGTAATTTTGATCTATATTAATATTTTTGCACATAAATTTTGATGCCTTTCAAAAACTGGACATTGTGTTTTAGTCTACAAGGGAAAAAATTGTCCTAACCTTTCACTATAGGTGGAATTAACCAACAATCTGATGCGCATGTCCAGCCTATGATTGTGCTTCTGAGCACTGGGCATGCTGGATGCTAGTACTAAGCAAAACCATTAGCTGGACCCGGATTGAGCGGTCACGGTAGCCCGTGGCTGCTAGACATGAGCATTGCGAGCATCCTACTTCCTACAGGATCTCTAGTGCCTCTTCTGATGAGTACACACCATGGTGTTATTACATTGGGTCAGGGGGCCCTACTCATCAGAAGTCGTACTGTGGATGCAACAGGTAGTAGGAGTCTTGTAGTGCTTTAGTCCAGCAGCTAAAGGCTACCAACTGCGGGCACTTGACATTTTTTTACTTGACTGTTATTCATACTTTTTTATTTTGCAGCTGCTGCAATGACCGTCTCTATGCTGCTTCTCTTCTTAACTCTTCTATCGCTGGTCTGTATCCATGTAAGTAGAGATATTATATGTTATAACACAATAGAAGATGATATTTGAGAATGTCTGGGGGAAAAACTTGGACATTCTCACTCCACAACAACAATGTAAATTATACTTATCGAATCGTATCTTATCGCCATCTTTCTCCCGATGAGAAAAATATAAAAAAAAGTATCACTTAAGACAGGATCTAACTGAAGAAGCCTCCCCCATGTCTGCCATGCATATCTATGAAGCCTAGCCTGTGTCTAAGTTTCATAGGAAATCTGTAATGTTAGAATATAATTCAATATCACTGTATTGCAGTGTACGGTACAAGCGATCTAAGGCTCAATTTCCAAAGGGGGACTAATAAAAAAAGTTATATCTATAATGCTCAGTATAAATGAGTACACCTCCTTTGAAAAGTAAGATTTAAATCAATATCTCATTGAATACAAGAACAAATTCCTAAATTTTGACAAGACTGAGATGCATAGAGCATTTTTTAACCCATAACATGAAAGTAAGGTTAATAATGTAACTTGTTACAATTTTTTTAGTTTTACTCAAATAATTGATGCAAAACATAGATACAACCCACATCAAAAATTACTACATCTAGTTTTTTGTATGACCACCAAGATTTATAAGGACAGCATCAAGTGTTATAGGCCTGAAATGAACTAGTTGGTGGCATATTGCAACATCACTCTTTTTCCATTCTTCCCATTCTTCAAGAACGAACTTTTTAGAGTCTGGATGGAGAGAGATGACAACTTGTCTCTTCAGAATTCCCCATACGTGTTCGGTTGGGTATTAAACCATTGACTATTGGGTATAAATAAAAGTAGAATTTTCTTCTATTAGGCTTTAATCATCCCTAGATAATTGTGAAATGACAGCCTGAGGTTTAACAAAAGTCAAAGACATGACCCGTGAGAATGCCTATTAGAAGACCCCGTGTTGGACTATACAGAAATTCCAGAAATTCCAATACAGTAGTTAAATAATGCTGCTAAACGTCATAAATGTAAGGTAAAATAGGACCAATCTCTTAAACCATCTCTTGAGAGGGAGCCTTTAACAGTCATATTGGGCATAGAAATATACCTTCATTATAAATTGTAAAAGAGCTAGCACTCCATTCCAACCCTTTGCTCTCCGACCCCACGCTGTGATGTAGCTACGTCCTGTGGAGTGATCAGTGGGAAAAGTTAATAACAGAGTGTAATGATTATAAGTCCTTCCTGTCTACAAAGAACTACACAGAGCGAGGGCTTAGCTGGGACAGAGCCGAATACCAGATATGAATATTGGGTTTATTGTGACAGGTGTAGATTCTATAGTTATGGTAGACATATTTTCCGTATGGCGGCGCAATTTGCAACGCAATGCATTCACTTGCATCGCTGTGTGGTTAGCCCATCATCCATGAATTCATGTTGGTCAGATGAATAAAGTTGTATATGCCACGCCTCATAAGTATAGAAAGCTAAAATGATGATCAGAAATATGGCATTAATATCTCCCGCCTGGGACCTCTAGTGGGACAAATATCTTTCAGATCAGTGATCTTCTAATTTTTGGTGCCTGGGGTCTCATGAGGCCACACATCACCAGTAACAAGTGACTAATTGGCCTGTAATAAATGATTTGTGATGGCAGCTTGTTTTTTTTTTTTATTATTGTGACGCTAGGTAGGGACTGTGCAGAGGTATATATACCCATGTGTCAAAATCGGATGTGTATATGCTATACATTCACTGGGAAGCTCTAAATAAACTGCCTAGTAGTAATAGTAGGCATTGCCTCGTTCATCAATCATCAGTAAATGGTGTGATTGTCAGGACTTTGAGTATCTTTGTGATCTCCCTGACGAATTGGAGGCAGCAGTGTGCTGTTTTCTGACAAAGAAAAATATACTACATTATTTTTCATTATATTCAAAAACCTAAAAAACAATGAGTACTATTTGTTTTATTTTTTTCCATTAAACAATTATAATCTTAAAAAAACACATATTGTATATCCGTACCTCCAAAAGTGTACCAATCTATAAAATGATTTTAGTTACCATAACAGCGTCTTTTTTTTCTTGCAGTCCCTTACAAAAAATATCTAAAAATTCAGTGCAAACTTTAATGTAAACCAGTAGATGAAAACACTTTCTCATTGAGATTTCCTTCATTCTTGCAGCTTTGGTCATCTAAAAGAAATGCCAAAAAGGAAGCTTAGAAAAATAACCATAACATTCCCAGATAGGAAGTGTAGAATAAATTCCATTCATAATCAGCCCTTATTTATGGAGAAAGCCACTCTTCTCAATGAATGAACTTCTGTATTTATGAAATAGCTTCAAAAACAGCATTGGACATTTAGTGGTAGAAATACAAATTTTTGTAAAGCAATTCACACACACATCATATTCATAAAAAAAAATAATATGGATGGGGAGATGGGTAAATATATTAAATATTACAACATAATATTTAATATACAGTACAGACCAAAAGTTTGGACACACCTTCTCATTTAAAGATTTTTCTGTGTTAAGGACTGGCGGAATACACCAAGTACAAGATGAAATGGAACTAGGTGCGTTCGCAGTCCGAGGTCCACCGTGCAGGTAAAAACCCTGCTGCTAGTAAGACGGACTATATGGCGGTACTATAAGTATACACGCACGGGTTAACTTCACCCTGCGTGAAGGAAGCGATCCTGTTGCGTCACAGGACCGCGGTACCGCACATAGAGCGCGAGCAAGAAGTCAGCGAACTCAACCCCAACTAGGATTGAAGTCCGATTAGACACTTGCTGGCACAACACCGCAACTGGGTGTGTAAGGAAACTAAATAATAATATAAAGGCACAAGAGTGCGTGCGGTGCCGCACTGACGGACGCCACTAACCACCCAGGCTTGGGTCAGGAAAGCGCAGAGCAAGCAACTGGTAGCTGTAATGTGTGTTACGTGCTGTTGGATAAGTCGGGCGCTAGATAGCAAACATACACCTTCCGCGAACAATCATTCAATAGGGAGGGTTATTTAAAGAGCGACTTTCACTCACAACACACACACATATTTACAAGACAATACTAGCGCATGGCCGTGCGGTCATGCGCAGTTTATATAGCTGCAGCACAGGAAACAGCTACAGAAGTTTTGCCCTTTCAGGACCTGCCAAAAGGACCAATGGGATGTGCTGCAGTACCTGAGCATGTGACCCTCGATCTCCAACGGGAGATCCTGCCCTGGGCATGCTCAGACAGAGAAAAGCAGGACTTAGATCCAGAAACGTCCACTCACCGCTGCCCAGCACTGGCTTCAATGGCAGAAGCAGGAAAAGCAGCAGTAACTCTTCGCACAGAGTCAGACTGAGCGAGATGCTGGGATCGACGTCCCTGCTGAGCAGACTCCACTGCGGCTGGAGAAGAATGGGAGACCGCAGCGGAGACGGATCGAGATTCCCCCTGTGCAGCAGAGGAAGCTCGACTCCTAACATTTCTGTATTTTCATGACTATGAAAATGTACATTCACACTGAAGACATCAAAACTTTGAATTAACACATGTGGAATTATATACTTAACAAAAAAGTGTGAAACAACTGAAATTTTGTCTTATATTCTTGGTTCTTCAAAGTAGCCACCTTTTGGTTTGATGACTGCTTTGCACACTCTTGGCATTCTCTTTATGAGCTTCAAGAGGTAGTCACCGGGAATGGTCTTCCAACAATCTTGAAGGAGTTCCCAGAGATGCTGAGCACTTGTTGTTTTTTTGCCTTCACTCTGCGGTCCAGCTCAGCCCAAACCATGTCGATTGGGTTCAGGTCTGGTGACTGTGGAGGCCAGGTCATCTGGTGTAGCACCCCATCACTATCCTTCTTGGTGAAATAGCACTTTCACAGCCTGGAGGTGTGCTTAGGGTCATTGTCCTGTGGAAAAATAAATGATGATCTAACTAAACGCAAACCGGATGAAATAGCATGCCGCTGCAAGATGCCATGGTAGCCATGCTGATTCAGTATTACTTCAATTTTGAATAAATCCCCAACAGTGTCACCAGCAAAGCACCCCCACACCATCACACCTCCTCCTCCAAGATTCATGGTGGGAACCAGGCATGTAGATTCCATCCGTTCACCTTTTCAGCGTCGCACAAATACATGGTGGTTGGAACCAAAGATCTCAAATTTGGACTCATCAGACCAAAGCACAGATTTCCACTGGTCTAATGTCCTTTCCTTGTGTTCATTAGCCCAAACAAGTCTTTTCTGCTTGTTGCCTGTCCTTAGCAGTGGTTTCCTAGCAGCTATTTTACCATCAGGGCCTGCTGCAGAAAGTCTCCTCTTAACAGTTGTTGTAGAGATGTGTCTGCTGCTAGAACTCTGTGTGGCATTGACCTGATCTCTAATCTGAACTGCTGTTAACCTGCGATTTCTGAGGCTGGTGACTCGGATAAACTTATCCTCAGAAGCAGAGGTGACTCTTGGTCTTCCTTTCCTTGGGCAGTCCTCATGTGAGACAGTTTCTTTGTATCGCTTGATGGTTTTTGCCACTGCACTTAGGGACATTTTCAAAGTTTGCCCAATTTTTTGGACTGACTGACCTTCATTTCTTAAAGTAAAGATGGCCACTCATTTTTCTTTACTTAGCTGCTTTTTTCTTGCCATAATACAAATTCTAACAGTCTATTCAGTAGGACTATCAGCTGTGTATCCACCTGACTTCTGCACAACACAACTGATAGTCCCAAACCCATTTATAAGGCAAGAAATCCTACTTATTAAACCTGACAGGGCACACCTGTGAAGTGAAAACCATTCCCGGTGACTACATCTTGAAGCTCATCAAGGGAATGTCAAGAATGTGCAAAGCAGTCATCAAAGCAAAAGGTGGCTACTTTGAAAAACCTAGAATATAAGACATAATTTCAGTTGTTTCACACTTTTTTGTTAAATATATAATTCCACATGTGTTAATTCATAGTTTTGATGCCTTCAGTGTGAATGTACAATTTTCATAGTCATGAAAATACCGAAAAATTTTTAAATGAGAAGGTGTGTCCAAACTTTTGGTCTGTACTGTAAAATATATACTTTATATATTTTTTTCATATATACAAAAATCATTAGTTTTCACTTTTCATCCTTATGATACTTATATATTTATTCTTTTCTAGGTTGGAATATGATTTACATCCCGATCTTAGCATACTGATGATCCGAAGTCTCAAAGTCTTTAAGGATTGTAATTTCTTTGTTCAACTAATTAAAGTCTTTACTAACAAATTTAGCAAAATGTTTTAATTTTTTTTGGGGGGGGAGTTGTTGCTTTTTTATTTTATTGATTTTCATTTTTTATTATTTACTGAAAATAAAAGGCATAATAGGCCTCTTGACTTTTGTGTGAAAGTGAAGTGAGCATGCTCATTTTTATGTGCAGTGGCACAATGGAGAGAGGGTGGAGGAGAGAGAAGGAGCTTCCTTATTGCCTCTATCAAATGTCAATATTGTGAACATTCCAGTCTGAGCTTTAGGACCACATCTCCTGGCCTCCAGGACCATTGTGACCTGAGCTTGTAATGACCTGGAGAATCATAATGGAAGGTCAGTTTTAGCATTTAGTGAACATTGTATTAAAAAAACAGTTGTGGGATTGCATTTTTTTAAACTTTTTTTTACAATTTCACCGCACTTGAATTTTTTTTCCCGTTTTCCAGTACAAGATATGGTAAAACCAATGGCGTAATTAAAAAGTACAACTCGTTTTGCAAAACACAAGCCTTCACATGGCCATATTAACCGAAAAATAAAAAAGTTATGGCTCTGGGAAGCAGGGGAGCAAAAAACAAATGCAAAAACGAAAATGGACTGTGGCGTGAAGGGGTTAAATTTACGGGATCTGGTCGAAAGTCTGTATTTGTTTAGGGGTCTGGTTTAGGTTTGTATTCATTCAGAGGTCTCAGGGCACTGAATTTGGTGCGTTTTCACAGGAGTTATATTAGGCTCTTCTTGAAATCCTATAGCTACTGCTAGGGGAGCTCATTGCCTGTATGGTGGACAATGAAAGGATTGTCTCTAGATATTCTATCCTTATGCAATTAATGTCCCAGATAAGGCAACCTATTTAACCTCAGTGAAAGCTTTCCATAATGTCAATGGCAGGGATTTGCAATGACAGTGTCACAAGGAGCAGAGGCACAGTTCAGCACCCAGTCCCCTTAAGCTATGGGCTTCATAGCTGGTGTAGGTAGACCCCTGAGTTGGGTATGATTGTGGTCACTCTACATAGAAATCAACAGGAAATAATAATATCACAACAGGAAGAATGGCACCAACACATTACATCTGAGTTACCGTACAATACTTACCAAGGCCAATAAAATAAAAATATAGATGCCAATGCCACGACAAATGTCAATCCCATATTGCCAGTGTATATGCCAATTCCATGATCCTAAGAAGGACAGAATGTTAATCAATCAGACGGCAGTGCTAACAAACAGGTATTAGAAACCTAAATCAACTTGACCCATGCTATCTTCTATATAGATTCCAGAGATTGTTTTGGACCATCCTTTCTGGTGTTGGCTCATGCCACCACATTTTTAATTCTGGGATAGAAGATCCGGATGCTTCTTTGATCCACCCTCTTTCATTATCCACTACCGCTTTGCCCCGGTGCAGGTCACAACTCTCAATTCAAGTGGGAGTTAGAGTCAATCTTGACCCCTTATCTCATAGAGTCACCTAGATGTTACAAAGCTACCCAAAAAGTAGAAATGCCAGTTTAAAGGCAGTACAAATGTAGAATCAGACTACAAAGATTTGCTTAGTCTTTTACCATTGAGACTCATTTATATGCGCAAAACAGTAATATATTTTTCATTAAAACTAAGGGCAAAATTAGTCCTTTTCTGAAGCAGTTACACAGGTAGTGAAAGTGGAAGCGCTCTTATATGTAACTAGCTATTGAACCCGTTCTACGCCCGGGTGGCGAGCATTTATATTGGTATATGGTCTCCATCCTGGTATGTGCTGCTCCATCCTGCGTCCCCATCCTGTCATGTGCTGCTCCATCCTGCGTCCCCATTCTGTCATGTGCTGCTCCATCCTGCATCCCCATCCTGTCATGTGCTGCTCCCATCCTGCTCCCCCATTCTGTCATGTGCTGCTCCCATCCTGCGCCCCCATTCTGTCATGTGCTGCTCCCATCCTGCGCCTCCATTCTGTCATTTGCTGCTCCCATCCTGTCATGTGCTGCACCCATCCTGCGCCCCCGTTCTGTCATGTGCTGCTCCCATCCTGCGCCCCTGTTCTGTCATGTGCTGCTCCCATCCTGCGCCCCCGTTCTGTCATGTGCTGCTCCCATCCTGCGCCCCTGTTCTGTCATGTGCTGCTCCCATCCTGCGCCCGTTCTGTCATGTGCTGCTGCCATCCTGCGCCCGTTCTGTCATGTGCTGCTGCCATCCTGCTCCCCTGTTCTGTCATGTGCTGCTCCCATCCTGCGCCCGTTCTGTCATGTGCTGCTGACATCCTGCGCCCGTTCTGTCATGTGCTGCTGCCATTCTGCGCCCGTTCTGTCATGTGCTGCTGCCATCCTGCGCCCGTTCTGTCATGTGCTGCTGCCATCCTGCGCCCGTTCTGTCATGTGCTGCTGCCATCCTGCGCCCGTTCTGTCATGTGCTGCTGCCATCCTGCGCCCGTTCTGTCATGTGCTGCTGCCATCCTGCGCCCTTTCTGTCATGTACTGCTGCCATCCTGCGCCCGTTCTGTCATGTGCTGCTGCCATCCTGCCCCCGTTCTGTCATGTGCTGCTCCCATCCTGCGCCACCATTGTATTATATGCCCCCCATAAGACGCTCCAGTGTGTATGCCCACGTATGCTGCTGCCATATAAAAAAAAAAAAATACCATACTCACCTATCGTCCGGCTCCACTGCAGGTGTGTCTTCAAGAAAATGGCGCCGGAAAGCGCGGATTGCGCAGGCGCCGATTCCGGCAGCAGGAATCGGCGCCTGCGCAGTCCGCGCTTTCCGGCGCCATTTTCTTGAAGACACACCTGCAGTGGAGCCGGAGTGTGTCTTCAAGAAAATGGTGCCGGAAAGCGCGGACTGCGCAGGCGCCGATTCCGGTAGCAGGAATCGGCGCCTGCGCAGTCCGTGCTTTCCGGCGCCATTTTCTTGAAGACACACTCTGGCTCCTCTGCCTGTGACTGGTAAGTCAGAGGGCGGCGCCGGCGCGCATTAAGCGCGTCATCACGCCCTCTGAACTGTCACAGCAGAGGAGCCGGGAGACGGAGCCGCACGCAGCGCTGGAACGGGGAAATGTGAATATACTTACCCTCCTGGCGGTCCCTGACTCTCCGGTGGAGATCGCGGTATGCGTTCAGTGCTTACGCATACCGCGATCTCCTGGGAGCGTCACTCTGTGGGGGCCAGACTGCGCCGGCGCTTGCGCCTGCGCAGTCTATAAAGGCTTCGGACAGAGTGACGATCCCAGCGTTATATTATAGATTTTAAAAAGCCATCATATAGGCCGTCATTGTACTTACTCTGACAGTAAGAAAAGTTGGCGTTCCAATTAACTCTTCTTCTATGCCTTCTGCTTTTCCTGTGCATTCATATGAACCAGTATCCTTTTTATTCAGATTATTCAGTGTTATTTTGAGATTCAATAAAGTACCAGAGATATTTATGCGACTGTGGTAATCTCCGGACTTTATCCAAAAAGATGCAATTTGCTCAAGTCCATTTTTAAGAAATAAGAAGTTTGAGTTCTCATTTGGTAAAGGGCAGTCAATCTGGTTTGCTCCTTCAAGTTTCTCTATTATGGAAAAAAAATCAATAACTATTACAATTTTAACAGAAATTGTAATTCTAATTTCACAACAGTTGGGGACTAAAATGATACCTTCGTATTTCTGATCTGGTGTTTTATTCCAGAGAAATTGACGTTTTTCTTAATATGTAAATAAGCTATTAAGATCTATGGGCTGGACATAGATCTCCCTGAGAATCTGCCTCCGGAGCTTATTATAAATGAAAGGTGGCGTTACCAGGGAGAGACATGTAGATCATGAGGGCGGACTGTCAGTCATTACATGTCTCACCATTTCATGTAAAATATTACATATTAAGAAAAAAGATTTCTTTGGAATAAGACATCGGATTGCATATACTAAGGTATCATTTTATTCAGCTTCCTATGACCTACATATAGACAGCTTAGAAGGCTTGAGCCTACAGACAGCGTCCATTATGTATGGCAGTGGTGATATAGCTGTATAGGTGCTTGTCCCCCAATAAATATGGTATCTTTTTTAGTGATCTGATGTACCAGTCTTGAGAAACATGGAGTAAAAGTCACATGCAAATGAGACAGGAAGTGCACTGGGAGTTACTCAATGTTCTTGGACTTCTCCCATTCACTTCCTGCCTGACTTGCATATGGCTTCTTTGTTAGGTTATTCATGACTGGCATATTGGATTTCTTCAAAAAAAGGTATACTTTTTATTAGGAGATGAGGACCTATACAACCATACTACGACTTATAGATGTAAAAACATGCTGACAGGTTCCCTTTCAGTGGCATTACAAATAATGAATCAATCTTCAAATGTATGGCATCTTCATTCACATCTAAATTATAGGTAATGTCCTGATATTTATCACGATATATGACTAGCATCTCATCACAGCCACCTCCTACTTAAAGCGGTATTCTGAAGTTATTAAATTGCATTAATCAGTTAAACAGCATGGAGATAAGCAAATTTGCAATTGATTTGCTTTCACCATTAATTTTCATTCTCCTGCAATGCTATTATCTTACATGATGAACAGATCGTTTCCTCTAGAACCTGGCTAGGACCGGAGTTATCTCCAAACATATGAGTCAGTTCTCTCCAGCCATTATTTTCTATACAGCACTTGGCCTCTCATCTTCCTCCCCCTTCCTTTCAGCTCCTGACAAGCTGCTCTTATCAGTCCTGTAGAATCACATTCCAGTTTCCCACGCACAATATCACAGCTCTTACTGCCCCAAGCAGTGTGCTTGTTCAAATGTATTTATTTCACAAACTTATATAGCGCCATTAATGCTACAGCGCTTTACAAACATTATCAAATGCACTGTTATCTCAAAATGCAAGTGATAACCGTGTAGAAGCAAAACAAATCATAGGACTTGTGCTGAGCTTTATAGCTCTACTAATACTACAGCACTGCTACTCACCAGAACTATTACTCAAGGAGGAGAGCACCTCCCAGAGAAAAGGCAGTTAGGAGACTGCAGAGCCCTTAGCTGCTCAAGAGACAACTTGAAAATAACCCTTTAAGAGTTGACTGGACTGAAAACAGAATATTCATTATACAAGATCACAGGAAATCTCTGTTTTAACATACCTAATTTCTCCAACTCATTCATTTCTAAAAGAATAAGAAAAGAGTTAGAAGCAATTCCATGTCTATTTATTACAACACCTCCACCCTCCTCTCTTCTACAATTGGTAATTTTAAAGCTAGCACGAAAAAAGCTGAAAAAGTTGGCGAAGTGCTACATGACAGTGATTTGGTCAACAAGTTTTAGATTTACTAACACCTTAAAACCCAGGGACTATATAGATATATATCTACTGTATAATTGTCTAAAGGTACCGTCACACTAAACGATATCGCTAGCGATCCGTGACGTTGCAGCATCCTGGCTAGCGATATCGTTCAGTTTGACACGCAGCAGCGATCAGGATCCTGCTGTGCCATCGTTGGTCGGAGCAGAAAGTCCAGCACTTTATTTTGTCACTGGACTCCCTGCAGACATCGCTGAATCGGTGTGTGTGACACCGATTCAGCGATGTCTTCACTGGTAACCAGGGTAAACATCGGGTTACTAAGCGCAGGGCCGCGCTTAGTAACCCGATGTTTACCCTGGTTACCAGCGTAAAAGTAAAAAAAAAAAAACACTACATACTTACCTTCCGCTGTCTATCCCTCGGCGCTCTGCTTCTCTGCCCTGTGTAAGCACAGCGGCCGGAAAGCAGAGCGGTGACGTCACCGCTCTGCTTTCCGGCCGCTGTGCTCACAGTCAGTGCAGGAAAGCACAGCGCCGGGGACAGACAGCAGAAGGTAAGTATGTAGTGGTTTTTTTTTTTTTTACTTTTACGCTGGTAACCAGGGTAAACATCGGGTTACTAAGCGCGGCCCTGCGCTTAGTAACCCGATGTTTACCCTGGTTACCTGGGACTTCGGGATCATTGGTCGCTGGAGAGCTGTCTGTGTGACAGCTCTCCAGTGACCAAACAGCGACGCTGCAGCGATCCGGATCGTTGTCGGTATCGCTGCAGCGTCGCTTAGTGTGACGGTACCTTAAGGGTCACTTCCATCTGTCTGTCTGTATTTCTGTCTGTCTGTCACGGATATTCATTGGTCGTGGCCTCTGTCTGTCCTGGAAATCCAAGTCGCTGATTGGTCGCGGCAAAATAGCCACGACCAATCAGCAATGGGCACAGTCAGGAAGAAAATGGCTGCTCCTTACTACCCGCAGTCAGTGGCCGGCGCCCGCATGCTCCCCTCCACTCACCGCTCACACAGGGTTAATGCCGGCGGTAACGGACCATGTTATGCCGTGGGTAGCGCACTCCGTTACCGCCGCTATTAACCCTGTGTGTCCCGAACCTTTTACTATTGATGCGGCCTATGCAGCATCAATAGTAAAAAAAAGTAATGTTAAAAATAATAAAAAACAAAAAACCTGCTATACTCACCCTCCGTTGTCCACTGAGCTGCTCGCGCCTGCTGCCATCTTCCGTTCCCGTTCGCGAGACCGCTAAGTCATCTGGGTAATTTCGCAATGCATCCTGGGAACGGAAGATGGCGGCAGCCGCGCGCCTATCGCTGGAGCTCCGCTGGATCCCAGGAGGTGACTATATAACTATTTTTTATTTTAATTATTTTTTTAACAGGGATATGGTGCCCACACTGCTGTATTTTACGTGGGCTATGTAAGATACTGCGTGGCTCTGTGCTGTATACTGCATAGGCAGTGTTATATACTATGTGGGCTGTGTGATATACTCCATGGGCTGTGCTATACATTACGTGACTGGGCAGTATACTATGTGGCGCTGTGCTGTATACTACGTGGCTCTGTGCTGTATACTACGCAGCTGGGCAATATACTAGGTGACTGGGCAATATACTACGTGACTGGGCAATATACTACGTGGCTGGGCAATATACTACGTGGCTCTGTGCTGTATACTACGTCGCTGGGCAATATACTACATGACTGGGCAATATACTACGTGTTTGTGCTGTATACTATGTCGCTGTGCAATATACTACGTTGCTGTGCAATATACTACGTAGCTGGGCAATATACTACGTGACTGGGCAATATACTACTTGACTGGGCAAAATACTACGTAGCTGGGCAATATACTACGTGACTGTGCTGTATACTACGTGGCTGTGCAATATACTACGTGGCTGGGCAATATACTACGTGGCTGTGCAATATACTACGTCGCTGGGCAATATACTACATGGCTGGGCAATATACTACGTGGTTGGGCAATATACTACGTGGCTGTACAATATACTACATCGCTGGGCAATATACTACGTGACTGGGCAATATATTATGTGGCTGAGCAATATACTACGTGGCTGGGCAATATACTACGTGACCGGGCAATATACTACATAGCTGGGCAATATACTACGTGACTGGGCAATATACTACGTGGCTGGGCAATATACTACGTATCTCTGTGCTGTATACTACGTCGCTGGGCAATATACTACATGACTGGGCAATATACTACGTGTTTGTGCTGTATACTATGTCGCTGTGCAATATACTACGTAGCTGGGCAATATACTACTTGACTGGGCAATATACTACTTGACTGGGCAAAATACTACGTAGCTGAGCAATATACTACGTGACTGTGCTGTATATTACGTGGCTGTGCAATATACTACGTGGCTGGGCAATATACTACGTGGCTGTGCAATATACTACGTCGCTGGACAATATACTACGTGGCTGGGCAATATACTACGTGGCTGGGCTATATACTACGTGGCTGGGCAATATACTACGTGGCTGTGCAATATACTACATCGCTGGGCAATATACTACGTGACTGGGCAATATACTACGTGACTGGGCAATATACTACATGGTTGGGCAACATACTATGTGAGCTGTGCAATATACTACGTGGACATGCATATTCTAGAATACCCGATGCGTTAGAATCGGGCCACCATCCAGTATATATATATATATGTCATTTTTAAATGAGTGAATGTTATGTCCTGCACCATTTAACACAAGCAATCAGTGCTTTCTTTTGATAATTTGGGGATTAGAGATGAGAAAATTATCCATGATGAACCTAATTCATCACGAATTTCCTCAAAATTTGAGTTTCTGGGAAATTTTGGTTTTTTGAAGATTTTGATTTGTATGATTCCAGATCTTTTTTGAGGGCTAAGAAGTGGTTAAAATAATAAAATACCTAACACTCACCTATCCCAAGCCCTTCCCTGTCTTTATGTAGCTCCTCGGGTTTTCTGCTCAGGTCTTTGATTCTTCCATTACTCCTTTTAAGGAGTGACTCCAGTGATTGACCTCACTCAGTCCTATGGAGGGGTCATCATTGCCGCAAATTAATGTGCGCTGCTCTTCCCCCCCTCCCATTTGGCCTTAGCACTGGAAGGGAGCACCTGAAGAACCAAAGATTTGCATGGTAGACCGTGAAATGTGGCAGTGGCTGGTGAGGCATAAGGATAGGTGAGGGCCTATTAAAGGTTAGTATAGTATGTTTTAATATTTTTGAATCCTTTCTCTCCCCTCCCTGTATTATGGGGTTTGGAGAGACCTTAGAACTTAATAAGCGTCTTTCCACGTCAATCAGGGCATTTTCAATTTAGATCTATTTTATTTACACCAAATCGTAGCTCTGGGATTAATCGACTGAAACTGCCCAAAATGAACTTTGGGGGATTTGCTCATCTCTAATTTTGTGTTTTGATACATACCCACTAATGCCTCCATTTAAGGTCAAGAGTACCTGATACTTTTTAACCACCTACTACTACTACTTCTGTGTAGAAGAATGGCTGGGCAAAGCCATCACAGTTTTTTAGCCTGAAGCTACTTATCAGCCAACTCTGATCCTGACATGGTTTACCATTTCGGAGGGTCTTCATAGTGGTGGAATTCTTATGACAAATGCCCCTTGAGGCCTTCTATGAACGGGCTCTGTTTTTTACCATAATATTAAACAAATCTTCCCCCAACTTTGATTTACCTGTTTTATCGGTACACACATATGAACTTGTATTTTCTTCTTTTATAGTCCAATGGAATTTTTCAAAGTGACCAGAAAAGCTCAATTTGGAAGTAATACCATTTTTGGCCATTGTTAGATTGAGAAACTTTTCCTTGGTTTTAGATGCCCCGAACTGTAATTCTCTGATGTCTATAGGCTCTGTAATGATGCAGGAGAATGTGGCCGACTGTCCGACTTTCCGGTCAAGGTTTGGTGGTGATCCATTAATGTAACTAATAGGCATCACTGCAAAACCAATCACATAATATGAGAAAGTTAAAGTTCACTGAGACAAGTGTAATACCTCATACCACCTGGTGTGACACTGTGAGCAAGTCAAGCACTTGTTTAATGCTTCAGAGCTGATCGGTGGTGATCACAGAATCTGGACTCCTGACCCTATGACCGGGTTACTGTCAGGAGACCTTTCAAATTTGCCAAAAAGGAGCACCAATTGAATGTGGATGATTAGAAGATGCTGTATGATAATGTATATTATGCAAATAGTATTGTTTCATGAAAAAGCGTATAGGCAAGAGTCTTCTTACATGCAAGAAAAAGTAGCTTTACGCTATACAGCTGTAATATGTGGCTTCCACTTTGTTCTTCTTGATCATGTTATCTATCCATACCCATCAACTACATGCTATACAGTATATCCATAACCCTTATTTCGTTCTCTGGCTCTTTAAATAATAACAACACAAAATCCACAAGATGGCGCACTTATCCTAGCAATTCGCAGCTCCTAAGCGCTACTTCCTGTGTGAACATTTTCACTTTCTTCCATGGTTATGTTATTGCAGAACTTAGAACAGACACCACTTCTAGAAAAATTTCAGACTAATGAACTAAGTTAAAGAGAACCTGTCATGTCCCCAAATGCTATTAACCTGCAGATATAGGGTTAATCTGCAGATAAATAGTGTTATAATGCTATTTGCTCAACTTATTGAAAGTCCAGCTATTGGGAGAAAATTAACTTTATTCCTCCTGGGAGCCACAGACTTTCAGTCCTACAGATGTGGCGGCGCAGCTACAGTGACCACTCAGAACACAATGAGCAGTGGTTGTCAGTACACCCCAACACTGTGAATGACATCTCGGCAGCACATCTATGCAGAACAAGCTGTCAATCAAAGTGCTGGTGCATACTTAGGCTACGTTCACACTAGCGTTATGCTAGTTTGCGTCGGGTTTGCGTCGGGCGACACAGCGGCGACGCATGCGTCATGCGCCCCTATATTTAACATGGGGGACGCATGCGTTTTTGTTTGTTGCGTTGTGCGACGCATGCATCTTTTTTGCCGCAAGCGTCGGACCAAGAAAACGCAACAAGTTGCATTTTTCTTGCGTCCAAATTTCGGCAAAAAACGACGCATGCGTCGCAAAACGCAGCGTTTTTGCGTGCGATTTGGTGCATTTTTATTTGCGTTGTACGTTGCGTCGCCGACGCAGCGGCGCACAACGCAAATGTGAACGTAGCCTTCTGTGGCTCACAATGCTGTGAGCGATGACTGTAATTGTTCTAGACACTCCTCTATGACTGAAAGCAGCCAGCTCCTGGGAAGCATAAAGTTAATTTTCTCCCAGCATCTGCACTTTCAGTGCTGCAGCCAATTAACTGCTGCAGCCAATCAAATGTTGCTGATTGGCTGCAGCAGTCACATTCTGGCTTAGCAGGATGTACAAAGAGCAATGAGACTTTTTCTTCTGGCTCAGACAAAACATGACCGCTGCAGCCAATCAACGATCACTGGTTGGCTGCAGGGATCACCTGACATCCCCTGCCAGGAAGTCCAAAGAACAGCAGGGACATCAGCAGCAGCACTGCAGAGGAGTGACCAGGTTTTGGTAGGGTCCATTTTTAACTAAAAACATATAGTGGACAACTCATCTAATTTCTTCAAATATGTCTCAACTGGCTTTGATGAAGTTGGTGATGTGGATATCGCCTATAGGGATTTCTGAACAGCCTCTTATTAAGTCCCAAATGTCTTGTAGAGTATTTGTCACTTTCTCAAAAAATTGAGTTAAATATCTTTTAAAAATCTCTGGGCTCCCCTGGGTTGGCTGCACTTTTCTATATTGGTCTGCGTCGCTCAATTGCAGAATTATTCACATTTGATTCTTCTGGAGGGCAGTATGTGAAGTCCCTGCTTGCAGTCCAGATGCTGCAATTCACAGCTTGGAGGCTGATCTAGCAATCTTAGAGGCTGCCAAGTTGTGATTACGATTGGCTGCATCTGTGAGGGAGAGATGAAAGAGTACATCCCAGAGAACACTCTGAAGAAACACCCAATTAAACTTCAAAGCTGAGATTTCACATAGTGTGCTCCTGAAGAAATACAGGGATTTTTAAAAGGTATTTAATAGTGATGAGTGAGTGTACTCGTTGCTCAGGTTTTCCTGAGCACGCTCGGGTGACCTCCAAGTATTTATGACTGCTCGGAGATATAGTTTTCATCACGGCAGCTGAATGATTTACAGCTACTAGCCAGCTTGATTACATGTGGGGATTCCCTAGCAACCAGGCAACCCCCACATGTACTCAGCCTGGCTAGTAGCTGTAAATCATTCAGCTGAGGTGATGAAAACTAAATCTCCGAGCAGTCACAAATACTCGGAGCAACGAGTACACTCGCTCATCACTAGTATTTAACTTGATTATTTTGAGCAAGTAACAGGTTCTCTTTAGCTAAACTGAATAAATTGAAACATGATGAGAAGAAATTCCCTGTCCCAGTATCACATTGGTAGTTTTGTATTTCGACAGGAGGAGGATTTAGGGCTACTAAATTTTGACAGTTTTCTAAACACTGATAAAATAGAACAAGTCCAAAGATGGGCTACAAAAGTGGTTAAAGGCCACCACCAAAGATGTCTGTGAGCAGCTATCTCTTAGGAAACACTGGAGTAGTCAAGAGAGATAGTCGTTGGCTGAATTTTTGACCAAACCCATTATTCAGCCAACAGCTATCTAACGTGTTTTGGGAATGCCTAAGGGAATGAAAACTAGATACATCAGGTGGTGCAGATGCCACTTGGAGCTGCGGCTCAAGTTGATAAGCCCAGGGCTCTTCAATATTTTATTCTCTGGGTAGAATAGCTCCTCGGGGTGTGGCACAACAGGTATTTAAACATGTATACTTGGTGCTGAAACTTTTTAATGCACTGCAGGCACTTGTACATAATTTCCCTGGTGTTGGACGAGACTCGATGCTGATTGCGCTCAGCAATGTTGTGCGACATAGTAAGGTAAGTGGGAGACAATACCTTGGGTCTGTCACAAGGTACTTCGGTACTAAGCATGTGCAGCTGCATCTCCATTCTAGCCAGCCCAAGATGGGTCTCTCCTCAAGAAAGATGCATCAAATCTTTTTGGAATATCCTTTAGATATGAGGATCTAAAGTGGGGCAATCCCACTGTTCTGCAAACTTAAGACATTGACAGTAGGAAATAATTGACTTTGAAAGATGTTAAAAAAACTTTCTGGAAATCGTCCCTTCCAAACATTTTTTTTAAATGATGCATAATGGATTCATATCTGTACTTGTTTTTTTTATTATGTATACCCCTCCTCACATGTAAAACTCCATAGAATAAATGGTGCTATAATAAATAATAATTAATTAATTAATAATTAATTTATCTTGAGGAAAGAAGTGAGGGGCACACGCCAAAAACATTTACCTGATGTCGTAAAAATGTTTCTAAGTGTAAATTTAAGTTGGATTATATGGACACCTTTGGGAACAAATTTTTTAATGCATTTTTGGCAAAAAAAAGATGCAAAAAACAAGATCAATTTTGCGGTTGGGTTTAATTAAAAAATATATTATATAGCCTCTGTGTTGCACTGATTATTTCTGGCTGCAGATTGAGTTAACTGATAATCTATCAGAGAAAATTTATAACTCTTATATCCATTCTTATGAGTCTCTCTGATTTATGAACACATGTTAATGTGTACAAGTACAAGTTAGAGGAGCTGAAAATAAAGAATACAATAGTTATAAACGCTTCCATCAGAACAAGCTCCATGATAAGTTCTCAGTTAACTTATTTTGCAGACAGTAATAAACAGTGCAACACATAGTCTATAGGTGACAAACAGTGGAGATTATTTAATAAAATCTAATTGCAAAAAAGATTTTTTGTCAAAATACATGCATTTAAAGAGAACATGTGACTAGGTCATAAATGGCCAATTCTAGCTCTTTTTTTATTCCCACTGCTCCCCTGAGTACTTTTTATTTAAATTCCACCTTACAGTTCTAGAGATGTTGGCCTTTTATTTAGTGCTATTTTCTATGGTCTTTACTAGTAACATAGTAACATAGTAACATAGTTAGTAAGGCCGAAAAAAGACATTTGTCCATCCAGTTCAGCCTATATTCCATCATAATAAATACCCAGATCTACGTCCTTCTACAGAACCTAATAATTGTATGATACAATATTGTTCTGCTCCAGGAAGACATCCAGGCCTCTCTTGAACCCCTCGACTGAGTTCGCCATCACCACCTCCTCAGGCAAGCAATTCCAGATTCTCACTGCCCTAACAGTAAAGAATCCTCTTCTATGTTGGTGGAAAAACCTTCTCTCCTCCAGACGCAAAGAATGCCCCCTTGTGCCCGTCACCTTCCTTGGTATAAACAGATCCTCAGCGAGATATTTGTATTGTCCCCTTATATACTTATACATGGTTATTAGATCGCCCCTCAGTCGTCTTTTTTCTAGACTAAATAATCCTAATTTCGCTAATCTATCTGTGTATTGTAGTTCTCCCATCCCCTTTATTAATTTTGTTGCCCTCCTTTGTACTCTCTCTAGTTCCATTATATCCTTCCTGAGCACCGGTGCCCAAAACTGGACACAGTACTCCATGTGCGGTCTAACTAGGGATTTGTACAGAGGCAGTATAATGCTCTCATCATGTGTATCCAGACCTCTTTTAATGCACCCCATGATCCTGTTTGCCTTGGCAGCTGCTGCCTGGCACTGGCTGCTCCAGGTAAGTTTATCATTAACTAGGATCCCCAAGTCCTTCTCCCTGTCAGATTTACCCAGTGGTTTCCCGTTCAGTGTGTAATGGTGATATTGATTCCCTCTTCCCATGTGTATAACCTTACATTTATCATTGTTAAACCTCATCTGCCACCTTTCAGCCCAAGTTTCCAACTTATCCAGATCCATCTGTAGCAGAATACTATCTTCTCTTGTATTAACTGCTTTACATAGTTTTGTATCATCTGCAAATATCGATATTTTACTGTGTAAACCTTCTACCAGATCATTAATGAATATTTTGAAGAGAACAGGTCCCAATACTGACCCCTGCGGTACCCCACTGGTCACAGCGACCCAGTTAGAGACTATACCATTTATAACCACCCTCTGCTTTCTATCACTAAGCCAGTTACTAACCCATTTACACACATTTTCCCCCAGACCAAGCATTCTCATTTTGTGTACCAACCTCTTGTGCGGCACGGTATCAAACGCTTTGGAAAAATCGAGATATACCACGTCCAATGACTCACCGTGGTCCAGTCTATAGCTTACCTCTTCATAAAAACTGATTAGATTGGTTTGACAGGAGCGATTTCTCATAAACCCATGCTGATATGGAGTTAAACAGTTATTCTCATTGAGATAATCCAGAATAACATCCCTCAGAAACCCTTCAAATATTTTACCAACAATAGAGGTTAGACTTACTGGCCTATAATTTCCAGGTTCACTTTTAGAGCCCTTTTTGAATATTGGCACCACATTTGCTATGCGCCAATCCTGCGGAACAGACCCTGTCTCTATAGAGTCCCTAAAAATAAGAAATAATGGTTTATCTATTACATTACTTAGTTCTCTTAGTACTCGTGGGTGTATGCCATCCGGACCCGGAGATTTATCTATTTTAATCTTATTTAGCCGGTTTCGCACCTCTTCTTGGGTTAGATTGGTGACCCTTAATATAGGGTTTTCATTGTTTCTTGGGATTTCACCTAGCATTTCATTTTCCACCGTGAATACCGTGGAGAAGAAGGTGTTTAATATGTTAGCTTTTTCCTCGTCATCTACAACCATTCTTTCCTCACTATTTTTTAAGGGGCCTACATTTTCAGTTTTTATTCTTTTACTATTGATATAGTTGAAGAACAGTTTGGGATTAGTTTTACTCTCCTTAGCAATGTGCTTCTCTGTTTCCTTTTTGGCAGCTTTAATTAGTTTTTTAGATAAAGTATTTTTCTCCCTATAGTTTTTTAGAGCTTCAATGGTGCCATCCTGCTTTAGTAGTGCAAATGCTTTCTTTTTACTGTTAATTGCCTGTCTTACTTCTTTGTTTAGCCACATTGGGTTTTTCCTATTTCTAGTCCTTTTATTCCCACAAGGTATAAACCGCTTACACTGCCTATTTAGGATGTTCTTAAACATTTCCCATTTATTATCTGTATTCTCATTTCTGAGGATATTGTCCCAGTCTACCAGATTAAGGGCATCTCTAAGCTGTTCAAACTTTGCCTTCCTAAAGTTCAATGTTTTTGTGACTCCCTGACAAGTCCCCCTAGTGAAAGACAGGTGAAACTGCACAATATTGTGGTCGCTATTTCCTAAATGCCCAACCACCTGCAGATTTGTTATTCTGTCAGGTCTATTAGATAGTATTAGGTCTAAAAGTGCTGCTCCTCTGGTTGGATTCTGCACCAATTGTGAAAGATAATTTTTCTTGGTTATTAGTTATTACTAATTGAACGTGGCTCACAGGGTAATAACATAGAGCAGTTTAAAGACACGCCCCAGAGGATCCTTGTGTGCAACACCCATTTGGTAAAGACTATTCAAATTAGTACTTGTAGGGGAGATTTTGAAAACACAAAAAACATAATATTCAAGGGAGCAGATGGAAAGGCAAAAACTGATGACAGGTCCTCTTTAACAAACTATTGCCCTCAAAGCTGTCCACACAATATAATGTAATGCTATTTTCTACTTTTAGATGAAGTATACAATGGTGATTATTTTGCATAGAGGACTATTAGAGTGACAAGTAAAAGTCTCCTACAGTCTGTCCATTATTTTGGTGTGGTTTCTGACAGCATCACTAACCAACAATACTGTGAACAGATCTCTGAACCTATCTGATGTCCTCTGTCTTTTGCTGCTCCTTCTCCCCTCTCATAACACACAGTTCCATAGAAACAGCGAGGAGCTTCAGCTTCACAAACAGTATGGCATCCACAAATTGCAAATATGCTTTTCAGGTGGGCTTCCTAAAATGGTACGCTATGGCTGAATCCTTAACCATACAGCTTCTTAAAGAAGATATATATATATATATATATATATATATATATATATATATATATATATATATATATATATATATATATATATATATTACATTGAAAGAGTTATTCAGGATTGGTGGCTCTTTACCTATTTTGTTACAAGTAACCTGTGTTTAAATATTTCTGTAATAGCATTTGTCTGTGATGCATCAGCACTAAACAGTCCAAGTTGGTGAAGTGAGAGAAATATAGGCATAAATTAAATTTATGGGATCAAATAGCTAAAAATTAGCAAGTGCATATGTACTGGCCCCTTTTGCGTTGAAGAACCTAAAACTTTCTGGTGCAAGAAATTCCCTTCATAAGTCACATGCTTAGTGAAAGGAAGTCCACCTGTGTGCAATCTAAGTGTCACTTTTGTGTCAGTATATACACTTTACCTGTTCTGAAAGGCCACAGAGGCTGCAACACCGTTAACAAGAGGCACCACTAACGAAACAACACCATGAAGACCAAGGAGATCTCCAAACAAGTCAGGGACAAAGATCTTTGAAGATCCATTGGAGCACCATCAAATCCATTATCAAATGGAAAGAATATGGTATCACAACAAACCTGCCAAGAGAGGGCAAGGAGGGCATTAATCAGAGAGGTAGCATGGAGACCAACGTTAACCCTGAAGGAGCTGCAGAGTTCCCAAGTAGAGACTCAAGTAAGTGCAGCGCAACCTCTAGGGGGGAGTGATGTTACATTTGGAGGCAATGAAGGAGAACTCTTTGTCAGGTAACGCAATGCATGCAATATGTTCACACTCCAGACCAGAAGGGGGAGCTCTAAGCCTGTTTAAGGTGAACTCCCGTATAAGAACATCCTGATCTGGAGGGAAAGAGTTCAGTTCCAGTCAGGAAGACAGAGGGAGAGGAAGGAGAGGAGCCCTGTGGCCTAAAGTGCTGCAGCTCCTAGGAAACAGACGGATAGTAAGCAGAACATATTGCAGCAAGCGTGAAGGAAAGCAAAGCAAAGGAGAGGATATCAGAGGGAGATCAGCCAGGAGCAGGCTGCCTCCTTCTGAGGTGCAGAAATCCGGTAGCCAGAATACCGAGGGAGTAAGGATCTCTACGCTTTACTTCAGAGACTGGCAGGACAGCTAATTGCAAGTTACCTGTCCACACCTACACCCAGGAGGCACGGTGGCACCTCTCAGAGGCCGGGGCGTGCTAGAGTCCCTACAAACAGCCTCAAGCCACCAGTCTTACGGGTTTTGTCCTATCCATCTGGGGGACAGAGAGAGAAACATAACATCTACAACAGTTGTGAGGACCTTATGAGAAGCTGAGCAGCAAGGGACTACAACACTGCAGTGCTAGAGGAAGGCTACTGATTTCCACCTGGATAAGGGGACTCTGGATTTGCCTCCATACCGGCCGGACACTGCCTGCCCTGTGGTCTGTGCTCTAGACTGTGGATGCTGAAGCCTTCAGTAAAAGGTAAAGAGACTGCAACCTTGCGTCCTCGTTCTTCACTGTGCCTCACACCATCCACCATCTACACACTGGGAAGCCCTGGGGATATACTTCACCTGTGGGAAGGTATACCATCTAGCTGCCATAACATCACCCAGCGAACCCCTTAAAGCAGCGTCGGTCACCTTGACCGAATACCACAGGTCATGAACATTTCCCCTTTAAAGACCTTTCCGTTTTTCAATGGACGTCCCAGGGCCACGGACCGGGTCAGCCACCGTGACATCCCCCCGAGAACCAAAGGTCCCGGTACCGAGTACCCCGCTGCCCTGACTGGGCGTTCCATAAGTGTCTGTCCGTAAGATCACAATAATCTGTATACTCCATAGAGGTGGCCTTTATAGAAGAGTGGGCAGAAAAAAACTTTACTCACACACAAAAAATTATAAGGCTTATTTTCAGTTTGCCAAAAGACATGTGGGATACTCCCCAAATATATGGTGGTAGGTGCTGTAGCCAGATGAGAACAAAATTGAACTTTTTGTCCACCAAAAGGTAATTGCTGTGTCTGGCTCCAAACCAACACAGCTCATAACTCCAAGAACACCATCCTCACAGTGAAACACATTGGTAGGAGCATCATGCTGTAGGGATGTTTTTCATCAGTAGGGACAGGTAAAATGATCCGAGTCATGGTTTGGATGGATGGTGTGAAGTATAGTGACATTTTTGAGAAAAAAACCTGTTTCAGTCAGTCAGTGATTTGAGACTGGGGCGGAGGTTCCCCTCCCAACTAGACAATGACTCAAAGTATACTGCTAAAGGAACACTCGAGTGGTTTGAGGCAAAATGTGTAAATGTTTTAGAGTGTCCTAGTTAAAGCCCAGACCTTAATCCAATTGAGAATCTGTTTTTAGACTTGAAGATTGCTGTTCACCAGCGTTAACCATTTAACTTGAAGAAGCTGGAGAAGTTTTGCCTTGAGAAATGGACAAAAATTCTAGCGGCAAGATTTGGAAAACTCAGAGACTTATCCAAAGCGACTTGCAGTTATAATTGCTGCAAAGGGAGGCTCTACAAAGTACTGACTTTAGTGGCCTGAATAGTAATGCACACCAAAGTTTTCAGTAGTTTTCTCCTATTTGTTGTATGATTCACAAGAAAAAAAGCAATCAAATGATCAGAGTTGTAGGCATATTCTTTACATGAACTGATGCAAACCATAAAATAACAGTGAAATTCAGGTTGTGAGGTAGCAAAAAGAAAGCAAAAAATGCTAAGAGTGGTGAATACTTTCACAAGCCACTGTATATCCCTTCAATAGAACGGAGTTGCTATAGCAAATACAACACATGTAAGGGAGTGGCACCAATTTCTAAAATAAGCTGACATATTTGTTCTTTAAATCATGGATAACCCCTTTAATTGGGCATTAGAAAGTAACCTGTTATGAACTGGTGATTCAGAACCACAATGGACCTAGTGGTTAAGAGCACACAAGGTGACCTGATAGTTACTAATAACATAGGACGAGCTCTGAGACGTGGGAACTCTGCTGACCGCAATCCCTAATCCTATCATACCACACTAGAGGTAGCCGTGGAGTGCTCCTGACCAGACCTAGGCGCCTCGGGCTCAGCCTGAGAAACTAGCTAGCCCTGAAGATAGAAAGATAAGCATACCTTGCCTCAGAGAAATTCCCCAAAGGAAAAGGCAGCCCCCCACATATAATGACTGTGAGTAAAGATGAAAATACAAACACAGAGATGAAATAGATTTTAGCAAAGTGATGCCCGACTTACTGAATAGACCGAGGATAGGAAAGATAGCTTTGCGATCAGCACAAAAACCTACAAACAACCACGCAGAGGGAGCAAAAAGACCCTCCGCACCGACTAACGGTACGGAGGTGCTCCCTCTGCGTCTCAGAGCTTCCAGCAAGCAAGAAAAACCAATATAGCAAGCTGGACAGAAAAAATAGCAAACAAAAGTAACACCAGCAAAACTTAGCTTATGCAGGGTAGACAGGCCACAAGAACGATCCAGGAGAAAGCAAGACTAACACTGGAACATTGACTGGAGGCCAGGAACAAAGAACTAGGTGGAGTTAAATAGAGCAGCACCTAATGACTTAACCTCGTCACCTGAGGAAGGAAGCCGCAGCCCCACTCACATCCACCAGAGGAAGCTCATAGACAGAACCAGCCGAAGTACCACTCATGACCACAGGAGGGAGCTTGACCACAGAATTCACAACAGTACCCCCCCCCCCTTGAGGAGGGGTCACCGAACCCTCACCAGAGCCCCCAGGCCGACCAGGATGAGCCAAATGAAAGGCATGAACCAGATCGGCAGCATGAACATCAGAGGCAAAGACCCAGGAATTATCTTCCTGACCATAACCCTTCCACTTAACCAGGTACTGGAGTTTCCGTCTCGAAATACGAGAATCCAAAATCTTCTCCACTATATACTCCAACTCCCCCTCAACCAAAACCGGGGCAGGAGGATCAACGGATGGAACCACAGGTGCCACGTATCTCTGCAACAATGACCTATGGAATACGTTATGGATGGAAAAAGAAGCTGGAAGGGTCAAACGAAAAGACACAGGATTAAGAACCTCAGAAATCCTATACGGACCAATGAAACGAGGCTTAAACTTAGGAGAGGAAACTTTCATAGGAATATAACGAGATGACAACCAAACCAAATCCCCAACACGAAGTCGGGGACCCACACAGCACATGCGGTTAGCGAAACGTTGAGCCTTCTCCTGGGACAATGTCAAATTGTCCACTACATGAGTCCAAATCTGCTGCAACCTATCCACCACAGTATCCACACCAGGACAGTCAGAAGACTCAACCTGCCCTGAAGAGAAACGAGGATGGAAGCCAGAATTGCAGAAAAACGGCGAAACCAAAGTAGCCAAACTGGCCCAATTATTAAGGGCGAACTCAGCCAAAGGCAAAAAGGACACCCAATCATCCTGATCAGCAGAAACAAAACATCTCAGATATGTTTCCAAGGTCTGATTGGTTCGTTCAGTCTGGCCATTTGTCTGAGGATGGAAAGCCGAGGAAAAAGACAAATCAATGCCCATCCTAGCACAAAAGGCTTGCCAAGACCTCGAAACAAACTGGGAACCTCAGTCAGAAACTATGTTCTCCGGAATGCCATGTAAACGAACCACATGCTGGAAGAACAATGGCACCAAATCAGAGGAGGAAGGCAATTTAGACAAGGGTACCAAATGGACCATCTTAGAGAAGCGATCACAAACCACACAAATGACCGACATTTTTTGAGAGACGGGGAGATCCGAAATAAAATCCATAGAGATATGTGTCCAGGGCCTCTTCGGGACTGGCAAGGGCAAAAGCAACCCACTGGCACGAGAACAGCAGGGCTTAGCCCGAGCACAAATCCCACAGGACTGCACAAACGAACGCACATCCCGCGACAGAGACGGCCACCAAAAGGATCTAGCCACCAAATCTCTGGTACCAAAGATTCCAGGATGACCAGCCAACACCGAACAATGAACCTCAGAGATAACTCTACTCGTCCATTTATTAGGGACAAACAGTTTCTCCGCTGGGCAACGGTCAGGTCTATTAGCCTGAAATTTTTGCAGCACCCGCCGCAAATCAGGGGAGATGGCAGACAAAATTACCCCCTCTTTGAGAATACCCGCCAGCTCAGGCAAACCCGGAGAGTCGGGCACAAAACTCCTAGACAGGGCATCCGCCTTCACATTTTTAGAGCCCGGAAGGTACGAAACCACAAAGTCAAAACGGGAGAAAAACAGCGACCAACGAGCCTGTCTAGGATTCAACCGTTTGGCAGACTCGAGATAAGTCAAGTTCTTGTGATCAGTCAAGACCACCACGTGATGCTTAGCTCCTTCAAGCCAATGACGCCACTCCTCGAATGCCCACTTCATGGCCAGCAACTCTCGATTGCCAACATCATAATTACGCTCAGCAGGCGAAAACTTCCTGGAAAAGAAGGCGCATGGTTTCATCACCGAGCCATCAGAACTTCTCTGCGACAAAACAGCCCCTGCTCCAATCTCAGAAGCATCAACCTCGACCTGGAACGGGAGCAAAACATCTAGCTGGCACAACACAGGGGCAGAAGAAAAACGACGCTTCAACTCTTGAAAAGCTTCCACAGCAGCAGAAGACCAATTGACCACATCAGCACCCTTCTTGGTTAAATCAGTCAACGGTTTAGCAATACTAGAAAAATTGTTGATGAAGCGACGATAAAAATTAGCAAAGCCCAGGAACTTTTGCAGACTCTTCAGAGATGTCGGCTGAGTCCAATCATAAATGGCCTGAACTTTAACAGGGTCCATCTTAATAGTAGAAGGGGAAAAAATGAAACCCAAAAATGAAACCTTCTGAACACCAAAGAGACACTTTGACCCCTTCACAAACAAAGAATTCGCACGCAGGACCTGGAACACCATTCTGACCTGCTTCACGTGAGACTCCCAATCATCCGAGAAGACCAAAATATCATCCAAGTATACAATCAGGAATTTATCCAGGTACTCTCGGAAGATGCCATGCATAAAGGACTGAAATACTGATGGAGCATTAGAAAGCCCGAATGGCATAACCAGGTACTCAAAATGGCCCTCGGGCGTATTAAATGCTGTTTTCCATTCATCGCCCCGTTTAATACGCACAAGATTATACGCACCAAGAAGATCTATCTTGGTGAACCAACTAGCCCCCTCAATCCGAGCAAACAAATCAGACAGCAGTGGCAAGGGGTTCTGAAATTTGACTGTGATCTTATTTAGAAGGCGGTAGTCAATACAAGGTCTCAGCGAACCATCCTTCTTGGCCACAACAAAGAACCCTGCTCCCAATGGCGACGACGACGGGCGAATATGACCCTTCTCCAAGGATTCCTTTACGTAACTCCGCATAGCGGCGTGCTCAGGCACAGACAAATTAAACAGTCGACCTTTAGGAAACTTACTACCAGGAATCAAATCGATAGCACAATCGCAATCCCTATGCGGAGGTAGGGCACTGGACTTGGGCTCATCAAATACATCCCGGTAATCCGACAAGAACTCTGGGACCTCAGAAGGGGTGGATGATGAAACAGACAGAAATGGAACATCACCATGTACCCCCTGACAACCCCAGCTGGACACAGACATTGATTTCCAATCCAATACTGGGTTATGGACTTGTAGCCATGGCAACCCCAGCACGACCACATCATGCAGATTATGCAACACCAAAAAGCGAATATCCTCCTGATGCGCAGGAGCCATGCACATGGTCAGCTGGGTCCAATACTGAGGCTTATTCTTGGCCAAAGGCGTAGCATCAATTCCTCTCAATGGAATAGGATACTGCAAGGGCTCCAAGAAAAACCCACAGCGCCTAGCATACTCCAAGTCCATCAAATTCAGGGCAGCGCCTGAATCCACAAATGCCATGACAGAATAGGATGACAAAGAGCAGATCAAAGTAACGGACAAAAGAAATTTCGACTGTACCGTACCAATGGTGGCAGACCTAGCGAACCGCTTAGTGCGCTTAGGACAATCAGAGATAGCATGAGTGGAATCACCACAGTAGAAACACAGCCCATTCTGACGTCTGTGTTCTTGCCGTTCAGCTCTGGTCAAAGTCCTATCGCACTGCATAGGCTCAGGTTTATGCTCAGATAATACCGCCAAATGGTGCACAGTTTTACGCTCACACAAGCGTCGATCGATCTGAATGGCCAAAGACATAGACTCATTCAGACCAGCAGGCATAGGAAATCCCACCATGACATCCTTAAGGGCTTCAGACAGACCCTTTCTGAAAATTGCTGCCAGCGCACATTCATTCCATTGAGTGAGCACAGACCACTTCCTAAATTTCTGACAATATATCTCTACCTCATCCTGACCCTGACACAGAGCCAGCAAATTTTTCTCTGCCTGATCCACTGAATTAGGTTCATCATAAAGCAATCCGAGCACCAGAAAAAACGCATCAATATTACATAATGCAGGATCTCCTGGCGCAAGGGAAAATGCCCAGTCTTGAGGGTCGCCACGTAATAAAGAAATAATGATCTTAACTTGTTGAACTGGGTCACCAGAGGAGCGGGGTTTCAAAGCCAGAAACAGTTTACAATTATTTTTAAAACTCAGAAACTTAGCTCTATCTCCAGAAAACAAATCAGGAATAGGAATTCTTGGTTCTAACATAGAATTCTGAACCACAAAGTCTTGAATATTTTGTACTCTTGCAGTGAGATGATCCACACAAGAAGACAGACCTTTAATGTCCATCACTACACCTGTGTCCTGAACCACCAAAATGTCTAGGGGAAAAGAAAGACAAAACACAGTGCAGAGAAAAAAAAATGGTCTCAGAACTTCTCTTTTCCCTCTATTGAGAAGCATTAGTACTTTGTCCTCCAGTGCTGTTATGAACTGGTGATTCAGAACCACAATGGACCTAGTGGTTAAGAGCACACAAGGTGACCTGATAGTTACTAATAACATAGGACGAGCTCTGAGACGTGGGAACTCTGCTGACCGCAATCCCTAATCCTATCATACCACACTAGAGGTAGCCGTGGAGCGCTCCTGACCAGACCTAGGCGCCTCAGGCACAGCCTGAGAAACTAGCTAGCCCTGAAGATAGAAAGATAAGCCTACCTTGCCTCAGAGAAATTCCCCAAAGGAAAAGGCAGCCCCCCACATATAATGACTGTGAGTAAAGATGAAAATACAAACACAGAGATTAAATAGATTTTAGCATAGTGAGGCCCGACTTACTGAATAGACCGAGGATAGGAAAGATAGCTTTGCGATCAGCACAAAAACCTACAAACAACCACGCAGAGGGCGCAAAAATACCCTCCGCACCGACTAACGGTACTGAGGTGCTCCCTCTGCGTCTCAGAGCTTCCAGCAAGCAAGAAAAACCAATATAGCAAGCTGGACAGAAAAAATAGCAAACAAAAGTAACACCAGCAAAACTTAGCTTATGCAGGGTAGACAGGCCACAAGAACGATCCAGGAGAAAGCAAGACCAACACTGGAACATTGACTGGAGGCCAGGAACAAAGAACTAGGTGGAGTTAAATAGAGCAGCACCTAACGACTTAACCTTGTCACCTGAGGAAGGAAACTCAGAAGCCGCAGCCCCACTCACATCCACCAGAGGAAGCTCATAGACAGAACCAGCCGAAGTACCACTCATGACCACAGGAGGGAGCTTGACCACAGAATTCACAACAGTAACCAGAACTTACTGGTTACCAAATGTCAGAATATCTCCCTTTGTCCATAGTAATCCATAGAACCATAAGCAACCAAGAAGGATTTTTTTGTACACCAATGATGATCAAAGTAGCATCAAACGTGCCAATCTACAAATAAAGTCATTAGTATAGGACTCACCTTCGCCAGGAACCAGGATGAAGGTTAGTAAGACTGGGACCAATGAACTCACAAACATTTTCATGTCTTCTTCCTGTAGACAACCCACAAGGTTTCATAATTAGTACTCATATTATAAAGATATGCAGCTTATTTGGCCAGGACACTGTCAACAACATTTCTAGTGTAAAAGTATGGTCAAACCAGAGTCCATTACCCTACTCGACCCTTCTCAGAGCTTCCTAAAATATAATTTACCAAGGGTACGACAAGTAACTGGAGAAAGGTCAATTAAAAGTCTATAATTCTACTCCTTTTTATTAATACATCTGTAAGACAACTTGCGCCAGCAGAATCCCTTCTCCACTGTTCTGTCTGTAATAGGAAAATTTGACTATTGGCTAAGTCTTACCTCTAGGAGATTTTCCATAATTGTATCTCTTGAATTCAGATATTAATATAATGCTTCTCACCTCGTGTGGATAGGTGATAATTTATGATCCCTCAACATTCCAAAACAGACAGCTCTGAAATGCCAAATTATAATGAAGCTGAGGACCACTTTGGAACGTTATTTCCAGAAGTCCCGAACACAACTTCATTTTTTGACAAGCGGTTGGTCCCCCACTGATCATCAAGTGACTTACTAAGTGGGGAATAACCCTTTGACTGCCACTCTTATTGGCTGTTGTAAAGTAGGTGCTAAGATCGAGGTGGAAATTATTCAAAGGGCCAATGAAGTTGGTGGACTGAATGGTCTCTATTCCTGAAATATTTTATTTGGCAGCACAAATACAAGGCTTAAGGTACCTTCACACATAACGATATTGTTAGCGATATCGTTGCTATTTGTGACGTAGCAACAATATCGTTAATGAAATCGTTATGTGTGACAGCGACCAACGATCAGGCCCCTGCTGGGAGATCGTTGGTCGCTGAATAAAGTCCAGAACTTTATTTCGTCGCTGGACTCCCTGGAGACATCGCTGGATCGGCGTGTGTGACACCGATCCAGCGATGTCTTCACTGGTAACCAGGGTAAACATCGGGTAACTAAGCGCAGGGCCGCGCTTAGTAACCCGATGTTTACCCTGGTTACCATGCTAAAAGTAAAAAAAAACAAACACTAGATACTTACCTACAGCCGTCTGTCCTCCAGCGCTGTGCTCTGCTCTCCTCCTGTACTGTCTGTGAGCCGGAAAGCAGAGCGGTGACGTCACCGCTCTGCTTTCCGACTCACAGACAGTACAGGAGGAGAGCAGAGAAGCAGAGCGCAGGGTGTGTTGACAATTGACATATCTCATTTACTTCCTTCTGTAACTGTATATTTATTTTTGCTAGATTTTGCTTTTCATAGTAACATAGTAACATAGTTATTAAGGTTGAAGGAAGATTTTAAGTCCATCTAGTTCAACCCATAGCCTAACCTACATGCCTTTACATGTTGATCCAGAGGAAGGCAAAAAAAACCATGTGGCAAAGAGTAAGCTCCACATTGGGGAAAAAAATTCCTTCCCGACTCAACATACGGCAATCAGACTAGTTACCTGGATCAACACCCTAACAAGGAATCTAGTATATATACCCTGTAACATTATCCTTTTCAAGAAAGGCATCCAGTCCCCTCTTAAATTTTAGTAGTGAATCACTCATTACAACATCATACGGCAGAGAGTTCCATAGTCTCACTGCTCTTACAGTAAAGAATCCGCATCTGTTATTATGCTTAAACCTTCTTTCCTCCAGACGTAGAGGATGCCCCCTTGTCCCTTTCTCAGGTCTATGAATAAAAAGATCATCAGAAAGGTATTTGTACTGTCCCCTCATATATTTATACATTAAAATAAGATCACCCCTTAGCTTTTGTTTTTCCAAACTAAATAGCCCCAAGTGTAATAACCTATCTTGGTATTGCAGACCTCCCAGTCCTCTAATAACCTTGGTCGCTCTTCTCTGCACCCGCTCTAGTTCAGCTATGTCTTTCTTATACACCGGAGACCAGAACTGTTCACAGTATTCTAAGTGTGTTCGAACTAGTGACATGTACAGAGGTAAAATTATGTTCTCCTCATGAGCATCTATGCCTCTTTAAATGCAACCCATTATTTTATTTGCCTTTGTAGCAGCTGCCTGACACTGGCCACTAAATGTGAGTTTGTCATCCACCTATACTCCTAGGTCTTTTTCATTGACGGTTTTGCCCAGAGTTTTAGAATTAAGCACATAGTTATACATCTTATTACTTCTACCCAAGTGCATGACCTTACATTTATCCCCATTAAAGCTCATTTGCCATTTATCAGCCCAAGCTTCTAGTTTACATAAATCATCCTGTAATATAAAATTGTCCTCCTCTGTATTGATTACCCTGCAGAGTTTAGTGTCATCAAAATATTGAAATTCCACTCTGTATGCCCCCTACAAGGTCATTAATAAATATGTTAAAAAGAAGAGGGCCCAATACTGACCCCTGTGATACCCCACTGTTAACTGCGACCCAGTCCGAGTGTGTTCCCTTCATAATCATCAGATTTTAAAAGTTTTTTTCTTTAATAGTCTTATTAATAGTTCAATTTTATGGACTTTAGTTAGGGTTTATTTGTCTTTTGGCAACTTGTCAAAAACATATATGATTACCCTACGCTGATTATATGAACAGCATCAGTTGTTAATCAGTAAATCTAATGTATGGCAGGTTTCCTTTCACAAAAACCCATAATGCAACCCATAATGAGGTCCTGGTTATGGGGGACTTTAACTACCCGGATATTAACTGGGAAACAGAAACCTGTGAAACCCATAAAGGCAACAGGTTTCTGCTAATAACCAAGAAAAATTATCTTTCACAATTGGTGCAGAATCCAACCAGAGGAGCAGCACTTTTAGACCTAATACTATCTAATAGACCTGACAGAATAACAAATCTGCAGGTGGTTGGGCATTTAGGAAATAGCGACCACAATATTGTGCAGTTTCACCTGTCTTTCACTAGGGGGACTTGTCAGGGAGTCACAAAAACATTGAACTTTAGGAAGGCAAAGTTTGAACAGCTTAGAGATGCCCTTAATCTGGTAGACTGGGACAATATCCTCAGAAATGAGAATACAGATAATAAATGGGAAATGTTTAAGAACATCCTAAATAGGCAGTGTAAGCGGTTTATACCTTGTGGGAATAAAAGGACTAGAAATAGGAAAAACCCAATGTGGCTAAACAAAGAAGTAAGACAGGCAATTAACAGTAAAAAGAAAGCATTTGCACTACTAAAGCAGGATGGCACCATTGAAGCTCTAAAAAACTATAGGGAGAAAAATACTTTATCTAAAAAACTAATTAAAGCTGCCAAAAAGGAAACAGAGAAGCACATTGCTAAGGAGAGTAAAACTAATCCCAAACTGTTCTTCAACTATATCAATAGTAAAAGAATAAAAACTGAAAATGTAGGCCCCTTAAAAAATAGTGAGGAAAGAATGGTTGTAGATGACGAGGAAAAAGCTAACATATTAAACACCTTCTTCTCCACGGTATTCACGGTGGAAAATGAAATGCTAGGTGAAATCCCAAGAAACAATGAAAACCCTATATTAAGAGTCACCAATCTAACCCAAGAAGAGGTGCGAAACCGGCTAAATAAGATCAAAATAGATAAATCTCCAGGTCCGGATGGCATACACCCACGAGTACTAAGAGAACTAAGTAATGTAATAGATAAACCATTATTTCTTATTTTTAGGGACTCTATAGCGACGGGGTCTGTTCCGCAGGATTGGCGCATAGCAAATGTGGTGCCAATATTCAAAAAGGGCTCTAAAAGTGAACCTGGAAATTATAGGCCAGTAAGTCTAACCTCTATTGTTGGTAAAATATTTGAAGGGTTTCTGAGGGATGTTATTCTGGATTATCTCAATGAGAATAACTGTTTAACTCCATATCAGCATGGGTTTATGAGAAATCGCTCCTGTCAAACCAATCTAATCAGTTTTTATGAAGAGGTAAGCTATAGGCTGGACCACGGTGAGTCATTGGACGTGGTATATCTCGATTTTTCCAAAGCGTTTGATACCGTGCCGCACAAGAGGTTGGTACACAAAATGAGAATGCTTGGTCTGGGGGAAAATGTGTGTAAATGGGTTAGTAACTGGCTTAGTGATAGAAAGCAGAGGGTGGTTATAAATGGTATAGTCTCTAACTGGGTCGCTGTGACCAGTGGGGTACCGCAGGGGTCAGTATTGGGACCTGTTCTCTTCAACATATTCATTAATGATCTGGTAGAAGGTTTACACAGTAAAATATTGATATTTGCAGATGATACAAAACTATGTAAAGCAGTTAATACAAGAGAAGATAGTATTCTGCTACAGATGGATCTGGATAAGTTGGAAACTTGGGCTGAAAGGTGGCAGATGAGGTTTAACAATGATAAATGTAAGGTTATACACATGGGAAGAAGGAATCAATATCACCATTACACACTGAACGGGAAACCACTGGGTAAATCTGACAGGGAGAAGGACTTGGGGATCCTAGTTAATGATAAACTTACCTGGAGCAGCCAGTGCCAGGCAGCAGCTGCCAAGGCAAACAGGATCATGGGGTGCATTAAAAGAGGTCTGGATACACATGATGAGAGCATTATACTGCCTCTGTACAAATCCCTAGTTAGACCGCACATGGAGTACTGTGTCCAGTTTTGGGCACCGGTGCTCAGGAAGGATATAATGGAACTAGAGAGAGTACAAAGGAGGGCAACAAAATTAATAAAGGGGATGGGAGAACTACAATACCCAGATAGATTAGCGAAATTAGGATTATTTAGTCTAGAAAAAAGACGACTGAGGGGCGATCTAATAACCATGTATAAGTATATAAGGGGACAATACAAATATCTCGCTGAGGATCTGTTTATACCAAGGAAGGTGACGGGCACAAGGGGGCATTCTTTGCGTCTGGAGGAGAGAAGGTTTTTCCACCAACATAGAAGAGGATTCTTTACTGTTAGGGCGGTGAGAATCTGGAATTGCTTGCCTGAGGAGGTGGTGATGGCGAACTCAGTCGAGGGGTTCAAGAGAGGCCTGGATGTCTTCCTGGAGCAGAACAATATTGTATCATACAATTATTAGGTTCTGTAGAAGGACGTAGATCTGGGGATTTATTATGATGGAATATAGGCTGAACTGGATGGACAAATGTCTTTTTTCGGCCTTACTAACTATGTTACTATGTTACTATGTTACTAAAAACAGAATTTAGAGGGATTGTTATTGGAGGTTTTCTCAGCTACGATTAAAGATTAAACAACAACCACAAGACGGATTTCATCAACCAAGGTATCATTTTAATCAGTATAACGGAGCCAACCTGACACTATCTGCAGTTTACTGAGCACAATCCAGGTTCCCTTTGAAAGGTGGGTGGAGACAATTAGATTAGCTAATGCAGATATAGTGTGTGGCATCAGGAGTATTTTAAATTGTCTGAAGGAGAAAGCAAAAAGTATCTTACACATGTAAGATACTATGAATATATTATGATTGTACAAAAAATAGAGAGTTTCCTATATATGTACGTATATCTATATATATATCTATATATATATATATATCTATATATATATATATTTATATATATATATGTCTATATATATATAGAGAGAGAGAGAGAGAGAGCCAGCAATGTCATCAGCTGGTCAGTCTAATATATTTAATAGAGGTCATTTATATAGTTCATACCTCTTGGGTACTTAGTATCCAAGTGAAGAATCCAATAAACTTTGCGTAAAGTTAGTTTGTTTTGCCAGTTACCTCCATGAATTGAATTAGTAACTTTCTCAACTCTGAAGAAGGAAAACCTAGATGGATCCCCCTGGTGAATTAAAAAAAAATGTTTTACCACCCCAGAAAAGGTGCTGTTGTTACTCTTAATATTGGCAATATGTTCAGCAATTCTTTTTTTCAGTTTTTTTGTTGTGCATCTGATGTATTTCATGTCACAGGTGCGACACTCAATGCAGTCTACTATATGATTGGAATCGCAGTTAATAAATGAATTGACATCGTGTGTGTGACCACGGGGGAGAACAAGGTTTTCTTTTTATTATCAGCAAATATGCAGACGTTGCAATGATCTCCAGCACACTTGAAAATCTCTTTGCTTGATAGCCAAGTGGAAGGAGGACGCGCCGCTGTGAATGTGCTGAGAGAAAGTATGTTACCGAGTGACATGCCCCTTCTGGCTACACATCTAACCCCATTATCCAGTATTTGTCGCAGTATGTCACCTTGGTTTACTACAGGTAAATATTAAAGAATAATTCTTTTAATGTCATTGAATTGTTTGCTGAAAGGAGTGGAAAAAGTGATGGGTGCACTCGATTCGCAAGTGTTAGTATCAGGGAATCTCTTGTTTCTGTTATGGAGTAAGTAGGTGCATGTTTTCTTATTTTTATCTTTGAAGGCTCGATTAATGTAAGTTCTTTTCTAACCCCTTTCTATCAAGCTGTTTTGTATGATGTGTCCTTCTGAGTTAAAGGCTTTGTCATTGGAGCATATTCGTCTTGCTCTGTTGAATTTGCTGTAAGGGATAGCACATATAGTGTGCCGTGCGTGTGAACTGGAGGCAAGGAGGGAGGTACTGCCCTGCATTTCCTTTTCTAAAGATGCTTTTTTAGATTAAGCAGGATAGCCTCTTATTAGAATGTCCAAAAAACTGACTTGGTTTGCAGCATGATTGAGGACAAAATTCAGATTGTATACATTATTGTTTAAATAATTGCTGAATTTTGGCACTAATTGGACGATCCCCCTCCAGACAAGGAGAAGATCGTCCACAACAGTACTACCATCCTCTGGCAACTCTATAGCGAGTACCTCTGTAATATTAGGTATGAGCAACGTAGCACCACCAGCTACCCTTCTCGGAGCCATGATCAGCCTTATTAAACCTGTCTCGATACGAAGGTGGCTGACTTACAGATCTTTACTTGTCATCACAAGTCTTGAATGAGGCACATGGTTCCCTTTTGAAGAAGGGCCTCTTCTTTACTCCTATTCCTGGTTTTGATTCCTTTAGTTGAACTAAGGCTCTTAAGGCTGCTTTCACACATCAGGTTTTTTGCCGGATGCCGGATGCGGCGTCGCGCCGCATCACCGGATCCGTTTTTTTTTTAAAGAAACCAGATGCAACCGGACGAGCCGGATCCGGTTTTTTAGCCGGATCCGTTGTCCGGATCCGGCAAAAAACCTGATCCAGCTCGTCCAGTCGCATCCGTTTCGTCCGTTTTTCTTTCCGTTTTTTTACGGATCCGGCTTTAAAAAACGCCCCCTGAAAGGCTAAAAAGGTGATTGGCCGGCTGAAAACTATATATACAGTGTTCTTAACATCTGTGACGGGTTGGAGAGGAGCAAGCTACAGAGCAAGATGGAGGGCATTATTGCAAAGATTCTGCAGAACAACGTGGATTCCATCACAGAGGTGAATCGATTAAAAGCTATTGTGATTGAGAAAGAGGAAGAGAGACAGCATGTCATGCGTCTGCGACGACGCCGTTTGTGGATCCACCCCATCACGGCACAGAGAATGACCCGGGGAGTCTTTTCAACGTTGTATATGGAGCTTCGAGGTGACCCTGAAAAGTTTTTCTGCTATGTTCGGATGAAAGCGGAGAACTTTGATATATTGGTGGAGCGGGTTCAACATCTGATAAGAAGGAGTGATACCTATTGCCGATTCTCCATTACCCCAGCTGAGCGTCTGATGGTGACTCTTCGGTAAGCATTCTTTTTGCATCAACTTTTGTTGTGGACTCTTTATTTGATATTTTGAATTTGTAGTAATTTCTTCCTTCCTTTTCTTCACAGATTCCTAGCAACCGGTGAATCCCTGTCTTCCCTACATTTTCAATTCAGACTGGGCATTTCCACAATATCAGGAATAGTGAGGCACACTTGCCGTGCACTGTGGGACTGTTTGCATGAAGAATACATTCCACATCCCACAATGCAGACATGGTTGGAAGTAGCTGACAGATTCCTGGAAGTGTGCCAGTTTCCCAATTGCTTGGGTGCGGTGGACGGGAAACACATCCGTATCGTGAAACCGGCTGGTTCTGGATCTCAGTATTTCAACTACAAGAAGTACTTTTCCATCGTGCTGATGGCCATCGCCGATGCGGATTACAAATTTGTAGCGGTGGACATTGGGGCGTATGGTCGTTCTAATGATTCGCAAGTTTTCAAACTGTCTTCTATGGGGCGGCATTTATATGGAAAAACCTTTCAATTTCCCCCCCCAAGACCACTGCCTCAAACTTTCGATCCACCAATGCCATTTGTATGTGTTGGGGATGAAGCTTTTCAGCTTTCAGAGCATCTTTTGAAACCCTACTCCAGCCGTGGTTTAACCAATACCAAAAAAATTTTCAACTACAGACTCACACGTGCAAGGAGAATGGTGGAGTGTGCGTTTGGGATCCTAACCGCCAAATGGAGAGTTCTCTTGACATCCATAAACTTAAACACAAACACTGTGGATGAGGTGGTGAAAGCGTGTGTTGTCCTCCACAATTATGTTATATCCAAGGAACAGCTTTCCATTGAGGACCATTCTGCCGAAACCACCTTGATGGATTACAGCATCCATACATACAGAAGTTCTGCCACAGTGTCCAGAATACGGGATCACTTTGCAGAATATTTTATTTCACCCCAAGGAAGAATACACTGGCAGGATGATATAGTTTAAACACTTTGTGTATACCTAGTAATAACTTTAACCTTTACCCATGTTGCGTACCTGTTGTTTTTACCTTACCCATGTTGTATACCAGTTTGGTTTTTACCCTCATGTTGCGTACCTGTTTGGGTTTACCTTTTAACCATGTTGGGTACCTGTTTGAGTTTATTTTTAAATCAAGATGTGCATACCCAAAGTTCTACTGTTACCAATAAACCTTTTTTTTTACAAAAGTGTTATTTGTTCCTAATGAATAAATACAAGAGATTTTTCAACCAAAAACTTTTATTAACAATGTAACACACAAAAAAATGGGGTACTAAATGTTTTCATACGTCGGGGTGGAGATACTATCGGAGGCACTGTCTGATAGGGACACTTCGACAGTGGGAGTGTGGAGAGAGGAATGTGATGGTGGTGGAGAATGTTCACTGGTTAGGGGTGAAGGAGTGGAGAAAGCTATTGAGCGGGTGGACAAGAAAGTGGGATTGGGGTTAGAAATTTGGTAGGGTGGAGGGGTGTACGAAATGTTTTGGGAGGACTGGGTGGCAGAATGAGTGATGTGTGTAGAAGATGTTTGGGAAGAGGGTGATACAGTCTGTTGGAAGTGGGCAGGGAGAGGAGGTGAGGATGAAGTAGATGGGAAGTTGTATGGGTCTGGATCATCATATGGGTGTGAAGTGGCACGGGAGGGATGCTGATAGTGTGGATGGTGGGAAGGGGCACGGGGCTGGTGGTGTGGCTGGTGGGACAGGGCACGATGTGGATGATGGCGAGTTGGGCGTGATGGGGCAATGTCTGTTTGGCGATACGGGTCAGGAGGATGGTACTGGCTGTAGTGGTGGACAGTGGAGGAAGGGGGGCAAGTTGGAGGATGGTTGGAAGAACTATCTGCTCTAGAGGCAATTAGCGCTAGAGTAGACTGGCAGGATTCCATTACTTGCATCTGCTGAGAAGTAGATAGCGTCTCCATTTGCTCAAGCACCGACTGAAAAAAAGTGTTGTTCGGGGACTGTTTTGCCTCTGAACGCATCGTTACCAGAAGTGTATGCATCTCGAGCATACTTTTATTTATGAAATTGAATCCTGCAGCCATTTGCTCGGACAAAACTTTCAGACAGTTCTGGAACGATGCGTTCAGGTGCAAGAACTCGGGAGCATAACTATGTATCTGACCCCTCTGGCGAAACCGCCCCGATGCTACAGGTGTACTAGAGGTGGCTGCAGCAGAAGGGTGGGGTACAGGAAACGCTATGTTCTCACCAGCAGCTACATGCAATGGAACCGGCCAGGATGCTCCAGTGCTCGTGGATGGGAAAGAGGGATCGGTAGAGTGGGAAGGTGCAGAGTGGAAAGGTGCAGAGTGGGAAAATGCAGAGTGGGAAGGTGCAAAGTGGGAAGGTGCAGAGGGTTCCTCACTGTCAAAGTGTCCCTCGGTGACGGCCTCTTGAGGGATCGCCCCAGAAGTGTTCAATTGTGCTGCAGGCTCCAGAGTGCTCCCAATGGTACTGTGGAAAAAGAGAGAAACAAACAATTAATATACTGTCATTGCATGGCCCTGGCTGAAAGAGCAAAAGAGGTTAGACATGTAAAACATTAGTGCATGTGGTGGGTAATATTTACCTTCGGGTGACCATCGTTGACCTGAGGAACGACAGGGCCCTTGCGTATTTGTACGTGCTCCTGCGTCCTCCAGATCCACTCCGGGCCTGCATCTCTTTATTGAACTCCTTCTTAAAGCGATCCCTGATCGACCGCCACCTTTTCACAATCCGCTCACCTGTTAAAATAGGAGAAAGACAACTTGGTTAGAAACAGCATTTTAGAATGCATCACCAAAACTGAACTGAGGAAACTTACGTTCTTGAATCTGGGCCTGAACATCTAGGTCCTCCCACCTCGGAATCAGTTCACAGCAGATTTGCTCCCAGAGTCGACGGGTCACTGAGAGATCAGCATGGCGGCGGTCACCCATATTCCACAACGGCTCCCTGTCTCTGACAAGATCGATGAGGAGGTCAATATCAAGACCGACCTCCTCACCGTCCGAATCTGGAGCACGCTGTGAAACCCGTTTGAAAAGGGGGAAAAAATTAACACCAAATTTGAAACATTGCTAACCTGCACCCAAAAAATAACAAAAAACCTACATGACGACGGCCGCCACGTGAATGTCGCCGACGACTGGAAGGACCTATTGCTTGGGCACCAGATTCAGAACTCTAGAATACAAAAATAAAAAATTATGGGGTTGTTGGTAGCCATTCTATGTGTTGTGTGCCATGTGATATATATGTTTTGTATGTGTTGTGTGTGGTTTGAAAGTATCAGTTTCTATGTATTTTGTTGTAAGCATCTAGTGTTATGTTTTGTGTGTAGTGTAGGGTGTGTTTCCGCAATACATCACAGATACATACCAATTGTGAGCCCTCTCCGTGGGTTTCTCCACCCCTTCCCTCATCTTCGGGGACCACCTCTTCTCCGGGGGACTCAGCCTCATCAGCTTCCTACGATGAAACATAAAAGAATAGATGATACACACACACACACACACACACACACCTTTGGTTCATACTAACCTCTGTGCGTGGACGGCGAGGAGGAGGAGGCCTCCCCGGAGACATGGCTCTCAGCTCTGTGGAAGTCTCTCGGCTCTCGGCTCTGTGGCAGGCTCTCGGCTCCCGGCTCTGTGGCAGGCTCTCAGCTCTGTGGCAGGCTCTCAGCTCTGTGGCAGGCTCTCAGCTCTGTGGCAGGCTCTCGGCTCTGTGGCAGGCTCTCGGCTCCCGGCTCTGTGGCAGGCTCTCAGCTCTGTGGCAGGCTCTCAGCTCTGTGGCAGGCTCTCGGCTCTGTGGCAGGCTCTCAGCTCTGTGGCAGGCTCTCGGCTCTGTGGCAGGCTCTCGGCTCTGTGGCAGGCTCTCAGCTCTGTGGCAGGCTCTCGGCTCCCGGCTCTGTGGCAGGCTCTCAGCTCTGTGGAAGTCTCTCGGCTCCCGGCTCTGTGGAAGGCTCCCGGCTCTGTGGCAGGCTCTCAGCTCTGTGGCAGGCTCTCGGCTCCCTGCTCTGTGGCAGGCTCTCAGCTCTGTGGAAGTCTCTCGGCTCCCGGCTCTGTGGAAGGCTCCCGGCTCTGTGGCAGGCTCTCAGCTCTGTGGCAGGCTCTAGCTCTGTGGCAGGCTCTCAGCTCTGTGGCAGGCTCTCTGGCTCCTTCCGTCTTGGCAGGGTGTTGGCTCTTCTGCTTTTGGGCTGGAAATGGCTGAAGGCCTCATGGCCCTGCTTTATATATAGTCCAGGGGGCTGATCAAAGTTTTTTGAGCATGCTCAGTGTAAAAAGCCGGATACGGCCGCCGGATCCGATTTTTTCCGGATCCGGCGCTTTCCGGCATCCATAGACATGCATTGTTGTAAAAAGCCGGAAAGACCGGATCCGGCCTTTCCGGCTTTTTCGCCGGAGACAAAAAACGTTACAGTACACGTTTTTTCCAGACGCCGGAATCGACTTGACGCCGGATCCGGCATCAAACCGGAAGGAACGCTGGGCTATCAGGCGCCATCCGGCACCAATAATATTCAATGGGGGAAATGCCGGATCCGGCTTCTCCGGTTTTCTATTCCGTTTTTTGTCGGAAGAGCCGGAATTCACCTGAAACTAAAAACCTGATGTGTGAAAGCAGCCTAATTTGTTCGCATGCAAGTTGGCAATGCATAATTATCCAATTAATAAAAACAAAGATGGAATGGATTTAAATAGGAGGGAGATGGAAGCGATCCAGATATTAGAAGAACTGGAGTACGATCATCCTAACATACAGTATCTTCGCCTTTTTCCTCTCTGAGACCTAAGAGCAAAAACACTCCAGCCTTTCCTCAGTACCATAATATAGACATGTTTGTCAGCATGGTAGAGCAAGATATTAGGAAGTTGTCAAGGAGTTAGGGGATGAGATCTACTAATCTGAGTCGAGAGGAAACTATCGCTTTAAGGGAGTTACAGGACATTAAGAGTTTAATCATTAAGCCATCCGATAAGGGGTGGGGGGGAACATAGTCATGATGGATGTGGCAGATTATGTCTGAGGATGAATTTAGGAAAATAATCCACAATTGCAACCTTTTAGGCTTTGCGAAAGGTACACAAATGGATTAGACCTATACCAGGAACACCTATAGTGTCTGGAAACAATTCATTAACAGAGGGTGCCAGCCAGTAGCTTGATGAATTATTATCTCCTTTTGTTCTTACTGTGCCTTCATTTATCCAAGATACAAAAGACATGGTTCTTAAGTTGAAGGATTTAAATGTCCCCGATACCACTATTCTCACAAGATTGGATATAGAAGCCAGTAATATCGATCACGAGTTAGGTATCACAGCTGTGTCACATTTCCTTTCCACTAAAAGGAGACAATTTTTGACACATAGAGAATTTTTGTATTCACTTCAACGTTTTGTACTCACAATTATTTTACCTTTATCGGTACCTTCTTCCATTGGGTAAGGGGTACCACGATGGATACTTCTTGTGCACCGACTTTTGCTAATTTATTTTTAGGGTGGTGGGAGGATGTGCACGTTTTTTGTAAAGACCTAATTTTCTACACAAGTCACATTTTATTTTGCGGTAGATACATTGATGAAGTTTTAGTTCTATGGGATGGTGACGCAAAATTATTTTCTGATTTCATATCTATCCTCAACAGTAATAGGATTAGTATGCACTTCACTATGGAAATAGGATATAAGGAAATTAATTTAGTATATTTAACTATATCGATTGATACAGGAGGTAATATCCATATTTATATCTATAGGAAACCAACCTCCACTTATAACGTCTTGCATTGGGAAAGCTGGCACCCCACGTCCGTGAAAGCCGGTATACCGGTTGGACAGTACCTTAAGGCAAGGTGTAACAGTTCAAGTGATGCCTTGATCGGTAAATAAAGTATAGAAAATCAAGAGGATAGCCTAAAAAGGTTGTATGTAGGGCATTTAATAGGGCTAAGATGACGAATAGAGACAGGTTGATGGATGTGGCCCCTAGAAGGGTAGAGAAGTCAACTGTGAGGTTCGTATGGACTTATGACGATAAAGCTCAGGGGGCATATAACATCTTATGGAAGCATTGGCCTATCTTAAGAACTGATCTGGATCTAAGATATGTGATTGGAGGCCATCCATATATCACTTATCGTAGTGGGAAAAATCTTAGAGGTTATTTGACACATAGTCATTTTACCCTACAAGAAAATGGGCTTGATATAAGAACTAGGAGGATGAAGAAAGGATCTTAACCTTGTGGGTCCTGTATATCTTGTAAGTACCTACCAAAAATAAGGCAGTTTACTAACCCTGTGTACAATAGGAAATTCTATATAATAAGACCAAAGGAGTGGTTTATACAATAATGTGTCCATGCCCAAAATTGTACATAGGAAAAGCAAAACAGGAATTGAGGAGAAGAGTGTCCAAACATCAGCTCAATCAGTATAAAATCTGATACACCCCTTTTGACACATATGAGAAGTGTACATACTATTAACCCAATGGATTTTAAAATATGGGGGTTCAGACATCTGACCTTGGGTCTTCGGAAGGGAAACCTAGATCAAACGCTCCTCCAAGAGGAGTGTAGATGGATCTATAGGTCAAGATCCCGTAGGCTGTATGGCTTAGAATGATAGAGTTGGAAGGGACCATCTGGTCCAACCCCCTGCTCAATGCAGGATTCACTAAATCATCCCAGACAGATGTCTGTCCAGCCTCTGTTTGAAAACTTCCATGGAAGGAGAACTCACCACCTCTCATGGCAGCCTGTTCCACACATTGATCACCCTGAATTATAGCCTCAGGTCCCTGATGAAGACAGTTTAGCTGGTGAAACATGTTGGGGAGGCTTAGGAGCTTGATTTTCGTGGCTTATGTTTACGGGTCATTTTCAAACTGGATAATTAAGGTAGCGGCCATGCCAATATATCCTTACCTGTTGTGATAGGCAATTCAGTATCACAATGGACATAGCGGTCAGAGCACATACAGTGACCTGACAATAACCCAAAATAATAGAATGAGCTCTGAGACGTGGGAACTCTGCAGACCGCAATCCCTAATCCTCTCCAAACAACACTAGAGGCAGCCGTGGATTGCGCCTAACTCTGCCTATGCAACTCAGCACAGCCTGAGAAACTAACTAGCCTGAAGATAGAAAATAAGCCTACCTTGCCTCAGAGAAATACCCCAAAGGAAAAGGCAGCCCCCACATATAATGACTGTGAGTTAAGATGAAAAGACAAACGTAGGGATGAAATAGATTCAGCAAAGTGAGGCCCGACTTTCTTAACAGAGCGAGGATAGGAAAGATAACTTTGCGGTCTACACAAAACCCTAAAGAAAACCACGCAAAGGGGGCAAAAAGACCCTCCGTACCGAACTAACGGCACGGAGGTACACCCTCTGCATCCCAGAGCTTCCAGCAAAACAATTAGACAAGCTGGACAGAAAAATTAGCAAACAAATAGCAAAGAAGAACTTAGCTATGCAGAGCAGCAGGCCACAGGAATGATCCAGGGAAAAACAAGTCCAACACTGGAACATTGACAGGAAGCATGGATCAAAGCGTTAGGTGGAGTTAAGTAGAGAAGCACCTAACGACCTCACCAGATCACCTGAGGGAGGAAACTCAGAAGCCGCAGTACCACTTTCCTCCACAAACGGAAGCTCCCAGAGAGAATCAGCCGAAGTACCACTTGTGACCACAGGAGGGAGCTCTGCCACAGAATTCACAACAGTACCCCTCCCTTGAGGAGGGGTCACCGAACCCTCACCAGAGCCCCCAGGCCGATCAGGATGAGCCACATGAAAGGCACGAACAAGATCGGGAGCATGGACATCAGAGGCAAAAACCCAGGAATTATCTTCCTGAGCATAACCCTTCCATTTAACCAGATACTGGAGTTTCCGTCTTGAAACACGAGAATCCAAAATCTTCTCCACAATATACTCCAATTCCCCCTCCACCAAAACCGGGGCAGGAGGGTCAACAGATGGAACCATACGTGCCACGTATCTCCGCAACAATGACCTATGGAATACGTTATGTATGGAAAAAGAATCTGGGAGGGTCAGACGAAAAGACACAGGATTAAGAACCTCAGAAATCCTATACAGACCAATGAAACGAGGTTTAAACTTAGGAGAGGAAACCTTCATAGGAATATGACGAGAAGATAACCAAACCAGATCCCCAACACGAAGTCGGGGACCCACACGGCGTCTGCGATTAGCGAAACGTTGAGCCTTCTCCTGGGACAAGGTCAAATTGTCCACTACATGAGTCCAAATCTGCTGCAACCTGTCCACCACAGTATCCACACCAGGACAGTCCGAAGACTCAACCTGTCCTGAAGAGAAACGAGGATGGAACCCAGAATTGCAGAAAAATGGCGAAACCAAGGTAGCCGAGCTGGCCCGATTATTAAGGGCGAACTCAGCCAAAGGCAAAAAGGACACCCAGTCATCCTGATCGGCAGAAACAAAGCATCTCAGATAGGTTTCCAAGGTCTGATTGGTTCGTTCAGTCTGGCCATTAGTCTGAGGATGGAGAGCCGAGGAAAAAGACAAGTCAATGCCCATCCTACCACAAAAGGCTCGCCAAAACCTCGAAACAAACTGGGAACCTCTGTCAGAAACGATATTCTCTGGAATGCCATGCAAACGAACCACATGCTGGAAGAACAATGGCACCAAATCAGAGGAGGAAGGCAATTTAGACAAGGGTACCAGATGGACCATCTTAGAAAAGCGATCACAGACCACCCAAATGACTGACATCTTTTGAGAAACGGGAAGATCTGAAATAAAATCCATAGAGATATGTGTCCAAGGCCTCTTCGGGACCGGCAAGGGCAAAAGCAACCCACTGGCACGAGAACAGCAGGGCTTAGCCCGAGCACAAATCCCACAGGACTGCACAAAAGTATGCACATCCCGCGACAGAGATGGCCACCAAAAGGATCTAGCCACTAACTCTCTGGTACCAAAGATTCCAGGATGACCAGCCAACATCGAACAATGAACCTCAGAGATAACTTTATTCGTCCACCTATCAGGGACAAACAGTTTCTCCGCTGGACAACGATCAGGTTAATTAGCCTGAAATTTTTGCAGCACCCGCCGCAAATCAGGGGAGATAGCAGACACAATTACTCCTTACTTGAGGATACCCGCCGGCTCAGATAAACCCGGAGAGTCGGGCACAAAACTCCTAGACAGAGCATCCGCCTTCATATTTTTAGAGCCCGGAAGGTACGAAATCACAAAGTCAAAACGGGAGAAAAACAGCGACCAACGAGCCTGTCTAGGATTCAAACGCTTAGCAGACTCGAGATAAGTCAAGTTCTTATGATCAGTCAAGACCACCACGCGATGTTTAGCTCCTTCAAGCCAATGACGCCACTCCTCGAATGCCCACTTCATGGCCAGCAACTCTCGGTTGCCCACATCATAATTTCGCTCAGCAGGCGAAAACTTCCTGGAAAAAAAAGGGCATGGTTTCATCACTGAGCAATCAGAACCTCTCTGCGACAAAACAGCCCCTGCTCCAATCTCAGAAGCATCAACCTCGACCTGGAACGGGAGAGAAACATCTGGTTGACACAACACAGGGGCAGAAGAAAAACGACGCTTCAACTCTTGAAAAGCTTCCATAGCAGCAGAAGACCAATTGACCAAATCAGCACCCTTCTTGGTCAAATCGGTCAATGGTTTGGCAATACTAGAAAAATTGCAGATGAAGCGACGATAAAAATTAGCAAAGCCCAGGAACTTTTGCAGACTTTTCAGAGATGTCGGCTGAGTCCAATCATGGATGGCTTGGACCTTAACAGGATCCATCTCGATAGTAGAAGGGGAAAAGATGAACCCCAAAAATGAAACCTTCTGCACACCAAAGAGACACTTTGATCCCTTCACAAACAAAGAATTAGCACGCAGGACCTGAAAAACCGTTCTGACCTGCTTCACATGAGACTCCCAATCATCCGAGAAGATCAAAATGTCATCCAAGTACACAATCAGGAATTTATCCAGGTACTCTCGGAAGATGTCATGCATAAAGGACTGAAACACTGATGGAGCATTGGCAAGTCCGAATGGCATCACTAGATACTCAAAATGACCCTCGGGCGTATTAAATGCAGTTTTCCATTCATCGCCTCGCCTGATACGCACCAGATTATACGCACCACGAAGATCTATCTTGGTGAACCAACTAGCCCCCTTAATCCGAGCAAACAAATCAGATAACAATGGCAAGGGGTACTGAAATTTAACAGTGATCTTATTAAGAAGGCGGTAATCTATACAAGGTCTCAGCGAACCATCCTTCTTGGCTACAAAAAAGAACCCTGCTCCTAATGGCGACGATGACGGGCGAATATGCCCCTTCTCCAGGGATTCCTTCACATAACTGCGCATAGCGGTGTGCTCAGGCACGGATAAATTAAACAGTCGACCTTTTGGGAATTTACTACCAGGAATCAAATTGATAGCACAATCACAATCCCTATGCGGAGGTAGGGCATCGGACTTGGGCTCATCAAATACATCCCGGTAATCAGACAAGAACTCTGGAACCTCAGAAGGGGTGGATGACGAAATTGACAGAAATGGAACATCACCATGTACCCCCTGACAACCCCAGCTGGACACCAACATGGATTTCCAATCCAATACTGGATTATGGGCTTGTAGCCATGGCAACCCCAACACGACCACATCATGCAGATTATGCAACACCAGAAAGCGAATAACCTCCTGATGTGCAGGAGCCATGCACATGGTCAGCTGGGTCCAGTATTGAGGCTTATTCTTGGCCAAAGGCGTAGCATCAATTCCTCTCAATGGAATAGGACACTGCAAGGGCTCCAAGAAAAACCCACAACACTTAGCATATTCCAAGTCCATCAAATTCAGGGCAGCGCCTGAATCCACAAACGCCATGACAGAATACGATGACAAAGAGCAGATCAAGGTAACGGACATAAGAAATTTTGACTGTACTGTACCAATGGTGGCAGACCTAGCGAACCGCTTAGTGCGCTTAGGACAATCAGAGATAGCATGAGTGGAATCACCACAGTAGAAACACAGCCCATTCAGACGTCTGTGTTCTTGCCGTTCAACTCTGGTCATAGTCCTATCGCACTGCATAGGCTCAGGTTTAATCTCAGGTAATACCGCCAAATGGTGCACAGATTTACGCTCACGCAAGCGTCGACCGATCTGAATGGCCAAAGACATAGACTCATTCAAACCAGCAGGCATAGGAAATCCCACCATGACATCCTTAAGGGCTTCAGAGAGACCCTTCCTGAATATAGCTGCCAGCGCAGATTCATTCCATTGAGTGAGCACGGACCACTTTCTAAATTTCTGGCAATATAGCTCTATCTCATCCTGAGCCTGACAAAGGAGCCAGCAAATTTTTTTCTGCCTGATCCACTGAATTAGGCTCATCGTACAGCAATCCAAGCACCAGGAAAAACGCATCGATATTACTTAATGCAGGATCTCCTGACGCAAGAGAAAATGCCCAGTCCTGAGGGTCGCCACGCAAAAAAGAAATGACGATCCTAACCTGTTGAACTGGGTCACCAGAGGAGCGAGGTTTCAAAGCCAGAAATAGTTTACAATTATTTTTGAAACTCAGAAATTTAGTTCTATCTCCAAAAAACAAATCTGGAATAGGAATTCTCGGTTCTAACAAAGAATTCTGAACCACAAAATCTTGAATATTTTGAACTCTTGCCGTGAGCTGATCCACACATGAAGACAGACCTTTAATGTCCATTGCTACACCTGAGTCCTGAACCACCCAAATGTCTAGGGGAAAAAAAAGGCAAAACACAGTGCAAAGAAAAAAAAATGGTCTCAGAACTTCTTTTTTCCCTCTATTGAGAATCATTAGCACTTTTGGCTTCCTGTACTGTTGTGATAGGCAATTCAGTATCACAATGGACATAGCGGTCAGAGCACATACAGTGACCTGACAATAACCCAAAATAATAGAACGAGCTCTGAGACGTGGGAACTCTGCAGACCGCAATCCCTAATCCTCTCCAAACAACACTAGAGGCAGCCGTAGATTGCGCCTAACTCTGCCTATGCAACTCGGCACAGCCTGAGAAACTAACTAGCCTGAAGATAGAAAATAAGCCTACCTTGCCTCAGAGAAATACCCCAAAGGAAAAGGCAGCCCCCACATATAATGACTGTGAGTTAAGATGAAAAGACAAACGTAGGGATGAAATAGATTCAGCAAAGTGAGGCCCGACTTTCTTAACAGAGCGAGGATAGGAAAGATAACTTTGCGGTCTACACAAAACCCTAAAGAAAACCAAGCAAAGGGGGCAAAAAGACCCTCCATACCGAACTAACGGCACGGAGGTACACCCTCTGCGTCCCAGAGCTTCCAGCAAAACAATTAGACAAGCTGGACAGAAAAAATAGCAAACAAATAGCAAAGAAGAACTTAGCTATGCAGAGCAGCAGGCCACAGGAATGATCCAGGGAAAAACAAGTCCAACACTGGAACATTGACAGGAAGCATGGATCAAAGCATTAGGTGGAGTTAAGTAGAGAAGCACCTAACGACCTCACCAGATCACCTGAGGGAGGAAACTCAGAAGCCGCAGTACCACTTTCCTCCACAAACGGAAGCTCCCAGAGAGAATCAGCCGAAGTACCACTTGTGACCACAGGAGGGAGCTCTGCCACAGAATTCACAACACTTACCCTCAAAAGAATACACTGTTGTTAGTACATTGAAATTGAATGCAATTATGTCTCTAATAGAATAAGCAGTATATCTATGTTCACAGACATATACTGACTACGCAGATTTTATTTCTTTTTTCCTATAATAGTCTTATAAAAACTTAAATTTTATGGTGTTTAGTTCAGGTTCATTTGCATTTTGGCAACTTGTCAATAACTTATGGAGTGGACTTAGGAACTGACATTGGGGGATGGCTGTGTTACATCTACCTTTAACAGCTGCGACTAGAGTTTGTTCTGATTGCTGCTGTTTAACTTCTGAAATGCTACTGTTGATATCTGGCAGCATCATTTATCTGGCATAATCCCAATGGAGCAACAATTTTTCATCCATCTCGCTCTCCCCTTTCCCTGATCATTGACATCCATGCCCCTTCCTTCAACATGATTATGAGGTGAGGATGGGGTTGGCTTTTGGAGAAGGGGAGGAAAAAATTATGTTTCAAAAATAAAAAATAATTAAATATGAGCATCATTATGGCTCTGTGGTTAGCACTGTTGCTTTGCAGTACTGGGGTCTTGGACTAAAATCGCACTTAGGACAACATCTGCAAGTAGGTTGTATGTTCTCCCCATGTTTGCGTGGGTTTCCTTCTGGTTCTCCAGTTTCCTCCCACACTCCAAAGATACACTGATAGGGAATTTCGATTGTGAGCCTCTATAGGAACGGAGTTGAAGATGTCTGTAAAGCGCTGTGGATTAAATGGTGCTATACAAGCGAGTCATAGTATTGTGACTCTATTAATTAACTTTTTATGTATAGGTGTGATCGATGTTAAAATGAAATTATCTGAATTTCTGTGTGCGGCCAGAAATATTTAATTCTTTCCATGTGACAAAATTGATCAAAGTGTTTATTCATTCCTTCTGTAGACCAAAAAATTGAGCCTTTGAAATGTTGGAGTTCATTTGAACCTAACTATCTAATTGTAATGTAAGAATGTGTTCACGCCGACTTTTTTTTGCTGAGCAGAAACTCTTCAGTTATCCAATCAAAACTGGGATTTTTTGAGCTGTTTGTTTTTTGAAGAGTTTTAAGTGCAAAAATTCAGCAAACTCAGTATGGACACACCCATAGGTCATAGGGTCATAGGGCAGAGCAAAGTACTGCAGTGCGCAGGTGTCGGGAAGGGTCAGAGAGGCCCAGCACCTGCGCACTGCAGAACTTTGCTGTGCCCTCAACAGGGCAGATAAGTACGCCTGCGCCAGAGAGCGATGCCAGGGAGCCATGAAGCAAACAGGAGGGCGGCATCGCAAGAAGATGGGATTATAGAATGCTGTAGATCAGCCCTGAAAGGTGGTGGCCGTATCTCATATCGGCCAAACCTGGTGACAGGTTCCTTTTAAGTATTTGATGATTTTTTTTACCTCAGTATTTGTAAGCCAAAAGCAGGAGTGGAGCAGTCAGAGGAAAATTATAATAGAAGCAAGTCACCACTTTTGCAGTTTTCACCCACTCTTGGTTTTGGCTTACAAATACTGAGTTAAACAACTCACCATATACTCAATGTGTTCACGTGGTCTAATGGTCTAACAGCTTTCAAGGTTGTCTGTAAAGAACAATGCCACGTATTGTAGAACTTTTGGAGTTTGTTGCCCAACACATTTTTTTTCTGTTTCCTTTAGCTCTACAGAGAATTGGGTCAACATTTGCATTTTAAAAACATTTTTCAGACACTGAATTATTTCAGCACCAATATCTGTAAATTGAGACACTTCTATCAGTAATTACACTTTTATGATGATTTCAGGATTTGCTTACATTTCCATAACAACTGTTGGGTGTGATATCCCTAAAGAAAATCACTAATTATGGCAAAAGGACGTAGTTAACAGGACAAAATTGGACAAAAACGTTGATCAGACAAAACTGTTGATAACATAATATGGTCTCAATGTAAAATTAGATTCAGGGCCCCTGGAAACTGGACCATTGTCTCTTCTTTCATGGAAGAGAGACTACTAAGGCTCCAGAGAAAAGGAGTGACTTTTATCCCATCATCCACTACAGCTGCACCCTCGAAAACAGCAAAATCATATAATGTGTTGCTTTTTTATATAGGACTGAGAGCTTTATACAAATGTATATATATAAGCATTAAAAAAAATAAATAAGTCCTCCGCTCTTACCTAACAGTTAGATCTTCAGAGACTTCTTCTTCTGTACAAAGTCCCAGATGGTGAAAGCTTAAGATGCATTTTCATTTCCTTTTTGAAACTTTTTGAAACTTCCTCTTTCGAAACTTATGATATAAAATGAATACCAATGGCAGCAGTACGTACAGACTACAAATGCAGACTGTGCAGCCGTGGTAAGGCCTTTATCAAGGGAGGGCTCAGACATTCATATTCATCTAGGGTCCATGCATGCAACTTTGCTATATTTTCGATTCAGGAGGTATCCAAAGTCACAACTGATAACAATGACAGGTTTAGTTTTGTCAACCGGTACAGACGACCCCAGATTTTAGTAATAAGAGAGTATAAAAAAATTGATCCCTTACTATTTACCTATCCTACACCAATGGAGCTCACATCTGGTACTCCTTTTTGCCTGGCCTCTTCTTTGCTTTAGCGCACAACGATCTTTTAACATCCAGGCCAGTTTTTTTTCCCGCCTGTTTCCATTTCACTCACTGGGCACAGGTGACAAGGGGCAATGTTGCGGCAGTCCTGTTTAATTCCTGGGACTCTTGTTGCTGCTCAGTCAAGGAGCTATGATGTTAATATCTGGCTGTTTAGAAGTCTCATTTCTGTGAGCCCTGGGTGGGACTGTCTTCGATTAAAACTCCGACTGTTGGTTAAAAGTTTACTATGGTTAGGTCACGTGCTTTCATATCCAGCTTATTTTGTTTGTACTCCTGTTGTCTTATTGTGGTATGTATATTAACCTTCTTTTGCCATCTAATTTTGTATCGACTGCCCTCCTGGTTCTGATCCAGCAACCTGATCACTCCTGTCAGCCTGCATCATCAGTAAGCAGCTGACTCCATTCACTACAATCCAGAGGTCCTTATGTAAGTTCAGATCCATATACATGGCTAGAGAGTAAAATCCAAGGCAACTCATTGGATCTGGTAAACGGAGTATATTCCACTAATTCTGTCCATCACTGTCACTCTTAGAGGTGACCACTGACAGGACCACGTTACAGTCCTCTTCAGTGGACTTCACTCAACACTGTGCATCACTGTAAGCATAGTTAGGCTTCGGGTGTTACATACGTTGTGACATCTACTTGGCACTGGAAGTCAAAACACACAGAGAAGATACAATCAAGATAAAGTTGTTCCAGCACCTCAATAAAATATAATTTCCCTTTACTTTAAATAATTAAAAACATGGAACAGTGGTCCTCATAATCTTTTTTAACGCATTTCACAATTTTTATAATTTGATAAACAGTATGCTATATTACTTGTTGGTTTTCTTAGCTACCTTAGATAAAGATGCTTCTTCTTTGGAAGGGGTATTTAGTGGGTTGAAATTGGACCCTTCCGCTATATTGACTGAAATATATCAGCACTAATAATGTGCTTAGTGCTAGGTGCTGTTACGTGCAGTAGGGTTTGCCTTTTTGTATTGCAAATAATCCTTGTAACTTTTGTTGAAAAGAAATATTTAAGCAACTTAAACAAAAACAGGAGATGAGCGAATTAGTTCCTTAAAATGTCATCATAAATATACGCTGCTCAAAAAAATAAAGGGAACACTTAAACAACAGAACAGAATATAACTCCAAGTAAATCAAACTTCTGTGAAATCAAACTGTCCACTTAGGAAGCAACACTGTTTGACAATCAATTTCACATGCTGTTGTGAAAATGGAATAGACAACAGATGGAAATTATTGGCAATTATCAAGACACACTCAATAAAGGAGTGGTTCTGCAGGTGGGGACCACAGACCACATCTCAGTACCAATGCTTTCTGGCTGATGTTTTGGTCACTTTTGAATATTAGTTGTGCTTTCACACTCGTGGTAGCATGAGATGGACTCTAAACCCACACAAGTGGCTCAGGTAGTGCAGCTCATCCAGGATGGCCCATCAATGTGAGCTGTGGCAAGAAGGTTTACTGTGTCTGTCAGCGTAGTGTACAGAGGCTGCAGGCGCTACCAGGAGACAGGCCAGTACAACAGGAGATGTTGAGGGGGCAGTAGGAGGGTAACAACCCAGCAGCATGACAGCTACCTCAGCCTTTGTGCAAGGAGGAACAGGAGGAGCACTGCCAGAGCCCTGCAAAATGACCTCCAGCAGGCCACAAATGTGCATGTGTCTACACAAACGGTTAGAAACTGATTCTATGAGGATGGTTTGATTGCCCGACATCCACAGGTGGGGGTTGTACTCACAACCCAACACCGTGCAGGACGCTTGGCATTTGCCACAGAACACTAGGATTGGCAAATTCACCACTGGCACCCTGTGCTCTTCACAGATGAAAGCAGGTTCACACTGAGCACAAGTGACAGATGTGACAGAGTCTGGAGATGCCATGGAGAGTGATCTGCTGCCTGCAACATCCTTCAGCATGACCGGTTTGGCAGTGGGTCAGTAATGGTGTGGGGTGGCATTTCTTTGGATGGCTGCACAGCCCTCCATGTGCTCGCCAGAGGTAGCCTGACTACCATTAGGTACCGAGATGAGATCCTCAGACCCCTTGTGAGACCATATGCTGGTGCGGTTGGCCCTGGGTTCCTCCTAATACAGGACAATGCCAGACCTCATGTGGCTGGAGTGTGTCAGCAGTTCCTGCAAGATGAAGGCATTGAAGCTATGGACTGACCTGCCCGTTCCCCAGACCTGAATCCGATTGAACACATTTGGGACATCATGTCTTGCACCATCCACCAATGTCACGTTGCACCACAGACTATCCAAGAGTTGGGAAATGCTTTAGTCCAGGTCTGGGAGGAGATCCCTCAGGAGACCATCTGCCGCCTCATCAGGAGCATGCCCAGGCGTTGTAGGGAGGTCATACAGGCACATGGAGGCCACATACACTACTGGGCATCATTTCCTTGTCTTTAGGCATTTCCACTGAAGTTGGATCAGCCTGTAACTTCATTTTTCACTTTGATTTTGAGCATCATTCTAACTCCAGACCTCCATGGAATATTAGTTGTGATTTACGTTGATCATTTTTAGGTTTTATTGTTCTCAACACGTTCCACTGTGTAATGAATAAAGATTTACAACTGGAATATTTCATTCAGTGATATCTAGGATGTGGGATTTTAATGTTCCCTTTATTTTTTTGAGCAGTGTATATAGAAGATTTCCTCTGATCATTTGTGGAACCATCTTCCTTTTTTATCTTCTACTGGCAATTATGATTCCGCTTGTAGAGAGCTACGATAACAACTTGCGGAATTCAAGCTTTCAAATGCAATCAAGATAAAGTTTTTTCAGCACCTCAATAAAATATCCTTTTCTTTTTCTGTAGGTGGTTAAAATGTGGTACAGTGGTCCTTACCATTTCTGATCATGCGTTTCGAGCGCAAAATGTTCTGAATCTTAGAATATCACATGCTGACCAAGTACTGCTATTTAAAAACTATGAAAAATAATGAATCCACCCCATGTACAGTATATGTATGTAATAGGTCTGGCTTCTTCTACCTGTGTGACCATGTAACTCTTGTACCTGCGTTGTTAACCCTATAGGGGTTAACTTCTACATACCTAGGAGACTTTCTATTGAAAACACATCTAAAGCACCTCTATATATTTAATAATAATAATAATAATAATAATAACCTTTATTTTTAATAATAATAATCTTTATTTACTGCATTGACCATTTTTTATATAGCATATAGAAGATCATCTCTATAGGTAAGGCCATGTGGTCATCTGGTATTTAGAATAAAAAGTCAATGTTCTTATCCTACATGTAATTTTTTCCTCCAATTTCCACCCCTATGTGTTGTGAATATATTCTTTGTAATAGAATTAAGTAATTGGAATTAGGTAAAAAAAACAACACAAAAACTAATACTCACCTAACTATTCACCACTCCTGCCTTTTCCATTGCTCGCTTTGCACCATATGGTCCTCGGCACCTACATGGTCACACATGTAGAGTGAACCCGTCTTAAATGGAAGCCCATACGTGGAATGGGAAGATTCTTTTTTTAAAAAAAAATAATATATATATTGTGAGATTACGCTACCTGAGTGTGTTGGGGGACACTCGCTTGGCACAAGATTCAAGCACTCAGGCACGGTACCTCACATGAGTCTGGTTTATTAAACTTCATAAACCACATGACGTACAGTCCATTGCAATACATTCCATGATACAACAAGCACCTACAGTTTATGAAGGTACCTGACAGGAGCTCCTGCTCCACCTGCTGACTCCTTGTCAGTCCTCTGGGAAAGCTGCCTTACGGGGTTCACCAACTTGCCTGGCCAGCACACATCAGTCAGTCCAGAGCCACCGAAGGACTGTAGCTTCCCCAAACAGTAGCTGTCACTGCAGATCCCAGTCCTCACCTCATGCTATTCAGGGATCCGGTCCCAACACCCAGGTTACACAGGATCACACAGGTGGCCAGTCCGGGTACTATTCAGGACGTCCATCCCCAGCTGGGACCGTCCAATACCCAGGCCACCAGTAGCAAAGTCCCACCTTGTGCTATTCAGGAAATCCCAGGATTATCCAACACAGGCTTCCAGGGCCTTGCACTTGCACCATTCAGATCCAAACACAGGAACCATGTGACCCACACCCTGGTCGCATTACATACCTATAACCACTCCCCTGGGTGGGAGTGTGGGTGTGTGTGGCTAGTCTGACCCTCCCATCTCTCATGACTAGCCCTGACAATCTCCCATTAGAACTTACACATTTACATGTGGGACTACAGGTCCCAGACCACAACATAACTTTAGACTGCCAGCGCAGAGTGTCCTCCTCTGGGACACACATACCGGCCATCTACAATTCTGCCGGACTTTGTCTCGTCACAACTATGCCTCCAAGTGCATCTTGAAGTGCACACGCAGCGCCCCCTGGCTGTAACATTGGTCACTGCACCACATACCTCCCCCCTTTGTTCAACCCTATTGGGGTGGACACATGACATAAACCCGGGGTTCCGATACCGAGAACCCACGTCACCTTTGATAGGCCTCCTCCGGCCCCAACGGTCAGTTTGTCAGCCCTGGGCTTCAACCCTTGAGTCACCATCCGTTTGTGTCAGCGGACCATTTTTGGTCAACCCACTTACAGTCGAGCTGACCGTCTGGTCTGAGTCTGACCCTCCGCTACTACGTCTGCTAACAGAGGAGTCACTTCTTTGGACTCTTCTACTCTTTAGGGTGCCTTTTCGTATCTCCATACTCTGGGTTGGAAGTGGTCGCCATCTTATATTCTGCAGCTGTTTATTAATCTTCAGACGTTCCAGTCTTAGCTGCTCTATCTCCTTTAGATACATCACCCGGTATTCAAGAAGCACTCGAATGTTCCTAAGGCTATCTACTGAGCCAATTACAACAAATGGAACCATCTCATCTTCACCAGTTACCTGGACTTCACCATCATCCGGAATCCTCACTCTTGCCACACCGGATCTATTTACCAGGTCCTGCATCACTTTTCCAAATCTTCCAATGACTTTCCCCACCAAACTTCTGGGTACTCGAATGACGTCTTCCACAAAGCCCAGCCGACTTTGCGCTTTCCTGGCATGCTCCAAACGTCGGGCTGCTTCATTGTTCCTCAACAGGATCATTTGTTTCGTGCAAAGACATTGTAGGTGCATATCCTTCAGGATAGCTACCCGCTTAACTGTGACTTCCTTAGTGGACAGTATCACCAACTGTGCTATTCAGGAAATCCCAGGATTATCCAACACAGGCTTCCAGGGCCTTGCACTTGCACCATTCAGATCCAAACACAGGAACCACGTGACCCACACCCTGGTCACATTACATACCTGTAACCACTCCCCTGGGTGGGAGTGTGGGTGTGTGTGGCTAGTCTGACCCTCCCATCTCTCATGACTAGCCCTGATAATCTCCCATTAGAACTTACACATTTACATGTGGGACTACAGGTCCCAGACCACAACATAACTTTAGACTGACAGCGCAGAGTGTCCTCCTCTGCGACACACATACCGGCCATCTACAATTCTGCCGGACTTTGTCTCGTCACAACTATGCCTCCAAGTGCATCTTGAAGTGCACACGCAGCGCCCCCTGGCTGTAACATTGGTCACTGCACCACAATATATATATATATATATATATATATATATATATATTAGCACTTGGTTGGTATGTTAAAGAGGACATTTCAACAAATTTTTCATGGTGAACTGGAAAGACAATGTTAATAATAGTGGTTGCAAAGCAGAAAAAATTTAGTTTGTCTTTTTTGCTTGTTTTTTTCGCCATTATGTTGTGGAGATAGTTGCCATCAAAGTATTTGCCACCTACTGAGTTAATTTTCATTAAGTACAAGTAGACATGATCATATAACTTTCACTGGGGGTGGGTACTTCTTTCCCCTGCATGACTTTGTCCAATGAAAAGCAGACAACAAAACTCAGGTGTAAAAGAACACACCCCTACTTATGAGCAAATGAGCAACTAATGGGAATTTAAAGCTAAATATTTAGTAGAATAATAAAAATGTAAAATTACATAATACATAAAAGACATACAAGAAACCAGAGAAACCAGAGACCAAACAGACCTGTCTATAATTACAGGCTGGTCGATGTAAATGTTGCAGTAAAGATGAAATGATAAAATGATTTAAACAGAACTAATCCCATTAACACTTTTCCAACATTAAATGGATATTTTAGTAGGTGGATATCTTCTCCTCTGCCTATAGCCCCTAAATCTGCCACATTTCCTCCCTTGTCACTGGTGCCACAGGTGGATATCTTCACCAGACTGGTGTAATGTATAAGAATTAGATCTGTCTCTTTAAGAAAGCGAGGGCGGGAGTTGAGAGGAGTTTCAGTTTCAGTTCTGGCCTGAGGAGGAAATCTTATGCTGCTGTATGTTGTGTGCTGGAGGAAGAGGAGAATAAAATACAGTTAAAGCTTACTCTCTCTTAAATTCCTTACACCGTGTGGACATTACAACTGGCGACGAGGATGGGATAGAATCACCTGCTTCTGTGAGTACTGACCCCTGCTTTACTGCTTCACACGCCAGCGCCACTGAGAGACTCCAACATGGCTGAATACTTGCACATGTTCCCACAGTTTGATATGACTGATGTCACTAATCTCTCTCATAACTGGAGAAAATGGTTAAATCGATTTGAGAATTTCCTGGAAGCAATAGATATAAAAGAGGAGAACAGAAAAAAAGCCGTGTTCCTGCATTGTGCGGGCACAGGAGTCTATGACATATATAGCACATTACCAGCAGCGGAGACAGACACGTACAGCAAATGCTCCAAAGCTCTCACTGACTACTTCAACCCTAAACAAAACATCAGACATGAAAGATACAAGTTCAGGATTGCTAAGCAGCTTCCAGAAGAATCCATAGACACCTATGTCACCCGGCTAAAAGAACTAGCACATGGGTGTGCATTTACTGACGCAGATGATGAAATCCTAACTCAAGTAATTGTCACCTGCTCGTCTAATACCATAAGGCGTAAAGCTCTGCAGCAGGATCTCTCTCTGCATGATTTACTCAAGATGGCCCGTGCTATAGAGATAGCAGATCATCAGGCAAGTGCAATGGAGAGTGGGGATAATTTACATGTGCATAATCTCAAACATAACAGTGCACAAGGCAAGCAAGCCTCGAAACAGAAGAAATGTTATAGATGTGGACAAGATTTCCCTCACCACATGAACAAATGTCCAGCTATAGGACAAACTTGCAGTAAATGTGGAAAAGGGAACCATTTTGCAGTTGTCTGCAAATCAGCGCCCAACAAGTCTCCTCTGCCAATGACAAAGCCTGCGAATATAAAAATGGTAAATCAGGGTATAGAAGAAATGTCTGTGGCTGAGAACTATGTGTTCACGACTTCTGTCACTGGCTCAGTGCAGGCTCCATGTATTACACTCACCATCTGCAACACGGATATCACCTTTACAATAGATACAGGAGCTTCGGTGGATATCATAGACAGCAATACTTATGAACAGATGAAAACAAAGCCAGTCTTACAGCAAGTGCATACTAAAATCTTCCCATATGGATCTAAAACACCTCTAGTTACAATGGGACAATTTGATGCTGAACTTAGCTATAAAGAAAATAGGCAGAAAACCACTTTTCACACATTACAAGGATCAGGAGGCTGTCTTCTCAGCTATCACACTGCCTTGAAGCTAGGACTCATCCAGATTGTTCATACCATAACCGACCCTGCGGACCTGGATGTACAAGCCATGGTGAATAGTTTTCCCTCCCTATTTAGTGGATTAGGAAAATTAAAGGACTCTCAAGTGCATCTTCATGTGGATGACAGTGTCCGTCCAGTAGCCCAGGCTCACAGGCGTATTCCATTTCACCTGAGAAAGAAGGTAGAAAAGGAACTCCAATTACTCATGGATGATGATGTCATTGAAACTGTTTCTGGTCCCACTCCGTGGGTCTCTCCACTTGTGGTAGTTCCAAAACCAAAGACTCCAGAGCAGGTAAGACTGTGTGTTGACATGCGCCTGCCCAACACTGCTATTCAAAGGGAAAGACACATCTCACTCACAATTGATGACATTATCAATTTATTAAATGGAGCAACTGTTTTTTCAAAGCTCGACCTCAATAAGGGCTATCATCAATTAGAATTGAGTCCAGAATCCAGATACTTAACACCATTTTCCACCCATGTGGGTCTCAGAAGATACAAAAGATTGACGTTTGGGGTCTGCTCAGCAGCAGAAATTTTTCAAGATACGATAAGGAGCGTCATTCAACATATTCCAAATGCCTTTAATTACAGTGATGACATACTGGTTTTTGGGAAAACTCAAGCTGAACATAATCGTGCTCTATATGCTATCTTTGAATGTCTGCTCTCTGCTGGACTCACTTTAAACAAAGAAAAATGCGAATTTGATAAAAATTCATTGGAGTTCTATGGTCACATTTTCTCGGCGGAAGGAGTACGACCTGATCCCAAGAAAGTGGAATCCATCAAAGCAGCTTCAATTCCACAGGAAGCCAGTGAAGTGCGCTCTTTTCTTGGAATGGCAAGTTACTGTGCTAGATATATTCCAAATTTTTCGACAATCAGAACTCCATTAAGGGAACTTACGAAAAATAATTGCGTTTTTCAATGGTCCCAAGACTGTCAGGCCTCTTTTGAAACAATCAAAAACGAACTCTGCTCAACAACCACCATGGCCTATTTTGATCCAGCTCTTCGAACCGAACTGATTGTGGATGCTAGTCCCGTGGGACTGGGTGCAATTTTAGCACAATACAAGGATGACAATCAAAGTCCCCACATCATTTCCTATGCAAGTAAAAGCTTAACAAGCACTGAAAGAAAGTATTCACAACCTGAAAAAGAAAGCTTGGCAGTCGTCTGGGGATGTGAACACTTTCACTTATTTCTCTATGGCGCTCCCTTCACTATTGTCACAGATCATCAAGCTCTCCTTACAATTTTTGGAAATCCCCGAGCTAAAATGCCAGCACGGATTGAACGATGGGGTCTACGTCTACAGGACTATAATTACAAAATTGTTCACAAACCGGGAAAATACAGCAATCCGGCTGATTATCTCTCAAGACATCCCACGAATGATGATTTACCTGTGCATTCCTCCATTGAAGAATACATCCACTTTGTTGCAGCTCACGCTGTGCCAAAAGCACTTTCTGTTGATCAGTTTGTGAAAACAACAACAAGTGACAAGACACTCTGTGCCTTAATACAAATTATCCAAAATAGAAGGTGGCATGAAATTCAAAAGAAAAAATTTCCTGAAGATGGGATTGATCTGAAAGAGTTAAAACTATTTTCAAATGTACGTGAGGAATTATCAGTCACTGAAGATCAACTCATCCTTCGTGGTACCAAACTGGTTGTACCTAAGGCCTTGCGCAACCTAGTCATACAGATAGCTCACGAAGGTCATCTAGGAATTGTTGGCACAAAAAAGTTACTCAGAGAAAAATTCTAGATACCCTGTCATTTCATTCATCTCTTCAACGTCTGCTAATTGTGTCATACCAGAACTGGACGACATATTCTCTGCATATGGCATTCCAAGAGTGGTCAAAACAGATAATGGACCTCCATTCAATGGACATGTGTTTGCACAGTTTTCTGAATACTTGGGGTTCAGCCACAGAAAAATCACACCTTGCTGGCCGCAAGCCAATGGAATCGTAGAACGTTTCATGCGCACCATGGGGAAACGAATCAAGGCAGCTAGCCTGGAGCACACCCCACTGAAACAGTCACTATACAAATTCCTGCGCAATTACCGCAACACGCCACATTCCACCACTAATGCTGCGCCATCTCATCTAATGTTCAGCAGAACTCTTCGTACACGGATCCCTGATGTGACCAGTCATCCCTTACCAAATGACTCTTCAGTGCGATCAACTGATTTCTTTAACAAGCAAGCCATGAAACATTATGCAGACAGAAGGCGACGGGCACAGCCATGTGCCATCAAAGAGGTGATATGGTTTTTGTGCGTCAAAAATCAACCAACAAAACCTCAGCTGTATATAGTCCTGCAAAATATAATGTTACTGAGAGAAAAGGCAGTATGGTCACGGCTGAGCGAGACGGACACTCCATCACTCGAAATTCCTCACATTTTAAAATCATACCGCAGAACAATGGTAATGAACTCCCACCAGTGGAAGATTTGATACCCGACGGTGGAGAGGACCAACAAGAGGTGACTGATCCGTCACCACTGGACACCCCCAATGAACCCAGACATTACCCTACACGGGAAAGAAGGGCTCCATCGAGACTTATTGAAGAGATATAGTTTAAAAAAAAAGGGGGAATAAGACAATACAGACATATGGTTTTTCTTGGACATTTTTGTATTGTTACATTGTCAATATTTGTTTTAGGTTAATATATATATATATAAAAAAAAAAAAGGGGGATGATGTAATGTATAAGAATTAGATCTGTCTCTTTAAGAAAGCGAGGGCGGGAGTTGAGAGGAGTTTCAGTTTCAGTTCTGGCCTGAGGAGGAAATCTTATGCTGCTGTATGTTGTGTGCTGGAGGAAGAAGAGGAGAATAAAATACAGTTAAAGCTTACTCTCTCTTAAATTCCTTACACCGTGTGGACATTACAACTGGTAACGGAGGATTTGAGAAAACTGAACAGATTTAAGAGAGGAAATAATCTTACTTATAATCAAAAACAAGCTCTTTTACAATTACAGGCCAGGACAGATGTGGTTATTAAGCCGGCGGACAAAGCGGGAAATGTGGTAGTCTGGCCGATTGAGAAATATGAAAAGGAGGTTTTTAGACCGCTTAGGGACAAAGAAATGTATGTCATGCTCAAAGATAATCCAATAAAAAATTTCCAGGCACAAGTTTGTCATGTATTGGAAATGGCATTCGAAAGAGGGGTCATTACAAAAAAGCTATGGGATGGCCTGACTGTAGAATTTCCACGTGTACCCACTTTTTATCTCCTCCCCAAGGTCTACAAGGATGCTCAGAATCCTCCAGGACGTCCGATTGTCTCTGGCATTGGAGGGCTAAATGAACCATTATGTAAATATATAGATTACTATTTAAGATCGCAGGTTGAGACATTGCCCTCCTATGTCAGGGACACTACGGACGTCCTGAGACGTCTGGACGGCCTGCATATTGAGCCTGATATGCTCCTCGTGACGGCTGACGTGGAAACACTTTATACGTGTATCAGTCACGAGGCTGGCATAAGGGCGGCAAGCTTTTTCTTGGAGTCAAGCAATCTTGATCCGGACGTCAGGAATCTGCTGTTGGATTTGTTGCGGTTCATCCTGGAACACAACTTTTTTACGTTTAAAGACCATTTTTGTCTGCAGAAGCGAAGGACCGCGATGGGGCGGCATGTGCACCTTCGTATGCAAATTTGTTTTTGGGATTCTGGGAGAGGGACATTTTTCCCGATGACGCACATGCCGCCCCCCAGATCCTAGGTTGGTACCGCTTCATAGATGACATCTTTTTTATTTGGCAGGGATCGGTCAATGATTTGGATTCTTTTGTTTCTGGGTTGAATCGCAACAACTTCAACATTAGACTCACATACTCTTGGCATCCTAGTGCAATTTCTTTTTTAGACCTTAAAATACAGGTGCAGCCTGATGGTTCACTAGGTACAGATGTCTATAGAAAAGATACTTGAGTAAACGCACTATTACACGCGTAATCTGCACATACAGGGTCAACCATCAGAGCTGTACCTGTAGGTCAATTCCTCCGGATGAGGAGAATATGTACTTCTGAAGAGGCTTTTGAGCATCAGGCTGTGGACCTTGGGGAGAGATTTAGTGAGCGTGGCTACAGCAAGAGGTGTATCAAAAAAGGCTATAAGAGGGCCAGTATCACCATGTGTCTGGAAACAAGATGACTGGAAAAAATGGACAGCAAGTGGTAACCAGGTTTATTACCACTTTTAATTCTAATTGGGACGAAATATGGTCTATTCTATCCAAACACTGGTCCGTTTTGAAAACAGACCCAGTTCTCAATCAGCATCTATCTGAAAATCCACTAATGATGGCTAGGCGTAGTCACAATTTACGTGACATACTTGTAAAGAGTCACTATGTGGCAAAATCCCCTGCAATTTTTGGAACAAACAAACAAACCAAGGGTAGGCTTTTTTCCTTGCCTGGATTGTATGGCGTGTAAAAACCACCAGAGAGCAATGTCTTTCACGTCCTCGGATGGGTCGCATGAATTTAAAATCAGAGAATTCATTTCATGTAGAAGTACGTTTGTAATATACTACGCAAAATGTACTTGCGATCTCATCTATATAGGACTTACCTCACGTGAGTTGCGTGTGAGAACATGAGAACACGTGAGAGAGATTATGGCTGCAAGGGATGAAAGCGATGTGGGAAATTTGAAAACCATCCCTAGACACTTTAGGGAAAAACATAACTGTAACCCAAATGACTTGAGAGTGTGGGGTATTGACAGGATCCATGCTGGCATTAGAGGCGGCGATATTAAACGCTTGCTCTTTCAGCGTGAATGTAAGTGGATCACTGTCCTCAACACACTAGTACCCTTTGGGCTTAATGAGCAAATCAGTTTTGCCTCTTTCCTCTAGTCTCATATATCAGTATCTGGACTTAGTTTTTATGTCTTTGTGTGTCTTTATGTGTTTTTACTTATATGTTGTCTTTTTTATCTTTACCTTTAGTTATTCATTATGGGATTATATTTGCTACTGATGTCTACCTCACCATGTTATAAGATTTCGAAAGTGGGAATTATGTCTACCTGTTCACATCACTACCCTGGAGAACTGAATCACGTCAAGTTACGACTGTCTATATATATATATATATATATTATCTGTCATTCCGTTCTCCGTATATATCGGGATTATATCAACGTTTTATCTGTATTGATTTGATTATAGGTGTATTACACTTTGTTTATATGTTAGATAGGTATTAATTGTAGCGCACAGCACTTTGCACTCTAGGCACATATTCACATTATGTCACTTCTTACCTTGCGCTTTGCACACCTGTTTCTCCGCTCTCACTGCTTTCCTACTAGGGACTTGTGCGCATGCCTGTGACATCTCCGTGACGGTTCATCGCCGCCGGCGCCCATTGGGTCAAGCGTGTGGGTCACGGTTGCCATGGTTATGACTCCCTGACTTCTCGCTCCGCTTGGGAAGCTGCGTGGTGATGCTAGTTCCGGCGCTCACGTCACTTGCACATACACCGCTGATTAAGTCCCGTAATCAGCATCAGGTGCGGTGGCTTCATAAATATCTGGTTAGTGACACACGCTGTACGGCCCCCCGAAGAAGCCTAGGTGAAACGTGCGTAGGGGCTGGCATTTCCACTTACACACCACGACTACTATGGTTGAGGTCCAGTCTTCGACACTTGCTTAGACACTTGCTTATGATGGGTTCCCAGTGGGACATTTAGTGTTCAATTACCTTATGGAATGCCTATTCTATTGAACCTGTGACCTCAGGTCGTATTACCATTGGTGTGGTTTGTGGTATTGTTACCTGTATCCGTTGTTCACACAGTGACCCTATATTGACTACATGCTTTTGTATTATCAGTTTATCTGATTATCTTAATATATTATGATGTTTAATAAATGTTACAAATTTTTATCTACTAAAATTGGCAGCTTTTGACTCCTTTTGTCTAATTTTACATATATTGTTGGGAGTTTTTCTGTTCTTGAGAGGATTTATATGTGGCTCTGATCTATTTAATTAAATGGATATTGTAGGACCAAGGTCTAATATCTCAATATAGATAAGATAAGGCAGGATATACTGAATTTCAGTATTTAAATGACAAGGAAAAGGAATGGTCTCACCCAAATGTAAACGGAACACTCACAGGCATCTGACACCAGTCCTCAGGATTCCTAAGGGATGTGGGCATGAAAAGTGGCCATCTGTCATCCTGTAATAGGAAAAAAGGGACCATCATGGGAGGTGGTCATTATAATAATACACTTTAGTCCCTTTTTCCTGGTACAGCCTTGCTATACAAAGGGGGCCAGACAAACCAATTACTGTGGAACTACCTTCCCAAAGTTATACTGACCCAAATACCAATCAGACAAGCCTAATATAAGACATGGGTCAAGATTAGTGTTGAGCATTCCGATACCGCAAGTATCGGGTATCGGCCGATATTTGCGGTATCGGAATTCCGATACCGAATTCCGATACTTCCCGCGTATCGGATACCGGAATCGGAAGTTCCCAGAATTCAAATTGAACGCAGCAGCCAATGAGGAATGAATGAAAGTGTGGGCACATCCTGTTTAGCATGGTGGGCATGTAAGTACTGGCAAGGCTTGGATTGGCTGCTGAAATGATGTCACTCTGCACTATAAAAAAGCGCTGCCGCCATTTTGCGCTCACTCTGCTGTGATTTCAGTTAGGGACAGGACGCTGTGTTCTAACTGAGGGCCAGTTGAGCTAGCTAATTGCTTTATTTTCCTTTCCAAAGGCTAATTTAGCAAAACGCTGTGTGTTCTTCACTGTTCACCTTGCTCTTGCCTTGCAGCGCTGTTTTAACAGCGTTCTGCAAGGTCTCTGTGTGTGTGTGTGTGTGCAGCTCACTCTGTAGTCTGTGTGCAGCCATATACCCGGTTGTATTCAGCTCAGGGGGGGTTCACACTGCCTCACACAGTTGTTCTTTTTTGCTCTTAGTGCAGCCTGCTGCACATTTTTTCTCAAATTTCCTATTAGTGTTTTTCCACCAGTCTCCAGCTCTATTGTGGAAAAACACTACATAGGATAACCTAGAGGGGGGTTTTTGGGCCTTGCAGCGCCGTTTACGGCTGTCTGCACGGTCTCCGTGTGAGCCCAGCTCGCCCTGTAGTCTGTGTGCAGCCATAGCCGGTTGGATTCAGCTCAGGGTTCGTTACTGGCTCATACCTTGAGAAAAATTTTCCTTTTTTTCAAATAGTGCAGCCTGTTTAAAATTTGAAAAAAAAAATTCCTATTAGTGTCTTTCCACTCGTATCCAGCTAAATAGTGGAAAAACACTATATAGGATAACCTAGAGGAGGGTTTTTTGGCCTTGCAGCGCCGTTTACGGCTGTCTGCACGGTCTCCGTGTGAGCCCAGCTCGCCCTGTAGTCTGTGTGCAGCCATAGCCGGTTGGATTCAGCTCAGGGTTCGTTACTGGCTCATACCTTGAGAAAAATTTTCCTTTTTTTCAAATAGTGCAGCCTGTTTAAAATTTGAAAAAAAAAATTCCTATTAGTGTCTTTCCACTCGTATCCAGCTAAATAGTGGAAAAACACTATATAGGATAACCTAGAGGAGGGTTTTTTGGCCTTGCAGCGCCGTTTACGGCTGTCTGCACGGTCTCCGTGTGAGCCCAGCTCGCCCTGTAGTCTGTGTGCAGCCATAGCCGGTTGGATTCAGCTCAGGGTTCGTTACTGGCTCATACCTTGAGAAAAATTTTCCTTTTTTTCAAATAGTGCAGCCTGTTTAAAATTTGAAAAAAAAAATTCCTATTAGTGTCTTTCCACTCGTATCCAGCTAAATAGTGGAAAAACACTATATAGGATAACCTAGAGGAGGGTTTTTTGGCCTTGCAGCGCCGTTTACGGCTGTCTGCACGGTCTCCGTGTGAGCCCAGCTCGCCCTGTAGTCTGTGTGCAGCCATAGCCGGTTGGATTCAGCTCAGGGTGCGTTACTGCCTCATACCTTGAAAAAAATTTTCCTTTTTTTCAAATAGTGCAGCCAGTTTAAAATTTGAAAAAAAAAATTCCTATTAGTGTCTTTCCACTTGTATCCAGCTAAATAGTGGAAAAACACTATATAGGATAACCTAGAGGAGGGTTTCTTGGCCTTGCAGCGCCGTTTACGGCTGTCTGCACGGTCTCCGTGTGATTTAAACTAGCTCTGTAGCCCGATCTGCACCAAAAAAAAGGTTAAGTTCACCAAACACAACTTACACTTGTGTAGGCCACATTTGAAAAATAATAAAGTTTAGTCCACAATTTACAACATTAGTGTTTCTTACACCTGTTAGGAGGAGCATTACAGGAATAAGCACACTAAGGCCTTAGTACTTTTCTGCTTATCTTTATCTGTCAACCAAGATGAAGAGGGCAGGGAGTAAGGCACGTGGGCGTGGGCGCGGAGCAGGGAGAGGAGCAGGGAGAGGACGTGGTGATTCTGTGCCTGCTGCGGGCGCCGGTGACTCGTCGTCACTCAGTTTCAGCAGGGAACAGTCCTTCATGCGCAGCTTTGTCGGAGAGCGCCGTGCACCGCTGCTGCGTGAAGACCAAATTGAAGCCGTTGTCGGGTGGATGGCAGCTAACGCCTCGGCATCGACTTCAGTTAGTGCCACATCCTCTCAGGCACAGAGCACTGGAGAGCAGCCATCTGTCTCTTCACCACCTGCCAAATTGGCCAGGCAGTCAGAGAGCCCAGGACAGGAGCCGTCTCTACTTCTGTTCTCTGAATCTCTTGGCTTGGAAACAGGGGGCCAGCCAAGCAGCATTGGAGAAATGGAAGAAGAGGCAGTGTGCAGTGATGCCCAAAAGCTTTATCTCTCTGACTCTGAAGAGGCAGGTGGGCCAGTGCCTCCGGTGACCACAGCGCAGTACGCATCTGATGATGAAACTCAGGTGCCGCTTTCTCGTGCGTACTGTGCTGCTGAGACTACCCAGGAGGAGCAGTTGGTGGCAGAGGGTAGTGGAGATGATGAGGTCCTTGACCCATCGTGGCGTGAGGAACAGGAAGGTGGTGGGAGCAGCTCAGAGGAAGAGCTTCCTCTTACGGGCCAAAGAGGGAGAGGGAGGGGGAAGACTGCGGAGCCTGTAGCCTCCACTTTGGCACCCGTTAGGAGCCTGTCTCTTTCCAAAGCCAAAAAGGGCGCTCCCAAGACTTGCAGTGCCTGGTCCTTTTTTGACACAGTTGCAGATGACATTTGTTTTGTCAAATGCAAGCTGTGTCATCATAAAGTAAAAAGAGGGAAAAATGTCAGCAACCTCAATACCACAAATATGTGGAAACATGTGCGGACCAGGCACGCGGTGGAGTTACAGAAACACACTGAAGATGTAGGCCAACCAACAGCGGCAGCTACCACCTCTTCAGCTCGTGTTGCCTCTTCCTCCAGCTCACGCACAGCTGGTTTGGCTTCCTCCCAGAGACCTTGTGTAATTCCACCCACAGCACCACCTTCCCAGTCATCCTCACACTCCCAGTCTACTCTACAGCCATCGGTAGTACAGGCATGGGAGAAAAGGCGGGCATTCTCGGCCAACCACCCCCGAGCACAGGCTCTGAATGCAGGCATTGCCAAACTGTTGTCCCTGGAAATGCTCTCGTTCAGGCTGGTGGAGACTGACAGCTTCCGTGACTTGATGGCATTGGCAGTCCCACAGTACAAGGTGCCCAGCCGCTTTTACTTCAGCAGGCAGGCTGTCCCTGCCCTGCACAGGCATGTTGAGGCAAACATAAAACATGCGCTACTGAACGCCGTCAGTAGCAAGGTCCACCTCACCACCGATGCGTGGACCAGTCAGCATGGACAGGGGCGATATGTTTCCCTCACTGCCCATTGGGTTAATGTTGTTGAGCCAGGTACAGATCGTGCGAGTGGCGCAGGACGTGTCCTGCCCACTCCAAGGATTGCAGGAATCCAGTCTGTACGCATCGACTCCTCCTCTTACACCAGTTCCTCTGATTCCTCTCTGCAGGATCCGTCACAGTCCACCCCCACATGGACCCGTGAACGTTTACCTATGACCGACATGAGCACAGCCGTGGCCAAACGTCAGCAGGCCGTCTTGAAACTAGTTTCATTGGGGCATCGAAGCCACACAGCGCAGGAGCTCTGGAATGCCATAAAGCAGGAGAGCGATGTGTGGTTACTGCCAGCGAATCTCCAGCCAGGCATGGTAGTGTGTGACAATGGCCGAAATCTGGTGGCAGCTTTGGCCCTTGGCAACCTCACTCACATCCCATGTCTGGCACATGTGCTCAATTTGGTTGTGCAGAGTTTTCTGAGGGACTATCCGGATCTTGATGCCCTGCTGCACAAGGTCCGCCTAGAGTGTGCTCACTTGCGGCGTTCCAGCTTGGCCAGATCCCGCATTGCTGCTCTGCAGCGCCGATTCCGCCTTCCGGAACACCGCATCATATGTGACCTACCTACCCGGTGGAATTCCACGTTACATATGTTGGAGCGGTTGTGTGAGCAGCAGCAAGCAGTTATGGAGTACCAGCTGCATCAGGCGCAAAGAAGTCGCAGTCAGCGCCGATCAGACTTCACAACCACAGAGTGGGCCACTATGAAGGACGTCTGCCAGGTTTTGCGTCCTTTTGATTATTCCACGCGGATGGCAAGTGCAGATGATGCACTAGTCAGCATGACTGTCCCCCTTATCTGCCTGCTTCAGCAAACTTTGCAAGGGTTAAGGGATGATGTGGTGGAAGAGGTGGAGGATGAGGAGTCACCTTTTCCATCAGCTTCTGGAGAGTCAGCGCCACGTGGTTCCTCACAAAGGGGTACGCAGGGGCCAATTTGTGAGGAGGATGAGGAGGAGTCAATGGAGGAGGAAGAGCTCCGTCCAGAGGAGGGAGCGACACAATTGTCCAGTGGTCAGTGTGTACAGCGAGGGTGGGGTGATGACGAGCGGGCAGAGATCATGTCTCAAGCAGGGGACAGCGTTTCTGGGCCGGTTGGCACTCTGCAGCACATGGTGGATTTCATGCTGCAGTGCCTGAGAAACGACCGCCGCATCGACCACATTCTCAACATGCCTGATTATTGGGTGTTCACCCTCCTCGATCCTCGCTACCGGGACAACGTCCAAAACCTCATCCCTGCGTTGACCCGGGAGCGTAAATTGCGGGAGTACCACGACACACTGGTGAATTCCATCATCTTCTCCTGTCCAACTGAGAGGAGTGCTGCTAGTGCTTTACAAAGCAGCTCAGTGCGTCGAGGCAGTGGGGGAGGCTCTGCCCAAAGAGGGAGCAGAAGCAGTGCCTCTGCCCAAGGCAAGCCCAGTATGGCACAACTCTGGCACACTTTTGTGTGCCCGCCCCAAATGTCTACACCATCACCGGCGGCTCCAGTCAGCAGGAGGCAACGGTTCCGTCAGATGGTGACAGACTACATGGCTTGCCCTCTTACTGTACTCCCAGACGGCTCTTCCCCGTTCAAGTTTTGGGTCTCTAAGCTGGATACATGGCCAGAGCTAAGCCAGTATGCATTGGAGGTGCTGGCTTGCCCTGCGGCTAGTGTCTTATCGGAACGTGTCTTTAGTGCCGCAGGTGGTGTACTAACAGACCGTCGCATGCGACTATCCTCCGATAACGTTGACCGGCTTACTTTCCTGAAAATGAACCAGGCCTGGATCTCGCAGGAATTTGCCACTCCTCTGCCTGATTAAGTAATTGGGTGTCATCCAGGTCTCCTGCTGTGTTCATCTTTCTACCACCTGAACTGCTATTCCTGGGCTCCAACACCGCCAGTTGCGGCTCAGAAGTGCAGGCTGCACAGTAAAAACATACGACCCAGTGTTATTGGGTTTCAGTAACGTCAGCTGATCCCCAGCTGTGTAGCCGGCAATGTGTCCTGCGACCGCCACGCTGGCACAACAACCTAAATGTAAGGGAACCTGTCCCCCCTCCCCCCCCCGTCGTTTGTTACTGAAAGAGCCATCTTGTGCAGCAGTAATGCTGCACAAGGAAAAGGTAGCTCTTTTTTTTTAGCTCTTTGCACACGCAGAACTTAACACTTATAAAATGTGTTCACTGATACCGTTATACCGTCCCGGAGCTGGGACTTTCCTTCGTAATGTGACGCAGCACAGCCGTCATTCCTACCCCCTTGGTGCCATGCGCTGCCTCCTCAGCGTTGTTTTAAGCTGTCACGGAGCCTGCGCTGTTCTGTTATCCCTTGGGCATGCCCTATTTGCGCTGCCTGTCTTCTGACATAATTTGGTGTCAGGCTGGCTGCGCCTGTGCGGCCGCGCTGCCCGAGATCCCGCCTCGCAGTGTCTTCTGATTGAGTCACACTGCGGGCCTGGGATCCATGGGCATGCGCAGTGCATATCTTCCCCTCGGGCTCTCGCTCATTTCCCTCCGCCTTCTTTAGACTGTGCGCCGTCAGCTGATCCCTAGCATGCCACGGCCGTGACACCGCACAGTCTGAAGAAGAGGGAAGGAGGGGAGTGAGAGTCGAGGTTATGCACTGTGCATGCCCATGGTTCCAAGGCCCGCAGTGGGATTACGTTAGATGAGACTGCGAGGTGGGATCTGGAGCAGCGTGGACGCACAGGCACTGACAGCCTGACACCAAATTATGTCAGAAGACAGGCAGCGCTAATTGGGCATGGCCAAGGGCTAACAGAACAGCGCAGGCTCCGTGGCAGCTTAAAACAACGCTGAGGAGGCAGCGCACGGCATCAAGGGGATAGGAATGACAGCTGTGCTGTGTCCCATTACGAAGGAAATTCGCACCTCCGGAACGGTTTAACGGTATAAAGGGACACATTTTTAGTGTTTACTTCGGTGTTTGCAAGGAGCATAATTAAAAGAGCAACCTTTTCCTTTTGCATCCTTAGTGCTGCACAACATGGCTCTTTCAGCTACAAACGTCTTGGGGGGGGGGGTTAAAGGTTTCCTTTCAACTTGCTCCAATCAGGCTTCGGCCTACACTCTGTTCCTCTGCTCCTCCTGCTGTCCCTGGGCTCTAACACCGCCAGTTGGTGCCTGGAAGTGCTGTGTGCACAGTCAACAGTCGCTCCTCTGTTATTGGGGTTCAGTAACGTCAGCTGATCCCCAGCTGTGTGTGCGGCAATACCTCCAATCTGCTCCTCCTGCTGTCCCTGGGCTCTAACACCGCCAGTTGGTGCCTGGAAGTGCTGTGTGCACAGTCAACAGTCGCTCCTCTGTTATTGGGGTTCAGTAACGTCAGCTGATCCCCAGCTGTGTATCCGGCAACGTGTCATGCGACCGCCACGCTGGCACAACTAAAATGTAAGGGGACCTGTCCCCCCCCCCCCCTAGGCGTTTGTTACTGAAAGAGCCACCATGTGCAGCACTAATACTGCACAAGGGAAAGGTCGCTCTTGAAATTATGCTCCTTGCAAACGCTGAACTACACACTCATGTAATGTGTCCCCTCACACCGTCCAACCGTCCCGGAGGTGGGACTTTCCTTTGTAATGTGACACAGCACAGCCGTCATTGCTACCCCCTTGGCACCGTGCGCTGCCTCCTTAGCGTTGTTTGATTCCGTCATGGACCCTGCGCTGTTATGTTATCCCTTGGCCATGCACAGTTTGCGCTGCCCGTCCTCTGACATCATTTGTTGTCGTCCTGGCTGCGCCTGTGCGTCCACGCTGCCCGAAATCACACCTCGCAGTGTCGTCTAATGTGATCCCACAGTGGGCCTGGTATCCATGGCCATGCGCAGTGCATATACTAGCCTCTCACTCCCCTTCTTCACGCTTCTTCAGACTAGGCGGCGTCAGCTGATCCCTAATAGCATGCCACGGCCGTGACGCCGCACAGTCTGAAGAAGCAGGAAGGAGGTGAGTGAGAGGCGATGATATGCACTGCGCATGCCCATGGATCCCTGGCCCGCAGTGGGACTACATTAGATGACACTGCAAGGTTGGATCTCGGGCAGCTTGGACGCACAGGCACTGCCAGCCTGACACCTACATGATGTCAGAAGACGGGCACCGCTAACTGTGCATGGCCAAGGGATAACATTACAGTGCGGGCTCCGTGACAGAACCAAACAACGTTGAGGAGGTGGTGCCCGGCACCAAGGGGGTTGGAATGACGGCTGTGCTGTGTCACATTACAAAGGAAAGTCCCACTTCCGGGATGGTTTGACGGTGTGAGGGGACACATTATATGAGTGTGTACTTCAGCGTTTGCAAGGAGCATAATTTTCGGAGCCACCATTTTCCATGTGCAGTATTACTGCTGTACAAGATGGCTCTTTCAGCAACAAATGCCTGGGGGGGGGGGTTAAAGGTTCCCTTTCAACTTGCTCCACTGCAGGCTTCGGCCTACACTCTGCTCCTCTTTGATTCCCTGGGTTTCAACACTGTCAGTTGCCACCTGGAAGTGTTGTCTACACAGAAAAAAACACTAGGTGATGTGTCAGTGGGGTTCAGCACCGCCAGCTGTTCCCCTGCTGTGTAGTCGGCAACGTGTCCAGCACAAGCCACGCTGGCACAACAGAACAAAAGCTGCCACCAGTGCAGGCTTCGGCCTACACTCTGCTCCTCTCCTCCTCCTGCTGACCCTGGGCTCAAACACCGCTAGTTTTTGCCCGGAAGTGCTAGCTGCACAGAGAAAAACACCAGCCAATGTGTTAGTGGGGTTCAGCAACGCCAGCTGTTCCCCTGCTGTGTAGCCGGCAACGTGACCTGCAAACGCCATGCAGGCACAGGAACTGAAATTAAAAGGGAACCTGGCCCCACCCCCCCAGGTGTTTCTATGTATAACAGCCACCTAGTACAGCAGTACTGCTGCATTTGTACAAGGTGGCTGACTTTTTCTCCTTGCCCACGTGGAACTCAACACGTACAAAATGTGTCTCATTGAGACCATTCCACTGTCCCTGAGGTGTGACTTTCCTTTGTAATGATACGCAGCACCCCCCTTGGTAGCGTTTCCCGTCTTTTGTCATCATGGTTAGCTGGCTGCGCCTGTGCATCCGCCCTGCTAGAAACAACGCCCCTCGTTGTCATATTTATTTTGTCAGCGAGGGTGTGGTTTATGGGCACGAGCAGTGCATATGTTCGCCTGTCTTAACTCATCTCCTTCCGCCTTCTTCAGACTGTGCGGCCTCCTGGCCGTGGTAGGCGATAAGGGATCAGCTGAGGCCGCCCAGTCTGGAGCAGGTGTAAGGACATGTGTAAGCGGCCAACCTATTTACTGCACAAGGCCACGAATCCCAGCCACGCAGTGTGATTTTTTGAAAACACACTGTGGGTCTGGGATTCATGTCCATCGCTAACCGCAACGGCCGACATGAAATGAGGTCAGAAGACAGGAAGCGCTCACAGCGCATGGCCAAGGGATCACAATAGCGCAGACTCCTGTACAGCAAATAACAACGCTCAGGAATCTGCGCCCAGTACCTAGGTGCAAATTTTTACACCTGTGCTCCGTCTCGTTAAAAAGACAAGTCACGCCTCCACAACTGTTTGACAGTATAATGGGCTAAATAGTGTACGTGTTTTAGTCAGCGTGTGCAAGGAGCAAAACAAATAGAGCAACCTTTTACTTGTGCAGCATTAATGCTGCACAAGGTGTGGCTCTTGTACCTTGCAACACCTGAGGGGGGGGTTAAAGGTAACCTTTGAAATTGGTTCAACTAGGCTTCGGCCTACACTCTGCTCCTCTACTCCTCCTGCTGACCCTGGGCTCAAACACCGCTAGTTTTTGCCCGGAAATGCTAGCTGCACAGAGAAAAACACCAGCCAATGTGTTAGTGGGGTTCAGCACCGCCAGCTGTTCCCCTGCTGTGTAGTCGGCAACGTGTCCAGCACAAGCCACGCTGGCACAACCGACCAAAAGCTGCCACCAGTGCAGGCTTCGGCCTACACTTTGCTCCTCTCCTCCTCCTGCTGACCCTGGGCTCAAACAACGCCAGTTTCTGCCCGGACATGCTAGCTGCACAGAGAAAAACACCAGCCAATGTGTTAGTGGGGTTCAGCAACGCCAGCTGTTCCCCTGCTGTGTAGCTTGCAACGTGACCTGCAAACGCCACGCAGGCACATGAACTGAAATTGAAGGGAGCCTGCCCCCCACCCACAGGTGTTTCTATGTATATCAGCCACCTTGTACAGCAGTACTGCTGCATTTGTACGAGGTGGCTGACTTTTTCTCCTTGCCCACGTGGAACTCAACACGTACAAAATGTGTCTCATTAGAGACCATTACAATGTCCCTGAGGTGTGACTTTCCTTTGTAATGACACGCAGCACCCCCATTGTTAGCGCTGCCCGTCTCCTGACATCATTGGTTGGCTGGCTGTGCCTGTGCGTCCCCCCTGCCCGACACAACGCCCCCCGTTGTCTCATATATTTTGACTGCGAGGGTGTGATTGATGGGCACGAGCAGTGCATATGTTCCCCTGTTTTCACTCCCCTCCTTCCGCCTTCTTCTGACTGTGCGGCCTCATGGCCGCGGCATGCGATAAGGGATCAGCTGAGGCCGCCCAGTCTGAAGCAGGTGTAAGGACATGTGTGAGCGGCGATCATATTTACTGCACAAGGCCACGAATCCCAGCACCGCAGTGTGACTTTAGGAAAAGCCACTGTGGGTCTGGGATTTATGGCCATCGTTAACCGCACCGGCCAACATGAAATGAGGTCATGAGACGGCCTGCACTAACAGGGTATTGCCAAGGGATAACACAAGAGCGCAGACTCCTGTACAGCAAATAACAACGCTCAGGAATCTGCGCCCAGTACCTAGGTGCAAATTTTGACACCTGTGCTGCGTCTCGTTAAAAAGACAAGTCACGCCTCCACAACTGTTTGACAGTATAATGGGCTAAATAGTGTACGTGTTTAATTCAGCGTGTGCAAGGAGCAAAATTAAATAGAGCAACCTTTGACTTGTGCATCATTAATGCTGTTCAAGGTGTGGCTCTTGTACCTTGCAACACCTGAGGGGGGGGTTAAAGGTAACCTTTGAAATTGGTTCAACTAGGCTTCGGCCTACACTCTGCTCCTCTACTCCTCCTGCTGACCCTGGGCTCAAACAACGCCAGTTTCTGCCCGGAAATGCTAGCTGCACAGAGAAAAACACCAGCCAATGTGTTAGTGGGGTTCAGCACCGCCAGCTGTTCCCCTGCTGTGTAGTCGGCAACGTGTCCAGCACAAGCCACGCTGGCACAACAGAACAAAAGCTGCCACCAGTGCAGGCTGCGGCCTACACTTTGCTCCTCTCCTCCTCCTCCTGCTGACCCTGGGCTCTAACACCGCTAGTTTTTGCCCGGACATGCAATCTGCACAGAGAAAAACACCAGTCAATGTGTCAGTGGGGTTCAGCAACGCCAGCTGTTCCCCTGCTGTGTAGCTTGCAACGTGACCTGCAAACGCCACGCAGGCACATGAACTGAAATTGAAGGGAGCCTGCCCCCCACCCACAGGTGTTTCTATGTATAACAGCCACCTTGTACAGCAGTACTGCTGCATTTGTACAAGGTGGCTGACTTTTTCTCCTTGCACACGTGGAACTCAACAAGTACAAAATGTGTCTCATTACAGACCATTACAATGTCCCTGAGGTGTGACTTTCCTTTTTAATGACACGCAGCACCCCCATTGTTAGCGCTGCCCGTCTCCTGACATCATTGGTTGGCTGGCTGTGCCTGTGCGTCCCCCCTGCCCGACACAACGCCCCCCGTTGTCTCATATATTTTGACTGCGAGGGTGTGATTGATGGGCACGAGCAGTGCATATGTTCCCCTGTTTTCACTCCCCTCCTTCCGCCTTCTTCTGACTGTGCGGCCTCATGGCCGCGGCATGCGATAAGGGATCAGCTGAGGCCGCCCAGTCTGAAGCAGGTGTAAGGACATGTGTGAGCGGCGATCATATTTACTGCACAAGGCCACGAATCCCAGCACCGCAGTGTGACTTTAGGAAAAGCCACTGTGGGTCTGGGATTTATGGCCATCGTTAACCGCACCGGCCAACATGAAATGAGGTCATGAGACGGCCTGCACTAACAGGGTATTGCCAAGGGATAACACAAGAGCGCAGACTCCTGTACAGCAAATAACAACGCTCAGGAATCTGCGCCCAGTACCTAGGTGCAAATTTTGACACCTGTGCTGCGTCTCGTTAAAAAGACAAGTCACGCCTCCACAACTGTTTGACAGTATAATGGGCTAAATAGTGTACGTGTTTAATTCAGCGTGTGCAAGGAGCAAAATTAAATAGAGCAACCTTTGACTTGTGCATCATTAATGCTGTTCAAGGTGTGGCTCTTGTACCTTGCAACACCTGAGGGGGGGGTTAAAGGTAACCTTTGAAATTGGTTCAACTAGGCTTCGGCCTACACTCTGCTCCTCTACTCCTCCTGCTGACCCTGGGCTCAAACAACGCCAGTTTCTGCCCGGACATGCTAGCTGCACAGAGAAAAACACCAGCCAATGTGTTAGTGGGGTTCAGCACCGCCAGCTGTTCCCCCGCTGTGTAGCCGGCATCGTGTCCAGCACAAGCCACGCTGGCACAACCGACCAAAAGCTGCCACCAGTGCAGGCTTCGGCCTACACTTTGCTCCTCTCCTCCTCCTCCTGCTGACCCTGGGCTCTAACACCGCTAGTTTTTGCCCGGACATGCAATCTGCACAGAGAAAAACACCAGTCAATGTGTCAGTGGGGTTCAGCAACGCCAGCTGTTCCCCTGCTGTGTAGCTTGCAACGTGACCTGCAAACGCCACGCAGGCACATGAACTGAAATTGAAGGGAGCCTGCCCCCCACCCACAGGTGTTTCTATGTATAACAGCCACCTTGTACAGCAGTACTGCTGCATTTGTACGAGGTGGCTGACTTTTTCTCCTTGCCCACGTGGAACTCAACACGTACAAAATGTGTCTCATTACAGACCATTACAATGTCCCTGAGGTGTGACTTTCCTTTGTAATGACACGCAGCACCACCCTTGTTAGCGCTGCCCGTCTTTTGACATCATTGGTTAGCTGGCTGCGCCTGTGCATCTCCCCTGCTCGAAACAACGGCCCTCGGTGTCTTATTTTTTTGGACAGCGAGGGTGTGATTGATGGGCATGTGCAGTGCATATGTTTGCCTGTGTTCACTCATCTCCTTCCGCCTTCTTCAGACTGGGTGTCCTCATGGCCTCGGCAGGCGATAAGGGATCAGATGAGGCCGTCCAGTCTGAAGCAGGTGTAAGGACATGTGTGAGCGGCAAACATATTTACTGCACCAGGGCACGAATCCCAGCACCGCAGTGTGATTTTTTAAAAACACACTGTGGGTCTGGGATTCATGTCCATCGCTAACCGCAACGGCCAACATGAAATGAGGTCATAAGACAGGAAGCGCTCACAGCGCATGGCCAAAGGATCACAAGAGCGCAGACTCCTGTACAGCAACTAACAACGCTCAGGAAGCTGCGCCCATGCAAAAAGGTGTTGTTTTCGACACCTGTGCTGCTTTTCTTTAAAAAGACAAGTCACGCCTCCACTACTGTTAAACAGTATAATGGGCTAAATAGTCTACGTGTTGCATTCAGCTTGTGCAAGTAGACAAATTAATAGAGCAACCTTTTACTTGTGCAGCATTAATGCTGCAGAAGGAGTGGCTCTTGTTCTTTGTAACACCTGAGGGGGGGTTAAAGGTAACCTTTGAAATTGGTTCAACTAGGCTTCGGCCTACACTCTGCTCCTCTCCTCCTCCTGCTGACCCTGGGCTCTAACAACGCTAGTTTTTGCCCGGAAATGCTAGCTGCACAGAGAAAAACACCAGCCAATGTGTTAGTGGGGTTCAGCAACGCCAGCTGTTCCCCCGCTGTGTAGCCGGCATCGTGTCCAGCACAAGCCACGCTGGCACAACCGACCAAAAGCTGCCACCAGTGCAGGCTTCGGCCTACACTTTGCTCCTCTCCTCCTCCTCCTGCTGACCCTGGGCTCAAACACCGCTAGTTTTTGCCCGGAAATGCTAGCTGCACAGAGAAAAACACCAGCCAATGTGTTAGTGGGGTTCAGCACCGCCAGCTGTTCCCCTGCTGTGCAGCTTGCAACGTGACCTGCAAACGCCACGCAGGCACATGAACTGAAATTGAAGGGAGCCTGGCCCCCACCCCCAGGTGTTTCTATGTATAACAGCCACCTTGTACAGCAGTACTGCTGCATTTGTACAAGGTGGCTGATGTTTTCTCCTTGCCCACGTGGAACTCAACACGTACAAAATGTGTCTCTTTGAGACCATTCCACTGTCCCTGAGGTGTGACTTTCCTTTCTAATGATACGCAGCACCCCCCTTGGTAGCGCTTCCCGTCTTCTGACATCATTGGTTGGCTACTTGCGCCTGTTCGTCCGCCCTGCCTGAATAAAATGCTCCTCGTTGTCTTAATTATTTTGACTGCGAGGGTGTGATTGATGGGCACGAGCAGTGCATATCTTCGCCTGTCTTAACTCATCTCCTTCAGCCTTCTTCAGACTGTGCAGCCTCATGGCCGCGGCATGCGAGAAGGGATCAGCAGAGGCCGCCCAGTCTGAAGCAGGTGTAAGGACGTGTGTGAGCGGCCAAAATATTTACTGCTCAAGGCCACGAATCCCAGCACCGCAGTGTGGCTTTATGAAAAGACACTGTGGGTCTGGGATTTATGGCCATCGTTAACCGCACCGGCCAACATGAAATGATGTCATAAGATGGGCAGCGCTAACAGGGCATTGCCAAGGGATAACACAAGAGCGCAGACTCCTGTACAGCAAATAACAACGCTCAGGAAGCTGCTCCAAGCACCAAGGCGTTATTTTGGACACCTGTGCTGCGTCTCATCAAAAAACCAAGTCACGCATCCACTACAGTTTGACTGTAGAATGGGGTAAATTGTGTATGTCTTTCATTCAGCGTGTGCAAGTAGACAAATTAATAGAGCAACCTTTCACTTGTGCAGCATTAATACTGCACAAGGTGTGTCTCTTGTACTTTGTAACACCTGAGGGGGGGGTTAAAGGTTTCCTTTGAAATTGGTTCAACTAAGCTTCGGCCTACACTCTGCTCCTCTCCTCCTCCTCCTGCTTCAACACGGGCTCTAACATCGCTAGTTTTTGCCCGCAAGTGCTAGCTGCACAGAGAAAAACACACGCCATTGTGTTAGTGGGGTTCAGCAACGCCAGCTGTTCCCCCAGTGTGTAGCCGGCAAAGTGTCCTGCAAACGCAACGCAGACACAAAGCTGCCTCCAGTGCAGGCTTCGGCCTACACTCATCTCCCCCTGCTTACCCTTTGCTCCAACACCGCTAGTTGGGGCTCTAGGAAGACAATCTTTAATAGGCAAGGCAACGCATCCGGGTTCCAGCACCGCCAGCTGGTTCTCGGCAGTGTTTTTGTCACAGGTACTCCCTCGTGCCAAGCCTGGTTTCAGCACCGTCAGCTGTTTCCGGGTTGTGTCAAGCTCACTGAGACACCTATGCTTGCCTCGTCGTGGTGCGGTCGGGTTAGCCAACTCCAGGGTGCCTCCAGTTTAGGAGCTTCCTATGTGGGCTGCGTGAACTGGTAGTCAAGGCTGGTTCTGTAGTGCCAGTAGGCCCAGCTCCCCCTGTAGGACTGTTGGGGTTCGGTAACTGCGGCTGCCTCGCGGCCTAGCTGTTCTCTCCTCTCCTGTGGACCTTGGGGTCCACCACCTGGTTCCAGCACCGTCAGCTGGTTCCGGGCCGAGCCTTTGGCTTAGGTGCCTCCTCCTGGGTATCCGAGTTCCGCCAACGCCAGGCGGTCCTTGGTAGTGCTTTTAAGCGCGGGCACCTACAGCTTAGTAACCGGGTTCCAGCACCGTCAGCTGGTCCTCGGTCGTTCCATTGGCTCTTGCACACTGGGGCAACGCATCCGGGTTCCAGCACCGCCAGCTGGTTCTCGGCAGTGTTTTTGTCACAGGTACTCCCTCGTGCCAAGCCTGGTTTCAGCACCGTCAGCTGTTTCCGGGTTGTGTCAAGCTCACTGAGACACCTATGCTTGCCTCGTCGTGGTGCGGTCGGGTTAGCCAACTCCAGGGTGCCTCCAGTTTAGGAGCTTCCTATGTGGGCTGCGTGAACTGGTAGTCAAGGCTGGTTCTGTAGTGCCAGTAGGCCCAGCTCCCCCTGTAGGACTGTTGGGGTTCGGTAACTGCGGCTGCCTCGCGGCCTAGCTGTTCTCTCCTCTCCTGTGGACCTTGGGGTCCACCACCTGGTTCCAGCACCGTCAGCTGGTTCCGGGCCGAGCCTTTGGCTTAGGTGCCTCCTCCTGGGTATCCGAGTTCCGCCAACGCCAGGCGGTCCTTGGTAGTGCTTTTAAGCGCGGGCACCTACAGCTTAGTAACCGGGTTCCAGCACCGTCAGCTGGTCCTCGGTCGTGCCATTGGCTCTTGCACACTGGGGCAACGCATCCGGGTTCCAGCACCGCCAGCTGGTTCTCGGCAGTGTTTTTGTCACAGGTACTCCCTCGTGCCAAGCCTGGTTTCAGCACCGTCAGCTGTTTCCGGGTTGTGTCAAGCTCACTGAGACACCTATGCTTGCCTCGTCGTGGTGCGGTCGGGTTAGCCAACTCCAGGGTGCCTCCAGTTTAGGAGCTTCCTATGTGGGCTGCGTGAACTGGTAGTCAAGGCTGGTTCTGTAGTGCCAGTAGGCCCAGCTCCCCCTGTAGGACTGTTGGGGTTCGGTAACTGCGGCTGCCTCGCGGCCTAGCTGTTCTCTCCTCTCCTGTGGACCTTGGGGTCCACCACCTGGTTCCAGCACCGTCAGCTGGTTCCGGGCCGAGCCTTTGGCTTAGGTGCCTCCTCCTGGGTATCCGAGTTCCGCCAACGCCAGGCGGTCCTTGGTAGTGCTTTTAAGCGCGGGCACCTACAGCTTAGTAACCGGGTTCCAGCACCGTCAGCTGGTCCTCGGTCGTGCCATTGGCTCTTGCACACTGGGGCAACGCATCCGGGTTCCAGCACCGCCAGCTGGTTCTCGGCAGTGTTTTTGTCACAGGTACTCCCTCGTGCCAAGCCTGGTTTCAGCACCGTCAGCTGTTTCCGGGTTGTGTCAAGCTCACTGAGACACCTATGCTTGCCTCGTCGTGGTGCGGTCGGGTTAGCCAACTCCAGGGTGCCTCCAGTTTAGGAGCTTCCTATGTGGGCTGCGTGAACTGGTAGTCAAGGCTGGTTCTGTAGTGCCAGTAGGCCCAGCTCCCCCTGTAGGACTGTTGGGGTTCGGTAACTGCGGCTGCCTCGCGGCCTAGCTGTTCTCTCCTCTCCTGTGGACCTTGGGGTCCACCACCTGGTTCCAGCACCGTCAGCTGGTTCCGGGCCGAGCCTTTGGCTTAGGTGCCTCCTCCTGGGTATCCGAGTTCCGCCAACGCCAGGCGGTCCTTGGTAGTGCTTTTAAGCGCGGGCACCTACAGCTTAGTAACCGGGTTCCAGCACCGTCAGCTGGTCCTCGGTCGTGCCATTGGCTCTTGCACACTGGGGCAACGCATCCGGGTTCCAGCACCGCCAGCTGGTTCTCGGCAGTGTTTTTGTCACAGGTACTCCCTCGTGCCAAGCCTGGTTTCAGCACCGTCAGCTGTTTCCGGGTTGTGTCAAGCTCACTGAGACACCTATGCTTGCCTCGTCGTGGTGCGGTCGGGTTAGCCAACTCCAGGGTGCCTCCAGTTTAGGAGCTTCCTATGTGGGCTGCGTGAACTGGTAGTCAAGGCTGGTTCTGTAGTGCCAGTAGGCCCAGCTCCCCCTGTAGGACTGTTGGGGTTCGGTAACTGCGGCTGCCTCGCGGCCTAGCTGTTCTCTCCTCTCCTGTGGACCTTGGGGTCCACCACCTGGTTCCAGCACCGTCAGCTGGTTCCGGGCCGAGCCTTTGGCTTAGGTGCCTCCTCCTGGGTATCCGAGTTCCGCCAACGCCAGGCGGTCCTTGGTAGTGCTTTTAAGCGCGGGCACCTACAGCTTAGTAACCGGGTTCCAGCACCGTCAGCTGGTCCTCGGTCGTGCCATTGGCTCTTGCACACTGGGGCAACGCATCCGGGTTCCAGCACCGCCAGCTGGTTCTCGGCAGTGTTTTTGTCACAGGTACTCCCTCGTGCCAAGCCTGGTTTCAGCACCGTCAGCTGTTTCCGGGTTGTGTCAAGCTCACTGAGACACCTATGCTTGCCTCGTCGTGGTGCGGTCGGGTTAGCCAACTCCAGGGTGCCTCCAGTTTAGGAGCTTCCTATGTGGGCTGCGTGAACTGGTAGTCAAGGCTGGTTCTGTAGTGCCAGTAGGCCCAGCTCCCCCTGTAGGACTGTTGGGGTTCGGTAACTGCGGCTGCCTCGCGGCCTAGCTGTTCTCTCCTCTCCTGTGGACCTTGGGGTCCACCACCTGGTTCCAGCACCGTCAGCTGGTTCCGGGCCGAGCCTTTGGCTTAGGTGCCTCCTCCTGGGTATCCGAGTTCCGCCAACGCCAGGCGGTCCTTGGTAGTGCTTTTAAGCGCGGGCACCTACAGCTTAGTAACCGGGTTCCAGCACCGTCAGCTGGTCCTCGGTCGTGCCATTGGCTCTTGCACACTGGGGCAACGCATCCGGGTTCCAGCACCGCCAGCTGGTTCTCGGCAGTGTTTTTGTCACAGGTACTCCCTCGTGCCAAGCCTGGTTTCAGCACCGTCAGCTGTTTCCGGGTTGTGTCAAGCTCACTGAGACACCTATGCTTGCCTCGTCGTGGTGCGGTCGGGTTAGCCAACTCCAGGGTGCCTCCAGTTTAGGAGCTTCCTATGTGGGCTGCGTGAACTGGTAGTCAAGGCTGGTTCTGTAGTGCCAGTAGGCCCAGCTCCCCCTGTAGGACTGTTGGGGTTCGGTAACTGCGGCTGCCTCGCGGCCTAGCTGTTCTCTCCTCTCCTGTGGACCTTGGGGTCCACCACCTGGTTCCAGCACCGTCAGCTGGTTCCGGGCCGAGCCTTTGGCTTAGGTGCCTCCTCCTGGGTATCCGAGTTCCGCCAACGCCAGGCGGTCCTTGGTAGTGCTTTTAAGCGCGGGCACCTACAGCTTAGTAACCGGGTTCCAGCACCGTCAGCTGGTCCTCGGTCGTGCCATTGGCTCTTGCACACTGGGGCAACGCATCCGGGTTCCAGCACCGCCAGCTGGTTCTCGGCAGTGTTTTTGTCACAGGTACTCCCTCGTGCCAAGCCTGGTTTCAGCACCGTCAGCTGTTTCCGGGTTGTGTCAAGCTCACTGAGACACCTATGCTTGCCTCGTCGTGGTGCGGTCGGGTTAGCCAACTCCAGGGTGCCTCCAGTTTAGGAGCTTCCTATGTGGGCTGCGTGAACTGGTAGTCAAGGCTGGTTCTGTAGTGCCAGTAGGCCCAGCTCCCCCTGTAGGACTGTTGGGGTTCGGTAACTGCGGCTGCCTCGCGGCCTAGCTGTTCTCTCCTCTCCTGTGGACCTTCGGGTCCACCACCTGGTTCCAGCACCGTCAGCTGGTTCCGGGCCGAGCCTTTGGCTTAGGTGCCTCCTCCTGGGTATCCGAGTTCCGCCAACGCCAGGCGGTCCTTGGTAGTGCTTTTAAGCGCGGGCACCTACAGCTTAGTAACCGGGTTCCAGCACCGTCAGCTGGTCCTCGGTCGTGCCATTGGCTCTTGCACACTGGGGCAACGCATCCGGGTTCCAGCACCGCCAGCTGGTTCTCGGCAGTGTTTTTGTCACAGGTACTCCCTCGTGCCAAGCCTGGTTTCAGCACCGTCAGCTGTTTCCGGGTTGTGTCAAGCTCACTGAGACACCTATGCTTGCCTCGTCGTGGTGCGGTCGGGTTAGCCAACTCCAGGGTGCCTCCAGTTTAGGAGCTTCCTATGTGGGCTGCGTGAACTGGTAGTCAAGGCTGGTTCTGTAGTGCCAGTAGGCCCAGCTCCCCCTGTAGGACTGTTGGGGTTCGGTAACTGCGGCTGCCTCGCGGCCTAGCTGTTCTCTCCTCTCCTGTGGACCTTCGGGTCCACCACCTGGTTCCAGCACCGTCAGCTGGTTCTCGGCAGTGTCTTTTGCTCTTGTACCTTCTGCTCCCCATCCTGGTTCCAGTACCGTCAGCTGGTTCCGGGCAGAGCCTTTGGCTTAGGTGCCTCCTTCTGGGTATCCAAGTTCCACCAACGTCAGGTGGTCCTTGGTAGTGCTTTCAGGCACGGGTACCTCCTGCTTAGTAACCGGGTTCCAGTAACGTCAGCTGGTCCTCGGTAGTTCCATTGGCTCTTGGACCTTCGGCTACCCATCCGGGTTCCAGTACCGTCAGCTGGTTCTCGGCAGTGTCTTTTGCTCTTGTACCTTCTGCTCCCCATCCTGGTTCCAGTAACGTCAGCTGGTTCCGGGCAGAGCCTTTGGCTTAGGTGCCTCCTTCTGGGTATCCGAGTTCCGTCAACGTCAGGCGGTCCTTGGTAGTGCTTTTTAGCACGGGTACCTCCTGCTTAGTAACCGGGTTCCAGTAACGTCAGCTGGTCCTCGGTAGTTCCATAGGCTCTTGAACCTTCGGGTAGCCATCCGAGTTCCAGTTCCATCAGCTGGTTCTTGGCATTTTCTCAGCCTTCTTGTACCTTCTGCTACATTTCCAAGTTGAAGACCCTAACGTCGACGACCCGGAAGACCACCACGATGACGACGACACGGAAGACCACCCCGATGACGACGACGACGACGGCGGAGACGACGACGGCGGAGATGACGACACTGGAGACGACGACCCTGGAGACGACAACATGGAAGACCGAGAAGCAGAAGAACAAGAGGCTGCAGAACAAAGAGCAGAAGAACATTAAGCATAAGACTTAATATCAGAGCAAAAGATATTATCTAAATTATATGCAGAAGAAGACTAAGCAGTGTATGGGGGTGAGTCCGTTCCTCCTCGTGGTGCCCCTGGATAAAGCCTGATGCTGCAGGCCAAACTGAACGCGGACAAATGTAACTTTTGTGACTGGCAGAACGGAAGGTGTAATCTTCAAACTTTTATAGATAACAACTACGGGAATGCCTGTCACAAATGAGAATATGATGAAGAAGTAGAATAGGAAGAATAATAACAGTGGAATAAAAAGAATATGTAGAATAAGAAGAATAATAATAGTTGAATAAAATGAATATGAAGAATGTAATAAAAAAAAAAAAATAGGTAGAAGATGAAGAAGAAGATGAATAAGGTGAAGAAGTTGATGTCAAAGATGCTGATGATGATGAAGATGAAAGTGTGGGAAAAGAAAAAAAAAAAGAAAAAAAAGAAGGGGAAGGGCGTGGAATAGTGAAACATCAATATCTGACAAAATAAAAAAAAAATTTACATAGTCAATATCTTTGTCACTCCGAACGTCTTAAAAAAAAACAAAAAACATGCTATTCTATTTGATTGGGATAAACCTCTATGACTTTAATGTCTCCGCCACCTCCCCAAATACATCCGGCATTATTCTTAGTTGTTTTCCTTCATGTAGAATGAACCTACAAGGAAAGAAAGGGTTTATTTTAATTCCGATATTTTGGTCCCATTGACTTGCATTGGGATCGGGTATCGGTATCGGCGATATCCGATATTTTTTGAATATCGGCCGATCCAAACCGATACCGATACTTTCCGATATCGGAAGGTATCGCTCAACACTAGTCAAGATAGATAAGTGGATCTGGCAAGATTCAAATTTGCCAAATCCAACAGAATTTACTGGGAAATTCGATTTACTGCAAATTATGCCTGAAAATTGAATGTGCTCTGGGGTCTACAAAGACCCTATGGCGTAATATTTGTAATTTGTAGAAAAAGACCAAAAAAATAAACAACCAAATATCACCTCACAGGTCACCTCGCTGTTCATTGTCCGGTATATATACATGGTTGATTGCTGTCCGTAACCATGGAGACACATAGGTCTGCGGGAGAGCTGTAGATGCAAAATGGTAAAGTCACTTAATTTTATCGAATTACAAAAATAAAAATGTAGTGAAAGTGGACATAGCCTTTAAGGATTGGAAGTCTGGATAAAGTAATGTTACGTGTATGAGCTTGGTTAAATGGGTAAAAGATGTATCTGGATTCTAGTTGCTGAGTGTTGCGCTTTGAATATGGTTATCAGGCTGCAGTACCCTGCAGTGCTGCCACATATAGAGAAATAAGAGTCTTCGGGCTGTTAGAAATATGCAGAAAAATTGTTTTATTGTCATAACATTTTTGCTAGAATTAGACAGTGTAACAGCAAGTTATATACAATGCTGTTAATGCTGCCTCTAGCAACCAATCAGAACTCTGCTTACATTTTTCCAAAGCAGTTAAAGAGATGAATGCTGAGCTTTTATTGGTTGCTATGGTCAACAGAGACCTATTTTCTTTTATTCAGTCCACTGAGGCCTACAACACTTACAGTAAGCCTTGCCATTTTGAATTGTGAATGTGGGTTCACTCATGGTATTATAGAGTGCAGTCATTATTTGGGCTGTTGTAGCGGACGTGTCAGCTCACCCGGTTTTAGCAGGAGTCATACATTTTTTTAAGGCACCTGTTAAATAGTTGTTTTCCAACATCATGACTACATTTTTTTGTCTAACAAACAGGCAATCCCCACATGTATTCAGGCTGTCTAGCAGCTGCATCGACATAAACTAAATCTCCAAGCATGCCAAAATACTCGGAGACCACCCAAGACTCCTCCTGATCACTTTTGCTTCCTTTACTCCAGATCTCGATATCCACTGCCTTGGTCTCCACTTACATCAGGGACTCCCACATCACATGGCTCTGCTGACTAGTCTGCTTCTCTTGAACACTGGGCCTTATCTCACTTTTTGACAGGAAACTGTCTCTGTCCCTGGACCTTACCCCTTCCCACTCTGGGCTAGTCCCAATCATTAACCAAGTTGGATCACAGTCTTAATAATATTATACGAGATCAATTTTACATTAGCTCACAGCTGTCTCTTCTATTTGTACAAAAACCATAACTTTATTAAACAAATATCAAAAACAAATAAATACTAAGCGAATCACATCATACCATACAAGTGATGAAAACAACAGGGGAGGTGCCTACCCCTATACTGGCCTACCTATCAGCAGAGGTTGGCACCTTAAGTGTGCAGGTGTTGGGGTTCCAATCATTAACCTTAACTTTCCATATTGTTTGTCAACCTACAAAAAGTCATCACTAATAATGCATGTCACAATACACATTACAGATCATAACAATACGCGTGTCTTCAAGGGGAACATGGGCAAGATGTCCATCTTGTTACAAGTGTGTCATCAAGTGTGTGTACAGAGCGCACAATAGGGTGATACCCTATGGAGGGAGAGTAGGAGAGTGCTGGTTATGCTCACCTGATGTAGTTGTGATAGGCACAACTCCTATGTAGGCATGAAGAAAACTAGCTCGTGCTGCCCTGTGGCTCGTAGATAAATCCTCCATAAAGGATATTGGATACAGTTGTATGAACACATAGGTGGGTTGCACTGCTGGAGTGAATCAATTCTTCAGAAATGATGATGTGGAAAAGGCTTATTCACAACGCGTTTCAACCCCATGTCGGCGTCTTTTTCAAATGAAAAAATGCTACAGTACGTGCGGCAAAGACTGCACAGCGAGCTATAGAGAGTGTGCAAAGAAGAATGGGCAAACATTTCAGTCTCCCGTTGTGCAAAGCTGGTGAAGACATGCTGTACCCCAAAATACAAATACAGTAATTACAGCAAAAGGTGGTCCTACAAAGTATTAACTCACGGGGGGCAAAACACAAATGCACGTCACAATTTTCAGAGTAATATTTTTAAAATAATTAGGAAACCATGTATACTTTCTCTTACATGTCATAAATACTTGCCACTGTGTGTAGGTATAGCACATAAAATCTCAATAGAATACATTTAAGTTAGTTGGTGTAAAGTGAAAAAATATGGAAAAGTTCACAGGGTATGAATACTTTTTCAAGGCACTGTATGGTTGCAGATTTGCTGCGTTTGTGTGTGATAGGGACATTTGCTGATTTGACTAATTATAATTTCTATCCTGTAAACTTCCTTTTCTTTTTATTGTACAACTCTGTCATGTTGTGCATTTGTCACATGCTGTGCGTCTTCCATAATATTTGATATATGACTGTTGCACCATCTACCGTATTTTTCTGACCATAAGATGCACTTTTTTTCCTCCAAATTTGGGAGGAAAGTTTGGGTGCGTCTTATGGTATGGATGTAGCATGTGGGGAGGGGGGCAGCAGTGAGTGGGATCACACTGTTATCCCACTTCAGGATGTCCCCGCTGCCGGAATCAGTGCTGGGGAAACTGTTATGGTCCGGTGACCTTGGAGCTGCATGAGAACTTTCACTGGAGAAAGTGGCCACTATACTGACCACAAACCTGAACTTAACACCGCACCTAGAAGTAGCCGTGGAGTGTACCTAACACACCTAGACACCTCGTCACAGCCGGAGGACTAAATACCCCTAAAGATGGGAATCGGAATACTATCTTGCCTCAGAGAAAATACCCAAAAGATAGACAGCCCCACACAAATATTGGCGGTGAGTCGGAGAGGAAAAAACATACACAGGCAGAAAACACAGGATTTAGCACAGGAGGCCACTCTAGCTAGATTGGACACAATAGGACAGAGTTCTGTGCGGTCAGTATTAAAACCCTTCAAAAAATCCACAGCAGAATATACAAAAAACTTCCTACATCTAACTAAAGATGTAGGAGCCTATATCTGCAACTCCAGTGAATCCTACAAACAGAGCAGGAATAAACTGAAACAAGCACACAGCAGTGTTCCACAGATACAAAAACAAAACACTTATCTTTGCTGAATTTGGCAGCTAAGCAGGTGAGGCCAGGCAGAGATCCAATACTTCCAAAGAAACATTGCCAACTGGCAAGGGCTAATGAATCCTGCACACTTAAATATCCCAGTCAGAACAGCAATTAGCAGATACACCTGGCCAGGACGGTGACTCAGAGACAACTGCATTCCCACCTACCACCACTGGAGGGAACCCAAGAGCAGAATTCACAACAGTACCCCCCCCCCCCTTGAGGAGGGGTCACCGAACCCTCACCAGGACCTCCAGGACGATCAGGATGAGCCAGATGAAAGGCACGGACCAAATCAGCAGCATGGACATCAGAGGCAAAAACCCAAGAATTATCCTCCTGGCCATAACCCTTCCATTTGACAAGGTACTGACGCTTCCGCCTCGAAAAACGGGAATCCAAAATCTTCTCAACAACATATTCCAACTCCCCATCAACCAACACAGGGGCCGGAGGATCAACAGAGGGAACAACGGGCTCCACATATTTCCGCAACAAACATCTATGGAAGACATTATGGATAGCAAAAGAGGCCGGAAGCACCAGTCGAAAAGACACCGGATTAATAATCTCAGAAATCCTATAGGGACCAATAAACCGAGGCTTAAACTTAGGAGAAGAAACCTTCATAGGAACATGACGGGAAGACAACCAGACCAGATCCCCAACCCGAAGCCGGGAACCAACACACCGACGACGGTTAGCAAAACGCTGAGCCTCCTCCTGAGACAACACCAAATTGTCCACCACATGAGCCCAAATCTGCTGCAACCTGTCAACCACAGAATCCACACCAGGACAGTCAGAAGGCTCAACCTGCCCAGAAGAAAAACGAGGATGAAAACCAAAATTACAAAAGAAAGACGAAACCAAAGTAGCCGAACTAGCCCGATTATTAAGGGCAAACTCGGCCAATGGCAAAAAAGCCACCCATTCATCCTGATCAGCAGACACAAAGCATCTCAAATAAGTCTCCAAAGTCAGATTAGTTCGCTCGGTCTGGCCGTTTGTCTGAGGATGAAATGCAGAAGAAAAAGACAAATCAATGCCCAGCCCGGCACAAAAGGCCCGCCAAAACCTAGAAACAAACTGGGAACCTCTGTCGGACACAATATTCTCCGGAATACCATGCAAACGGACCACATGCTGAAAAAACAACGGAACCAAATCAGAAGAAGAAGGCAATTTAGGCAAAGGCACCAAATGAACCATCTTAGAGAATCGGTCACAAACAACCCAGATAACCGACATCCTCTGGGAAACAGGAAGATCGGAAATAAAATCCATAGAAATATGCATCCAGGGCCTCTCAGGGACTGGCAATGGCAAAAGCAACCCACTAGCACGGGAGCAACAAGGCTTGGCCCACGCACAAGTCCCACAGGACTGCACAAAAGAATGCACATCACGCGACAATGAAGGCCACCAAAAGGACCTACCAACCAAATCTCTGGTACCAAAAATGCCAGGATGACCAGCCAACACGGAACAGTGAACCTCAGAAATCACTCTACTAGTCCATCTGTCAGGAACAAACAATTTCCCCACAGGACAGCGGTCAGATTTGTCAACCTGAAATTCCTGAAGAAACCGTCGTAAATCAGGGGAAATGGCAGAAAGGACCACCCCCTCTTTCAGAATACCGACCGGCTCTAAGACCTCAGGAGAATCAGGCAAAAAACTCATAGAGAGGGCATCAGCCTTAATATTCTTAGAACCCAGAAGATACGAGACCACGAAATCAAAACGAGAAAAAAACAAGGACCATCGAGCCTGTCTAGGATTCAACCGTTTGGCAGACTCGAGGTAAATCAGATTCTTATAATCGGTCAAGACCACAATACGGTGCTTAGCTCCCTCAAGCCAATGTCGCCACTCCTCAAACGCCCACTTCATAGCCAACAACTCCCGATTGCCGACATCATAATTGCGTTCAGCAGGCGAAAACTTACGGGAAAAGAAGGCACACGGTTTCATTAAGGAACCAACAGGATCCCTCTGAGACAAAACAGCCCCTGCCCCAATCTCAGAAGCGTCAACCTCAACCTGAAACGGAAGAGAAACATCCGGTTGACGCAACACTGGAGCAGAAGTAAAACGACGTTTAAGTTCCTGAAAGGCAGAGACAGCCGCAGGGGACCAATTCACCACATCAGCGCCCTTCTTAGTCAAATCAGTCAAGGGTTTAACCACGCTGGAAAAATTAGCAATGAAACGGCGATAAAAATTAGCAAAACCCAAAAATTTCTGAAGGCTCTTCACAGATGTGGGCTGAATCCAATCATGAATGGCCTGAACTTTAACCGGATCCATCTCTATAGACGAGGGAGAAAAAATAAAGCCCAAAAAGGAAACCTTCTGCACCCCAAAAAGACACTTAGACCCTTTCACAAACAAGGCATTGTCACGAAGGATCTGAAATACCATCCTGACCTGCTGCACATGAGACTCCCAATCATCGGAAAAAATCAAAATATCATCCAAATATACAATCAAGAATTTATCAAGATAATCCAGGAAGATATCATGCATGAAGGACTGAAAAACAGATGGAGCATTAGAGAGTCCGAATGGCATCACAAGATATTCAAAATGGCCTTCGGGCGTGTTAAACGCAGTTTTCCATTCATCACCCTGTTTAATACGAACAAGATTATAAGCCCTCCGAAGGTCAATCTTAGTAAACCAACTAGCTCCCTTAATCCTAGCAAACAAATCGGAAAGCAAAGGTAAAGGATATTGAAACTTGACCGTGATCTTATTCAAGAGGCGATAATAAATACAGGGTCTTAAGGAACCATCTTTTTATGCAACAAAAAAGAACCCCGCTCCCAACGGTGAAGAAGATGGCCGAATATGTCCTTTCTCCAAAGACTCCTTAATATAGCTCCGCATGGCGGCATGTTCAGGTACAGACAGGTTAAAAAGTTGGCCCTTAGGAAACTTACAGCCTGGAATCAAGTCAATAGCACAATCGCAGTCCCTGTGCGGTGGAAGGAAACTGGACTTGGGCTCATCGAATACATCCTGAAAATCAGACAAAAACTCCGGAATTTCAGAAGAGGAAAAGGGGCAATAGACATCAGAGGAACATCATTATGAACCCCCTGACAACCCCAACTAGTCACAGACATGGACTTCCAATCCAAAACAGGATTATGTACCTGTAACCAGGGAAAACCCAGCAGGGACACACATGACTTCCCCAGCGCTGATTCCTGCAGCAGCTGGGGAGATCCATGTGTCCGGGGGAGAGGAGGCAGCAGCAGCAGCAGGGTCCAGTGGAGAGGAGATCACTGTACCTTCCTGGGCTGGAGCTGAGTGCTGTGCAGTGTGCACAAGGAGGACCTGTGATGTCAGAAGTGGGCGGGCTGGAGCATCACATGGCAGCACAGAGCCCTCCCTCTTCTTGACATCATCACAGGTCCTTCAGACTCCAACACTAGAATCTGCTGGCTTCCATTACCTGTGCTATGGAAAGGCAACAAGAGGGAGGGCTCTGTGTGCAGTCATGAGATGCTTTTACCTCACCACAGTGTGGCTGGCTGCCACAATTAAGAGGTTAGTCTTTCCAAAACACAATAAAGCACTCTGCCACTCCTTTGGTGAACTATAACTCCCAGCATGTCATAGGATTTGCAGGACATGCTGGGAGTTATATTTCTCCCATTGGATTTTAAAGCAGCACTCCAGTGTTATTTTGCAGTGCTGGAGTGGTGCTTTAAATATAAGCCCTGTGCCCCCCTTCTTACACTCACCCTCCAGCATCTTCATATAGTATTGTACAGACACCACACTGGTCCCACAGCTTCCAACATAATAACATACTATTATATGTGATGTTATTATATATAATAGTATGTTATTAAATATTTTACCACATTGCTCATCAGTGTACAACAAAGTTTGACTGGCAGAGTGAGACGCCCTTGATGCAACATGGAGTATCCAAACTCATTAAAGTCGTAAGGTTCACTAAAGGGTCAGACATTGATTTATAGGGTAGGTACTTACCTTAGGTGGTATTTGCACATGCCGGCAATAAATTTATAAAAGCAATTTGTCACTAATGAAAAAATTGCCAATTTTCACTTGGATTAAAGTGGGTTTCTACTGCTATTACAAGCCCTTCTTAAATACTGTATTCCTCAATGTAAAGTAAAAATAGCAAATACTCATGTCTCACACCATTGACGTACTGAGGATGTTGATGCCAGTTTTTGCTATACCACGTGAGCACTGTAACCAGTCAGCAGTTGCTGATGGTCTGTTTTACTCACACTTCCTTTGGATAAAACTCATACGTCTGAAGGAAGTGCAAGAACTGCAGCCTATTACTGGCTGCTTTCCATTACATAATGATGTGATTTTACGCGGGCTTGCGTTGTACCCTCCTTGGCCTCATGAGATACTGAAGTCTTGGCTTAGCGTGAAGAGGCTCAGGGACTGAGTGCTTGTGTCAATGATAATAAGATAGAACTAAAAAAAAAAAAATGCTTTAACAATGGCCAAAGTAACATTTAAACATTTAACATTTAAAAGATACAAGTTTATTAGTGATGAGCGAATGTACTCGTTGCTTGGGTTTTCCCGAGCACGCTCTGGTGACCTCCGAGTATTTATGACTGCTCGGAGATTTAGTTTTTATCGTGGCAGCTGAATGATTTACAGCTACTAGTCAGGCTGAGTGCATATGGGGGTTGCTTGGTTGCTAGGGAATCCCCACATGTAATCAACCTGGCTAGTAGCTGTAAATCATTCAGCTGCCACGATGAAAACTAAATCTCTGAGCAGTCATAAATACTTGGAGATCACCCGAGCGTGCTCGGGAAAACCAGAGCAACGAGTACACTCGCTTATCACTAAAGTTTATTAAACATTTCATATAAAAGAATAAAAAAAGCAGACAAATTACCACAGGTATCAAGGGAAGAAAGGTGGGTACACCCAGAAAAAATGGTGGTGGAAAAAACCTGGTAAGCCCCCCCCCCCCCAAAAAAAAGAAATATATATATATATATATATATATATATATATATATATATATATATATATATATTACTAGCTGAAGAGCCCGGCGTTGCCTGGGCATAGTAAATATCTGTGGTTAGTTATAGCACGTCACTTCTCTTATTTTCCCATCACGCCTCTCATTTTCCCCCTCACATCTCTCATTTTCTCCCTCACACCTCTCATTTTCTCCCTCACTCCTCTCATTCCCCCCTAACACTTGTCATTTCGACCTCACATCTGTCATTTTCCGATCACTACACTATTTTCCCTCACTCCTCTCATTTTGCACTCACACCTTTTCATTTTCACCTCACACCTCTCATTTTCACCTCAGTATATACATGTTTGTCATCTCCCTTATATATAGTATACACCTGTATGTCATCTCCTGTATATAGTATATACCTGTATGTCATCTCCTCCTGTATATAGTATATACCTGTATGTCATCTCCTCCTATATATAGTAAATACCTGTATGTCATCTCCTCCTATATATAGTATATACCTGTATGTCCTCTCCTCCTATATATAGTATATACCTGTATGTCATCTCCTTCTATATATAGTATATACCTGTATGTCATCTCCTCCTGTATATAGTATATACCTGTGTGTCATCTCCCCTGTATATAGTATATATCTGTGTGTCATCTCCTCCTGTATATAGTATATACCTGTATGTCATCTTCTATATATAGCATATACCTGTATGTCATCTCCTCCTGTATATAGTATATACCTGTAGGTAATCTGCTCCTGTATATAGTATATACCTGTGTGTCATCTCCTCCTGTATATAGTATATACCTGTATGTCATCTCCTCCTGTATATAGTATGTACCTGTATGTCATCTCCTCCTCTATATAGTATATACATGTGTGTCATCTCTCCTGTATATAGTATATATCTGTGTGTCATCTCCCCTGTATATAGTATATACCTGTGTGATCTCCTGTATTAGACCTCGTTAACACGTTATTTGCTCAGTATTTTTACCTCAGTATTTGTAACATAAATTGGCAGCCTGATAAATCCCCAGCCAACAGGAAGCCCTCCCCCTGGCAGTATATATTAGCTCACACATACACATAATAGACAGGTCATGTGACTGACAGCTGCTGTATTTCCTATATGGTACATTTGTTGCTCTTGTAGTTTGTCTGCTTATTAATCAGATTTTTATTTTTGAAGGCTAATACCAGACTTGTGTATGTTTTAGGGTGAGTTTCGTCTGTCAAGTTGTGTGTGTTGAGTTGTGTGTGGCGACATGCATGTAGCGACTTTTGTGAGATGAGTTTTGTGTGGCAACATGCGTGTAGCAACTTTTTGTGTGTCGAGTTGCATGTGACAGGTTAGTGTAGCAAGTTGTGTGCAGCAAGTTTTGCGCATGGCGAGTTTTGCACGTGGTGAGTTTTATGTCTGGTGCCTTTTGAGTATGTGCAAGTTTTGTGTGAGGTAACTTTTGCATGTGTTGCAAATTTTGTGCATGTGGCAATTTTTCCGCGTGTGCAAGTTTTGCGTGTGGCGAGTTTTCCATGAGGTGAGTTTTGCACTTGTGGCGAGTTTTGCGTGAGCCTAGTTTTTGCATGTGGCGAGTTTTGTGCGTGGTGAGTTTTGAGCGGCGACTTTTGTGTTTCGACTTTTATGTGGCGAGGTTGGTGTATGTGTGGTGAAATGTGTGCTGAGGGTGGTATATGTGTTCAAGCACGTGGTAGTGTGTGGCGCATTTTGTGTGTGTGTTCATATCCCCGTGTGTGGTGAGTATCTCATGTCGGGGCCCCACCTTAGCAACTGATTGGTATATACTCTTTGGCGCCATCGCTCTCATTCTTTAAGTCCCCCTTGTTCAAATCTGGCAGCTGTCAATTTGCCTCCAACACTTTTCCTTTCACTTTTCCCCATTATGTAGATAGGGGAAAAATAGTTTGGTGAATTGGAAAGCGCGGGGTTAAAATTTCACCTCACAACGTAGCCTATGACGCTCTCAGGGTCCAGACGTGTGACTGTGCAAAATTTTGTTTCTGTAGCTGCGACGCCTCCAACACTTTTCCTTTCACTTTTTTCCCCATTATGTAGATAGGGGCAAAATTGTTTGGTGAATTGGAAAGCGCGGGGTTAAAATTTCACCTCACAACGTAGCCTATGACGCTCTCAGGGTCCAGACGTGTGACTGTACAAAATTTTGTTGCTGTAGCTGCGACGCTTCCAACACTTTTCCTTTCACTTTTTTCCCCATTATGTAGATAGGGGCAAAATTGTTTGGTGAATTGGAATGTGCGGGGTTAAAATTTCACCTCACAACGTAGCCTATGATGCTCTCAGGGTCCAGACGTGTGACTGTGCAAAATTTTGTGGCTGTAGCTTCGACGCCTCCAACACTTTTCCTTTCACCTTTTTCCCCATTATGTAGATAGGGGCAAAATTGTTTGGTGAATTGGAAAGCGCGGGGTTAAAATTTCACCTCACAACGTAGCCTATGACGCTCTCAGGGTCCAGACGTGTGACTGTGCAAAATTTTGTTTCTGTAGCTGCGACGCCTCCAACACTTTTCCTTTCACTTTTTTCCCCATTATGTAGATAGGGGCAAAATTGTTTGGTGAATTGGAACGCGCGGGGTTAAAATTTCGCCTCACAACATAGCCTATGACGCTCTTGGGGTCCAGACGTGTGACTGTGCAAAATTTTGTGGCTGTAGCTGCGACGGTGCAGATGCCAATCCCGGACATACACACACACATACACACACACACACATTCAGCTTTATATAGTAGATTTTTTTTTTGTATGGCTAGTGTCTGAGAATGCAGACACTAATGATGGTTAGTTAGTCAATTTTACATGTGTACATAAATAGTTACCATATTACATACGATATTAATCCAGTGTATTCGTTATAAAATTGAGCGAATACCTTCTCACTCCAGAAAAGTAAACAAATATAGGAAAAGTGTAAAAAGGTACATGATAGCACCAATCACATCACACAATGCCCCATAGTTATAGCAGTATAGTGATAAGTATGCATATAATATACTAAATATATCAGACAACGCAACAAAACGAGAGACCTGAAGTATAACACATGGGCATCAAAGAGAAGAGGTATAGTTGCCTAGGAATGGTAAATGGGGACCCACCACACCCGACGCGCGTTTCGCTGGAAATGCTTCGTCCAGGGATGGTTGGATACTGGCCAGATACGCATTTATAATTTCGATAGCCAATCAGCTTACTTTCAGTTCCCACTTACTAGTTGTATAGGTTTTCTGTCAGTTTCCACTTCCTTACCTGCCGTGCTGAAACAGTACATCAATGGAGTACTATATATCGGCGGAGACATTTCCTGCACATTCTACTTTAATATACAGGATGCGCTGACAAGGATACCGAAAAATTCACAATATTTTATTGTAATGGGTGAAAAAAATTTTTTATATGACTTAAAATGTCTAATTTTTTTTAGATATTATTAATATGCACTTTCTAATATATATTTGATTAATATTTGTTTATATATTGGGTTTGTTCTGATATCACATGAGCAATTTATATATTATTTCTCTAGTAACCTGTTTTGATTATGATGTTATCTTTGTCATTATTAATAATCTCTTTTGTAAGTATAACTCGTATTATGGTATTCTTTAGTTTTATTTTCAATGTTTCCACAGTAATAATGCTTTTTGTGTTTTCCCACCTACTTTGTGTGACCATTTGATGGACATCCTCACTGTAGTACTTTATTCACTTATTTTGCACCTTTATACTTACCGTACGTTTACTGTTAAAAAACTGTTGTTTTTTCGTTAACTTCTGTTAAATAATCCACCCTTATTTATACGTTAGTCCTTTTAAATATAAAATGTAGGAACTATGTTAATTATTCACTATTATAATAATTATGAATGTGGAATGTGTTATATATGATAGGTTCTGCTATATTCCATGCCCAACCTGTGATTATTTTGTTTAGGATAAAAGTAATCATACTTGTTTTTTCTCCAAGAGCGCTTGGTATAGTCTAATTTAACTACCACACAGCCCATGATGACTGATAACTGAGGAGTGGAAACACAATTTGACCGGCACTGTGATCAACATCAGTGATGCCACCTGGTAACCATGAAATGACGTATCGAGAATTCTCACTCCGGTCACATGATGGCGCACTATTGCAGCACACTTCTTCTGCCACGACGCTTGGTACGTCTCCTCTTCTTGGATACCTGACGCTAATTCCTAGCGATAACAACACCGCCGCATCACTTCCGGTGGTGACATTGTGGTACTTCCTGCCAACAGGGCCCTTTCTTGGATACCAAACACTAATTCCTGTAACTATAACAACGCCGGCACATCACTGCGCGTAGTGACTTTGTGGTACTTCCTGCCGGCGAGCCCATGTGATTCGATTACTTAGGTTATGGCGTCAACCCCGCCCTACATACCAGCACATATTGGTGGTCTAACTAAGTGGGAACAGGGGACACCTGACTGAAAGTAAGCTGATAGCTATCGGGATTATAAATACCCATCTGGCCAGTATCCAACCATCCCTGACGAAGCATCTCCAGCAAAACGTGCTTTGGGTGTGGTGAGTCCCCAGTTACCATTCCTAGGTAACTATGCCTCTTCTCTTTGATGTTCATGTGTTACACTTCAGGTGTCTCATTTTGTTGCATTGTCTGATATATTTGGTATATTATATGCTTACCACTATGCTGCTATAATTATATGGCATTTTGCAATGTGATTGGTGCTATCAAGTACAGTACAGATTAAACCAAACGTTTGGACACACATTCTCATTTAAAGATTTTTCTGTATCTTCATGACTATGAAAATTGTACATTCACACTGAAGGCATCAAAACTATGAAATAACACATGTGGAATTATATACTTAACAAAAAAGTGTGAAACAACTGAAATTATGTCTTATATTCTAGGTTCTTCAAAGTAGCCACCTTTTGCTTTGATGACTGCTTTGCACACTCTTGGCATTCTCTTTATGAGCTTCAAGAGGTAGTCACCGGGAATGGTCTTCCAACAATCTTGAAGGAGTTCCCAGAGATGCTTAGTACTTGTTGGCCCTTTTGCCTTCACTCTGCGGTCCAGCTCACCCCAAACCATGTCGATTGGGTTCAGGTCTGGTGACTTTGGAGGCCAGGTCATCTGGCGTAGCATCCCATCACTCTCCTTCTTGGTCAAACAGCCCTTACACAGTCTGGAGGTGTGTTTGGGGTCATTGTCCTGTTGAAAAATAAATGATGGTCCAACTAAACGCAAATCGGATGGAATAGCATGCCACTGCAAGATGCTGTGGTAGCCATGCTGATTCAGTATGCCTTCAATTTTGAATAAATCCCCAACAGTGTCACCAGCAAAGCACCCCCACACCATCACACCTCCTCCTCTATGCTTCACGGTGGGAACCAGGCATGTAGAGTCCATCCGTTCACCTTTTCTGCGTCGCACAAAGACACGGTGGTTGGAACCAAAGAACTCAAATTTGGACTCATCAGACCAAAGCACAGATTTCCACTGGTCTAATGTCCATTCCTTGTGTTCTTTAGCCCAAACAAGTCTCTTCTGCTTGTTGTCTGTCCTTAGCAGTGGTTTCCTTACAGCTATTTTACCATGAAGGCCTGCTGCACAAAGTATCCTCTTAACAGTTGTTGTAGAGATGTGTCTGCTGCTAGAACTCTGTGTGGCATTGACCTGGACTCTAATCTGAGCTGCTGTTAACCTGCGATTTAAGAGGCTGGTGACTCAGATAAACTTATCCTCAGAAGCAGAGGTGACTCTTGGTCTTCCTTTCCTGGGGCAGTCCTCGTGTGAGCCAGTTTCTTTGTAGCGCTTGATGGTTTTTGCCACTGAACTTGGGGAAACTTTCAAAGTTTTCCTAATTTTTTGGACTGACTGACCTTCATTTCTTAAAGTAATGATGGCCACTCGTTTTTCTTTACTTAGTTGCTTTTTTCTTGCCATAATACAAATTCTAACAGTCTATTCAGTAGGACTATCAGCTGTGTATCCACCAGACTTTTGCACAACACAACTGATGGTCCCAACCCCATTTAGGCTACTTTCACACTAGCATTTTTTTCAATACATCGCAATGCGTCGTTTAGGGGAAAAAACGCATCCTGCAAAGTTGTCTGCAGGATGCGTTTTTGCCCCATAGACTAACATTAGTGACGCATTGCGATGCATTGACACATGTCGCAACCGTCGTGCGATGGTTGCGCCGTGTTGTGCCAGTCCGCCGGGAGCAAAAAGCGTTACATGTAATGTTTTTTGCTGCCGACGGTCCGCTTTTTCCGACCGCACATGCTCGGCTGGAACTCCGCCTCCACCTCCCCGCACCTCACAATGGGGCAGCGGATGCGCTAGAAAAATGCATCCACTGCCCCCGTTGTGCGGTGCTTTCGCTGCTTGCGTTGGTGCGCGCAACGTTGCATAGCGAAGTGCAGTGCACGACGCAATGTGAAAGAAGCCTTATAAGGCAAGAAATCCCACTTATTAAACCTGACAGGGCACACCTGTGAAGTGAAAACCATGACATTAGGTATTCATGATGCCCGTGAGTTTCGCTTAAATTGACCAATACCTTAATCACTAGTATCTACTTACTTCCCACACTGTCGTGGCCCCCACCCCAATAATTACACATAAAACATTTGTTTGGATAAATTTGGCCACAGCAGCCATCTTTTATTAACATTTAAACATAACAGTTTATAAATATTGAAACCCCAGGGAAAGGCGGTCCTCGAAGCCCCAAGAGTCAACCAACTCGTATCCAATCTCCCAAATTTGGCCTCCAGGTCGTGTCCCTGCCCCCAGCCGCTAGGCACCAGCTCAGAGACGTTTAAAGACTCGCCCGGCCAATATCCGCCAAAAATCCCACATCCCCAGTCTTCTCGACTGTATAACCACCAATTCTCTAAGCCACACCAGGGGGAGTCCAGGATCTCACACATCCCCCCCCCCTCCAAGCCGCCATTTCTTAGCACCACCAACTTCGAGGACCTCTTTCCCCCCCCCCGCCTTGCTGCCGCGACGAAGCATAACTAATTCGCTTCTAGCGCCACGAATCTAACCCTCGCTGCCTTCACTAAAATTAACCTTAAAATTCCTAAACTGTCATCCAAACCAGTAATTACCCCATTCAAAAAGGGAGGGTGGGAGCTTGCTATCTAATTCAGAGGGGCACCAAAATGGTTGCTCCTCTAAGATGGGTGCCCCCTTTTATAATCAACCCCCCCCCTTATCGCCCCCACCTTCCTGCCCCCCTTTGCCCTCAGCCAATCCATAATCCCCAATTCAAATAGTGCCCTCACCTCACTCCACAATATTGCCCCCACCTTTTCGCTCACCCCCTATAGGCCCATTCAACCTTGTCATGTCGTCCTCCCTCAAAGGCCTGCGGCCTATTCCGTCCTCACTTGACATTAGGTATTCATGATGCCCGTGAGTTTCGCTTAAATTGACCAATACCTTAATCACTAGTATCTACTTACTTCCCACACTGTCGTGGCTCCCACCCCAATAATTACACATAAAACATTCGTTTGGATAAATTTGGCCACAGCAGCCATCTTTTATTAACATTTAAACATAACAGTTTATAAACATTGAAACCCCAGGGAAAGGCGGTCCTCGAAGCCCCAAGAGTCAACCAACTCGTATCCAATCTCCCAAATTTGGCCTCCAGGTCGTGTCCCTGCCCCCAGCCGCTAGGCACCAGCTCAGAGACGCTTAAAGACTCGCCCGGCCAATATCCGCCAAAAATCCCACATCCCCAGTCTTCTCGACTGTATAACCACCAATTCTCTAAGCCACACCAGGGGGAGTCCAGGATCTCACACATCCCCCCCCCCCTCCAAGCCGCCATTTCTTAGCACCACCAACTTCGAGGACCTCTTTCCCCCCCCGCCACCAACACCAATGTCCTGACACCTCAGACATTTGTGTCCCGCCACACCAGCAGCCCTTTTTCGATGCCCTCCTGCACCGCAAGACACCATAAATCTAGACCGATAGCATTCAAGTGTACTCCATCCTTTCTCCAATATTCACCCGTTCCTGACTCCAGATCCAAATGGCGAATTACCAGAGCCCCATTCCGTACCATAAAACGTGAAATTGCCCTATTAACTTTTATTCTGGCCCTGTTGATACCCTGCACCGACCGTGCTCCGAACCAAAGTTTCCTAGGAACAATATCCGACCAGATTACTAATAAATGCGGGAACATAGCCCACAACCTTAAAACATCAAATTTGATGTCGTTGATCAGTTCTCTACAAGGGCGTTTACCAAGATCGTTGCCCCCCAAATGAATCACCAATAAATCCGGCACCCGGTCCAAACGCCCAAACTTATGAAATTCTGGCAAGAGCTGTTTCCAGTACATTCCACATTTTCCAATCCAACGTATGGTCGCTGATGACTTTTCCACACCGAGCTGTCTCCCTTGAGGGCGAACGTCCGCTCGCATCGCTGCCCAAAATACAAACGAATGGCCCATAATCCATGCAAGTAAAGGCCTTTTTCCTGAAAAGAAAAACAACAAACCAAAACATAGTAATCGCAAAGCACGACCCGGTGAAATCTTCCCCCAACTCAAAACACCCTTCAGACCAAGGACGGGCGAATATAAGACCTAAACCTCATGGATTCCCAACGGCCAATCCTCCGCACCACGTCCTCCCCTAAACCTCTTCTTGCCGCTTCCGTAGCTGCACCTATCCTAAATGAGTGACCCGAAAATTTCTCTGCCGAAATACCTCCTCGCGTCAAACAGCGCTTAAAGATGGTGACAAACTGATACCTAGATAAAAACGATCCATCCCCGTGCAACAACAGTGGCTCATCATCCCAAACCTTCCCCTTCGAAAACTCCCTAAAACATAATACAGGGCACAATGGGGAACCCAACACCTCAAATAGCACAATTTTACACCCTTTACCAGCCAAATCAGTTTTTGATTGACGCAGCCAAATAACGAGTTTATCCCCGTGCAAAACTACATCCCGACCCAGCAGCCCCCACTTTTTATTCTTAGAGGGGCTGACCAGCTCACCCAAGCGAAACGCCCCAAAGAATGCCAAAGCAAATGCCAACTTAAACAAAACCACCTCCGGTTGATTAGCACATATCCTTGGTAATTGTTCGCCTAACTGCAATAAAATCTCGTATGAAACAGGGCGTCGACCATCTAAGCTTTTCCAACCCTTACGCCACCCCTTCATCACCTGGAGGACCATAAATGATTTAGTGACGTCATGTAACCCCCTGAATCTAAAACCAAATGCTAAACCAGCCAAAAATTGATTAACTCTAGATACCGACCAACCTAAATCCCATTTCTGACCTAAAAGCAACAGCAATTTCTCGTCGTCATGCATATCCGATCCCAGCGACAAGTCCCAAACCACCCAAATATCCCAAGCCTTAACATAGTGCGACCAAGTTCCTGGCGCCAATGACCTAGACAGTAACCCTCTTACTGCCCCAACGGAAGCTTCCATAGTTCCTCCGGGCAAAACACTCGTACGAGATCCACTTGAGACATGCCATCTGGAACCCGATCCCACTGTGGATGAAAAATAGCATCACCAGTTAATGATTCATTAGACGGCCGAAATTCCACAGTGACCCATAAGTTAAACCGTAGACCCAACCAAACCATATGCTGCAAAACTCTTAGCAACGCTGAATCCGCGGATGATAGTGAATTTAACGCTCTCACCGCGCCTTCCGATTCACAACCGAAACAAATCTTCCTGTTACAGACCTCAGATCCCCATAAAGATAAAGCAACAGCAATGGGAAAAACCACACACAGCAATCGGTTTACAGATAAACCGTTTTCCACCCATGAAGGCGGCCAACGACACGCCAACCAACTTCCTCGAAAGACCAAACAAAAACCCTGCTTGTCCACTGGGCCGATCTTAAAACCCAAATCCTCCGCAGGCACCACCGGTGCAATCCATAATGACTTCCCGTTATAATAATCCAGAAAAAGCATCCATACTTTCAGATCATCCTTTAAGGCCTTTCGAAGCCTGATAAAATGAGACGGGGATCGAACTCCTACAGTAGCCAAAGACAACCTGCGACAAAAAGCCCTCCCCATTGGCATGATACGGCATGCAAAATTCAACATCCCCAACAATGATTGCACCACATGCAACGTCACCTTTTTTGACTCATAGACTCTCTTCACGTCCAGTCTCATGCTCACGAGTTTATCCATAGGTAACCGGCATTCCATTGCAACCGTATCTATCTCGATGCCTAAAAAACTCAAAGATGTTACCGGACCTACCGTCTTGTCAGCGGCTAACGGAACGCCGAACACTTGACACACTTTTCCTTTCACCTTTTTCCCCATTATGTAGATAGGGGCAAAATTGTTTGGTGAATTGGAAAGCGCGGGGTTAAAATTTCACCTCACAACGTAGCCTATGACGCTCTCAGGGTCCAGACGTGTGACTGTGCAAAATTTTGTTTCTGTAGCTGCGACGCCTCCAACACTTTTCCTTTCACTTTTTTCCCCATTATGTAGATAGGGGCAAAATTGTTTGGTGAATTGGAACGCGCGGGGTTAAAATTTCGCCTCACAACATAGCCTATGACGCTCTTGGGGTCCAGACGTGTGACTGTGCAAAATTTTGTGGCTGTAGCTGCGACGGTGCAGATGCCAATCCCGGACATACACACACACATACACACACACACACATTCAGCTTTATATAGTAGATTTTTTTTTTGTATGGCTAGTGTCTGAGAATGCAGACACTAATGATGGTTAGTTAGTCAATTTTACATGTGTACATAAATAGTTACCATATTACATACGATATTAATCCAGTGTATTCGTTATAAAATTGAGCGAATACCTTCTCACTCCAGAAAAGTAAACAAATATAGGAAAAGTGTAAAAAGGTACATGATAGCACCAATCACATCACACAATGCCCCATAGTTATAGCAGTATAGTGATAAGTATGCATATAATATACTAAATATATCAGACAACGCAACAAAACGAGAGACCTGAAGTATAACACATGGGCATCAAAGAGAAGAGGTATAGTTGCCTAGGAATGGTAAATGGGGACCCACCACACCCGACGCGCGTTTCGCTGGAAATGCTTCGTCCAGGGATGGTTGGATACTGGCCAGATACGCATTTATAATTTCGATAGCCAATCAGCTTACTTTCAGTTCCCACTTACTAGTTGTATAGGTTTTCTGTCAGTTTCCACTTCCTTACCTGCCGTGCTGAAACAGTACATCAATGGAGTACTATATATCGGCGGAGACATTTCCTGCACATTCTACTTTAATATACAGGATGCGCTGACAAGGATACCGAAAAATTCACAATATTTTATTGTAATGGGTGAAAAAAATTTTTTATATGACTTAAAATGTCTAATTTTTTTTAGATATTATTAATATGCACTTTCTAATATATATTTGATTAATATTTGTTTATATATTGGGTTTGTTCTGATATCACATGAGCAATTTATATATTATTTCTCTAGTAACCTGTTTTGATTATGATGTTATCTTTGTCATTATTAATAATCTCTTTTGTAAGTATAACTCGTATTATGGTATTCTTTAGTTTTATTTTCAATGTTTCCACAGTAATAATGCTTTTTGTGTTTTCCCACCTACTTTGTGTGACCATTTGATGGACATCCTCACTGTAGTACTTTATTCACTTATTTTGCACCTTTATACTTACCGTACGTTTACTGTTAAAAAACTGTTGTTTTTTCGTTAACTTCTGTTAAATAATCCACCCTTATTTATACGTTAGTCCTTTTAAATATAAAATGTAGGAACTATGTTAATTATTCACTATTATAATAATTATGAATGTGGAATGTGTTATATATGATAGGTTCTGCTATATTCCATGCCCAACCTGTGATTATTTTGTTTAGGATAAAAGTAATCATACTTGTTTTTTCTCCAAGAGCGCTTGGTATAGTCTAATTTAACTACCACACAGCCCATGATGACTGATAACTGAGGAGTGGAAACACAATTTGACCGGCACTGTGATCAACATCAGTGATGCCACCTGGTAACCATGAAATGACGTATCGAGAATTCTCACTCCGGTCACATGATGGCGCACTATTGCAGCACACTTCTTCTGCCACGACGCTTGGTACGTCTCCTCTTCTTGGATACCTGACGCTAATTCCTAGCGATAACAACACCGCCGCATCACTTCCGGTGGTGACATTGTGGTACTTCCTGCCAACAGGGCCCTTTCTTGGATACCAAACACTAATTCCTGTAACTATAACAACGCCGGCACATCACTGCGCGTAGTGACTTTGTGGTACTTCCTGCCGGCGAGCCCATGTGATTCGATTACTTAGGTTATGGCGTCAACCCCGCCCTACATACCAGCACATATTGGTGGTCTAACTAAGTGGGAACAGGGGACACCTGACTGAAAGTAAGCTGATAGCTATCGGGATTATAAATACCCATCTGGCCAGTATCCAACCATCCCTGACGAAGCATCTCCAGCAAAACGTGCTTTGGGTGTGGTGAGTCCCCAGTTACCATTCCTAGGTAACTATGCCTCTTCTCTTTGATGTTCATGTGTTACACTTCAGGTGTCTCATTTTGTTGCATTGTCTGATATATTTGGTATATTATATGCTTACCACTATGCTGCTATAATTATATGGCATTTTGCAATGTGATTGGTGCTATCAAGTACAGTACAGATTAAACCAAACGTTTGGACACACATTCTCATTTAAAGATTTTTCTGTATCTTCATGACTATGAAAATTGTACATTCACACTGAAGGCATCAAAACTATGAAATAACACATGTGGAATTATATACTTAACAAAAAAGTGTGAAACAACTGAAATTATGTCTTATATTCTAGGTTCTTCAAAGTAGCCACCTTTTGCTTTGATGACTGCTTTGCACACTCTTGGCATTCTCTTTATGAGCTTCAAGAGGTAGTCACCGGGAATGGTCTTCCAACAATCTTGAAGGAGTTCCCAGAGATGCTTAGTACTTGTTGGCCCTTTTGCCTTCACTCTGCGGTCCAGCTCACCCCAAACCATGTCGATTGGGTTCAGGTCTGGTGACTTTGGAGGCCAGGTCATCTGGCGTAGCATCCCATCACTCTCCTTCTTGGTCAAACAGCCCTTACACAGTCTGGAGGTGTGTTTGGGGTCATTGTCCTGTTGAAAAATAAATGATGGTCCAACTAAACGCAAATCGGATGGAATAGCATGCCACTGCAAGATGCTGTGGTAGCCATGCTGATTCAGTATGCCTTCAATTTTGAATAAATCCCCAACAGTGTCACCAGCAAAGCACCCCCACACCATCACACCTCCTCCTCTATGCTTCACGGTGGGAACCAGGCATGTAGAGTCCATCCGTTCACCTTTTCTGCGTCGCACAAAGACACGGTGGTTGGAACCAAAGAACTCAAATTTGGACTCATCAGACCAAAGCACAGATTTCCACTGGTCTAATGTCCATTCCTTGTGTTCTTTAGCCCAAACAAGTCTCTTCTGCTTGTTGTCTGTCCTTAGCAGTGGTTTCCTTACAGCTATTTTACCATGAAGGCCTGCTGCACAAAGTATCCTCTTAACAGTTGTTGTAGAGATGTGTCTGCTGCTAGAACTCTGTGTGGCATTGACCTGGACTCTAATCTGAGCTGCTGTTAACCTGCGATTTAAGAGGCTGGTGACTCAGATAAACTTATCCTCAGAAGCAGAGGTGACTCTTGGTCTTCCTTTCCTGGGGCAGTCCTCGTGTGAGCCAGTTTCTTTGTAGCGCTTGATGGTTTTTGCCACTGAACTTGGGGAAACTTTCAAAGTTTTCCTAATTTTTTGGACTGACTGACCTTCATTTCTTAAAGTAATGATGGCCACTCGTTTTTCTTTACTTAGTTGCTTTTTTCTTGCCATAATACAAATTCTAACAGTCTATTCAGTAGGACTATCAGCTGTGTATCCACCAGACTTTTGCACAACACAACTGATGGTCCCAACCCCATTTAGGCTACTTTCACACTAGCATTTTTTTCAATACATCGCAATGCGTCGTTTAGGGGAAAAAACGCATCCTGCAAAGTTGTCTGCAGGATGCGTTTTTGCCCCATAGACTAACATTAGTGACGCATTGCGATGCATTGACACATGTCGCAACCGTCGTGCGATGGTTGCGCCGTGTTGTGCCAGTCCGCCGGGAGCAAAAAGCGTTACATGTAATGTTTTTTGCTGCCGACGGTCCGCTTTTTCCGACCGCACATGCTCGGCTGGAACTCCGCCTCCACCTCCCCGCACCTCACAATGGGGCAGCGGATGCGCTAGAAAAATGCATCCACTGCCCCCGTTGTGCGGTGCTTTCGCTGCTTGCGTTGGTGCGCGCAACGTTGCATAGCGAAGTGCAGTGCACGACGCAATGTGAAAGAAGCCTTATAAGGCAAGAAATCCCACTTATTAAACCTGACAGGGCACACCTGTGAAGTGAAAACCATGACATTAGGTATTCATGATGCCCGTGAGTTTCGCTTAAATTGACCAATACCTTAATCACTAGTATCTACTTACTTCCCACACTGTCGTGGCCCCCACCCCAATAATTACACATAAAACATTTGTTTGGATAAATTTGGCCACAGCAGCCATCTTTTATTAACATTTAAACATAACAGTTTATAAATATTGAAACCCCAGGGAAAGGCGGTCCTCGAAGCCCCAAGAGTCAACCAACTCGTATCCAATCTCCCAAATTTGGCCTCCAGGTCGTGTCCCTGCCCCCAGCCGCTAGGCACCAGCTCAGAGACGTTTAAAGACTCGCCCGGCCAATATCCGCCAAAAATCCCACATCCCCAGTCTTCTCGACTGTATAACCACCAATTCTCTAAGCCACACCAGGGGGAGTCCAGGATCTCACACATCCCCCCCCCCTCCAAGCCGCCATTTCTTAGCACCACCAACTTCGAGGACCTCTTTCCCCCCCCCCGCCTTGCTGCCGCGACGAAGCATAACTAATTCGCTTCTAGCGCCACGAATCTAACCCTCGCTGCCTTCACTAAAATTAACCTTAAAATTCCTAAACTGTCATCCAAACCAGTAATTACCCCATTCAAAAAGGGAGGGTGGGAGCTTGCTATCTAATTCAGAGGGGCACCAAAATGGTTGCTCCTCTAAGATGGGTGCCCCCTTTTATAATCAACCCCCCCCCTTATCGCCCCCACCTTCCTGCCCCCCTTTGCCCTCAGCCAATCCATAATCCCCAATTCAAATAGTGCCCTCACCTCACTCCACAATATTGCCCCCACCTTTTCGCTCACCCCCTATAGGCCCATTCAACCTTGTCATGTCGTCCTCCCTCAAAGGCCTGCGGCCTATTCCGTCCTCACTTGACATTAGGTATTCATGATGCCCGTGAGTTTCGCTTAAATTGACCAATACCTTAATCACTAGTATCTACTTACTTCCCACACTGTCGTGGCTCCCACCCCAATAATTACACATAAAACATTCGTTTGGATAAATTTGGCCACAGCAGCCATCTTTTATTAACATTTAAACATAACAGTTTATAAACATTGAAACCCCAGGGAAAGGCGGTCCTCGAAGCCCCAAGAGTCAACCAACTCGTATCCAATCTCCCAAATTTGGCCTCCAGGTCGTGTCCCTGCCCCCAGCCGCTAGGCACCAGCTCAGAGACGCTTAAAGACTCGCCCGGCCAATATCCGCCAAAAATCCCACATCCCCAGTCTTCTCGACTGTATAACCACCAATTCTCTAAGCCACACCAGGGGGAGTCCAGGATCTCACACATCCCCCCCCCCCTCCAAGCCGCCATTTCTTAGCACCACCAACTTCGAGGACCTCTTTCCCCCCCCGCCACCAACACCAATGTCCTGACACCTCAGACATTTGTGTCCCGCCACACCAGCAGCCCTTTTTCGATGCCCTCCTGCACCGCAAGACACCATAAATCTAGACCGATAGCATTCAAGTGTACTCCATCCTTTCTCCAATATTCACCCGTTCCTGACTCCAGATCCAAATGGCGAATTACCAGAGCCCCATTCCGTACCATAAAACGTGAAATTGCCCTATTAACTTTTATTCTGGCCCTGTTGATACCCTGCACCGACCGTGCTCCGAACCAAAGTTTCCTAGGAACAATATCCGACCAGATTACTAATAAATGCGGGAACATAGCCCACAACCTTAAAACATCAAATTTGATGTCGTTGATCAGTTCTCTACAAGGGCGTTTACCAAGATCGTTGCCCCCCAAATGAATCACCAATAAATCCGGCACCCGGTCCAAACGCCCAAACTTATGAAATTCTGGCAAGAGCTGTTTCCAGTACATTCCACATTTTCCAATCCAACGTATGGTCGCTGATGACTTTTCCACACCGAGCTGTCTCCCTTGAGGGCGAACGTCCGCTCGCATCGCTGCCCAAAATACAAACGAATGGCCCATAATCCATGCAAGTAAAGGCCTTTTTCCTGAAAAGAAAAACAACAAACCAAAACATAGTAATCGCAAAGCACGACCCGGTGAAATCTTCCCCCAACTCAAAACACCCTTCAGACCAAGGACGGGCGAATATAAGACCTAAACCTCATGGATTCCCAACGGCCAATCCTCCGCACCACGTCCTCCCCTAAACCTCTTCTTGCCGCTTCCGTAGCTGCACCTATCCTAAATGAGTGACCCGAAAATTTCTCTGCCGAAATACCTCCTCGCGTCAAACAGCGCTTAAAGATGGTGACAAACTGATACCTAGATAAAAACGATCCATCCCCGTGCAACAACAGTGGCTCATCATCCCAAACCTTCCCCTTCGAAAACTCCCTAAAACATAATACAGGGCACAATGGGGAACCCAACACCTCAAATAGCACAATTTTACACCCTTTACCAGCCAAATCAGTTTTTGATTGACGCAGCCAAATAACGAGTTTATCCCCGTGCAAAACTACATCCCGACCCAGCAGCCCCCACTTTTTATTCTTAGAGGGGCTGACCAGCTCACCCAAGCGAAACGCCCCAAAGAATGCCAAAGCAAATGCCAACTTAAACAAAACCACCTCCGGTTGATTAGCACATATCCTTGGTAATTGTTCGCCTAACTGCAATAAAATCTCGTATGAAACAGGGCGTCGACCATCTAAGCTTTTCCAACCCTTACGCCACCCCTTCATCACCTGGAGGACCATAAATGATTTAGTGACGTCATGTAACCCCCTGAATCTAAAACCAAATGCTAAACCAGCCAAAAATTGATTAACTCTAGATACCGACCAACCTAAATCCCATTTCTGACCTAAAAGCAACAGCAATTTCTCGTCGTCATGCATATCCGATCCCAGCGACAAGTCCCAAACCACCCAAATATCCCAAGCCTTAACATAGTGCGACCAAGTTCCTGGCGCCAATGACCTAGACAGTAACCCTCTTACTGCCCCAACGGAAGCTTCCATAGTTCCTCCGGGCAAAACACTCGTACGAGATCCACTTGAGACATGCCATCTGGAACCCGATCCCACTGTGGATGAAAAATAGCATCACCAGTTAATGATTCATTAGACGGCCGAAATTCCACAGTGACCCATAAGTTAAACCGTAGACCCAACCAAACCATATGCTGCAAAACTCTTAGCAACGCTGAATCCGCGGATGATAGTGAATTTAACGCTCTCACCGCGCCTTCCGATTCACAACCGAAACAAATCTTCCTGTTACAGACCTCAGATCCCCATAAAGATAAAGCAACAGCAATGGGAAAAACCACACACAGCAATCGGTTTACAGATAAACCGTTTTCCACCCATGAAGGCGGCCAACGACACGCCAACCAACTTCCTCGAAAGACCAAACAAAAACCCTGCTTGTCCACTGGGCCGATCTTAAAACCCAAATCCTCCGCAGGCACCACCGGTGCAATCCATAATGACTTCCCGTTATAATAATCCAGAAAAAGCATCCATACTTTCAGATCATCCTTTAAGGCCTTTCGAAGCCTGATAAAATGAGACGGGGATCGAACTCCTACAGTAGCCAAAGACAACCTGCGACAAAAAGCCCTCCCCATTGGCATGATACGGCATGCAAAATTCAACATCCCCAACAATGATTGCACCACATGCAACGTCACCTTTTTTGACTCATAGACTCTCTTCACGTCCAGTCTCATGCTCACGAGTTTATCCATAGGTAACCGGCATTCCATTGCAACCGTATCTATCTCGATGCCTAAAAAACTCAAAGATGTTACCGGACCTACCGTCTTGTCAGCGGCTAACGGAACGCCGAACCTGCTTGACACACTCTCCATTGAGTGAAGCAAAATTGAACAGTCAGCGGACTGCGCTGGACCCACAAACAAAAAATCATCCAGATAATGGATGCAAGATCGGAGTCCGGATACATCTTTTACCGTCCATTCCAAAAATGTACTGAACAATTCAAAATATGCACACGACAGGGAACAGCCCATTGGCAAACAACGATCCACGTAGAAACCCCCATTCCAGAAACACCCCAACAAATGTAAACTATCCGGATGACAGGAAGCAAACGAAAAGCGGCCTCAATATCGGTTTTTGCCAATAAAGCCCCCTGTCCACAATGCCTAACCCACTCCATAGCTGTATCAAACGACGTATAAAGAACCGAGCACAACTGTGGATCAATGCCGTCATTCACTGACAAACCTTTTGGGAACGAAAGATGATGGATTAGCCTAAATTTGTTAGCCTCCTTTTTGGGCACCACCCCCAATGGAGAAACTCTCAATCCCTCCATAGGGAGAGACTGAAATGGGCCGGCCATTCTTCCAAGTGACACCTCCTTATTCAATTTATCCGAGACCACTTCGGGAAAATCGTATGCCGATTTTAAATTCTTTTTGGACCACTGCACCTTAACGTCCACAAAAGGTATTGAAAAACCATTCCTAAAACCATTTCTCAAAGTTGACGCTGCCTTTTCATTAGGATATCTACTTAGGAACCGCTCCATCTCTGCCAGACGCACTGGAGTCACCCCTTTTGTCAAATCCATCTGACCCTTTTTGTTTCCCTCCCCTAAAGCATCTTGCAGCTCCATGGGTACCTCCGCATGATGAACATTCGTGCTTAAATTTACACTTTGCCCCAAACCTGCATGTCCCTTCGTTGAAGGCAAAACACAGTCCCTTTTGCATAACCACCGAGTGCCCTGACTGTCCTGAACCCCCGGTGCCCCCAAGAAATGACTGAGAACCCTGACTCGGCCTGACCGGTGCTGTCACTCTCATCCACAATGAAATATCCTTGTGATCCCACCGAATATTTGGACGCACCGCTTTACGCTGACGAAACTGTTCATCGTATCTAATCCACCCTTGACCCCCATAAACCCTGTACGCCTCCCCAATGATATCTAAATAGCAAAACAAGGGTGCACAAGTTTCTGGCGATTTCTCCCCTATGACACTAGCAAAAATCGCAAAAGCATGTAACCAGTTAGAAAAAGTACGCGGGATTAATCTAAACCTTCTCTTCTCTTCGTCCTCTTTTTTGGAATCATCCCTACGGGCTTTATCTAAATTGAAGCGCTCTAAAGGGAGCAGGGAAAATATTTCAACATACTCCCCTTTCCAAATTCTCTCTTTCACCTCAGGTTTCAAATGCGCGCCCAAAGGCCCCTCAAAACACACGTACACCTCCCCCTTAGCCGAATCATCAACCCAAACTAATTCATCCTTCTCTTTAGTCCCACTTTCCGCTGTCGCCAAGCTTCCCTGCTGGACTCCTTCACAACTACCAACTGATGCCAACCCCGGTGCCAATGGAGCCCCCTGCGAAATACTAGATCCTGGCCCATGTGAATCGACGACTCCCTCCGCCCCCGGGACCCCCCTCTCCCGAACGTTCCCCAACCATGCCGATAACAGCGATGATTCAATCTGCCTACCCCTCGCCTCCCACATTTGGAACAAATCTTTCAACCCTTGCATTAAAATACCCGCACCAACACTAACCCCCCCTACAGAAACCTCCCCTCTACATGAATCAACACTAGGAGCTAGTGAAGGTAATAAAAAAGGTAAAACGGCACTCTCACCTGGCTGCCTGGGCGCTGTGATCCCAGCAGCCGCAGATCCCGGGTCCAGATGCGCTCCTACAGTCCGTGCTCCTCCGTGTCCGTGCGGGCTTGATGATCCACGAACTTCCATGGGCCAGTCCTGAGATGTCGCTGCGTTGATAGGACCCACTGGGTGGTCCCGATCCACGGATGCTGCCCGCGATGATTCAAGGCGCGCAGCGGGGCGCTCTGTCAACCCGCCCCCGCTAGCTGCCTCAGCCCCCCCATACCCGAATGTCCTCGGCCCCTCCGCAGCTCCTGTCTGTACTCCCCTCTGACTATAATCCCAGGGATCCACATTATCTGCAGTGCTTCCAGCACTGCAACGGTTACTAGCAGCAGCAGCCAGCGAGTGGGCGGGGCTAAACCGGCGCCCATCACTGACCGCTCTGCACTCAGGGGCCTGTGCTGCTGCCGCCTGAGAGTCTCTCATACCACGCCGAGCGGCCGCCCGGATGGATGGGCTCGCCGCCGCTCCTGTCTCAGGCTCCTGCCCACCGGCCGTCCCCGGTGAGTACGCTGACCTCCCGCACCGCGCCGCCGGTTGAGGCACCCGTCGCACAGGCCCCCGCCCGCCCCTCTGCAGTACTTGCCGACGCTGAGCCGAGCCCGTTCCAGGCTGGGCACCGGCCGCTCCTCTCCCTGGATCCGGCAACGCTGGCGTTCCTTCCGATGAAGGGGAGGCCGACACCTCCCCCCGCTGTAGGCCCCGCCGACTGGTGGGATTCCTCCCGGCTCCCTGGCAGCACCCGCTAGAGCCACGGTCTGCTGCCGGAACCGAAGGGTCCTGTTATGAAAGGCAATTCAGAATCACAATGGACATGGAGGTCAGAGCACATACAGTGAACTGACAATAACCCAAAATAATAGAACGAGCTCTGAGACGTGGGAACTCTGCAGACCGCAATCCCTAAGCCTATCAAACCACACTAAAGGTAGCCGTGGAGCGCTCCTGACCAGAACCTAGGCGCCTCGTCACAGCCTGAGAAACTAGCTAATCCTGAAGATAGAAAAATAAGCCTACCTTGCCTCAGAGAAATTCCCCAAAGGAAAAGGCAGCCCCCCACATATAATTACTGTGAGTAAGATGAAAACACAAACATAGAAATGAAACAGATTTAGCAAAGTGAGGCCCGATTAGCTGAACAGAACGAGGATAGGGAAGATAACTTTGCGGTCAGCACAAAAACCTATAAAAAACCACGCAGAGGGGACAAAAAGACCCTCCGCACCGACTAACGGTACGGAGGTGGTCCCTCTGCGTCTCAGAGCTTCCAGCAGGCGAGAAAAACCAATAAAGCAAGCTGGACAGAAAAATAGCAACAAAATAACATAAGCAAAACTTAGCTTTGCAGAGCAGCAGGCCACAGGAATGATCCAGGGAAAAAACAAGTCCCACACTGAAACATTGACAGGAAGCATAGATCAAAGCATCAGGTGGAGTTAAGTAGAGAAGAAGCTAACGAGCTCACCAGATCACCTGAGGGAGGAAACTCAGAAGCTGCAGTACCACTTTCCTCCACAAACGGAAGATCCCAGAGAGAATCAGCCGAAGTACCACTTGTGACCACAGGAGTGAACTCTGCCACAGAATTCACAACAGGGTCCCCTGAGGGGCTCCTCATACGGCGCCGGGCCCTGGGGGTGACCTCGGGGCTCAGGCGCTCCGGAGGCCAAGACCTCCGAGGCCGGCGGCCCTCCGTCATTATAGTAGCTGACCCGGCTCCCCCTTCAGGAAGCAGGCCTTGTAGCGACGCCTGCAGCCAACCTGCGCCCCTAGTTCTAGCTGCATCACGAAGATGCTGAAAAATTGCCTCAACCTCCATCTGAATCTCTCTCCCACAGAGCTTGCTATCTAATTCAGAGGGGCACCAAAATGGTTGCTCCTCTAAGATGGGTGCCCCCTTTTATAATCAACCCCCCCCCCTTATCGCCCCCACCTTCCTGCCCCCCTTTGCCCTCAGCCAATCCATAATCCCCAATTCAAATAGTGCCCTCACCTCACTCCACAATATTGCCCCCACCTTTTCGCTCACCCCCTATAGGCCCATTCAACCTTGTCATGTCGTCCTCCCTCAAAGGCCTGCGGCCTAGTCCGTCCTCACTTTCCCGGTGACTACCTCTTCAAGCTCATCAAGAGAATGCCAAGAGGGTGCAAAGCATTCATCAAAGCAAAAGGTGGCTACTTTGAAGAACCTGGAATGTAAGACATAATTTCAGTTGTTTCACACTTTTTTGTTAAGTATATACAGTAATTCCACATGTTAATTCATAGTTTTGATGCCTTCAGTGTGAATGTACAATTTTCATAGTCATGAAAATACAGAAAAATCTTTAAATGAGAAGGTGTGTCCAAACTTTTGTTCTGTACTGTACGTTTTTACACTTTTCTACTATTTGTTTACTTGTCTGGAGTGAGAAGGTATTCTCTCAATTTACTGTAAGCATCACAATAAATAATACACTGGACTAATATCGTATGTAATATGGTAACTATTTATGTACACATGTACAATGGACTAACTAACCATCATTAGTCCCTGCATTCTCAAACACTAGCCATACAAAAAAATGTTAAAATAAAAAAATCTTTTTTGGAGGTCTTGCCAGTAGTGATGAGCGAATATACTCGTTACTCAAGATTTCTCGAGCAAGCTCGGGTGTCCTCCGAGTATTTTTTAGGGCTCAGAAATTTAGTTTTTATTGCCGCAGCTGAATGATTTACATCTGTTAGCCAGCATAAGCACATGTGGGGATTCCCTAGCAACCCGGCAATGATGAGAGCATTATACTGCCTCTGTACAAATCCCTAGTTAGACCGCACATGGAGTACTGTGTCCAGTTTTGGGAACCGGTGCTCAGGAAGGATATAATGGAACTAGAGAGAGTACAAAGGAGTGCAACAAAATTAATAAAGGGGATGGGAGAACTACAATACCCAGATAGATTAGCGAAATTAGGATTATTTAGTCTAGAAAAAAGATGACTGAGGGGCGATCTAATAACCATGTATAAGTATATAAGGGGACAATACAAATATCTCGCTGAGGATCTGTTTATACCAAGGAAGGTGACGGGCACAAGGGGGCATTCTTTGCGTCTGGAGGATAGAAGGTTTTTCCACCAACATAGAAGAGGATTCTTTACTGTTAGGGTGGGGAGAATCTGGAATTGCTTGCCTGAGGAGGTGGTGATGGTGAACTCAGTCGAGGGGTTCAAGAGAGACCTGGATGTCTTCCTGGAGCAGAACAATATTGTATCATACAATTATTAGGTTCTGTAGGATTACGTAGATCTGGGGATTTATTATGATGGAATATAGGCTGAACTGGATGGACAAATGTCTTTTTTCGGCCACACTAACTATGTTACTACTTACCAGGTTTTTTCCACTACTATTTTTTCTGGGTGTACCCACCTTTGGTTCCTTGATATCTGTGGTAATTTGTCTGCTTTTTTTATTCTTTTATATGAAATGTTTAGTAAACTTGTATCTTTTAATTGTTACTTTGGCCTTTGTTAAAGTGTTTTTTTTTTAGTTCTACTCATGTTCTTGCTTTATGGCTTAGTGCATAGGATAATTTTGGTGTGTCAATGATAATAATGTGCAGCAAGGACCGAACAGGTGGTGAGGAAAAAAGGTGTCGGAGGTGAACGGTAGAGTGAGCATTGTTTTTTTTATATTTTATGTCTTATACTTATTGTGCTCTGGGATAAATTCCTCTTCAGATCCACACAAATAGACTATTTCGAACATTTGCCTGATCCGCTGATGTTACAGCCTCTCATCAGCAAAAATAATTTCCGAGGTCAAAGATGCATCTAAATATTAATGGAAATCTAAGATCATGGATTTTACTAATACGATCTTCTCACATATATTTGAGACCTATCCAAATTTTTTTTTGACCTTTTAGTAAATAAATATTGAGGACAAGATTTCTTAAGTATATGAAAACTTGTGCAGCCAGTTAGACAACGCTAGAGCTCTACTTAGCTACTTAAGGTTCATTTGTCAGGATGCCAATGCTGACTCTTATACATTTCTGAATAACTTAAAAAATGTCAAAAAGCATATACCTGTTCTGTTGAATGTTTATAATTACAGAGCACACAGGGTGACAACCACAAATCTACATAGTCTTGTGCTTTCAGTAAATGATATTAGGCCTTTCTCAAACCAATCATCTTTAACCCTCCCTACAGTAGGCTAAGCCTTGTACATTCACTCCCTGACGAAGCGGCAGCGAAACGTGCGTTGGAGTGATGTGTGCGGGGGCAGCGGTGCGTCATACCGGTTGGTATTTGCGGCTGCTCTATTTACTATTTTGTCTCCCTGTTCATAGTATTGCACCTTTATCAGAAGAGTTTTTAAGCACTGGCACTTTCCTAATGGATACCACTATTATTTTTTTGGTTACATATATATGAATTTTTTCTACACGTGTATATATATATATATATATATATATATATATATATATATATATATATATAAAACGTAAAAATTGGAACAGCACAATGCTCACCGGTGGGTGCCTGGCCTCCTGGGCAGAATGGTCCACTCATCTGCCCACATAAATACAAAAATCAGCAAATGAAGGCAGCACTCCAAATCCTCATGCAGGTAAAAATGTGACTTTTATTGAACCCACATCTCTGTGCGACGTTTCGGCTCACACTGAGCCTTTTCAAGCCTTCATTTGCTGATTTTTGTATATATATATATATAATATATATATATATATATACATATACATTATATTCCCTTCCTTATATGTGCACTTTTGCTGTTCATGAATTGTTTATGGATAATATTGCACTTTATTTAATTATTTAGCAATAGTGTGTTATATTCACATGAATACATTTAATATATTTTTAATACCAGTCATCATTTAAAAAAAATACTAGAACTCCTAATATCTAACATCTTTATATATATATACTAGCTATTGAACCCGTTCTACGCCCGGGTGGCGAGCATTTATATTGGTATATGGTCTCCATCCTGGTATGTGCTGCTCCATCCTGCGTCCCCATCCTGTCATGTGCTGCACCCATCCTGCGTCCCCATCCTGTCATGTGCTGCACCCATCCTGCGTCCCCATCCTGTCATGTGCTGCACCCATCCTGCGCCCCCATCCTGTCATGTGCTGCACCCATCCTGCGTCCCCATCCTGGTATGTGCTGCACCCATCCTGTGTCCCCATCCTGTCATGTGCTGCACCCATCCTGCGTCCCCATCCTGGTATGTGCTGCACCCATCCTGCGTCCCCATCCTGTCATGTGCTGCACCCATCCTGCGTCCCCATCCTGTCATGTGTTGCACCCATCCTGCGTCCCCATCCTGGTATGTGCTGCACCCATCCTGCGTCCCGATCCTGGTATGTGCTGCACCCATCCTGCGTCCCCATCCTGGTATGTGCTGCACCCACCCTGCGTCCCAATCCTGGTATGTGCTGCAATCATCCTGCGTCCCCATCCTGGTATGTGCTGCAATCATCCTGCGTCCCCATCCTGGTATGTGCTGCAATCATCCTGCGTCCCCATCCTGCGTCCCCCATCCTGGTATGTGCTGCAATCATCCTGCGTCCCCATCCTGGTATGTGCTGCAACCATCCTGCGTCCCCATCCTGTCATGTGCTGCACCCATCCTGCGTCCCCATCCTGTCATGTGCTGCACCCATCCTGCGTCCCCATCTTGGTATGTGCTGCACCCATCCTCCGTCCCCATCCTGCGTCCCCATCCTGGTATGTGCTGCAATTATCCTGCGTCCCCATCCTGGTATGTGCTGCAACCATCCTGCGTCCCCATCCTGGTATGTGCTGCACCCATCCTGCGTCCCCATCCTGGTATGTGCTGCAATCATCCTGCATCCCCATCCTGCGTCCCCATCCTGGTATGTGCTGCAACCATCCTGCGTCCCCATCCTGGTATGTGCTGCACCCATCCTGCGTCCCCATCCTGGTATGTGCTGCAATCATCCTGCGTCCCCATCCTGGTATGTGCTGCAATCATCCTGCGTCCCCATCCTGGTATGTGCTGCAACCATCCTGCGTCCCCATCCTGGTATGTGCTGCACCCATCCTGCGTCCCCATCCTGGTATGTGCTGCACCCATCCTGCGTCCCCATCCTGGTATGTGCTGCAATCATCCTGCGTCCCCATCCTGGTATGTGCTGCAATCATCCTGCATCCCCATCCTGGTATGTGCTGCAATCATCCTGCGTCCCCATCCTGGTATGTGCTGCAATCATCCTGCGTCCCCATCCTGCGTCCCCCATCCTGGTATGTGCTGCAATCATCCTGCGTCCCCATCCTGGTATGTGCTGCAATCATCCTGCGTCCCCATCCTGGTATGTGCTGCAACCATCCTGCGTCCCCATCCTGGTATGTGCTGCACCCATCCTGCGTCCCCATCCTGGTATGTGCTGCACCCATCCTGCGTCCCCATCCTGGTATGTGCTGCAATCATCCTGCGTCCCCATCCTGGTATGTGCTGCAATCATCCTGCGTCCCCATCCTGGTATGTGCTGCAACCATCCTGCGTCCCCATCCTGCGTCCCCATCCAGGTATGTGCTGCAACCATCCTGCGTCCCCATCCTGGTATGTGCTGCACCCATCCTGCGTCCCCATCCTGGTATGTGCTGCACCCATCCTGCGTCCCCATCCTGGTATGTGCTGCACCCATCCTGCGTCCCCATCCTGCATCCCCCATCCTGGTATGTGCTGCAATCATCCTGCGTCCCCATCCTGGTATGTGCTGCAATCATCCTGCGTCCCCATCCTGGTATGTGCTGCAATCATCCTGCATCCCCATCCTGGTATGTGCTGCAATCATCCTGCGTCCCCATCCTGGTATGTGCTGCAATCATCCTGCGTCCCCATCCTGCATCCCCCATCCTGGTATGTGCTGCAATCATCCTGCGTCCCCATCCTGGTATGTGCTGCAATCATCCTGCGTCCCCATCCTGGTATGTGCTGCAATCATCCTGCGTCCCCATCCTGCGTCCCCCATCCTGGTATGTGCTGCAATCATCCTGCGTCCCCATCCTGGTATGTGCTGCAATCATCCTGCGTCCCCATCCTGTCATGTGCTGCAATCATCCTGCGTCCCCATCCTGGTATGTGCTGCAATCATCCTGCGTCCCCATCCTGGTATGTGCTGCAATCATCCTGCGTCCCCATCCTGGTATGTGCTGCAATCATCCTGCGTCCCCATCCTGCGTCCCCCATCCTGGTATGTGCTGCAATCATCCTGCGTCCCCATCCTGGTATGTGCTGCAACCATCCTGCGTCCCCATCCTGTCATGTGCTGCACCCATCCTGCGTCCCCATCCTGTCATGTGCTGCACCCATCCTGCGTCCCCATCTTGGTATGTGCTGCACCCATCCTCCGTCCCCATCCTGCGTCCCCATCCTGGTATGTGCTGCAATTATCCTGCGTCCCCATCCTGGTATGTGCTGCAACCATCCTGCGTCCACATCCTGGTATGTGCTGCACCCATCCTGCGTCCCCATCCTGGTATGTGCTGCAATCATCCTGCATCCCCATCCTGCGTCCCCATCCTGGTATGTGCTGCAACCATCCTGCGTCCCCATCCTGGTATGTGCTGCACCCATCCTGCGTCCCCATCCTGGTATGTGCTGCAATCATCCTGCGTCCCCATCCTGGTATGTGCTGCAATCATCCTGCGTCCCCATCCTGGTATGTGCTGCAACCATCCTGCGTCCCCATCCTGGTATGTGCTGCACCCATCCTGCGTCCCCATCCTGGTATGTGCTGCACCCATCCTGCGTCCCCATCCTGGTATGTGCTGCAATCATCCTGCGTCCCCATCCTGGTATGTGCTGCAATCATCCTGCGTCCCCATCCTGGTATGTGCTGCAACCATCCTGCGTCCCCATCCTGGTATGTGCTGCACCCATCCTGCGTCCCCATCCTGGTATGTGCTGCACCCATCCTGCGTCCCCATCCTGGTATGTGCTGCAATCATCCTGCGTCCCCATCCTGGTATGTGCTGCAATCATCCTGCATCCCCATCCTGGTATGTGCTGCAATCATCCTGCGTCCCCATCCTGGTATGTGCTGCAATCATCCTGCGTCCCCATCCTGGTATGTGCTGCAACCATCCTGCGTCCCCATCCTGCGTCCCCATCCAGGTATGTGCTGCAACCATCCTGCGTCCCCATCCTGGTATGTGCTGCACCCATCCTGCGTCCCCATCCTGGTATGTGCTGCACCCATCCTGCGTCCCCATCCTGGTATGTGCTGCACCCATCCTGCGTCCCCATCCTGCATCCCCCATCCTGGTATGTGCTGCAATCATCCTGCGTCCCCATCCTGGTATGTGCTGCAATCATCCTGCGTCCCCATCCTGGTATGTGCTGCAATCATCCTGCATCCCCATCCTGGTATGTGCTGCAATCATCCTGCGTCCCCATCCTGGTATGTGCTGCAATCATCCTGCGTCCCCATCCTGCATCCCCCATCCTGGTATGTGCTGCAATCATCCTGCGTCCCCATCCTGGTATGTGCTGCAATCATCCTGCGTCCCCATCCTGGTATGTGCTGCAATCATCCTGCGTCCCCATCCTGCGTCCCCCATCCTGGTATGTGCTGCAATCATCCTGCGTCCCCATCCTGGTATGTGCTGCAATCATCCTGCGTCCCCATCCTGTCATGTGCTGCAATCATCCTGCGTCCCCATCCTGGTATGTGCTGCAATCATCCTGCGTCCCCATCCTGGTATGTGCTGTAACCATCCTGCGTCCCCATCCTGCGTCCCCATCCTGGTATGTGCTGCAACCATCCGGGGGCCTGAGCAGGCGGGGACACCGGCGCGCTGTGGGGGTCAGGTGCCGGTATCGCCGCCAGCTCAGGCCCCCCAGCACTTCCTATACTCACATGTCTGTCCCGTTCCAGCGCTGCGCGCCGCCATCTTCCCGGTCTCCTGGCTGTGACTGTTCAGTCAGAGGGCGGCGCCGGCGCGCATTAAGCGCGTCATCGCGCCCTCTGAACTGAAGGTCACAGACCGAAGACCGGGAAGATGGCGGCGCTCAGCGGTGGAACGGAGGACAGGTGAATATGGCCGATACTCACCCTCCTGGCGGTCCCTGCTTCTCTGTTGGAGATCGCGGTGTGCGTTCAATGTGAACGCATACCGCGATCTCCCGGGAGCGTCACTCTGTGAGGCCCAGACTGTCTATAGAGGCTTCGGACAGAGTGACGCTCCCAGCGTTATATTATAGATATATATATATATTTGGATATATATTTTTTATTTTTTTATTTTTTTTATCAATTGGTCTGACGTACCCTGCCCTCTGCATACAGGTCTTATTATTTTTCTTTGTATTTTGGTTTTTTAAGTATTTTAATAAAATTCCTTGCTCTTGTTATATTTTTTCTTATGTATTGTTGTGTCATTTTTGCCTTATATGCTAATAAAATAATATAACTTTTACGTGCTTGATGAATACTTTCTTGGGTTTATATTTGATTTATATTCATTAATTTTATATTTATTAGATATTTTTTGTATTTCTTTTCTATGTAGGATTAAGCTTTGTACATTGCCTGTGACATGCATGCTGCTGCATTAGGCACTGTCCGGAGCCTTTACTGTGCATTAGCATACAGGAGGCAAAATGAACCTGATAAAAGTGGCAGGACTGGCTGACCAGGTAATGTATATTGGGGTGTCATGACTTTTCCCTGTCAGGCAACAGAAGAATAAAGCCATTAGACTTAAACATGCCTTATCCTTTTGTTTTCAAGGAAGAACAGTTGCAAATAGAGGTCTAGCAGCATCTTCCTCCCCTCTCTCCATTTTGAACATATTTGTCCAACACCAATCTAAAGAGTATAACCATCAGTAGATATGTGGTTTTCCAGCTTCTGGCTCACAATTTGTGAAAATATCTTTAATTATAGCTTCTGTGATCTAGTTTCTCCCCAGTTGATATCTGGACGATGTATCAAAGCTACTGCCTACAGGCAGCAATCTTACAGTCAAAATGGAGAACGTATAGGCTTAAAAACAATTACGAGGTGGTTTTGAAGTTGAAGCAATATCATAATGAGGGGGTTAATAAAGCGGTCATAAACTCATAATTATTTCTTGTAGCTGCTTGAGCTTCTCTTCAAGATGAGGACAAGTGACTACTGCCTCATGGTGTTGTGTTACCTTCGCGTAGGTCAACGCTGCAATCCTACAGGTTAAACTAGAGGAGTTTGAGATCTTTTTATGCCCCATCTCCAGGACTGGAGCAAAAGCACCCAATTTTAAGTGACGTTTACATAAACTCTTCCTCTTTTGCTCCCATGGGTCTTTATTTTGGCTCATATTTAGGAGGAGACATCATATGTGACTTTCTGGTCTTTTGGGCTGCTCAGTAAGAGGAGGAACTGGGAAAGGGGCACAAGATCAGAAATCAAAACTTTACAGACCTCATGCACGCAGGGGGAGAGCAGTTACGTGATAGGCTTACAAATTATCCTCCAGGGAAGAACGCTATTAGTTGCATAAAAATAGTCTGCTGATTGAATTAAATATGACTTTGAAAGACCGGATAAGCTCTTTAGCGTAAGCAGGATATTTAACCAGTTTCCTGAAAAGAGGAGACAATGCAGAATATCTGCTGCTGAATAATATTGTGGACCTAATATCATTGTTATTCATAGTTCTACAGAAATGTCAAAAAATGATGTGAAAATTGAAAATGAAAGAGGTTGTAATTAGCTAAAGTACTTGTGTCTAAGGGTATGAAAGTTTTTTTCTTAATATAGATGTTGGGTGATTTTCCATTACATAACTGATAACTCAGACAATTTGAAGTTTTACAATAATGTATACTCCGTGACTACTTTATGATATAAATGTCATGATCTAGGTCAGGGTTTGCTTCTTGCTTTTCTTTCCCTGGCCTAGTTATGGTGGGGTTAACCTTTCCTGCCTCTCTTTGGTTCGTGGGTGGCTATTTATTGGTGACATTTCTGGTAGTTGTGTCAGTGATAGTTCCAGCCTCTGGCTTGAGCAGCTTACCCATATGCCCTACTGATCCTTCTGCCTCTGACTACCCGTATTTGTGCCTGACCTGTTCCCTACCCCTAAGTGTGTCTATGGTGATTTTCTACAGTGTATGACTCAGCTTGAATTCTGAACCCTGCCTCCAGCTTTCTGTCTCTGTTACTACGTTTCCCGTCTGGCTTTGACTCTTTGGCTCGTACCCCGACTATGTCTTCTGTCTGACGTTTTGGATCCCAAGCTCCCGTCTGGTTCTGATTTTTGGCTTGTCTCTTACCACGTGCATTTGCTGTGACCTCTGGTACTTTATCTTCCTGTTTGTTGCTGACTGGCCTGTCTGACTACTCTGCCACCTCCTAGTGGCGCTCTGTGCTTTGCACTCTGGTGCTACACAGTTAGTGCTACCTTTTATCCCTTACCTACTCCCCCTGGTGGAGGTTACGTGCAACTGCCTTGCAGTTGCATTACAGTAAAACAGCTCTATTGCACTGACCAACATTATTCCTGCCCTCAGGACCACCATGGTAAAATCCTTCAAGAATGTTCTAAATTTTTTTCTGAAATATCAGTACAGTCCTGGCAATTTCAGGACAGTTGGCAATGATGCAATAAGAAAAAAACCCTAGTCATAGCCACCATCAGTGATGGAAAAAAAACAGTAAAAGGCATCTGTTAAAATGGATAGTCCCATGATATCCAAAAGCTCATGATAAAGCAACTCTTTTATTCTCTAAAAGTCATTGCCGAAAGTGTTGGCACCCTTGAAATTATTCCATGAAAGTGAAGTATTTCTCCCAAAAAATTATTGCAATTACACTTATTTTGTTATACATACAGTATGTTTAGTTACTTTGGAACAACATAAAAAAAGACGAGAAAAAAAGGCAAATTGTACATAATTTCACAAAAAAAACCAAAGATGGGCTGGTCAAAATTGTTGAGACTTTTTTAAAATTGTGGGTAAACAACTTTGTGATGCTCATTCAATCTCGTTTGTGCCTGTGGACCTGAGAACCAGAATTGTTGAAAAATGTCAACAATCTCAAGGTTGCAAGTCCATCTCCGAAGATCTTGATGTTCCTTTGTCCACGGTGCTGAACATAATCAAGAAGTTTACAACTCATCACGCTTGTAGCTAATTTTCCTGGACGGCAGAGAAAAAATTGATGACAGTGGACCCCTAACCTATTGAGCCCCTGTGTGCAGAGGTTGTACCGATGGTATGTCCACCCCTGGCCACTGTGATTTTTAAGGAAATGTGAAGACGAAAAAAATGAAAACACATAAAATACTTAACTTTATTCAATACAATTCATATTCAATAGAAAAAAATATACGCAAACATTTAGGATGTGAGATTGCAAACATACATGTGCATGATTATACAAATTCACTATACAGTATATACACTCGTATATTAAGTGCTCAATATTAATCATTTACCCGTAACCTGTTTGATATTTGACTTATTTTAGGAGACTTTTTCTAATTTCTTACTATTTTTGAAAAAAATAATGTTCCTAAATTTTTTATAGACATTTTTCCAGAGTACTTCTTTACACAAAAATTCACATTTTGGGATTCCTATACTTATATATCCTGTGCCTGCTACCACGTGCAAACTTTCAGGGTTATTTACAGTGGAATAACTATATTGTCCTATTACATGATTTAAAGATTTGTCTGCCATTTCTTGTTCTTTGGGAGGCGGCTGGCTGACAAATCCTTTGCAGGCATTCATCAAAACAATGTATATCTAGTAGTGATGAGCGAATGTGCTCGGATATGACGTTGTCTGAGCATGCTTGTGTGCTAACCGAGTGTATTCAGCGTGCTCGAAAAATATGTTCAAGTCTAACTAAAAGGCAATCCCTACATGTGTAAAGGCTGTCGAACAGCCGTGAGACATGCAGCCGCGGGGACTCGAACATATTTTTCGAGCACTCAGTTAGCTCCTTAGCATACTCGGATAATGCCTTATCCGAGCACGTTCTCTCATCACTAACATCCATTAAAAAATGTATATGTTAACGTATACCTTTTTATAACATGGGACCTTTGAGCTGATGGATGGCCGATAGATGGCATCCATTGGATATATTTTATGGCATGAATCTCTAGATTAGTCAGGTTTAGAAACAAATTAAGTAAAGCATGTCTGTAGGTCCTATTATAAGCATCCATGAGCTTGTACGCTACAATAACAGCAGTGGTGGGCATACAATTGGTGCAACCAGTACAGCTACACAGGGGCCCAAGAGATAAAGGGACCATTTCCATCTCGAAAGGAGCAAGCAAAGACACTTAAAGGGGCCCATGAACTGTTCTTGTACAAAAGCCATTTTCAGCCCGTGTCCAGCACTGAATAACAAGGTTGTGTAGCTACACTATTTGCATTTCATCCACAGTGAGAGTGAATGGTTGCGTTACCTAATAGTGTAACACACTAGTGATGAGCGAGTATACTCGTTGCTCGGGTTTTCCCGAGCACGTTCGGTGATCTCCGAGTATTTCTTAGTGTTCGGAGATTAAGTTTTCATCACGGCAGCTGAATGATTTAGAGCTATTAGCCAGCTAGATTACATGTGGGGATTCCTTAGCAACCAGGCAACCCCCACATGTACTCAGGCTGGCTAGTAGCTGTAAATCATTCAGCTGCCGCAATGAAAACTTAATCTCCGAACACTAAGAAATACTCAGAGATCACCCGAGCGTGCTCGGGAAAACCCGAGCAACGAGTATAATCGCTCATCACTATAACACACCAATGCACTACGCTATTAACTGTGAACGCCAGCTACATCTGTTAGTTCATGAGACCCAAGGCTACACCCTTTATAAATTCATATTATTTAATATTAAAATGTAAGATACTTTTTTTAAATCTTGCGATACATGACATTGAGTTACATAACATACGTGACTTTAGTTTATAAAACCATTTCATGGCATACAGATACTGTACATAATATGCAATTGAGGCAAGATTCTCTAATTTTATGGGAAAACATACATCTTATGAATTAAGACCAGCAGACACTAGATGTATTGCCAAATATGAAAACTAATGCAAAACTAAGGCATCATAATGTAATACTTTATACTACTTTGATGCCCCACTATTCTATGTATGATGGCAGGTAGGTACTAAATGAATATTTGCTGATCAGCCTGATTCACATTAATAAAAATGAGCTGACACTCCTGACACAGCCCATGAACAGAAGTAACAGTGTTTCTGGGGAAAAAAAGGAAATTCCTTTTTTTTTCAAAAAATACCGGACCTACCCCCAATTTATCAGATTGAGCAGTTTGACACATTTCTGCTGGGTATGTTGGAAGATTTGATGGTAGTATTCTATTTTTTTCGTTATGGAGATATGGTGGAGGTGCTTTCTTTTCAAGTCAGGAGGCAGATAAGCTTAAAGTAGCTCTTCAATGAAAATAAGTTATCACCTATCCACAAGATAGAAGATATCTTGCTAATTGGACCTCCCCGACCAGAAGAATAGGAGGCTTTTTTCCCTGATGGAGATGAAGGTGCAGGACAGGGGCTCTCTGAAAAAGCTGAGGTTAAATGAAGAGCTCAACAGCCTCATAGGGAATGAACGGAGTGCAGGTCGCATTTGCGCACTGCTACACATCCTAACAGGGACAAAAAGTCTCCCATTCTGCCAATTGATGCAGATCTCAGCACTTGGACCACCACCAGTCAACAAGTAGATAGGTGAAAACTGTTTATTTCAAAGGACAGCCCCCTTAAACCATCGGATTACTAAAGAGGGTGGATGAAGGTGACTCCTTTAGGTAACAAATTTAAAATATATCTTTACAAAAAGTAGAGATGTATCAACTTCATGGAATAGGTTGCACCATTTAAGATCACCAGTCCTATGACTTTCTTTAGTCCAGTGTAAAGTGCCCATTTTCTACCAACTTAACATGGGTCACACATGGTATTTTCTTAAAGTAACCATGATTCTTCTTTGATTCTGCACACGTTATTTCTCTTATACAGTTTGTGGTTGCTATGTGGATCATACAATGTGAGGGGCTATGAGGACCATCATACCATGTATGGGTGGCTGTGAGAACCATAATATTGTGAGTATGGGGGGGCTGTGGGGGCCATCATACTGTCGGTGGTATGGGTGTATTCTCTTCTTGCGGGACTTCTGTTTAAAAAGAAAAGAAAATACCATTAGGAAAGTGATATATAACCCGAGCTGCCTCATGGGTGACACAGAGTATTGTATGGTAAGATTCATTGATCACATATAACCATATTTTTTTTCAATGATCCCGTCTTGACAGGTGTTCTCCATTATTTGAAGGATTTTTGGAAAATCCTCCAAACCAGACCTGAGCAAAATGTGGGCCACATCCAGTACTTTGGTTGTTCCTGTATGTCCCTTGGAACAGAATAGCCCTCAGAATAAGATAGCCAAAGGACTGCACTATTCGGTTGCCCTCCACTGCCCCATGTCTCAATTTCACCAGTATCTGCATTTTTAGGATGCAGATATTGATGATTATAATTATGGAGCAGGCAGTACAGGCTCCTTCTTCCACTATTTAGCATGTGTAACTGAGTCGTGGGCAGGAGAAGCGATGACGTCACTAGATGGCATCTATTATACGGAGCCTCAGTGCACACAGCAAAGACCCGTGAATAGCGCCAGGGGAACATGAGCAAGGTTAGTATATATTTTTTCTAATTGTCAGTAGCTTAAGGGTGAATATGTGAGATCATTATACTGTGGGATGGGTGTGCTGAGGTCTGTGCATAGGGCTGCTGTGAGGACCATCGTACCATGTATGGTGAGCTGTGAGTACCATCATACAGTGTGTGGGGCACTGTTAGGTCCATTATACTGTGTGGGGGGGCTGTGATGAGTGTAGCACCATGTGTGGAAGGCTGTAGAGACTGTTATACCATGTGTGGGGTCTGTGAAGACTGTCATACTGTGTGTGGGGCTCATTATATAGGCTGTGGGGGTCAACCTATTGTGTGGGAGACTGTGTGGTCATCATTAAAGGGAAGGCTGAGGGGATCATACTTTTTGAGTGGCTGTGAGGACCATCATACTGTGTTTGTGGGCCTGTGGGGTTTATCACTCTTTGTGTTGGGGGACTTAATGTGAGGGGCTATGTGGATCATACAATGTGAGGGGCTATGAGGACCATCATACCATGTATGGGTGGCTGTGAGAACCATAATATTGTGAGTATGGGGGGGCTGTGGGGGCCATCATACTGTCTGTGGGGAGTTGTAAGGGCTACCATACTGTGGGCTGTTGTGGGAGCCATCAGACTATGTTTGGAGGCTATGGGGGCCATCACACTGTGTTGGGTGTCTGTGAGAACATCAAACTGTGAGTGGGGGGCTGTGAGGTCCATCACACTGTGTTGTAGACTGTGTGTGGGGGAGGACTGTGGGGATATCATACTGTTTGGGGGCTTGTGTGAGCATCATATTGTGTTGGGAGAGCTACTGATTCCGGTACAAAGACTAAATAACATGAGCATATGATTTATAAACTTTTTAAAAATCAGTAAAATTATATGGTTCTGATTAGCTGTTACTGGTAAGAACACAAGGTACAATAAAATCTCCCCTCAGGAGAATTAACTACCTATCCTTGCTCCAAACAATGGGGCATTTAGCATTGGACTTTAAAGCTGGGGTCATAAATTGTCTGGCTTACCCTTACAAAATTGGCTGTCTACCAGGGCTGGACCTTGACCAATTAGGTGAACAGCCATGGCCGATGTAAATGTAGGATGCCAAAAGTAAGTTTTTAGAACCTAATAATTGATATTGTCTCATCTTTCCACTACTAAAGAGACGTAGCTTTTAATTATTTTAATAAAGCCTTAAAAATATTTCCCATTAATCTAAAAATTTACATGTAAATTTAAGTTTTTGGGTCATCCACATATGTCAATTTGGTTGTTTTTCTTAGTTATATGGGTTTTTGAGAAATCTATATATTCCCATCTGTGTGCTTACTGTAATGTGGGGTCTTTTTTGCCCCAGTTTTTCTTTGGGAAGGTGAAAATTAATTTTATTAACTGTGGTACTCACCTTGCCCCAGGAGGGATGCTATTGAAAGACGTTGAGCTAGAAGGAATTAAAATACTATGTGAATGATATATAATAGTTATAATAAAGCTCGTAATTTTATTTTTGTTTTTTTAGTGGATTTTACTTTTTTTTTAATCAATCTGATTGGTCAGGTTGCTTGGCATTAAACCTCATAAATCAGGTATTGATGGCCTTACCTAAGGGAGGGCCATTCATTTTATAGAAAATTTCTTAAAATTAATGAAAGCTTGTTGGTATAACAGTTTAAATCATTTCAAAAATTTGTGAACTGTAGAATATATTTACCTCTCATAATGATCCCATTTCGCCTTTTTATTAAGTAACCAACTGCAGCAGCAACCAAAACAACAACTACAAATATGGCGACTATTGAGACAGTAGAATTCTTGCTGTTTAATGGGGATAGTATTGCTGAAAAGAAAGGTTCAGGTTGTTTAATACATTTTTCTATTCACTGTAGTCCATTGGTCTTAATAGTAAGAGACTATTTGATAGGCTACGTGCACACGATGCGGATTTTGCTGCGGATCCGCAGCGTTTCCGCAGCTGCGGGTCCGCAGCAGTTTCCCATGAGTTTACATTACAATGTAAACCTATGGGAAACAGAAAACGCTGTGCCCATGCTGCGGAAAAAAACGCGCGGAAACGCAGCGGTTTACATTCCGCAGCATGTCACTTCTTTCTGTGGATTCCGCAGCGGTTTTACACCTGCTCCAATAGAAAACCGCAGTGAAATCCGCACAAAAAACGCGGTAAATCCGTGATAAATCTGCAGCAAAAACGCAGCGTTTTTGCCCTGCAGATTTATCAAATCCGCTGCGGAAAAATCCGCAGAGGACCATTCTACGTGTGCACATAGCCATATGGTTATTTGTTCACCACTTCTAATACTTGAGTATTGTATGGTAGTGTGGCACTTAGAGATGTGTGGATATTTTGAAATTTGAATTTTTATATTTCCCTAAATTTTCCCTCAAAAATTAGATTTGCGGTGAGTAAAGTTGTGTGAATCTCAATACTGGAAAGCTTGTAATTGTTCAGAAAACACATGGGGAGAGTAGAAAGGACCCTGCAGATCTGCTGACCATAAGAGATTACACACTACTAGAGAAAGATTGTGAGAGGACCCTGCTGATCATAAGAGCTTGCATTCTACAGGAGAAAGAAAGCACCACACTGATAAGAGCTTACACTCTACAGGAGAGAGAGATAAAGAAAGAGGTGATACCGCTGACCATAAAGGCCCCTTCACATTAAGCGACGCTGCAGCGATACCGACAACGATCCGGATCGCTGCAGCGTCGCTGTTTGGTCGCTGGAGAGCTGTCACACAGACCGCTCTCCAGCGACCAACGACGCCGGTAACCAGGGTAAACATCGGGTAACTAAGCGCAGGGCCGCGCTTAGTAACCCGATGTTTACCCTGGTTACCATCCTAAAAGTAAAAAACAAACAAACAGTACATACTTACCTACAGCCGTCTGTCCTCCAGCGCTGTGCTCTGCACTCCTCCTGTACTGTCTGTGTGAGCACAGCGGCCGGAAAGCAGAGCGGTGACGTCACCGCTCTGCTTTCCGGCTGACCGACGCTCACAGCCAGTACAGGAGCAGTGCAGAGCATAGCGCTGGAGGACAGACGGCTGTAGGTAAGTATGTACTGTTTGTTTTTTTTTACTTTTAGGATGGTAACCAGGGTAAACATCGGGTTACTAAGCGCGGCCCTGCGCTTAGTTACCCGATGTTTACCCTGGTTACCAGTGAAGACATCGCTGGATCGGTGTCACACACGCCGATCCAGCGATGTCAGCAGGAGTCCAGCGACGAAATAAAGTTCTGGACTTTATTCAGCGACCAACGATCTCCCAGCAGGGGACTGATCGTTGGTCGCTGTCACACATAACGATTTCATTAACGATATCGTTGCTACGTCACAAAAAGCAACGATATCGTTAACAATATCGTTATGTGTGAAGGTACCTTAAGAGCTTACACTCTACAGGAGAGAGAGGACCCCGCTGACCATAAGAGCTTACACTCTACAGGAGAGAGAGGACCCCACTGACCATAAGAGCTTACACTCTACAGGAGAGAGAGGACCCCACTGACCATAAGAGCTTACACTCTACAGGAGAGAGAGGACCCCGCTGACCATAAGAATTTACACTCTACAGGAAAGAGAGGACCCCCCTGACCATAAGAGCTTACACTCTACAGGAGAGCGAGAGGACCCCACTGACCATAAAAGCTTACACTTTACAGGAGAGAGAGAGGACCCCACTGACCATAAGAGCTTACACTCTACAGGAGAGAGAGGACGCCACTGACCATAAGAGCTTACACTTTACAGGAGAGAGAGAGGACCCCACTGACCATAAGAGCTTACACTCTACAGGAGAGAGAGGACCCCGCTGACCATAAGAGTTTACACTCTACAGGAGAGGGAGAGGACCCTGCTGACCATAAGACCTTACACTCTACAGGAGAGAGGACCCTGCTGACCATAAGAGCTTACACTCTACAGGAGAGAGAGGAGCCCGCTGACCATAAGCGCTTATATTCTACAAGAGAGAGAGAGAGAGGACCCTACTGACCATAAGAGCTTACACTCTACAGGAGAGAGAGGACCCAGCTGACCATAAGAGCTTACACTCTACAGGAGAGAGAGGACCCCACTGACCATAAGAGCTTACACTCTACAGGAGAGAGAGGACCCCGCTGACCATAAGAGCTTACACTCTACAGGAGAGAGAGGACCCCGCTGACCATAAGAGTTTACACTCTACAGGAAAGAGAGGACCCCACTGACCATAAGAGCTTACACTCTACAGGAGAGGGAGAGGACCCCACTGACCATAAGAGCTTACACTTTACAGGAGAGAGAGAGGACCCCACTGACCATAAGAGCTTACACTCTACAGGAGAGAGAGGACCCCGCTGACCATAAGAGCTTACACTCTACAGGAGAGAGAGGACCCCGCTGACCATAAGCGCTTACATTCTACAAGAGAGAGAGAGAGAGGACCCTACTGACCATAAGAGCTTACACTTTACAGGAGAGGGAGAGGACCCCGCTGACCATAAGAGCTTACACTCTACAGGAGAGAGAGGACCCCGCTGACCATAAGAGCTTACACTCTACAGGAGAGAGAGGACCCCACTGACCATAAGAGCTTACACTCTACAGGAGAGAGAGGACCCCGCTGACCATAAGAGCTTACACTCTACAGGAGAGAGAGGACCCCGCTGACCATAAGAGTTTACACTCTACAGGAGAGGGAGAGGACCCTGCTGACCATAAGAGCTTACACTATACAGGAGAGAGAGAGGACCCCACTGACCATAAGAGCTTACACTCTACAGGAGAGAGAGGACCCCGCTGACCATAAGAGCTTACACTCTACAGGAGAGAGAGGACCCCGCTGACCATAAGAGTTTACACTCTACAGGAGAGGGAGAGGACCCTGCTGACCATAATAGCTTACACTATACAGGAGAGAGTGAGGACCCCACTGACCATAAGAGCTTACACTCTACAGGAGAGAGAGGACCCTGCTGACCATAAGAGCTTACACTCTACAGGAGAGAGAGGACCCCGCTGACCATAAGCACTTACATTCTACAAGAGAGAGAGAGAGAGGACCCTACTGACCATAAGAGCTTACACTTTACAGGAGAGGGAGAGGACCCCGCTGACCATAAGAGCTTACACTCTACAGGAGAGAGAGGACCCCGCTGACCATAAGAGCTTACACTCTACAGGAGAGAGAGAGGACCCTGCTGACCATAAGAGCTTACACTTTACAGGAGAGGGAGAGGACCCCGCTGACCATAAGAGCTTACACTCTACAGGAGAGAGAGGACCCTGCTGACCATAAGAGCTTACACTCTACAGGAGAGAGAGGACCCACTGACCATAAGAGCTTACACTCTACAGTAGAGAGAGGACCCCGCTGACCATAAGAGTTTACACTCTACAGGAGAGGGAGAGGACCCTGCTGACCATAAGAGCTTAAACTATACAGGAGAGGGAGAGGAACCCACTGACCATAAGAGCTTACACTTTACAGGAGAGGGAGAGGACCCCACTGACCAAAAGAGCTTACACTCTACAGGAGAGAGAGTACCCTGCTGACCATAAGAGCTTACACTCTACAGGGAGAGAGGACACCGCTGACCATAAGCGCTTACATTCTACAGGAGAGAGAGAGGACCCTGCTGACCATAAGAGCTTACACTCTACAGGAGAGAGAGGACCCTACTGACCATAAGAGCTTACATTCTACAGGAGAGAGAGAGGACCCTGCTGACCATAAGAGCTTACACTTTACAGGAGAGGGAGAGGACCCCACTGACCATAAGAGCTTACACTCTACAGGAGAGAGAGGACCCCGCTGACCATAAGAGCTTACATTCTACAGGAGAGAGAGAGGACCCTGCTGACCATAAGAGCTTACACTTTACAGGAGAGGGAGAGGACCCCACTGACCATAAGAGCTTACACTCTACAGGAGAGAGAGGACCCCGCTGACCATAAGAGCTTACATTCTACAGGAGAGAGAGGACCCCGCTGACCATAAGAGCTTACACTCTACAGGAGAGAGAGGACCCCGCTGACCATAACATAGTAACATAGTAACATAGTTAGTAAGGCCGAAAAAAGACATTTGTCCATCCAGTTCAGCCTATATTCCATCATAATAAATACCCAGATCTACGTCCTTCTACAGAACCTAATAATTGTATGATACAATATTGTTCTGCTCCAGGAAGACATCCAGGCCTCTCTTGAACCCCTCGACTGAGTTCGCCATCACCACCTCCTCAGGCAAGCAATTCCAGATTCTCACTGCCCTAACAGTAAAGAATCCTCTTCTATGTTGGTGGAAAAACCTTCTCTCCTCCAGACGCAAAGAATGCCCCCTTGTGCCCGTCACCTTCCTTGGTATAAACAGATCCTCAGCGAGATATTTGTATTGTCCCCTTATATACTTATACATGGTTATTAGATCGCCCCTCAGTCGTCTTTTTT